>NC_052961.1:30502154-31753821 GCF_013358895.1 Oreochromis aureus
CCATTGTACGCCATGAAGCACGGGCTCTCTTTTTTCTCAGTGTCCTTCTTTCTCTAATTAACTTGTCAAAATTCTGTCAGTTACGACTGTGCAGAAATTGATAGACTGCTGCAACAACACCTACTAGCTCTGTAGCTGCCATTTTTACTTCCGTAAACAGAGTGCATTGTGTGTGACGTCTCCTTTTGCGCTTGAGGGCCGTGAACCGTTCACACTAGAACGCGTTTGCTGTCACATTTTATTTGTAGTGTGAACAACCAGACAAAAAAAATCGGATTTGATCAAAAAATCGGAATTGAGCATTAAGACCTGCAGTGTGAATGTAGCCTTAGTGTGATGCTGAAAAACTAGTTCATGCACTTATTGCTTCTAGGCTGGACTATTGCACTTCATTACTGTTACAATGCCCTAAAAGGGACTGAACTGAAAAGGTATCACCCCAGTAGAGCACTTTGGTCTCAGACACTGCTGGCCTACTTGTGGATCCTAGGATAAATAAAAGTAGAATGGGAGGCAGATCCTTCAGCTTTCAGGCCCCAGCTCCCATTCACACACATGCAATCTGTCTTGCCTCTATTGATATCCATACCTCCTTTTTCAAGAATACTTCCACCTGCTCCCTACTCTACATAGATTACAATGTTGTATTGGAACATCACTGTCCACAGAGACTACTGCCTGACCTCATCTGTCAGCCTGTCCATCACCACAGCAAATAGGAAGGGGGTCAGAAAGCTTCCTTCATCACTGTTGTTTGAAGTGATGTTATAATAGAAGAACAATCCTCAAAACATATCTATGGGAGAATTGCTTGGCACTTTCAGCTGTGGCAGTGGATATATTTACTTGTTATGGTAACTGTATAGATTACCGTAGGAGTAGAGTGTTGAGCGTAGAGTCCATTTTTCGTAAATTATTGTGTGATGTGCAGGATATTCCATTGCCACAATCCCCATATAAATGCTCAAAGATGGCTCCTAAATGACAATAATCCATAACCCATAAATGCAGGAGTAGCGTCAGTGCTGAAGTAGTACACTTCTGCATTTTTGCTCATGCATCTAAGCTATGTGTATGTGGTGTGTGTGTGTATTATACAGTAACCACACAGCACATCTGCTAAGCTGTAACAGATACTGGTGAGTGCTGAAATCGGCTGCCCACATAATCCCGGGCTCTGCAGAGGGGATCATCTGTTGGGCTGTGATCTTCTTTTCCCACTTTGTCTAGAGCCCAGTTTAGGGTAAAATAACTCTACACAGGTATTTTACTCTACATTTAGTTTGTCTTTGATTCCCCTTTCTTGTCTAATTCTGTTTTTTAAAAAATTTGTTTTCCATCATTTGTCTTCAGACTATGAAAAACGATTGCATAAATAAGCGTGCATAAATAAGCCTGCATCCAAGCGTGCGTTTATATGACAGACGCAGCACAGATCAGCAGATGGAGACAGAAAAGCTGAGAAATCGAATGATGAAAGCATCTTTTGTTCTCTGCTGAATTAACTATCCACAGTTTCTTTCTTCTCTGCTGTTGCTTCTTTTTCTCTGCGGTGGATGCCAACAGAGGAATCAGGCAGTACAGTATTGTCATTCTTCTTCTAGGCTCACACAAGCACACAAACTTTATCCTGCTGTACAGGACTGAATAGAAACCATAGAGAAACAAAGGCAGGAAAAAGTTTCGCTGACAAGAACCGCAATCACCATCTTCTCCACACGATGCAAATGGAAACCAGATGCTGAATGTATACTGTATAATAATGGCAGGATCTCTGTATGAAAAAGGAGGAAAAAAATGTGTTGCCATCATGGCAGCATTTCAGGATGTAATTTACTGCTTCTTTCTTTTTAATTACTGGAATAGCTGGGTTTCTGTGCTGTTGCAACTGAGCCCATACTGTGTTTAGAACAAGGAGGTGATGGCTTTCTAATCAGTCTCAGTCAGCACTTTGATTTAAGTTACATTTTTATGTTTGTTGTTTTGTGCGGTGATTTAGTTCAATCCAACAAGACGAAAACATTTAATGAAACTACAAAGTTGTTGACAACTGTTCTTAAAGACGTAAATTTTGCTTTATTAGCCGCTTTAGAGCGATGAATGTCCATAGAGGTGGTGAAGCTAAATGCAGTCAATGCCACTTTTTTCTGCATTATGCTTTTTTCTTTATTGCAAATATGTGAATGCATTGTAATGTGGCTAAAAAACTGAAACTTTGCCCGACCCTCTCCGCTGCCACTAATATGCATGCTTCCGAGTGTCTTGCCATTTTCTGTCTTTAGCTACAAATATCAACAATGAGCAACACTTGCTAACGCTAGCAGTGGTTGGCTAATTTTAAACACTAGCTAAGTACTTGGCTTCACACAGCTTCTTGAATCCATCACAACCCCCCCTCCAAAAATTGAACAACATTAATTTATTCATTTATTACATTAGCAAGCAAGGAAGCTAACTTTATCTAGCTATCTGCTACACTGGGAGTCAACCATAGCTAGTACAAAAGACAGACATGTTGTGTTCTTTGTGTTCTTTTTAATAGCTGTGTTTGCAAAAAGACTCATGGTCTCATAGACGTCTATGGCAAAATGATATCAGTAAACAGTTTCTTAATGAGTTTTATCTCAGTCACTTTTTAACATTTTGAATAAAACATTAAGTCCATTTTGGAAATTTTGATCATTTTAAATGTCAGAAAGGAGGATTATCGAGGACGTGCTTATTGATGACTTGTTATTAAGTTTTATCCTTGTTACATCTGATTTAAAAAGACCACATTGTGATGGTAAGTGCTTATCTCATTCATAGTAGCACAAAACATGTCGAGATTGTTCTCAAGGAATTTGTCTGCACTAGTAGGTAGGTAAGCCAACATTAGGCAGAAGAAAGCCAGTTTTCTCTGACTGAGCCAGAATGACCAAATAAAAATATGACCAAGCTCATATTCAACATAAGGTGAGAATTTGTGGATGAAATATGAGATGGCACTGTTTGTTTTTCTGACTAATCTTAGCTAATACTAGCTCTCCTGCTAAACCAGACATATTGCAAGCTATTTTACAGGCCCAATGCTGCGAGTCAGCACATCAAATTCTTTCAAACTTCCAGGGATGATCTGGTAAATTAGCTATCCAACTTGGAAGTACCTCATTAAATTAAACCATCATAGCAAAGTTAAAGCTATCTGATTAACCACACATTATTTTCTTAGGTTATATGATGAACTTATATCAAAGTGGAAATGCTAGCCAAGTTGTAGACTGCTCCAGTATTTTCCTTCTCCCACATTTGAGCTAAAATCACCTGACTGTAGTGCAAGTGTTTTATTTATTTGATGTTTTTTTTCTTAGTGTCTAGCATGCAGATAACTGAAGAACATTTGTAACACAAGTGACGACATAATTGTACTTGTAATTACTGAATGTAGTGCAGTAACACGTTACTGCGTTACTGAAAAAATGTGATTACTCCCAATCCTGGCACATCACTCATAAACTTCCCATCATCCTTCAACCACCTTCAGCACCTTTAACTGCAGGGTGGAAATGTTTGACCAAGGCGTCAAATTCAGTCTATGAAAATCAACCTGGGAGGCCATGTGCTGTAAACCCACGAAGTCATCTATTAACCCGAAGAACAGACGAGTGAGCAAATCCTGCTTGGGATTTATAGGGCACGGCAGGACGTTGGCGACACACTCTATGAGAACTGGACCTTCACATGGGGCAAATGATATGGCCATTATTCCTGCTGCGACACACACAGACACACACACACAGACACACACACACAGACACACACACACACACACACACAGACACACACACACACACACACACACAGATTGTCGTATTGCTACAAATCCAAGCTATACTGCTTTGTTTCTCACAATGAGCTCGTTTATTGTAAGCATTTGGGTTTGATAATATTAGTAATGTTGTGTACAGTGTGTAGGTGTGTGCGTACAGCATACAGCCAAATAAGAACACCACACTGGAGCTAATTGTGGCGCCAATAAATATTTTGCTGGCATGGGTCCACCACTTTCTTCCTCCTTTTCCTGTGGCACGTTTATGCATAATGTTACTCTGAGCCCATGTGAGCTGCAAAGTACATAGTATATAAAACTAACCGCTATTTTGTTTAGCGTGCTTCAAAGTTTTACAGTAAAGCCTGCAGTCTCCAGCTGTAATAAAATCTTTGATAACAGAACCAAAGCCACAAACCTCATGTGCAAACTGTTCCTCGGTGTCTCTGGCTGTTTACTGTGTCATTCATCTTAATCTGCTCTGCAACAGTTACGCTGTGTTTAAAAGGGATCTCACACTAAGCCATATTGTCCTCAGCCGCATGCTGTGTACACAATAGTACATGCCTCATTGTCTCAGTAAATAATTATCTTTCTGTTAGAGACAAATAGAAATGTATTTGAAACACTGAATGAAGTACATAAGAAGAAAGGGGAACATAGCAGGCTAAAGAAATATAGACCTGTTAAATTCAGTTTTAGTTATATAGCACCAAATCACAACAATAGTGGCCTCAAATTTATGTAAAAACCCTTCAGTAATACAGAGAGCGCCCCATCAATCAGACGACCTCTTTATGAGCAAACAATTAGTGACAGTGGGAAGGAAAAACTGCCTTTAAACAGGAAAAAACCTCTGGCAGATACTGGAGGGGCAGCCACCTGCCACAACAAGTGGCAGGTGGCTGGTGGGAGAGAAGAAGAACACAGGACCAAAGAAACACTGTGGAAGGGATTAATAATAACTAATGATTAAAAGCAGAGTGATAAACAAACAGAGTGAAGAAGAAATGCTAAGCGCATCATGGGGGGTTCCCAGAAGCTTAGGTCCTTAACAGTTTAAATAAGGGGGGATTCAGGGTCGCCTCATCCAGCTCTGATTATATGGTTAATAAAAAAGGAAAGTTTGGAGCCTAATCTTAAAAGTAGAGAGGGTGTCTGTCTCCCGAATCCACACTGAGAGGTGATTCAACAGATTCACCAGAATTAGAGCCCTTCCTGTAAACATTCGTGCCACTTCGTGCTTGCCCTGATGTCCTGCAGTGGAAATATGGCTGCACGTATCCACAATTATGAGGCCAAATACGATATCTGTTATATTTTCTTGTAAACCTCGAAATAATCACATAGTTTGAGGATTTTGAAACAGTATACACTTGGCACTAATTCTATGTCAGCAGTCAGTGTTAAGAATCATTTGTGGCATTAACCAACCTAATTCTTGGTACAAAAGCTTATATTTCCTTCCACTGAAGCAGGATTGGAATGATACTCATGCCTGGGGCCAATATAGATACATTTTCAGAAGTCAGTCTAAAAAAAAGGGACTTTTGTCAAATCCATGGTTAGACTAAAGGTTTGTACCAAAGTCCGTCTCCAAGCAAATGTTCCCCCTTGGCAGCTGTCTCATTATCACCTCAGGGGTCGACCTAAGTTAACAAATTTTAATGATCATTGTAATGAAAGTATCTATAGAACCACCAGTCGTATTGGATAAAATTGCCCAAATTAGGTTATAAAATGTGTGTTTTTCAGTGTGCACAGATCCAGATAATCTACTTAGGTGCCCGTCTAAAAATAATAAAATCATTTCAGTCATTTTTTTTTCCTCTGCAGGATCCTACAGAGTGGCTCGTGGAGCCAAAAAGTGTGTATAATATTCCCCAATTCTTCGCTAGGCAATTTCTGCAGGAAGCTATACTTCTACCACCTTTTTTGTCATTGCCTTAGAAGAGGTCCAATGCAAACAGAAGCCAGAAAGTAATGTTCCAGTGCACTGACCTCTTAGTGAGGAGGCGTTTTGTGTCCTGCCTGCTCCACCCAGGCAGCTCCCTCACCTAACACCACATTATTTCCAGTGGTTCCTGTTTCCTGCTGTGAGAGACAAGACAACATCTGGATTCTCCCAAAAATGTCTTAAGTTGTTGTGTGAAAACTACGTAATGAGACAACGAGATCAAAGATAGGAGTGTTTTGATTACTCTGGAGTTGGTCTCCTGCACTCTAGTTATTTCACCTTGACCAAAGAGTAATAAGGCTCTGTCCTTCAGAGATATACTGCAGCCAGTGGTCTGTATCTCTGTGGTGAAGCAGAACAATAAGCCCAAACAGACCTCAACTTTGCGGGACTACAACAGGAACATGCAGTCTAAGCACATTCTTCTCTCGGTCACACCATCATCATTTAGACATCAAAGCTTGCTCAGGTTTTGTACAGTTTTGTTCATGCAGCTTGAGTGCAAGCTGTGATTAAGGCTAAAAGGAACAATCAAATACTGCCCAAAAATATCTGCTTATCTGCATTTTTCTGAAATTTACTCAAATTTCTTCTTTCTCAAAATTGCTAAGTCGATATTATCATTTGTAACAAAAAAATGTCTGTTAAATCAAAACATATGCAAAATAGATGTATCATCATTAGTGGTCTCTGACTTTGGACCCCACTGTATATATCCAAAATTCAGAGAGGCCAACAATAATAGCTCAATTATCCCTGAGGAGAACTGTTTCCACAAACTTGAACACAGGAAATGTTTCCAAATCCGGTAGAGTATGTGAGCTTTTGGGAGGTCTTTTGCCAGCAGAGCAGTTTGATTGAAAGAGTGAGCATGGCTTTTGGTTTTTCACAAAGCAATTCATTCATCATTCATCTGCTTCATTTTATGTTATTACTTTAGTTATCTCTTTAATTTTACATTTTCATGTCTCACATTAATTTTATTCCCGTCATGTGCTATGAGTCAGTATATGAGCAGTGGAAGGAAGCACTTGTGTGTGCTTGAATGCATTGACCTGCAGGTATGTGCACAGTAGTTGTTTTGCTGTGGTGAATGTGAGTGGGCACGTCTATTCGCCTGTTGTTGTTTTTGAGTTTAGTTATAGAGCATTTACTCAGCTAACATCTACATTTATAGTAAAACTTTTGCTCTGCACATATTTGAATAACTTCTGTTGCACTGACTGTTTTGAACACTTATTGATATATTGATCAATAGATTAAATCTCTGATCAACGTAATCATTGCCAAAAAATGAGCTAAAGATGCCGTTTTTGCAATGAGATCGGAGGTTTTGAAGCAAACAAAAGTTTTCTTTGTGAATGCATCGACTTAATGATGAATAGACTAATCTTTTCATGTGAACAAATGAGAAGCTCCACATAGACTTGGATGACTTTTTTTGATTACCAGTTGCCACATTAAAGTGATGGACACACACTCAAAAAAGTATTTATGCCCAAAATGCTGACTTTAAGTAATTTGACTAGAAATTTGTTAAAGTGTGCATGTAAATTTCCATGTAAGTACAATGCAAACGATTACATTTCATGGATCAAATCAAGTTTACTTTACTGAATATATACATTTCAGCTGCATTTTCTTCAAAATTATTTCTTCATGTTTATGAGGGCAAACAATCATGTTTTGAGTGTGTGGATTGTTTTCCAATAATAATAATAGCAGTTTATGATGTTATGATTGTTATTATAAAATGTGTGTCAGTATTCCTGAGGGAAAGTTTGAATCTAGAAGTAGTAATCCACCAGTGCTGTAAATGTTGGTATTGATTCAATAACAAGTAAATGCAGGGCCAGTATTACTGATACAGATACTTTTAATCTATAAAGGGAGGCTTAGGGAGAGCAGCGTGTCATGATTTGTGAGATGAATCATTATTCATCTGCAAATTTTATTGACCACTAAATCGCTCTGATTTTACCTTCCACAATAATTAGTTTATACATCAAAAGCACAGCTTTCTGAGCTTTCATGTGTTTTGAAACTGTGTTTCTTGGAGACCTGGAATGTAAATGTGTTTGTCTTGAAAGCACATTTGTGTCCGTGCTATAGGAGATAAATAAACTAGTCGTAACAGTCAAAACAAAAAGGTTCAGAAATTTTTCATAGTGGCTGTTTAAAAAAAACAACAACAATCACAAAACAAGTTATTCAACACAATTCAGTAAGCTACATACTGAACTTAGAGGACAGGAATCAAATATCAATACTATTGGCTCGTATCGGAAGGTTGCCGGTTCGAGCAGCGGCTCAGGCAGTCTCTGCCTTTGTGTCCTTGGGTAAGACACTTCAGCCGTTGCCTACTGGTGGTGGTCAGAGTGCCCGGTGGCGCCAGTGTCCGGCAGCCTCGCCTCTGTCAGTGCGCCCCAGGGCAGCTGTGGCTACAATGTAGCTTGCCATCACCAGTGTGTGAATATGTGTGTGAATGTCGGATGACTGAATGTAGTGTAAAGCGCTTTAGGGTCCATAGGGACTAAGTAAAGTGCTATACAAATACAGGCCATTTACCATTTATCGATATTTGGATTGCTCCGTTCACCTCCACTGATCACACTCACAAAGTGTCCCAGTAGCATCTCTCCACTCAGTCTTGCTTAAAATAACCATTATTTCTATATTTAATGGAAAACCCATCAAGCTCCATGAATCAGATTAAAATTGGAAGAAGAAAATGATTCCATGATTTCAAAATAAAACTCTGTGTTTCTGAAACAATAACGCTGTGCCACATGAAGGACAGAACAAACTCACATCAGATGAGATGCAATATCCCAGACATCCACCACAAGTACTCGTGGAGCAAAACCGTAGTGGTCAACTTCACAACTGCATCAAAAGAAAAGAAAAAAGAGGCCAATGCAAAAGGCATTGTGGGAAAAGGCAAAGTAAAGTAATAAAGTAAAAGACAGCTTTTTAAAGACAAACTTCTCACAGCGACTTTCTGGGGCAACCAGTGAGGTTGGTTAAAATTAGCTGGGACAAGTAGGGTTGTGGGGTGCAAACTGATGAAAGATCACACACATTCGCGTGATGGGAAATTTCCTGTAGCACATTAAATATGATTAATATGACCACTGTGTATGTTGGCAGCCTATCATGTGGAAATGTGAATGTGTGTTCTTTGTTTCTTCAGTAATTGGCTCTATCTGTCCTCGAATGGCACGAGTAGTGCTCTGTTCCTGGCTGAATTACAGTGTCACTAACCTGGTGGAAACACAGCTGAGCCTGCCAGTCACAAACACACACACTCACACTCTCACACACACATACTGTAGCCACCATATTGTAAATGCATAAATGTATAAACTAGCCACCAAACGTACCACCATGATACAACCACCGATTGCTAGGGAAACATGTATTCCTCAAATACTGTAGTTGGCAGTAGTTCCTGGAAGTTGCTAGTTCTTGCTTGGTCAAATTGGTTGCAGACAAAGTGCTGCACCAAAACTTCCTAGTGACTGCTTTTAGTTGTTAACAAATTGCCATGGTTGCCTGTTGTTTTTCATGTTCGTCTGCAAACACTAACTATTAGGTGAGCAATAGTATAACTTGATAAACTGCGATGCAAACTGAAAATGAAAACAATTCATGTTTAAAGTTTGCGTTGTACCTCAGCAAGTTTTACTTTGAAGGCAAATGGTCTCCATTTCAGGTTTCTGTTCACAGTTTTGCTACAGTTCAAAGAATAGCTGTGTTGTTGTAGACATGTCACTGAACACGTCATTCAAACTACAATCACAACAATATGCTAGCAACTAAAGTAATCATAAGGAGGTTTTTTGCCAGCTGGTAGAGAATCACACATACCTTATGTCCCTAGCAACAGGTGGTTGCCAAGAGGTTTCCAAGATGTTAATGACTGGTCAGTAGGTCTGTGTGAGTCGTGACTTATTCATTTCACCCCACACTGTCATCCAAAAATAGCTGCCAAGTTAATGTCATGTGGTTAATCTGTTGGATTATTTACATTGCTTATAACACTGCATATTTTACTAGAGAAGTTGTTGGAATGTGCTAAACTATACAATTTGTTAACATGTTTTAACACATATTGAAACTAATGTAGTCACCAAATTGCATAAAACACTCTGTTTTGATATGCATTAATTTTTCATCAGTCATATGTAATTTAAGATAATACAGGAATGGGTTTCTTCACGTCTCAGTTCACATCCACAGATTATTTGTTTCACAGAAACACTCTTGATGACAGTAACATGATTTCAGCAGCCATATGGTGTTGTTGAGCCTGTGCAGCTTACAAGTTCACACCTAGTAAGAGAAAGGAATCTTGGGCTTCAAGTTAAAAACAACATACACTGAAATCCCTCGGCTCATCATTTTGCCAGATTTAGCCAGTGATTAGACCAGGCCGAAGCTGCTTTGAGATTCTTTAATTTTATTTCTTAATATGTGCATATACCGAATGTTCTGCCAACTTATTTACACCACAGGCAAGTCTCTGAATAGAACTGAGTGTATTTACATTGCATTTTGCAAATGGTACTTAATGTACCTGGGTAGAATCTGTGGTCTGGCAATCTTTCCCTTTCAGAAACACAGCCAGTGCAAACAGTACACTGTAAAATTTGATAAGTTAGCTTTGCTTAAAAAAGGTATGTAAACTTGTTTAAAAAATAAAGAAGTATAAATGAAAAAAAATAAATGTTGTATTAGAAAAGATGAATAATTTTCAACTTAGATTGGCCAAGTCGTTGGATCTCATCCTTACCAAACAACAGTTACCTTACTCTGGGCTTCATTATCAAAGAAGAGAGCTTTGCTTTGTCACTTACCAAGTTCAGGTCTTCATTATTCTCTGTCTTTAAAGATATTTCATTTGTAATTAACAGAGAAAAGAGCGATGAGCATTTAACTACTCATGTACTCTATGAGTGCTCCAAGATCTTGAAGGAAGAGCTGAAGAACTTGTTTGGGCTGCTTTGCAGAAAATGCTGCAGTTGCAGGCCAACCCCCGATTAGCACCTGAAAATAGATAAATGAATGTGAACATTCACAAAGTACTAAACAGGATTATTTTCATCTCACCATTTAAATGTTTAAAGAAGTATTTGAGTAATGTCACAGATTCCTGACAGGATGACATACACATGGGTGGAGTGAAGGGCAGGAAATTAGAAAATAACTTTATCTTGCTTAGTAATCGTGGTAGTGTTCATTTACCTGTCACAGTCCCCATGTGTGTGTTTGAGTGTAAGGGCTTGAATATACTTCTGTATCTGTATATTTAGATTACTACTGTATGTGTATGCTTAGCCAGCCCGTGGTTGCTAATGGGACTGAGACAGAATGTGAGATCCCAATAATGACCTCCATTATTGTAATTTCAAATAGTTCTCCTACATTTTAGGGCAAATAACTACCAATAAACACCTCAATTATGGGGCGCAGCCAACCGCAAGAGTTTTCTTACAGATCTGTCTTTGGTTGCTTATGTTCAAGAAACACACTGTGGAAGAAAGCGTTCAAATGTTGAATGTTAACTAAGTTCAGGCATGAAATGGTTCAGTTTTGATCATTTAAATGTTCTTTAAATAATTATATGTTTTTGTATAAATATGTCATTATATAAAAAAGGAGGACCTTTGTTTTTAAGGTTTTTTGCACCATGAAAAGATGAAAAGTTTGACAAGATAGATGTCAGCCTGTCTGAAATCCCTTCTTCTTCACTAAATTATTTTCAGTTATTATTAGATTACAGATACTGTTGCAATTTTGTTGAATCTTGCGCTGTCGATCTTACGTGCTCTTACGTGCTGCACAATAATGTTTAATATTTAGTATTTACTGTCATATTCGCATATATCATCGTGATGTTGTTTATTCTATTACTCTCATTTTCTTCTGCTTGTTTGGTGATCCAGGTGATCGATATATGCATTTTTTGTCTGCTTATTCTGTTGGATTTTGTTTTTTGCCCTTTATCCCGTCCCTCTTCTCAGCTGTTTTTCTTTCTCTCTTTCTTTCTCCCCTTTCTTTCCCCCAGTCAAGTCTGTCCCGTATTCAGCAAGTGAAAATAAAATAAACAATAAAAGGTGAATCAAATGGACCATTACGGCAAGGCTGGGATGGTCCATTTGGTAAAGTAAATCCGTTGGGCATCTTTCGTCGCCTTTAGACAATAATTCTGATGGCAAAAGAGCCAAACGGGACAGGCAAAAAAAAATAATAAAAAAATAAAAAATTTCTTGAATCTTTGAGAAAAACTATTAGGTGGATCAACTTTTGGATTCAGCATCTGGCCGTTTAAAAAAGATGGTAGTAGCTGTTATGCAGTGTAGTAATTATAGGATATTTCATGGTAAAATAAATAAGTAAATAAACCAGGTACTTAAGATTGACATAATCATTACATGACTGAGTAGCATTATACTAAAATAAAGGTTTTCTGACCTCTGCCGTAGCCAGGGTAGTGCACTGTGACCAGTGGACCCCCGATTGGTCTGAGTGACTGAGCCCAAAAGTGATTATGTTGCAAGTGTGTTTTCTCTCCTGTCCTTATAAAAGAGTGGCCACAGCCACTGAGACACCATCTATTGGTTTATGGACTTGAAGCCTTGATTTAAACATTTTGGAAATTTCATTTCTTTTGTATTTTTGTGGAGCCAGGAATGAGTTTATGTAGATGAACTAATAGAGAGCTAAGTTTAGCATGTATGAGTGTACGAAACAGATACTGATTCCTGCTAGTTGGTGCTAAGTAAGTATTTATATGAATAAATACTAAAAGTTCACCGACCAACACTGGAACATAGTACGATTAAGTATAAATACAGCAAGCCATTCACAGCAAACACTGTTGACGGATCCAATTTAGTCACTCAAATTAACCGAGATGATGCGTAGCACACGGCTAGCAGCTATAGCTGCTCCATTTTTTATCCAGTTCACAGGCAGAGTGCACCCCGGACAGGTGACCAATGTTTTGTAGGGCTTAATTCATATCTTTACGTCTCGGGATTTATATGCATGTGTTACTACCACTGAAGGCTCAAAGCCTCTCTGAATTGATAGAAAGTGGCCCAAAAAAAGTAGGTTTAATACGAATTGCATTTCCTTGCAGGTGTTTTGTAAAAAAAAAAGCCTTCTTGTCTGCAAGAAATAAGGTGATTTTTTTCCGTAGTTGTCAACAGAGAGAAAATCGGCAGAGATAATAATTTACCAAAGATAAACCAACTTACCCAACTCAGATTCAAACTTTACAACAAGCACATGACTACTAGAAAGTATTCTTTTTACTACAGACCAGAAGAAACACTTAATCCAAAGGGGAACAGGAAATAAGAGAGCAGCACAAGCTGCTGAAAGTATGAAAGCCACTTTCTGAAATCCTGCACCACTGATGCTGATTTGATAATAATAAAATGTTGGCATGTGTTGGGATCAGTGTGACTCATTCTTCATGTGTTGTTTTTTCCCCCGGGCGGTTTCACACATTTCCCACAAATAAGAACTACTCACCTGTAAAAGTCAATCTGGTGTTCTGCTTTGGCAGCAATTGCACTACTGTGGTACTAGTTACTGAATTAAAAAACAACTAAATATTCAGTCAGGCTTGAGACAGTGGCAGCGCTCGCTGTGTATTTTTTCTCAGTCCACAGAGATGAATGTAATCCTTGCTTTCATGTTAAGACATGAAAATCATCAAAAGTGGTTTTTACAATGTTTTCACAAAGAGAGAAAGAGAGAGCATCAGTGATGTAAGACAGTCCACATTAAACTGCTCAATTAGCCTCATGCTGCTGCCCACAGGCAATATTTGGAGCCAAAACATTACATTGCATAGCAGCAAACGATTTAGCAGAGTTTCCATTTGTTTTATTTCTTGGATCCCCACTGATTGCAGGATAAAGAGTTCTGCTGCTCAGTTCTTGAGTCACATACTGTGCATTTTCATCTTTTGCAACTTCGAGTGCTGGCATATCTGAAGTCTCAGTGAAAACATACTTTTCCTGTTGTTCATGTTAACATTTCCTTATCTTCACTAGGTCAGTAGAGTAAAGTCAGATGCGATTAAGGTTAATGTGCTTCCGTCTTTTTACACAAGTGAAAGTGTGCCTGTATACATTATTGCAAACTGCCTACTGAGAGCTCTCTCACCCACAACAGCTCCCTCTCTTTGTCGCGAAAACACACAAACATGCATGAAAAGTAAACTTCCCAAGGTGTTCTGTGAAAGACACTTGTGTTCTCACTTAACTTTCCACCACACTTGGGTTCAGTGAACACAAGCCAGCACTCATGGAAACAAGTACGACAGGAACTTGAGGGGAAAAGCTACCCAAAAACCTGAGTTTGTTGTACTTTATTGACCCTTGTGGGGTAATTATCTTCTCTGATCCACTCCCCCTCCAAAAGGATATCAGAGGTCAGGTACAGAAGAGCTTCTGTGGTGGAATTTAAATCTCTCCTGAATAGATTTTATGATCACCTTCTTATACTACATTTCTTCACACTGACTTCCCGTAAAGACGTCATGGAACAGTCAAAACAACATTGGTGACATGCTTTGGTGTATAGTGTTGCTAGTGTATGGGAACTACACAGGGGTGATTTTGAAGTGTTACGTCAAGTTGGGCTCTAGAGGTTTTCTTTTAGGAAAGGCCAGTCAGCAGCACCATAAGAATTCACATTTCAACCATATGAGTTCTTCAATGTAGGCGAACCCACAAATGTTACTATAGAACGGTCCATTGGTGCTCTGTGGCAGCAGTGGGTGATGTTCTGGGTTATGGCGTTAGCGTGACTGGATTGTCACTCCCAACTCATTATTTTTTAACTTCAAGGGCTGCCAGTATGCAATGCTTTTAAACCTAAACCACAATCATTTCCCAACCCCAAGTGAGTATCCTTAAATGTCTAACCCTCACCAGCAAGTAAAACTGAAAGTAATAAACAGGTGAAAATGAAACTAAGTATGTGGGGAAAAAACTTGATGATGGGCTCCGCCAGGGCTGCCCTTTGTCACCGATTCTGTTCATAATTTTTATGGACAGAATTTCTAGGTGTAGCCAAGTGGCGGAAGGCTTTCACTTGGGTGGTCTCAGAATCTCATCTCTGCTTTTCGCAGATGATGTGCTTCTGTTGGCTTCAACGGGTGATGGCCTCCAGCTCGCACTGGAAATGTTGGCAGCCGAGTGTGAAGCAGTGGGAATAGGAATTAGCACCTCCAAATCTGAGGCCATGGTCCTCAGCCGGAAACTTCCCAAGGTGGAGGGCCCACTCATGGACCAGTTCTTGCCCAAGTGGAAGAGTTTAAGTATCTCGGGGTCTTGTTCACGAGTGACGGGAGAAGGGAGCGGGAGATTGACAGACGGATTAGTGCTGCGGCTGCAGTGATGCGGACGCTGTGCCGGTCCGTCGTGTGAAGCAAGAGCTGGGTGCAAAAGCGGAGCTCTCAATTTACAGGTTGATCTACGTCCCTACCCTCACCTATGGTCACGAGCTGTGGGTAGTGGTTATGGTCATGGACCTTGTGGGCTTCAGTAGCTAGGGTGTTTTGATGCAGTGAGTGAATTTGGTAGCAGTATAAATATAGATCAACAATGTCACCAGTGTGTGTAATAAAGAAATAAGGTGGAGTTATTGTGACCCACCATTGGGTACAAGTTCTTGGTACAAGTTCTAGTGCCACGGGGTTCTTGGTACGAGAAGGGCTGTACTCAGATATTGTTTTTAAGATGCTGTCTTCTTTCGGTGAGCAATCAAGGCTTGTTTGTTAGCAATCAACAATGTGGGAGAAAGAAGAAGAAAAAAAACTTTTACTTTACATGCAGCCAGAATCTTAGCATTGCCTTTATCTCATCTTTATGATGATTTCATACCATTTATATAATAAGACACGAGTGGCTCTTTGGTCCCCACCCCCATGCATGATAAAGCTCATATTTTTCACTGTGGATTACCACCAAAGCTCCAAACTTATTATTCAGAACAGCCCTACACTAAACCAGAGCCACAAAATAGAGGGGCTGGCAGAGAAGACTTTCTTCTCCACTGTATGCAAAGTTTTAATGAATTTACAGTTAATCAAATGATCTCAGTCTGAATAATCGCTTTTTGGGTCCATGGTGTGGAACCATTGGATAGCTTACCCGGCTTTGCCCAGCTGGTAATCCGGCTCTAAGAAACAGCCCTGTTCCCTGTCCTTGGTTGGCATTCAAGTCCTGTCTTTGAATCACCCCTTACGTCACAGACCTAACCTAAAACCAACCTAACAACAAAGTTGGTTTGCACAAATCACAGGGAAAATGGCAAATTATGACAAAAGACAAGAGGATGTAATCATTCCCAGTTCCAAACCATTCAAATAATTGCTTGCAGGTAAAGGATTAAAACCATCATTATTAAACACAGTTTGAAAACGTGACCTGACTGACGTGTTGCCCGACGGCAGTTAGTTTGTGTTAGAACATGCTGGATGAGAAGCATCTAAGGGTTTATTTGCAAGGTCTCCCGCTTTATATGTGGCTTTGTGTGTGTGTGTGCTTCTGCATATTTGGGCATTATTTGCAAACACTTATTTTTGTGTTTCATCTGCGCTTGCGTGCACTGATGAATCCAGTGTGTACGCGCACTGTGTATGTGTTTGCTTCAAAAGCCAGCTGTACGTGTGTGTGTGTGTGTGTGTGTGTGACTTTGTATAGCACATCTCTCCATCTGCACAACAGCAGACGCAGCACTAGCAAACAGCTTTTTTCCCCTCCACCCCTCGCTGTGAATTCCTTACATTCACAAGACCTGAGGGCAAATGGGAGTGAGAGCACAAGTGTGTTGTGTTTCCCCTGCTCTCTCTTTTTTCTTTTTTTACAACACTCTCCTGTGCCTGGTGTGTGAGTGTGTGTGTCGGCCTGTAATTCATGGCTTCTTTTCTCAAAGTGCTGGTAGAGTGAGCGTAAATAAGTATAATGTAGCCGCAGAGTTTCTATGCAGCCATAAATAACGTGTGGTAAAAGGTGACAAGGGTGGGAGGGCGGCGAATGGATTGCTTTTTATATGGCTCTCAAGTGTGGAAATAAGCCACACTGCGCATACACACAGGCACAGCACATAATCTTGACATATACATGATTACATAAGACAGAGATTGTGTGTGTCAAGGCAAAGGGGGGGAGGAGGGTCACGGCTCCAATTGTGACTTTTAGCTGTTTGACACACTGCAGGTATGAGCTGTCAAACTTTAATATCATGTTTTTTAGTAACCCTGTGAGGTCTAAATCATCACTGGTGCTGATGTTAAATCTAACCCTGTGTTTTAGAGAAAAGCAGAAAACATGTTGTAGGTAAAAATGCGTGTCGTTTGGGAATGCTTATTTAAGTCATCGTTTTTGTTCCCAAGACTTGGGAAATATTATTTTTCTGTAAACCCCCCCCCCCCAAAAAACCCAGAGAAATGACACTGAATTTAATTCAGCTTTATTGATGTAATGCCTTGTCACCTCAAGGTGTGACACATTGTGAGGTAAAGACCCTGCAATAATAAAGACAAATCCCATACAGATTAAGTTAACAGATTCTATGTTTTCTCTGTAGCACCTAGCACTACAATGTCATTTTTCTTTCATTGTAGCTTCTTTCTTATAGCTCAGTCACACCAGAGTAAAAGTAAGATAGCAACTTCTTTGCGACTTGAAAAAACAGTGGCTGCATTCAATTTGTTTCTCTTCTCTGACTGATTGTAAGCAGTTGTAGCAGCTGACTGTCAAAAGTGATAGCCCAGTTGCATGACCAACCTCCGAGTGACCACCTTTAATTACAAGGTGAATGCAACAGTTCAGTGGTGAAAGGCAACCTGTTTTTACACTTGACTCAGACTGACTCCAATCACTCTCAGACAGACTGGAGAGCGTTTGCAAACAACCACACTGCAAAAACTCAAAATCTTACCAAGTATATTTGTCTTATTTGTCGTCAAAATAATTGTCGTGCATCTTGAAACTGGAGAATTTTCACTTATTCCACTGACAGATTTTTCATTTATTTCAAGCAAAAATATCTTGTATTAAGGGAAAAGTTCCTATATCTTACTGAAATGTTACTCGTTAGCTGATTGTGTCTTATTTTAAGTATGACAAGATTATTTTGACGACAAATAAGACAAATATACTTAGATTAATAATTAGATATGTAGGATTTTGAGTTTTGCAGTGCAACATCTAATCTCTAAATGCAGACAGATTGCGATCACATCTCTACTTGTGGAGAAATTTATGTTTTATATCTATGAGGTTGTAGCTGGAATCATGAGAGTTTCTGTTTAACTGCCAACTAGATCCAACAGACTTACAAACTGATAGCAGACTGACTCCCTCTTACTGCCATTTTAACACTATCTTGTTGCTCAATATCAATAATGCATTAATAGTGGACATGCCATGGTCTTCAGCCACTGTCTTCACTTGATTGCAGCATTCACATTTAAACAAGCACACTGGTGTCCAGGTAATCACAAGCTAAACAAACACACTTCCATTAATTAGTAAATCTAACTTTTCAAATCATGTCCAGTGACTTTGTCCTTATAGTTCTTGCATTAAAACTGGGGTGGATGTAAGCCTACTGCTATAGCTCTGGTAGACGCTAAAGATTTGAACAGGACTTTGGCCCGCTAAGCTAATTAAATAATATGCAGTTGCCTGTGTACTTCTCTTTTATGAAACTCACGCTCTTTCCTGTTAATGAATGGATACATGACCATTTTATGCTATAACATGCTGTTTCATGAGTTCAGTTCGTGTATTTGTATTGATACCCTGGCATGTTAACGTTTGTGGGTAATTATAAACATCTTTTTAAAAAGGGAGGGGGGGACAAGAGCAAAGAAACAAATGTTTGACATTAATCAACAGCAAGCAAATGCTTTTGTTTCTCTTTCTTGTTCTTTCCTGGCTGTCAAGACCTCATATTTTTCACTATATTAACAAACAACAAAAGTTGCTCCATAGTCATTTGCCAAACGAGTGAAATATTTCTGGTTTGAAACCGGGAAGAGATATGCACATATGTCGAGTTACCTGCTGTGGCTAAAAAACAAACAATAAACAAAAAGTTATGTATTTATTTCCTCCATCTCCTTCTTTAGCTGTGAGATATGTAGTCGAATCCGTGTTTGCCAACTGAATAATTTCACAAGAGCCTCAGCTTTACACAAGAGATAAAAGACAAAAGAAAGAAAAAAGTAAAACTGCTGGACTCAATGTTGGAAAGGGAAACATGAACATTTTGACTGTTCCTCATTGCTTTTCCTGGGAATTGATAGTTACTATCAGATGTGCCCATTAATGACTTCAGCATGGTCTAAACAAATTACTTCCTACGAAGTAGCATCTGAACACCTCTAAAGACGAGCACAGCCTCCTGTCCTGGCGCCAAGATGTGATGACTCTAGGTACAATAGGGCAGATGTTTGAAGAGTCTTCCCTCAAAATGATTCAATGAAGGAGTGAGAAATACAAATTAACAGCCTGACAGGGAAACTCATATCACCTCCCGCCTCCACCCCCACCCCACATGGCAAGTTGCTGCGTGAAGTGTTAAAATAAACTTAATGGATGCAGTCTGTCAGTTCCGAATGTTGGAACAACCGGAGGGGGTCTGCTGTACTGGTGCATTAACAGCAGTGACATTTTGAAAATGCTAGAATCATTGAATCCAGAGAAAATATTCAGTATGGTTAATGTTTATTTTTGTGGCTTTGAATAAAACACACAAAAAGTGTCTCTTTCTTTTTTGGAAATCCAAATTTAAAGGCTTTTAATGACCTCTGGCAAGCAGCTCCAGGCTACAGCTCACATCTTACCTCAGATTCGTTTTCGTGCGTCATTGGTTTAATTAGGCTTTTCAATCAATGGCCCTCAGGCCAAACTCTGCTTTCCAAAACATTCTTATTTGCTCCTCCAAAGGGTTTATGAGAGTGATAAGGCTTTCCCTTTTGGTCTCTGTATAACATTTTTAAATTACATTGTGGAATGACATCACTTAACTTAATCTAATTACACAAATACAGAAAGAAATCACTCTTGGGACTATGAGAAGAGGCACGGATACCAAATAAAAAATAATATTTTTTCCTTGAATGCAAAGAAAGAAACAGTATTTGTTTCTCAGGAGTTCAAAGTTACAGTAGAGGTGATGCTTCCATCTGCAGTTACTTATATTTGATGGCATGTGCATTTCTCGTGCATAAACAAAATTTGGAGACAGGGAGTTTGGCAGCAAGACCTTGCACAGAGCAGACATTAGATATGACATGACATGATATGGTACGAGTCAGATACAACATGAAGGAAGGTGGCTTTCTTGACCATTTGCAGATGTGCAGCAACTGTGGACAGACTAAAGCTGCTTAAATAGCACACTTCAAATGAGATAACCAATTAGACTTGCAGAAAGGCATCAGCTGAGTCCGTCAACTGATGTGGGTTGCATTGATATTAGTTGATCTTGCTGGTATCTGGTCTTTAAGTGATGACGTGATGAATCCTGATTCCGGGTCCAATACTCTGCATTTAATAAGGCTGTTGTGTTTTTAACCTGTTTTAATGCTTTGTCTCTTGTTCTATTTAATCTAAAAACTGTCTGCCTTATTACCGCTATTCATTTTAAAGCTCAGTTTTAAAACCTTACGATGTAACTACAGCCCAGCCCATGCAGCAGATAATCTCAGTTGTTCTCCTGGCTGAAGTTTGGTCCGCTTACAGCATCCTCCCATGCGACTGCATTTGTCTCTAACTGTCACGTTAACTTTTATCGAGTAGAAAAAAGTTAGCATTCATCCTCCAGTTTCACTGTTTATGTTATGCTAACATAGCTGTGTCGCTAGCGATCACGTAGCACATCATTATATACCAGCTAGCCAAACTTCAGTAACCCTACAAACATCACTGCTGTTTACTTTCCTGTCTTCATGTATGTCGGATGTTTCAGAAATCTCTCAGTCAGAACCTGGTATATTATATTTAGATGGAAACTAGTGAGCTAACTTCCTGCTAACTTCTAACTTCGTAAAATTTCATGAATTCTGTTTTCATGGATACCTGGATGTTAAACTTCATTGTTAAACCTGGTAGAGCAGCCACACTGATCATTTTATTACAGATGAAAGGATTTAGACAGTTTTTAACTCTCAGTGATGCCGCAGTGCTCGTTTGACTTATGGACCTGCAGCTGAGTTTGGGCCCAGCCACGGCTAGTGACCTCAGACTTAAAGATCGGATTGTAGCCTGATGTGTTGGACCGCCAGAACTAACTCTACGCTTGTTTTATGTTTTTACAGGTATACAAGAACATGCCCCCGCAACATTAAACATTTAGTCACATTCCTGAAAATATTTGAATATGCAACAGTTTTCTCACATCTCAGTTTTTGGTCACGTTAAGGTTTCTTGATGAATGATGTAAAAAGGGCAGCTCCAACTGAACTACTCAACTGTCTGCAATGTTGAGGAAACATTATGGTCACGATGATTATAAAAACATCTGTGTATTATTGGCCATACTCTGCTTCAAGATCATATGTCATGGTCCTGAGTCTTTGATCCAGCATTTTAAAAGTGGACTTTCAAATACAGTTTCCTATTAAATAAACATGGTTCTTGAAATATGGCGCAGACTCAGGGTCAGCAGCCAGTGACCTCGATTATCTCAGACAAGCTGGCATCTGCCTTGTTAGACTTGGCTCTGGGGCTCACGAACTCTCTGCTGCCTAGCCTCCAACTGCTGCGCGGCCTGTCGGTGGTCATGTCAAGCCCAGCCTCTTCAGAGGGTGAGGACTGCAGCCTTTATTTTGCCTGCTCCCTTCCAGAAGGAAACGATGCTCCTGCCATTGCCGCTCTGCCTGTGTCTGCTGAGACTGGGTGTACCCGGATTTTGCCTCGAGTAACCTTGAACTAATCCCGTGTCTTTATCTTGTGCTAGAAGAATCCACTTCACAAATAAACTTGCTACTTGCTGCATCACTTCAGTCCGAAATTGCCACATATAATTAATTTGTGCAGTTTTTGTTTCTGAGCCGGCAGATCATAAAACTGTGTGTTCCATTTGTGGGTGTAACAGTATTGAGATTATGTCATTTGTTTTAGAATTATGAAAACATGAGTTGGCAAACTCAAACAAGTGTGTCTTTAGTCCTGATTTCACCCCATCACCCCCAACCGCTCACAGCAGATGGCTGCACTCCCTGGTTCTGCCAGAGGTTTTTTTCCTGTTAAAAGGGAGTTTTTCTTTCCCACTGTCGCCAGGTGCTTGCTTATAGAGTGGTTGTCTGATATTTGGGGTTTCATTTGTATTACTGTAAGAGGCACTATACAAATAAAATTGAATTGAATCACAGATTGTATCACTTGTGGCTACCCAACTTGAGATTTGAAATTTATCGACTGTTGTTCTGCCTGGTGCTTCCCCAGAGAGTATCTGGGTTTCTGCAGGCTCAGCTGGTGACCTCTGTGCATCCTCAAGCATCCTGTGTATCCTGAGCCTAAACTACAGCTGCCAGATCCTGAGTCAGTGCAGACTGGATGCACTAGCTACAAATAATGTTACATTGCATTCAGCATAATTGCATGACATGGAAATATCTACAACCCTAATTCCAAAAAGTTGGGATGCTGTCTGAAATGTAAATAAAAACAGAATACAGTTTCATAATTTTCAAGTGTCCTAGAATCATATTTTATTAACAAAAGAATTTTCTGTGTTTAAACTGAGAAAAAAGTGTGTTTTACATTTGACAGCAACATGTCTCAAAAACACCAGGACAGGAAATGTTTACCACTGTGTGACACAACCTCTTCTTTTAACAACAGTCCATAAATGTCTGGGAACTGAGACCAGTTGCTGGACTTTGGGGAGAGGAATACTCTTTACCATTCTTGTCTTACAGGATTCTGTTGGCTCAGTAGTCCTCGGTCTTGGGTTTTGTTTTTTGTTTCATGGTGTGCCAAATGTTTGCAGTTGGTGAAAAGTCTGGACTGGAGGCAGATCAGTTTAGCACCTGGATTAGTCTACTGGGGGAGCCATGTTGTTGTAATAAATGCAGTAAGTGGTTTAGCATTTTCATGAAATATCAGAAATATGCGAGGCCTTCCATGAAAAAGACTTCATCTGAAACTGTGCAAATATAAAAGCTGGATATACTTTTCAGCATTAATGGTGCCTTTCCATATGTGGAAATCTACCCCATAGCATCTTGATTGAGCTTTGGCCCGATGAAGACGGTGAGGTTTCGGGTTCGTGTTCACATGACTTGGCTTCGTCTTCTCAGGACAGAGCTTTATTAACCTGCATTTGTGTTTAGCAGGATAAACTGTGTTCACAGACAGTGATTTCTGGAAGTGTTATGCCTGCTTTTAGAGCTTTGCCTGAGAGGCATCCATTATTGATATTCATCCTTGTCCCTTACACAGAGATTTTTCCATATTCTCAGAATTGTTTGATGATACTATGTATGAGATATAAAGTCTTCACAATTTTACATTTTACAAAAATTGTCTGAAAATTGTTCCACAATTTGTAGACCAAGTTTTTTGGGGGGAGATTTTGTCAACTGCTTCCCATCTTTAATTCTGAGAAACTCTAAGGTGCTCTTTTAATACCCAGTCATGTTACTGACCTGTTAACCTGAGTAGTTGTTCCTCCAGCTATTTCTTTTTAGTATTACTTACTTTTTTCATCCTTTTGTTACTCCCATCTAAACCTTTTGGGGAAGTATTGCTGAGAATAAGTTGAAAACGAGCTAATATTTTTCTTAAAATAGTTCATTTTTTCAGTTTAAATATTTGATATATTTACTATCATTTACTGTGAACAAAAAGTTATGGGATTTTTAAATGATTGCCTTCTGTTTGTATTTACATTTAACACAGCGTCCCGTCTTTTTTGGAATTAGGGTTGTAATATGACGATATTTCCAGGGGTTACAGCAATGGAACAGTCGTATTGGTAGAAATATTGGATGGTTTTACAAATATTTAATTATAAAATTCATAAACAACAAAAACATAAACAATTTAAATTGAGCCATCTTATGTACATTCCCATCCATTCTCTTTGGCTTATCCTTTTCAGGGTTATGGGGGGGGGGCTGGAGCCTATCCCAGCTGTCTTAGGCCGAGAGGCAGGGTGCACCCTGGACAGGTCGCCAGTCTGTCGCAAGGCTAACACATAGATACTGACAACCATTCGCCCTCACATTCACAACTATGGGCAATTAACCTAACTCATACATTCCACTTTGTAAAATTATGTTACTTATAAAGTTTGATGAAGAACTTTCAGTAAGCAACCTCTGGAATTGAGAATTAGTCAAAAATGCCCATCTAACATCTTAACACCTTCCGCAAGGTTTTGTTTTTTTTCTTCTGTAAATAAAAACAGGATACACTACACTGGCACTGAACATGGCAGCCCAGGTTGCCAGAGTGAGTATTAGTGCTTACAACTTTTAACTCACAATTCCTGTTTTTGTCACGTATCCCACACTGGCACGTCAAATCATTTGAAACACGTCAAAACTTTTGGAACTGCTGTTTTTGAAACCCCAGGGGTGCCTCTGTGAACCGCTCTGTAATACTTGACCGTTTGTTCCAAAGAGGCAGTGTATGAATAAATGGAATAAATGGAAACGCAGCAGAGAGACATTGTAAATAACACACTGGATTAAAAACACATTAAAAAGTGTCAGTGCTAAAGTGCCAATTGCAGCTTTATTACTGCAAACACATGCGTAATGTTTGTAATGGGGTTCAGACTGGAGGTGATTTTTGCTCCAACGGTGACACTAATGCTTTGTGTAATGTTATACAAGAGCTGATAGTACTATACAGGCGTGCTGCCGCACTAGCAAATCTGTGCATGTACATATACATTGTAAAGCACATACCCCACCCACGCTAGTGCACAAACACAGACCCACACTGCTTTGAGACAGAGTGAGTGTCTTTGCAGATGCTGTCAAGGATAGATTGTGGTCATCACGGCCTTGCCTCAGGGGATATGAGTCATTAGACAAACACATGAAGAAACCAGACCTCACATTGGCACTGCTATGCATTTTTTCCCACAGTGGATAGTACAGAGCTCACAGATAATGATTTTGTGACCAGCACACCAGTCTCCTTAAAAGTCCCTTTAACTACTCCTTTACTAGGAGTAACACTTTTGATCGCAGACAATAACCTGAAATGTGTTGCTGACAGGTTTTAACCTCTCAGACAGCCAGAAATAAAAAGAAAATCTGATGGTTTGAAAACATTAATAAACTTATAACCAAATGTGTACTCTTTAAATAAGTAGAAACACAGTCTTTGTTTAGCCACTAAAAAATGATCTATTAATCATTTTTGACAGAACATATTTGTTCAGAGTCTCAAATCAACAGCCGGGTTTATGTAAATCAACATCATACCAGCTGTGTACAAAACGACTGACAGTGAAGGATGATCACGGCTAATTAAATCCGTTCACAGTAATTTTCTGTAGTCAGTCGATTCTCCTCATGTATATGATCCAACATGTTGCTCAACAATGTATAAATCCTTAACCATGGTTCTCTGTCACTCTGCCATTCATCCCAGTCATTGGAAAAAAGCCTTAAAGTGTATTATCCTTACAACTGCTTGTTGAAGATATTCTGTGTCTTAAATATCCAGCGTCCACCCCTGTGGGCTTAAAAAGGTGGCTTTTTAAAGTTTATAGATGTCTCTTTCACAGAAAACAGCAGCTGGTACTGGCTTTATTCACAGCAGGTACAGTGGATTCCAACTGCGGCCAGCTTTAATGGCAGGAAAAAAAAAAGTGTCAAAACGTCAACAGTATCCACTCAACCCACTCTGGCTGCATAATAAGGCTTTTTCACTGCAGACATTTTGACATGTCGCAGTAGGAAAAGCACACATGTAAATTAGTATATATAGATTGATGGCTTTCTGATGCATTTAGTTGCTTTGGTATCAGGGTCATGGTGTGCACATGGCTCACTGCCATACTGGCGTGTCCTACAGTGACACTGAAATAGAGACATTAGCTAAATTGAACTCAAATTCTGGAAAACTGTTCAATTAAAATTTGCAATTAATGCACGTCTCAGTCCTACTGTACTCACCTACTATAAGGCTCAACAATTAATTTTAGCGTTTATTTGTTTAAAATCGATACACAGTCAAATGTCCAAAGCTGATTCCTAGAATGTGGGTGCAAGTTGAGACAACGAGGCAGTGGGGTATCAAAGAAGGCCATTACTTATTTAAATGATTGCCCCACCCCCACCCCTATCATAGAAAATATTTATATGTAACCAAAATTATTTAAACATTATTTAAATTATTTTTTAGAGTAGACATTTTTCTTAGCACAAGAAAAGTGTTCACAACAAGACAAGTTCAGTTACCAATATAATTTATAAAAATCCAAATTATTTTAACTTTGTCATTACTGTTTGCGTTTATTTTTGCGCTTTAATAATGTCACACATAATTCATCATTTATAGTTCCCTATCATATCATATCAGCTCTGGTGGCTTAGAAATCAGAGGATTAAACTCCTCATATTCTGCCTTAAAGACCAGAATTTAAAGATTCGTATTTAGCTCTGTTGGAATGATCTCATCAAAATATGACAATGATAGTATATGTAAATATACATGATTACTCTGCTGTCTCTAAAACTGTCCATAACACACTAATAGACATGAGTTCAATGTATGCTGTATGTTATTGACCAATCATTTATTAAATAATAGTGAAGTATAATAAAGAAAAAAACGCTGTCTTCTTTGTTCTGAGGTGCTGAGGTGTGACTGCTGAAACAGCTTTAACCATGCCTAAATGTTTCTAGGCTATGTTATATGCCAATTACATTAGGCACATGTCCATAATTTCAGTTATAAAGTAATAAACTAACCAAATTTTCTATGAATGCAAGCAGAAGCACTTACAGTCATTGTTTGGCATGCACCACCAATGACGGTGCAAAGACGTTGGTAGGATGAGAAGATGAATGTTGAGGCAGCAGATTATCTGTGAATCTTGTTATCGTGAACAAATATTTGTTTACACCTGTTTTCCATCTTATATTTGTTTGAAAAGTAAAGTAACAAAGATCAAATGAGTCTCCGAATTATGATATTTTTGCATCTGAGAGATTAAGGTATAGCTAGCCAGCTAACTGCTGGCTGTTGTAACTGTAAGTGTGTTTATCATCCAGCTGGAGAACCACTGAGGCTAATGACAGCGTTAGAGGAAGGGTCTAAGTGGTGCTAGGTATGGCTCCAGTGAGTCATCAGACCATGACTTCTGGCCCTCCCAAATAATCCCAAACACAGAAATGAGGAAAAATTGTTCACTGGCCTTACATCATTTCCAGTCGTTTACATGTTTTCACTAATTATTTTCTGACATGTGCAATGTTTATTTAGAAATTCATAAATTTCCTTTCCAAAGATTTTCATATTTTCTTTTCCCAGTTGCCAAGTCGATAAATAGCTTTGTGTTAGCTTTCAAAACTACAATTTATGCTCAGCAGTGATGCCACCATAATATGCAACACCAGTTAAAAATGCTTTGAAAGTCTTTCGCCTGGGTCTGGCGGTCACGCTCCAATCCCAACCTCATGAGCCCCTGGCCTTTTTGGCCCTTTGCCCAACTCTTTGACAGCAAGAGGTGATTTTAATGGAGCAGAACAAACTGGCAAAGAGAGACATAGGAAAGGAAGGGCAGAGGGAAAAATGGCTGGTTTCTCCCCTCTACTCTGCCTTCACTCTGAGTCACTACAAATGCCCACAATATAAAACATATGCTGATGTTGACACGTAGAAAAAAGAAAGAGAATAAAATATAAAGAGATTGTGACAGGTGTTGTCTCTAAAAATTAGCATCATATTGTGTAGAGACAGTGGTACAGCTGAGAGTTTACCATCTAGTAGATCGAGGTCGATATATGTCGACGACTCTTCCTAAAAGGTTTACAGCATATATTATATACATCCAAACACCTATATTCCTGAAAAGAAAAGAAGGCCAAACGGATGCGTGCGAGCTCCTTGGTTTGCTGACCGTGTTGAATGCCAGTGACAGCCCACTCCTTTTGCACTTCTGCTTTACTACTTTTCAATGAAGTTTCATTGACTTCACTTCTCCTGCAGTCTGTGGGTGTCAGTCAACTCTGAGAAAAAAGTGGTGTCGATGTTCAGCTGCTTCTGTGTTGGATCAGTAGGACAAAACAAGCACTTGCACAGACTTCTTTTTCATTCTTTTTCATTCTTTGTCAAGCCCAGAGAATTACAGCAGGATGAGAAGAAAGAATAAATGAAAATGAGATCTGAGGGAAATGATAACATCCTCTCCTCCCTTTCTATGTTCGGCACAGACACTCAGAGGTGGATGGAAATAATAAGTCATGCTGGGAACTTCACTCCATACCATGTCACTCACTGCAGGCTAACATTAACAGAGGTTCTCAATATTAGTATTATGAGCAATAATAAAATAACTTTGATAATATCATTTAGTATAAACATTTTGGACATTATTTTAAATGAGAATTTTTTTTGCTCAAACTCACGTCATATGCGTGTTTACCCTCTGCATCCAAGTCTGCATCCATATCTCTACAAAACCTTTACAAAAAGGTTTATTTAACATTCTACACATGTTATTATCATGATGTCACTGTCTTCCTTCTCTCGCCCCAACCGGTCGCAGCAGATGGCCCCGCCCCTCCCCTCCCTAATCCTGGTTCTGCCAGAGGTTTCTTCCTGTTTAAAGGGAGTTTTTCCTTCCCACTTCCTTTCCGCCGCCACAGTGCTTGCCTATAGGGGGTCATATGATTGTTGGATTTTTCTCTGTATGTATAATTTTAGGATCTACCTCACAATATAAAGCGCCTTAAGATTACTGTTGTTGTGATTTGGTGCTATATAAATAAAATTGAATTGAATTGAATTGAATTGATCCCAGTATGTCACTTTTAAAATATCAAGGTTATCTTAAATACTGATACTCTATGTAGTGGAACTTGTAATGCTGAAATGTATTCAATATGTTCATCTGGGAAGAAAGCAATCAGATTACAGATGCAAATAATGTGGGACTAATGGGACCTAACAGATCCCTGAGTTTAGCCAAGGCTAAGGATGCACCTCACAGCTGAGAGTATGAATCAAAGCATAGCATAGCACAAATCTGGATGCTGTCATACACTTATTATTATTATTATTATTATTGTTATTGTTATCAAGCTGTTCCCATGTGTACTCAATAAAGGGCAAGAAAAACGTTGTAGGGTAGAGGAGGGGCAAGCCATCTTGACTTCAACACCAGAGACCCAGGTTCATATCATACATGTCACTGCTTTTGTCACACATCATTTGCATGATTTTAAAATGTGTTCTTAACAACTACATTATTTTTTTATTTTTTTTTATGTGATTATGTTTAAACATTAAAAACTACCAGGTTAGGTTTAGACACTTCTCATGGTTTGGGTTAAAACAAAGTGGTTGCCATATCTTTTAAAACTTTGTTTTGGTTGCCATGTTGACAACTCACTGCTTTCTATACAGAAAACAGGTGGTTGGACATGAGGTTTATTTGTTATCAGTTACTAACAAATTCCTGTTCAGTGACATTTAAAAGAAAAATTGAGTGTTTCATAAACTGCTGTGAGACCGGACTGTCCATGAACAGTGCAGCATGAGCGTGACATCTACAGCTGTGAGAGAGACCTGAGAGTCCTGCCTGATGTGTGGTTTCTGACAGGACTGTCAACTCACGCTTGTTTGCTGCAACATCACTGCTCAACTTGAGTGCTGAGCAGTCATATTATAGCAGCACAGGGCATGAGGACCCTCAGGTCACTAAAAAATGTCCTGGTTCTCCTGATGGAAGTCAAGTAGGACAGTACCTCAGTAGTTAGTGTTCACAGCCTTATCTTATAGAAAGAGATTAATGGATTCAGCCTAGCTCCTTATTAGTGCAGTTTGCATGTTTTCTCCAGGAACAATAAAGCTAAATTATCATTTAAATAAAGGTTAAACAACAAAAGAGTGCTTTAACTAGAATGCTTGGATGCTAAACTGCAGTAATGATTCTCAAAAGCATTATTTCATCTCTAGCACCGTCGAGCCATAAAGCCACATGCTGTTGATTTATAGGTAGCAGTGTGACAGAGATATTGCTGCACAGTAGGCACAATGGCACTGATGCTACTGCTGGACATGTAAAGTTGTTTTCTTTGAAACATTCATGGATTCCTAATGTTTGTGTGGCTCCTGAAAATAATTGGAACGCTCTCAGGAAATTTCCATGTCTTTACTGCATGAAGTGCAGTGCTGTAACACAGTGGTATGTTTTTGATGTTTTTGATCATTATGTACACAAACAAGCACATAATTCTTGATAAGCCATGTCGGGCTCCATGCTGAAATGACTTACCTCAAATTAGAGCCCAAAATGTGTGAATAAAAAAGCGTGTGTATTACCACCGGAGTCAAACCTGTGTGCAGTAAATCTTTCCTTTGGTGTAAAAGATAGTGACGAGGTGCTGACTGCTGTGTTAGGATGATCTGTACAAATGCCAGCAATACCTGTACACATATAGTCACGATCTTCCTCATGAAAAGGGAACGGCAGACCTGAAGTCAGTTATGATTTAAAAAAGCACCCAGATTCCTGACTGCTGCTTGCTTCAATACTTAGGATGGTACTTTGTATCCAATCCACCGTATAGTGTCCTGTGGGGGTTTTCTTTGAACCCTATGAATAACCAAATTACTATTAACATGTAAAAGATTCTCCACTCCTGCATACGTGTGCGTCTGTCACACACTGTGACCTGTCTGTGTGTACCTCTCGTGTACAAAGTGTACACGTCAGTACGTACTGACTGTACGTCTCCCATTGTTGTAGCCGAGTGCAATGAACTGCTGGTATTTTGGGATCCATTTAGGCACATTTTGTGTTTGTATGTGTGCGTATGTTTCCACCAATCAAACAGATGTGTAGAAATCAGTTTAGAACAATTCAATTCAACTTCTTCTTACATGATCACAGCTCATTGACATGTGACACTGAAGTGCTTCCATAGTGTAGTGGTTTGCGTATATACTTAACAGGTCAAAGATCCCTGGTTCTTTCCCAGGAGGAGACACAAATGCATTTGGGACTAAACCTGAGAGGGTATCTTAGTGTAAAAACTATTATGGTGTCTCCTATCATGCAATCTGTTTGTGCCAGTTCATGATTAACTTTGATAAATTGTTATAAAATTTAAATCTGTTGCCATCTACAGACACAGAAATTTGTATTAAACGGGAAATCACATTAACTACTTACTTTCAGAACCTCCAGCCAGAACCTCACACATTTGGCAGTTTGACTTCAAAATGTTATGTCAAGTCCTCTAATGCAAAGAGACTCCTGACCCATGCAAAAGAGTTTCCCTCATCAGTGCCATTCCAACTGTGAGCAGTCTGAGTCAAACCCCAACTGTTTGGATAGAGGTTGCCTTCCACCAGGCAACCTGTGCAACCGCCTTGTAATTGAAAGTGGTTGTCAGGTGACACAACTATTTGTGGTCTCCAACAGCAAAACAATTCAGCACAATCAATGAGCAACCACTGATTGCTATCCTATTTTTTTCTCTACTGTGACTGAGCCATTAGATAATTATTGGATTTACATCAAAAATGAGTTGGCTGGACCATGATTTTCCATTAAACCCTTCAAAAGTTGTTGATATACTTCAGTTTGGATCAAAGTGTTGGACTGACTGATATAGCACCATACTAGCACTTCAGCATGACTAAATATGTATAACATTGCATGCAAAGCTACAGTTTTGAGCATACTACTGTCAAGGAAATGAGGAGTAAGGGTGTGGAGAAATAATTTGTTCCAAACTGGACAGCTGCAGCACATAGACTGTTCTACATTATCAAAAAGATCCAACACAAACAATAATTCACCGTGATCAGGAAATCAAGAGAAAGTTAACACAACTTCTAAAGTCTCTTAAATAAATCCACTAGGACACTAAGAAACGCAACCTGCACGTGAGTCTCCAGTGTTGCCATGAATGAAGACGCATACAGTTTGATGACAATCTGCATGTGACACGTGCTGCTCTGTTTTATTAGTGTTTTATTTAGTCCATACACTGGGCCTGAACTTGGCAGAGTCGTACACAGTTGCATAACAGTTATCATCTGATCCCACATGTCAAATCAGCACATGGGCTGTAGTTTGCTGTGAGGTAACTTGCCTCTGACCTTCAGATGTGTGTACAGTATCTATTTCACAAGCTCCCTCAACATGATGAGACAGTGTGACACAAACAGGCAATCCCAATCACTTTTTAGGACCTGCAAAATTCATGTGATAAATGCATTTATACTGTAAAATGTTCTTTATTTTAATCAACTGATGCTTACCAAAAAAATTAAACACAATGCTAAGTTATTATTACATTTTCATCCTTACTTCAATTATAAAAAAATTAATGTAAAACATTAATTGCAGCATCAATTTCCGTCCACTAGGGGGCAGAATACAAAGCCACGATTCCGTCCCAAGCTACTGTTACAGCTAAAGAAGGATTTATGGTCAGGCAAACGTGTCTGTCCGCAGACACAATTACGGTCGGACAGAGGGCTGGGAGAGGAGTTTTCATTCACCTCAGATGTGCTCCCATGAGTCCTCCAAGATTGGTTGGTAAGACTGCCCATTGGTTGGCAAGTGGGCCACAATAGAACAGGGAGTGACAGCAGAGTTCAAATTTTGAACACATTTAGATGACTACTACTGTAATTGTGATCACATTCCACAATAATTATCTAACACACCAAAACACACCTTTTGGAGTTTTTGTTTTTGGAGTGCCTGGATCTCTAAAGCACTTTGGGTCAATAAAATAGAGGTAATATTTAACACAAAGACCAAAAACCATTTCCAAAAACATTCTTTAACACAGTTCAGTGAGCTACAAACTGAACTTAGAGGAACTAGCACTGATCTGATGCCAATTCCACCATCTGTATTGATACTATCAGTATTTAGATCCATTTGCCTGGCTCTACTTTGTAAGTTAGAACTTGGCTCTCCTCCATGGCTGGCTAACCGACCAAAAACACTTGCAAGAGTGGCTTAAAAATTGGTTGTACTGCATACTTGGAACACTGAAGCTATCTGGCAACAGAACTCACTGCAGGAGCGGGCACCGGATACGCTACCTATGCTGGACCATAAATCTGGCTTAGCATGAACAATTTAACTCATTTAACTCAACTCAACTGAAATGTATTTATAAAGTGCATTTAAAAACAACTCACTATGACAAAGATGCTGTTCAGAAGACAGAATGGATAACAGTAAACAAAAGAATAGATCAGATAAAAGCTCATTTTAAGTCTAGTTTTTAAAAAAGACTAAATAGAAGGAGCAAGTTAGACTGTGAGGACTGTGACAGACAATTCACGTCTCCTCTGAGTATAAATCTACAGTGGGGCACAGTCAAAAGCATCCAATCAGTGGGGTGTAAGACATTAGAGATGAAAGAAGGAGCAACACCAAACAGGAGGATCCACTTTGATTCTAAACCTCACAGGCAACCAATGAGGAGAAGCTAAAAGATGTAATATGATCTCCTTTTCAGGTGCCTGTGAGAAGCCTAGCAGCAGCATTTGCCAGACGGTTGGTTATTACAGTTGTGCGTCTCAGGCCGTGATGGATGCTAGTGAAATATTGGCTCTTGTTTCAGCTCTCCTGGTTAGGTTTTTATAATGTCTAAACAGAGATAGCTGAGTATTCAGCAACCAGATGCACCAGCCACATATTCAGTTTTAGGATGAGTGTAAACCATTGTTCCAAGTCAGCTGATCACTTAAACTAACGGTCCCCAACCCCCGGGCCACGGACCTGTTTGGTACTGGGCCACAAGAGTTGAGGCTCCGGTGTGAAATTTATGGTTTTCAGGGTTTTTATCATTATTTTTTAAATGGTTTTTATCGTTAACTCGGTTTCCCTGGGTCTTTTCCCGTGTGTTATGAATAAATCTTCTTTTTTTTGGTACTGGTTTTATTTTGTTGTACTTATCCGCGACACCTTAAAGGCCGGTCAGACATAAACTGGTCCGTGGCACAAAAAGGTTGGGGACCGCAGACTTGAACCATCCAGAGGCACTATTTAATCTTTACCTGTGGTTTAGTTTGAATCTCTTTCTATTTGGGACGCACTGCCGCATGGCCCATGCCAAAAGGAGTTCCAGTAACAAAGATGTCACCAAAACAAATGATTGCCAAACCAGTTCCAACACCAGTGATAAATGTTTCACTGTAAGCTAAGCTGTAATAATTTGCAAATGGTCAACAATGTAGATTTGACAGACATATTTAAGACAATATTATTTTATTTGCTACCACATAAATATTGTTCCAATGGTTTATGCATGTCCAATTCATTAAACATGGCCAAAGATTAAAAAAATGAGGTCAACTATGTACAAGTAACCCTTATGAGTCAAACAGTTTTTCTACTGTTGGCTCTGTGTGATGTCAATAAGAGCACACAGCTCTGGTTGGCATGTTATTTTTCCATTTCTGGATCGGGGAATGTGCCCTTGCAGGAAATTTACTGTAAACACATGTAATTCATTAAAAATGACATATAATGAAACATAGGGGACATGTTGGTCAGCATGATCGGCATTGGATGTAGTGCATGACTGAGTGGATGATGGGGGTGCTGAATGTGCAAAATAACAGATAGCAAAGTGGAAATAATTTAATGGACTGAGTACATGGACTAGCTTGCCCATAGAGTAGACCAGACCACTAGATGAGCTGACAACCCTCTACTGCCAATTGTCTGCTGTACTGGACCAGGACAGCCCAATAAACAAACCACACCAGCCATAAAGAGGACCCTCTCTCAGATCATGCCACATCAAATGTAGTTTTTCTTCACTTTGTTGGTACTTCCATGACTACAACACAAACAGGAGTGGCAGTAGCTAATGTGTGCCCCTCAGCTAACTCAGAGACTACACATGTTGTGTATATGGTGCTAACTGTACACATGAATCACAAATAAAAATACCATAATGCAAAATGCAGTGAGCCAATTTGTGAATAATTTATTTGTAAGTTTGTTGACTTTACTCAGAGCATCTCATGCATATTGATAGCAGCTGGAAAACTAAAATATGAACTTCCGATAGTCCAGCTTGTCCTGATAATAACAATATATGACATGCATAAGCCTGTAATTGAAGGAAATGGAAACTTAAAGGCAGTCTGAGGTTCAAAGGGTTAATCTGGTCTGTAAGGTTTTATGAAAGGGACTCAACCACGAGGCCACATTCCTGTTGCTCTTCAGAAATTGTGTTTAAATTTGATTTTCAGCCCTGAAATTTTCATGTGGCGAAGTCCTGTGGGAAAAAAAGAATGAAAAAGCACAAAATTTCAGCTCACACGTGGACTCATATAATTTAGAATATTTGAGGGTCTCTAACTAGGCAAATGTTCTTTTATTAATGGATTTTCATTAGTATTCTTTCAAATTCGACATGGCTTAATTAGCTGTACTAAATTTATTGCGCGTAAAAGCTTATGCTGAGAGGACTCATGTGGAAACATTTTTTCATATTTGATTGATTTCATATGGAATGAGCCTTGGTCATCTTCACTGACTGCCTGGTCCACTTTCTTTGTAAACTCACTCCTGGACAGTTTATGTTCCTTCCTTTGCTCATCTGAGCTCTGAAGTAATTTGTGTCTAAAATGAGTTAATAATGGGGAACCTTTGAAGAAAGCTAAATTCAGCTGTAAACGTAAGAAATCCAAATTCTCAGAGTCCACGATCGAGTGCAGCTGTGTGTTTTTATTCTGCTTGTATGTGCTGTTTTAATACCATATACTGTGTTCATTTATGTCTTTAGTTACATACTCAGAGTAACATTTTAAAGCATTCAGCCTTAGCTCTATATAGTTCAGTATACCTGACATGCAGTAACTTAACTAACCTTCAGTTTCTTTTCTCTTCTTTCAGAAAAATGTTGGAGCCATCAACAGAAAAAGGAGCCTCAGTGCTAAATCTCAGACGAGCAGCCAGGGTCTAGTTCAGCTCCAGATGTGTTGAATTAAATCCTCCTGCTGCATCCCAGAATGCCTCAGAGACTGCGCTAGCTCATAAATCAACACGATCTATATCTAGAACAGACACGACACAGACACAGCTTGTTTTGCTACCTTTTTTTTAGCACCTATATCTCCGCTTTTACACAGTGACTCAGCAAACATGCCAGAAAACATCTATTCTATAAAGTGCTGTGAAAAACAGGGGGCAGGGTTATGTGGTAGGGAGTAAAGGAAAGGCTCTGGCTATAAGAGCAGTGGATGGGGGTATAATTTCCATGTAAATTTGCCATGTGGTACAAATCTTAAACTGACATACTTCACGTTTCCCAGCTTTAGGTTTTTTACGGAACTTTCCGGGAAGCTTCTTTTTTTTTTCTTTCTTGGATCTCTCTTTCTGAGCTACATGTGGTTAAAAAACATGTCTATAAACTATATATGTGAATAAGTTACCCTTATATAGCACTTGAAACGATGTTAAGGCATGTCATTAAACGTTTGTGAATTTTATCCTGGCTATGTGGGATTCTATTTTGACTTTTGAAAACAAAAAAGACTTGTAACAGTCTTGCACTTTCCAGACACAAGTAAGGGAGAGACGTGTACAGAGGTAAAAAAAACAAAATAGAGTATAATATTTGAGCTTAACAGCAGCTCAACAATGTTTCTGAGCAAAAAACGGTAAACAGAACACATTTTATTATGACATTAGCCTGCTGATATAGATAACCATAACCAGTGAGGCCGGCGGGACAAAATCTCATTTCACACACATAATAACTCCAGTTAAAAGCAGTGAAATTTTACATTGCTGAAATGGTGATTAACGGCCAGAAACTGTCAGTCAAATGTATTTGTGTCAAAACATTAGTGATGCAAAAATGCATACATACAATCTGTTGCTTATTTATATGGACTTTGGCAAACATAACGCTGTAAATTATTAGCTTTTCAGTTGCTAGATACTTCACACTTATTTAACACTTAGCTCACTGTCTGTACCTATCATTTGGTTTTGGGCACATTAGCATACTTTTTTTTTATGTGCACCCGTTGTCAGTTAAACCAAAAATTGGAGAGTAATGATTCAGAACTAAAACAGTTGATCTAAGTTCTGTAAATCGGTTCTGTAGCGTAACCATTGTACAAAAATGTGCACAAGAAAGTATGAGACAAATATAGGGCACTGGCTATTTTTGAACGTATGTGGTTTTGTGCGTTTGTCCAGAGCCAGACATGTTTGACTGAGTTTTCAAGCTCTGTCCAATATATACAGAATATTTCTGTTAATATGCAACACTTTGTCTTTTTTAAGTATGAGTTATATTTGATATATATTTCCTCCTGTAGCCTAGGAGGAAGATCAGATTATATATTAATTGGTAGTTTGATTCCTGGGGTGCTCCAGTATTCTTGGGCAAGATTGTCCATTTAAAGATGATTACTTATACACTCTTGTAAATCTAACTCGTGCTTAATTGCTCTTTTATGCTCTATCTATTAGAAGTAGTTAGCTTGCTGTATTCTGACATTGTAGTAGTAATTTACTACAGTAACATTTAATTAATTAATTAATTTACTCAAGTCAGCAAGCTTAACTTTGGTAAAGCCAATCACTTACAGCTAATATTAGATGACATAAGAAAACCTTGGCTAGAGACTATATCAATCTTATAACTAAACAACAACTATAGATACTGATAGTGTCAACACTCTTTAACCTTTACTCTTAAAAGCACTTAAAAATAAATGCACACATGCAGTCAGAAATAAATTAAGTTGTCATTCCCAAATAATGTGGCCCAAATCTGACATTTTTACAGTATCATGTGACTGAAAGTCTCTCAGTGAAAACATCAGGAAAGCAATATATAAAAAAATCTAACCAAACACTTATTGGCTGTTTAAACAGTAAAAACAAATCATGGGTTTTGTTATTTTTATTGTAAATGTTTTACATTGTAGAACAAAAGCAAAAAATAACATTTTTAGCTTTTTTGTTGTAGGTATGTACAGAACACATCTGCAAATGACTTGAGTGTTTCATAACACACGGACAATTTTATTTTCAACTCAGGTGTAATTTCTATTTGTTTTATTTTCAATGTTAAACCAAATGCATGTAAATAAACTTTTATGTGTCATGTACAGACCTCACAAACACTAAGTTACCTAATTTTTAAACAATATATTTGAATTATCATGTTATGTACACTTTCTTTACAGTTTTAAAAATCTTTCACAATCACAGAAATCACTAGAAGAATATTTCAATTCTCTTTTAGATGAATATACAGTATTTACATACATTCACGGGATCACGTACGACACCCTTTCAGAAAAGTGTTTCTTCTAATTGCATGGAAGGAATGGCTGACTGAATTAACATACTTCCTTTATATAGCGTCACTGGTGGCAAACCAAAGACTAAAAAGGGTTTGACAATCACTGCAGGTTTCAGCAAATCATCAATTTCTAAAACCACAAAAGTCTTTCTTAAAACCATATTTTAAACGTGTTTCAAATCTGTGAATTTTGTTAAATAATTCCCAACTTTATGGCACAGAAATTTGCTCTAAACTCCTCCAATGACATTTGGTTTAATTCAAAGGAAATGGAGAATAAGAGATTAAAGCAATCTACTCAGTTAAGTGAGATATGAAAAAAAAAGCTTAACAGTCACTGTTTCCTACAGTACAATACCTCCTTTAGAACAATATCGATATATACAATCGATATGTTCGAGACCAAGGACGGGCAATAGTGTTTCTTGAATGCTTTTGAATATGGTATTCATTCTGAAAAATGTGATGTAAATTCATGTTTGGGCACGACCAAAGTAAGAAAATTTACTCATGAAGATTTCCCATTAGATGTGGCATTTGATGCTGCAATGACACCAAATTTCTATCCTTGAAGGAAAGTGGGAAAATATCTATTTGATGCCAAAATATTTCATACATTAAAACAATTTTTTTCTCTTACAAATGAAGTCTTCAGTGATTTTAAAAATGCAATACTTTGGGTATTTTGCCTCCATTGCAGTTGGTCACTATTAGCTAATGTAAGTTAGCTAACACTAGCTGATGTTAGCTAACATTTTATAATGCTAGTTACTATTTTGTAATTGTACGTCATTTACGCTATGCACTATGATAAAGGATTGACGGTACTTATAATTTTCATATGCACTGTGATCCTGTCATTGCAACATGTGACAGCATTGGCCAGTCCTTTAGCAAAAACAACATAGCTTATCTTTAATCTTTTTACTTTGGTGTCCTTGCTGCTAGCCTTAACAACTAGCTACCAAATAGAAAAACTCAATTTGACAGGTAATGATTTCATTTAATTTCAGATGTTCAAAAAATCTGGGGAAAGACAAAAGATTCACATTGATGCCAGCAGATTTACCATCTTGTATCATATGACAGCAGTGACATAAAGTAAAGAAAGTCACATTAAGTAATAACTGATAAGGTATAACAAAATCATTAAACAGAAGTTGTGACATTTCATGAGATGAACAAAGACAGAGTTTTAAAGCTTGGCTTTAGGATCATCAGCTTTGATCCAATAAAGGCCATTAAATTTACAATTATTCCGATAAGTAATTTTTTGACAAGATGAATCAAAAAGAGTCAGACTGCAGTAAGATAACACAAAATTCTCAGAATTCTCAGTATGGGCAGACAACCAAAATTGTCATGTGTATCAGTGCAAATTACACGATATTTGTTGGTGAGCAGTAATTCAACATCAACTTGAACTTTGTTCTTGTGTTTGAGGTCGTAACAGACTCTAAGGCAACAAAGAGACTTATTCAAAGCTAATGGAATGTTGGTGTATCTTTTTATCTACTGAGAAAGAATTAAACCAAGACCTTAATAGTCCCCATTGCTTCCTAATAGTATGCCCAGTAAGCTCTTGTTGCCGTGCTACAAATGAAATTCAAGCCATTAAGCAGTAAGTTTTTGCTAGTATTACTTTTCAAAACATTTGGCTCCAGGAAGAGTATAAAAAGTGGAGGTTTTAAACAGGGATGCATGTGACTAGTCAACTAGATGTTTAAATCCTACTGCTATTGCTAGTCAACACCAGAAATACTAGTCAGTTACACAGACTGGTACACCTGGTAGCAAGATGGAAAGTAAGCAGATTACAGCTAACCAGCTTGGTTCATCAGTATTTTGACGGAGAAAATGAATGGTTGTATGTCACCTGTGCTAGCATGCAAGCTAATGGCAAACTTATCATTGTGTCTGTGTGCAACATTACATACAGCGCAGAGTGCCACACATGTCAGAGACATTTAAAATGCAATCTGATCACGGAGTCACGCGACTGAAAGCTCTTAAATACAGCCAAAGTCTAACCTCGTCCATTAAGTTTTGAATGTTTTCTACCTTTTAGACAAGTCCGCTAACCTGATTCCCTTTTTTCTTGTTTAAACAACTAGTAAATTAGTCGCCATAGCATCCCTAGTTTTAAATAGTAGCCAACCCCCCAGTGTTATACCTTTTATTGATATAAGGCTTTTGATTGAACATTAGCAATAACACACACCCCAACGTGTAAAAAATAGCAGATCTTTCTCCAAATTAGGTTAGCTAAAATATCTGAGAATAAAGTTGTAATATACAAGAAGCTTATTCCACCTGTGAGGGTGCTTTGTCAAGTAACAGTTTTCTGTTTTAGTTCGTTACAGTCTTTTCCTTGTCACCCAATAAATTATCACAGTACCATGAGTGTACGTCACGCACACGTATTTGAACATAAACACACTTGGGCAAAAAGGAGTCCGGCGCAAACTCCTTTAAAGGGCATCTGGACTATCACCCCACCACCCTCCTCTGTCTTTCGTCACGCACATTCCCTCCCCTTCCCTCTTGTCTGTCAGGCTGCCAGAGCAGGGTCAGAGGGGTCCATTTGCAGAGCGTCCTGTCCTGCTGCTTCGTGGAAAGCGGTGGACTTTGAGGTGCTTCGACAGGTGATCACTGCGAGCAAACTTCTTCTCACAGACTATACACTGGTACGGTTTCACTCCTGAGTGGGAGCGGCGGTGTCGGGATAGCTCGTCCGATCGAGAAAATCTGTTGGAAGGAAACCCAGCGTATGGTTAACAAATTAATCAAATTTTACTGTACATTAAAAACATTTGGCTATAATAATTCCCCATTAATGGCTTCCAAATGTTCTATTTTATTATTACTATCAGTAATGTGATCTGTTTGTACACAGCTATTGTTATATATAAAAAAACCTAAAAACAAACTGATGTAGTCACGCTTTAAGCTGCCAAATAATATAAAAGCCATGCCAGCCTGTTTTATTTCAGGGTAATCTGATAGGTGTGAGTATTGCCCTGCGACTTGAAGTTAAAGAGCCATCCCATATTTAGCTTAACACATGAGCACTGCAAATCCAAACCCAGTCTATTCCTGGCCTGCTCTGCTGCGGTTTCTATGGGCTTTGGCCAGCTTGGGTATCAAGCCAGTGAAGGGTTAATTGGATGACAGAACAGTGCATTTATACCTTGATTTGGTTCCGTATATATTAGTAAAGCTGTTAAGATCTGAACAATCTGCAACACAGATTGATTTTCTAGCACATTTCCAGGAGCAGCAGCAGGCTGTAGACATGAAGGCGATAATTCAGAGATGTAAAGATGTCACTCACAGTTATTTCAAACCATTTCCACTGTAGACATGTATTACAAGACTGGCCTATTCATCATTTTAATAGGCCAGTCATAAAAAGAAGATAACTGACAAAGCTTACAAAGCTAAGCAGTGGCATCTGAGACAGCAAGAATCTTAAAACAAATCAAGACGACTCCTGTTGTTGATACGGAGCTCTTTCTCTATTGCAAGTCCCACATAATCTCATATAATACTCCAGAAAGTACAGATAATCAGTCCCCAGTGTAACAAAAGAGTCTGCAGCCATAATAGCTATTATGTGAGACACAATGAGCCAATATGCTCAAAGGTGGCAATGCTAACATGTTTGTCCTGAGCAGGTAGAATATTTGCCAAGTACACCCTTACAGCTTTCAGAGGCTTTAAGATGGTAAGTAGGAGGCAGGTGCCAAGGTGACACAATATCGAGAACTATTTTAGCTGACCTGTCTGCAATGATCTTTAAAAAAGCAACTGTTGCTGCCAGTGAATCTAGAAAGTGTTGGCCATTTGTGGCCATTTTCCAAACAATCTGAATCCTACCACTCTAAAAAGAGAGAGACTGGTCACAAGTGAAAACATTCAGGACAGGTGCCAATCTTCCCAGGAATGGACTTCCCAGCAAATTCACTGCAAGGTCAGATCATCCAGTGCTCAGAGTACCTGCAAAAAGCCTAAAAGCTACAGTTCAGACTTTACAGGCCTTGGTTAGCATGTTTAATGTTAAACTTCATGACACTACAATTGGAAAGGTTGCCAGGAGAAAGCCTTTACTCTATAAAGCTGCATTTGAGTCTCCTTTGCACAGATGAAACCACAGTGGAGATGTCTGGCCATAATGCACATCACCGTGTCTGGAAAAAAAATGCAAAAAAACAAAGAAACAACTAGAAAAACAACATTTCAGCAAACACAGCTCATACCAACTGCTTAGCCGGGGGTTTGGACTTCTAGTATTCTAGAGTCAAATGTAAGGCCATCAGTCTGACAGCTAAAGCTTGGCCTAAACTGGATCATGCGACAGGACAATGATCCTTTTGTTGTAAAGGAAAAGAATCAAGGTGTTACAATGGCCCAGTCATGTGTGGATTTCAACATGACTGACATGCTGACTTTAAGAGAGCTGTGCATGAACGAACGCCTGCAAACCTCAATGAACTGAAGCAACGAAGAGTCGGACCAGATTCCCCCACAATAACAATAATAATGATGAAGTCACACATTATCATACATTGCTGTTAAAGGTGTTTGTGCACACTAGTGAATACTGGGTGTACTTTCTGTTTTGTGACTGTATTCAGTAAAACCGCACCATATAACTATTTGCTTTATGCTCTGTTGGGGGCAGCACATCGGGCTGACACTAAAAGTTATGATATTCACCAGTTATTGTCTAATCATGTTACAAAGGACCTTCAGGTAAAACAAAACGCAGTTACTGATATTAAGTTGCAAAGCTCTCCAAATGTGTGAAAAACAGTTATATTTTTGTTGCAGGCTGTTTGAAAAGTTAACTGAGTGGCAGAAAAGAGGCAAATGAAAGGTGTTTTTCTAGCTCTATTACACAAACACAATGTTTACTACAGTATGTACTACAGCTCTCTTTGTAAAGCTAATAGCTCATCTGTTTGTTACACATCTACAGTAGAAGACACAGCAGAGCAAAATAAGGAATGAGTTGTAGTTTGGATAGCGAGCCAATGGAAACTTCTATGACAGGTTTCTTTTCATTTGACACCTCCATGTACCTCTTTACATTTCACACAGTCATTCAGTTTTGTTAACAGACAGTTATGGCTTATTGGAGCCTTGAATAACAAATAATTTTGTGATGGACTGTCTACTGAAGTCTTTTGCCTTTGTGTTGAAGGGATTAGTGGGTTTTTTAATCTAGTTCTAACTACCTCAAGAACATGTCAAGTAAACAGAAATAAATACTGATCCATGTCTTTATGTTCTCTTCTTTATGCGACTACACTCTTGGTAATCGCTGGATGATGTGCATGCAAGCATTAAACCCTATATCAGCTACAAGCTTGGGCACAGTAGAACCCATGCATGTGTACTCTATGACTAAACTTGGGCTGAGCTTATAAGAACTATAACATAATGTACTGTACCCAGAAAGATCTTTCAACAGAACATTCATGCAGGAGTTATGCAATTACATAACCTCACTCTCCTCACATGTATGTTCTTTGGCATTACGCCTGTTCTCTTTTGTCACCCCACCTTCTCTCTCTCGCCACCTCATGCCCTTTCTTGCTATAGTTCTTTGTCTAGAATTTTAGCAATGTCACTGTTTTTCAGCTTACATGTCACAGATTGTGGACAGAGAGAGAGAGTGTAGTCAAGCTCAGTGAGTTCAGCGAGTTCATAAGTGCTAAAGGTTGGGATTAGGGGCAATTTTCTTGATTACGTGAGTTTGTGCTTTTCACTGAGGATTGTGGCTTTTGCACCTCAAGTCCTTGGGGCAGCTTGGCGTGGAGCTGCACAACACATAGTATACATAACAGTGTGAGCCCTGTGGGAAACACACGCAGGTTTTGTTCTAACTTGTCCCTGAACTTAGATCTTCCGCCAAAGCAGCATTTAAAGAAAACAGCCTAAAAGGTGTGGCGGTCAGGCTGGTTACAAACAGTAACACAGATGCTGGCAGATACATAAGCTATAAATGCTTTCATAGTTGTTTTTCCCCCACTCTTTGTTGAGTGTGTGCTGTTAGTTAAAGTCCTGTGTGCCACCGTGTTTATGTAGATATAGGTATGCCTGCTACACGTTAACCAACACAAAGGCCATGAAACTCTTCTGAAGGATTTTTGCAAAATAGATATTATCTTTTTATCTAGCTGAATAGCAGCAGCTTTCCATCCACGGTGGTCCCCGCCAGATCAACAACCCTTCGTGAGTGATGGATCATAAACTAAGCACCCTCTCTTCCTTTCCCTTTGTCTCTCTTTTGAGCTCTAAGTGTCCAAATCTGAGGCTAAATTTGACTGTGACAGCTCTGTCACCACCCAACATTGTTTTGTTGTAATGATGAATGCATCAGCTGACAAAGACAACAAGCCACAGCCCTGATGACAGATGCCGAGCACGCACACGCTGGACTGTTTTTACAGCAAACTTTGGGTTCCAGCCCAGATTCTCAACACAATCCTCACATGAGAGCCTCAGTGCAGAGATGAAAATGCTCCATGTTTGTGTGCGTGTATGGGTGTGTGTGCGTGTGTTACTTGTATGTGCTAATTTAAGTGTTTACATGTGACCAGATGGTCACAAGAGGGGGATAAAATTCCAAAAAGCTTTAAAAAGGAAAACTGTTTGGCAAAGGAAGGAATATAACGTTGACTGAGTTATATGTGGGAATCCAGCCAATGAAATACCTCTCCTGTCCACTTCAGAGGAGCCAACACATGGATCTACTCTAAGGTTACAGAGGGTACAGGGAGGCTGACTTCTTACTTCATGTCCATTTCCTGACTCAGGGAGAGAGGAGTGTGGAAGACGTAACTTTATAATATAGTAAATTGCTGCTGCTGTCATGTAAAGATGATGGAGAAGAAGTTTTGAAAGAACATTTAGGATCACTTAAAGAAACATGCAGTTCTCAGTGTTTGCATTTCCTGACAACACAGATTAAACCCAGTCATAAATGAAAGAGAGTGCACCATTAAACCTGACCAATCGAAAAACATGGTTAATCTTGCCACACTCTGACAAAACACACTCGTAATCCAAACAAAAAGATCTAAAGTTTAAATAAGTATCAGCAGAATTTTCTCCACCACATAACAAGTTCATTAATTTCCCTGAAATGAGAACTCCATCTAACACCTAGCTTGTTTCTGAGCTGTAGCACCTGCATCTTTCTCCTCTTCGGTGGACCTCACTGCCACTAGCGTAGTCGTGGTGAGTGCTTAGCTTGCATGTCCTACTTTAACATGAACTCAGCTGCTCCTTAGCACCTGACCACGCTCACTGAATCAACAGTATGATTGGAAACATTCCTGAGATTTTCTTTTTAGTCACAAGGAGCAAAAATGTGAAGAAATTTTAACAGCATCACATAGATTATTGTAAAGACCAATTACTTGAAGTAAAATACTAACACGTCGGTATCCCCAGTTTCAAGTGATCTGCAAACTGATTACATGCATTACGTCCATATGTCTGCCACTGATAACAATAACACAGCAATGCGGCAAAACAAACCTCCGATACAAATTTATTTTAGGCTTTAGAGCAGAAGTTATCTTAGCTTAGCACTAAGATTTGAAAAGGAAGGACAAGTTAGCCAAAAGCACCTTTTCAAGCTCACTAATAAAAATGTTGATCTCATCTCTTTGGTCTGAGGAAAAAGCAGAAAACTAACATCAACAAGCTGTAACTGGTCCTTTCCAGTGAGCGGCCGGGTCCAGTGACCTCTCGAGTTTCCTCTGGATGCCTGAAAACCTCCCTATAAAGCCAAGACATGAGAGTCATATCGCTCATCTCATCTGTCCTTCATCAGCACAGCTTGATGGAATGATACAGGTTACCAAAGGACAAGTGCCTATAGCACTTTATTTCTCATGGACAACATGGAAAAAAGCACATCTCAGACTCCAAAAAAAGAGATTATTACATCCGTGACAAGTGACAGATCACAATAACTTGGTAGAGAAATACCTGGATGTATGTCCACCCATAACAATGTTGTTAAAAAATGTCTGACATGTTTTTTTAATGGCTATAGGTGTAGCACAGCCTCCTCACAGTGTGTGCTGATGGCAGGTATAACTCTGCACTGGACAACTGCTGAGCTGGACCAACATATCCAACATATCACTCCATGACAAAAACACATTAACCTTTTCACTCCAACTTTAACCTAAATTTAGATCTACCCTTTACTTCAAATCCTTAGCAGAGTTATTTTAACTTTACCAATGCTTGCCCGAATGTAGGCTGGCCTTTGTCCATATGTACAAAGACACACACACAAACACATGGGGACATGTCTATAAGGCTCTTTATGCACACTCTTGGGCAACAACTAAAAAATGACCACTGCACCAATGATCAAAGAGTTCAAGTAAGGATTTCGTATTCAAATGTAGGCAATGATTTAAACCTGGAAAAGCCAACCAGTCTGCAGCACATGAGACTTTTACCTTGTATCCTACACTGATAACTTTAAACTTGATTCTGTATTAATGCTCTGCTGCATGAACAGGAGTAAAGTGGTTGCAGACAGTGAGCAAACAAATGGAATAACTAACAGGGGACAAAGTCTGCATGCAGACCGCTTCAAAAGGCACTCTATCTAATCTGCAATTTTACCATGGTAGAAAAACACACAGATAGCAGGGATACAGCCAACATGTAGAAAAGAACAAATTGTAACCTTCTAAAAAAGCCTTGAGTGCAGCTTCCCTGACGATGACCCATTCCTCCGTTCACTCCCATCCATAAACTAATCAAACAGAAGTTCCTGAATCCTCTCTCTGCACATTTAACATACATTTATACCCTTGTTAAAGTTTTCACTCTCTTGTAAAATGATACCTTTGGTTCTTTCAAAAGAAGTGGGGACATTAAAGATGCCTCAAAGACAGATAAAGGATGTGCAACAATGTGCTCTTTCTCCAAGAAGCAAGAAACCCTTCCAGCATATTTCAGAAGTCAAACAGGACAAAAAGACAGCTTCATGCTGTTGCACTCGATGGATTACATTTCCTAGAGTATCACTTCTTATCAGTAATAACCTGACAATGGAGTATTCTTCATTACATGACACATTAATGTGTAGCACTGTGGTACCTCATTGAAGTCTGTACACAGTATTCAAGTGTGTGTGTATGGACTCCTATAGAGTGGAAGTCGATAACCCTGGGTATTGTAATGTAGTGTAGATACGGATATATATGCAACATTAAACCACCATTAAACCACCATGTAACTGGTTAACCACATGCTAAATAGGAAATTTTACAAATGAACTTTAATACATTCATTTTGACATTACATGATGTCTTTTTTCATTTGGGTGTTCCAAATAGATGAAAATTCTTTAAAAGGGGGCGGACGTTGACCTAACTCACTCCCTACCCTTAACCCTAGGTGGGTTGCTGGTTACCTGGTGGATGTTATAAGAGGCTAAAGCAATTGAATGTGTGTCATGTGAAGCTGGCTAGCTTTTGACTTCATTTGAAGTCAAACCAGCTTTACTATAAAAACATTTGGTCCCGCTCACCTCCATCCACAGCCAGGCCACGTGCAAGCAAACGGCTTCTCCCCCGTATGCCTCCTCAGATGGGCTTTAAGGTGGCTGCTCTTGGAGTACATCTTATTACAGCCAGGAAAAGAGCACTTGTGCATCTTAATAAGGTCTGCGACTGCATTCTTCTGGTACCTCTGACCTCCAGAAAGCACCCCTGCAGCCGAACCGCCACCTAACCCACCTTCCACAAGCCCTGTGGGTTTAGCTGCGATGGGCACCGGCGCGATCCGGACAAATTTGGACGAAGTGGTGATCCCTGCTTTGCTTGAGCTTGCGACGTTAGCTGGAGAAAGCAGCTGAGGCACTAAGGCAAAAGTCTGCCCCTGAATGTTAACCAGGAGCTGAGCTATTTTGATATCAGTTGGGGCCAGGGTTTGTTGGGACTGGGATTTCTCGGGATTCTGTGTGTCAGATTCTGATATGGCACTGGAGTTTGGTTCCTGTTTGATCTGTATAGGCTGGATTTGTAGGATGACAGGCACAGGAGAAGCAGAGCTGGAACTTTCGGATGAGGAAGGCAGTGATCCAGAGTCCTCCTGTTTGATCCCTTCTGCATGGCTGGTAGCAGAGCTAGTTACACAGCTAGCATCTACCAATGATGATGAGCTGTCCATGTCTGATGCACATGGTGCATGTTTGGTCTCTGTGTGGGAGGAGAGTGGAGAATGAGCCACAGGCACAGTTTGATCCGAGTTCTGCGACACTAGTTCTCCTGCTAATGTCCTTGAATTTTCTGCATCTACATCCTCTGACGTTGGGGACATCGCCTCATCGCACCGTTCCTCTTCTTTTTCCACTGCCACAACCATGTTTTCCTCTAGGAACTCCTCAATTTCCTCTAGAGTGGGCTGAAACAGGAATGCCGCAGGATCCTGCAACTCATCGAGGAAGACTGGGAACTCGTAAGAATCCTCTTTGGCCTGCTGCTGCAGAGCACTCAGCTGCTGCTCCCAAGCCAGCCCCGTAGGTAAAATGGGAACAGTAGGAGAAGAAGATGTGGAAGAAGGCGGAGAGGACAGGCAGAGAGAGGATGAAAGAGTGTTGCTGCTGTTGCTGGTGTTAGAACTTAATGAGGTGGTGTGGGAGGCCTGAGACAGCAGGAGGTCTAGCAGGCTGTCTTGACTCTCTCCTCCCGAGGAGCTGCAGCTCCCACTGCTCCTGCTGCTCCTGCTTTCATAGCTGGAGCTGAGGACATGTCGTGACACCGGGGACGAGGACTCGGGACTGGAGCAGAGGGACGAACGAGGGCTGGAGGAGTCACTGAGGTCGTCCTCAGAGAGCCGAGGAGAGGAGGAGAGAGTCACTCCTTGGTACGGGTGGTGGTGGTGGTGGTAGGTACACGCGTCAGTCACCATGATGCCACCATTAGTGTGGCAATAGAGGCAGCTATAGTCAGACTTTGGGGAGCCAGTGTAATACAGGAAGGTCTCCTCACCAAATGGTAAGTGATCAACCATTCCTGTGCGGATGAATGGCAGCTGGCTTTGCTTCACTCTGCTCTGAAGATCGGGCTGTTGTGAACGTTCAAGCGTGTTTCTTGTTCCTACAAAACACAAATGATTCAGTTTATTAGGTATGAAATTGAAAGAGATTCTCCACAATCCTCATCTTGTGGCAGCTGCTTGGACTGTGTTCAATTTTAATGAAATGGAACTTTTAACAGGCTTGTGTTCCTGGGTGATGGTTAATCCTAAAAAGTTCCAGTGTGACACAAACACAGCAATGCTGTCTATGAGTCTGTTTGAAACTCAAACTCAGATTAATTTTTTACCGAGAAAAAAGAAAAAAAATAAGTAAACCAACACTCACAGACTGAGAATGATCTCCTATTCTTTGAGGTTTCTACCTGCTGCCTGTTCAAGAGGTTTGCAGCTGATGGCACTTCAAAAGGAAAGTCAATCATGTGTGAAGGAAGTGGAATTTAAAGACTGTGCATGTGTGCGGGAGTGTGGATGCTGCAGCTGCTGGTTCAGACTTCAAGTTGACCATGTGGAGTTTGGGTTTCCCGTTTCTTCTAACATTAAAGCCACATGGTCATTTAACGTGTTTTTCTACCTGTGGTCCTTTGCAGAGCTTTTGTCTCAAAGAGGAAACCAATTGAAATTTGTATCAATAAAATTTTCAATACGGCAGACATTCGACATTAAAGCTACAGCCCAAAAGCGTTCTGCAGTTTTGGAGTCAATCGGTGTCACTGCATGAAGAGTGAGGGATTTCGTGTCTATTTTTATACCAGAAAAACAATGCACCACATCTACATTTACATGGATAAAAAAAAAAAAACACTAGACACAAATGCACTTACATGCAATAAGTGGCTTATGATGATTAAACGCAACTCTGAAATCCCCCTTTAAAACCTTAAAAGGCTGCGTGAAAACGGGGCTAGAGACAAAATGACAGTGCGCCCTCTTCTGTAACAAAAAAAAAAAAAAAAAAAAAAAAGTTTTGAAGTGCAGAGATCCTAAGGAAAAAAATAAAACAAAACAAATGTTTTTGTTATGCACACACACACACACGAACTTTTATCTAATGTATGATCTCAGGCCAGAATAAGGTAACATCATATGACATTGAGGGTCTGGTGTTCTGCAGCTGCTGCTTCTATGTGATACCTTATGGGAGGGGGGAGAAAAAGGGTTTTGGAAGAGAGTTCGGGATAGGTTTGGCCACGTCTAAACGATCTGCCCTGGAGTAACCCTGCAGCCATTAAACTTCAAACAAGAATTTTGACAGCATGGTGCGCTCCTGCTCTTAACCACGCTGCGTGCTTAGTTAGGTTAGGTGTGGAGGTTAATTCGGAATTCACGGCATGTTTAACACTGCAGGCTGTGACAGCTTGTCGGATCACAGGCGCGGGATTACCTTTTTTTCTTTTTTTGTAATACTGCTCCAATTCGCTGAATATTTCTAGGTATCATCCGGTAACAGCTTTGCGTGCATGCATGTCAGACGTCTTTCATCAGAGCCACGCTTCAATGCACTCCACACGGATAAACAGAAGACACACAGTCACATATAAACAAGTATCTTTTAGCAAGTCGCCTACACACTCACCTGTATATGCAAGCAATCCAAACCCCGCTCCTTTAAAGCTGAGCGCTTCTCTCCTGGAAGTCCGTGCGTAATAGTGCGTAATGGCAATAGAACTCCACCGCACGGTCTTCGCACACTCTCTCTCTCATACAGCTCTCACAAGATCTCTCTCTCTCTCTCTCTCTCTCTCTAGAGTAGTCGTTGGTTCGTTTAACCGTCACGTGATCGAAGTTCGGCATGTTATACCAGTGAAATCAGGGCTCACGAAGGCTCGTCTCCTCGGCGCACGGTAATTGGCCTTCTATGACGGGAGGCCGGCCTTAGGGCTTGGCGTCAGTGGAAAGAAGGTGCGAGCAAAGGAAAGAGAGAGCATGTGTGCCAGTGAGGCTCGATCATAAAATCACTTTCATATCCCAGCAACTGCTCTTGAGGCTATTGAAGGCGCAAGTCATTTTCAACATTGTGTTGATGTGCTTCATTTGCATTTGGCAACTGGTTATATTTCCATTGCCCTTCCAGCGAGTGTGCCATGTGTGTTCACTGAAACCCTGCAACAAGAAGTGTCTACAATATTCTCAGTCAGAGTTGCATTTATTTTCTTTCCTGTATCACTTATTGTGTAGAAATAAATAGCTTTTATGCGACATTACCATAGGGACTGTGTTTGAGGCTGACACATGATAAATCATACATTAGGGCATTAAAGCTGCTCAAATTTAACAGCCCAATTTTCCTGAAGGGAAAAGCATCAGCAGCTGCTGCCTAGAAAGCAAGCTGAGATTTTCGCCTTTTACAGATGACCATGTCTGGATAAGTGGCCGAGTGACTGAGTGAATGAGGGAGCTATTGAGCAGGCAAGTGAGCGTGTTTACATGCTGCCTAATGACATCAGTAAGAGAAGTTTTGCTTTCACTCCAGCTGAGCAGACCTCATATAAACACCTCCGCGGGGCTGAAGGAACTTTACTGGCTCCAGCCTAATTTGATTTGCCTGCGTAGGTTAGATTACCGTTCAGTGTTTGGATAAATGATCCACTTTCAGCCTGCTTGTAAACATTAGAAGTGTTTCAGTGTGTACTTGCATGCAGCACAGTCACTGGCTATTATGATGTATAAAAACACACACAATGCCACACTGAGGAGGTTCGTTGTGTGCATGGCTCCCGTTGAGCACTTCCAGTGCCACTGCGGCTGCTGAAACTGCTACTGACACTCGTGCCACTGCTATTTTGTTCTAGTACAAAATTGTTATTGTTTAGTTAAATGTTCTAGTTTGTTTCCCAGGCACCAGGTGCAACACAACTGTTGAATTAGAGTTTGCCATGGAGCTAATTTGCATCTACAGTCTCAGTGCAGGAAATCGTTAGAAACAATACAGTGCAGTACAATTATCAAAGTTAGGCTGACATCACATAAATATCATATGTTTGTCATTTTACTAGAATATTTGCATTGTCTTACCATTTATACTGTTAATCATTGTAAAATTCAATATAATTTCAGCAGCTATTGTAATGCTACTACAGTTACTAATATTTATTATTATGATGATTATTGTAGAGTTTTTACTGTTGTGATTTGGTGCGACATAAATACAACTGAATGGAACTGATCTGAACTATTATTACTGCTACTGTTACTAGTGTGACAACTAGCACTGCTTTTAAGCTACTATGACTACTAATATTGGCATTAGTATAATTATGATTGCTACTACCTGAACTATACCTCGTACCATCACTAGACTGCTATACTCATTACTAATATCATGACTACAGAGGGTTGGTGAGATAGAAGAGGATGCTAGGAACAGGATGAGATGGAAGCAGATAACCCCTATAAGAAGAAGGCTTTCATTACTAATGTCATTACAAATGTTGCAGCCTCTGGTAATGGTTGCCAATGGTAAAGATGAGGTTGGAGTGATCAATTTAGATCATAAAGCCATAAAAAAAAGCTGACTGAGATGATAGTGAGTGGTCAGCTTGTTTGCTGATAGACTTCTGTATAAATGCAGATTTATCAGAGGAGTTTTCCTCACTGACCATTGGAGAGGATACAGGTTCATTACTCCTTGGCGATGCTAATGCTACACCTTTGTCTTTGGTGTATTTCTACTGCTAATGCTGCTATTATTGCCTTTGTTACTTCAAATGGTACAGCAGCACAGGGACCAATCAATGAATCAATCAACCAATCAATCTATTTATTTATAAGCAAACAACACAGGTTGACTAAAGTGCTGTATAAAGAGAAAAAGTAAATAATGAATAAACAAACACACAAATAGAGGATAAGACAAGAAGCTAAACAACTCCGTCACAATTAAAATCTAGCAAGTAAAGATGTGTCTTCAGGCAGGTTTTAAAAATGCCGAGTGTTGGAGAGGTCCTAATTTGAAGAGGCAAACTGTTCTGAGGTTTAGGCGCAACAATCACAAAGGCCCGGTCTCCTCTGTGTTTTAGTCTGCTTCTAGGAACGATCAGAAGCAAGTTATCAGCTGACCTTAGAGTTCTGTTTGGAGTATGTTTAGCTAAAAGATCAGAGAGGTACGAGAGAGCTAATCCATTTAGAGACTTAAAAGCAAGCAATAAAATCTTAAAATCAATTTTAGAACGTACTGGAAGCCAATGTAAATGAGCCAACACCAGGGTAATATGGTCACGTTTGCATGTGCCTGTCAAGAGTCGGGCTGCAGCATGCTGCACAAGGTGAAGACGAGAGAGCAGATAACAAAATACAGACTAATCCAGTAGTCAAGCCTGGTAAAATAAATGCATGAATTCCTTTCCTGCAGCAGGTGACACAACATTCTTAAGTTTTGCAAGTGCCCTGAGCTGGAAGAAGCTGCCATCAAAGAACACCCCCAGATTGGGACAACTGGGATTACTGTTCTAATGGCTGTTTTCACAAATACAACTACCGGTGCTACTCTTACTGCTTTTGCTTATACTTACTAATTCTACTACCAGGCTACATCTAGCAGCATGAAAGTTGTTATAGTGTTTTTACTGCTACAACTACTGATGCTGCTGTTACAACTGCTACTACAATTATTGCCACAACAGCACCAAAGCAGTGAAGTGTAATTGTAAATGATACCATGAATGACGATTCAATTCCATTTAGCTGCTTCACTTTCACATTATTGACTTAATGGGACACTTGAGTAGAATCGGGCCTGTTATTAGTAGTTTTTTTTGCTGTGAAACACGAGAATCTGTTCATTGAAAGGTATCTTGTTTCCTACCACTGCTGCTGGATACAGTAAATACCTAACGTGAGGTTGACAGGGATCACAGTTTGAGTTTAAACATTCTTTCCCTGCTAATTGAATGGACCATGGCTCATTTACCAGAGTTTCAGCCTCTCTCAGACGACACATACCTGAGTCAGAGAAAATTCCTGTAATGAAAGGAGAAAAAAAGGGAGATGAAGGACAAAGTCTGTACACTGCACCCTGTAAAGACTTCACTGTTTCCTCATGTAGATTACATCTTTGCTCATATCAATAGACAGCTTGTTAAAAATGGCAGGAAACCCTGGTATCTTCATGAGCTAGAAGTTACTGGAGTTTGTGACTAATTGCAGGTCCCAAGATATTTTTCAAGCATAATTTTGCTGGAAATTGTACTGCAAGAACTGTAGTGCTGCTAGCATTTGAGGAAATGCAGAGCTCAGAGCGGTTACTCACTGCAACAGTCACATGAAGCCTACAGAGGTTCTTTTCTTTGCCCCACATACTAATTGGTTTCGGCTGCTCCATTCAAACTCACAAACACCTACACATATGCATATTATGTAAGCCCCAGATGGACTTAATGAATCAAATTGATTTATTTCCTCTGGTAACGCTAGCAATCTGCCAAAACTGAAATGGGTAAAATGTGTGCTTCTTTGATCACAGGCAATACCCTCAAAAGAGCTGGCATTCTCGCCGAAGAACCACTGGCCGGGAGATAGATAAATACTTCCTGTGCATCACAAGTTTCTTATGCATATGGAAGAACACAAAATAAAGATCATAAGTACTGACATGTAAAAGTAAATTGTTTGAGACTTTGGGCTTAGGTGGGTATCAGTTGGATCTTTGGTATGATTGCTAAATACACATGTTAGATACAGTTTTGTACCCTTTCTAAAGTGTTATCATGGGTTGGGCACTCATGCTATAACTGGATTTAGCATCACCAGCTGACCAGCAGACCCCTGGAGAGTTTAATCCGGCCATGTAAACAGTCCACTGGGTGATCTGAACAGGTTTATGTCCCTTCACCTTTCATGGTACCCACATGGCACTGCCATTTTTCATGTGTCAATGCTATAAAATGATGAAATCTATGACTAAACAACACACACACACACACACACACACACACACACACACACACACACACAATTAATTCAACTGTGACCTGTTTTGTTTTTGGAAATGTTGGAAATGCACTTCCAAGAACAGTTTTCACAGGCAGCTGACCCTTCACAAACACACACACACTGAAAAACTACTACTCTTGTAAACTTAGCCTTTACTCTAAACTGAACCTTACATTAACCTTAACCAGGTTTTCATACTTTGATTTGAACGTGTGTGGGTCCCCACAATATAAGCGTATAATCATGTCCCCGCAATGTGAGTAATACAAGTATAGGCGCACTCACTTCTATTATTAGACGCTCTCTTGAGATACTAACAATACTAACAGTAACTCATATTTGTTTTTTAAGAAGTGTATTTGGGAACAAAGATGCCCTCTGAGAATTATGCAATGGGGCTTTAATAAAACTGCAAAGAACCTCAGCTCTTCCAACTCCCCCATCCAGTCATGCTGCTACCACCAACACAAACAGTCACACTGGTACAAACACCCTTCTTGACTCTAATGCACTTCTTAGACAGCTTAGTTGGCTTTTAGTTAACCTGGCAAGTCTCATCCTATTTGATGGATTAACTGCTTTGCCTTATGCCTCGTACTGACTCTCACTCAAAGCCATACAGATACTTGGCAAACAAACTGCTTTGTATGCTGATTTATTTTAGCAAACTGTGGCTGGAAATGACCCTAACCCTACTTTCAAACATTAACCCTAACCTTATGTTTTTGTGAAAGTCAAGTAGAACCTCTTTGTTTTTAAAGTAGACAATTTTTAATCCATGTCAGCTAAAGATAGAATGACTATTTCTTAGCTTCCCGATTCCTGCTAAGATCTGGCAGTTAAAAAATTAAATATTCTGATAGCAAAGGATTTGGGTTAAAGTCATCACCATGGACAACTTAGTCCTCACAAGGTTAAAGATAGTTAATTGTACGCATAGCTGTCAGCTAGGGCCTATTCACTAGGCCGTTTAGTTTATTACAAACATGCAACACATGTTGGCTGACAAGTGTCAAGACTGCAGGTCAGGAATGTCAGAGTTAAAAATTTATTTCTTGCTACTTACCACAGACACATCCTGTCTCTTCCTGGGGGATTTGTAGTCCAGATGGAATATAAAATCCCACCAGAGCACTGTGCCCAAAACAAATGTGAGTGGCAATACTAATTTAGTTTTGGCTGATGTCAGAGCCTTCTTTGAAACCCATGTCCAGTTCTTCTTAATGTGTCTGCTTACAATGTAGCCATAGAGGAAGGTGCCCTAGGGAAATTAAAATGAGACTTTTTAACCATTATGTGACCTTGTTAATGTTTCCATTTTCAAACAGCAGGATACATATACAGTATGTGTAATCCGATGCACAGTGTAGCAGGAGTCTTAGCATGTGACATGATGACATTGAAAAATTTACTTTGTATAGATTATTAAAGAAGACTGCAACATTATAGCTTTGTCATATAATTTACATTTTTTAAAACATTTTTGTCATCATATTAGCTTCGGTACTTTCATTCTAAGATCACAAAAAAGAAAAACAGTCTGACCTAAATCCCCCAGGGTCCATACATCCTGGTGATGTTTGCTCTTCTTCCTTTGTTATTTGTTTAACCAATCAAAACACGATCGGGCCAGAGTGCATAACCCGCCTTTCAAGGTTGTCAACCAATTCTGTCGTCAACAGACGTCACGGGTCAATCTTTTATCTGCCTACTTTTGGCTACACACATTTGTTTACAGGAGGGAATTATCTGAAACACTGGCCGTACATACGTATAACCTCAGTTAGCTCTTCTTTTTCATTAGAGCTCATTATATTAACAGTTTGTTTCCTGAAGCCTCTAACAGTCTGTGGCACAAACAGTTTAGTCATATTTCAGCCTTATTTTTGAAATCAAGTATCCCATTTCAGGAGCTAATGGAAAGACGTTATCTTGCTATGTGAGTGGGTGTTTAATAAATACATGCTGTTAATGTGGAAGAAAGACAGTATATCAGACCCAAGCACATTCATGGCATCGCGTTATGCAAAATGCCTGCTGTGAGATTTATGTCTCCATTCTGCTGAATTTCCTGATGTTTTATACAGTATAGTGACAAAGTAGATCAAGTGCTTATAATATTGCTTTCATTTTTTATTTGATTCAATAAACAAGTATGATTTAGGCTTTTCCATTAATGGTACTGCATTCCATCTTTAAAACAGCAGTTTACTTTCCTTTTTTATGAGCAGTAGTTTGATTATTCCCCTTTTGAAGAAGAACAGAAAAAAGACACAAGAACATTTTGTGGTGGTGTGAAGGATAGGAATAAATGGGATTGCACAAAGCTGTAGATAACAGAGAGTCACCATCGTCATCATCAGGCGTGGAAGAAGGAAAACCAATATTTAGTCAACGACAGCAACACTGCTGTCATAGTTTCTGGTAGCGGCGGAGATATTTTAATGTGTTAATACACACACAGACACACAAAAATGGTGTCTTTTTAACATTTGCGTTTGTGCTATGTTTGTACACATATTAATTTTTTTTTTTAACTCTTTAACTTCTGAAGCCTGAAGACACATACACCAAAAAAACAACAACAAGTGATTGGGACTGATGGGTCAAATAATGTAAAGCATCTTACAGATCAGAAAAAAAACACAAACACTTTAATATCAATATTTTATAACTTTAAAAACACAAATATTTACACTGTGTAGATACTTGTGGGTCACCCGAGTCCCATATGCTCTTAAAGCAGCATATGAGGACCTCTCTGTGTTCAAATACAGTACTCTTCAAGACATGTATGTGTATGACACCGAACTGTCCAATCAAATTCTTAAACAAGGCAGGTAGCCCAATGCTAATTGGTCAGTGATGAACAAAATTGCGCCCTGAGCTCCAATTGAAACTCCATACAAGAATTTAACACATAATGTAATGAAATTTGAACAAAAAATGGAATTTGGCAGGCGCCTGCAGGCAACCACACATGTTATATGAGGAAACTGTACTTATGTATTTAATGTATGTTGTTTTATATTTTTTATATTTTTGCAGCCCTAGCACCCTCTACTGATGAACCCCCACTGCTGACAGTTGTTGAATCTGTTATTTAAAATAAATAAAATAAAATAAGCACAAGTCCTTAGTTCAATTCCACCATCAGGCCGAGGTCTTTCTGTGTGGAGTTTGCATGTTCTCCCCATGTTTGCGTGGGTTCTTCCCAGGTACTCCGGCTTCCTCCCACAGTCCAAAGACATGTAGTTAGTGGGGATAAGTTAATTGGAAACTCTAAATTGCCCAAAGGTGTGAATGTGAGTGCGATTGGTTGTCTACGTGTTAGCCCTGCAACAGACTGGCGACCTGTCCAGGGTGTACGCTGCCTCTTGCACTAAGACAGCTGGGATAGGCTCCAGCCCCCCCGCAACTCTGAAAAGGATAAGCGGTAAAGAATGGATGGATGGATAGATGGATGGATGAATGGAAGCACAAGCAAATATTAGATCCATTGTTGCCATAGTAGAACTTTATGGCCTCTTCAATGAAATGTGCAATGATCATCAATCTTTTAAAAATGGTACAGGTCGTATTTTCATAAAAGACAGAGCTTGGACTTGATACCATGGAGGAAGATGTCAATGGGTTATTTTTCAGATGCATTTGAAGTGCATCTGAAAGGTTGACACTGAGGATAAAGGGTGTCACAAATCAGGCCAGATACAATGAAAAGCTTTGTGATTTTACCTTAAAGGTTTGACATTTTGCTTGTGGGATGTGCTATACTGTAAAAGGTACTAAATAAAGTCATCTGCAACATTGTTTTCCAAGACTCCTCAGCTCCCAGATACTGTTTTTCCAGGACAGAGGCTGCAGTGTTTAGCACTGCTCTCATGGCTATTGCCATGCTCCGCTGAGAATATCATGCCTCCAAGTCTTGCATCTGTAGTCCTAATCCAAACCGTTTACAGACACAGAGAACAAAGCATTGCCTTTATTCAAAGTCCAAAACAGGGGTATTATGTATCTCTCTTCTTCCTCAGTCTGTTCTGATCTAAAAAATGGTTAGCTTCAGTATGTAGTGGCCAAATCATGATTTAATAGCTTTAAATTATGTCTCAGCCTATTCACAGAATCCAGTGATGGGAAAAGATGCAAAGATTATATGATGAGGAAGAGAAGTATTGTCAGGTACTTTTGGACTGGACATCTTGCTCGCACTGAGATCATCAATTTTGATTGGATTTAACAGAACTGACTGAAATGAGAATGAATGCAATATGTAGCAAGCAGTGTCTTCCAAGTATGCTGTTAACATAATTGCCATGGCAAAATATACCAGGGATTTAGTGGATAATTTGATCCAAAATAGCAGTTCACATTATAGCGGGTTGCCTGAGAAGCCCCAGGCTTAGCTGGATCCTTTTTCCCCAGTGTGAAAAAGTTCATGCAGATCATTAAAATATAGACCGTTAAATTACAGATGAGTTTACACTTTATATAATACACAAAATGCATACTTGGTAAGTACAATTATGGTAGGTACAATGCAACTGGTTAGCTTAGATTAGCGTAAACAACAAACAGCTAGTCTGGCTAAGTAACAAAATCCACATTCAAAGATTGTTTCTTCACAAAGGAGAAAATGTAGTAAAGCATTGTCATGTCTCTTTCATTCATCAGAAATAAAGCACAACCAAAAGGTCAAAGTAAAAGTTGGGTGGAAAACTATATCTGACTGGACTTCTCTCAGTCAGATGTAGTTATGTCCTAAAGATTTTCCCAATTTTTGTATGGATTAAATAACAAAAGTCAATTAGTTATCACTATTTATCTATTTAATAAATTTTGAAGTGCTTGTAAGAGGAGAGCTAGCTGTTTCTTCTTGCCAATATGGTTCAAGCCAGTTAGCATAAACACTGGTCCAGCATAGCCGGTTAGCATAGGTTTACAAACTATGCTAACTGGCTTCGTATGAGAGTAGTGTTCAAATGATCATCTGATTAAATTTCAAAGTGTTTCTTTAAAGGTATTTGAGTCATCCCCTCAAGAGAGACATTACGTGCATTTACGCAGCATGAGATTTTGCCAGCTTGCTCCTTATTTCTCTTTGGTTTTTACCTTCATCTGCAGCACCTCTCAGCTATGACAGCATGGCAACAACAAAAAAGCTGTTTTATAAAGCAGCTTGGTGGTGAGGTAAGTGGAAAAACAGAAAGGCTGCATTGTTGTTATAGGTAATACTACTGGTGCTTTTATGGAGTCTTTTAAAATCTGACACGGTTTATTTCTCCTTGATTATTTACTCTGCTTTAATTTGCAGCTTATATGATGGATTCTGACACTGAATTAGGGGCAGACATCATAGAATCTCATAAGTGTTCTTAAAGTCTTGCTGAGCTGTACCCTACCTTGGTCCTAGTTAACATTTAAGCAAACCACTCTGGAACAAACTCAAAAACTCTACTGCTTTTGTCTGTAACCAGTACTTAAAGCAATTTTCTTGAAAAGTGTTACGCACATTCTGACAGTAGTCTGCCCAACCCCGGTAGCCCTAAAGCAGCTTCCTGAAAATTTCACGTGTGCCTCCAGTTTCTTGCTTTTTTTTTTCTCTCAGGGCTTGAAAGCTTCATTTATATTTGCCCAAAGTTTCCCTGAGCTAAGCCTCTCTGACCTATTACCCAAAGTCCCACAAAACCAGGTTTGTTCAAGTCCCTTTAAAAACACACGTTTTTGCCAGATGTTGTTCCTTGTTTCTTTCCACATACTCATAAAATATTATGTTTAGAAAGGAGGGGGGGAAAAGAAGAGCGTTGTAATGACATCAGGATCTGCTTGTTGTCCAGAGGTGTAGCACACTGAGGTGCTTTGGATTACTGAAAATGAAGAGATGTTTGGATGACTGCTACATGAAAAGCAGTTTATCTGCAGTAACATTACGCTTTGCTCAGAGGTAATTTCCTGACCTGTTTTCAGTCTGTCTGAATGAACTCTTACTTTCCTTGACTCTGGCCTGCTTCATAACACCTCTTTTAGAAACACCTTTACATCCAGTCAGAGTTACTCCTCTGCCTCTTTGGGTCATTGTGTTCAATTGGCTGTCACAGCATATCTGGCACCAACTGGTCCAGTGTTGTCATAGTTCAAAGAATGGTGCAACTGGGTGAGCTGGGATCAAACACTGCAGGTACTCAAATACATTATATTGCTGGATTGTATTAACTGATTTATTAATATGTATACATCGTTAATGTTGCAGCTTGAGATTATTTTAATTACTTATATATCCTGCTGAGTAGCTTTATCTATAATAATATAATACAGTAATAGGTTTAAATTTCAAAGTCTGTAAACTAAAAATTGTATAGAGTACAAAGCACAACATTTTGGGGGAGGGGGGGTCATAGTCGATTTCTAGAGGGGGACATACAATATGAAAGGTTTTTCCAAAGTTATTTCAAGTAGCCATTTTCAATTTGAAAATGTAGAATAGTTATACCAAAAAGCCTGTTTTGTTTTAAATGTGTATTACCTACCTAGACTTTAACTGTGTACCCTGTTGATAACATAACAGAGATTTAGCCTATACATTTTTTTAATCAGTCATAAAGAGTAACTAAAGAGTTGCAAACAAGGGTTTCAGAGATGATTTGATAGAAAGCTGAACTAAAGTCCATAAATGGTGTCTTTGCGTAGCTTCCAGGAGGTCTAGGTTTTGCAACATATGATGCAATCTGATTTTGATTGCATCTTCCACAGACCTGTTTATCTGGTAAATTAAACTGAAAGGATCCAACAGATTTGCCAGAGCAAGTCTTTTATGAAACAAACAGTAACTGTTTCAAAGTCAGGACCTCAAAGGAAGATTTTTATCTACCTTTTTTAAAATGTTTTTTAATGAAGACCTGAAGAACTATGATGGAAATAATCTTGTCAGATATTGCTTTTACATGCTGAAAGCACTTTTTATAGATCATTGTCTATTTATAAAATTACTCTGCTTCTACAAGATATATGACTTTACCATGTTATTAAACAGGGCTGACACACACGCACTCATATTCACCATCACACATCTAAAATTAGACTCTTTATAGTAGCAGTTATTTAATCTGTCATCATGTTTATTTTACATCTTTATGGGTGCTTTTTATTGTAATACCAGGGGTTGGTTCAGGTCTGTGTTGTTATTTGATTAACAGGTTGTTTAAAGGCGGCATAAGGACAGTTTAATAATGTATGGGTTACCTAAGTAAGTTAACTAATTTCATGATGTCATATTAAAACGCATTATCAGACGATTCATGTTAATGTCATTGACAGTCATAAATACACATGCATGCACACACACGGGACACTGACACTTGTGTTTTTCTTTAGCTGTGCGCTATGGCGTTAAATCCTCTGAACATTACTTATATTTATATGTAAACTAGAGGGTGAGACATTTAGTGAAGAAATTAGATTTTATTTCAGTATTAACTTAAATGATGACGTACGGTTGCTTGTGTTATTTGTACGGGTTTGTTTTTTTGGTTTTCAGGGAACTTTAAAAAGCACACACAAAAAACAGTAACCTCAGAAATGTCAGCACCTGGAACTCAAACCTGAGTAACAGCTCTGGGACCAGTATTTCATGGCATTTTCTTAGAGTCAACATTTCTCCTTCCAGCAGGATTTATTGTTGGCATTATTGTCAAAAACCTGGTGGTGATGTCAATGGCCCCCCATCTCTTCCTTTCTGAGACTGAGAAGCTTAGAAGGAGCAGAGTGGGATTTATCTTCAGGGTAGGTCTGGTGGCTGTGGACCTACTGTAGAGACCTGCTGTGGAGAGACTCCTCGAAGCTTCAATACTGAAAGTTCAATTACTCAGAATAAACACTTAAAGACTTTTAGGTATACATCAAAATTACAACTGAATAGTGTTGGCACTGTGGATATTTGACAGTAATTTGAACACTACGGTTTTTTTTCTTGTTATTCTTTCATTTCCACTTTAGACAAACTTTCCATAATCTCTCAAAACAGATATTTGTATATTCACAAAGGAATTGACACCAGAAGCTTTCTGCTTTGTAATCCCAGTTCTATTGACAAATCAGTCTAACAAATCAACCTCCAAACTGATCAGTCAATTTGGAGGTAAAGATCCGTCATAAAGAGTAAAAGAGGAACTGTGTCTGCAAGAATGCTGTTTGTCTGACAATAATTTATCTTTTTAAAAATCATCTGTTTTTTCAAAGAAACTGTTCGATAAAGCTGGAAGCCTTGAATTGGATATCTGTTATCTGTATCTTAAAACCACCAGATTCCCAAGTCATCCACTGGGTTTCTAGATTATTCTTACTACAAATGAGTCGTATAAGGCAATAGTTGCTCTGGGACCCCAAAACTAAACTTAAATTCATAATATTAATTAAATTACTTATGTAATACATAGATACATGTTAGCAAAGCTGGTCAAATACGCAGTGACCATATTAGATTTTAATCAAAATAAAAATTTTCTGATTTTTGGGGGTGGGCGGGTCATCTGTCAAAATGATTCAGTTCTGTCTACACTGACAATTTGTCACTAATAGTAGAAAAGACATAATGGCAGGATGTGTGACTTCAAAGAACATGTTTGAATGCACAGCAGGTAAGAATTTGTAGTTCATGAAAATGTTCCTGAAACTGAGATTCAGTTGCAGGTTTTCGAGTTGGTTTGTATCAGGCAGGCCATTTCTTCCAGCCAGACCCCTCAAGGTATCACTGTTTTTGGCCAGGCAAGCGTCGAAGTCTGCCACTAGGAAAATGGAGTCACCAGTTAGGGCACCCTCTAGCACCACACCAAGTGCATTTAGTGCAAATGACAGTCAGGACCTATTTCCTGACCTGACGGCACAGGGACACGGCCCTCTCATCCACTGAAGCAAACCTCAACGTATAGACAGTGAACCAGTGAGGACACAAGGACACACACCACTGCCCCACACAGCCTTGGAAGTTTCTAATAACCTGCAGACTAGTTCAGGCTCCTTGCCGGAGATGCCAGCCTTAACAGCTGGGGATCCGTCTGCCATTGCCTCCCGACACACATTACATCTGAGCCCTAAAGCAGTCCATGTCACCTCCTCAGGATGCGTCAGGCCAGGGTGGATAGGTTAAGGCCCAATTCAATTTCAATTCAATTCAATTTTATTTATATAGCGCCAAATCACAACAAAAGTCGCCTCAAGGCCAACCACTAGGTGCTCCTTCCCTGGGCCTGGTTGCAGGGTGGGGCCCCAGTAACCCTGTCCTGGTCCCTGGAATTTCTTCTTTTTCTTTTTCTTTTTTGTGGCCCCTTACCCAGGGAAATTTGCCCTGTGAAACAACATAGCCAAACATGGGATCACTGAGCCACCCAAACCCCTCCACTGTGATAAGGTGGAGATTCACTGAGGAGCTCTGTTAAGTACTGTATTTATTTTCACGACAAGATGAAAACAGATATAGGGCAATGAATCCAAATCGGTAATGAAGCAAACGCACCACCATTATGTATTAAAGCTCTTTAATCTTTTTAATGAACCAACAATTTAAAGCTGGAACTCATTCTGAGTGATCTCTATAGTGCTGCTGAATGAATTACTACATACAACATACAACCAGCAAGACTGTGTTGCTTTATGTTTGGATATATTGTACTGCAGATCATCACCTTCAGGTGATATGCGTAAACACAGACATAGTCAAACCTCATATTGAAACACGACAAGATATTTGTCAGAACAGTTAAGGGTTTCTAGGTCAAACATCTACATTCCCATTATATGGACATTCTGAAAAATGTCAACATACAATTTAGCTGTTTGAAATACAGATGTAAAAGTTTCTTGAAGCTTTACTGTAAGCAAAAAGAACATTTATATACAATAAAACTTTAACCATCTTGTTTTGTTTTTTTAAAGGGCACCTATTATGCTTTTCCTTATACTCACATGACCAAAGGTTCAGCTAATGAGCGCAGGGTAGGTGTCAGTTATCCCTGCAAGCTAAAAACTGCTTTGAAAACTCTCTTCTCAGTTTGTTTTTTCTAACCTTGGCTCTGTATGATGTCTCACGGAACAGATATCACTAATACAGTCAACCAAGAGCCACAGCACAGTCAGCAAGCACAAAGCTCCACCAATCTGCTGTTTAAATCTGATTTTTATGTTGGGTAGCCAATCGGCGGAAAAGGATAAAACAGCTTGGTTTAGACAGGTTACGAACTAATGCGCTGCACCAAGCCCCAGTATAAGATAAATAAGGATTATGTTTGAGCTGTGAATCATGCAAAGCAACTTTAGTAGAGTACCTGAATAAAAATATGAAGTTAGAAATAAGCATAATAGGTTGCCTTTAAGTTCATACAGCCATAGAACAACAGTAGGGGACAGAGAAAAATCACAGCAGGGCTTTAAATAAGTTCAGAAAACGTTCTAATACCACTGGCATCTTGCAGAGTCTTTGCATTTCTGTTTTTCATGACCCTGCCAAAATATCAAAAATACATGTAATTTCACATGTTTCTGCAAGATACAAGGCATACAAGTTAGTTCCAAAATCTGCAAATGAAAATGTACAGTACAGATTATTTTGGACAATCACTTTGAGTGATAACACATATCTAAACACTGCAACAGTTCTGCTTCCCCGACATGCAATAAACATGACGTTGAAACGGATTATTTTAGAAAAAGTCTATATGGTCACACAGCAAATAAAACATCCCATATAAACCACCATTGTCACACTTGACATTAACTCTGAAGAGTGACACGTTTCACATAGATGCTTGTAGTTCTTTACACGGGCCTCTGTTGTTTGTTGGAATGCCTGTCTTGGATTAAGATAGTAAGATGAGCTGCATCTGTTCATGCTTGGGTACTGTTTGAGTTAGTATAGAAATGTACAGTAGTCATGCATAATAAAGATACCCTGCTATACAAGGGGTGAACACTAGGTGGCAGGCTTTGCCAACTTTGCACACAGCTCCTGTCTGTCGGGGAATAAAATGTCAAGTCATGGCAGGGGAGAGGAAGGGACATGCATAGGGCAAACATTACACTGGAAGTCAGGTATATTGCTTTTCATAGAATGTGCGTTTATCCCTCATTGAGATTGTTCCACACCTTGTAAATATGCATACAAAGGCTTCTCCAACTAAAGACGGCACTGAGCTACAGCCTTCTCTGCTGCTGTCTCCAACCCAGCTCACATCTGCCTCATTGTTCTTTCCCTTCAAACAAAACAGATCTCCGGATGCTTTGTTCTTCCTCGCTTCTTTGTGCATCTCTTTTCTTCTCGCTTTTTTTTCTTTCTCTGCTCATTCTCTTGCCCATTCCTCCCCTCTGTTCCCTTTACTCCCACCTACAATTTCTCCTTCCTTCCTTCCTCCCTCTTCCTCCTCTCTGCAGGGCAGCCGGAGAGTCTGGCATTTCTCTAACAGCAGGAGGGGAATCTGCACCCAGCCTCGGCCCATGCTGGGCAAAGAGAGTGTGGGTGTGGCATGTCTGACAGAGGCGAGTGTGTGTCTAAGTCTGTGACAGGCCACATGTGACTGGACTCCCCACATTAGCTCTAAAAACACTTATTTCCTACCCTAAAAAGGAAAAACGCAAGGACTCTATTTTCTCTGAATGGATTATACTAAAGTAGTTTGCATTCTCGATTACAGTTTCAGATTTGGCTCAGCAACAATAAGAGATCATAAAAGGGCTGGGTGAAAATGGATTTTATTGATGTGATCGGTCACTCCAAAGAATCAGTCGAAACTTGGCCTTAAATAACCCCACAGCACCTGATACGAGCTGGAGTCTATTCCTCATCAAGAGATTTGAATTTATTTAGCTTCAGCACTCCTGCCAAATGTGATGAGTGGCAACACTGGCTGAGGACCAACGGGAAAACCTTCTGTTCCAAATGCGTCTGGTGAGGGGAATCAGACAATTAAGAACAAACAAACAAAAAAAGCCAGGCTCTGAACGGTCTGATATCAGAGGGGAGGAATGGTCACGGTTCAGTTTCAAACAGTAAATGAAAGCAATAAGAGGGCGATTTAGAGCTACAGCAGTGGGCGGGTCAGGGATGACACCCGCTGTGTAGCTACGATGTGCCTGTTTATCCCCATGGGTGATGAGAGAGGAAGAAGGGTGAGTGGTGGGTCGATTTTTCTCTCACTATTGTTTTAAAGTGAAAAACAAGAGTGAGGGAGGTGAGCCAAGGTAAGCAAGGAGGGAGAAGCAGAAACAAGAAAGGCAGAGACTCTGTCGGGGGTTAGATGTGTCTGTGTAGCTGCGGTAGTGGGGAGGAGGACAGGGCTGGTCGCGGTTCGATTCCTCGGCTCTTCATGAAAGACAGCAGCTGGTCGGGGATCTCGGCAAGGACGTCCTTTGCCAGACGAGCCATGCTGAGGACCTGGTTGCCAGATCTGTCGATGTAGTCTCTGAATGGAACGAACTAAAAGCAGAAATCATTATATACATCCTGTTTATTTAGTGCAAATTATTATGCAAGTAGCATACCAGTATAGACAACATAAAAATCTTTTTTTTCTGAAGATCTCCCTAAAGATGAAAAAGCCTGGAATAGTGCAATGTTTTGCAAGAGTGATGAAAACTGACAATATTTCACATAAACTGAAGAAATCATCAAACCGTGAAAAGATTAGCGAGTACAGATGAATTCAGTTAGATAAAGGCTCATTAAGGAAAGTTTCCCTTAGACAAATAACACTGAAAGGCAGCTATTAAAAGCCACTGATATTCAAAACTGACGGTGTCTCTGGAGTACCAGAATCCTCAGGTGGATGCTGGATGCTCCCAAGCCTGGCAGTTGTGCAAAAGGTTCCGTCTGACGAACTCTCACAAGGAGAAACAGCGGGCTCAAAACTGCAGATGCCATGTTTGCATCACCGCCACACTAGCAATGATGCAGGGAGGCCAGTGATGATGGGTACAGGGTCCCTGGGGGTATAAAATAACCTCTGGAATATGTGGATATTCTAACTAGCCATTTCATGCCATGTAAAAGGTAGAATCAAACCTTCTAGGACAGAATTATTCCCACGCAGGACAATACACTATTTCATGCTGGGCAAAACATCACTGGCTGGGAATAAGAAGACAGCCCTGGACCTCAGTGTCATTGGGATAATATATAGCAGCATATGTGGAAACAGCAGCTCTGGGATACAGTACTTATAACTCTCTAAGTTTATTGCATGAGACAGCAGCTAAGGTATCAAAGAATACCTCTTAGCACATCTAGGAAGCTGCATTTGTAGGCTTTTCATGGCTGCCTGCAGAGTTTTCAAGCTTCATTGTCCATTCTGATTTCAAACAATGTGGATGATGTCCTTTTTTTTTAACAAAAAACTCATAAACCAGCTTCTAATTTCACATTTTACAAACAGGTGACGCCACATTTGTTAAATAATGAGAAAGAGTGGTTGATTTGGGTATTATGTTTTTTGCCCAATTCCACATCAGGAGGTTAATGTAGCCATTCACTGGAGGTCTTGTCCAAAAGACAAAACTTTCAGAAGTTCTCCGTCATCTTAACGTTTGCAGAGATCTTTTCAGACATGAAAAATGGAAGCACAGCTGGCTTCATCTGTCTCTTGAAGACATACAACTTGCATTTTGTACATTTGTCATGTGATATTTGGCACCAGGTGCTGCGTGACAAGGGAGGGGGAAATAATGATACCAAGTAAGACAGCGCTTTGGTTGCATCAGTGATGGATTTTAAAGCCGTTCATGCCTCCGAAGCCTTAATTAAGGACCACTGTGAGCATGAGGGAAACCTTTGCCCCCCTCACAGTGAATCCTCTCAGACGCTTTCTCATCAGTTACAGCTTTTATTAGATAATGATTTCAGCAGCATACTTTAAAGTACTTTAAAAGTAGAAAATACATGCAGGATGTTGCAATGATTAATATGGTCATAGAAATCTCTCTTGCTCTTGTTCTGTGTTTTTCCCCAACTGCCATATGGCTCACTTGCTGTTTTTTTACATTCATTATCCTAAATTTGTGCCGTTTTTTGTGCTTTCATGGCTTCAACCACCATTTATTTGACTTTTTTTCACACATTAAAAGTTCTGAAAAAGAAACAGGACTCCCCAAGATACTTCACATTAGCTCAACCTACTGACTTCTTTCAAATCAGGGTGTGGTTGTGGTGCAGACATGGAGAACTGTTATAGACTGTATGTGAAAGCTGGACATAACCAACATACTAACGTTACACTCTGAGGAGTGGACGCAATGTCAATTTCTTTTGCCCACCACCTTGCCCTCAGCCACTTCTCCTCAGCTGGAAAAGTAGCTGAGGGCATAGTGGTGGGCAAAAGACTTTGAGGTGCTGATTCTCATTCCCGCCACTTCACACTAACCCTAACCCTGCAAACCACTCCAGTGCAAGCTGGAGGACACCACCTGATGAAGGCAACAGAACCACATCATTCGCAAAAGGCAGAGATGAGCTTTTAAGTCCACCAAAGTGGAAGTCTGGCCACACCTAGAAATTTTTTCCATAAAAAACAGGAAAGAATCGATGGCAAAGGGCAGCCCTGGTGGAGTCCAACATGCACTAGGAACAAATCTGACTTTTTCCCGCCAATGCAGACTAAGCTCCTGCAAAGGTCATACAGAAATCGAATAGCTTCTAGCAGTGTGCCAGACACCCCATACTCTCGAAGCACTCCCCGCAGGATATTCAGAGGGACGCGGTCAAATGCCTTCTCCAAATCCACAAAACACATGCAGACTGGTTAGCCAAACTCCCACACACCCTCAAATATTCTTGAGGGAATACAGAGCTGGTCCAGTGTTCCAAAACCAAGATGAAAAGCACATTGTTCCTCCTGCGTCCAAGTTTGACAAACAGACAAACTGTCCACTCCAGTACCCTGGCATAGAGCATTCCAGGGAGGCCGAGGACTGTGATCTTCCTGTCCCCTTCTTAAAGATGGGGAACAAGACTACCACCCCAGTCTTCCAGTCCAGAGGCACCATCAAAGATCTCAAAGCAAGGCTTGTAGAGATATATCAACTAGGACAGCCCTACAACATCTACAAACATCGTCCACCCAGGTAGGTTATATCAAGTGCAAGGAGATTAATTTGATTTTAAGCTCATTATGCTGAGATTCATTCACTCAATTCCACCATCATGCCAACTGCATACTGTTGTTTGAAAGTGATGTACTAGAATAATAACAGAATAAACAGTATACTGTCTTTGTAGGAAATGCCAACCAGCCAAAAGAGTTTGTGAAACATTTGCTTGCATCTTGTTGAATTCAGTCACGTCCACCCACAGAGAGCAGTAAACCTCAGAGCAGCAGCAGCTCAGGTCAGCTGATTACAGTCCGAACAGAAGAAAAATCTGCTGGAGCTCTCAATAGAAATTTTTGTTAGTTTTGTACAATAGCTGGTAAAAAAAAGAAGAAGATATCCTTCAAAGAGCTACTTTTTTACTTTCTTTCTTTTAACTTTAAGCATTATTAACACAAATAGATGTATTTAGCATCATGTACATCATGTACACGAGCATCTCATTTGCACAGCTATAGCTGTTAGCACAGAAGCTCCACAAACTTGTGTTCAAACATTTTGTTTACGAGGACCACCCAATCAGAATAAAGCTAAATTGAGGGAAGGTAAAATGATTGTTTCAAACAAAGTATGGAATTCAAAATAACTTATTGGGATTACTGAAGATTGGGCAATAGGTACTCTAATGCTTTAAAAAAAAAAAGGTACTCTAATGCTTTATGTGTTTTTGTGTCTGAGACTTTGCCTGGTAACGTTGCCATTTTGACTTTAAAGTGGACATGAAACACTACATGTGTGAGGCTAGTTTACACCATGGAGCCCTACTCTACTACTCCACTCTGTCTGTGAAGCTAGAGAAATAACTGTTTAAATTGATAGTTCAGAGCATGTTTAGCACGATCTCGTGCAAGTACCGAACTTGTGACGTCACTAGGTTGGCTGTTTGCTGCTAATTGACTTACATTAGGTTAGCTGTTAACTAACTAGTAACAAAAACGATAACTAGTTGGAAAATATGGAAGTTAAACTATGAACTGGTCACTTTTGTCCTGCCCCTGGCTGATGAAAGTTATATGTTAGTTATATGTTAAAATACAAGGATATACTGTCCACTTTCACTGTCTGTTTCTTTAGCATTAAGCAGTTTTCATTGTTGGCTAGCTGTAGTGTAACGGAAGAATCCACATGTTAACTATTATGCTAACATGTAGCATAGCAGCTAACATGTAACATGTTTGTAGAGCATTTTATAAATGAGCACTGTGTGGAAGAGAGATTGAGTCAGATATGTTAAGTATGAATATGACAGATTAATAGACTTACCGCATCTTACTTACTGCATCAGTATCACTGAATTCACACCGAATTCCATACTGAATAGTATGGAAAGTTCATTTAAGTCAGAAATGTTGCCTCAGTGACGGCAATACTTATATTGAATCAATAACAACAAAAAAGCGTGAAATATAGAGTGAGTGAATATTTTTCCCTGCTAAGTGTAACAATCCTGATTGAATTATTGCGGTAATAAGGTTAAAGGCAATCAAAGGATTACTGTGTGCATGCAAATGTGATTACTGCTGCAAGTAAAACAGACTCAAAGACAATATAAGCAATACAAAAACAGCTTTAGAACAAGCGCATAAATTATTCAGCTATTAACCTTGTGAGGGGTCAATTTTGTTTTTCATTAGTGCAATGCTTTACGGTGATAACTTAAAAATAGCTGCAGTAAAGTGTGAAGATTTGTGGATGTGCTCAACAGAAAGACATATAAAATGAAGCTCTTGGCTTGACTGCAGCACTTTCACCTATGTTCTACGAAGAGCGAAAAGGAGATTTAAGACGGATTATGAAAAAAAAATTGAAAGTATCCTGTGGCGGTCCATTGCAATCAAGTGGGACACAGAGCCCTGCTTCCTTAAAAGCAGCTGCCCTTGAAGCGGTGCCTAACGAGAAACATTTTTTACTGTCAGGATTCAGACCACTAAAAATCCAGAATTGAAAAATGAGATGGACTCCCTGCTATTTCTATAATAGCCTGTGATTAATTTGTTTACTTGGTTTTCGAGCAGTTGGAAGCTACTGTGACATTTTACATTTGTAAAATATAACTTTGAAGAGGCAGAATCAGACATGCTGGGCCACTTCTTGCACATCTTAATTAAGACTCACGATAAACTTAAGTGCTTTTTCTATAGGTTCATAGCGTTTCTTTTCCTCAAGTATTACCATCTTCCTGATTTGTTAGTTTATATGGGTTATATAATCCACCACAGGTGTTCGGCTACCTATGGCTGGTATTAATTTCAGGCCGGTGATGTGTTTTTCAGACCCTAATGGAGATTTTCAGGAGAGTCAACTTACATTTCTTTTTCTTTTCTGACAATATACTTGAAGGAGAAACTTCAACTATCACTTGCCTTTATGACAGAGTTCACTGATTTTAACTTGTGATACATATGCACATATCTATAGCGCCTGCACTGCTGAGGAGCATCATTGAGCCATTAGAGTCATGCAGCTCTTCCTTCCTTCTTTATAAACTTACAAAATAGTTATTGTCTCTGTGCTGGCTCAAACAAGATTAGGATGTGTGTTTTATTGCCATAAAATGTGACATTAATGTTTAAATTAATGCTAAATCACACGGAACAATAAAAAGCAAGACCAACTTTGATGAAGTGAAGTAATATTTAGCATTTCTAAACATGAAGGCATTTTTTTCCTCTCGGCTTTTAGACGCCATACATTTATCTCATTTATCATCTTACCCTTTGCTGACTCTTTTCACTGTCATCTGAAAATTCAATAGTACATTGTTATCAGAGGCCCTTGTATTTACTTCCCATTCATGTTCTCATATCTCTAAAAGGCTGCCTAAAATAACTGTTTAGAGTTGCCAGACCATTCTCCAGTGGGATCACCACTTATTCTTTACCATACTCTCAGCTAAATAAGTTTCAGAAAGTGCCGCTCTCTCTTGTTGAGTTTGGAATTGGAAATGTTATAAGTGTGTCTTTTGAAAGATAAGGATCTTTTCAGCAACCTTTTGCATGAATAAATATAAACGTTCTTGCATTTATAAAGTAAAAAATCTTGGTGTCCGAAAAATCTTATTAATATTAGTATTCGGTATGACCACCTTTGTTCTTCAATACAGTCTGAACTCTCTTAGGTAAGCCGTGTTTTACAGATGGCTGTAGAAACTAATTGGATTACCTGTCTCTTTACCTCATATTGAAGATCAATTAAACCAAACCTGTTGCTTCTGATTTTCAGTCCAGCTCTTGTGTAATCTGGCATACCTCCTTTTCTGACTGTTTCCATTCCTTAAGAATGGCTTCTTGACAGCCACCCTTCCCCTGTGCCCATTTCTGATGAGGCTTCAGTGAACAACAGATGGATCAGCTGAAAGGCCAGATGCATCTCTCAGGTCCTGTGTCAGGTCTCTGCTGTTTCTCAAGCACATGACTTTAAGATACTGTTCATCTACTGTTGACAGTTTTTAGACCTGCCACATCTTTTTTGTCCTCCACTTGTCTAGTTTTCAAAAATATTTTTACAGGACACACTGCACACCATGCTGAGATATGCCAATTTTCTGGCTAATAGCTCTTGGGGAAATGACCTTGTCTCTCAAACTGTTATCTTTGGCATCTCTCAGAGATTCAACTACAGAAATGGGAACTAATAACAGAACTAATAATATTTTTCTTTGCATAGACAGTAAAAAGATAGATGCAGCTTCCTGTTCAGAAAACTAAGCTATTGTGCCCTAAACCTGCATTCTATCAAAAGGCCACCAGGTGGCGAGAGCTGTGGTTGCAAAAAGACTTCTGGGCCCGTATCCCTAAAGATTCAGAGAATCCTCTCAGAGAGCTCCTAACTTAACCTAAAAATTCCTTGCCAGGAGTTTTAGCTTAGAAGTGATTCCAGAACATTTTCAGTGAACTCTGAGCAAGGAATGGATGGAAAATCCTATCTTAGTGAGGAGGTGTGGTTGACCCCGTTGCTAGGTATGGGTCATCATTTCAAAAGCCGTGATTGGTTGATCCTACAAGTTTGATGGAAATGAGCTTTTGGTGAGAATGAGCAAAGGATGTACCCTCAAATCAATAAACATAATTATACACTCTAATCTTATGCTGACTGTAATTGTAAATATTTCACATTCAAGAAAATATCTGGAAAATGAGTAGTAAGCTGTAGGGGTTATAGCCTAACATTAGAATCTAAAATATGTGAAAACTTAAACTCATTACACCCTGTTCAAATAATGATTCGTGTCTTATTTGCTCATATCAATATCCTAGCTGGCCTATTTTGTACTTTCACTCCCATATGGACCCCATTGAAAACAACATGGCCTATCTCAAGGGGCTGTCCCTAATGAAGTAGAAATCACAATGTTACAAGTCCAGTGTGGTCTTAACGAGGGTAACACGGCTCAGCTTTTATCAATGTCTGTGATTGCTGGCTGGTCTATTTATAAAGGCTTGTTAACAAATATCCTACAAACACAGAAAATGGAGAAAAAAAGGACTATAAGCCGAACTGGACTGAGGAGCAAGGTTTGTTGCTGGCCCAGTTGGTGAACGAACATAAAGGTATCTCTCCTGCCTCTTCTGTTGGCCATTTTGTGCAGCTGCTTAGGGGAACTCCTAAGCCACTAAAAGTCCTCTTCCCTGCTCTTAGCAGATCTCGCCTTAGGAGCCCTTTTAAGCGCTAGGAATCTTGAGGAATAGCTTTTATATTAACTGGGATTGTCGTGTCACTTTTAGGGGAAATTCTAAGAAAACGTCATGACTCTGAGAATTTTCTTAGAATTTGGCCGCTAGGAGCCACTTTTTGCACAAAGATTCTTTAGGGATACGGGCCCTGGTCCTATAAAAAAAGGAAAAAGGAAAGTATTTCTTTCCTGACCTCTATAAACACTTTGCTTTTGAATTCATTTCTTAGTCATTCATTTTGTCTCATACCAAATAAATAAGGACATTTGTTTTGTAAAATCTTAGCGGTGTTAGCCCTACCTTAACACCGCTAAGACTTATCAATTAAGAAAAAAAAAGTTGTTCAGTGAGCAAGCGGTTCCAAAGTCGGACGTGTACCTTGTTAGTTCTTGGAACTAAGACCAGAAAAATTCTTTACAGGGTTTCAAAGGAGTTCAGAAAATAACGGGAGGCATCACTGTAGCTACGTCCATCTGTTATACTGTCTATGCTATTCTTCCAACAGGCTGCCAGTAACAAAGTGTCACTGAGAATCACTGAGACAAGACCAACTACAGAGGGAGAAGTCAAAGAGACCAGACAGCAGACACGAGAACACGACCAGGATCACAAAATGGAGCTATTTAAACTATAGTCAACAAAATCTGGGCAAAGGACTAAAGCACAGAATAACAAAATCACAAGTAGAAAGAAACAGTTGATCAGATCACTAACAGCAGAAGCGAGAATATAAAACCTTTCTTAAAATGAACACAAACTATGAACTCACAAACAACTGAAAAACTCTGGGTCACACACCCGAAACTCTGCATCCTTTTGCTTTACATAAGTAAATATACAAACAGATTTAATACTGAGGCACATGCTTTTTATAAGTTATGACTATTTAACACATCAACACATATATTAATATCACCACGTCATAACAGTCATTTTAACATCATTTTCATACATGACATTGATTAAAATGTTCATGTATTTCTTTATTTCTTCCTTCTTTTTGCTGCACCCTTTAGGTTTACCCCATGTGTCAGTCTTACTGCACACCTCACCACTGTCACACACTTCTCTGCCACTCCTGACTTCCACCGTTCTTTTGTCGGCACCCTATCATACGTTTTCTTTAGATCCACAAAGACTCACTCGCTGTCCTCCATCCATCCTCCTCGCTCTCATTTTCTTCAGTCGTGCTCCTTAAAGCACTCCTTCCATCTTTTCAACACACTTTCTTCACTTGTTAGCAAATTTCCTTCTGTATCCTTAATCACTCTAACTTCCTGCACTTCCTTTCAATGTCTCTGCCGAGCCAATCAATGGAACTCAGTTTAAGCCTTTTCCTTTGCCACCTCTCTCTTTGCTGTACATCTACCCTCTACCCTTTCTATATCTCACTAACTATCCCACTTTTTATTTGCTATTTTCCTGTCCTTCTTCATTTGAACACTGAGTCTCCCTGTCCTCTATTCCTTGTCTCATTGTAGCATCTTTACCTTATTATATAAAGTGTCTTGAGGTATCGGTTGTGGCTGTGAAAATTTGATTGACAGGAAGGAAAGGACGAGCCATTCAAACCTTTTATGGCTTTAAGTCTGGTGAATTACAAGATAATTTAAATGTTGCGAATTTTTTTACAGTGAAAAAGAATGATTGATATATATTCATTTAAACCAGTCATTAGTAAAATTACATTTATAATTTATCCTTATGACATTAGTCTGTGTGATGAAATGTACCATAGCTGATGAGAAACAGTAACAATTACAGTAATGCCTTTAAGCTATGTAATGTATCTGTTAAAGGTTACCAAATGTTGTTTTTAGTAAAGGCTTTGCACTGACTCATCAGTGATAAGCAAAAGGCATGGATGAGAAACGTCGGCATTGTTATATAGTAAACTTGTGTAATACATATGGATACTGTATACTGTATGAGGCAGTCCCCAGTGAGTGTCTGAGTGTGTGTTATAAATGCAAGCCGCCCTCCACCGGGGGACATAAACCCCACGCTGATGTTGTTGACAGAAACATGCTCAAGTCTAACCCGAGGACTTAACCGAATTTCGAGGCGTACCTGAACAATGTCTCTCTCAGCAAGACGTCCTCTTGAGGATACTCTCACCTCATCTCCATCCAGCTCCTCCATAGCTAAAAGGAGAGAAAGAGGCAGAGCGTACATGACTCAACCAAAGGGGGAGAATATAAAGAAGGCACAAGACGTTCTTTTGTATTTCACTGTATAATTGCTGAAGCAGAATAAAGCACAGGGGCTAAGAATGGGTACTCAGCGTAGAACTGTTAGAATATTTTATACAGCAAAAACCTCGAGCAAAAAATGGAAATGAAAATAATAACTGAAACTAATTCCAGCCACTCAAGAGCGGGACTGAGTAGCTTAAGAATACAGAGGAGGGATTAGAAGGAAAGTTCAATTACAACCAAACACAGAAGGAAATTTGGAAACACTTTACAGTACAGCCCATGACTAAGGGCCTAATTCCCCTGTAATTAAATGGAATTGTAATTTGTTTGATATGAAATTACAACATTATCACATGTATGCATGTAATTTACAAACATGCCTAAAGGCACTAGAATAAGGGGTGACAAGTCATGTTGTTACAGGAAAGATAAGTACTTACATATACAGTTAATACATTTAAGTAGTACATAAGTAATATTAAATATTGCATAGGTTCTTTTGTTGGCACCCTATCATACGTTTTCTTTAGATCCACAACGACTCGCTGCCCTCCATCCATCCTCCTCGCTCTCATTTTCTTCAGTCGTGTTAGCAAATTTCCTTCTGTATCCTTAATCACTCTAACGTCCTGGGCATCCTTTCAATGTCTCTGCCGAGCCAATCAATGGAACTCAGTTTAAGCCTTTTCCTTTGCCACCTCTCTCTTTGCTGTACATCTACTAAACTATGCTGTAACTGTAGGTACAGCATCGCTTCCTGGTAATTTAATGGAAAAAAAAATGTGTCAGGACACAGGTTGTATTATGGAGTGACTTGACCATCTGTTAAATACCGTCTGGATATTTTAACAGGAAATGAGACACAAATTATACTGTAAGTAATTTTAAGTATAGCATAAATAAAAAAGGCACAACTGAATAATAGAAAATCAATCATTAATATCAACATAAAGAATATGGGGGCTTATACCCTTAGTCATGAGCCTTATTATAAAGTGCTACCTGACTTTGCACCAGGCTGGAGGTGCGACTCTCAAAGGTAATCAAAAATAGCACCTGCATAAAACTCCATATCTTCCATCTGACCAAGACAAAAAAGGAAGGTGGCTATGCACAACATGAGGGAGCAAATACATTTATACAGAATCATGAAGTAATAGGGGGCAAAACCTCCTGGCAAACAATGAAAGATCCTTGGCTATATACATAATCCTGATTTTAAAAATTATTTCCAAATGGAGGCTGTGCCAGCATCGGAGACATAACCTCACCGTCTGCTGGATGCCCTTTTTAAATATCCCCTCGATATCACTGTTAGTCTTTGAAGCAAAATGAAGCCTGTGCTTGAGAATTGCTTTACGATATCCTTTCATTCAATTCAATTTCAGTTGAGTTTTATTTTTATACTGCCAGTTCACAACAACAAGTGTGTAAAGGTGCCAATAATAGAGAATGCCAGTGATTAGACAATCCCTTGTGAACGGCTCTTTTTGGGAGTGTAGAAATCCCTGGAAACAGGAAAAGACTTCCACCACAATCAAACCATCTGCTGCAACCACTTAGTAGGCAAAAATTATTGACATGCAATGAAAACACATGGAAGTGAAAGGAGGACAGTGGAGGAGAAAAGTTCAGTGTATTATGTGTCTACCAGGAGCCTGAAGCCCTAGCAGCATAATTAAGGGATGGTTTAGGTTTTTCAGATCCAGCACTGACTACAGTATAAGCTTTATCAAAAAACTCATGAATGTTCTGGAATCCAAACTACAAGCTGGTGGTGATGAGCTTGCCATTCTACCCCGCACTCTAAGAGCCAAATGCTCCACTGGGCTAAAATGATGATATGAGGACTTCAACACATGATAACTCAGGGTTTAGTACGTGAGGAGAAGCATTTTAAAATACTCACTGAACATTATCAACAAATGAAACCTTCTCACTTGTGAGATTTAAAAAACTAAAACACACAACTCATTTTGGAGAATAATTATTAACCTATTGGGATAACTGCAAAGGGACTGGACAGCCAAAATAAGAAGATTCAGCCCAATCCATTAATGACATAACTAAAAATAATGGAAACATCAAAACTGGTTGTGCTACAATGATATAACACACACTTTAGACAGAGAGTCACTGTTGTTGTTGCATTTCCAGTTAGGTTTGGGGGTAAGAGAAGTAACATATTACTAAAAACCCATATAGAAAAGATATATATAAATCTTATAAAGTTTGTATCTGTCTTGTGTGAAACTTGTATGAAAAGCATACAAGAGTGAAAACAGATATAAGATCCTTTGAAAAATTATATAAATGAAACTTGTATGTTTTGGATACTTACTAAAACAATATATGAAAGCAATGACAAAGTGGCCACTTTCATGAGTAAATCATATAAGCCTTATATGATTCACTATATGAAGTAGGCCACATCTTATGCAAGTCTTTTATAAGTTTTTACTATTTCTTTTCCATATGGGAAGAATGAGCTCATTTCAGGGAGAGTCAAAGCAACAAAGCAAACACTAACTTAAAATAAAACCTTGATTAATTGATTGACGTAGTCATCAGAAAACTCCCTATAAACCAAAGAAAAACAGGAGAATATCAAAAGAAAATGGCAGCTCTCCTTTAAAAGCGTTCTCTGGTCACTGTAACCGAAGGCAGAGAAACAAAAGATGAATCGAGTTCAATCAGAATGAACAAAACAGAAAGAGAAACATAAGAAACTTAACAAAAACTGGCAAACAAAGCAAAGACTAAAGGCACACACTCATTAACACATCGTGCTCTGACAACCAAAATGGCCAAAGGCCTTGAAGTGCAGCTTCAGTCAACTTATACAGGCTACCATCCACTGCAGGACTAAGATCTCAGCCAATGACATGAAAAGCAGGAACATCAAGAGCCGGGGTGGAAATCAGGAGCTGGAAGTAGCATGATAAATGGTAAAAGGACTGGGTCTTTTCTACTTTACCTGAGCAATCCAAGAACTTTACATAATGTGTCTCGTTCACACATTCACTTTTTTCTATGTTTAAGTTTCTTCTATCTAACATTCACACACATTCACTCCAATGGATGGATCAGAGAACAACCTGGGGTTAGTGTCTCAACCAAGGATATTTAGCATGCAGACTGGAGCAGCCAGGAGTCAAAATAGCAGCCGTCTAATTAGTAGATAACTTGCTCTACCTCCGGAGCTACAGCCACCAAAGCATGGTAAACATTAACCATCTATGTGCTCCTTACTTTCTTTTAAGGGAATATAACAGGGACAATAGTGATGTTGTCTCTATATAAATAAGAACAAAGCAAGAAAATATTCACTGTATTGCAATTAAGAACTTGATATCAACTTTTCTAGTTACTAAGTGGTTGTCATCATGCAGTCAAATAACACCGTGTTCATAGCGTGTGCAGCAGCTAGCAGATCCACACTCTGAGGTTCTGTTAAGCCAGTTTGACCTCGCGACCTCCCAGCACGCCTGAGTACTTTCACCACCAATCCCAGCATTCGATTCCTTAAACAAGTAGAAAATGATGGGCCGTCCAACATAATGAGGAGACTTTAGGTTGTCACACCCTGTTAGCAGTAACACACTCACACACGCAAACAGTTCCCACTGAAAAGTCATTCATTGATTTGTGGGCTGTAAGCTGCTTGCACACTTGATTCCATTGACTTTCCTCAGCCATTCTCTCAGGAGGGGGCACAAAGAGCTGGTGTACATAAAGAACCAATTATGACACAGCTGCTATTCCTGTTTGAGTTCCATCAAGACAAGCAAAATTCAAGTGCTGCTTGTCAGATAAAACACCACATCTTTGTGCCTTTCCAAAGTCAGGCTCGTTGAATTTTATTAAATGTGTTTGGAGCAGATTTATTCTGTGCACCGTGCTTGTGGAAAGATCTTGCTCAATTATATATATACGCATACACATTTACACACTGCATACACATGCGACATATGTACACATACACACATGTGCTCAAACAAAATAAACAAAATCTCAGTGACAGAAAATAACCACTAAATCAACTTCTTCCTACTCCTTTTATTATGTGCATTTTGGTGATAAATATTAACTTTTAACTCAATAAATGCCTTCTTTGGAGTAAAACCAAAGGTAAATACTATTTTCTCACTATTGGATACTTTGTTTTTGACATTACATATAAACAGAAAAACTGAAAAAATGGAGGCTGACATAAAAAAGTCTGACTTTTTTGTTATTTTGTTTCAAGAAAACCGAATCTACTGTTATTAGTGTTTTGGTTTTTTTAAATGTTGCTTGTTTTGTGGAGACACTGTTAAATATAATTAGAGATTTGATCCTTACCTAGTGTACTGGTCAAATTTGACCTGTTTTGACATTTGACACCAGCAAAAATACAGAGCATTTTATTTCCCAACACCTAACATACCTACGATTTGTCACGGCCCAAGGTGTCTCATAGTAATGCTAAATGTACCCTTCCGCGTCCTTATGAGGCGCTCCAGATTCTCCAATAGAATGCCGCTTGCGGTGGTAACACGCTTAAAGCAGAGGCTCCAGCCGTCCATTCCAGCCCTAACCGTAACCTTAACCCTAACCTTAACCTTAACCCTAACTTTAACCCTATCAGATAGTGTTTTCCAAAGCGATTCATGATCAGAACATAAAACACATTTACATGTATAGATTCATTCTGAACGGCTCTCATGCCTCCGAACGCGTAACATATCGACGATTTGTCACATAGCGTCGGTATGTTACGTGTTGGGATGAGAACGTGTTGTAAAAATACCACAAATGTCACTGTTTTAGCATTAAATTTCATTAATTTTTCCCCAAATAACTCCAAATACACAAACCCCAAATACAGAAAATTTGGCCCATATCTACTTAGATGTATTTTAGATACACAAGTGTAGAAAAACAAATTTTTAGTGAATCTTGAAACTATAAAACTGCCCATTCCATGTGTCTGTGAATTTTTAGAATGGCTGCCTGTGACTATTTGTGTCCACACCACATTTGCCCACCTTGTTACAGAGAGGGGCAACTTGCTGGTCTTTCAAGGATCACGGGCTACAGCAAAATAGTAAAACACCACAAGAGGCGAGAAGGTCGTTAGGCCCAGACATAAAATCTGCACCTGCCAGCAAAAGCACCCACAACATAATTAAATAATCTAATACAAAATAATAATAACACAAAGAAACAAATTATAATCCATTTTTCCTGAACTAATTGAGATTAACGGGTCAGAGAGTCATGAGATTGAAGACACCATTTTACTATTTTGAGCTGCCATTGCAGCAACCGTGGAAAACACGAGCAAATCCTGCAGATGCACGGCACGGAAGATTTTATGTTGGTAGTTTAGATTAACCACATTTTTGAAGATTTTTGTTCACTTTCACTAGCCACACCCAGGCCTGGTGCCTGGCTTAATACCACTAGAGCTGCTGAATCAGTAAATCACTAAAATAGAACCTGTCTGACAAAGTGAAGCACACAGCAACACATCATGCCATGATCTAAAGAAACAGAAACAAACAAAGAGAAACAAAATCATTAAGACTGTCACGCATTTCTCAGACTTTGGGCCATCAGCAACCAAGGTTTGAACCATTAGCCACACATGGAGAAAACTTGGAATAGTGGCAAACTTTCCCAGGAGTGGGTGGCCTACCAAAATTACTCCAAGAGCATTGATGACTTTTCCAGGAAGTCACAATTACTATTTAAAGAATCGAGAAATCATTTGTCTAAGTGAGTGTTAGTGTTCATGATTCAACAATAAGAAAGAGACTGGGCAAAAATGGCGCCCATGGCAGCTTTCCAAAGTGAAAACAAAATTGCTGACCGAAAAGACCACAGAGGCTCATTTCTTTGTGTTCTCATCAAGCTCTCACTTTTTGCCCCAAAAAACTCTAAAGTCATGATGATCTCCAAGACTTTTGGGGAAAAATTCTAACGAGACAAAAGCTAAACTTGTTGGAAAGTGTGTATCCCATTACATTGGTTTAAATCTAACACAGGATTTCATAAAGAGAACATAATGGCAGCAGTTAAAGATGGCAGTGTGATGGTCTGGCGCTCTGCTGTTCAGGATCTGGACAACATGATGTAATTGACAGAACCATGAATTCTGCTCTCTACCAGAAAATCCTGAAGGAGAATGTGTGAACTTTAGCTCATGCCGTGAAGCTGAAGTGATCAAGGACAGCAGGAGAACGATCCCTAACACGGCGGCATCTCTACCTCTGAATAGCTTGGAAATTAATAAAGAAGAAAAAGAAGGTTTCGAAGTGGTCTAATCAAACTTAAATATGACCGGGATGCTTTGGCATGACCATAAATAGCCAAGTCATGCTCGAAAAACCTTCTAGTGTAGCTGAATTAAAACAATTATTAGGCTGTTTTTACTTTCCAAACAGTTCAGAATTCAGTATAGACACTTATGAGAGAATTCTTGGCCGAGGTCGACACTGAGCTGAACCAGAATGTAAAGGCATCGAATATGAAAACGTAACAGTTAAAAGAAATCTGTATCTGAGTGACTTCTAACCCTTAAGTGTTTGATTCAGTTTAGATGTATTTCAGTGTCTATTTATACACCCACATACAATTCACAAGCATACGTCATTCAAGCTGCAGCTCTACTGAACACAACCTGCTATGGGTGCATCATAAAAGGGAGAGGAAGGAAAACACTGTGCATTGTCTTTTGTAGGTGAGGCTAGAAAGTTATTTTTCCAAGACAGAGAAGATGGAGAAAGAGTTATTTCCTGTTGCTGTAGCAGCAAATGTGTCAGGACATGAGGGCTGCCAGTGCCTTATCTTCAAGCTCAGGTCTGTGGAGGTAAGGGCTCTTTAGCTCATTATAAACGAGACCAAAGCTTGATTTATAGTCCTCTTTTGAATCCTGCATTTATTTTTGTGTGCTGGTGTTGCTCTAGTGCCACTAGTAAAACTGAGCTTGTCATGTTGGACTTGGAGCTAATTAATATTGGACAATCGCTACTTTTACTAATGCAAGAGTTAGAGAGAGAACTGCCTAAATCTATACACAGACTAAGACTGAGAATAATAGGTTAAATCTTTGTATAACTGTACATGTGCTTTTTCTTTTTCAAAGTTACATTACAGCAGAGAGGAGAACAGGAATAGAGACACAGACACATGACACAGTAATAGCTACTGGAGAGATGTAGAAGAGGAACTGTTGAGGTCTAACTCCCCAGTGTTTCAAGAGCCATGATCCCATACATTATGTATGTGTTAGTGAGTGTGCTGGTGCTTTTGGGATGTGTGCATATGAGGCTGAGAAGAAACAGCACATCCACTAGAATTAGCAGGACAACAAAACTAACTGGGTGAAAGACTTTTGAAAGATGTGATTTCATAGGTGCAGGTCCTGCATCAAGAACAGCTCTTCTAATATCTTCAGATACCTACAGAATGGAGTCTTGTGCGTTCTACCAGGCATCGTACCATTCAGCAGACCAAAGCAATGACTGTTATGACATTATCTGTAAGAAATGCTCAAAACAATAGCAGCACGTAGAGTGCATGGAGTAAAGACAGCTATATGAAACATGTTAAATAAACCTGCTGTGGCTATGATGAGTGCTATTTCTTTCACATGAGGCTTATGTTATGTAACGTTCCACACAATGGCGAGGCCACTGATGATGTAACTGATGAACAGTTGATGTAGATGATGGCATTGTTAACAGCAGGCCTTAAAAACATGACAGTGCAAAATTTGGAAATTAGTGTATGAGTGTAATGAGGTTAGCACTGAAATTTGGGACGCACATTTTTCTCCATGATTTATGCTTCATTAAATTTAAAACCCAGGCTACGGCTCTGTTTAGCCTAATGTCCAGGAGGCTAAACAGCTTTCTCAAGAAAATGCTGTCCAAAGGAAATGATAGAGTAACTGAAGTCCTTTGTCACATTATCTAACAAGAAAAAAAAACCCTATGAAATATTGGTCGGTAGGTAGAGCTTGCTGGCTGCCTCTCATTTTTTCACAATCTCTCAAATGTCATGGGGCTTTTATGGTGAGTCTGAAGCAATCGCACAAAAAGATAGGTGAGGAGCAAAGAGACAGATTGATACAGATTTCAGTCACAGGCTTATAACTGGTTGGGTTTTGCTTCTTTTTTCAGGCATCTTATAGTAAAGACAGACAGGAACTGTTGAGGAAGAGCAGAAGGGGGACGACATGCAGCAAATTACCAGGGCTCAGCTGCTGAGGGGCTGGTCATCTGTCACATAATGAGTCAGCATTCATCCACCTCTATGAGGCACAAAAACTTCTTTGCAATTTTTATGGGCAAATTGAAAATGTGCATAAAGACATGGATGGAAAGTCATCTACTGTGACATGGAAACAGGCAGGATAGGACTTTTTTCCACCTTCACATTTAGCTATAAAATAAGTAATAGACCCTGTTAGTATACCCAAACACTTACCATCAAACTCAGCCGGCCCAACACCTACGATGATAATGGAAAGAGGGAGCGATGCCGCCTGTTCAGACAAAAGGAAAGATGATCCACATTAACTCATTAGATTTTTAAAGCCTCGGGTGAAAAGCAGAGGATTAAATGTTGATTCACACTTGTTAAACGTTTTATCTTGTTTTGGGTAAGGCTATTAACCTGATGCAGCAGCCTACATTTAGTGATTTAAAGTAATGACCTGAGAAATTTACTTTGCACTGCGTGATGGGTAATTAGGATGAAGACAATAACAGAGAGCTTGCTTTTAATATTCTACACTGTGTGCTTTGAGAAACCTCAGAACCCAACCAAACATCGCTTAAAAATTAATTTGATGGGTTACTGAAATTACTGACCTCTTCAAACAGTAAGTCAATAAAGATGAAAAAAACCTCCCCTCCGTTCATAAAAATCTTTACTTGGAGGCTCTTACCGCAGAATGCTAATCGCTTTTATCCAAACAATGTAAAAACATTATCCTCACCCCACACGCAGGAGAGTCAGTGGGGTCACAGAGGGCTGTTATTCATCAGTACGCCTGCAGCTTTATTTTTTAACACATGCATGCAAGGGAGTTGTATACATGTGGTGTTTGTTTACTCACATTGACCACAGCCTCTTTGGTCTGGACCATGTCAGATATCACTCCATCTGTGATCATCAACAGGACAAAGTACTGAGAGCCATCTGTAATCTCTGCTGCACAGCTGGGGAACGTGCATAGCCACACACACGGACACCCACGCACACACATAGACACACACACAGAAATACACAAGTTAAAGCTAATAATCTGCCTGTGCAAAGAAAACATAAGGACGCCTGTCTGTTTTCTGGCCAATGAGCTGCAGATGAGCCTGACTCAAGCTTTGTCAAAAAAAAAACACAACTAAATTTAAATTTTCAAATGCAAAAATAGCCATCAATTATAAAGTACCAAAGTCACAGTGATCGTTCTGTCATAAAACATGTCATCCAGTCTTACTGCCATGTTGACTATTGTTGTTGGATACAGGCTTGCCTTAGTCCCATAGGAAACTGCAGTGTTTCTCCATTTCATCCATGTGACCAAATTATTTTGAATTGAAGTCATAAATTACACTAAATTTTAAAATGTCAGCTTTAGAAATTTCTTTTTACACATTTTGAACTGATAATAGATTTACAAATTTCACACAGCTTGCCTGGACACAAAGGCCACTTAAACAGCCACAGCCACCCCATTGTGGAATTCTGAAATTTCAACATCTATTTCAAATCAGATTTCAAAGACAGTATCTAATCATCTCAGGGTATAAAAGTCATTCAAGATTAAAAGATTACAGTGACTTTCCTAAACACTAAGTAATGTTTTACATTTAACATTTCTAGAAATGAACACTGGCTTGTGCTCATTTCTACCTTTATATTTTTTTTTCTTGAACCTACTGGAGTAGCTTTCATCTGTTCAGTAAAGAAGAAGCTCCATTGGCTGTGTAAGTCTTATTTTTTGATGATTCACAATTAAAAAAATAACAGAAAAAGTTTCATTTATATTATCCTGGACCTCAATTCATCCTCTGTGTGAAATAAGGCATTTTAGCTCCTATTTTAATCTCTACTTTATTTATGTTAAAGTAAATGCTAACGTGGACTAGGCTCTGTTGCACTTACAAAGGGATAAACTACATGTCTATTGAATTTATAACAAAAAAAAAATACATGCTTAAGTTTTGCCGACACCTAATATGACCGGATGTTATGGTGGATAATGTTAGCAAAATATGCTTGACAATGACTGCTATTTGTCTGCCTTGCTATGATACAATACAGACTTAAACTATATATAGTTACTGCAATAAAATGTGGACTTCATATGTTCTACACAGCATAGCGACCCATCCTTCTACATCAAACAAACTAAAACTAAAACCCTAAGCCAGAAACCCTTTGATAATAACAAGCACCTCAAAGATAAAATCCTGCAACCGCGCTTCTCATTTTTCCACTGCTCTTCATTCCCTGTCCATCATGGGGCATGATAAGAAAAAAAGCAGGTATTCACATCGCTAAAGATCAACCTTAACTCGATAGTTTCAAGCTGGATGTGTCTGCGTGTGTTTTTTACCTGCTGTTTGTGAATTTACAGTTAGAGGGAAGAATCTATCACCAGTGACTTCCCTGTTTTGTGTTGATGAAAACAGTATCAATCTGTGTCAGTCATTGTTTCTGTGCCTTTGTGTGTAATTGTGTGTGGGTGTGGTGTTAATAAATGGGATTGTAGCATACTGCTAGGATGATTTTGTGAGTATGTGAGTTTTTTATTTATATTCTCTTAGCACCACTTTAATGCCTTCTGCTGCTTGGCAGGTGGCGTTCCAACACAGGGTGGGATACATAAATGACAACTGATCATTCAGTGCACGTAAGTTTTAACATCCAACATTCTGTTCTGCTCTAACAACCAGAGCAAAAACATGCAATTTACTGTGGCAGCACAATCTTTTTCTTTCCCGTTTTTTAGTAACCCACCTAGGAACCACTTTAAAAATAACGATGCAGGATATATAGCGGCTATTTGCACAAAGAATCTAGATTAGGATGTGGATGAGCCTTGACCTTGAAATTCTGGAATACTAAAAAAAAGAAGATTTATACATTTCCTGTGTCTCCTGTGCTTTTACTTTTTGAGTGTCAAAGTCATAAAAAAGTATTGATGAAAAGTGACAATAAGTTAATCAGCATTTGTTTAGTCTTTGTAAAGATTCCCACTGTTGTTACCTTATTATCAGACTTCAGATAACACCAGGGCGACGTACCTATCTACTCAAACATCAGGTTGATCAGTACTGGTACTTACTGAGGATTCTCTTGTATATTCAGGAGATGTCAGAATATCAGATTTTTTTAATTCCCCTGTGTAACAGGCTCATTTCCAACTTTATAAAATGCCATGCTGCACAAATTATACATACAATGAACCAAATAGGTGTCCATAGAGCTACAAAGCCCAGGAGCCCAGACTTACTGTTTTTTGCAACTTAATGTAACAGATTATAAAGTTTTTTTTATTATTATCAGGATGATACAGAATAGAAACTTTAAAAAAGATTATATTTAACTCCTTATCACAGCTGTTACCTCTCCAAACCTCTGACATCCAAACATTCAGAAACAGCTTTGCACTTGTATATTTAATCTTAAGGCTACTCAAATTCCTAGTCTTCTCCTGGATTCACAGTCAGTGCACAGTATAGGTTACAAGAAAAATAAGTGTAATTGTAAACTATGTTTATCTCTGTGTTAACTGGAAGTTTAATTTTTACTGTCAAAAAAAATGGATCAACGACTTTTCATTTTTTTTTGTTTTTTTTTAAACAGCCAAAGAAAAAAAATTAACACAGACAATCCACAGTTTTCATAGAGTGGCCGACCTTATGAAACTGGCAAACTGACAATTTTCGATTATACAATTTTGTCCAGAAATAATTTAAAAGCGAAGCTTTGAAAATATTGGATGGTAACTGAAATGAAAAAATTTCTCCAGATTTAACATAGTTGCTGACAGCTGAAGTTTTCTTTGCAGTGGACTCAACAAAAACTAAATATTTTAAATATTCTTTAAAATATTATTTTCTGGTGCCACAGAATGATTAGCTGATGGGAGGCTGTAACCTACCTAATCATACATAGACTTACCTTCACTGTGTATATACATTTTTAAATCTCTAAATCTGTAACCTGCTACATTACTCTGCCTATAGGTAATATAAGGCAATCACAAGGCCTGTAAATGATCAAGATATAGGCACAAAAGTATTAAAAACTAATTTCATGTAACTACGTACACCGACTACTTAAAAATATAATATTTTACCGCATACATCCATCTTCAAACTTACTTTGCTACTTTGTTGATAACAGGAGCAAAGTTAGTAGGTCCATACAGCTGCACCGCCCTCAGGCTCTGAAAATAAGACTCCAGGACTCCCTCGATGCCCACACAGTTTGGATTATCATTGTCACCATTCTGCAACAAACAGCAGACATTGCACTTATGAAGTATGCAGTGCACATATAGTGTATATTAAATATTATACACAGGCTGGATATGCTGCTGTCAGCTTTGATAATATCAAATCTATCTGCATTTAGCTGATTATAATGTGATTAGATTCATCACTGGGTGATGAATCTCATTTGAAAAGAGAGTACACACATTTACAGCCTCAGTCAGTTTCACTCTTTAAACTGAACAACTGGCTGCTTTCTCTCATAGCTGCCCAGCTCCGGCACAAACAGCAAGTAACCAGTTTTAAAGGTTTCAAAAACACATAGAAATGTTAGGAAATGCACTTTCTTCCTCTGTCCTTGAAGCATTCATTGACATGAAACATGAGCATAGATATTTCCTATTCAAAGTTTCCACATTATGTCACATTTTTAAAGAAACCAGAAGGGCAAAAGAAACCTTTTTTTTACTCCCTGCAAGTCATTTTTTACCAGACTTGATGCCTGAGACTTGTGAAACTGGAATCATGGCACTGCATGTTATATTCTACACCAGGGGTCCCCAATCTCGGTCCACGAGGGCCGGTGTCCCTGCAGGTTTTAGATGTGTCCTTGATCCATCACAGCTGATTTAAATGGATAAATTACCTCCTCAACATGTCTTGAAGTTCTCCAGAGGCCTGGTAATGAGCTAATCATGTGATTCAGGTGTGTTGACCCAGGGTGAGATCTAAAACCTGCAGGGACACCGGCCCTCGTGGACTGAGATTGGGGACCCCTGTTCTACACATTCAGTGGAGAATATAACACGCTTCTTCAAACCTCGTCATACAAGTTGAGTGGTCAAACTGCACCAATGCCTCCTTCTTAAAAGTGACCCTTTTTATTAGTGATGGAATATTTTAACTAACACTGGAGATGAGTTACATGTTATGTGGACATCAAAATACTACTCCTTCGTCACTACTACTCCACAACACTAACTATAATCACTCTGAAACCAACAGCAGATGGATCAGTGTTAAAGAGCTAGCAAATGTTAGCTAATCCACTCTCATCATTTTTTGTAAATGTTTAAATGCTAACTACTTTCTTGTCCTTTTCCTTCCAAACCAGGCACGTGCAGAGGGGGGGGGTTCCTGATGGGTGCCCAAAGTGCCCTTTTGTTGAGGCAATTTTTTTTTAAATTTTATTTTATTTTTTTTTAATGTGTGTGTGCGTGTGGAGTCCTGTCTGTGCCCCTCAACAATAATATTTAACTATTAATCACAGTTTTGCTAAATAAAAGGATCTGGCTTGCATCAGTCACATGATCACCATTAACCAATGATCGCCCTTGACGGCAGAACGCGCTGGTTACGAGCCGGGAACGAGCTCACAAAGAGCACGCGCATTTTTTGCGGTCCGGAGCTGTAGGAGAAACACAAATTACCTCAGAGACACAGACTGATGCGACAAAACCAGTAAGTAGCTGTACAGCGCACACTGTAGTCTACAGCACACAGGAGTATTAGCTTGTTACGTACACGTTGGTAAGCTGTCTTGTGGCAACTGACGAACTGAAACAAACGAGCGTGCTGTGTGTGCAACAGCGCGACAAACTTTACCTGTCCTTTTATTAACTGCACAAGTAGTGCTGGTCATAGCTGCTGGCTCACTGGGTGAGGCTGTCATCGGTCTGTAGCTCTGTCACCGTTTTAGGGAACATATTTAGTTTTAAAGTAAGTTACAGGGCTTTTCCTGCCTTTCTGGAGGGCTTATATTTCACTTAAAACGATCGAATATGCATGTCCACATAATAATGGATTATTATAATTATAATATTTAAAAAAACACACTGTATTTTAAAGAACATACATTAAGAAACAGATTATATTAGATTTATATTTTAAATAAGACAAAATGCTGATTTTACAGCAGCAAAATTATTGTATCTCTACAGTTTAAAATGTAATAAGCTTTCTGCCTGCACAGAGTGGATAGTGAAACAAATGGAATCATCATAAATACATTATTATAAATTTATTATTTTTTTTCCCTCATTGCTTTATTATTGTAGCTCTAGTAATAAATAATAAGGGAAGGATTCTGGATCAGCACCATGATGGAAACTTGTGCCCACAGTATATACAGTATTCTGAAGAAGGTCTAAAATGTCACTGTGTGTGCGTGCATGTGTGTGTTTTATGTATATGGATTTTGAATTATTACTCATAATATAACATTGTCCAGACATGGCTGGTAAGGACATGAGGAGGAAACAGTAGGAGCTGTGTGAGGCTACTAAAGGCAGTGGATCCCTCAGCAGCTGGATTACAAAGAGCACAGGTAACATTAACACATGTACCAGTTGTTGGAGAGGTATTCCAGTATAAAAATAATAATAAGCACAACTGAAATGTTTTGCTTCTATAACATTTTTCTGTCATCATTAAGTGTGGAAAATTAAATAATAGTTTATTGCAATAGCAAGTTGTGCCTTGTTGTCAGATTGACAGCAAGTGGAGAGTGATAGATGAAATGAGGGTATGGAAGGAGGGAGAGAGGCAAAGAGTGATTCACAGGCAGGGTCTAGTTTATTTCTCAGTTTTTTGTTGCCTTATGGTTCCAAGCGCTGTCACCAATCTTTGCAATTCGTTATTATCTCATGACACTTGTTTAATCAGCTACTATCTCTCCTATGGACTTTTTAATGTCTACAGTCTCAGATCAACACAGCCCTGCCCTCCAGCACTATCAGCAGCAGGAGCAGCAGCAACCCCTCAACAGCAACATTGTACCCATCAGGTAAAACATAGGCTACGTTTGCTTTGCCTCACAACAGTGATATAGTATGATGCGATCCCATATTAGATTCTTGATGAATGTGTGTTGTTGTTATTCACCCTGGTTCAATGTGCCCCTTTTTAACTTTGAGCACCCGCCCCTATAAACGTCTCTGCACGGCCCTGTTCCAAACGGTCATACTAAACAGGAACATTCCAACCAGCAACATAGTAAATAATACATACAACCATCTGCACTTCTCCCATCCTGGCATATATGTAAACGTCACCAGCGCGCTGCTGTTTCAGTGGATACAAGGTCCAAGAACTTCAGTTGTTTTTTTAGTTTTTTGACATATGATCCAAAAATGCATGGTTGGAAACAGATGGGAAACTGTCAGGTCTCTGTTCCCGTTATTAACCAGTTTTAACCAGCATGACGAAAGGCATATGGATAAAAATGCCAAATGTTAAATCACTTTGATCAGCCAGATTCCCCTTGCCAACTTTGTATATGCGGTGATTGCATTCAGTGCAGTGTCTTTGGGGGAAAAAATCATTTTTTATGGAAAGGACTTTATTGTCCCTGTGGTCTTCAAACTGAAAGAGCTAAAACACTCTGGATCATAAGAACTGAGATCAGTTAAGTGCAAAAAACATTGTTACAGAAAGAAAACAATAGAACCAAAGAGAAATAAATGCATTTTTTAAAAAGTAGTAGTTATTTCTAAGACGTATTCCTAATTTTTTGAAAATCCTGGAGTTGTCATGTCTGTTGAAGCACTTCTGTAAGACTGCAGAAATCAATACTTTCACAGCACAGGTAGGTACTTCACTTCAGCTTCAGATCCACTGATTTTTTATTGGTTTGTCCCATCGGGAGGGAGCCGGGAGGAAGTGGAGCGGACCCTGAGAGATTCCTGCTGGCAGGCAGATGAGCCAACTTCTCAACTTGTACAAACAGCTGGTGTCACAGCCGCGTCTTCTGGTCCACCACAACCTGCCACAGATGAACTGTGCATATTTGCTTTCTACGTTTAGACCGTGCGTGTGTTTCTTACCAGCGGGAACGCGTGGGAGATTTTGCCATCAGGGGGCAGCTTAGCACCGAAGCCATAGGCAGGAAAGAGCTTATCGCTGTCGTAGTCCTGGATAATTTCTCCCACTGCTTTCAGTGCCATGGCATATGCATTCATTTGGTACGGACTCATATAATGGAGGGAGGTGGGCTGGGATGGGTTACCTTAGAAGAGGAAACACACATGCACACACAGCACAATGTGAAGTGAACAGTGCCTCCTTCTCTCTGGTTTGTTTTCATCTGCAAAATACAAGCAACATTATATCACCAGTGGAAAACTATGAGATGATCAATGCCAAGAAAATACCATATGTTTCATCTCCTTCTTTCAGGTTTTCCCGATGCAGCAAACAGAGACAGGCTATGGATGTGATGAATTATGTAAAGACTTGTGGGTGTACCAGTAAAATCTGATAGTTGCAGGAGAAGAAAAGAAGACACTTTTTATCTCTGGAAAATCAAAGACTCACGAAAACAGGATTTTTTATGGGGAGTTATGGGGTTTATGCAATCATGCTAAATGTCTTAAGAAATTGCTTTGCTATTGCTGGTGCTGTAATTATTGCACACATATAAAGGTAGCAGAATGTGACTAAAAGACAGCTCTCTCTTTGCCCCCTTGGGATAAGGTAGTTTGGACTCTCTCCTCCATTCTAAAAAGAGTGCCCTGCTTTTAAAGGGGATGAAGGGGAGGGGTATGGGGGGGGGGTGATTTGATTATCCACGACAGATGCCTGCTCCCCACACACCCACTGATAATGTATTCCCCCTAATCCCATCAAACTCCCAACTGCGCTGCAGGTGCACCTCTGGCCATGAAAATACCAGACACATTCACCATTCCCTGTGCACGTTGCACGGTTGACTGCACGTTCCATCATGTGAAAATAAGAGCCTTAACGTAACAATCTATCCAGCGCAACTCTGTGCCCACCATCAAGAAGTTGAGTATACCTGCCAATGAAAGGTGAAGGGTCAAATTATATTAGGGACGGGAAAAGAAATACCTTTGCTGTGTCTAACAGCAGAAAGCACAGTTTCAGACAGAGAAGACTGCAGTTAGGAGAAAACAGGAGGTGATATAACTGCAGAGCACGCTAATTAAGTAGCATAAAGGCACATTTTCCATATATCATTTCCCCAGCAAGAGCCAATCAAGCTTCGTGCTGAATCCAGACCTCTGTTAAATACAGCTGATTTGCACATTTACCACCACTTCAAGCTTAATGCTTTTAAACTAAACTGTTTTAAGCCTGTACAGTTTTGTGAAGAGCACCTAGAGTAGAATACATTTTTGACTGAAGCAATGGAATCTCCACAATGCTCACACCAAAAGAACAGACAGTGTAAAAATGCTTTTTAACAGACAAGACAGTGCTGGGTTTGGTTTATAATGTCACTAATAAATCCACGTATGTCTGTTTGTCTGTTCTTCTCATCTTTTTACCTGTTCATCTGATCTACCTCAACAGATCAATTGCAGGGGGACCACATACTTTAATTACAAGTTTTATATTTTGATAACATGAGCCCCTATAGGACAGCACTTAATGACAGTGGGAAGGAAGACCTCTGTCAGAAGACTCATGGAGGGTTAGCCATCTGCCACAAGTGATGGGGAGGAGTGGAAAGAGAAGCATAAAGAGCACAACAGGACAAAAACAAGTTTAAGACATGCAAAGGTAATATATATATATATAAGTGTATGGGGAGGGAATGGAGGGGGAATGGATGCTTAGTGCAGCCTCCACTCAGCTTTAGCCTGTAGCAGCATCATTAAAGGATGGTTAAAGGTCACCTGATGCAGCCCTCACTATAAACTTGATTAACAAGTACAGTTTAAAGCCTTATTGCTGTCTCCTAAACCCAAACTGGAAGCTGTAAGTCTGTACTCAGAGAGCACGGGTTGTCCCACCTATGTAGCAAATGCTTTCTTAGCATCTGTTTGATGCTTCTCCTTTTTGACGATATTGTGCAGATAAAAGAAGGCAGTCATAGTTCTTTGTTAAATATGGAAGTTAAAGGACAAGTCCAGGCCAAAACTGGCTCCAAGGTTCTTCAGAGTATTGCTGGAGGCTAATACCATACAATATAAGTAAGTTAACATTATTATTTAAAAAAACAATAATAATGCTATTATGCAGTAATATTTGCAGCTAGGAAGCTAAATCGAGTGGGTGATTAGATTTGCTTAACGTAAAGAATGGAAGCCAGTAGAAACAGCTGACCTGCGTCAAACCACAGGTTAGCAACACATCGTAAGGTTAATATTAACAAAGCAAAGAGACTGTACTCACAATTTACTATGAAGTATTACTTTGCAAATGCTCACAGGAGCTTTTTAGCATACCAACAAGGGCAAAACCAAAATATTAAGAATAAGTTCATACCATGTGCCCTACGTTAGTTTTGCTTGCTAGCATGTTAACAGGTGCTGTGTAATAGGTGTAAGTGCAGAGGAGTACAATGAGGGTGTCATTAGATTTCCTGGGAAAACCGAAGAATGGCACAAACTGTTTTCACCTCCTGAAGGTGCTGAGATGTCAAAGGTCAAGTCAAGTTCTTGCTGTTAGTTCACAACAATCTACCTAGTGAGATATTTCATTTAGAAACACCGGATCATAACCTAAAAACACTCATCAGTTTTCATCATGTGGAGACCTTAAACACCAAACCTTTGGCTCGACCCTCCAGTAGCTGCTGAGAAAGTGCTTGTCGATTAGTGCTTGTGTAAAAGCACTGAATTAAAAAAACTTCTAAAATCAAAATTTTATTTAAATTTTTTGGAAGGTCAAAAAGAAGTAATCCGTGCACACATCACAGTAAAGGAAAATGGTTGTGAGGCAGTGACTTACCATTGGACGCGGTGAAGTCTATCGCCACAGTGAAATTGAGTTGTGTTCTGTGGTAAATAAAGTAAAAAGAAACATGAAAGAGTAACACGCACTTTAGCCCACTTGACAAACACTCTATAAACCCTTCGAACACACAACTGTACCAACACGACGAGCCGTAACTCGGTCTGGGTAACTAGCTAATTAGAATGGAAGGACAATATTCCCTTCACCATCTTGAAGTGCTAATTAGGTATAGCAAATAGAGCTGCTAATTAAAAGTGAATGAACTGAATAAATTAGTTATTTACAAATAAGATTTACAAACACCGACTTCCTCAAAGCTTCACCCTTTCAAAGCCAATATGAGCTCAGTGTGGTGCTCAGCGTGATGCTTTTGGGAAACTTAATCTTGAGAGATACACACTCGCACAAAGACACAAACCCTCAAAATGGTGGCTGTTGACACTCACTGTGAACGCGGGCTAATTATTATTCTACTCACCCTCCTCGGATAAAATCCACAAAGGTATACTCAGACTCCACTTTGAAGGACAGCAGTGTTACCTGGCAAACACACACACACATACCAAAACACATACAGAGCGATAAACAGAACAGGACGGTGGGAGAGGGACCAGGCCCAGGCAAAAGAAACTAAACAGGTGGCCAGCCAGTGAAAGGAAGCAGATGTAAGAGGTGATGATACCTATACTATACTATATGATTCTATAAGACATCAGTGAATAGCAATACAGAGGAAATGACAGGCAGTTATGGGTGATGTGGGTGCACTCACAGTTCCAGAATTGATGTATTTCTTTTTTTTGCCTTTCTTCTTGGGATTTAAAACCTGCCCGTGACAGAAAGAGCACATTAGTGATCATGAGTGCCTCCATAAAACCACCTTGTAGCTTAAATGAAGTGCAAAAATGAACATGAATAATTCAGCAGATTCCTGATAATGGTGGCAGCCTACAAATCGATCTGATGTGTGTATAGAGAAATGAGAGAAAATCTGTCCGTACGTCCGGCGCTACAAATCTCATCAAAGAACTTTCTGTTTTTTTCTCTCCTTCAGACCACGTGGTTTTCCAGTAATTATGTTGCAACATTACTATTAATTTGTTTGCTTGGAACAAAGTACATCTTTACTGAGGAGATTTGAATAAGCTGGGGGCAACAATAGATTTGTCAGTTCAGTGTGCGTTTGTAGCTTTTTCCAGCAAAATAATGCAGCACTTTTATTGGTTTCTATTTTATTTGTGTGTGTGTGTGTGTGTGTGTGTGTGTGTGTGTGTGTGTGTGTGATGACTGATATTATTTATTTCATGGCGTATACTGATGTAATGTTAACAGTGCATCCCATGGCTGATTAAAATCTGCTTGTCTGGACTTCATCACCTTTGACAGGAGCCACAGAGTCTCCACTGTGTTTTACAGTCAGCTATAGACACTCACTGCTGTATCTCTCCACTGACCTCTTTCATGCATATTCACAACAACTTGAAATAAAACTTTTACATTTGGATGGTATTACCACTGATTTTCAGCCCAGTTCTTGTGTAACTTGGCATACCTCAGCCTTTTCTCCCTGTTTCCCTTTCTTAGTTTCCTGGCATCCACCCTTCCATTGAGACCATTTTTGATGAGGATTTGGTGAAGAGAAGACGGATCGATGACGTGCCAGATGTATCTCTTAAGTCTTTGCTGGATCTTTTCCTGTTTCTTAAGGACATGACTTTCAAATACTGTTCTAAATGGCGCAGATATACTTTTTAGGTACGTCAATTCTTCTTTTGTCCAGTTTCCTCAACATTTTTAAGCACACACTGCAGACCATGCCGAGGTATACCACAAATAGCATATCAGCCAATTTTCCACAAACAGCGCATTGGGAATCACCTTGCTGGTGCAGAAATACTGCGTGTCAGACTGTGTAATATTTCACGTTTTCAACCTGAGAAATATGTTTATAACAGGCTGCCAGTAACAAAGTACCTAAAAATACAGTTTAAAATTGGTCCTTTGGCTCATCGCTTGAGTTGGGTGGATGTAAATTTCTACTATTAGGCTCCATTTCAAGGCAGCGAGTTTATAACTTAATCCGAAAGAGGACTTGTTAAACTATCAGAAAAATGTATTGGCTAATCGCAGGATATTATGCTATAACAGTTTTTGTCCAAATTTTCCTCAAGTGACACGCGATCAAATCTTCTCCCTGTTAATGTCGTTTCCCTTTACTTTACTCTGCAAATCCATTTTAAAAGGGTGTTAATATAAATGTACAAGTAATCTACAAGTATCTAAAAGAGTCATGATCTTTTTTGAAGTATAACGTCATCTCCATTCATGTCTTTTAAAAATGGACCTTCATTTTTATAATTCAAATTTGTCAGTTTACTCGCTTCAATTAGTAAACTATTATTACGATTAATATTGTTTGATTTTATTTTGTCCATTTTGAAAATAACAGACAGGTAACAGGGAGAGAAGCAGCATAGACAGGACATGTGGTGACATCACACCATTCAAGGTTTAAAAGTTTCTAACATCTACTAAATAAATAGAACTTAAACAATAATACCCTGAAAAGTGACAACAGTAATAACATTGTTGCTCTAATAACTGCAGCTGTAGCTCTGCTTTGTTCAGTTTAAACAGACCTTTTTGTGATCAGCTGCATTATTTTTAGGCATTGGACCAGAGAAAATAAGTTAATATTTTCCTAGTTTTAAAATGGTTGTACTACTTGGTGTGGAAGGTATAGCAGTTAACTGACTGGATTTAACTATTTATATCCATATTTAAGACTGAGATACAAAACTTTTCAACCAGCCAGAAAGACATGGGGTCCTCTGATGATGAAATATCATTCACGCTATTATTATCATTTTACTTCATAATAAAAATCCCATGTCAACAGAAATGTAATTTTAACTTAATTTTAATAATCTCAACAGCATTAAAATTATTGGTATGGATACATTTTTATTTATTGCATAAAAATTATATACTACCTATGAAGCGTAATAATAAAACATCTTCCAGTGTGTTTTATTTGGAATTCATTAACGTTTTAATTTAAACTCAATTTAAGTTCTTTGTTGTCTCCTTCTACATGCACAGTCTTGCTGCCTGGCATGTTTGGAGTTTAGATACCAAAATATGAAAGAATGCATGTTATATGAATACACTAGAAATTATTGAAAGTAAAATAAGTTTTATGGATGAAGCCCCATGTGTCATCCTATTAATGAATTAAAAATACTCACAAAAAAGTTTATATCAGTGAACATCTCGGCTAGAACTGTATACCTGATCTGTTACTGTGGAAAACAGTAACACCCATTCAGAATTACAGAACAAAATTTGAGTAACAGTGGGCACAAGCAGGGTACTTATTTAAAAGACTTTAGGCTTAAAATAATAATAATAATTTTGGATTCATATAATATAATTCTAAGGTAGAGGGGAGTTTATAGTGTAGTGCACTTGCTTCTATCATGAAGACTCAAATGGCACTGAATACTAGGAATGACCCAGGCGCATTTTTTGTGCTTAAATGATTCGTAGGTCAGTTTTAAGTAGCTTAACAAACAAACAAAAAACTTTATCTGAAAATAGTCAGGCAGGATTAACAGATTAAAGGACTGGACTCAAAATGAGTGAAAAAGCTGCCAATGGACCACCAAGATGGGCCATTGGCAGCTTTTTTAGCTTATATGCTAAAGGGCTAATATAAGGGCCCTGGTTTGATTGTACCTCAGGCAACTACCTGTATCACTGTGTGACAGTCCCCCTGCTCTACTGTCGGGCTGTAATGAACATTGTATATATATGAATATATGTACCCAAACTCCTTCTTAATGGGTGGGCCAAAAAACTTTTGCACCTTTTACCACAGTCAGCATCTATGTGTTTTAAAATATTATATTATATTATATTATATTATATTATATTATAAATACCAATTCTTTTGCGTTTCAAATGCATTGTGGGCCCTGCAAATGTGATGATACATTCTCTGTGAGTTTATTGTCTGCAGAACCTTTGCTCAATAGCATAAAACTATAAGGAAGTCTAGCTCCTACAGTAATCTACAAGTCTAGAAACAAAACACAGTTGTGCAGTAGTCCTTGTCCCTGTTACATACTCTGGAAATCAGTGTTGTTTATGCTAGCTGAACCCCCTCCGCTTTGTGATACTCTAAAATCGATGTACAAATGTGAGGGAACTTGCTATACTGTGTATATGAAAAGTACCCTTTAGTGGGAATCAGTGCTAACCTTCTAGCTAGGAAGCTTTCTCTTTCAGGTAGGAATACTAAGTTAGCACAATGCAACCTTATAAATGTGAAAACATTTTTTAAAATATGGACAGTAAATCATCATTGCATATGCTAAATCCATATATTATTGTGACAATGCCAAAGTCATAACAAGGTATGTAAAAATACACGACTTTGTATTTCCTATACGTATCTGTTTATATGTTCAGGAAATTATCCTTTCAGCTGAAGGTTTCATAACCTTAGATTCTTTTACATTTTTTATTTTATTTTATTTGTTCTTACATTCATCACTTGAAATCCAGTCTTTCAGTTTAGAAAAAATTGTGCCATTGTGAGGGTTCGAGGTTTTTAGAGATTAAAATCACCTAAATTGGAATCGCAAGGTCTTCATATGATGACGGCGGTATGAAATAACAAGCCACCTCCATGCCGTGTCTCACCTCATAGACATTGAACTGGTTCTGCCCCCGAGACAGCTCTCTGTAACTGGTGGTGAACTCGCCGATGAAGTCATGGCTACAGCAGACAGCACCCACACAGAAAAGCAAGCAGGAACACAATTTTTTACATAAATCATTTTTTAATCTGAGCTATAGAGCTATGTTTTTTTTCTTTCTTAATAACTGTCAAATATGGATCTTGCTCCTATTAATCTCCAAATCAGGCCTATCTGTCCTTGCAGCATAAGTTTTGTAGCACATTGTGTCAAAACCCTTCAAGCTCTTCACCACCAAGTTTGTCTCACAGACTGTAAACAAGACGTTTCACTCCCTTCTAGCACGAGGCATCAGTGTGTGAAGGTGTAGTGAGTGCTTATCTGCGAATGTTCTTACCTTCCATCTCGATCCCAGTCATAGACGTCTACCTTCACAGTTCTGAAACAGACAGGCACATATCATTTTTGAAGGCCGTGGGTTTTTTTGTGAGAAACTTGAACTCCAAATTATGTTTGATTGAATAAAAAAAATACTTTTTATGCCATCATATCAGGAGCAGATAGAGCTGATTTCAATTTCAATTTCAGATTCCAGAGAAAAAAATGAATAGAAGTTTCCATATATTACACTGAAAGCATCATCTCAGATTCATGAACAGCCAAACGTGCTGCATGTTGTTTGGCACCACAGCTAGCAGAGAGCTGCTTATACATCTGCATGGAGCTGATGACAGTTTCCATTCAGTTGGTTGTTATGGCACCCTGCTTTTCACAACTAGGACAAATAGTCAGTTCCCAGGAGATTGCAGCGATTATTTTCACATTCAGTGAATCATTAAAACTAGTTGTGGTGACCAACTGGTCGTCCAGAGGTTGACAGTGTTGGTTTCCATTACGAGGTAACTGCACAGGTCTCCCGTTGCGAGGAAATCTGTCTCCAAACAACAGCAGTGTCATTTATAACCGCAGATTATTCACATATTTCAAACTGTCTCAGTAAGTCTGCACCAATGAATGCAACTCAACTGGTTGCCAACCTTTTGTATCCTTGTTATATTTCTATACAAAAGCAAGAGCTTGTGTCATTCTTCTTAAGTGCCTTGCTGAATGGTGTTGGTGGCCATGGTCCTCCAAGGTGCTCCCTCAGTCAAACAGTGCAGGAACGTATTCGAGGTTTTCTTTATCCAGTCTTGGTTTCTCTCCTTCTGCCTTTGCTTCTCTTCCCTTAGCTTTTTCCACATGTTCAAAGTCATAGTCAAAGTCGCTTCTCATTATGTGTCCAAAGAATCTTGCTTTCTGACATCTTTACATAGAGATTTTCTGGTCTTTGCTCTTTTTTAAAATCTCTTCAATAGTCAGTCTTTCCTTGTATGAGATTCTCATCATCTGCTGACGAACCACTTCTCTGCTGCCTTAACCTCCTAGGACCTGGCGTCCACATACGTGGACATCACATTTTGGGTTGTCTTGACCAAAATACACAATTGTGCTCTACAAGGGCCTGATATCCACTTATGAGGACATTCCACTGTTCTATCGAAATTTTAAATGAATGTCCTCATATGTGGATCTGATTTTTCTCAGAAACAAAAATCAGGTAAAAAGAAATCAGGTAATTCTTTGTGTTTACATTCATCAGGTCCCAATCAGCCCAAATAGCAAAGAGAAGTTAAAAATGCATGCCATGAAAGAGTTCGGGTCTTAGGAGGTTAATGGTGTCTACAGTTTTCTTATTTATTGTCCCAGCTTTATTTCCATACATGAAGATATGTATAGAGTAGTCATCAAGGAATCACTTTCTTGACTTGAAGGAAATTTATCAATAAACTAAAATCTTTGCTAAGTCAGAGAAAGCTTTTTTTGACTTTGCAATCCAAATAATTTGAACTTATCGACTTGTTGTATTATGGAATTCTTCAGTCTGATGTTAAATGTGGAAATGATGATTCTTGAGTTTTCTTGGCAGTCAGGAACAGTCCCACTTTTACGATCATTCATTTACGTCTATGACTATTTTCTGCAGGTTTTCTTCATATGTTGAAATGTTTATAGAGTCAGTTACTAATGTCATGTTGCACTTAAATTGCAGTCTTGCCGTAACTATATAACTATTTGTTTTAAATCTATGAAGTCCTGGCTGGACTGTTTAATGTGAATTTCTATGTTTACATAAATGGCTACAAATGTGCAAATAAAGGTAACTGAGTTGTGCTTTTCGGCATACTGTCACAAACAGGCATGTAACTGCCAATTTCACCCCATTCAGTCACAAACTGATAAAAGAATGATAGCCAATGACTCCATCTAATTCCAGTTCCCTTTCAGTCAATTCACTCGGTACAACACATAAGTATGGGATATCACGCCCTCGCGTGTCCTGGCTGAAGAAACCTTTATTCACGTCTTTAAGGCAGATGACGTGTGATGACACGCGCACGGCCCCGCCTGCACATATAGCCGCTTTCATTACAGTCCTCCCTCAGTTCTTACGCTCTTCACCTCGCTGAGAACACCTCTGCTGAGTTGGGCTAGCTAGCTGCTGCTAGTTAGCTCCGTTGTCTGCTGACTTGAATTTAGCTTAACTGCCCCTGTTGGTGTTAGCCTCCACCGCGCAGTTGGTGTGTAGGCTGCCCGCGGAGCGCTAATTTCAAGTTTTTCCTGTGCAGCGTTTCGCTTGCGTTTTGGAATGGACTCCAAACCGAAGCGAGCAAAGCAGAAATCTTCGGTTCGCCCCTGTCCTCAGGGATGCGGTTTCTCTTTGCACGACAGCGACCAGCATGATGCCTGCCCTGTCTGCCTGGGGATCGTCCACGCTAGGAGGCGTTGGCGGAGCCCAAGCCTGTGCGTTTTGTCGCCAGCTCCGGTGCTCGACCCTGGAAAGGCGGGTGGCGTTTGTGGAAAAAGTGCTGGGACGCTCGGCTGTCGCGCGGCATGACCCTCTCCTTTCTGAGTCTGGAGCCCCGGCCGTCCGAGTCGAAGACGAGGATTTTCGGTCGATGTCCCGCAGTTAGCTGGGCTGACCACATGGAATATGTTGACGGGTTAGCCGATGACGAGCCGGTACCATGCAGGGCGCTGGCGGGCTTCAGCCTGGGTTGAAGCCCGCCAGCGCTCCCCAGGAAAACGATGGCGTGCTGGACATCGGCCTGGACATCCATGGTTTGTCGGAGGATGAGCAGGAGAGCTCATTGTCGGGCCAATGTGCCGCCGCTGCTGCGCCGGTCGGCCACGATGACACCTCTCTTTTCTCCCTGTTTCGCCGTGCTGCTGAGAAGCTGCAGGTGGACTGGCCCTCTCCTCCGCCAGCTCAGAAGCCGTCGTGGTTCGCGGGGTTTTCCTCCCACCGGAGCCCATAGCGGCCAAAACTGCCTTCCCATGTTCCCAGACTTCCTCTGTGAGCTAACAGCATCATGGGACAAACCTCTGTCTACCAGCGTCACTGTGCCCGGCTATGGACAGTACATGGAATTGGGCGGCGCCGAGGGGCTGGCTTAGCTAACCCACCCCTATGGAGCCGTCTCTGGCTGCTTATCTGGCCCTGTCCCATAACCATGGGTGGCGGCGGCCCGCAACTCTGTCGTCCAAGCACTGCAGATTCTCTGCTTCGCAGCTGGAGAAGATTTATCGGGCTCAGGCCGGCACTGCTCGCGCCATGAGCTCCGTCACCATGCTCCAGGCGTACCAGGCAGTGTGCCTGGCGGAGCTCGGATCGCTGGTTCCTGATGACAGCCCGCTGGCACCTCTTCTTAACGAGGTCAGAGTCGCCACAGATTACATTCTCCGTGCGTCTCGCTGTGCAGCGCTCTCCCTGGGCAGAGGGATGGCTTCGACAGTAGTGGCGCAGAGGCACCTGTGGCTGACCCTCTCTGACGTCCCGGATAGGGACAGAGCTGTATATCTGGACGCACCAGTGTCTGCGGCTGGGTTATTCGGACATTCACTTGAAGCCATTCAGGCTAGATTCGATCTGAGGAAGAAGCAGGCGGAAGCTCTGCGCGACATCATCCCCAGACGTCAGCCCAAGCCCAAGCCCGCAGCTAGCTCTCACAGGCCCGCCGCTCCTCTGCCGACTGGCAGAGACCGCGCCCACTGCTGAAGTGGGTGTGCCGCCAGTGAGAGCACATCCTCGGCCCGAGCTCCACGCCAGTCGGCCTGGAGCAAAGGCCCTCCCTCGGGCCCGGGCGGGACCCGACGCCCAGGAGGAAGAAGCCTCAGCCCTCCTAGCTGTGGTTTCGAGTGGAGAAGGGGTCCAGCAGCAGGGAGGCGCTGCTTTTACCCCTCTGTTGCCGCCCAAGAGGTGCCGCTTAAGTTCTGTTCAGGTTGTCAGCCCCAGAAGGCGCTGCACTTTCCTAACACTGTCTCCCAAGCACAAAACCCCTGCACACAAAATGCCTCAGGTAACTCCCTGTTCAGGTGTGTTAAATGTTCAGGTGACCACATCGAGTGTTCCCGCTGTTTTTCATTGTTGTGCCCCAGAAAAGGTGCCTCCAACAAAATGTATGAATGTACGTTTCCATGTTACAATCAATAAAGAGTGTTGTTTATTCTCAAACAATCACAAATGCTCAGCCTGCGGGCAGAATGAGCCAGGTCAGGCAGGTGATGCAGTCCCCTGCAGACACACTGGGGCGACAACGCCCGCCGACGGTGCTGCAGGTCAGCGGCTGGCTGTTCACTTCCCTCAGTGGGCGCTTGCGCCCCTCTCCGTGGGTGCTGCGAACCGTTGCCATGGGTTACCGGTTGCAGTTCCGGGTCAAGCCGCCTTGTTTCCAAAGAGTCGTAAACACGACTGTCAACACCGAGGCGGCCATGATACTCAGAGAGGAAATAAAGGCGCTATTGCAGAAAAGAGCAATACGAGTGGTCCCCGCTTCGGAGACAGACAAAGGTTGGTACAGCCGCTATTTTGTTGTTCCGAAAAACAGGGGGAGGGCTTCGTCCCATCCTCGACCTGCGAGTCTTGAACACGTATCTACGAACGTACAAGTTCAAGATGCTAACACTCAGACAGCTCTTGAATGCAGTCGGCCCGGGAGATTGGTTTGCGACAATCGATCTAACAGATGCTTATTTTCATGTGGCTATACACCCGAAACACAGGCAGTTTCTGAGGTTTGCATTCGAGGGCGTAGCCTACGAATACCTAGTGCTGCCGTTCGGGCTGTCGCTCGCTCCTCGCACCTTTACAAAATGTGCCGAGGCATCGCTAGCGCCCCTCAGAGAGAGAGGCATCTGCATCTTAGCCTACCTAGACGACTGGGCTCTCGTAGCTTGCTCCAGAGAGCAGGCGGAGACACAGCTGTCGCTGGTTCTGTCACACATTCAGACACTGGGGTTCTCTGTGAACTTTCAAAGAGCTCGCTCATCCCGAGTCAGCAGATTTTTTCCTCGGTTTGGAATATATGCTCGCTTTCCAGCCAGCGCGACGTTTGTCGGAGCACAGAGTGGCCGCGTTTCATCGCTGCCTCGCTCAGTTTCAGCTGGGACGCAGACTGCGTTTCCAGACGATATTAAGCTTGTTGGGCATGATGGCATCTATGATCGCCGTAGTGCCACTTGGACTGTTAAAAATGAGAGCGTTTCAACGCTGGACACTCTCGCACCATTTGTGTGCATCGCGTCACCTCCGGAGGAGGCTGCCGGTAACCGCGTCTTGCATGCTAGCTCTCTGTCCTTGGAGGGAGCCCAGGCTGCTGCATCAGGGCTCTCGGATTGGGAGGGTGTTGTTTCGCAAGGTGGTGTCCACAGATGCTTCCCTAAGAGGATGGGGAGCGCTGTGCAAGGGTGCATCAGTGAGAGGGATCTGGTCCGCAGCTCAGCGCCAGCTGCACATCAACCACTTAGAGCTGTTAGCAGTGTTCTTAGCTCTAAAGCATTTCCGTCCAGTCCTGGAGGGCCAGCAGGTCTTAGTCAGGACGGACAATTCAACAGTGGTGTCTTACATAAACAGGCAGGGAGGAACACGCTCTCTTCCCCTGTTGAAGCTGTCTCTCTCTCTGCTGTTATGGTGCAGTGTTCATTTTCTGTCTCTAAGAGCCACCCATGTCCCGGGCCACCTGAACCTGGGGCCGGACCTTCTCTCCAGGGGGGTCCTCTGGTGAGGGAATGGAGGTTACACCTTTTAATAGTGGCTCAGATTTGGGATCTATTTGGCAAGGCGCAAATAGATCTTTTTGCTTCCAGGGTAAATACTCACTGCCCCCTGTTCTTCTCCATAATCGACCACGATGCACCCTTGGGCTTGGACGCGCTAGCGCACCAATGGCCAGACGTGCTCCTGTATGCATTTCCCCCAGTGGAAATGATATCTCCAGTTCCAGAGCGAGTGCGTCAGCATTCCCTCTCTCTGATTCTAGTGGCCCCTTGGTGGCCCACAGGGTCGTGGTATGCAGAGATAATCAGCCTGCTAGCAGCGAGTCCTTGGCAGCTTCCTCTCCGCAGGGATCTCCTCTCTCAGGCGGGAGGAGAAGTGTTTCATCCGCGCCCAGATCTATGGCGCCTTCATGCTTACCTGCTGAGAGGTTAAACTTGATTGCTAAGGGTTTGCCACCTAGTGTGATCGCGACAATTCAGAGCGCTAGGGCCTCATCTACTAGAGGCTTGTACGCTTACAAATGGCGAGCCTTCGAGCAATGGTGCCAGGACCGCCACACTCTCCCATTTCAGTGCTCTATTGTGGATGTTTTGACATTCCTGCAGGAGCTGCTGGATAAGGGCCTTTCATTTTCGAAAATTAAGGTTTATTTAGCAGCTATATCTGCTTGTCATATTGGCTTTGACGGGGTGACACCAGGTGCACAGCCCCTCGCCATACGTTTTCTGAAAGGAGTTCGCCGGCTGAGGCCCGTGCTTAAGTCCAGTGTCCCTGCTTGGGACTTGTCTTTGGTGCTGGAGGCCCTTTGTAGCCCCCCGTTTGAACCCATTGAGTCTGTGAATATGAAATTTCTTTCATATAAGACTGCATTACTTCTCGCTTTGGCTTCGGCAAAGCGAGTGGGTGACCTTCATGCGCTGTCTGTGCATCCCTCCTGCACACAGTTCTCTTCTGATGGCCACAAGGTCGTATTGCGTCCAAATGCTCCCTATTTTCCCAAGATCATGCCTGCATCTTATAGCTCAATGGAGTTGAGTTGCTGAGCTTTTGCTCCCCTCATTTTGCATCTGAGGAGCAGAGGAGGATGCATTCTCTTTGTCCAGTGCGTGTGCTACGCACCTACATTGTGCGGCAGCTAGTTGGGCATCACCGCACACTTTTGTGCGGTTTTATCGGTTGGACGTTACAGCCCCTTTGGTGGCTCATGCTGTCCTTTCTGCTGGGTCTACCACTCACTAAGGATGTGGTAGTCCGATTCCGGTTCGGTGGCTGCTCTGCGGGGCGTGTATATATGTCCCATACTTATGTGTTGTACCGGTGAATCGACTGAAAGGGGCGAATAGTTATGTCTATAACTTCTGTTCCCTGAAGGAGAGGAACGAGGTACAACACAAGGTGGCCCCACTGAGCAGTTGGCTCGGTGAAGAGCGGCTATCGAACTAAGGGATGACTGTGATGACAGCGGCTATATGTGCAGGCGGGGCCGTGCGCGTGTCATCACACGTCATCTGCCTTAAAGGCGTGAATAAAGGTTTCTTCAGCCAGGACACGCGAGGGCGTGATATCCCATACTTATGTGTTGTACCTCGTTCCTCTCCTTCAGGGAACAGAAGTTATAGACATAACTATTCGTTTTATCTCCATCCTAACAAAGCAAAGTCCCTTTGAAGACTGCAAATGACTGCAAGTGCTCTCAGATCTGTTCTCTGTCTTTGAAGAACAATATTTTAAAAGCAACAAGATTGAAAGTTTGTTGCACATGATCGCAACAATTTTGTTTGTGCTGTGGTCTCCAACCAGCGTTTTCCTTAATGTGACTGTACCATTGCATATAGCTAGAAAGTCTCAAATAGAACAAATAGCAGAACATTAACAAAACAATATTTGTAAATCCACCAACTTAGACAGATTCACAAAAATCTGTCAAATTTATGACAGGAGTCCTTGTTATAACAAGGGTGGCACGGTGCATTTCTGCATTCATTGGCTTAACAAATGCTCAGCATGGTCCAGCCTGACTGAATATGTAACACAGGGCTGTGTTCAAACTAGGTCAGTCTCAATAACACCAGTGCTGGTCCCTGGGACACCACGACCGACTGCTGGCATTATTCTGACCGCCCCAGCAACAGGCGATGTCATCCACTTAAAAGTCTAGCTGTGCCCGATTGATTGATAAGTGCTCTTGTTCTTACTTTACCCAGAGAAAACAAGTTGCTTACAACATGGAAGATGTCTAAAGGTTTCTAAACAGTCAAAATACCTCGATATTAAATTTGATCATGTTTTCTGACCTGTCATAGTCACCATTGCAGAGAGCTCTAACAGGGATGGTGAAGGGCTGCCACACTGGGTTCAGTGTGTTCTTGATCACCTCTGTCTTGTGGCAGATGGTGAACCTGCAAGTGAAAAAATCAGCCATGAGGAACAAAAAGGGAAAGAACATTTATACTGCTCCTTTTGTACCAGTGAAGATTCCGCCCCATCCCCCCACTAATCTCCCATTCCTTCCTCTGCAATTGAGCAAAAGCCATTGTAAGCTTTTATATTTTTTATGTCTGCTTAAGTATATCCAGAGGATATGACAGAAGAGTTTTATTTTCTTCTTCTTCTTCTTGTTTTTTTATTACTACAAAAATCTCTCCAAGGCACAGCAGTCGAAGCGATCTAAAAACTTAAACAAATGTGACTTCTGGTGGAACTCGAGTCAGAAGCGTACGTGCAACAACGTTGATTCGTATGGAAAACAAGTGTGTAAACCAGATGTGACAACGGGTGTTATTAAATGGGTATGTGGTCTTCATATGAAACACCTTCACAGAACACCTTTCATAACCTTTCTTTTACTAATAATGTGTTTGTGTGCTGTTTCACAGTTGAAAGTAGCACTTATTGAGTGCTTTCTGCTACACAGCACCACTTGGGAATAAGTACTGGAAGTGGTTTGGAGCAACAGTCATTATTTCGCAGCCCCACAGGCTGAAGAGTGTTAAATTTTGTAAATGAAATGATGTCAGATCATTGCTGATGCCTTTCCTCCTTACCAGTGCATTAACACACACTTGAAAACTCCAAAACTCCAAAACTTCTCCTTTTATATGGCTGCTCGCGCTCACGTTACCACCGCCTGGCTGATACTTACGGTCTTAATTCTTATGGAAACAGTAAGGGTGTATAGTTAGTTTTTCACACACTACTTCCATATTTTGAATTCAGTTCAATTCAATTTTATTTATATAGCACCAAATCACAACAACAGTTGCCGCAAGGCTCTTTATATTTTAAGGCAGACCCTACAATAATACATACAGAGAAAAACCCAACAATCATATGACCCCCGATGAGCAAGCACTTTGGCAACAGAGGGAAGGAAAAACTCCCTTTTAACAGGAAGAAAGGGAGGAGCGGCCATCTGCAATGACCCGTTGGGGTGAGAGAAGGAAGACAGGATAGACATGCTGTGGAAGTGAGCCAGAGATTTTGGTGTAGATTTGTTAAGAATAACATCACGGTATAAGATGCCGTATTGTTGTTCATTACTGACGTTGTATATATGTAATAATAACATGTCCTGGCATTTAAAACTTCAGAATCTCAAGTAAGATGTGATTTGTTTTTTTTGTTTTTCATATCACTCTGTCTGTGTGTGTGTGTGTGTGTGTGTGTGTGTGTGTGTGTGTGTGTGTGTGTGTAAGGTCTGAGCCCACCCCAAATGCCCACACTCACGTTCCATCCTCATTACTGCGGTAGAAAACCAGGAAGGGGTCGGACTTGCCAAAAAAGTCTTTTTTATCCAGCTTGTTGGCACACAGCTGCATGGTAGCGATATCCTGACAGAGAGGAAGAGTAGGTGTCAATATGATTCAGAAGCAATTACATTTTTAAGTCAGCATCTTTGTTTCCTTCAACAACTCCTTTCTTGGTCACAAAGGTGAAGGTTTATGTGGGACTTTGTGTGTGTGTGCTCACAATAGTTTTCAAAACAGAGCTTTGCACAGAATACAAAATAACTGGCGAGGTAAAAATCCGTGCATAATGGTGAAGCAAATAAGAACAGCAGCACACCAACGGTTTTTATGCTTTAATAACTGAATGCATGCATAGATTACAGTGGTTATAATCCATTTTTTTATTAAAATTACAAATTTTATTAGGAAAAGAAACTTATTTTATTATGGGATGGCTGCAATATTGCAAGCAGGAGCAGAGGGAATGCTTCATAAATATGTATACACCGTTATAGCAGTTAATAAGGAGCAGTATTATTTCTGCCTCTGGTTTCATAGATAGATGGATGGATGGATGGATGGATGGATGGATGGATGGATGGATGGATGGATAGATAGATAGATAGATAGATAGATAGATAGATAGATAGATAGATAGATAGATAGATAGATAGATAGATAGATAGATAGATAGATAGATAGATAGATAGGCCTTTTAGCTATTTTCTCCTAAAGGAAGGCATTAGGGGAAACTGAAGCTTGTCATTGGTAGCTAGGGGTTGTCAGCTTGCGCACACACACACACACACACACACACACACACACACTTCTCAAAATTTCTGAAAAACATTTGGAGCTTGTCAGGGGCAATATGTCCCAGAGTAGCAATAGTAAATATTTCCAAGATAAGCCTGTTCACATAATGTTATCTGGAGCACACAAACACACACATCAAAATTCTGTTAGCGTCTGACTGCCTGTTTGGTATTAATATATTACTGTGGCAAGGGGTTGGCAAAAGTGAAGGAGAAAATCCCATAGTTCATAGCAGGAAACCACCTTGATAGTTAATCTTAAATATATTTAGAGAACTGTGGAGAAGAGTGGCCAGCAAAATATCAAATGGTTATTGGCACTCCATTTACAAAACTCAATGCAAATGTGGGTGGATTTAAGGTGATTTAGTGGACAAACTCAAACATTTATCACCAAGGATGATGATGACGTGATTAGCTGATTACACATTTGCTTTACACGATAGTTAAACAGGTGTACTTATTGAGGTGGTCAAAGATTGCAGAATTAAAAAAGTGGCCCGAAAATCGAACCCTGTGGGATTCCACATGTCCCAGTTGTCATAATGGGTTAGCACCCAAATATACAGAAACAATAGGTAAACTAAAAAAAAATGCTTTATTGCAGGAACTTAGGAGCAAAAACAGAAAGGGGACGAGGATACATGGAGTTCACAACATGAGAACAAAGGAAGACCAAACAATAAATACATGCACAGGACAACAAGAAGCTATGAAGCAGGTGGGGAAACCGCTGGCAACATTATAGGAAGATGAGACAAGGTAAGCAAAACTAAAACATAATGCACATGAGACAAAGACTAAAAAATAAAACAGGAAGTGACAAAACAGCAGACACAGCGATGGAGGCTTGACAAGACACAGGAGAGGCAGGATGACACAAGGAAATAAACAGAACCAGAAAACTGAAACCAGAGAATTCTAACACTAGACACAATGAGAACAAAGAACCGCACAGAGACATAATGACCTAAATGAGAGATTGGGAAACTAAAGATCAATGAAAATAACTAACTCAGCCTTTACCAAGAAACTAGAATCAAGTCACATCCTGATATGTGATGCCTGCCCCTAAGGCGTGGTCTGATTGTTAGAGTTTTCTGTCTATTATTGTAAGTTTTTACGTTATGATATAAAACAAGTTGAGGTGATTGTTATTGTGAGTTGGCGCTATGTAAAAAAAAACTAAACTAGACTGGATTAATGTGACTGCAAACTCCTACAACACAAAAATTAACAGTGCAATATTGTTCAGTGACATTTGGGTTGTGTGTGTGCATGTGTGTATACTGACCCTGCAGTTACTGAGCTCCTCTGCAGTTAAGATAATGACTCCACACTTCTTCCCAGGAATCCCGCTGAGAGCGTAAATAGATGGAGCGAGAAACAGAAGGAAAAATTGCAAAAGAGGGTAATTGTAGCCTGCCATAAATAATACAAGTGCCAAGCAGATGTCATTCATAGCTTTAAACTGCTGTTATAGAAACGCTCACACAGGGACTTACTTTCCGATGGGCAAGCCATTTTTAAAAATAAGTGGCAATTACAACAAGTAAAAACTTTTAACAACTGTAGTGTATTGAAAACAACATTTTTTGCAACATACATACATGCATAAAGTTTGCAAGCGAGTCACTGTCGAAGCCCAGTTACAGCACTTTGTTCAATTCAATGAGGCTCAAGAGAAAAGTTTAGATGCTATTTCTGAGAATATACATTTGATGGTGCTTATCTCTCCCACACTATGTGATAACGCTACAGCAGAAACTGACATTTCATAAATGGAAGAAGGCAAACAGTGATGACTTCTGTCTACTTTGGCTTTCCATGAGCAGAGAGATCACTCTGAGATCATTAGAGCACGTTCACCCTCTCATATTGTGATGCATTTCATTTCATTTCTATTGAAAGTCCCCAACAAAAGCATATTTATGAAGACAGTGAGCTTATGGTATGAAATAGATCAAGTACCAAAAGTACCAGAAATGCAAGTAAATGTGAAAACAACAAGGAGCATGTGATAAAGCATGTGCAAAAACTAGTTGGTGACAGGACCCCCTGGGCTGGACGGCCTAAAGGCCCTGGATGTACAGCAATGACTCACACAGGAGAAAGATCATGTGCAGATGTGCACATGCACAAATCCATCCACTCGATCTGTCCCTTTTCTTTCCTACAACGTGTTCAAGGTTAAAGATGGCAATGGTTGCTTTATCCCTTTCCTTTGTCTCCTTCCTCCTTTTAATCTTAAATTAAATGTGAAGCCTTGAGAATGAACTGCTTGCAGTATTTCTTATGCAACAAATGAACCGTTCCAAAAGAGGATATAACAGGAAAAAAGTGGATGTCTTTAGAAGAAGAAAAAGAGAATGGAGGAACAGATTGGGAAAAAGAGCAGAAAAATGAGGGGTAACTTTGTGATCACAAAGGGGGCCAAGCCTGACTGCTGCTTCATTATAATTTTTAAAAGACTTGAAAATGAGGAGAGAGAAAATTGGCTGGGGTCTGCATGAAGTTGGGAAGTCTGGGTTGAAAGAAAAATGAGAGACCCATTTTGTGTCAATTTGTGCAGGGTAAATTCAACTCTAATATGCTCATCCTGTAACCACCATGTAGCCTGCAGTGACACACACACATTTTAATACATTTGATATTCCTGATATGCCACATATCGGATGGATTATCATTTGTACCCAGTCTCAGAAACTGACTGTCATCATTACCAGGGTGAAGCGGCACGCAGCGGAAGCCTGCTCTGCGCTTGTTTCTGACATGCGGTCCTTTCATGTGCTGGCAGGAAGCTCTGACATCCGAGATCTGAGCAACATGCATCTAAGAGCGGGGCTGTTGATTGTGACTCATAATTAAATTCAAAGCATACAACTCAAAGCTACCTTTGGTAACTCTGTATCAGTTTACCTTAACATTTCTTTGCGACATCGTGAAAGAATTGGCTGGTTTAATTTACCGATCTCACCCTGTTCTCATTCATACGTCATGTTAACACAGCTTTGTCAAAGGTGTTGTCTCATTTATACACAAGTTCACGCACTGGATTATGACAACGGTGAGAGGGTCTGTCATTCCCAGGCTGCCATTTTTTGATAAGAGGAAGCGTTTTTGAAACACAAACATCCCAACTGATCCTTAAACAAAGTCCCCTGGCTCACAAATCTGTGACTTAAATAAGTGCCACCTGTTCAGGTACCCGGTGTGGATTTTGTCGGTCTATAAAATAAGACTGTTAAATCTGAGCTGATGATATAGACATGGCAGGTGTATAAAGGGACACATCTGTAAAGCAGGGAGATGCAGGCAAAAATGGCATTATTATACCCTGGGATGAAATGCCAGTAAACATCAAAACAACTGAATTCATTTAATTTGTATTTGGAGCACGATAAAATTGAACTGTCAAGAATGAAGCAGTAAGCATGGAAACAGCAGTCCCTCTACAACGTTCTATTTTAATGACGTATTATTGGTATGCACTGGTAGGTCTAATTTCTCCTCGGTGACCTTTAACGCTAACGCTAACGCTAGGCAATCAGAATTTTTTATTTTATCTTTATTAAATTATTTTCTCTATTAGGTCTTGGAAATCAGGCAACAAAGAAAATAATCAATCTAATTAGCAAATATAAAAAATACACTGCTCAAAAATATCAACGGAACACTTTGAAAAAGGTCAGATCTCAGTGGGGAAAAAAAATCATGCTGGAAATCTATACTGATATAGACCGGGTTATGTGTGAGAAAATAAAAAATGATGCAACCAGCTAGTTCATTTTGCCAAAATGTCATTGCAGCAACTCAAAATAGCACTTAGCCCCCACGTGCTTGTATGCGTGCCTGACAACACTGGGGCGTGCTGCTAATGAGACGATAGATGGTGTCCTTGGGACAGATCTGGACCAGGGCATCACTGAGCTCCTGAACAGTCTGAGGTGCAAGCTCGTCATATCAGGTGGACTGAAACATACCTGTGCAACCTCTGTAGGGTCTGTGTGGTAAAAAACTGTCATGAACGATAAGGAGGGAAAAATGTGTGAGACCTCCAGCTGTAACAGCGTTCCTGTTTTGGGCCCCAAAAGTTTGATTCTGTTCATCTGGACGTTTTCAGTGGAAGAAACGTTTCCCTGCCAGCCCATTGTTCCTACAGTGGTGCTAGTTTCAGTCATTATGCAAATACACTGTTTATAAGATTGGGGAAACCTGCAGTCAACTGAGACTGATGAAGTCACTTGGATGAGTGACGAAACGTTTCTCCCACTGAAAACGTTACGTCCAGATGAACAGAATCAACCTTTTGGGATTTACTTACCTGGATGACTGAGCATGCATCAAGAAATCCTGTTTTGGGGGTTTGTCTCATTGTTGTCCCTCCAGTGCAGCTGTTGTTAATTTCATTAACACCAAAGCAGCTGAAACTGATTAACAACCCCCTCTGCTACTTAACTGAGCAGATCAATATCAAGTTTAACTGACTTGATGCTATACTCTGATTAAGTGTTCCCTCATTGTTTGTCTCTTTGACCTTTCACCAAAATGTATGCTTAGGGTTAGAGTTCCTAGCTATGACTCAGACCTCAGAGGGTTAAGTGTAAATGCTGTACTTTTGTGTCAGGTTAGAATCTAAAGTGACATCATTATAATAATTTTTAAAATGTTGTTCTGGGTAGATTTTGGTGCACAGTCAGTAGCAATCAAACTATGGCGGACTGATTATAGAGACCCAGAGAGCCAAAATGACATTTCTCCACAGCACCACAGGGAGACCGGCCTGGACAAAGCAGGTTTTATGGATTCATTCCGTTTAGTCCAAAGTCTGACCATCTGCACGCTCACCAGAGACAAAGAGTCATCAGACCAGGCTACATTCTTTTCCAGTGTGCACCTTCATGATGATGGCAAACCTATGTCCACTATACTGCATCAGAGCTCTATTTATTTTGGCCCAGAGCAGGAAAACTCAGGCAACTTTGGATATGTTACACATGACTTTTGTTCAAAGTTGCAAAGCCTTATGTAGCCTTAGTGTGAATGTAGCTGCAACTTAGCAGATGGTTTCCCAAAGATTCAGAAAACTCTGTGCATCACCGTAAATCATGCTGCTGTCATAATCACTCATATTTGATGTGAGCATTGAGTGAAAGCTCTACATTTCACTTTGATTGGCTGATTGAATAACTGAACGCATAAACAGGTGCACAGATGCTCAGTGAGTGTATATATGTAGTTGTAGGTAATAGGTACCTCTGAGCAAATTACATACTTTTTGGAGAAAGAATATCTGTGCAACAACGCACAGAAGAAAGGCCTGGTTTTGTTTACACTTTGTACCAAAGAGACAAAAACACTGTAATTTGAGGACTGTAATGTAACGTCTACGTATCTGTATCATTGCAAACTCCAGTTCTGCAATCCATCTTTTCCCACAAGTCCACAATGATTTTGCTGGTTACATATAATTTCATATAATTTTCAGCCTTTCAAGTGCTTTCAGTAGTTTATGTTGTAAGTTTGTAGTTTATGTGACTGAACTTTCTCACTTTCCATCAGCCCTGGTTTCATTCAGTGGTCGAGTGTAGCTTGAAGCAGAAAAGAAAAAACAATGAACTAGAACAATTTGAGCTTTTGAAAAAGTATATTGAGAGACATCCATTGTTTCCACAGCTGACGGCTTCGCTGACAGCTAATTTAAATTGGGTGGCACAGTCACAAGGTGTTTGCATTGATATCGAGCCACCCTTTTCAAATCCTTTTCCTTTCCACACACACACAATTCACACGTTTGTGAGACATACAAATGTTATTCATGTGTGTAGAAAACATTACATAATAATATAAATGGTGCTAAAGATGCAGCCATAACCTTGATTTGTGATTCATTTCAGCTCAATTTGAATCATGTTTTTGTTGTGAAAGTAAGAATGAATGTGCTCAGTCTCTGCAATATTCATCAAAAGTCATTATCCCCTTTTTAGCTGCCTTTCATTTATGTATTAATGAATTTATTTATTTTTGGCGGGACTGTGATTTTAATGCATTTTCATCTCCTGCCATGTGCCAAACTGGAGCCCAAATCCAACTTGTTGGAAACGGAGGGCCTGAATCCAAAGCTATGAGCTGCTGTCCACTGACCCTGAATATTTCAGCTGTGTCCCAGTTCAGTGTGACGATAAAGCAGAATGTGGAATAACAGCCACATTGAGACACAGATGACACAGACTTATTGAAAGAAAACGCTCTGAGAGATGAGTGAGAAGAGAAAAATAAGTGATCATATGACACAAGTTCATTTAAAGATTTATAGATAAACGCTCTCACCTTGGCTCGTAAACCCAGAGCCTGTTCTGACATAGTTTTCAAGTCGGTGGATTCTCTAGCTTGTTCTGCCTGCCAGCTGTAGCGAGCAGCTATACAATGAGAGAATTATTTATGAATTTATCTACGCAGTGTGTCCAACTGTACGCCCGCCAGCTAGCCCGCCAGATGCAAGAGCTGCCTGGACTCTACAGTATCTGTCCAAGCCTTAATAGCTCTCTAACTCCAGAATAACAATGCTGCTCTCCATATCTGCCTGAGATTTTACACGTATTCACCTGCTTTGTTTCTCTTCATGAGATGCGTTCGAGACCACAGAGACTTGCAAGACGTCAGCGTGGTGTGGACTGCTGCGAGCTTGAGGTGCATGATTGCAAAATAAAAACAACCCCCAGTTTATGTGTATTGATTTAGAATTTCTACAGTTTTCCACGGCACCCACTCAGAGTAAGTCAGCTGTGAGCTATTTCATAAGCAGTGCACAGCTCAAAGGCAACAAAACAGGCTAGGCTCCCATCTGCTCTTAATATAGAGATGTCAAGTAAAGACTCCTGACGAAGCGCCATTAACCTCGGAATCATGTCTGCCATTTGAAGAGTACACAGAGTGCCATGCAGAGGGGAGTGGGTTTGTTTTTTGTTTTTTCATTATTCTTTGAAACAGAATTTCTTACAATAATTCAGGCCAGATAGAATTTTCAAACATGAGTGCCTTAGTGTAGAAAACTTCCGTTCTACTCAAATTATACCAGATTGTGTTGATTTTACTGATTTGCTTGTTGCAACATGTCTCCAATTTTTTAATCATACTATAAATTTCTTTATATTCTGGTAGGAAAATTAGAACTGCAAACATGGATGGAAATATAGCATGCAAAAGAAACAGGTTAGAAAAATCCGGAGGTGCACAACCAGCCAACGTACCATAAACCTTATGTTCATTGACACAACATGTGATGTCAAAATCGTGTCGTAACACCTGCGACACAGGCGACGTGGCAACCAGAATGGCCTCATGGACATGGAAAGCATAAAACCCGTTTAACACATACCTCAGTGTTTGCTTTGCCATAATATAGCAATATACCTATAGCTGCATACAGCATCATACAGTCTGTGTACGGTTGCACCTTATTTCCATATCATTAATAATATACAGCACCATAGAAACTGGCATGGATTAAAGTCAGTGTATATCATGTGTAGTGGGTGTAACAGGACGTTCTCTGTTACATAACAGAGAATCCAAATTTTAATTTGATTGGTCAGTTGTGTGTAGGTTAGAGAGTAAGGTGATTTTGAAGAAGTCAGCCTGTTGTAGAGAGCTTAATCTAAAAAAAATCATAATAATAACTTAATGAAGCTGAAAAACATCTTAACATCTTATCAGAGTACATTGTTCTTATTGCTAGCCAGAGTGTGAAGGGGAGGCTGATAAGCTGCACAGAGGTGAAGTTACATGGTGCTTACAACAGTTGCGTTTTCAAAAATAGACACTGGAAAGCAGAGGATTTACATATCATGACCGGCAAGACATTTTCAATGTACCCACATGTTGTGAGTCATTAATAATGTGCTGTTTAAACTTATTCTATGAGTTGCATTTGTTACTGCTGGTTTTGCCCTGCTGCTCGGCAAAGTTACAGCAATAATGATACAGAGCAGGGTTCCTGAGGACAGGTACAAACATCATTAACGGATTTACATTTAAAAGCAAATAGGTTTTATTCTTTTTTTGCTCTGGTATGACATTCAAACCTCAGCAAAGAATTACAAACATTAAAAAAATGTTTAAATACAAGAGCCAAACGTTAAGTTTGTGTTGCAAAAGCTGCATCTTCCTACATGGAATTCTTTGTTGTTTCAACAAGTGGTGTTGCTAACAGATTAGACGTGTTGTCCGTATCGCACACTGTCACATTATTTGCCAAGATGCTCAAAGCTGGCAAGCATAAAACTAGCTCAGAACGAATTTATGCCTGCTCAAACACAGCCATGTACAAACATGTCTCTGGTTTACAAGATAAAATAGCAACTAATTCTTGCCAGTTGGAAGATAACACGGTTGTAAATCTGTGTTGATTCATCTGTCGGTGATGGTGTGGCAGATTTCTTTTTTTTCAATGAGAAGTCGGAGCTGATAAAAACAATTCTGCCACATATCTAATCGCACAGCATGAGTCACACGTGATAGGTGATATTTGGTTTGCTGAGCTTCAACTTAGACACCAAAAAGGATGTCGGCACTGTTTTTTTCCCCCCGTCACATCTGGAGCGCAGGGAGAATTCATTTCATTTCAAGCCTAATAAAGTTAATATTGTCTACAGAAGAAGAGAAGCAGCTGAAGTGTTTTGTCTTGTCACAGCAGAGGAGGCCAGATGAGGCCTGAACCGCCACGCCAGATGGCAGGTGACGGCTCTGTAGAACAAGAAGAACCACGGGGGACATATAATGACAGTGGTGTGTGTGTGTTTGTTTATGTGCATGAGGAAGACAGAGACAAATACAAAACAGAGATTAAAATGGGAATTGTTGCTCAGATTGATATTTTAAGTAGACTGTTTCACTGGGTACATGGCAAATATTTTAGCAAATAAAAACTGGATTTAGACTAAAACTATAGCATCTTAACACTTACATTAACAGGTTAAAATATATATATTCCTGTGACACACTTGAATTAAGACTAAATTTGGATTGGTCTGTTGCTACCATTATTACATAATTGCATCACAGGTATTTTCTAAACGATATAACTGGTAACAAGGCTTATGAGTTTAGATGGAATTATTTCTACATGTTTTAGGAGGCACTTAACACATTTTGTATTACTTTAGGGTCATCCTGACATTGATAATGCTAACATGCTAAGGTTAAGCTGGCCTTTTGTTTTATAATTTGCCTACTAAGATTTTTTTCAAATGATCATTTATTATATATTTATACATTTATCAGTTTAGATGTTTTGGGTCATGTTTTGCAGTTACTTGTTTACTGAAAAACAACTGTGACCTGATGTTTATTTTTGCGATATTAAAAAGTCATCAGACTTATTAGAATATATTCTGAAGGGAAAGTGAAGGGCAAAATTGTGATGTATACAACATATATCTTAATATGAAGACTTTATTTAAGAATTTATTTAGACCCAGGCTACCAGGCCAGGTCAAGCTGTTTGGTATAGGTGGGAAGTCACATGGAGAAAAGCCAGTTTTATTAATCACCCAGTATAATGTATGCTGGGTTCATCACTTGGCTGCATGTCTGGAATCAATCAAATTTTATTTATTTAAAAATGCAGGGCACCAGTAGAGGAGTTTTAAAGGATATATTCATTTTAATGTTGCAAATTCTATGAGTCACATTTCCTTCAACTATTTTTTAACTATTGTTAAAAAAAATTAGTCTATTTTACTTTGTAGTATTACAGAGTTTCTGCTATAAGGAGGGTCAAATCTGAGGTCAGACTAGACAATTGTAAACTTCCTATTCATATGTGCAGAACTCCAGGAGAATTAGATGACCTGATGAAAATGATCTGCTACCCATTTGGGTCAGTTTAGTTCAAAATCAGGGTACAAAATGTATTTTAGTGATTTCTGGTTTCAGTTAAGAGTTTCTGGTGTTAGAACTGACCTAGTAACCAACCAATAATTTTCACTTTCAATTACCCGAGGTAGTAAAGTTTGAATTCATTTATTTAAGAAGCATTTTGCCTATAGACTGGTGACATCTGCATACAACCAAATCTCTGATTAGTCCATATTAATAACAAACCTAGTTTGTGTTAATCAGCAAGTCTGGGCCCTGTCCTTACTGTCAGTAATTTCCAACAATGTGTCCCTACCTGTCTGTCTGTATTCCACTGTGTTGCAGCAGGGTTAGGAAATCTGCAGATGCCTTCTCCACCAGCAGCATTTCAGTAACAATCACATAATATTGCCTGCAATCTGTCACTGTTTGCTACCACACAGAGCAGAAAATGTGTTATTTTGTCTGCCTGACAATATATTTTTTGCCAAAACTTCGTGGCACTGTGTGTATGTGTATATGTGTGTATGTGTTGGTTTTTGCCTGCATGACATCAGCCACAGAGCAGAAGGCGTCCCACCAACTGCCCCCAATTACCCACCATGAACTCTGACACGCTGCAGCGACAGACTGACCACTGTCTCGCAGGAAGAAAAAAAAAGGTGAAATTTCATGACACTGGCTGTTTTGCTGTCCTAAACGCATCTGCTAAACCGTCCCTCCGGACAGCTTATTTAGTCGACTATCCACCTCATCAATCTACATCTGGGCGGGTGGCAGCGTGTGGGATTGTTAATAGATCCGCCTCATTTTTTCTGATTATGTTCACAAATGGGTAATTTGTGTGCTTGCTTTCTTGCTCGTCAGCCAGGAAGGGTGATGATATGGTAAAAAAAAACTTTTCTGCTTCGTATACGGATGAATTCATATGTTAGTTATTGCATGTGGGTGTGTGGGGTTATGCCGGTCTTGACTAACATCAGTTCCAGTTTAAAAATAGCTCTAGTATGTGGTCATGCTGTATGGGTGTCCATATAACACATGCTGCTCAGCTCCCCATTTATTTGTTCAAAAGGGTGTATTTTGGATCATTGTTATACTTTTACCGCCTCGGCTAATAGCCCCCTCGGTTACCATGGCAACACACAGGTAAGTGGAAAGGAGTGCTTAGTTTGCCACGCAGCGTGAAGCCCGTTTCTAAAACTGTTGACCTATAAAAATGTACACCCACCAACACAAGGAGGCTCCCACAATCATATATATGTCCTGGAGTTGTTCTGGATTTGCGTGAGTGTTTGATGACAGCGATTGGAGAAAAAGCAAAAAAAAAAAAATCAATAACCTATGTACACTTTGATGCTTTTCATATATAGCATCTGTGCATTTGCCTTTGTCCAAGCTTAGTGTGTGTGTAGTTTCCCAGCCTGCTCCACAAGTGCAGCGAATCTCCTAAATGACAGCACATATAGAGAGGACTCTGCAGTTTGGAAAGTAAACACAAATCTGTCTCTTTCTGCCTCTCGCAGGAAATTTACACTGCCCTACATCTATCTTGCTCTTTCTACCAGCCCAACTCCTCCATCCCAGCTTTATTATTTCTTCCTTCTCTTTATTTCTTCTTTCCTGTCTCTTGCACCTTTTCAGTCGCCTCTACACATTTTGTTTGTTTTTTACCTTTCGCTGTATTCCCTTCTCTCCCTCCCTTCCACCTGTCTCCCCGCTCTACTGAGTTGTCTGTCACCCTTCACATACCTCTTTTCTATCACCTCTTCAACTCCCTCTCCCCCTTCATCTTTCCCGTTTCACCCCCTGGGCTTTAGTGGTGTCTGATCTATCAGAAGCTCCAGACACCTGTCTATTCCCTGCAGGCAGCCATCAGAGACACTGACCATATGGGAGGAATTGTGATTGCGCTCCGCTGGTCTCTTTTTGTTTTATATCCCCTTTTCCATGGCAGTCTTTTCTTCCCAAAATGCTTCTTGTATTGCCATTTCCCTTTGGTTCCTTTCAGATTTTTCACGCTGTCAAGACTGGCTTGTGGTGTAGTGTGGGAGTGGTGTTGAGGTAGAGCAGGCATTGGACAAGAGGCGTTTCATGGGATCATTAGGGAATAATTTGACAGCTGTGGATGTTTGCTGTGTTGCTTTAGTTGTTTTAAGCAGTTTTTAAAATTCAAAACATTCGTCTTTAAAGGGAATTGAGGCCACCGGGTATTTTTGTCTCAGGTATTTTAGGATTTTGTATTCATGGCATAAAACAACCGAGATAAAAAAGACTAAAAGTATTTGTTGGGATTATGGGAAATAAAATGCCAACCTTGGTTAGATATTTGTCACTGTACAGTTAAGCATAGTTCAACGCTGATACAATGCATGTCACAATATATTATGACTGCTGTTACCGAAGACTTTGCACAATGCAAAATGGGTCACGCATAGTGATGAACCCACGTTATCCACCTGATTTGTAGTTGCCCTCAGCACAGAAAAGTTTTGATTAACTCTGCAGTATGCTACTAATTTTAGTTAACTTAGCAGCCAATAATAAAAAAGTTTTATTAGAGAGGGTGGTAGAGACCACAGAAGCTCTCTCAACTGCATTACAAAACCTAATTACTAAGAATCAACTAAAACATGACAAGGGCAGAAGTTAGCCACTGTATGTGGTATTCATGTCCCATTATAAACTATTATTAATGTATAATTAGCTAGTACTAACATGTTTCCTCTCAAAATATTAAGGTTTTAATACAAAAGTTAGCAAAACATCCTAAATGGTGCCACCTGAAGCCCATTATTTCCTGTGGCTTGGGGTTTTCAGCTGCACCAAGCAAAGTGTAGCACAAGTACAAACAGTTAAAGTTCAACATAGATGAACTATGTAGGACCTTTGGCATAGCTGTATAAATGCATTGCCACCATTTACAACTGTTTAAACACTAGCTGGCAGTCTACAAGTTGATGGAAAGAAGATCAGCTGGAAATATGCAGGAAACTATGGTAGTAAAAAAAAAACAATCACAGTCGTTGTGGACAATGTTGATGCAAAGTGTTGTTACATTCATAGGAAGATGCTACCATATACTATGGTGTACGGCAGGCCTGGCCAACTCCAGGCCTTGAGGGCCGGTGTCCTGCAGGTTTTAGATATCACGCTGGGTCAACACACCTGAATCAGATGATTAGTTCATTACCAGGCCTCTGGAGAACTTAAAGACATGTTGAGGAGGTAATTTGGCCATTTAAATCCGCTGTGATGATCAAGGACACATGTAAAGCCTGTAGGACACCGGCCCTCGAGGCCGGGGTTTGGACACCACTGGTGTAGGGTTTCAGGGTTTCAGGTTTAAGGTTATGGCATACCTCACAGAGCATAAACCCAACCAATCTCATGATGTGGATAATAATGTTGAATAAGAAAGCTGATGTTAGTCACAAAGAGCAAAGAAAACATGAAGTATGGAGTGTGACAAACTATCCCCCCAGCAATATATCATAACGCTTCCTCCTGTGATAGAATTAGCAATGTGCTAGCATGAAATATCCACACTTTTAGTAAAATATGCTGACACTAAAAATGAATTTCCGTCAAACTTCTGAAAGTTTAAGGCTCATAATAGTGGCATTTATCAAATGACTGAGGGTAAAGTATACAATAAATTGTAGTAAAGAACAAACTGGCAAACGCTGGGGGGAATGCAAATCAGAAACACAGAAAAACTAATCGAAGATGAATTGCAGTAATGTGCACATAGTAACACTGACATGAAGCAATTAAGTGCATTATTCTTGTTTTTCACCGTTGCAGTGGTATTATCATGCTGTATGATTACACTGCTTTGAGTCCTATACTGTAACACCACTGTTATTGTGGGAATTTTGTTAATCCACTACTTATTTAATTTTAATAATCATTTAACTGCTGAATATGAATGTTGAACGGCAGTCACTGGTGCAGGTCGAGAATGTCATGTACATAGCCTTTTCTGAATGATAAAGAAATCCTGTGCTTAATTAGTGTTTAATAGGAAAAACAATCAAAGCAAACTGAAGATGAGTTGGAGCGTGGCGCACATAAAATCGTGCCATCTGCAAAGAAATGGGAACTGAAGAACTGAGCAAGACGAATGAAGTTGTTTACGTATAATGAAATCAGCAATGGACCAAAAATAAAGACCTGTGGAAATCCATTACTGATGCTAAGAGGGCTTGAGTGATCAACGGTATGACATGCCTACAAGAGGTCATTGAAAAAAGGAGCACTGAACTGTTTTTATCCACAGTGGAGGAAAAATGTTACCAATTAGTGAAAATGCAGTTGTTATTGTGCTGTGACCCAGTGGAAAACCAGACTGTTGTGGCTCCACATTTACTGAGTTGTTCAAAGTGGACCTATTATGCTTTTCCTTATTTGCTGTCATACACATATACTGTATATTACAGTGGTGGAGGCTCATATTAAACATAGCCTAATATTTAAAACTGTGGCTAAGGTTATGTACAAATAATCCCCGATTAGAAGCTCAGGCTTCAGACTGTATTTCTACTCTTGGCAACATAATCCTGCTGGTATTCTGTTTACAAAAAGCAACCAATCTGAAGGAAGATGGTTTAAAAAGGAGGTAGTCTTAAAGGAAGAGGGGCTGAAATTGCTTTTTTAAAGACAGAAGATGAACTGAGGAGATGAGTCCAAGGATGAAAAGCTTTATGCTGGAAATTACTAGTAAAGGTCTCATTTAAATCTCCAAAAGTTGATTCTGTTCATCTGGACGTAGCGTTTTGTGTAACGTAGCGTTTAACAGAATCAACTTTTGGAGATTTACTTTCCTGGATGATTGAGAATGCATCAAGATGTCTCATTTAAATGTTACACTTAGAGTTCTTTTACACTAGTACCTACTCGGGTCGGCTCAGCGTGGCTCAACACGGTTTTTAGAGTTTTCCATTAGGTAAAACTATCTGATCCCAGGTACTTGTTTAGTACCTACTCAGCCAGGGTTCCAAGCAATGTGATGCAACCTGAAAATGTGATGTCAACAGACAGCATTCCATCGATTGGGTAGTCAGTGGCATCACTCGGTGAGTCATGAGAGCGTCTCCTTCATGAAAGTAAAAACCATCATTTTGGAAACTGGAAACGAGAGAAAGGACTACACAAAAAACAACTGAGTCTGACAGGGGCTACGTCTACACTAATCCGGATAAATTTGAAAACAGAGTTTTCGTCTAACAAAGCTCCGCATCCACACTGTCATTTTCAATCGTTTCAGAACAGTTGTTCATCCACACTGAAACAACTGAAAATACTTACGTTCCTGTATTGCACATGCGTGAAATGTAAAACGATTCGACCTGCGTCATTTCTGTCTCTTTGAAACGTCGCAGCAAAATGTTGAGGAAAAGCACCGAGTTTTTTAAATGGACTAACAATGAGGTGGAGTTGTTGCTGTGAGTAACACAAAAGTACAAAGTTGCAAAAGCGAGTGAGAGTTAAAGAATTTGAAGAAAAGCTATCTGAAGCATGTACAAACTGATATTAATCTTTAATATGGCTGTCAAAATTGAGAGCAAACAAAACAACTGCTGTGTAACGCCCTCCGCCATCTTAGTTCAATTGGTCACATGACTGCATCATCGCTTCCAAAAGTCTGCGGTTACGCAGTCCACACTGCGACGTGAAAACTGTGTTTTCAAATGTATTCGCTTTCCTTGAACAAAAACGCTGTCTCAGTGTGGACGGAAGGCCAAAACAGAGAGAAAAAGGTGCGTTTACAGGCGAAAACATATTAGTGTGGACATGGCAAAAAAGCCATACAGCAAGGAGCCAGTATATCATCGCCTTGACATCCTCCGTTGTGGCATTTGTGTCACATGCGAATGACATTGCTGGACTTCCACATCACTATAACGAGTACCAGGCACATTAGGTGGTACTCAATTGTAATGGAAAACAACAGAAACCAAGTTTAGTCAAGTCATGCCAAGTAACTACTAGCAGAAAACTATTCTAAGGTTCCATGGAAATTTCCAACAGTCACCAAACTCAAAGAAAACAGAAGAAGATCGAGGCTTTAGTGACTCTCTCTACTAAATAAAAAACAATGGTTAAGAACTGACAGTTGAAACATTGAGCGCTGGCTGTTAGAATTGTGACCACATCCTACTATGATTTGCAGCAGGAGACGTGACCTTTCATACTCTCACCAGATGATATTTCCATTATCACATGAGGACCGTAATGACTGGTAGTAATTTGATTTAGCCGTCTTAATCAAGTGGGTGCAGATGTTTCTTTATTGCAGAAAGGACAGGCAGTCCCCTGGAGTGGCACCAGATGTACCAGTGGACCAAGCTTTGTCTCTATTGTTGGTGGTATACAACGATTCCTGAGGCACTTGGGAGTTATGTATGTTTTTAATTGTGTTTTGTTTGGAATGTCAGCAGTTCTAGTGTTAAGGGGCATCCACACAGGAAGCAACTAGGAAGCTTATTTCTGCCACTTGTTTTAGCAATCTTGTTCTTTCAGTCAGTACCCATAGATCGTAATAAGTGAGGGCAGGAACTTAGAGTGACCTGTCAATTGCCACCTTCACTTTCACGCCCAGGTCTCTATTCAATGCAATATACAGGTATAACGTCTGTACAGAAGACATGGCACCAATCTGCCTACCATTGGCCTCTGCTCTCACCTCACTTGTGAACAAAACCAGAGTGAGCACTCCAACCTTTTCTGGCTGAGAAGCAGGGTGACAGACTTGGAGGTGCCAATAGTCATTCCTGATGCTTCATGCTCAGCAGCAAACCACCTCAGGGCATGCTGGAGGTTACTGCCTGATGAAGGGTTAAGCAGAATTATGGTACAGCAGAGGTACTGCGTTCATTGTCCGCTGGGAGTCCAAGTATGGTCTGTCTACTTACAGAGTTATGCTTGCAAAGTTTATGCAGTAAAATCAATCTGTAGGTCACTCTTGCTTGTATTGTTGTTGGTCAGTTAGCCAGCCATGAGAAGACTGAGTAATAACATACAAAGGGCTGAAGTGAAACTGTGTGTTAAAAACAATAAAAGTGTTAAAAACAGTGATAGTGCATATGTCATCTGCTTCCAGGAGACAGGATGTTGGAGAACCGCATGGGAGCGTGTGTGGAGTGGGTGAAAACCCCTTTCTGCCCCTCTTCGAGCAGAAACTTGTATGCAATCATTTGCAGAACTATCACACTTTAAGAAGAGAGTGAGAACGAAAGACAACCACATCATCTGCAAAAAGCAGAGATGAGATCCTGAGATCACCCCTCAGCTGCGTCTGTAAATCCTGTCCATAGATATTAACAGAATTTTTGACAAAGGCGGTAGAGACCCCACACACACAGGAACGCTTCTGATTTATTGCCGGAAATGTGAACCAAGCTCTACAGGGACAAGAAATAATTAAAAATGGCTAATGCTAAACACACTCTACATAACATTGTAGCACACAATTTGCCTCATGCTATGCTCAGGGCATGCTGCCAAAAGGTTTCAACATTCCTGTCGGTGATTTAGGAGCAAAGGTAACACCTTTTTCAAGCAAATTTCCAGCTGTGCATTAGACAGTCAGCAGGTGGAGTTTTCCCTCACTCCCAGGAGGGTTACTGCTGCTTGGATTAGAGCTTGAAGTGTAGCACCAGTTCTCCTTTTCATGTGTGGCATGGCCAGGGTATGGCCCAGCTGTCACAAGTAGATCCAGTGACATCTGATAACATCCAGTTTGGAAAGCATCCCCATGTAGAATATAGCAATGAAGTATTTCTAATTTAAAGTGACTGCCAGAGTGCCCCTAATCCCACTGATACTGTATGACACTTTAATTTAGGGCCTATAGTTAATATTAACTGAATAAACAGTTCCAGTTCTTAAATGTGCAATAGGCAGAATTGGGTGCATTTAATTGGGGTCCGCTGGGAGCCCAAAACATTTGTAATTTTAAAAAGCATTAATTAAAGCCGAAATTGAAAACAAATTACGTCAAGTTATGAGAAATATATATACATAACTGGGGAGTCCATGTAAACCCCAGAGATATATTTTCCCCACCACCTTTGTAAAAATGGCTCACTTGCTTGTCTTTCCAGTGGCAGAGTGTGCATTCTTCTCTATATCTTAGGCAGTCTGCAACCTTTGCTCCATGAAAATGGAAGAACCTGCAATTTCAAATCCCTCCCTCCCCTATATCTGATGGAAATAACTAGAAGGCAAAAGAAGAAAAAATCTCCTTTGCAAACATGCACAAAGAACACTATGTGAATACAGTATACTATACAGTACTGTAGTGAATACAGATGGAATAACCATGACAAAGGCATACCACTGTGTTCCACTTTAAGCCACACGTTCTTAAAAACAACAGCAGTCTTTTATAGAGACTAAATAGATAAGAAAAATAATTTCAGAAGCACGTTCAAGTGATTCTTGGGCCTCTGCCCCTGACTGCCCAGTTCACATGGTTAGCCCAGTTTCAGGCGGTCCTAATGGGACGAGGCCCTGGGGTATGATTACATCTCTCCCCTGGCTTGAGAAGATCTAGGCTTCCTCTCCGGAACAGTTGGAGGAGGTGGCCCAGGAAAAAGAGGTCTGGACTTTTCCTGCTTGCTGCCGCAGTGGATAGATGGATGGAGGGATGATCTGACATCGTTTCAAATGTTTATCCAGTCTTAATATTTTCCTATGCCGACATTTACGAGTTCGACTGAACATTTAATACAATTCAATTAAAATCTAAGCTATAAAATATATTCCCCATGTGAGTTGAAGGCATGAGAACAAAAAGGAATTCTTCCACAATCATACCTTCAGTTGTCGGATAGTGTTGGAAAATCCCCCAGTGATTGTCTCCAAGTGCTGTTATCCCCCATCAATCTCAGAATCAGTCATTAATAAAAATTCCTCTGTCAGGGGTCTTATTGTATGTAACCTTTCACTTATGTCACTTTTGTAATTTCTCTCCTCAAGGTGAATTGCAATAATGGATACAGTGAAAAGATGATTAATGGCATGGAACTTCCGACAGGTTTGTGATGAGTTTGAGTAATTGTCCCCATCGTTAAAAGCCAATTTCATTTAAAAGAAAAGTAGGGGTGGTGAGTGTGTGTTCCATAGTTAAGAGAAGGCAAATCAAAAGAAGTGAAATTAAACTTATTTTATTATAATCTTGCATCTAATGGCTCCTTTTTGTATTCATGCCTGTCTTAAGCACTGGCAGCACACCCACTTTACATTCCAATGAAGCAAAAATGAAAATATATAGATATCTTTCACCACTTTCTTTCTGTTTTTCCTCTTCATCCCTCACTTACACAGTACCATGGCATTTGGGCAGAAAGTGGACAATAGCAGGCGTATTGTTTGGTCTGTCTGAGCATGATAAGCTTTCTAAAGCATGTCAATAAGGCTTCTGGCAAGGGACAGCTGAGGGGGACATAAGCTGGCCTCTAGCCGACTTGACTCACCACATCCAGCCAAAGTCAGAAGCAGTGATTCACACACTGTACTACCATTCCAGTCAGGACAAACCCACACAGACTTGCTATCAATAGACTGGAAATTGTATTTGTTTGGAAGCTGAACTGTTGCTGTTTGTTGAGCTGAACCACCACGAGCAACGCCAAAGAGGCATTTGGGAATGCAAATGAACTAACTGGCAAACGTAGACAACAACAAGAAAGATGAAAAATAAACGAGTGGAAATGTTTGAATTTTTGGTTTTCTTTTCTTTTCTTTTCTTAATTGAAGGTCCACTTTCTTTCAGTGGTCTCTGTATCTTTTCATGCTAAAAAACAGAGACCATTGATTAGTCAAAATTTTAGGTTAGTCTGGCCACCACTTACCTTTTTTATCTGCGTTTCATTAATAATTAATTGCATAGCATAACATAATTTTTTTGAAAGCACAGTTTCATGGTCCCAAAATGTAGATTCTGTTTACTATGACAAGCCCCTGATTTTTGTACCACCAATAGGCAGTTTTTTAATGGTCCTATGAATTATCTCAGTGTTTCTTTATTGTAATATTTATCCTTTAAACATTTTGTGTTTGCAGCTAATATTGGCATAGTTGAGCTGCCGGACAATTGATGAAGCTGGAAATCCTGATACTCACCTGAACGGAAGTTTTATTTTAACACTACCACTAACACTAACACTACCAAGTGAATCATATTTGATTCATGAGTTATTGTGAATTTTTAAGTGCTCTACATCATCAAAAAATTGTAAAAAAAATGTATTATTAATATTTAACAATTTTTTAAGTAAAACTTTGTTATAAAATGCACAACAATAGTGGATATAGCAAAAATAATACAAATTAAAACTCATAGATGCAATTCAGTTTTAGATTTGTTGTTTTAAAATTTGTCAGAAGGTTCAATAAACACTTCAGTTCCAAAATTTTCTGGAAAGTATTTCATGGTTTAGGGAAACCAACCCTAACCAACACTAGCATCAGATGACAACTCCTCACCTCTGCACTCTCGTCCAAATATTGCAATGTTTAGTAAAAAAAAAATCTCATAAATTGTTGGTTAAAATGCCAAACTTGAGTTTTTGAGTGATATCACAGTGTCTGCATCCATCTATTATATACAGTCTGTGATACCAACCTCTAATGTTTTTCTCTGCTTGATGTTATCATAAACTAAATCCAGCTTTGGACTACTGGTTGAATAAAACAAGGCTTAACTACACCCCCTTTGGATTCTGGGTAAAGACTGAACAACTGTCCTATTTTTGAACACACTTGAAACACATTAGAATCAGGAAAAGACATCCATGTAGTGCTACAAGGTAAGGTGTAGTCAGAATCACACAGTTCTGAATCAGATACTTTTTGAACTCAGATTAGTTTCCTTGCGTGGTTTTAAATTGCGGTTATTACCTGGTAGCGTACATGTCAGCACTATACAATGTTTTGAAGGAAAGCAAAGTTTTTGAGTTTTGAATGTATCTATTTTAAAGGGACAGATCAATGTAAACATGCCAGAGATAGCCAAAGGCTACTTTTTTTTATCTATAGTCCGTGGCACATCAGAGAAAAATGAATAAGAAATGTGGAGTCTAAAAATGTTATTTTCTTTCGTCAAACTTCGACAAATGTGACTACCTTCGTCACGTGTATATCAGCTCATTCACAGTCAGTGACAGTTTATCATAAAGGGAGTCAACTGATCATTTACATCAAGGAAATTTAAGTGAAAATTTAAGACAATAACGCAGCAGCGACGCTCACAGAGCTCATATCATCCAGCTTCTAATTTATATGCTCCTCCACAAAGGGCTACTGTGAGGGCCACTGAGAAGAAGAATTGTTTCCTTGCACCCTTTAAGATGAACTCTGAACTGTACAGGCAGAGAAAAAGCGAGATGCCTCATCCTTGCAATAAAATGGGTTCAAATCTGGCCCGTTACCACTCTGACCTCACATCTCTCTGTCTCCCAGCAGTTTGTTCACTCCTCAGAACGATGGGTGTTATCTAACACTGCAGGGATGCAGTGTGAAAAAAATAGGGGGGGTTGAGCTCACAAAGAGTGCACACTAATCCACCTTTTATTATCTGAAAAAAAAGCATTGGTTTCTACTATCAACATGCTGCCTGGTGAAAAATATCAGTGCATTCTGTATATCTGTCAGCATCCAACGTTATATTGACTTCTACTGCACATCCCACTTTGTTCAACACAGTAAAACTCAATACTACTTCAGGAGCAACAGCTCAGAGTGCAGTGATACAGCAGGCTTGCCTGGTCTCGCTTACTCTGATCTAACACTGTAATAGATGAGGCTATTTAGCCGAGCGAGGCTGTACACACTGCATCGGTGAGATGATGTTTTCCCCAGCAGCCATCGATAAAAATGAAACAAAAGATGGAGGGGGGATCGTTTCATTCTGCCCAGCTGAAGAAATTATTTATGTGCATAATTTCTATTTATGATTCACCGCTTAAACAAAATAAATAAATAAACAGAAAAGGAGGGAAGTCATTTCACAATGAGACAATAGAAAGGGTGTGAGGGACTTACGAGAGGGTCCTCTCCAGCCTTCCTCCTGTGGAGCCGATAATTTCTCCGAGTGTGCAGAAGGTCTGACCCAGAAAGTCCTTCGAGGGGGAAAGGGTAGAAAGAAGACAATTAATTCCAAGACTACTAAGCAATAACCCAGGCCTCAAAACAGGCTCTAATACATTACAGTAGAAATATAAACATATGCCTGCAGATAATTATAATGGAGCCATTATATGTTTACTGCTAGCAGCATAAACCAGATGACTGATGTTATCTTATAGAGACTTATCTTATAGAGACTTTAGACCCTACAACATAGACAGTGTAATGGCTCTATAGGCTTCTAGAGCAGGGACATTTTCAAGAATTTGGTTGGCATGGATGGCACAGGAGGTCCTAGTAACCAGTTAGGGAGGGCTCACTAGGAAACAGAAAATTTGACAAAAGATCAAAATGAAACTACCTCCATGTCCTGCGCACAGACATCCTGCCACATTAACATGCATTAGGCAGGATGACCAACAGCCATATGTGTGGCACTCAGTTTTCCACAATTTAAAGTGTACTGCTTTGCATCTGTAGCTACCAACTAACAGAATTGGCACAACCACTTCAAGTACACATATTTTATATTATTTTACATAACATAGTTATATTTACAGGGATGCACTGTGTGCAACAATGGCTTTTTCCCACCAAATGGGTATTGTGGGTATTGTGATTCTTTTTTCCCTGAAATCTTTTGCACATGATTGCTAGATAAACTAATACTACTACTATTACTAATATGACATTTAAACGCCTTTAAAAACAGAGTACAGGGTGTTTGGACATGCAAGTACAAGTAAAATACTGAATTTAAACAAAAACAAAAAAAATTTAATTTAATATTAAATTAAAAAATACACAAGACAGTTAAAAAAAATATACATAGAATAGCATTTAATGTCTAAAATGAGAGTGACAAATGAGATAGACATTACATAAAAGCAAATGTATAAAAATTGGTTTTTCAAAGAGGTCACAGATTTCCTGAGACTCATTGTTTTGTATTCCAAAGCTGAGGGGCCCTGATAGAAAAGCTGTGGTCACCTTTGGAATAAGCCTTGATTTATGTATTTATTTATTTGTTAAATGGAGGGCATTGCTCACTGCAATAGCCTCACCTTTGGTCTGGTATCACTTATTTTGGCGTTTGCTTGGACTTGTGATGTGGATCACTGAGAGTCTTGCCCTGTCCTGTAGGCCTGGGTTGTGACACCACATGCTTGTTTCATTTTGCAGCTCCTCAACTTTATCCACCAGAGTTATAAAAGTTGGCAACGAGGGAACCAGCCCATTAAACCCTATGAACGTGAAACATCTGACTCTAGACACCTCTGGCTCATCAGTGCTTTAACGTTAAAGGGTTAACACTGAAGATAATAGGCTCAATAACAGTTGAGAAAGACTATAAAATCAATAGGGATATTATCAAAGATATTAAAGTTATTAAAGTTCCATTAAAGTTTAATCTCATCTTACTGAAGTGCCATTTTAAATTAAACATTAACTTCAGAGTTTGAGTCTGTGATTTACATAAGATTCATTATTCCAACTAGGTCAAGCCCAGGAAGTCCTGGAGGACTGCATTATTCAGCTGCTTGTTGACCAATTGATTATTCTTAAAAGGTGCCGACACTGTGTGTGGGGCAAATGTCCTATAAGTAGAAATAAAGGTTTCCCCTTCGTTCAGCATTTTCATTGAACAACAGATTTGGAAGTTTACAACCTTCCCAACCGCTACAGAGAAAACCATGTGGCGACATTAAAAAAAGAGGCGATGGCACAACATAATGAAACTCCTGCACAGCAACGTTGATGTTTGCGGTGCGTGGGAGCGAGCAGGTGTAGGTGCGAGTCCTGCAAACCGGGTATGCGTGTAGCTCCTGTAAATGCCCTGACATGCACAATCTGCTGTGGTATACTGCCTGGAACAACAACGACAGCTGCTTTCACTTTGAAGTGGAGTTGTGAAAGTTGCTTTTACCTGAGTTAATGATAAAATGCAGACAGACAAAATGAGGAACAACACTACGGGGAGGGGGGCTTTCCAGGTGGGAGCTGCTGCTGTTTGTCCTTGATGAAATGAGATGAAAGAATGGGAGAAAAAATATGATGAAATTAAAGGGAATGAATCACACACACACAGAGAAAAATCACAAGATTCTTCTGGGGATGCTGAAATATACTGGAACATAAAAAAAATGAAATGAATAAAGGACATAATAATACAAGGACTCATGAGACCAACACTCTTCAGCTGAAACCACTCACCTTCTGTTCTCCAGTGTGATTTATTTTAGTGGGGAAGAAGAAGAATAAAAGACATTGTCATGGGATGGAATTCCACTTATTAAACAGGAGTTTTCTTCATGCTGATTCATTGTCAGCTGCTGCACTCATTGACTGTAAATTAGCATTTACAGCGTGAGTAATGCTGAATAACGTGATACATGTGAATGCTGCCAGGAGCCTTCAGCTCTGAGTCAAAACTGTCGTTTGAGGTTGACATACTGTACTTACGTGTTTGGATATGTTACAGCTTCTGGAGTCCACATTGTACCTGTGAGAAACAAATAGATGACACAAGAGGAAGAATTTGTGACTTTATATTGGAGGAGATTTTGGACAAGTGCATAAATGGGCTTCCTTGTCATTAGTCTGGGAACAATGAGGGTGTTTATTCAGAAAGCAGCAGTTCTAACTTAGAGAAATTATGCTAACCCCGGAGTTGAAGCACACAGGTTTGAACAGACAGAGTAATAAGCTCTTAAACTGATTTTTCTTTTCACATGGGAACCAAGTGGTGTGCTAACAAAAAAAAGAGTCTGCTTACTTAATGTTAGAGTATAGTCCAAAAGTTGGATAAAAAAACACACGCAGGTCTTGAATATTTGTTTCAAATTAGTCCAAAACATTCCACAACTGCCCGGCTTATTACAGTTTTGAAAAGTGCAGTAGACTAACTCTGGTCAGAGGAGAGAAAACAAGATTTTTCTGTTGCTTGTTTTCTTCACAGCAGTGATCAGCCACATTACTGTGATGCCATGAGTTTGCAATTCAGCAGAAAAGTCTGATTATAGGACCAATTGCAGAGTTTTATCTTCTGGGTTATCTGGCAGGAAAGCATTTTCAAGCATGTAAATAATTCTTTGGGGTCTGAATGTGCCCTAAACAAACATTATTTATAGTTGCCAGCAGGGGGCGACTGTTTCTGCAAACATAGGCTTCTGTTTGCTTTGAAGTCAAAGGGAAACGTGCTCTTAAACACTGGCAACACTGACATATCCTCAGCTTCACAGCAGGACTTCACTAACCAGTTGATGTCATCTGCATCCATCTTTTATATACAGTCTATTTTATCATCTCCATTAAACCTAAATTCTACTTAATAAACCAAACTAAATAATAATAACAATAATATTTCTTTAAAATTCTCACAATTTTTTATTTTTTGAAAATTAATGAATGACAACATTAATGATATTTTAGCATCTTTCCTCTGAAATGTGTAGCATCACATTAACATGATTAACGTGATTGTATTTAACAGCAAACAATTTGTTTTTAAGTAAATAATAAGCAGTGTAAATTAATATATGATGGAAATGCAGTAATATACACTGCTTAAACGCATTATAGTAGTTTAACATATTTACATCCGCCTGGCAGATCAAATATTGGGTATCCTTTGCTGCAACTCAGTTGTCTGCCTCAAAGTTAAAAAAAACTTTACAGTGGGACAATGTGTCCACCCACTTTGTGTCTGCTAGCATCTCATGGTCTCCGGTTGCTATCTTAATGCTAGTCTCTTTCCATGTGGATGCCCCTTAAGTGTGAGTATACAGTGGCTTGCAAAAGTATTCGGCCCCCTTGAACTTTTCCACATTTTGTCACATTACAGCCACAAACATGAATCAATTTTATTGGAATTCCACGTGAAAGACCAATACAAAGTGGTGTACACGTGAAAAGTGGAACGAAAATCATACATGATTCCAAACATTTTTTACAAATAAATAACTGCAAAGTGGGGTGTGCGTAATTATTCAGCCCCCTGAGTCAATACTTTGTAGAACCACCTTTTGCTGCAATTACAGCTGCCAGTCTTTTAGGGTATGTCTCTACCAGCTTTGCACATCTAAAGACTGAAATCCTTGCCCATCCTTCTTTGAAAAACAGCTCCAGCTCAGTCAGATTAGATGGACAGCGTTTGTGAACAGCAGTTTTCAGATCTTGCCACAGATTCTCGATTGGATTTAGACACCAGACAGGTCAGGGATAAAGTTATTGAGAAATTTAAAGCAGGCTTAGGCTACAAAAAGATTTCCCAAGCCTTGAACATCCCACAGAGCACTGTTGAAGTGATCATTCAGAAATGGAAGGAGTATGGCACAACTGTAAACCTACCAAGACAAGGCCGTCCACCTAAACTCACAGGCCGAACAAGGAGAGCGCTGATCAGAAATGCAGCCAAGAGGCCCATGGTGACTCTGGACGAGCTGCAGAGATCTACAGCTCAGGTGGGGGAATCTGTCCATAGGACAACTATTAGTCTTGCACTGCACAAAGTTGGCCTTTATGGAAGAGTGGCAAGAAGAAAGCCATTGTTAACAGAAAACCATAAGAAGTCCCGTTTGCAGTTTGCCACAAGCCATGTGGGGGACACAGCAAACATGTGGAAGAAGGTGCTCTGGTCAGATGAGACCAAAATGGAACTTTTTGGCCAAAATGCAAAACGCTATGTGTGGCGGAAAACTAACACTGCACATCACTCTGAACACACCATCCCCACTGTCAAATATGGTGGTGGCAGCATCATGCTCTGGGGGTGCTTCTCTTCAGCAGGGACAGGGAAGCTGGTCAGAGTTGATGGGAAGATGGATGGAGCCAAATACAGGGCAATCTTGGAAGAAAACCTCTTGGAGTCTGCAAAAGACTTGAGACTGGGGCGGAGGTTCACCTTCCAGCAGGACAGCGACCCTAAACATAAAGCCAGGGCAACAATGGAATGGTTTAAAACAAAACATATCCATGTGTTAGAATGGCCCAGTCAAAGTCCAGATCTAAATCCAATCGAGAATCTGTGGCAAGATCTGAAAACTGCTGTTCACAAACGCTGTCCATCTAATCTGACTGAGCTGGAGCTGTTTTGCAAAGAAGAATGGGCAAGGATTTCAGTCTTTAGATGTGCAAAGCTGGTAGAGACATACCCTAAAAGACTGGCAGCTGTAATTGCAGCAAAAGGTGGTTCTACAAAGTATTGACTCAGGGGGCTGAATAATTACGCACACCCCACTTTGCAGTTATTTATTTGTAAAAAATGTTTGGAATCATGTATGATTTTCGTTCCACTTTTCACGTGTACACCACTTTGTATTGGTCTTTCACGTGGAATTCCAATAAAATTGATTCATGTTTGTGGCTGTAATGTGACAAAATGTGGGAAAGTTCAAGGGGGCCGAATACTTTTGCAAGCCACTGTATTTACATGTATATGATACTGAAAAGTGCTGGGAGAAGAGGAAGTAGCCTATTCCAGCTGTCACTGGGCCGCCAGTTCATCAGAGGCCTGACAACCATCCACACCTACAGCTAATTTAGAACCACCAGTTAAACTGACCCCCACACGTACAGGGAGAACATGTGATCTCACCACAGAAAGACTGGCCAGCAGATTCAAACCAATAACGTTCTTGCTGTGAGGTGACAGTGCTAACCACTTCACTATTCTGTGAACAGTCTAGTGTTTGACTTTGGTCTGTTACTTAATAAAGTCAATAAACTGAGGACCTACAGAGAAAAGAAATGACTGAAGTATAATCAAAGGCATTACTAGGTTAATTATCTCTGCATCCCCATTTCAGTTTTTCCATAGTGTGCTAATGTTTAAATTACTTTAGATTTATTAAGAGCAAGCAAAGTCAGGCTACTTACACATCAAACCTTAGATTCTGCTTCTCTTCAAAGAAGAAATCCAGGACAAACTTCCTGACGAAATCAGGATTCCGAGTGTTATCGATAACTTCTGTCCTGCCAAACTACAGAAAAAAAGAAGTGATAATTGGTGGTAACAGTAGCATCGATTTTTTATATATGCTATAAAACTTGCTTTAAGAAAAAATACACCAGAGATACAACCAAGTAAAATTCATGAGGTTCAGCAACAAGTCATTAACAAATTTATACACAGAACTGGAATTCATAGACATAAATTTTCCTTTGCAAAACTCAGTATGACACTGAGCTGCATTGTGTTTTGCTGAACCTTGTTTCCCTAGAGAAATCAGAGTGTTACTTTGGAGGAGGCTCTCCACCCTGCGAGCCCACAGAGACTCAGTCCCAGCCTCTCTCCTGGGCCAGACTGTCTCTCCATCATACTGACAATCACGCCAGTAATCCCCCGGTGGACTGCCGGCCGCAGGGCTGTGGCATGGCCTGACAGCACCGTGTAATGAGCTATTGATCTTGGCACTGCCTCACCTAAGCCACAATACCTCGACTCATGTCCTTAGTGCCCAGCGCACATAATCCGCGCTATCAACCGTGTCCCCAGCCTATCCATTACCAAGGGCTCGCAGGTTACTATATTAGACCTCAGAACTGACCCACGGTATCGACCCGCAGGGAAAAGCCCGTGATATTTTCTTGCGGTGTTACTATTTCCAGGGATGGAGGCCTTTGGTTTATCATCTGACTCTGACATGATTGGTTAATAGATGTTAGAGCATTGTGGGCAAAGGTTAGGAATGGCTTTGTCAGTGATTTTTTTTTCTTATTCTTGGGTAAGTAAGGAGTTTTAAAGGCAGTGTCAGCATAGTCTCTAGGACTGTAAAATGAGTTGGTTACAGATGTAATCCTATTACACATACATGCTTTTTATCAACATTCCACTCCTTTCATCTATTGTTTTTCACTAAAGTACTGCCAGGGAACATTTATTCACTGTCAGAAATACGCTGGGTCACAGAAAAACTGACTCAAGGCTAAAAAACTGTTAAATAACAACAACATTGGTGCACAGAAGAAAGACCTGCACTTCAATTTGTTTTCCGTGTATGTCGTTATGGGAGCGTTTTTTGCGTTTATTGGGTAAGCTAAATGGAGTTCATAGAGACTGTGATACAAAAGCTGCATAAGGGATCTTTGAACCATTTGTTGCAGAGAGTTTAAAGAGATTTGTTTCCTTGGAAATCTGCAGTTCTCAGGCTGGTAAGTAGACATCTCTGAAAGCATATTTGACAGGTATTAGAATAAGAATGCAGCACTACCACATATATTGTAATTGGTGTAATTCAATAGTATTTCCCTTAGCACTACATGGATGCATATTTGCCCTAGACTAAACTGATCTTGGATTTAGCACTCAGAACCCAAATTAACATGGATACAAGCAAGAATTCAAACAGCTCATAGAAAGAGGCGATAATTGCCATCTTCAATGTGATCTTAAAGCCTTTCAAATCCAAAAGTTCTTTCAAATTAAAGTGTTCTTTTTCTGTAGCATTGAATAGTCATGATTAAATAAGCCAAAATCAGATTTAAAGGTAGGAGTTCAACTAGCTATCAAGCTAATCTGCTTCACCAGGACTGTGTGGGTGTGTTTTGAACAAATTTAATGAGCAGAGGCTTGACATCTTAAGAAAACAACCCCATAATTGTCATCATATTTTGATTCAAAGGTTGCAAAATCCTGATTGCTGCAGGGAATGAACTCCCACCCACTTCAAGCAAGTGAGAGAATCTCTCATTAAAGACGAACACAGAAATGTTTCAAGTGAATCAACAGAAGTAACACCCCAAAATCCATAGTAGGATGGCAATCTTGCTGTGTCTGTGTCCTATAATGCAAACGACCAAGTGAATTTAGTCAAAGTGTACAGTAGCATTGCTGACAGCAGGCTACAGAGTGTGTCCATGTTTGTTTTTGTTTGTTTGGTTTAATTTAAATCAGAAACGCCAAATAAACAAAGTGAAACTTGAAAAGTGGTTGAAATTCATGGAGTTTAGTCATTTTAATGGGGACAGACCAACGGCTGCAGACAAACTAGATGATTACTTCATGAGAACCCATGTTTTCATTTTCAAGATGCCGACTCGTCTGCAAACACTTTTCAATTGATCACCACTGAAACAATTATATTTCAAACGATGAAACATTGAAGATGAATTAGGGTTTAGCAGTCATTTTCAGTGGCTGCCAAGTTTAGCTAATATACACTAAACAGTCAAGACATCTCCTGGCCCAGCACCGTCCATAAGGTTTTGGACAGTGGCAGTTCTTTGATAGTTTTTTTTTTTTGCCTCTGCACACCACCACAGTGGATTTTAAATCAAACAGTCAAGATGTGATTAAAATGCAAATGTTCAGCATTAATTAAAGGGGTTTTAAAAAACCCTGTTAACTGCAGTCATTTTTAGAAGGTCACTTCTTAAATTTGTGCTGTATTAAAAAAAACTTAAAAAAGATAAAAAGGCCTGAAGAAAGATCTGAAAAAGATGAGTGTTGATGGAAGATAAACATGTTTGTATCTGGTATCTGTACACTGGAATTCTTAATATGAGGTCCGAAGACATCGGTAGGAGTGAAGGAGGCCATCATTAGGCTGAGAAAAGTGTCCTGATGCATGCTCAATCATCCAGGTAAGTAAATCCCAAAAGGTTGATTCTGTTCATCTGGACGTAGCGTTTTGTGGGAGAAACGTTTCGTCACTCATCCAAGTGACTTCTTCAGTCTCAGCTGACTGCAGGTTTCCCCAAACTTATAAACAGTACATTTGCACAACAGCTGAAACTAGCACCACTGGAGGAACAATGGGCTGGGAGGTCAGTTCCTTGGTCATTATGCAAATTATCTTGACCATTGATCAACAACCACTGATCAAAGAACACTGATCAATGGCCATGAGTACCATTCACAGAGAGTTGGGGAATGGCTGCAATCACAGCATTGTAAAATGGTGAAAGATGTACCCTTAGGCCCGCTCCTCGATTCAGAGATGGTCTTTCCCTTTTCACGTAAATTGCCTCCTTGACTCTGCGCTCAAACCAGCGTTCCTCCCTGTCCAGGATGTGTACTTCCTCTTCCCAGAGTGTCCACTGGTCTGTAGGTGTGAATAGACTGCAGAGTCCTGGCCTGATGAGGTTGCTCTTCTGTGTTATGCCATCCGCTTCGCCAGAGGTTGTTTGGTTTCCCCGATGTATAAATCCTGGCAATCCTCCTGGCATTTAACAGCGTACACTATGTTACTCTGTTTGTGTCGGGGGACCCGACCCTTGGGGTGGACCAATTTTTGGCGTGCCGTGTTTTATGGTTTAAAAGCCACAGAGATGCGGTGTTTAGAGAAAATGCGTTTCAACCGTTCCGATATTACTGACACATACAGGATCACTACACGTTTTCACTTAGGCAGCAGCTGTCGTTCTCTCCTGGATCGGCTGGAGCTGTCTTTAGGTGCCTTCCCAGCTTTGACAAATGTCCAGCTGGGGTAACCAAATTTACTGCAAATGTACTGTTTATAAGGTTGGGGAAGCCTGCAGTCAGCTGAGACTGAAGAAGTCACTTGGATGAGTGACGAAACGTTTCTCCCACTGAAAGCTCTACGTCCAGATGAACAGAATCAACCTTATAGGAGGCTGAGAAAACAGAATCTATGATAGTAAAAAACATAGAATACTGAAGTGCATGATGCCAGAATTATTTCCATGGTGAGAAAAATTAATTCACAACATCTAGACATACCCATAAATGTCCATGACATATCCATAAAACTTTTGAGGAGGTAGGCGTATCACTGTCAAAGTCTACCATCGGGTGACAACATCATCAGTGGACTTATAGGTTTACAAGAAGGTGCAAACCACTGATTACACTCAAGCACAAGAAGACAAAATTAAAGCTCGGCAGGAAACGTCTAAAAGAGTCAGTTCTGCACAGTTCTAATAAAAGTTCTTTGGACACATGAAACCCAGATTAACCCACAAGATTTATGGGAAGAGAGTAAAACAGGGCCTTTTGTTTACTGATGATGTGGCTGCTGATAAAAGTAGCAAGAAGAATTCTAAGAAAAAAAGTGTCATGTCCAGAAACATATCGACCTAACTCTATTGGACCAACAGGATAAAGGTTTGTTATGCTCTTAAAATGTAGGCACTACAGTGACTGTTTGTGGGGAAAATGGATCACTGTGTGATGACTACAGTTGCAGAAACACAATCTGGGACTTGTTTAACTCCTAGGATTGTTTTCTGGTGATTTTCCTTGGTTTAATTCTATAAAGACTTTTATTAGAGACAGAAAAAAAGTCTGTTAACTGTCTGCTTTCTGTCTGTTAACAAGACAATAAGATTCCTTTGTTGTGGGGAGGATGATAAATAAAAGTACCAGCTTAATAACCTACTATAGCTTCCTAGAGTTTAGTCTGTTCAGTGAATGCAATTATAACACCGATTTGATGAAATACAGTTTGTATCACCACAAAATTCCATAGTCGGTGTAGCTCTACCTTCATTTCTGGCTCAAGGGCATGTAATCACACAGACAGAGCTGAGACAGAGTAGTCTGCAGTCATCTATGGGGTACCACTGCTGATTTGTTGACCTTTAAGTGGAGGATCATAGCTGTTCACTGAGGAAAACTGATCCGCTTGTAATCATAAAACAAATGAATAAACAGTCTGATGCAACTGGAACTGAAAAACTCCAGCAATCAAGCTTCAGCATCATCTTGTATGACATAGAATGAAATTATTGCATTAGCAGGGCTCATTTTGTGTACAGGCTATGCAATATTAGCCGTATATACCACCGATAGCTTTGTTTCGCGTAACAAATATGGCCTATAAGTAAGACGATACAGTATCACGATGATACTTCATTAGCTTAGTTTTTCCCATCACATGGTTACTGCGTGCATTTGAAATATTATAAAAATTTATTGCACCTTATTTTGATGCACAAGCTCTCTATACTGTGCACACATAATTAACAAAACATTCACAAAATACAAAAAACCCATCATGCTCACAGGACATTTGCATGTAAATGTTACTGAATGTTAATGAATAATTTCTGTATAAATTGCACTTACAAATGACATATAGACTATTTACATAATGCATAATGATGTCAAAAGCACACAAAGGATTTCCAGGTTTCCATCCATGTGCAATTATCTCCTCGAGGTGTCAATATGTAAGGCTGGCAGAGAGATATTTACTCTGTTGATTGTGCTGCAATTCATGCAGTGCTTTTTGATTAAGCCCCGCCACATGGAAAGCAAAGGTGTGAGGTGCGTTAAAATGAGGGGATCAATGGTAGCCAAATAGTGTGACTAAAGTATACAGAGTGACTAGAGGCAACATGTAGGCAAACTAGATGAGGGAATGTAGGGCCGAGATGTGAGACATGAACTAGATAGATAAAAATGTATTCAAACTGTTAATGAGCAATGGAATGTCACGTGACCTTGCTTTTAAAACAGTGACAGTGGATGAGACAGCAAGATATCAAGGGGAGCAGATGGTTCATTTTTGATGAGGTGGAAAAAGAACTGACCTTCTTTTTCTCACTGCCCTGAGTCATGACAAGAATCCATTTCATTCAACATCATAAAATTATGAGTCTTTTAATTTATTTATTCCATCACCTCCACCATGAATTCACCAGTTTGGGTCTGATATGTGGGGTTTATTTTTTTCCCCCCGGTGTTCAAGATGTGGTTTCACTTTCTGGGCAAGTGAAGAGGCTGACACTTCCAATTTTCTACAAAATGTTCTCAGGGGTTTTTGTGAGTTGCCTCTGGACTTCATCTTAATAACCCCCATTTTAAGTTCTGATTGAAAATCACTAACACTGAAGAAAACTCATTTATATCATTCCCTATAAAAAAATAAATATAAAAAAAATCTGGCAGATATGTAGACAAAAATATTGGATATTGTTTTTGGGAACAGAAAGGTTGCTTAACTTACCTCCCTCCATTCTTTGGTTCCCACAGCCTGCAGATACAACACAACCACTGGAAGGAAACGTGGAGGAGTAGAGGCCAAAAAGGAAGCATGAAGAAAAGAAAAAACACGCTTTTTAATCTCAGTCACTAGTGTAATGGTTTCTACATGTTGCCACCTACATATCAACACACTCACATCCACATATATTGCAGTTAGATCTGATGTAGCCGCAAGCAGAGTAAACAATTTCTTCTTAAACACAATGAAAGACCATTTAAAAAATGTGGAATTTTCAATATCCAGTGGTGATATTTACACTCTATTAATAAAACAGCTGTCCATTAGAACAATAACAACATATTTTCATTGTACATTTCTCTCATTTTCACACTTTTCAGCCTGATCTCGCTGCGTAACTGTGAGGGAGTAATCATTCTCTACATTTTCTGCCTCGCAGATATGCTGTCACCACCTTCAGCCAGGCCTCTCTCTGGCTATTAATATGCATGAATATTACCAAAAAAAAAAAATGCAGAACTGCTACAAGGCATGGGTCTAAAGACCAAATTGGTAGGGTGCCATTGCAAACTCCCCTCTCACAGAAAATAACAGAATCAGTTGTGAGCAAACACATACAAATTTAATGATATCTCATCAGCCTCACCTGTACTTAGTGTTCAGTGTTTGATTGCATGTTAGCATATTCTTGTTCAAACAGGCTTGGCTAAAATACTGTAATAAAAATACTATTCTTCCATGTAAACAAAAAAGGTTTCCACGGAAACCCTTCTGTGTTTATAAAATCTTTCTGATCAGATGTCTTTACTGACATGACTGAAAATTTACCTGTTGCTATAACCCTGCAAGTGCAATCCAAGATACATGTTTATATCCCATCTCTATTTTGACTTTTATTATATGCATGTACCTGCAGTGGTTATGTAGTGAGCAGTGAGCGCTTCCAAAGCTCACACCTGATAATGAACAGAAACTATAAATATCAGATGAACAACCGCAATCCTGAAGTTCTATGAGTTGAAAAAAAAAAAGAAGAAGAAGTAAACAGAAGTGTATGGGGAAATGACCCTACAGCTATTTCCTGATTCATATTTCACATAGTGTTCATATTGTCCCCATGATGTTCATTGTGATCCATTTAAAAAGAATGAGAGCCTGTCCCCTGTTTTCCTTCAAGCCAGATCTTTGCTTTATGAAAAATGTAAAGCACCAGCGAGCACAGATTTGGGCTTTAAAATGTTTAAAATGTTTTATATATGCAGTCTGTGACAGTGCACCTGAAGCACCACAGCTGGCCTGGCTCTGTTAATGCATTGCTCCTGCCATGCAGTGCTCTGAGCTAAATTATGAAAGCCTCGCAATTACAGTACTAACATGCTGACATTTAGCAGGTATGAAGGTGTAACTGTTACCACGGTCTACTCAGTCTAGCTTCCTAGTATTTCTTTGGATAATAATAATAATAATAATAACCATGATGTCATTAGTTTTGTCATTGCGTTTGTTCATAAAACAGTTTATAGAAAAACAGTCATTCTGAGCAGAGGACAGTGCAATGACCAAACTGATTAGCAGCGTATTTGTCTTGACATGTCTACAAACGCAAATGACCAAACCAACAAAGGTTTAACTTCAGTTTAATACTTGACTTAGTTCTTCCTCAATATTTCTGATAAAGATTTGAACAAAAATTCATCATATTTATTACATTTTGATTATAATTCACCAATAAGTTGTTGAGTTATTTCACTCAAAACAGCTTGCTGATCTCATAGAGGAAGTGTCAAGGCAACCAAGTCACCAAGCATATACGAATGTATAAGTGGATCATGTATCTGCTGTTTTGATTGGACAAAGTATAAAAATATCAGCCTCCCAGTGATGCTAGAGGACAACTCAGGAAATAACCAAAGTTTTTTTTGATCCATTCTATGTGGACCCAGAATTTCACAGCATTCAGTAATTGCTGGGATCGTTCATTTGGATCTCAGAAATGGCAGACTAAATTTTCCATCCAAAAGCCTTAGAGACCGCCTCTTTAAACCTAGCATGGCTAAAGCGTTTTAGCCTAGAAAGGCTAGGGCAGAAAGGGTTTATTTTAAAAGACTTAATATGACTTAAACACTTTTTGTTGCAAGCAATCCCACTATAATCTGGCTTATTTTTACAGTAACTCATTAAGTCTCAAAAAAATTCTGGATTTGTCAAATTGTTTCCCTTACAAATTACTATTCTAGAACTCTTTAAATAAAATGGGCCCAAGTAAGTTCTCCAACTGGTTAGAATTCATACTTTAATGTTTACCGTGTCCTGCTGTGCTTTGTTTAACATTATATCTGTCTTCTGAGGGCAAAAGTTACTTTACAACAGCATAAGTATGCAATAACACAGAGGCAGACCAATTATAACCCACAGATTTATTATGTTTATCATGTTAAGCTCAAACACAAACATGTTCATACCTAAGCTAACAACTAACACTCACAAAAGGCCCTTATAGGGTGTATTAATAATTGGCCAAGTGTTGCTGTTTGTGTCTAGACAGGCACCATCAGCCACTTTGTGCCTCTGTGAAGTTTAGACATTAGCTCTAATGAACTTCAGACTGTCTGGACCGACAGACGATTAAAACCACATTTTCCCTCCTAATGAGCAATTAAGAGAGGCGAGATAAGACAGAAAGAAGAGCAGACAGCAAGCGGTTTGGGCAGAGGGTTTGAAATAAAACAATCTTTTCTTTGTCTGACTATTAGCCATAAGGGCAGGAATATTGCTGCTTAAATGAGGTTTATAAATCTGATTAATCCAAGTTAATCAGTCAGTGAATTAGCCCTCAGTTGAATAACAGAAAATAAAACATTGAAGACAAATGAACACCAGGGGTTCAGTCTGTTTGTCTCAAAGTCATACCCCTTAACTGCAGTAATGATGTTTGAGAGAGAGTACGGTGCTTTGACTGAGATCAGAGTCAGGGGACCTTAATGTTCCCCGAAGGTTGCAGAGTTAGAGCAGCCCAGACTCTAACTAATCCCCGGTAAAGCCATTTGAGTGTCGTCCGTCTCGGAAGAACCTGACTGATTGCCTGCTTTATGGAAAGTGACTGACAAAGGAAGGAGCCCATCTGGTCAACCGCACAGCGGCCAAATCACAAGGCAATTCCATATCCCTCCTCCCATGACTCCTGACAACAGTCTGGCTGCAGGATGGGCACACAGGGGACACTAAACATGAATGATTCAGAATTGAGCGCAAATCATATCAAGTTCTAATCTGAATGCACATTTTAGCAGTGTACAGGTCATACAGAAATAGAACATCTCCAGCAAACAGGAATCTGCATATGTAGATGTTAACACATTCATACCAGAATCTTTTGTCCAAACACACAAATGATTATTATACCATTACTATTCTTCTAAAGCAAATGAATCCAGGATTTCGGTTCACTTGGCCACCTGATGTTTTGAAACCTGGTTTCCAAAGAACAATGTTGCTTTGCTTTTATCTTGGCTCCCTGTGTCTGTCAGAGAGACAAAGAGCCAATCAGATAAAAGAGAAAAGAGCATTTTACTTTACTACCAGCAAGTAGCTTTTTTTCAGGTAAATATCAAATAGCAAAGCTCAGCCACATGAGCCAGATCATACAGATCCACATCCACATAAACACAGTTTACTAGCTAGCACTGACAAAAACATTTCCAGATACTGCTGCACTGCAGGCCTTCTCGGCCAGCAGGGTTGTAAAAGTTTGTAGATACAGTTACAGTATCCAGTTACATAGAAATATATAGGAGAAAAGCTGCTGACTGCCTTTCCTCATCGACTCAGTCAATTTTGAACCATACTGAATATAACATGATGTAAATTTTTTAAAATAAAGTTTCAGTTTGTGTCAAAAAGGAGGATAAAGAAGAATGCTATCATATGATTGGGGATTTTTTAGCCTATTAGCGTGTAGTAGTATCTGATATTTATCCTGAAAATTTCACTCCATATTCTAGACCCGGGTTTGATTTCCATTTCTTTAATGATGTAGGTACCATAGAAACCATGTGGTACCAGCTAAACAAGACAATACAACAACATCTTAAACACTGAACGCCAGTGCAGGTTCACCAGCATGTGGATTTAGGGATATATTTGCAATGTGAGTCGGACGATCAGAGAAAACTTAGACCACTAAAAGACAGGACGTCACAGAGAACTTTGAAAGAAACACCTCATATTTACCTAAACAAACAGGCATCTATTTCACACAAAACAAGGTGACTGAATTTTAGCCATTAAAGTCATATTAACAGTATATTGCCAGAATTTTCATCATGATTCAACTGGTATTGTGAGCCTTAACATGTTTAATATCCCAAGAACTTTGTGCACCTGCAAAGGATGCAGTGCACACTATGACTGCTTTAATATTTAGAGCTTGGCACTCACACTGCACACCCTACATGTCATTTTCTTGGGTTCTTCCTCCATGAATATTTTCTGCAGCACATCAAAGGTGTATTTGAGCTCACTTGGAGAGCTCAGGTTTCGAGCTAGGGCAAATTCATGAGGTGGCTCCTCGTTCCCCTCTGATAACAATTCCCAGTCTGTATTTCAATTTCAGTTTCTTCTTATCTAAACTGTCACTAAATATGGAAACAGGATACTTGTGCAACAGTCCTACAGGACTACACATCGTTAATGATGAGTACTTTCTTTGAGGGAAATCGTGTTTCGGCCATTTTTTTTTTAATTTAATGAACAGTTCTAAATAAAACAGCAGAAATCAGCAGAAGCAGGAACAGTAGTTGTATTATTAACAACTGCAACAAATATTATGTTTAGCAAAGGGAATGAGGGGAAGTGGCTTGAACTACCTACACTATGTGTCCTGCACCCCCCAGCACTGCATTTCATCACATCTAAACTGCTGTGCATTTTATTTGTCTACAGATTTCTCAAAGATATACACATCCAATAACTTCCAGGACACGCTTGTACAAAATATGACAAATCTGCCCTTCAAACCAACATGTCTGTCCCACAAGTATGTTGAGAGTAGCTGAAAATGCCAGAGCATACTCTCAGTTGAGCAACAGTTACATCAACAGTCACCTGTGTGAAGGTTTTATTTGTCTGCTGGGGATTTCTTGCTGCCTGCCTCCAGGATTTGCGCTGAAGGAGAATTTCATAAGAGTGAAGGCAGACACAAATAAGATTCCACAGACTTAGTTACAGGCTGAGGACACAAGCTGCTCACTGTGAGGTGAAAGAGAAAGGTGGTCAGGTAGATGGAATGTAGGGCTGTGGGGGGATGGCGCTAGAAAGGGGTGACTGATAGAAATCTAGCTAAAAGGTGAGGACAGAGAGGGAACGGGGAGTACGAATATTAGACAGGCTGGGTGGGAGTAGGAAAACAGAGGAGGAGATAAAGACAGAGAGATGAGATGGATAGATGATTGTTTGGCAAATAGAAGTGGAGTGCAAATCTGATTCCAGCACAGTGAGGCGGTGGAAGATTTCAGCTAGGAAAAGGAGTAGGTTTAAGACCTCGGCTGTCAAAAATCCTTCACAGATACACAAACTGTCATATAAGACTGCCATATGAGTTAGCTAGGTTAGTAGCACTTCCTCACAAATCTGCTGATCTGCTAATGTTTGGAGACTAAATTGCCGAACCTCATTGATGCTTTCATTCATCAATACCAACCACTGAGGACAATATGCAAAGTCATTATTAGAAGGATGGGCGGATGCCGGTGGCACAAGCTGCCAGTTTATCAAGTCTATCATCATGATTCCAGTCCAGTTGGGAGTGTTGTTTTTTAAATTTTCTATTACAGGTACCTTCAAAGGTGTTGTATTTTCATTTGAGGCAGCCTTACAAACTTCATGTTAAGGTAACCACATTCTAGCTACATTTCCGGACTTATTGTGCTGATGTTCAGCTCCTTACCTTTGTTCTTGGACTCTAATAGAGTAGCTTTGTATGATTCACAAATTAATAATCCCTATAAACAACTTTTACTGGGCCTTAAAATGAGTCATTTTACTTCCCTCCCATGTAGTTTTACAGCAGCTTTTTTCTGATTGGCTGTAGCTTCAAAACCTTTCTTACATTTCCCAGGAGAACATTGACCAAAATATCACGCTTCCTTCCCCGCCTTGCATTCTTCCCATACAGCATCCCAGTGCCAGGTGTTCTCCAGGTAAGCCACACACAAGTACCCGGTCATCTACGTGATGTAAAAGAAAATGTGATTCATCAGAACTGGCCAATAAACTACGATCCACTAAATCCACCTACAGTAGTCGCCCATTTGATCGGACCACACAGGCCAGCCTTCGCTCTCTATATGCATCAGTGAGCCTTGGCTGCCTTGACTGATGTATTTACAACAGAAAAAAAAATACAGTTAAAATTATTATTTGGAGTCTAAGCCCTGAGGTTTTCATTTACACAGGAAATTACTTATACATACACTGACCTAATTATTTCCAACTTTGGCCATGTAAGAGGGAGAAGCATAACAGGTCCCCTTGGTGCACACGTGAGGTTTAGATGCTCAGTGAATGGCTACATACAGCATCTGACTATTGGCATCAGGCATCAAGGTCATTTATTTAGCATTCAGTTATCACTCAGTGTATAATAAATATGAAGGACATATTCATAGTGTACTGCTGAACACATTCAAATAACATGCAAAAGATCTCCAGTTCAAAACACAAAACCCTGCGAGGGTCGCATGTGAAATAGTATCAAATCAAATATATGGATCCATGTGCTATAGTGACCTGGAAGACGAAGAATTTAACTAAATGTCCAGACTCACTAGGAAAGCTAAAGCTAAACCATGTAATAATAGCATGCCTAATGCTCTGTTTACACTCCCTGATTTTTTTTTTTCAGTCCTCTTTTCAGGTAGGTCGTGGTTAATGGATGTTGTGGGTGTGGAATGGACGACCCTCGATGTCTGAATCAACGGGGGCTGCTCACTCTTTCCTCAGAACTCATTAGGAAACCTTGGGGGTAATTAGAGACCAGTGACCTTTAGTTTCAAGGTATGACTCAGGCCTTGCATTTACTCACCCCACTGAGCCTTTATTGAAATATAATTGACCAAGTGAAGGAAAGAAAACTTCCCATGTTAATGTGTAAACAATGGATGACAAAAAATATTCTGAGTAAAATTCTGTCATCCTTTATTTTGCAAGAGGCATTCGGCCTCACGTGTCCCTGCTGTTTGCACACAAGTATATATATATATATATAAAACTCATCCATATACAATGAATATAATGGCGAGATCTTTAGGAGAGGAGGACAAGCTCTCCAAACTATAACCACACCTGCTGTGTTACAACAAAACATTAACTCCTACCTGCTGATGAGTCACAATCCTCGAGCAGCTACAGCAAAATGAATGCAAAAGAAATACCATATAATGTGATGAATTTGATAAACATGACTCACCAACTTGCAAAGAGAGACTACAAAGAGTAATCATAATTGATACAATAATTGATTTTACTTTTATATACTCCTGGTCCGATGGTGAGCTGGGGGATTGCCTCTCCTACAGATTTTAATGGAGCGAAACACCCATGCATGTGGATGGAAACTGTCAGTACTCCACCAGCAAATGATGTTACATAAGAGAAGTGGGATGTTTTCATATGGGAGCCTGAGAGCAGTTTAGATGGTGGTGGATAGAAATAAAAGAGTCAGATAATTCCTGAGCTAGTAGCTTCGGGAGCTGCTGGATGACAGCATGAAGCAGCTGTACGAGATTGCTTCTACTTTTAAAGTGTCTTCTCTTAAACTTTCAAAGTTGTAGCAATCCGATGTCATCAGTAATTTTCTGTGTAATAGAGCTCCACAACCAGTGAAATATCACATCTGGATAGGAATTAAAGTTGTAAATTATGCTCTTTGAAGTTTAAAAAGGTCACTTCAGTGCTGTGCCCAAAAGCGCAAAGAGGTACAGTCAAAGTTATTGGGAATGAGAAGAAAAATATCTCATGAATTTCATTATTTTGTATCCGGGACCATAGCAATCTATCAGACAGATATATTTGTCTATTTCACTAAAAGACCGAAATTTCTTCTATTTCTCCCAGCCCCTAATCTCTTCAGGGAGCCGCACTTGGAGAGAAATTTTACTCTGAAATGCACAAGACCTCTTTGCATCTGTCCAAGGGCAAAGTCTGTGTGGTCGGGGTCACGCATGCCTGGAATTCATTAAAATCTGGTAGAGACAAGGCTGAAAACATGCATATCATGCTGCCTAACAGCATTGCAGAGCATGTAATATTAATAATGAAAGGAGTTATGTTTCAAAATTAAACATCCATCATCATTTTAAAAAAGTGACACCTCCTTTAAAACGCTGGCTGACAGGTTGGTACACAGCACGCCAGAGTTCTTTTCAAAGGGACTTACATAACTTCATTCCTTGGCGGAGAAAATAGTAGTGTAGTATACTGCTGAGTGACGGATTTGATTTTTGTATAAGGCCCAAACTCAACCAGTTTCCATGACTGTGCAAACTGCTTTCACACCAAGTAATATGAGTGAGGGATTTAAACAAAAAAAGGGTTACATTTTTTTGTACTGGTCTGTTTGTTTTCATGTAAAAAACCATCTGTGATTTTGTTACTGTGACTTAGCATAATATGGTACAGTCTAGCAAGCAAACTAACATCTGTTAACAGACAGACTTGTACATCTGGGCGACCAGATGTTCAGGGGGTTGAGAAGCTCATCTTGTAACCGGAAGGTTGCCGGTTCGATCCCCAGCTCTTTCTGTCTTGGTCGTTGTGTCCTTGGGCAAGACACTTCACCTACTACTTACTGGTGATGGCCAGAGGGTCCGATGGCGCGATATGACAGCCTCGCTTCTGCCAGACTGCGCTGGGCGGAGGTGGCTACAACTGTAGCTCGCCTCCACCAGTGTGTGAATGTGAGAGTGAATGAATAGTGCAACTGTAAAGCACTTTGAGGGTCTCGAAAAGCGCTATATAAATGCAATCCATTATTATTATTATAAACCCACATGTAAGGATGCTTTCTATAATAAGAATTACTGGCTCTTGCCTCCTTTAATCTCCAATTGGCTACTCTACAGACCAGCTGACTCTTTGTGGGTCTTCTGGTATAGCCAGCTCGACACTTCCTGACCCATCCAATGGCCATTAATACCCTTTATTGTCAAACGTATTTACTCACCCATCCAAATGATTCCAGTGTTCCAATGACTCCTCAGCCAAGAAAGTCATAAGCCAAATAAAATCACAGCAGGGTCAGTGGGTCAACTTTCTGCAGGGTCAATCACTACAGACCTCCAAACATCATGTGGCCTTCAGATTAGTTCATTAACAGTGCACAGAGAGCTTCATGGAATGGGTTTCCATGGCTAAACAGCTGTGTCCAAGCCTCACATCACCAAGCACAATGCAAAGCATCTGATGCAGCGATGTAAAGCACACCACCACTGGACTCTAGAACAGTGGTGGATGCTAGAGAACTTGTTCTCATGCTTCTCCAGCTGGCAATCCGATGGGCAAGTCTGGGTTTGGCAGTTGCCAGGAGAACGGTACTTGTGTGACTGCATTGTGCCAGGTGTAAAGTTTGGTGGAGGGGGGATTGTGGTGTGGGGTTGAGGTCAGGACTCTGCGCAGGCCAGTCAAGTTATTCCACACCACATCACCAATTCATTCCAAACATGTTTGGAATGAATTAGAGTGGAGACTGCAAGCTTCTCCTCCAAAATCAGTGTATGACATCATACATGGCTTCTGAGAGAATGGCAAAAAAAAAGTGAAATACACTCCTACACCTTATGAAAAGTCTTCCCAGAAGAAGCGGATATAGCTGCAAAAGGTGGGCAGACACCATATTAAACCCTAAAAATGGGATGTCACTTAAGTTTATATGAGTGTGTAGGCAGATGTGCAAATACTTTCAGCAAAATAGTGGATATTTGATATAGATTTAATGAGAAATGGAGTGTTTACTTCTAGGAAATGAAAACCTTTCAAAGATGATTGATCAATAGAACTAGAATAGGTGAAAAATAGAGATACCAGTGTCTACCTTAAAGATAACCTTCAAATCAAATAAAATCTATACCTGCACTTTTTTTTAATTTTCCTCACCTAAATTAGTTTTTAATGGTTTAATGCTTGTTTGGGGGTTGCTACAGATTCAGCTCAAGACCTGCGACAACTATGAAAGTAAACACATTAATGAAATGCAAAAACGAAGGTCAGACATCAGTGGTGTAAATCATGTCAGGATGAGTGTAGAAGCCAGGTGCCGCTAATCAAGTGCACTTCATTAATTGATCACCAGCATGTGTGAGCACCTCCATAAAAACTGAATCTTTGCCAATTTGTAGTCTGGAGCATTCAGGTGTGTTAACACAGTGCCACAGTCTTCACAGCACTCTATGCCCAGCAAAGTCACCTCAAGGTCAGACCATGCAATCAGAGAAACTGCAACAAAACCAAAGAGCTACACACAAGTTCACACCAGTACAATTAGACAAAGACTGTACAAGTATGGCTTGTTTGGAAGGGTTGAAGATGCATAATCATAGTGCACAGTGTCACATTTGGCCGAAAGCAAACATTCAAACACCTGGTCTTTCTAAATCGCTTTACATTTAAGCACAAAAGTGAAAGAACAACAACATCTTCAATATATTCTTTGTAAAAACCTACTGGTTAGCCTACTGCTTTCAACGTGTCATGTTTATTCATGTCCATCTAAATGGGGAAAAGCTGTTTGCAAGCCAACTTAACAGTCCTTTACTTTACACAGATGAGCACATGAACAGTGCAGGTATACAGTACATCCTCCATCCCTGTGTGGGCGGTGAGAGAGAGGCATCGGCTAATTTGATGGTGGAGTAAGAGAAACTCAAATTAAATTTACACAATGACCAGGCAACGTGACACAACATCTCCAAGGACAAACGCTGAGTCATCAATAAATTAGATAAGAAGAAGTGCCTGAAAAGATGAGTGTTTGGCATCTAACACATTCTTGTAGAAAGCTGTGACAGACAGGTTCACGAGCAGGAGACAGATACGCAGACAGACAGGCGCAAACAAGCACACACCCTTAGCTCAAAGCTGTTGACAAGAACAGCTGAAATTCTCAGAATGTGAATGCAGGAGAAAAGAGATCACATATTTATTGTTGTGCTCTTGAGAAAAAAATCCAATCATTACCAAAGTCCAAAGCCATAGCTACCTAGGTATGAAAAAGAGACTCACTACAGCACTGAAATGATAGCGAATATCAACAACCGGATCACTGGGTTTCGTCGAGCACCATTTGATATGAAGTGCCATCAAAGTTCAGAAGCACTGGGTTCTATCTGTAATTTGGTCTGCCTATTTTTAAACCAAATATGCAGCCATGTGCTTTCGTGTTTGTTTTGTGTCGTACAGTAGATCCATCACTGATCCCTGACTTTGAAAAATATGTTTTTTGAAAAACTGTTTTGCAGACTGTAACTGTAGTCAATTCATTCAAAACCAGTTTCACAGACCAGTCTGGCTATTTTCTTTAACCTCCTAAGACCCGAACTCTTTCATGGCATGCATTTTTAATATCTCTTTCCTATTCGGGCTGATTGTATGTATGTAAAAACAAAGAATTACGTGATTTATTTTTTTTTTACCTGATGTTTGTTTCTGAGAAGAATGAGATCCACATATGAGGACATTCACTTTAAATTTCGATAGGACAGTGGCAGTATGTCCTCGTAAATGGATATCAGGCCCTTGTAGAGCTAAATATGACGTCCACATATGTGGGCGCCAGGTCCTAGGAGGTTAACTAAATTTGTAAAAGATCTGGAGATCATTATGACAAAATAATAAATCTATTACCGAAATACCGTAGTGTACAAAAGTCTCAAACGACGCCACATTTCTTTATATTTGTTTTTGTGTAATTTGTCACACCTCAGCCTTCTTTCCCTTCTTATTCTCTTGTTTTAAGAATGCTGTCTTAAGAGACACCTTTCCACTGACACCATTTCTGATGAGGCTTCGTCAATAGTAGATGGATCAACTCAAGCAGATCAACTCAACTCAACTTTATGATACTGTCACACTATTAAACATTAGTAAGCTATTAGCAAGTGCTTAATTCAGCATTTATACATCATTATTCTTCCTTAGTATGTCATTTATAAATACAGATATGTTTATCCATCTGTTACTGTTACACCATGTGCATCACTGCTGTACATGGTGTATCTATGTACAGCTATCACTGCTAGTAATAATCGGAATCATACTAATAATAGTATATTTGCATTTATAAATGGCATACTAAGTAGGAGTAATAATGTAATGATACATAAATGATGAATTAAGCACCTTCTAATACCTTATTAATACCTTAATAGTGTGAAATCGTTATAAAGTGTTTTTTTCTTTTTCTTAAGGACATGACTTTCAGAAGTTGCTCATCCGGTGTAGATTTTTTAGGCATGCCATTTCTTCCTGTTGTCCTTCACTTGTCCAGTTTCCTTCAATTTCTTCGAGCACACACTACACACCATGCTAAGATTTCCCGAGTTTTCAGCTAATAGCACTTTGGGAATCACCTTGTTGATGCAAAAATACCATCATATGCCAGTCAAATTGTGTTATCTTTGTCATTTTCTAATGAGTTTACTAAAGAAATGGGATCCAGCCATGGCTCATGACCTTTGCCTAGTAATGTAGGGGGAATATTGGCAGAGACCACATCACTAGCTTGGTTCATTGCGGTGAGCTCAGTAACATCAAAAAGCCTGTATTTACACAGAAGACAACAGTGGCTGGTGGTCACAGTATCCCTGGCATTGTACAGAAACCCCTTGTCACTACATTCAGCCAGAGCAGCACAGAACAGGATGCAGGGATATCATTATCCAAGTCAATCACTGAGAGAAGAGAAGTGAGCAAATACAGAGCTTTTAACACAAGGTACCACCAGAGGTTACGTTTCATTGTCCATCATTTTGACAGACAAGGCTGTAAAAAGTGAACTGGTCTGTCACAACATAATTTTACCTGCCATTTTAATCTCCTTGTACTTTTCAGTGAAACTGAGTCATATCTAATAGTGCTACATTTTCAAAAACAACTCAATCACAATATCTAATATAAAGGACAGAGCATGCATTTAGGAGAGCATGAAGAGAAAACAGAAACGCTAAAAAAGCAGATAAATGAGCCTAAACAGGCACATATGAATTAAGTGTATTTGAAATGAATTTAAATGTAATCAAATCGAATCATTACATCTCCCTCAACAGACACGTTTTTGTATCATATTTTATTTTATCCTAAAGACTCTTCCTGTGCTGCAACAATAATTCAATACTGAAATCATGAGGGAGTCATCAAGTTGTGACTGACATTATTAGAATCTGTTTTTTTATTACATTTGTTACCAAGTTTGTACATAAATGAGGAGCTTGTCTTTCTGTCATGGTGCAAAAAACAGTGGTATGGAATATATGGTATTTACAGTATATATAATATATAGATCTCTATATAAATATTAATTAGCAAAATACTAATTTTACAATTATATAAGAAACAGAGTGCTCCAAAACACAGAGGCAGTCATAGGCTAACACATAGCTAGGATTTGATTTTGAACATAGATGGTACGTAAGAGTTCTAACAGTCACACAATCCTTTGGCATTATTTTTGTTTATCTAGCTAACAGCATTTTACTTGTCTATACTGTGGAAGTGTCCCGAAATCTACATCCTTTTTAATGGCCAGTAGAGGGCGACTCGTCTGATTGGAAAGCTTGCAGTTATATTGTGTCTGTAGGCAAACAGCCCTCAGCTGTTTTGTTCTATGACCTAAGAAAACACTTTCCTAGTGATTTTATGGTCTCACTATGAAAGTATTTGCTAATTTCAGGTCACATTGAATAAAACGCAAAGTTCATGACTGCACATCTTTTAAATACAGGTGACTTGTTTATAAAAATACAGATACATGGATACATGATCCATCTCTTTCTGGATGCATAGTAAACTAACACTGGATTACTTTGATACTAAAAACAGGTTCTCATGAATCTGGGGTAAGTCTAAGTGGATTTATGGTAGTTTCACTACCTTCAAATGAGTCCTGTAATTGTGCAAGGTTTAAAATCTGATCTGAAACATGGAGTGAATCACCCGGGAACACAGAAAGCATCTCTCCCTCATCCGTCCATTATGTTAATGAAACCCAAGAGGGCTATAGTGATCAAACAATTTAAATTTTCACTGATCATTGCCTTACTTGAATTGAGTAATTTAGGCACTTTAATGCATTTTTGATGAAGACAGCAGTTTATGATGTCTGTGTAAATGTATGCCCTGTTTTAGTCAGTCTCATCTTCTGTGAAATGACTGTAATAAGTTAAGCTATGCAGTGAAAAATGGACAACAGTATTAAAAAAAATATCTCCCTGACTCCTCACACACCTTCATGAAAGTGGAAGTGACCCATTTAATGAGTACCACCTACTACATTATCTCTGAACGATATTAAAAGTAATTAAATCGCCTGCAGTTTTGTGAGGCCAAGATGCTCTTTTTGACCCGATTGCATATTATGTTATTTTTGCTATCTCATCTAAAGTTCCTATATTTAGCAATCACCGAGTCTTCAATGATGCAGTGCACGCAGCCCTGATTGGGCGAATATACTTTGATTAAAACATTCACATGTGAAGTGGAAAAAGAATGTCTGATTGATTGAACGGGCCAGTATCCTCTTGTTATTCTTTTTTTTAAGCTTCCTTCCTGTCATACGCTGCAGCCTTATTACTGCCATAGCATTTATTCCTGTAACTGCCCAGCATCCAACAGCTAACTCTCTACAGTCATAAAGCCCGGATGCATGCATCAGGGAGCATCTGTCAACAGAAACTAAATCAGTGAACTGGTCTGACTTACGAAAATACCTGTAGACAAGTGTATACGGATGCACGCCTGTATAACAGCTCTCTGCATATTAAAATGGATTGAGAATGACAGGGTGGAGGTATTGTTAGATTGTGATCAGTTCAGTAGCTGCAATTTCCTGGAGATTACAGAACATGTTTTCAAATAAGAGGTTATTAAGCCTGTCAGTCATTTTTGCTTCCTTTGACAATGATCTCCTCCAAGTAGGATTGATTGGCAAGCAGTGAGGAGTTGTTTTTCTACCTTGTTAAATGAGGGGGAGTTACAGAGCATTCAGACCACAGCACTTGAGTGTTGCAAAGGTTGGCGCTGGTGTTCTGTGTTTTTCCAGGTACCAGTGCGATATTACCAGGAAAACTGTGCATTTGCAGGCTTATCTGATGCCAGAACTCACAGGCAGCTTTTTAGTCGAGCAATTTCACAACTTAGCTAACACAGCAGGAATCGTTTTATCGTATCTTCTGACAATTCTGAATCAAACTGTAAAAGTGCACCATTCACACAAAATTCTTGGGCGTGCAAGATTAGCCAGCAGAATTTCCTGGATGGCAGACGTACCCAGCTGATTGGTTCCTATTACATATCAAAGCATGTAGTTTCTGTAAGCCATGCTAAACCTTCCTGCCACTATAGACACAGAAAGACCACTAAGACAGTACATACACTATATCACAGAAATCCAAAAGGAAAACATATACTGATAATTACAGAATGAGAAAGGTATTTCAGCTGCTGAGGACTGATAAAATCTTGCTACAGTAAAAATACATCTTACTTTAGCCAGATGTGCTAATTGGCAGTTGTGGATGTCTATGTTGCCAGAGGGAAATGTTTCCTTAAAAATATTTAAAAAGTGGTATTCTTATTAATCATTTGAACATGCATGTGTGTTTTAAAGGTATAATGCACTTCTTAGAGACTTCTTCTTAGGGCACTCACACATTTCATCTAGTTTCAGAGCTAAATGTGGAAATGTTCAAATGAAAACTAAAATGTCAAGAGCCAAGAATATTTTATGGTTACATAAATAAAAAATAGGACTACTAAAAATTGGTGGTTGCCTGGTGATTGCATTGATTATATTTTTTGCATTATGTAAATGCAAGCAGTTGTACCAACGAACTTCTCACTCAGAGGTCGACTGCACATCAGCAACTACTGGGCGACCATATTAAGGCAACCTATATTAAGGTCACCTGACTGGAGGCAACCTGTCTCCAAACAATTGCAGTGTGACTTACACTGATTGCAGTCACACTCAGACTTGATTAAGGTTTGCAAATAACTGCTGTCTAATTTAGAGTTTCTAATACATTACAATTAGTCTGAGTCAATGTGAACAAGTACAACTTTTCTAAAAAGCGTCTATTTGCACTAGAAGACTCAACTTAAATGGCTGCCAACTGTTACCTTGGCCTCCAGTAATGCTGTGAGGAACCTTGGAGTCATTCTTGACCAGGACATGTCCTTCAACGCACATATTAAACAAATATGTAAGACTGCTTTCTTCCACTTGTGCAACATCTCTAAAATTAGAAATATCCTGTCTCAGAGTGACGCTGAAAAAGTAGTTCATGCATTTATTACTTCCAGGCTGGACTACTGTAATTCATTATTATCAGGATGTCTTAAAAACTCACTGAAAAGCCTTCAGCTGATCCAAAATGCTGCATCAAGAGTCCTGACAGGGACTAGAAAGAGAGAGCAGATTTCTCCTGTTTTGGCTTCCCTTCATTGGCTTCCTGTTAAATCCAGAATTGAATTCAAAATCCTGCTCCTCACATACAAGGTCTTAAATAATCAGGCCCCATCTTATCTTAATGACCTTGTAGTACCATATCACCCTATTAGAGCACTTCGCTCTCGCTCTGCAGGCTTACTTGTTGTTCCTACAGTATTTAAAAGTAGAATGGGAGGCAGAGCCTTCAGTTTTCAGGCCCCTCTTCTGTGGAACCAGCTTCCAGTTTGGATTCGGGAGACAGACACTATCTCTACTTTCAAGATTAGGTTTAAAACTTTCCTTTTTGATAAAGCATATAGTTAGGGCTGGACCAGGTGACCCTGAATCCTCCCTTAGTTATGCTGCAATAGACGTAGGCTGCCGGGGATTCCCATGATGCATTGAGTTTTTCCTTTCCAGTCACCTTTCTCACTCACTATGTGTTAATAGACCTCTCTGCATCGAATCATATCTGTTATTAATCTCTGTCTCTCTTCCACAGCATGTCTTTATCCTGTTTTCCTTCTTTCAACCAACCGGTCGCAGCAGATGGCCGCCCCTCCCTGAGTCTGGTTCTGCCGGAGGTTTCTTCCTGTTAAAAGGGAGTTTTTCCTTCCCACTGTCGCCAAAGTGCTTGCTCATAGGGGGTCATAGGATTGTTGGGTTTTTCTCTGTATTTATTATTGTGCGATCTATTGTACAATATAAAGCGCCTTGAGGCGACTTTTGTTGTGATTTGTCACTATATAAATAAAATTGAATTGAATTGAATTGTTTGTGTTCTGGTTATCTTTCTATATAAAAAAAGAGGCTTTGAAGCACCTCATTCATTGCGCAGTCAAATCTCGGTCCAACAAAAACTGCATCACTACTTGTGGAATCTATGAGGTTCTGGCTCGACTCTGAATGTAATTAGGCAATTTGAATTTCTGTGCAATATAATTCTGCAATTTTAGCAGATTTATCACATTTAATGACCTATTATCACAAACAGACTGCTTGTAATTGCCACCTTGACACCATTCAATTGCAACCTGATAGCAGACTGATTCGTCTTATGGCCGTTTTATCACCATCTTGACACCAAAGTCACTTTAAAGATAGAAACTGCTACAAGTTGCAGACAAAGTCCCTGTCTGTGAAGCAGCCATTTCAATTTATTCCACACGTTTGAAATTATTTTGTTCGTGTCATGGTCTCTGACCACTGCTTTCCCTAATGTGACTGTAGCATTATTGAGGTGAATATGTTGCTGCTGATGCATCACACTATGTAATTCTTCTTTCAAGCTAAAACTAATGGATGACTGAGAGTGCTGATAAAGCTGATATATTAAGTTAGGCCAACTTTCAGGTGAAGAGAAAGCAAAAAAAAAGAAAATTGCTTTACATTTTAATCACACATTTAGCTGATGTGTTTTTATTCAGTTGAAGAAACTGATTAATTTTACAAATGTGATGTATTTTCCTCTGTGTGTGTGAATATTGGGTAAAATGCACTTGAGCACAGAAAAAAAGTAAATGGGTGAATGAGGCATGTTGTGTAAAGCTCTTCAGGTAGTGCATTTACCGTCTCTTAGAACAAAATAATAATAAATTCATTTGTCACAAACCTTCGAGCTAGAAAGTGAACTGAAAATTCATGTGGGTTTTCTATCATACAAGTATGCGTAATTTTAGAAGAATGTCATGGTTGGAAGCTGTATGGAACCACTATGGTATCAACATATACAGTGGCTTGCAAAAGTATTCGGCCCCCTTGAACTTTCCCACATCTTGTCACATTACAGCCACAAACATGAATCAATTTTATTGGAATTCCACATGAAAGACCAATACAAAGTGGTGCACACGTGAGAAGTGGAATGAAAATCAAACATGATTCCAAACATTTTTTACAAATAAATAACTGAAAAGTGGGGTGTGCGTAATTATTCAGCCCCCTGAGTCAATACTTTGTAGAACCACCTTTTGCTGCAATTCCAGCTGCCAGTCTTTTAGGGTATGTCTCTACCAGCTTTGCACATCTACAGACTGAAATCCTTGCCCATTTTTCTTTGCAAAACAGCTCCAGCTCAGTCAGATTAGATGGACAGCGTTTGTGAACAGCAGTTGTCAGATCTTGCCACAGATTCTCGATTGGATTTAGATCTGGACTTTGACTGGGCCATTCTAACACATGGATATGTTTTGTTTTAAACCATTCCATTGTTGCCCTGGCTTTATGTTTAGGGTCGTTGTCCTGCTGGAAGGTGAACCTCCGCCCAGTCTCAAGTCTTTTGCAGACTCCAAGAGGTTTTCTTCCAAGATTGCCCTGTATTTGGCTCCATCCATCTTCCCATCAACTCTGACCAGCTTCCTGTCCCTGCTGAAGAGAAGCACCCCAGAGCATGATGCTGCCACCACCATATTTGACAGTGGGGATGGTGTGTTCAGAGTGATGTGCAGTGTTAGTTTTCCGCCACACATAGTGTTTTGCATTTTGGCCAAAACTTCCATTTTGGTCTCATCTGACCAGAGCACCTTCTTCCACATGTTTGCTGTGTCCCCACATGGCTTGTGGCAAACTGCAAACGGGACTTCTTATGGTTTTCTGTTAACAATGGCTTTCTTCTTGCCACTCTTCCATAAAGGCCAACTTTGTGCAGTGCACGACTAATAGTTGTCCCCACGGACAGATTCCCCCACCTGAGCTGTAGATCTCTGCAGCTCGTCCAGAGTCACCATGGGCCTCTTGGCTGCATTTCTGATCAGCGCTCTCCTTGTTCGGCCTGTGAGTTTAGGTGGGACGGCCTTGTCTTGGTAGGTTTACAGTTGTGCCATACTCCTTCCATTTCTGAATGATCGCTTGAACAGTGCTCCGTGGGATGTTCAAGGCTTTGGAAATCTTTTTGTAGCCTAAGCCTGCTTTAAATTTCTCAATAACTTTATCCCTGACCTGTCTGGTGTGTTCTTTGGACTTCATGGTGTTGTTGCTCCCAATATTCTCTTAGACAACCTCTGAGGCCGTCACAGGGCAGTTGTGGAGCTGTTTTGCAAAGAAGAATGGGCAAGAATTTCAGTCTCTAGATGTGCAAAGCTGGTAGAGACATACCCTAAAAGACTGGCAGCTGGAATTGCAGCAAAAGGTGGTTCTACAAAGTATTGACTCAGGGGACTGAATAATTACGCACACCCCACTTTTCAGTTATTTATTTGTAAAAAATTTTGGAATCATGTATGATTTTCGTTCCACTTCTCACGTGTACACCACTTTCTATTGGTCTTTCACGTGGGATTCCAATAAAATTGATTCATGTTTGTGGCTGTAATGTGACAAAATGTGGAAAAGTTCAAGGGGGCCAAATACTTTTGCAAGCCACTGTATTACACCTAAACTTTATAATTGGAGAAAAACAAATCAAACAAAGACCACTAACTCTAATGCTTATAATACTAACCCACACACTGGCTTAGACAGTTAGCTGACTAGCTAAGTAGCCGTAAACATAAAAGCTAAGTTTGGTAGCACATATTGGGCTTGCTAGCTTAAAAGAAGTCTAAAAGTTGACATTGTGAAATAAAATGTCCTAAAATAGCTAAAAGAAAATGTGTCACTGCAAAAAAAAAGAGGTTATTTTTAGTGCTGTCTCGTTAAAATGACGTTAACACCATAACCGCATTAACGTGGCAAATCTCCGTTAGCGGGGATCGCCCCGTGCTTGGGGCTGCATGGCGCTAACGCGTTAACCGCGCTAACGCGTTGACGCCATGTAGGTCATGCAAGGGGTGATCCGTGCTAACTCGCTAACGGAGATTTGCCCCGTTAATGCGGTTATGGTGTTAACGTCATTTTAACAAGATTAACGCTGACAGCACTAAATATTTCATAACAGCGGTCCCCAACCTTTTTTGCCTCACGGACCGGTTTATGCCCGACAATATTTTCACGGACCGGCCTTTAAGGTGTCGCGGATAAATCCAACAAAATAAAACTAGTACCGGTACCGAAAAAAAGAAGATTTATTCATAACACACGTGAAAAGACCCAGGAAAACCGAGTTAACGATAAAAACGATAACAAAATAACGCTGAAAACCAATAAAAACCCTGAAAATCATACATTTCAAACCTGAGCCTCAACTCTCGCGGCCCGGTACCAAACGACTCACGGACCGGTACCGGTCCGAGGCCCGGGGGTTGGGGACCGCTGTTTTATAATATTAAAGGAATCTAAAAACTGATTAATAACATTTCATAACAACATTGAATGATCTGATTTCATAATGATGACTGACTGTATATTAAATGGCCTTTAATTTGTTTTCATGTCAAGCTGTATCTCAGTTTTTGATATCATGGGGCTGATGTACAGCAAGCTGCTGCTTTTCACATCAGCAATAAGTGCAGTAAATACAATACTGTTTACATATACCCCTAATCAGTGTGCCACATGAGTGCACTGAATCTTCTTAGAATTACTATTGATGTACATCATAAGATTTGCATTTCTTCTGAAGTGAATCCAGAACATTTGCCTGGTTAACAAAAGTTTTAATCCTCTTTAACATGACTTTTAATCTTGCACACTCTGCATATCTAATAGCTCCTCCTAAATACTGTACTACCCATGCACATCAGAGTTATGGAAGTCTTTAACATAAGCTTTTACACTTTTTGTTACTGCTGCAACGTTAAACTTCTATTGTGCAAGTTCAGTTTTCTTTGGATCCGAGAGAGAGCACAAAACACAACATTTTCATGATAAAATCCAACCTCTACTCTTTGCTTGAAATAATTTATTTTAAATAGCTTTAAATGTTGAATCTTCCCTTTTGCCTGTGTTTCTTGATTAATAATACCGTCTCTGCTAATTACATCTTCCAGCTGCAGTGAATGTAGCAACAGGCAGCTCAGAGCTCTGCTCCAACATCTGCTTGTGTGTGCTGGACTGAAGACGAACCTCACGCACTACTTCACCCTGTCTGTACTGGTTGGAGCCCAGTCGCTCCTCAGGCAGCTCTCACATCTGTGATCAGTCATCATCGCCCAAGCCTCAAGACCGGTGGTTGGACAGCTGTGCTCTCAAGCTGTGATTTGAGTAACTCATTTAAAGCCCAACTGTCAGGCTTTCTTAAGGTATCATTTCTTGTCTGAGATAGTTAAGCCCTGTGGCCTCTCAAGCTTACCACACTGCTCTAATTAGACTGTAAAAAGCTTTGGTGCCAGGAGGGCAAATGAGGGGAAACACCACAAACTGTTACAGAGCAGTCAGATTGTCAGATGCAATCCTTGTATCTTTTTACTATTTCACTGTAGTCATCATCCCTCTCTCTGAAATATTTTATTAGCATATTTCTGTGACCTTGCCTGACACTTTTTTTCTTGTTTTTTTGGCTATGATTGTATTCAGAGAGAGTACATGTAAACACTAGTGGAGATAAATGATATCTAGATGCACCAATTGAATTAATTTCACTGACTACATCACACAAACCTCTCCTGTTGAACTCCAGCTGTTATGCTCTTTTTCTGTTGACTTCCTTTTATTCTGAAGATTGCTAATTTCTCCCGTTCTGCCCATCATGTTTTCTTTTAACTGCCATTTATTGGCCAGCATGTCTTAGTCCTTTTTTTAATCACTTGTGCTTTGAAAATAAAATGAACACGAGGTGGTGGAGAGACAGCCAGACTTGCTGCCGTGGAGATGAGTGGCTGTGAAATGTTCACAGTATGACTTGGCTATTGACAGCTCAGAATCAACCCCCCCCCCCCCCAAAAAAAGGAAAAAATTGAGATATTACCTTAATTTATACATGGGTTTGTAAAATCAAGATGTGTGAGCGCAGCAGTGGGGGTGGAAAACATCCTGTCACGGAGGCGTAATTATGGACAATTTTGGTGTTTAGAAATGTAGCAGCTTGATGGAAACCACTCAAAAATAATGTTTGAAGGTACATCTGTATGCAACACTTGTATTCTCTGAACTTTTTAGCTCCGGCTGGTGCATTCAAATCCACTGTGACCAACAGCTATAGTGGCAATGGCATTATGGGGGGGAACAGCAGGAGAAAGTAAGTGCATGAACTCCTTTATCAAAACTTTCTGTCATAATTTTCCCCAGCTGTCTACCAACTCGGAGGCTATTTTGTTCCATATAAAATGTATGATCTGTCAAAGCTGCTGGATCTGACTGATTGTGTTTACATACGCAGAGACATGTGTGTGCACAGTATCCACACACACCTGACACATGCACACTGCTAGCAAAACAAACTAAGAAGCCTAACACCTTAATCAGACTGTCACCCTGAATGTGACTGAGAACATGGTTGTGTCCACACGTACACGGATCATTCGGTAAACTTGATAAACCTTTTATCCTCATGTCAGCAGTGTTTTTCCTGAATATGAGGTATTTTATATAAAATGAGATCTTTTTTTAAATGAACTCATGGAAAAAAAATCTGTTTTAATAAAGATGCCTGCACAGGTGGACGTGGACTGTTTTCCATGCAAATGTGTTTTAGGTCTAAAAAGAACAAAACAGTTGAAAAACTGTGAAAGTTATGTTTTGTTGTGTAAACTAATTAACAGTGGAACGTAAAAAAACGCAGTCATTTGGTGCTCATTAAAATGTATTCACATTTAGCATTCGGAAGATGCATTCACTTCATAAATCATTACACTGCACACAATGCACCGGTAGCTGTACTTTGGTACTTGGTATTATCAATACTGATCTTGTATTTACTCTGTTTCAGATCAATACTTCATCTTGCAGTATTGCGTACTAATAAATAAGTTAAATATGAGTAATTTATCTGTGATGTGCCTTATTTTTTATTATTTTTAATGTTTTCAATTTCATTTTAGGTAACACAAACTAACAAAAAAATGACCCAAATCCATCCCCAGCTAAAAGTTTTATTTAAACTTAATCATCAGTACCAGCACTTCAGACTCTAAATGGTTCATACATACCAGGATCTGACTTGGAGAATGTGTCCACATCCAGTAGACTCCTGTGGAAACAATAAAAAAAGATGTATTCATTCATTAACATTCGCTCCAGCCTATTTTTATCTCTTTTGTTCTTAACTCTCCTGCGTGTTTACAAAAGTTTCCATCTAAGCCCTGAAAGTTAGGTCATGGGCAAATTTAAACTGCTCCCCAAGTTATTCTGTGAAAACAAACATCACGAAAAGCCTTTCTTAGTAACTCTAAGCCAAAATGAAAGAAAAAATAAAAAAACAAAACACTGAATAATTAGTGAAGGACTGATCAGTAAGATAAATAGGTAGCAGGTGACTTAGTTGCTTTGGCACATTTTGTGAAATATTTTTCAGAACCAAAGATTAATTTCCCAAAACATGAGCAGAGAAACACTACATGGCTGTAGCTCGCCAAAGGTTTTTAAAATGAAGTTTTGTGTCAATTAATGAGTCTCAAAAAAACCCCCCAAAAAAACCACTGTGTGAACCAGGCTGGTGATTTCCACAATGACTTCTGAAACTTCCTGGCTTGTCATATATACATATTTCTCTGCCAGTGATGGCTTGATGTGTCAGACTGATAGTTTTCTGAAGGTACCTGCTATTATGCATCACAGTGAATACGCTTGAGATGATGATTTCAAGAGCACAAGGTTTTACAGTTACTTTGTGGAATAAGAGCGCTTACATTTGCATCTAATGTGAGGAAAAATAACGGTATTTTTTCTTCAATCTTCACACAAGTGCTAGTACGTACAGAAACTGAACATTTCTACTGTGTGCAGTAGTACTCTAAAAGAACAAACTAATGCTGGGAGTCTGTCGTGGCAATCCTTTTGCTTTCTTTAGTGACAGGTTGTCATTAGCTTCACACCTAAAAGATGAATATAAAAGTAACAGTTGTGTAACTTGTAGGCAGTAATGATAAGTTACCAAACAGAATGAAGAAGGTGCTTCCTGTTGTCCACATATTACAAAATCAAGTGAAAGATTTATTTGGACAACTGTCACCTGAGAAATGAACCAAAGCAACAGACAAATCATATATTATCACATACTCTATGGGCTTTACACTTTTTATAGTCCAAAATATTATGTAACATGATTGTAACTTTACATTGTATGTCCACAGAACTTATGATTTGGTTGCATTTCAACATCCACAAACAGTGTGACTGTATATCATGTAAAACCACTCTGAAAAAGTCAGCCATGAAGTGTAAAAAAAAGGAAAGCACACATCTTTGCTTACATATCAGCAAATAATGCAAATCATGTGTTTCTTAGCAAGTCTTGAAACTAGACAAATATAACCACAAAACATGACATTTTACACCATGTTATTATTTAATAGCAGAAATTAAGCCAAAATGCAGAAACAGTGTGTGAAATAGTGCATTCGTATTTCTTCTATGAGGGTAAAACACTCCATAGCATAGCTGTAAAAGTCTTTATAATCATTTCTAACAAAAGTTCATGTCATGACTTTCATACGTTTGTAAACTACTGATTTAATTACTGCACTGGTTAATCCACAAGTAAGCTAATATTCAGAGAAGCCTTATGTGTGATGTAATCCCAAAGATTTCCCTTGATTTGTGTACATGGATCTTTCTACTGTATCATTTCAACCCTACTTTTGTTAGGTTTAGTCAACAAAACTACTTGGTTAGGGCCATGATTTGGCTTCAGATTTCACATGCTTTAAAGCCCCAAGGGTTGTTTCATGTCAGTCTGAAAAAAAGAGAAGTATTTCTCACTGAAATGTATCAGTATATCAAGCTTTTGCTCAAAAAATTCCAGAAACAGTGTGCAGGACAACTCTATCTTTGGGAGAAGAGGGATCATAAAAATGAAATGCAATAGTGCAATTTTGCCCATCTAAAAAAAATCAGTTGCCCGTCTCTACATGCTTACCACAACCTCCGATACTCATTAAAGAGTTATATAGAGGTCTGTTCAGTCTGGTTAATACCCTGATGTATTACTTCATGTTTTGTCCTGCACACAGTGCCCAGAAATTCACATTATGCTGATTTTTCTTTAACTTATAAACAGAGCCAGACACACTGTTTCCTCCTGCTTCCAGTCTTTATATTAAGTGGTCAGATGTTCCATTTCTCATTGTGTCAAACAGAAATTCAGTAATTTACGGCACAGATAAGGTCATCCATTCATAACATGTGATAGTGCAAACCCAAGGTAAAAAAAAAAAAAAAGCAAACAAAAAAACACAAAGAACTTTATCATTTATCTCTTCATCTGAGCTCACCTTTACCTCACACTGTTGGGCTGTCAGGTGTCTAGCCACTTCAAGTCTGTCTGATCTTAGAAGGGACAGCACAGGAGCAACAGCTATTCATTATTCAGGAGTGAATTGGAAAGACAGTCAGCAGACCCAGGTAGGCAGAGTGACTGACAGTCTGGAAAAGCCCTGAGTGAGCTTCTCCGCTTGGTCTGTTAGTCACTCAGTCAACTATTCAGCTAAAGCGTCCATCCAAACTGTAAATCCAGCTGTAGAAGTTCTCTTTTGTTCCAGGGTTACAAATTAAACAGGACAAATTAAATGGCTGTTATCAGTGTATTTATTTGCAGCATTTTAACACTTTGTAACTGCACGTGCTATTGCACTGTGCCTAACACACAGCTCACCATCAAGGCATGTCCATGAATATCAGTGGCACGCTAGAGCACTGGCCAGACTTGATGCCATATGAAAATATTTTCAAGGATTTTTAAACCGCTTTAATACATATGGAGGCAACCATGAGAGCAAAGGGCATCTGAAAGAATAAGGTCATCGATAGATAGATAGATAGATAGATAGATAGATAGAAGAACAAAATATTCCTCACGCACATCTGATCAACAAATTTTTCAGCATATTTTACCCAGAGTGGGTGAAACAACAGACTTTAGATGAGGGATTAAACTGAAAAGCATCTACAGTACGTGTGCGGGAGTTTGCCCTTACCTGCAGGACACGGTAACTTCTATTTTAGTTGCGGGGACTCTGGTGTTGAGAGGATCGAATTCCCCTATTGATGCCATCATCTCGACTCACGAAGCTAATGAGCATCCGCAAAGAAATAAGGAAAAAAGGGTGAGAGGAAAAAAATCTATTTAATCACTACAGGATCGTGATTGCGGTAAATCCATTGTAGAGATCTTCCTCTGGGGGTTTCGTTCCTGGAACAGCGAGCGGCGGGGGAAGGGGGAGAAACTGTCAGGTATAGAGAGAGAGAGGGAAAGTTGTGAGGCAGATTTAAAGTTCATTCATCCTTCGTGCGTTCACCGTGCGCTCCCGGTATCTGTCCGGTGCTGAGGAAGAGAGGAGGGAGGAGAGCGCAGCCAACCGGAGGCACCGGCAACAGCAAGGTGCTTTCTCCACCTCTCTGTCTCCCTCTCTCTCTTTTTATCGTCCTCTTCCTTTGAGAAATATTTTCTGGAGCTTACGTGCCTTTAAAATAAACGAAAGTGAGTAAAATTCTTCAAATCTTTCCTCTCCTCCTTTGCCCGTCTGTCACCACCGGGCAGAATATTTCCACGTGTGACAAAATGTAACGCCCTTTTCTGTTCTGTGGCGCCAGAAAACCACCCAAATTATCCGGTTAAGTTGTGTAAGACGACATGTAACAATGGACGAGGACTGGGACCACTGAGGGAAAAAAAATGTGTCTGTGTGGTGGTGGTGGTGGTGAGGGGGCAGCGTCTTCTGTAAAAAAAAAAAAAAAAAAAAAAATCCAAAATTTTGAGATTAAAGTCTGAATTTGTTCCTCAAAATTCATTAAAGAAATCCAAGATGCCTCTATTTTTCTTTTTCTGTGTGTATATTTGTTTTTGCTTTTAACCAGTGGCCCTAATCCTCTTCCACACAAGTGTATGGTTTGAATTAAATGATATGCAACAAGAGGATGATGCAAGCTCCGTCTTTGTCTTTCTTGGGTCAGCTGTACACTAAAAATAGAATGCATAAATGCTTTTTTAGGGCTATTTATGTAGATAAGAATAACAACTGCATGGTGATTAAATATGTGAATTAATGTATCATGATTTCCTGTTATATAAATGATCAACTCATGATTTATGAGATTAGTTAAAAGGTCATGTATTAGTCATCTTGAATACTGCTGCATGACCCAGTGTTCCTCTCCTCGCCTTTCCAGCCTGGGGGATGTAACAGGAGAATATTAGGTTGTTGCAGTGTAGTGAGAGAATGGACAGGCATGTTTTGGTTAGCAGAAGCAGTGTATCTACTGAGTGCAGGTAGAGTAAGTGTCTATCTTTTTTTTCTGCCATCATTATCAGATATTATTTAAAGTCTGTGTTGTTCACATAAATACAATAATATGTGATAACATTCAAAATCACAAAAAAGTACCCATCACCGTTAACCTGAGACATTAAAAAAAAAAACTACATTTCTGAGCAGTGCTCTTCTTCTGTGTCAGAAAATGATGTCCTGCTTTCAAATGTGACTCTATAGTGACTCCCACACATCATCAGGCTGTTCTTTGGTACTTTTTTGACCACTTTCTTTTGGCTGCAGTGACAAACAGACACATGCACAGTTTTCCGTTTGCTGAGGACATCACTGTGCAGTAGTGGGTTAATATTTCTTTGGAAAAAGTGTAACTCGTGTTTTTATAGCATTTTACTAGTGTTCCCGATGACTCAAAGCATCCAGAAGTAGTTTCCATTTACAGGTATTTCTTTGTCTTTGAACGGTGGAAGGAAGTGACAGCACCCGAAGGAATGTACAGGGCATCATGGTCCTGGGTTTTTGACTCAGAGTTAAAGTTCAAGTTCACCATATTATGCAATGTAGTCTATTCAGCTTCATCTATATAGTGCCAAATCCACAATAAGGTGCTTTATAATGGAAAGGTAAGGACCCTATTATAATACAGAGAAAACACCATTAATCAGACAACATCCTATGAGCATGCACTTGGGACAGTGGGAAGAAAAAACTCCGCTTTAATAGGAAGAAAGCTCCAGCACAACCAGGTTCAGGGACAGGCAGCCATTTGTCAGGATTGGTTGGGAATAAAGCGTGGGAGACAGGACAAAACAGGACACGGTGGACAAGAGCTAGAGATTAATAATCACTAACAATTAAATGCAAAGTGGTGTACAAACACACAGTAAGTGAAAAAAAGGGAGTGAAGAAACATTAATGGGAAGTCCCCAGCAGCCTGGGTCTACTGAAGCAGAACTAAGGGAGAATTCAGGGTCACCTGATCCAACCCTAACTATAAGCTTTATCAAAAAGGAAAGTTTTTAACCTAATTTTAAAAGCGGAGAGAGTGTCTGTCTCCTGAATCCAAACTGGGAGCTGGTTCAACAGAATCAAATCTGAATTTAACAGGGAGGCAATGAAGAGAAGCCAAGTGAGAGAAACATGGTCGCTCTTTCTAGCCCCTGTCAGTACTCTTACCGCAGCATTTTGGATCAACTACAGGCTGTTAATAATTTAGACACAATGTATCTAATTTTAGAAATATAGCACAAATGCAAGAAAGTAGCCTGACATATTAGTTTAATATGCACAAATCCTGTTTAGAATTGACCCCAAGATTCCTCACAGTGTTACCTGAGGCCAAGGAAATGCCATCCAGAGGACCTATCGGGTTACACCAATTATCTCATCACAAATTATCTAATTCTATATGAATCTTAGTTTGTTCATAGTTTATGGTGTTTGAGCAGTTTATTTTTTTCCTGTTTGTCTTTGCCTTGTTTATGTTCTGAGGTTCAGTTAGTTTTATTTACTTATCAGTTTAGTCATTGTCAGTTTTTGTCACTGTTCTTCATTTCCTGTTTTATTTTGGTAGTTAGGTGTTTCCTGTGTTCCTCCACTCTTGTTCTGCCGATTGTGTGAAGCTGTGTCTCATTCCTTCCACCTGTGTCTGATTCCCATTATCTGTCAGTAAGTGTGAATATTAGTCCAGTCAGTCCTTTGTCTGTGCATTTGTTGTCCTCCTGAACTGCTTCCAGTCTGCTTTTACTGCTTACTGTCTGTTTGTAGCGTTTCTTGTCATTTTTGGTCACCATAATCCTCCATTTCTTCTTTCTAGGCCATTCCTTGGTGGATTTGCAAGCTAACTTATTTTGTTACCCTACTGAAAAGTCCTATCCTAGTACAAAATGAAATTTTAGAAAGATGGCCTTACATTACCTTCTAAGCGCATGATGTGGAATCCATAGTTAAATCAATGACTTTAGGCTTCTCAGTCCCCGAAAGAGCAAAGTAACCCCAAACTGTAATATTTCCACCAACATGAGCCGCAGTGAATGTGAGATTTTTTTTTTTCTTCTACTTTAGGATACGGATCCCATGCTATTCAGATTTGTGAAATCACTCTCCTTTGACACCAGCTGTTGCAAGAGTTGCCTGCAGATGATGTAATGAAATTTGGGGTTTATTGAAGACTTCTTTCACATCAAACAGTCTGCTCCTGGGCTGACTGTTATGTATGATGTATTTCAAATAATTTGGAGATCTCTTTTTTTAAATTCCTTGCCAGACTCTTTGGAATCATAGACATAACAAGACATTTCTAAAAGCTGTAAATAAGTTCTTAACATCTTGGCTTAATTACTCCACACACTTCAATAGCAAAAAGAACATGAGAGTTTAGATGGCAAAGGTTTAAATTAGACCCTGCTGCTTTCAAAGAAAGTTACCAGGAAAGTTGGTTGAAAGATTGATGTTACTTCGCCAGTGTGACGCCAAAACGTCTACTGTAGATGGGCCAATCTTAATGATGATTTCCATCGGTGACCCAGCTGGAACCTCTGTTATGAAGCACAACATATTTTTGCAAAAAAAGAGAACAGATGCTCATGTGATACTTGTTAGCAGCTTTCTTAGTTCTGAATTGGTTGTGATGGTGCCAACATTCACTCTACATACACAGATTTCTATGACTATATGCCCTGTAAAATTTAAAAAACAAAACAAAAATAACCACTTTATTAAAAAAGTAATTCCCAAACTTTAATTTTGGAATTATTTTTCAAACACTAGACCCTGAGAAAGATGAAATATTTGCTGGATTTTCATGACTTGCACCTAATCTGTAACTTTTAAAACTGCATTTATGGAATAGTAGGTAAAGATGATGGAATTAAATGTTTTTTGTGATTAGTCTGAGTAAATAATCTTTATAAGCAGGCTTTGTTAGAGGAAACTTCTGTCCCCACGTATCCAGATATAATGTAAAAGCATCCACTCTTCCACTGAGACCATTTCTGATGAAGCAAGCAAAGAGCAGACGGATCAACTGAAGGGCTAAAAGCATCTCTCAGGGCTTGTGTCAGACATTGGCTGACATCATCCTATTTCTTAAGGACATCACTTTCAGATATTGTTTATCTATTATAGTCTTTTAGGTCTGACACTTCTTCATTTGTCCTCTACTTGTCCAGTTTACCCAAATTTCTAAGGACACACTGCACACTGTGCTAAAATATACCAAGTTTTAAGCTAATAGAGCTTTCAGAATCTCACTAAAGAATCTTTAACTAAAGAAATGGGAACAAATGTCTTCTTGTAACATACTGCTAGTAACAGAGTGCCTACGGAAGCAACTTGAAATTCTTTGCAAAGTTGTTTATTATGTGTAGACACAACACTGGTGCCTCAAGTTAGGCATCTTTCTTCATGCTTGAATAATTAATTGTAGCTAAGACAAAACATTACTGTGACTTAAGTGGCTGAACAAACATTCCTCTGAAAATGGTCAGGTACAAAGACTGGACCGACCATCAGTTCATGTCCTGACGCTCCAGTGTACCTGGGTTATGCAGCAAAACAATGACCCAAGACACACCAGCAAGGCCACCACTGAATGAATAAAAATAAAACTACACTTCAGTAAGACTGAAATGCATAAAGGGCACTAATCTAATGTAATGTATGGGTCCCCCTCTCACAATTGCACTCACAGGGACAGTTGCATCATATAAAGCATGCATTCACTGGAGCCGGTAATCAGAAAGTCGAGCACGTACACCCGTGCCCAATTAGGGTAACAGAAGAAACAAGCTACCGTCTTCGAATGAGATCTCTGCACTTCTAAATCTAGAGGGGCTTCTTAGTCATTTATCCATTTCAGTTCTCCTGAAAGCAATATGACACACTCTTTGAAGCTTCCCACTGTGACCTCATCATCTCCTCTTTTGCAAAACAAAGAGCCATATTTCTCAAAGACATTATTTTTGGAAAACAAAGCAACAAAGGTCTTAGAGAATCGCTCTGAGGACAAAACGAACAAAGGTGTATTTGAATTTGTGGTAAATACAAAAAGAAACAGACTACAAATAAAAGGAAATGTAAACATTTATATAAGATTAAAGGTGGTGGAAGGGCTCGCATTATAAAGGCTGTCGGGAAATTCACTGAAGCGAGTCAGTGGAAGCGCAGCCTCCTGTAAAACATACAGTCTGAGTCATTATCTGTCCGACATCGACTCATCTATGGATTGGTTCACAGTTAATGGACAGTGAGTGTGACAGTATCAGTGTATCATTCTCCACTGGCATTGTCACAGACAGGTAATGACAAATAGAGTTTATTTTCAGCTATGTCTCCATGCGTGTGCATGTGTGTCTGCAGATCCACTCAATTTTGCAGCTGATCAGGCAGAAATTGAAATTTTTCATGGGCTGAAGAAAACGGTGTTGAGGAAAAAATGGAGAGAAATGAAAAAGGATGGGAGGGGGTAGAATGGCAGTAGGATGATGAGTAGAGAGGGAAAAAGTCTAGTTATTTACCCAATTTCCACTCTCATGTCTCTGGATGATCTCTACCAGGAGGTGTAATCAGACGTCAAAGGGGTTATTGGCCCGAGGGGTGTGTGTTTGTGTGTGTGGAATTGAAGCTAATTATCCGAGGAGGAGAAATCCTGCTTAGTTTCCATTTCATTGTGCAGAGCAAAGCAGGTGTCTGACAAACAGTGAAAGCATGATGCAATAATATAAACAGAGAAAGAGAGCCATTTTCTTCATTTGTTGGTGCTTGAATGTGTCGGTGTGCTTTCCTTTCATTTCTGAGTAAATCTGCTGTCCAGCCTTAGGTCGCAGTGCTCTTTAGCTTTCAGGGTAATTCTTTTCTGAGTTAGGAGGTAATAAATAGAGCTAACAGCTAGAGTTTGCAGTATGTGGTTACTTGGGGACTGACTATGGTTTTATGCTTGGATTTGTTGTTGTCATGCTCCAGAAGGAATTGGAGACCCAATCAGATGCGTCCCAAGTCTATTGACTTTTCAGACTCCCGCTGTAGAGTAACCAGCAGGTTGACATTTTAGATTAAAATGTCTCCACAGCTATTAGGTGGGCCATGATATCCTCAAATCTCATTTCAAGAACTGCTTGGTAAATTATGAGCTTGAACATTGTGATTTCTATATGATTCTCAATATTTGGATTTTCTGTGATCTACTGAAATACATTTTTTTTATTTGCACTGCTGTTTGAATATGAATCAAGAATTTACATTAGATTAAGTTTTGTTTGTAACATCAGTCAGCTAATTAGTGAATTATTTGACACAGTAAATAACACTTCCTATTGTTCTGTCTCTGTACAGTGCAGCTTTGTGGTAACTTTGGGCAGTTTTGCATGTTCTGTATTTGTCATCTGTTACTATTTAGTTGTGACATCATCTGTCAAATGTCTTTTTGTTTGAAATACTGTTCCTTGTTGAACTGGACTTCTCAGTTTAGCTGCGTTTAGTACAATCATATCATACACAGCTGAATCCAGTTTTTTTCATGTTTAAGGTTTTATTTACTGTCACTAACATAGAATTTATATTTTAGTCCGAGCAAGCATATGACCATAACTTCTTTATGACAAGGAAAAGCAGTTTCTTTGTGGTTGTATTGACTTTTTTCACATTCAGCAGCCAATTACAAAGTTCCGGCAGCCAACTGGTCAACAGGAGGTTGGAGTCCAACAACTTTAACATTAGGACAACTACAACGCAGTTGCAGTTGCCTGAAGAAAGGCAACCAGTCAAATACTGTTTAGCTGACTGCAATCACTTTCAGATAGATTGACGAAGATTTGCAAATTATTGCTAATATTTTGTAGTCAATTTTAGATTCAGAAAGAACCCTTCAGAGTGATAGCAGATTGATCCATTTTAAATGTAGTCTGATCGCTTATGTGTGGAACAAAGTTGCTTTAAAGCTGGTTACTGATTGGTTGCAGACTGGGTCCCCATCTTGGAAATGACCATTTCATAGGCAATAAAATTGCAAGTTCATTGCTCAAGGCCATGGGAATTTTGGTCACGATCTTCAACCATTGTTTTTTCCTAGCTGACTGCAGCATTACAAAAAGACATGCTTCAGCTAATTAATTTGTTTGTTTCATGTTGGTCATTTTTATATATTTGTCCCTTTTTGCTTCATATTTCACATCCTAACTATTAAACACATTGGGATACCCAGTCTCATAATCTTTAGTAGAACACTATCATATATGCATTTTTCCTACATCTCTGAAAAACTGTACAGTGCAATAAATGCACATTACTCTACAACCCATTTGGTCATAAAAAGTCATTGGCTCTGTACAGTAACTGAGGTGATTTTAGATATTTTAGTCTATGTTTAGGGACATTTCTCTAACTTGTAGCAATTGAAATCAAGCTAGTCCAATCTATTGCGGTACTTCATCAACCAGCATTAAGAAATCTTGTGAATCGCAGCCCGCCTCATTCCATCTACAGTCACAATTCTCTCTGATTAGGACATGATAAGCTTGTCGAAGGATGCTAAATAAGATGCTTCTTGCTTCCACCATATATCTACTCATGAATGCACACAAGGCCATGCTGATTATAGCGAGGCGAGCAGTTACACGTATTGCATGACTGTGTGACTGAGTTGTCGCTAAAATATATAAAAAGCAGTAACATTAAAAGAAGTGCATAGCCATCATGACAGGGAAAAAAGAGTAGACAAGTGAAAGAACCTCTGATTGGGCTTTTTAAAAAAAATTTATTTATTCAGTTTTGCTTGTATCTTACATTGTAAAATACAATCGTTTCCCATTTCTGGTTCAAATCACAGTTTGAAACACCTTTTGATGATGTGACAGCATATTTGATTTGCAAAGCCTTTTTTCCCCAGTGTCCCAAACTCAGCACAGGCGCTGCCAGCAAGCACACTGTGATCATCTGGACCAGCCTTGTGTAGAGGAGACAAGAGAAACAACAGCCTGTGCTGGATGTTCAATAAACCATCTGAAACGAACACACAAACAGAATCATCTAGCTTAGGAGATGGCATATTCATGACCCGTTCTTAGATGTGTTTCGGTGTCAAGGCTCAGTGAACTGTGAACCTTAATGATCTTGTTTCAAAGTTTTCAACACACAGATGAATACTGTGAAGCACAGATGCTTTATTTGTGGAATATCTCTTGATATCAAGAAGAAGGGGTAAACACACAAGTTCTAAGAATTTTAAAAAATAAAAGGTATAAAAGTATAAGAATTAACAAAGGTCGTCATACTCCTGAATGCTCCCCTGTGACCTTTGTTTAGGCCTCCACAAATAGTTGAACCTCATTAAATAAAACGGTTAAACCCCAAAACTCCACTACTAACCAAAATGACTTTCCTGGGAATAAAAAAAGTAACTGGTAAAAATGTTTATTATTTACACCCAGTTACCATTATTTGAAGAGCAGTTTGCAGAAGTCACACACTGTGAAAACATTGGGGTTAGATACTCACCTTTGATGATCACTTAGACCTGACAGGGTAATTGTTGGAAAATCAGAGTTCAACTTTCAGTGTGTCTTTCCATTTTCAGGTGTAAATACCTGGAATAGTAAAGTGCATAGTGTAGGAGTGGTGAAGGAGTTCATTTACTCAATTTCCTGCATTTGAGAGAGTTTATATGCATTGATTTGCACCAGGTGGCAGCATGAACTGGAATATAATGCAGGGAAGCTGTCTCTGTAAGGCATCCTCAAATGTTTATATAAAAATAATTATTTTCTCATTTAATATAATTACTGCTAAATCAACACACATAAAATCACACTTTATTTGTCTACACTCTTTCGTGTTTGCGTCGGTCCAGAAAGACAGTTGAAAATGCTTTCTCACACCAGGCTGATTTTGTGTCCTTTTTTTGGAGAGCTTACCTGTTTAAATATGCATGTGCCACCTGTTCATGTCAAGAATCAATTCATTTGTTTTTATTTAAAAGCATCTGAATTTAAATGACTGGCAAAATCTCATATTCATGTCTGAAGGATTTGTTGCAGCAAGAGTCCTGACAGGGACTAGAAAGAGAGAGCATATTTCTCCTGTTTTGGCTTCCCTTCATTGGCTTCCTGTTAAATCCAGAATTGAATTCAAAATCCTGCTCCTCACATACAAGGTCTTAAATAATCAGGCCCCATCTTATCTTAATGACCTTGTAGTACCATATCCCCCTATTAGAGCACTTCACTCTCGCTCTGCAGGCTTACTTGTTGTTCCTAGAGTATTTAAAAGTAGAATGGGAGGCAGAGCCTTCAGTTTTCAGGCCCCTCTTCTGTGGAACCAGCTTCCAGTTTGGATTCGGGAGACAGACACTATCTCTACTTTCAAGATTAGGCTTAAAACTTTCCTTTTTGGTAAAGCATATAGTTAGGGCTGGACCAGGTGACCCTGAATCCTCCCTTAGTTATGCTGCAATAGACGAGGCTGCTGCCGGGATTCCCATGATGCATTGAGTTTTTCCTTCCAGTCACCTTTCTCACTCACTATGTGTTAATAGACCTCTCTGCATCGAATCATATCTGTTATTAATCTCTGTCTCTCTTCCACAGCATGTCTTTATCCTGTTTTCCTTCTTTCACCCCAACCGGTCACAGCAGATGGCCGCCCCTCCCTGAGCCTGGTTCTGCCGGAGGTTTCTTCCTGTTAAAAGGGAGTTTTTCCTTCCCACTGTCGCCAAAGTGCTTGCTCATAGGGGGTCATATGATTGTTGGGTTTTTCTCTGTATGTATTATTGTGCGATCTACTGTACAATATAAAGCGCCTTGAGGCGACTGTTGTTGTGATTTGGTGCTATATAAATAAAATTGAATTGAATTGAATTGAATTGATTTTAAGGAGTAATGTTTTGCTACTGAGTCTGACCAAAAAAACACAAAGAAACAAAAAAACAGATCAGACTCTCTCTGCTTTTGTGTGGTGTTAATTTCAATTTAAGGTTATCACAAACGACTCAGTGGAGGTATAATAATAATATGATAATATTCATATTCATATTTTAAAAACACTTGTTGAATGAGAAAAAGACACTTCCATCTGAGAAGCATTTACTAAGTCCAGAGGATTTTCTAAGTGTTTGAAATCTATACAACGTATGGGCTCATGTTACTTTATTTCTATCCGTAGGTAGGCTCAGATTACAGTAGGGTAGTCATCCATTCCCACCTACACATTTTTCAAAATGACCGTAACAGCAGATGAGCATATTACAACACAGTGCCCAAAAATTGCCTGCATTTGATCCAAGTAATAAAAGATTTCTTTTATCTAAGTGAGGCTGCTGGTGCAAAGCTATTTTCAAACAATACTATTCAGTTTCTTCCTTCTGGGTGAAACTGAAAGTTCAAACTGTCTGACGTACAGGGATGCTGGTTTCAGCCGTGGCTCACCAGTCAGCCTGCCAGGCTATTTAACAATTCGAGTGAGTTTCTATTCTTCACAAATATGTATCCAAACCATGACACCAAGGGCCAAAACAGACCCATTAAACACACAATAATAAGAGGTCATCATGGTTTCTCAGTCAGTAATTGTTCTGTGATATTTATAGGATTGCACACAGTCTAACTCTTAATGGACATGACATCTTGTGTGGATGAGGGTGTCTTCTAAAATCAATAATCATTTCTTTCGTCTTGATTAAATGAAGATGGGACTCATCACATCACTTCACAAAAAGACTGTCCCATGTTTGGTTTAATTGTCGTGGAGCTGACTAACAATAACAGTCATCTTCAAATGGTCCTGCTTTCCACAGTTTAATTTCACTGGTTACAAATTTCACCCACAAGGCCGAAAAAAACAATGATTGAAATATGACTTGAGTTTAAAGCAGAGGGATAAAAACATCAGTCGGGTATGACGTATTTCCCTCCTGTTTAATGAGTTAAAGTCACTGTCGGCATCTCCAGTTCCACCCATGCAGTCAGGCACATGCTCAGGTTTCCTTTAGATTTCTGCTTTTTTATTAAGGAATTTCATCATAACTGATGTTACATCAACTGGTGTGAAATCTTCAGCATTTTGGGATAAACAGACCCTAAAGTTGTTGGTTGTCCATATATGAAAGAGGGAAAAAAAAAGTGATACACAATGAAAAGCATTCTGTAACAGTAGCATTACGTTTATGTAATGTTTGATGGAATGCTCCCATCTTGTGTTCAGTATGTGACATTGCAGTTCAAAGACATTCCTTCTATTACCATGGATTTTTAAAATAGTGTGGAAAAAAACTAAAACTAACTTGAGTTAGCATATTGGAAGTAAATTAAAGTGTTTCATATAAAAATAAATAAATCCGTGGAGTTAGTTATGAATCAGGAGAACATAAGAGACCAAATGTATTCATCTATTGTGTGTTGCCTACAGTTTAGGGGAATAAATGGGAGGAACTTCATCTTGAATTGCACATGCAGTACTGTAAAGTTTTAGGCAGGTGTGAAAAAATGCTGTAAACAAAGAATGCTTTCAGAAATATAAATGATTGTTTATTGGCCCTAAATGTATTCTGCAGCAGGACAATGACCCCAAACACACAGCCAAAGTCATTAAGAACTCTCTTCAGCATAAAGAAGAACAAGAAGTACTGGAAGTGATGGTACGGCCCCCACAGAGCCCTGATATCAACATCATCGAGTGTGTCTGGGATTACATGAAGAGACAGAAGCATGTGAGCCTACATCCACAGAAGATCTGTGGTTAGTTCTCCAAGATATTTGGAACAACCTGCCAGCCGAGTTCCTTCAAAACCTGTGTGCAAGTGTACCTAGAAGAAGTCAAAGGGTGGTCATACCAAATATTGATTTGATTTAGATTTCTCTTTCGTTCATTCACTGGATTTTCTTGATTGATGAAAATAAATGTTTAACCATTTTTAAAAGCATTATTGTTTACAGCATTTTTCTTACCTACCTAAACTTTTGCACAGCACTGTATATAATGATGAGAGAACAGATGTGTCTTTCAAAGGTTCACGGCCTGAGCACGGATATTTACATGGAAAATTTTGGTTAATCAAATTTTTAGTGGTATGTTGTTCACTTGTCTTCTTCTCTCCTCAGACGTGTGTGGAAAGTTGCTCTTGTTTACTAGTCATAGCGAGTGAGCCTTGTAAGGGGTGAGTGAAAACTATTTGCAGCTGAAGGTAAGACTTATAATGAATGAAGAAGATCGTTAACGAGAAGCGCTGGAGGAGTTGCAGGACTCATTAAGAGCTTGTAAGTGAGCGTGTTGAGGAGCCTCCCGTCATGCTTGGTCATGACTGAAGACGAGTTCAGTCCTTAGATTGGATACTAGTACTGAAATTCATGTGAATGTAATCATAATTATGAGCACTTTTCCACATCACTACAGGCTGTATGTACACAATTTAAAGCTTTAGTAAACCAATAAACTAAGTCCAGAATTAGTTTCATTTGTCATAACGTTGCTATCTTCTGAATGACTTAATAATTTAATTTGATAAAGATTTTGATGAACCATTCTGTATTTTATATATGTTAAAAAAATAAAATAAAAGTATCCCTCTTGTCCTGTGGGCGCTCTTTGTTCTTTCAGCTGCGGTCCTCTACCAGAGGCCTGGGAGCTTGAGGGTTCTGTGCAGTATCTTTGATGTTCTTAAGACTCTTCTGGACAGAGATCTCAGATTATGTTCCTGCTGGTCACTACCCTCTTCTCTCTGCTGTCCTCCCTCACACTCAGCATGTTCCTGTACACTATGGCGTTCCATGTATGCCCTGTCTGCCAGCATCTTGCACCCTACCCTTATGTGCTGGATTGTCTGAGGGCAATCTTTGCACAGCCTGCACCTGTGCAGACTGTGCACAGCCGGTGCAGCCGGTGCTACATCCCATGCAGGAGTCTGTCCTTCCATGATGGTTCCTTTCCTTGCTCCTCTTCTTTCTAGGGTTTCCTTGCCTGAGGTCTTCACTTGGCACATGATCAGTAGTGGCCATCTTCCTAACTCATGGATGCATGTTGTTTCATCCTGGATAGTGGTTCTGACCCTCACTAGTTCTCAGCCTCCAGTCTCAGCCAGTCTCTTCAGGTCTGTTGTGGTTGCGGCTCCTCTAGTGGCCTCTTCATGGTTCGCATTTGCCTGTGGGATACCGAGGTACTCATAGCTATCTTCCTTCTGGTAGTGCAGTCCCCTCAGTTCTGACTTTCGCTGTCTTTGTTACCATCCAACTACACTTCTCCAGTACGAATGACATTCTAATATCATTACTGTGGATCATAGTGGTATGGATCAGTCCAAGATTTTAATGCACATGGCCCCTTCACATGGTAAAGTCATCCAATACCCTTAGCATGTTTCCACCGACATGCTTGACTGGTGTTATTTGGGTCATATTCACTATTTCTCTCCCTTTAAACACTCCCTTTGCCTACTGTCCTGTTTCAGCTGGGACATCCTGTATAATGAGCAAAATTGGTCTGTCCCTTATTCTACCTTAAATGTCATGTATATTGACCGTTACCTGCAATGTCACATACACTCCATATTTACACTATGCCCAGCTGGTTGTGCATTGTGCCTCTGGCACCCCAGAATCTCCCTTATTCGATAGTTAAAAGGTTGCCAACCCAACTATGGTCCCAACTGCCTTCAGTTCTTCAACAAGCTCCTCCTGTGTAGTTTAGGGCTGATCCACAATCTTTCTCATGATGATCCTGTGATTTTCTTTTTAAATTTACCCTGGTTTTGTTTTCACCATATTATCTTATTATATTTTCACCCCGCATAATCTTATCTGAGTTTAATATAATATCATTATGTTCATGAAAATACATCATTTATTAGCATGTGGCTGAGATGCTAATTTGTGATATTTTGTTTCTTTCTACACATTTTCCCATCTTAATGGAGGAAGCCTTGCAAAGCTCTGTAGCTGTCTTTTCAGTACGTGTCAGAAAACAAATGGAAGCTTTGTGGTGTCAAACAGCAGGTACAGCGACATCTGCTGGCTCCCACATCTTAGAGCAAGCCTGCAACAGTGGAATCAAAGTGTCAAGACTTTAAATTATATATATAATTTAAAGTCTTGACACTTCAGCAGGTACATCCATTTCAAATGCAAATGTCATCATAGTGCTGCCTTATACTTTAACTTCCTATTGGAGAAAAAGGGTAATTGGTTATGCTACACTGAATAAAAATAATTATCAAATAAATTGTATGAATAAACTGAAATGATTGGAGAATTGTATACATTACTTTTGTTTTGTTTTTTATAGGTTGGCATTAGGAGAAAATTGTATAGTTATAACTATGTATAGTATTATATTTCATATATAATATATTTCATTCTTCTATGTGTTATTTCACCGACGTATGGTGGAGAGTGCCAGCAGAACCAGGCTCAGGATGTATAGGAGTTTATAGCTGTTGCTAACTTGTCAAACCCTAATAACCAATAGTAAGCCTGCTGACTGAGAGAAAGTAAGTTCTGTGTTAGGATGATATGGTACTATGGAGCCTGATTATTAAAGATTTTATATGCGAGAAAAATTTTATATTCAATTAAGGATTTGATGGGGTCGCAGTAAAGAGAAGCTAATATGGGAGAAATATGATGTCTCTCTCTGTTTCACCTGTCAGTATTCTCATCGCAGCACTTTGGATCAGAGGGAGGCTTTTCAAGGAGCTTTCAGAACAACCTGATAATAATGAATAACAATAGTCCAGGCTAGAATTAATAAATGTATGGATTAGCTTTTCAACATTGCTCTCAGACAGGATGTTTCTAATTTTAATGATGTGGTGCAGCTTAAAGAAAGACATCCTGCATATTTATTTAATGTGCACGCTGAAGAACCTGTTCTTTCCATCAAGGTAAAGGCCATTCAGAGCACGACAGACATCATGTTTCTAAGACCTTTAGGGTCTGAATTTAGGAGAAGAAAATTACAGGACATCCAGGTTTTTATGTGTTCAAGACACACCTGTAGTTTCGTTGATTTGTGCCATATGCATATTATGTCTTCTAATAACATTTCTTACAAGAAGCAAGTGTAGTTAAGTGCTTGTCCAGGTACAGAAATCTGTGGAACTGATACGATAATTCATATGTGTAGAAGTCCCTCTCATTGTATGAACGCTGTACTGACGGTTAGCAGTAACAAGTTGAGTACTGCCATGAAATGAACAAGATTTGGGCTCAAAAGCAGAAACCAAGAATAAATCTTCAACAGATGTTTTTACACACAGATGTTTCACAGGCAATAAACACTGAACTGCAACAAGAGAACTGTTTGAATGTCTTCTTTCTGGGCAAGCAGATGGACAGCTTTCCTTCTCACATCTCTTCCTCTTCTCAACTCTTTCTCAGCAGGTTTCCTTTTCTTGCAGACAGGTGTCTCTCTGCAGACCCGTGATGGCTGGAAGCATCTGTGCAGAACAGATTCAGGTTAGTCTAAAGCAAAAACAGATTTTCCCACTAAGTGGGACCAAAAAAAAAAACACCGCACGAGGAGCCAGATAACACCACCACAGCCGGTAAAACAATCTGGCAGCAACTGAGGGAACTATTTAGCCTTAGGTAGTGGGTGAGTAATCATCAGATTGCACACAGGTGAGTGATTATTGAACTGCTTCCAGGTATGCAGGCAGGAGAAGCGCACAAGCCGGGACAAGGCTCCGCTTCCAAAACGCACAAGCAGAATTATAAACACACACACACACACACACACACACACACACACACACATAGACAAAGGAAAGAAAGAGAACGGAGATCATGACAAGTCCACAATCAGAGGCCATAAAAATGAACATGAAGTGTGGGGAACCAGAATGAGATACAAATAACAGAATAGATTAGTTATAATAACAAACTTAACTTTTAAGATTTCATGTATTTAAACTTACTTGGCAGCGTTTTATGGAGTCGTCATGCTAGTGACTCTGTTACTTTCTTATTGTTGGACATATCTAGAAGGAAGAGAGGAGCTCGACTGTTTATAGATCTGCTGGCTAGTTTAAGAAAACGCAAAGAAATTAAACTCTTTCAGCTGAGTGAGGCGATAACAAGTAAGTAAAACATTTAGCTACAGACATTTTCTTACTTCCCTCAACTTTGTCATTTACTCAATAAATTAATGAATTAATTAAAAATGAAGCTCAAATTCCTGATTTTAGCTAATTTAATTAAATGTAAAATTTCCATAAAATTTTGTTACATGAGTGCCATGTGAAATGTTACATTTAATGGAATCTGGTCAAATGTAATTTACATTCAGTTTATAGCAAGCACATTTAGCACAATTATTTGAATAAATGAAAATTTGATTTCACATATTTAAACTGCATTTTACTCAGAATTATTGCTTCATGTTTATTGAAGATGAAGAATCACATTTTGAGAGGACCTAATAGGTTTGGGACAGTTTAGTATAGTGCATGATTTTTCTTTTTCTTTTTAATTTACTGAGAATAACAATCAAAAATGTGCTAGCAGTCTCGAGGATACTGACTTAACTGACATGCATTTCGACTTACTTTCACACTGCCCACTTGCAATTCACTATAGTTGCAACAGATGGCACCCTAATACAAGATCATGTGCACACTGATGGAGTACTGCACAATGACATGGAGGCACGGATGAAAGATTTGTGTGTTTAAGATATCTTTGGTGAGGTCTAAAAAACATGTGTTATGCATAGTTATAATGAAATTGTTACAAGACATAGCAAAAACACAGATAAAGATAGAAGCTGGTCTTCTTCTTCCACGGTGGTGTTTTACTGCCGTGTGAGGCCGACATAGACGCAGCCTTACAAAGATTTAGACACAAAATTCACAAACCCTCTGCTGCCCTCCATGAAAACTCCTCTCATTCCTCAAGAGGCATCCCCTAGCTGTGTACAAGTCTCTTTCCTTCCACTCACATGTCCTCACTTCAGTAGTTACACTGCACCTTTTGCACTCACTCTACCAGTGTTAGCACACAAGTACACATGCTAGTGGCGCGCACACACACACACACACACACACACACACACACACACACACACACACACACACACACACACACACACAGCTTGTCAACTCCCCACTGCTGCTAACAGATGACAGGAGGCCTCAGGATGAAGAAAGACAGTCAGTGCTGTGCTGTGGAAGCACAGGGCAAAAATACATGTTTGTTTAGACAGCATCCAGATGTGCTATGTGTGTTCTGAGCATATGGTGCAGCCAGAAGATGTTGAAAGGAAGAATGAACCGGTTGCACTGTAATCCAGTTGCTATGAAAATTATTAGGCATGCCTAAACAGGAAGCAGTGCCCTTTTGTTTCTCCAGGTTTCTCTCTGTGGGTTTATTTTATAATGCTATGCTAATTCAAATGCAACTTCCTTGAAGGCTTTATTCTGGCCTTAACACCAGTCACTGTATGCAACATTCTTTGTCTGCTCCCTCCTCTAAAGCATGATCTCACAGACCTCTGTCTTGGCCTAGTTTTACATGAATGTGAAAGCTTGAGGGCAGATGCGTTTCTCCCCCCAGTGAGTAACGGAGCTTTTTATGGACAGAGAATGAAGGCTTCAATAGTTAAGGCAACATCTGGCTCTGGAGAAGCCGGATGCCTGAATAAAGAAAATGCAACAAATGACCGTTAATGTGGGTGATTCTGTTATGCAGGAGCAATATTGTGCTTTCTTATGTGGAGATATATGGCTGTGGTAATTTGTTACGTAGCTTAAAATGATCACTGCATGTGCGATTAGAGGAAGAGATTTATTTACTTTGCCAGATGTTTTATGGTAGTCTGGTGCATTCGCAGACATTTCATCACCATATTGATGAAATGCCATAATTTTTTTAAAAATGTATAGTTCCCTAAAGATAAAATAGATTTCTTTCAAAGACACTAATCAAACTTTGCTTCAGTTCTTACTGAAATAGTTCATTATGTGGCTTTTATCAGTTGTTTTGAAGCAGCAACTCCTGGCTCTGAAAAACGCAGCAGTTTTCTGGAGTCGCCACTTGAGGCTGGCTCCCAAAGCGAGTCAGTCCCCATTAGAGATGGCACGATACCACTTTTTTATGTCCGATACCGATACCGATATCATAAATTTGGATATCTGCCGATACTGATATTAATCCGATATAGTGTTTTTTTAATCAATAAAACTGTTTTTTAATATCTTGCTGCATTTTGTATAAGTTCATACTCAAGTTTAAATAAACAACAACACTAAAGCTATTCTGTTATACCTGTATGTAAAAATACACTGCACCCAAAATATTTCATAGTTCAGCAACACTGATCAATCTAATAAACTTAAACCTACTCCATCCTCCCTATTCTGGTATTTTAAAGAGTACTTAGCAGAAATATTAAGCAACCTAACTAATAGGGTTGCAAACTCCCAGCAAAAAAAAAAATAGGGAACACCCCCCACCCTCCACCTCATGATGCTTAATCAACGTAATCAACTTTAATTTGATGCAGTGTGAAAAAAAATGCACAGAATTAAATTATTTTTCAAGAATAATTAAATAGATTCAACATCTTTCTTCAACAGAATTGCAGAGTGCACAGATGGTACTTTCCCAAAGGAAAAAGTACTATAGCTTACTAGGACTTAACAGTTACTATATACAGTAATGGACTTCTATACATTTTACATCAGATTAAAACTTTGGGTGTAAGATTCAGATAATTATTTATTAAAAGCTAGACATTTTAAATGAGAATAAGAAAGAAAAGTATGTCTTTGTGCCCCCTTTTCCCTGTTCATGCCCTATCGGCCCCCCTGGCTACACTTTGCTAGATCCGCCCCTGCACAGTTACCAGCCGTCAGCTACATAGAAAAGGATCCTGGTGTAGAAAGTAATATTAAATAAATTCTAACAACAGCTTGTGAAGCTTAAACGTGCTGCTGTTGTTCAGCCGCTGGTTTCCTCTTTCTGGTGCAAAGTGGGCCAAAAACAAACAAGAGAGACGGACTGGCGACAGAAAAGCCGATCAGCTGATCATTAAGCAGTTTCACGATTGAAGTAGCGGCAGGAGAGAGAGAGAGAGAGAGAGAGGCAGTCGCTCCATATATCGGTTGTTAAGCTTAACGTGGGAACGCTTTACAAACATTCAGAGATGAACTTACACACTTGCTTTACCTCTCTCTGGGATAACTTCCTCGGAGATGAAATGCTGGATTGCTAGCGAGGCTACAAATACACACAGCAGCTCTATGACGTGAGCGCACTGCTCCAACGTGCTAAGGTTATGAGCCGAGTTACGCCGTGTCGCAAGTTTTGTGAGATGCTTTTTTGATATTTAATGGATCGGATTACATTTTTTATTTCTCACCGATATCCGATCCAGCAATTTACGTCAGTATCGGACCGATACCGATACCTAATATCGGATCGGTCCATCTCTAGTCCCCATAGGCTCCCTGCTAAAATGCCCAAGTTAACAGTATTAAAATCATGTTTTTTTAAATCCTGTTTTTTTTCCATTACCCCATTTGCATACTGCTGAGTAGTAGTAGTAGTCGCTGATGGCTTCCTATGTGGTTCAAACACTTCAAGACGTTTATTCTACAGTTCTGTAGAATCAATATTTTATCGATCAGTTATTTAGCAATAATTAGCACATATTTTCACCTGTGTGTTATATCCTTTCCATTTACAGATGCTAACTGACTGTGCTTAGTATTCCAACCTTTCCAACACTTCTGCCTCAAAAAAAATTAAATAAATCAACATCACAGTTTTTGGTGGCTGCTTAAAGGCTAATGCTGAAGTTTTAAAAAATCAAACAGTCCAGAAACTAGTGGTTGACAGCAAGGTTGTTGTGTCCATCTTTTAGATACAGTTTATAGTTGTTCTAATTCCTATGTATGTGTCACTACTTGGCCTTACCAATTGTCTGATAACATTCAAACGGGTTAAAATGCTAGAGTTCACATTTCTAGCTGGTTAGTCAGATAGAACAGACCAAAAAACAGCAGATTAATACACAAAAACTATCAAAACAATGAATAATAAAGCCAACAAACAAACATCAATCTACTACAAGCTTTTCAAATATGCTTAGCTACTATTGCCATGTATGCCTTTGAGAGATGTGAGTCTACATCTCTGGTTCTTATATAGCTTTTCTTTTAAACAGCATGCCTCTTTCACCCAAACACTTTTTGTTCTACGTTTAACTGATTTCTATCTAACATTCACCCACAGTCACGTGAAAGCATCGGCAGTAACTAAGGGTTCAGTATCTTGCGCAAGGATACTTGGACACTGAGACCCTGGCAGTAGGCTAAGGGGTCGAACCAACAACCTCCACGTTACTAGGTGACCTGCTCTACCTCCTGAAACACCCCAAGAGCACAAAAACAGAGAAAAAAATGCTATGTAACATGAACAAATTTCATATTTAGATTTTGCAAATTAGCCCGATCATGATAGAACTGGAATGGTTTGAATCCGTGGTTGACACCACCCACCATCGTGGTGGTCACTGTGGGTCCAAACGTGAGAGAATATTTGTTGGTGTGATTTCAAATTTAAGGTGAAGAAAGGCTGAGACACGCTCTGATGCAAATCCGTCCGCCACGCCTCTCCACCCCTTATGCTGCTGCTGCTGCTGCTGCGCCCGCTTACGTGAACGCGCTCCATCGCTGTCATCAGTACAACATCAGCATCTTCCGGGGGGCGCGCAGAGAGAGAGGGAGAGCGAGAGAGAGAGAGACGGGAGGAGGAGGAGGACGGAGAAAGCGAGAGAGAGAGAGGGCTGAGACACACTGGATAAAGGCGACAAAAAGCACGATGATAATGGAGTCGAGGCGGTGGAGGATGTCGGATTTACGAGAAAGGACTGTTGAAATTTGACAGAGGGCTCGTGTTAAAGGCTGGTCTCCATCTTTTTTTTTTTTTTTTTTTTTTGGTTTTCCCTTTTTCGTTTCACCGCGTTTGATTTTTTTGCCCCCCCCTCCCCCCCTCCCCCCACATGCTGCGTGGACAGTAGAGGCGAGCAGAGGAAGGGGAGCACCCCGCGGATCCCTGGGAAGCTAAAAACGGGGGTCCACCGCTGGCGCTACAGGCTTCTCATCTCACGGATGGTAATAAAAGGACATCCTGATGAAGACAGCTCTGGACTGATGGATGAGGATGGAAAAGCAGCTTTAACCCCCTCCACCCGGCGACTGTGAAATAAAGGGGGGAAATCCTATTGTGATTTTTTTAATTGTTAATCATTTATAGTGTAGCCCTAAGGGAAACGAGCCTTAGACAGCAATGGTGAATCACTGGTGTTGGTAAATTATTCATTAGGAGTATAGGTAGGCTATGATTTTTGTATTGCTTCAATGTAGCATTCCCATTATTCTTTCCCCCCACTATGTGTAGTCTTGTAAGATCACACACATATGTGCAGGTCTGGTTTTATCGTGTGCTCATGTAGGCCCTTTTAACAGCCAAGAAACAGCCAAAGCGAGGGAAACATTAGCTTTCGTGTAGAAGAGAAGAGAATATCTGAATAGTAAGGTGTGTCGAGTTGTTCGGGGGTTTTTACATCTTTTACATCTTTTTTTTTTTTTTAAATATATATATATATGAGAGTGTGAAGAAGAAGCAGGACGGGGGTGTAAAAAAAAGATCTAAGAAGAAGGAGAGGGGAGAAAAAAACGACCAAACATGTTGCCTTCCCAAGAAGCCTCCAAGATCTACCATGACAATTATATGCGCAACTCCCGAGCCATCGGGGTGCTGTGGGCCATCTTCACCATCTGCTTCGCCATCGTCAACGTGGTGGTGTTCATCCAGCCCTACTGGATCGGCGACAGCGTCAACACGCCGCAGGCCGGCTACTTCGGCCTCTTCCACTACTGCGTGGGCACCGGGCCGTCGCCCAGCCGGGAGCTCACCTGCGTGGGCAGCTTCTCCGACTTCAGCTCCATCCCGTCCGGAGCCTTCAAGGCGGCCTCTGTGTTCGTGCTGCTGTCCATGGTGCTGATCCTCAGCTGCATCGCCTGCATGGCGCTCTTCTTCTTCTGCAACACCTCCACCGTTTACAAGACCTGCGCCTGGATGCAGCTGCTGTGCGGTAGGCATCCCCCCAATGTTTGTGCCATGTGTCGCTTAGAATGGAAAGTGTGTTTGGAGTCACAGAGAACCAAAGAAACGTAATCAGGTGAAAAACACCCCCAAACCAATCTGGCAGTTCTGCTTTATTCGCAGCAACCACTGGTGTTGGTGTTGCTGTGTGCAAGGATGGATTCATCAAGGCTCTGATCTTTAAAATAATAATGATAATGTCCACGTTGGATAGCCACTTAAAATCCGCTGGACTCTCTTAGATAACAGAAGGTATCGTAACAATGCAATCTTATAGGAAAATGTTCGAAACGATTACAAAACAAGGGAGACGTGTGAGGTCAGCGTGCGAAAGTCAGCGGCTCAAGCCTCCGTAGACTCGGGAAAATCTCCTGACTTCTCGAATGAGAAAGGTGAAAGGTGTAGTCTTTAGGGGTGTATAGGCTCTGTCTCGCTCTGCATCTTAATAGAGGTGAAATACAGCTTTTATTCTAATTTATTTCTTTCTTTTTAAACTCCTGCAATGACAACAGGGAGACAGTAGGAATACATTTTAGCGAAGCGCACTGGAAGCAATAAGGCAGGCAGCTGGAGCTCCCCACAACGTAAGCATTGATATTCTGAGGATACACCACTGCATCTGTAAGGAAAGCAGCAGGATCACTGCTTTATGCCGATGTAATGCAAATGCCATTCATTCACTCATTCACTCCACCCGTTTGTAGAGGATACGATGCGGGCGGGTGTGATATGTGCGATGCGACGGAGATGTGAATTGCTGTGACTGAGGGCTTATAACAGGCCCTGTTGCTATTTTCAGGGATGATTCCAGGTCGATTGGATTACTGCGATGCTTTGTCCCCTGCTCTTGTGGTTAGATTACACTTTGTAGAAATGATTAGGGACAAATGGTGGCTTTTCCAAACACATGGACACACTGAGTTCCTGCTGTTTTCTTGGGATGTGGAAGAACAGACGTAGCTTCGACGGTTCAGTTTAGATCTGTGTGGCTGCCACAACTGCAGATGCTTACTGAGATGGTGCTGTAGTAGAAATAGGGGTTTTTTTCTTCTTTTTTGGAATCGCTTAAATATCACCCGTCACTGGAAGGAAGATCAGGATGTCTGCGATTACCAGAGGTTCATCTCCAGGCGTTACTGCATGTTTCCTGACATTTACTGGCATTAGCCATTAGCCTATGGAAGGATTTTTAAATGAGCCTATCAGTGATATTGGTTTAGAGCAAACAACAAAAGATGCACGATAAAAGGCGTTTACAAGAGACCAGTGGTGTCCAAAGAGCAGCATGAGGCAATCCAAATTAAATACTTACATTTTACAAACTGGAATAAAAAAAATAAATCGAAATAAAATAAACCAATAAAGGAAACCACAGCCTCTTATCTAACGTGAATTTGCTACTTATTTGTGGTGTTTTAGCTAACATAACACAGACCCTTCATTGTGTTTTGGGTCACATTTTTAATTTTGTTCCCATTTGTTGTCTTCTGGCTAACAATATACACTTAGAAATTTTGTATTTTGTATTTTTTGTTTGTGACTCCAAAAAACTGCAGGACTGTTGTGTAAGAAAAACTGTCAGCACATTTATGATGTGATGACCACGTTAGCAAGATTGGAGCAATGAGTAAAGAGAGCTCGGTGCAGTGTATCTCAGAGGGTGCTGAAAAAAAGAAGAAAAATTCATGATCCTTCTCATATAAGCAGTTCTCCTAGCGAGCCTCCTGTGTATATCTGATTTCTTTATAAGCTGATCAATGTGATAAATAGGCCAGGCAGAATAGCGTGGGAGTCAGTTTTCTGTACAGAAACAGTCAGCATACTGAATGAGAGGGAGGGAGGAAGACGGGGAGGCAGAGAGAAAGAGATCAGCACTTTTTTTCCTCCTGTATTGTTCTTTTCCTCATCCTCATCTGCCCACTCTGTCCTCTGTTGTGCCGAGTGTGTCGAAATCAGCAGGAATCAGACACAATAGCAGAGGTACAGATTTTGCTTTCTTTATCAAAACCTGCATGGCTTAATAGAAATTGAACCTCAGTCTTCCCGCACACAATTAATCAGGCACAACAACAGCAAGGAGCTTTTTACGAGGAAGGATTCTAATGTTTTACATAAGAATGTGGGCAAAGGGAAATCTGCTTTTCGTAGTTGTTGTCTTGTAAAGGTTTAATCACAGATCAGTGAACACTGCTGTCCAGTCACTGCTGCTCGTGTCTCATGTACATCTGGTCCGGTGACACACGTGTGGTGGTAGGGTGGCCTTACTCTTAAGTCATGACATTTTAAAACAAACCACAATCTTTTCCTGAATTTAAGCTCTATGAACAAAAGTCCTGGGCCACACCACCTACAGGAGGTGCTAAGCTGTGAAACTCCTGGTGCACAGCTTTTGTGCTGATGTTAATGCCAGAGGATGTTTGTCTTCAGTTATTGAGTCAGCAGAGCTTTCATGGCTTTTATGAATAATGTAACTCAGCAGTCTGCAACCCTGCTCTGTAACTTCACGTGGTTGGCTCATTCATGGCTCACTTGTTTGTAATAATACAAGAAACCTCATAAACCTGCTTGTTGCAATAGTGGTATCCTATTCCAATGAGCTTGTTAGAACGACTTGTTCTTTCACACTTTTGTAAAAACAGACAGCATGAATAGGTGCTTGATTTTACTGAAAACATCTCAATTGAAAGATCAAGGAGTGTAATACATCTAATGCAGTTTATGTGCTCTTCAGATACAACTTTATAATAGCAAGTCAGTTCATTTTTATCCAACAGGGTGCCTGTTTTCTAAACATTTACGTAGTTTCATCAGTATCAGTTACAGATTTATCATCCAAATATTGTTCATAGATGGATTAAAGACCAGCTGCTAACCAATTAGCAAACACTAATACTCAGTTCTTCGTGGCTTTGATTCAACATGGTGCTAGAAATATTCTTTAGAGATTTTAGTCCATAGTCATGTGATGGCATCATACAGTTACTGTAGATTTGTCGGTTGATGTGAATCTCCTCTCAGTTATTGTTCTCAGCTGACAGCAGCTGCACCCAGTCGGTCATGTGCTGAGTAGCCCATCTGCATCAAGGTTTAGAGATGCTGTTCTGCATACTTTGGTTGTAGCTACTAGTTATTTGAGCTCCTGCTGCCTTCAGCTTGAAGCAGTCTGGCCATTCTTGTGTGATTTCTGACACCAACACTGCATTTTTGCCTACAAACTGTCACTCTCTGTATATTTTAGCTTTTAGACCATTCTCTGTAAAACTCTAGAAATGGTTGAGCGAGAAAATCTCTGCACATCAGCAGTTTTGCAGTTCTCAGACCATGTGTCTGGTGCCAACAAACATGCCACATTAAACCCACTTTAAACATTCTTTGTTCTGGTGCTCAATTTGAACTTCAGCGAGTCATCAGCATGTCTGAATGCACTGAGTCGCCACCATGTGATTGTCTAAATAGAAATTTGCATTAATAAACAGTTGAACACGTGTTTCTGATACAGTGACTGATGAGTGTACACTTAGTGGTTCCTTTTACAGTTCAGAAGTTGTGTTCTGTGGGTGTCACGTTATGAATGGGGAATTGTAAAAAATAGGTTAGTGGAGCTATTAAGAAAATTGAATGTGAGGCAGATATAAATGTTTTTATTAGAGATGATTGGGTAAATACATTTTAAAAACTGAAATGAGACTGGCTGATTTTCCTAAAAACACCTCAAACTATGTTTCTTAACTCTGTGAGATATAAGTTATCATTGTTAATGACCCTAATCTTAACCCTACTAAAACCTTGTTTAAGAGAAAGGCAAAAAGCACTTAGGAAAAAGTGTAAAGTTTTTTATGTGTCAGAACGTTTGATTTCTTTGTCTCCTGATTACCAAGACATGGGCACATGAGTTAAAAATTAACATTCCGATTTAATAGGGTGTGGGTTTGTAATATCAACAGTGGCATTTCTAAAAAAGATCTAAAAAAGCAGAAGTATAAATTAACAAAAAAAGTTACAGAAGCAAAGTACTACAAAATACACATTTCTATAGCATTCCCTCTAAGTTACCTGAAACAGGTAGTCCACCTCCTCCAGGAGGGCACATCAATACATGTCATTGCTAAAAGGTTTGCTGTGTCTCCCAGTCTGAAGAGCATGGAGGAGATTCCAGGAGACAGACATAACTGTCTGTCCTAATCTAGGACAGCTGGCGGTAGAAGGTCCATAACCCATCAGCAGGACCAGTGTCTGCCCCTTTGTGCAAGGAGGAACGGGCTGAGCACTGCCAAAGCTACAAAATGACCTCCAGGAGGACACTCGTGTCAATGTCTCTGACCAAATAATCTGAAACAGATTTTATGAGGCTGGCCTGACGGCCCCACATCCTCTAGTGGGCCCTATTCACAGGCCCATGAAATCCTTGGACTTACTGTCAGATCCTCCACTGGTACCTGGTGGTGCACAACAGTGCACTTCCTCATTTGGCAAGAGCATGCAGGCAGTTCCTGGAGGATGAAGGAATGAAGGAACTGATACCACTGACTGGTCTCCACACACACCTGACCTAAATCCAACAGAACACTTCTGGGACATTATGTTTCGCTCCATCTGACACCACCGGGTTGCACTTCAGACTGTCCAGGAGCTCAGTGATCCCCTGGTCCAGATCTGGAGATGAGATCCCCAGGACTCCATCTATTGTCTCATGTTGTCAACATGAGAAACTTTGAGAAAATCACTTTAATTTTTGGGGTGTCTTTGAATTCAGCCCTCTGTAGGTTGATCAGTTTCATTTCCATCAAATGATGTGGCATCCTTTTTTTTCCCTAACACATTACCCAGTCCATATCAGTATACAGATCCAGCATGATTTTCCCCCAGTTGACATCCAATGTGTTTTCAAAGTGTTCCTTTAATTTTTTGAGCGGTGTACATAAGAATTAAGCAGTATGAGGAATCAAGTGCATCAAATCAATGTAGCAGTCCTGAGTCTACTGTAACAACAAATAAACGCCCCTTCCTTTCCACCATCCAATGCTCTCAGGCCTCCTGATGATTTAGAAATCTTTGTTGAACAAAATTAACAAAAACTGAAGATTTGCTACATAAAGGTTGTTTTTTGTGGTGAAAGGGTTGTATGTCCCTCTCCAAAGATCTAAATACATTAGTTTTGTAAGTCCTATAAAAAAAGGATGGAAGATTAGATCATCATGGCTTACCATATAAGATAGCTAATCTTATATGGTAAGATTATAAAATATGGTTTTATATATAAATATGGTTATATATAGTTATAAAATGTCAATTTTATTTTCTCTTTGATATTCTGCTTTTAATTTGTGAGCACAGATCAAAGTTACTTAGTGGGTTTTTTTATCCTTCCTGTGGACTCATATGATGTGTGGCCAATGTAAGTCGTCTAGAAGGCTGGCCGAATGCCACTCACCACCTTGGAAATGATCATTTAATCATCCCCTCTGCCCTGCTGGTTGCAGCAGCAGGTGCTGGCACAGCACAGTGACAGACTGTACCACAGCAAATACATTAAGAGCCAATCTGAACCGCTGGTGGCTCAGATTGGGCTAAATGAACCAAAAGAGAGCAGTGTGAGCCAGAATTTTGGTGGTCGCCTAGAGTGTGCTATAGGAACGAGAAGACTAAATAGAAACATCTCCTCGTGTTTCCATCAGCTGAAACTGCAGACACATTCGCACATCTACACAGGTCAGCGATTTTCTCGCTGTGGCTTTGTCTTATATTCTGGGTGAGTGTTAAGTCCAGTCAGGAAACTAGTGGGAGCTACTGGTTAAGTATTGAAAAAACTGAAGATAAAAGGAGAAACTGGAACATGGTTCAAAACACTGAGATGTGGGAGTCTTGGCAGAGCACACTGACACAGTGTGTACTGGCACCTATAAGCTGAAAATAGGCCAGAGTTGTCTTTTGCGTACATTGAACTGACCAAATGTGAGTAAGGTTAATGTACTTGAAGAGAACTTTAAGATGGCGCTCATAACTATTGGCAATGCAGCGTGACTGTGTGTACCAATACAGCTAAATGAACTGGAAAAAGGTTAACCGCTGATTATAGAACTGCTGGCGACGCTGCAGTGCAACAGAGAAGAAAACTCCTTCTCTGGCTGGAACCAAATCAAAAAGCATCTTTAGCTTTTACACGCAAAAGGAACTGACCGCAAAATCCTACTGTGCTAAAACAGGGGCCTGGATCGTGAAGCAAAACTATGTCACAGTAGCTTGTTATTCAGTTATCTTTGGGCTTAAGTCTGTACTACAAAGCTGGCCCACTTAATTGTGTTATATTGTGTATGTAATCATGCATATGAACTATCCTGACTGTGTAGAGGCTTTTAAACTGACAAAGAAGACTGGAAATATCAAGTATGTCCACATCCTGCTGATGGTCTTGCTTCAAGAGATGGCCGAACAACAAAAACCTCATCCACTGCTAAGCTGATTGATGTTAGCCTGGGAGCATTTCATAGCATTTCATGAAAAGCACTTTGGCTACTGGTTTATCAGCTGAATGCAAAGTATTGAAAAAGTGCTCCATAGCTGTATGAGAACGATTCCAAGAACTCTAAGCATTTACAGAAAGGTGACTGTATTTTTTTCTTAAAGAACTGTAGTTTTCTCTATGGGCTAATCTACAATACAGTGTGTAATACTATCATGTGAGTATGGACTAAAATGTCTAAAGAATGTTTCCAGCACCATGTTGGATCAATGCCATCAAGAATTAAGAATTGACATGATTTGGCCAAAGAAACAGCTTCAACTGGCTTCTGTTTAGGAATTTATTTATCGTGTACCAACTAAGACTACTATGGAATAAGAATATGTAATTAGTGAAGAATTATGTGCTATATATATAAATTAAAGAAATCATGGATGTAGTCTCAGGGTGTGAAAAGTGAAACCAGTGCAGGGACTTAAATGTGTGTTCTGTATTCTATCACCAGCAGGTGGCAGCACTTCTGGCTGTAAAAATAAGCCTGATTTTAGATAAGTGCACGATCACATGATCTATGACCTCAGTGAAAATTTTTCTTATTAATTTATGATGTCAGTCATAGATTTTAGGTCTTATCTAATGCAGCATCATGTTCATTTAATAATATATGGTTTTTAGGGTGGTGTGGTGGTTAGCAGTTTTGCCTCACAACAAGATGTTCCTGGGTTCAAATTCACCATCTAATCGAGGCTTTTCTATGTGGAGTTTGCATGTGTGATCACCTTCTACCAGAGGCCAAAGAAATTTGGACCACTTCTCTCCAAGGATAAGGGTTTGGGATGGTATGACAACATCTAGACCAGAAGACAAGACTATTAGAGAATCACTGAGGGCAAATTCAAAGCAAAGAGGCTCAGGTGGGGAAATCAGGCAGAGCCGAGACCACTGGTAGAGAGCCAGCAATGGCCTGTGCTCCTTTTGGGACGAAGGAGCTTGAAGTGTCTCGATTTCATATTCAAATCCATCCCTCGCTCGTCATAGTTTGTGAAAAAAGTCTACAAACCAATGGGTAACATCACAATAATTTAGATTCAACAAGCTACTGGAAAGAACCCTTGAGATGGTTGCACGGGAAAATCCCAGTCAATCAGCAGTCACCCGGGACTAACAGCCACGCCACATCCAAAGTTACTTACATTACCTTTCCTAATCATTCTGATGCTTGGGTTGAGCTTCATCAGGGTGCTAAGGGGAGAAGTGGGGGATAAAATATTTCCATATTTGGTCAGTTAACTCACCAGAATTTAAACTACAGAAGAGTTGGCTTAAAAAAGTGTAGGTGAATTTAGATGTAACAAATATTACTGACAGTGACACGTGCTTCAGACTAGTCTGAAATCATGCACCATCACAAATCACATCCAAATGGCATCTCAGTTCCACTTCTCTTGTTACACAGACCCTATTGATAATTGATCAGGGACTGCACTTAAACAAAGAAATGTTCAGTTTACAATCCAAACCAAAAGCTCCAGAAGTGGGTTAGGGCCAATAGAGAATCAACAGCCACATGCTAATAGGTGACTTTCCTCCCATCTTCCCCCAGTTGTGTCACACCTGGATGGGAATGTGAATAATGGGATCATTTTACACTTAGAATCTAGACTAAACTGCAGTTTTTTTCCTTCTTCACACAAAGGAACAAGTGGAGGGCTAGATTTCCCCAAAGCACCGTAGGTCTGTGAATAGCTTCGCTGCTCACACCTTTGCTTGGATTTAGATTAATTCAGTGGAAAATGCTCCTGGGAAAATGGCTAGCACTTTAGTTTTAATTCACCTTACTTGAACAAAGATGAATTTAGTCTAAGAACCTCCGAGGAAATTCAAACAAGATTTCAGCGTTTAGTTCTCACAGAGATGGCGAGGTCGCTTCACCCATCAACTATCTTCTCACTCCACCCTCCTCCTGTTTTCCTGCATCCCTCTGGCACTGAGAGGTGGAGGAACAGGAAAGTACCAAGGTAACCGTACAGCTCGACTGCTCCCTTTCTCACTCCCATCTCCATCAGTTCAGTCCACCATCCTTCTTTCACATCTGACCTTGGCTGTTGCAATATTAAACAGAACTAAGCAGGACATGGGCTGTGGCACAGGGGAGGAGCCGTCAAGGGAGAAACAACCTGTCAGGGACTGTTCGACATAACTGTGTGTGTGTGTGGGGGTAGCTCTGTGGTAAAGATCTTGTTATGGGGGTATAGTTTTGCTTCCAGTCTGAATGTCATGGAAATAAATGACCTGTAGAGTTACTCTAACAGATACTCAGGGAAAAAGCAGAGGTGTTTGAAGGAAGTGAAGAAAAGCTCATCTGAAGAGGTGGAGCCACTGTGCAAATAATCTAAAAAAAAATAAAAATGGTCATAGGAGATATACTTTTATATAAATAATCTTGAGTAATTACATTCACTGCTCACTGCTGTGCTTCTGCATTGGGTGTAAATTAGGAAGGTTGAAATTTTCCAATATTCATTGAATCTTGATCTTTAGATTAATAATGGAAATTCATTCAGCTCCTCCAGACTTTTTTCTAACTGCTCTTATAATAAGAAAAAACTGTTAGGAAGCATGTCCAGGCTCAACTTAAAAAAAAACTGTCAAATTAATCTACATTCACAATGAGAATATACATCTATTCATCCATTTTGTTAATGTCTTGTCCAATTCAGAGAAGTGAGGAGGCGGAGCCTACCTCAGCTGACTCTGGATGAAAGCTGGAGTACACCGAGGTTAGGTCTCCAGAGCAAACTAAGAACATGCTGTTCAAAATGTAAACTCAATTTCATTTCTTTTTCTATTTTAACATGTTTACAATTTTGAAAGGAAATCACGTTGTGTGTGCGTTCTCTTTTCACTCATGCCACCCAGCTATTTTGGAAACACTTTTAAATTTGAGGTTCATACTTGCTTCACATCTGCAATAGAAAAATGCAGTTTTGAACTCCAGTCATGCAGAAGAAGAATTTCCTTGCTTATTATGTTGCAACTGCTTAATACAGCTACACGTGTTGATAATAATATGCACAGAATAATACACTGAATATAATACTTACAAGAACATAATGTAATGTGCTGCTGGAGGAGATTCGGTCCTTGGGGACTTGCAGAATTAGGCAGATGATGACCTTTCTATCTCATGGGCTGCCACAGATGCAGGAACAATCAATTTTGACGTCACTACACGTAAAAAAAAAACCCAGAGCACTGCAAACGATTTTGGTGCTAGACCCTACTAGAGTTAGTACTAGAGTTCGAGTAATGTCACCCTACATATGCTGTTGGTCCTGACAGACAGCAGTTGTAATTTGCACAGCCATGAGATGTCTCTGAAAGGAAAAATGTTGTTTCTTTTCTTCTTGTACAAACAGTGAACACAGTTGTTTTTCTGGTGAGGCAGCTTGAGTTTTCTCGGTTTCTCTCTGTTTTTCCTTGTTGTCCGTTTTTGTTCTTACAAGGATTCTGAAGGAAAGCAAGAGAGCAGCAGAAAGAGTGCGTAACAGTGTGTGCATGTGATGGAAGGAGAGGCAGAACGCGAGGGAGCAAAACAGCAAATTCATTTGCATGTGCGTGCTGACGGTATGCTTGTGTGTATCTTGCGTGGCCCCACACACACATACACACAAACACACACACACACATCTGTTCTCGTGAGTGTGTGAGACAACGGGTAAATGTGTACATGATGGTGTGAGAGCTGAATTATTAATGAGAACGTTTTCTCTTTTCTTCTCTTGAGGCAGTGTGGTATTTTTTATGTATTTATTTTTTCTTTCTCTTCTTTTTTTGTTTTTGCTGCTGCAGTTAATGTGTCTGTGTGCATCCATGCAGCATGTGTGCACATGCACAGTAGATACATGTGTGCATGTGTGTGTTTCTAGCTGGATTTAAATAAATGCTGCAGTGGTCGAGTGTTTTACATATATATATCTATATCTATGTATAGATATAGATATATATATGTCTGTGTATGTGTGTAAGAGAGGAAGAGAGAGATGTAGCGAGAAAAAGTCTCCCCAGGGGATATCCTTGCCTCTTGCTCACTCTTTCCTTCTCTGTGTCTTTCGCTCTCTGAGATTTCTGGTTGGCTTTCCCGACCAAACGTACATGTTTTAATTATCAGGCACTTAATAAATAATTCCAAAGTCACTGGGGTGTTTCTAAAAATATCCTGACAGCTGAATAATGGATTCCTTTGACCCTTCTCATCATTGTCGCTCTGTGTGTATGTGTGTGTGTCTGTGCAGGAGTGAAAAACAAAGTCTTAAATCTCATTGATGTGTAGTTAGTAGCAACAACGTAGGCTTAGCCCAAAAAAGGAGGGAAATTTTGTGTTTGGTTGATTGTTTGTTGTAACAATGCTTTTTGGTAATAAAGCATTATCTTATCATATTTACAAGGAAAAGCATTTGTGGGTTGAGCAGTAGAGTTGAGTATGTGGGTTATGGCCATGAACAACTTGCTAAATCTTTTCTGTTAATGCCAAACAGCTTATTCTGCTACTGACTCTTGTTTGATGTCGTTTGTTGGATTGGACAATCGAAGCTTAAATAAACAAGACACATTGGTAATTTAACAAATCATTAATTTAACAAACATTTAACAAATCAGAAGCATGTGGAAGAGCCATACACAGCCACAACAGCCTGGCTCCTCCTCATGCTGGTCACCAGCTTGGACACACACTGCTGTGGGATGGAATCCCATTCTTGAACCATTATTTCTTGCAAATAAGCCAATGTGGTTGTGTTGGTCACTCTGGCACAAACCACATGCCTGCTACACCCAAACTTGAATCTGGACTCATCGCTGAACATAATGTTCTTCCACATGTTCTGGTTCCAGTGTGCTGCTGACACCAGGGCAAACAGGCTTGCCAGTCTCATAGGGTGGTTATGTCAGGCCTCCTGGCAGCCCTATTATGTTTACGTTACAGCGACGCAACGAAGGCGACAAATGCGTCCTTCATTTCCCCAGATTTGAAGGATGGGTTGGGTTCCATGGCCCCACCATATCCCAGAATTCATAGTGCGGCCCAGCCAATTAAAGTTTCCAACAATGGCGGCTGCTACTTAGTTTAAATATTACTGTTATTACTCTTTCTGGGTCACAAAATAAACTTTTAAGATATTTTCAGGCGAGAATGTAGCTGTGTAAACTTTAAATATCTGCTTGGTTTATCAAGATATGACATATTTGCAAAGGTGCTCGTTTTTGGAGACATCTGTTACCCACCGGCCCGATAGCTAGCCGGGGGTTCAAGGCTCACTAGAGCCGGCGATAACACTGAACTCCTGGCAAATCGTTTTCAGATCCCCGCCATCTTTGGCTACTCAGGTTAAACATGATATATAAGTCACTTAGATAACTTGAAAATGTTATTGTTTGGCTTTTTTCAATGTTTTATTTGTTCCTGAGTAAATCGGTTTGGCTGACATTAAAGTTATATTTTTTACACAGCTGAATAAATGTCATACAGAAATCTGATTAAACAGAAATGTGAGATGGTAGAATTTACTCCAGTGTCCTGTTATATTTTAGATAGAAAGGAGCAGACGGCTGAGTTTATTAAACTTCACGGAGACAATCTGCAAATTTCATTAAAAATTTAACAAGCTATCATCTTGTCTTTATTTTTAGTTAGCACATACCTTAAACACTTCAAGCTATAAGCTAATGATAGTTATATAAGAGCAGATGCATGCTGGTGCAATAAGCTGTACGTTCTACGTCCAATGAATGCACGATCTGATTAGTCGACTAATCGCAAAAATAATCAGTGACTAGTCGACTATCAAAATAATCGTTTGTGGCAGCTCTACTATGAGCGCTATTTGGGCATTGTACTCACACATTGTTTTGCCCTGTTCAGTAAACCCTAATCTTTAAGACAAAGTCTACAGTTTTGTAAAATGTGTACAATTCTAAGCACACGGTACCGTATAACCATATGCAGCTTACATACAGCAAGTACATTAATAAGCAACAAATTTACATTTAAAACAGAGAGAATTTACAGTGAACGACCAAACTGAAAGAAATAAAAAAGAAAAGCTCTGTGCCAAGTGGGCCAGTGAACCCTGGCGGCAGCAACATCTTGCAAAGTGCCCCCTCAGCAGTCCACACACTAACACTGACAGTCTCTCTCTCTCTTTACACACACACACACACACACACACACACACACACACACACACACACACACACACACAAAGCAGGCTTGGTCTCAGCACTAATAAAAGCTCTGTATATCAGCAAGCCAGGCCGTCCATTATATAGGAGTACAGCAGGCCAAGGTTTAGACACAGTAGCAGAGGAAAGGGCAGACCTCAAACAGCTTTATTACATTATAGACAGGACATGGTGATCTCTCAATGCAGCCATGTTCACACCTTTTCACTCCGCTGCTCTGTGTTGGACTGAAAACTGCAGGGGTTTGCTTCCACATGGATGCCAGGAGTTAGAACTATTTATGGGGGGTTTTAGTATCTCGCCTCAAACGGTTTCTGCACCATCAGGATGTCGAAATGGCTAAATTGTTATTTTGCAACATTATGTACTAATACTCATTTAATAATAGTACATGTAATACTAATTTCCAGTTCTGATCAACAATAACTGATGGATATTGTTTTTTAAATATCAGTTATCCATATCAACTAATTCTACACCATTACATAGCTCACTGGTAACATTTTTACACTGTTTAAAGTGACAGCAACATGCGGTCTTAATCCAGTACCGTAATGGTTATGCCTCCATATTTAAATTGAACCTGTTATGTGATTCTTTAGCTCAGGCATTACACTGCTCTGAATGCTGTGTTTCAGACAGCTTTCTACTGTTAGCTCTGTGTGATGTCAGAGAGAGAGGACCTCTATAATATGGTCATCTCCAGCACACAAAAGCTCCAGCCTCCTCCTGTTGTTTAAAACTTCTGTCCACAAGGGGCAACCAATTGGAACAATGCTGGCTTAAAGTGAGAGAGTTTAAAGTAGCTTGTTGCAGTAAATGTGGACTACATGATATAGGCTCAGTGTAAGATGAATAAAGTTTGTTGCCCTGCGATAGAAAGCTATTCATATAGAGTGGAAGAGGTAGTGAGAGTAATAGGCCCCCTTTAGTCGCTTTAAGCAGGTATCTGCAAATTAACATGAACCATCAAAAGGACTATGAGAAGGTTTTTGCTTTCCATTTGGATTTTGAGAAGTGCTGAACAACCATGTTTCAGTGAGAGCTCCCAAAAGCAGGGAACAAAGCCAACAGACGAAGCTGAGGCCCAAAACCTGTAGTTTCCCCAATACCCACTCGAATGTGCAGGTGGCTCAGGACTTTTGACCATACAGTATATGTTAAAATAGTCAACTAAACCGCATTAAACAGCGTTTTAAAACCTGGTCCAAAAAAATGTTGTTTTGGCCTCGATGGACAGTTTTCCCTTCGTAACAACGCATTCATTTCAGCCTAGGTGTCAAACATAAGGCCTGGGGCCCAGAAACAGCCCGGCAAAGACTTCAGTCTGGCCCAGCAAAGACTTCAGTCTGGCCCACTGGATGGTTTTGGAAAATGTGAAGGATGGCATACATTTTGAACTTTTAACTTATTTTTATGTATTTTACAGCTTGTCACACTGACAAAGACCTCCCCCACAGCCATTCACACTACACCAGAGTAATGTAGCAGTAGATAAACAGTTATGTGACAGAAAAGTTCCTGTTTCTTCATTACTATATAAATCTCTCTTTCTTTTTTTTTTTACAACGTGTTACAAAATCTTTCTGCTTTATAATTACAGGACAGTTTGGCTACTAGAAGAATTTTTTCCATAATTTAAAAAAATTAAGTTCTTACAGTTTAAGGCCAAAGAGTTGTGCTGACAGATTTCTTTCATTAACTCCAAAAGGATTTCTTCATTATTAAGAGAAAACTGAGACATACTGTTGAAACTGCACTTCTTCTTCTTACAGTGAGATATCTCAGAGATTAAATGTGCAGTTAAACTACTGACAGAAACAGGTGTTTCACTGGTCTGGCCCACTTAAGATCAAAGTGCCACATATGTGGCCCATGGTCTAAAAGGAGTTTGGCATCCCTGATTTAAACACTTTTTTCCTATACCTAAGTACACTCACACAGACACACACACTCCAACAAATGCACTGGGGGCAACTCAGGGTTCAGTATTTTACCTAAAGATAATTCGACATGTTGAGTGCTGTAGCTGGGTAATCGTCCACTGACCTTCCAATTGGTAGGTCTGCTGGTTCAAATATGACTGAATCACTGAATTCATCCAGTATGACATGTAGAAACCAATGGGTGATGTCACTCGTTTGACTACAAGTTGTTGTTATCCACTGCCTCTACTGTAAACTCAAAACATTGACCACAGGCCATCCATAAGCCAACCTATCAGAAAATATCAAACATATTCTCACCTTTTCTTGGCCTCAGTGTGTGCAGTAACTTGTGAAACAAATGTGAAACAAAACAAGCTTGTAATTGCCCTCTGATCTCTAGCTAGCACCACATTCTCATTAAGATTTAACAGCATTTCCAGTAGTTAATGGCAGTTGGAGTAAGTATGAGCCCCATGTACTAATGAGAAGGGAATGAATTTGAGAAGGGAATGAATTTGAGAAGGGAATGAATTTGAGAAGGGAGGGAGGGTGGGGCAACAAAAAGAGAACAAACAGCTTGCAGAGAAGGGGAGTTGTGTATAGATGAAGAACTGGAAAAGGAGTGTATGAGGTGTGGTCCCGCTCTTAAAATTTAGATAAATTATCTCCAATTAAACACATCAGCTGTACCTTCCAATTTCCTTATAAAGCAATGCTTAAGGTTAAAAAAAATTGAAAAAATACTGGCGACTGCCAGTTCTACCCCTCAGGACCCTAGCAGACACACCTATGGTATCAATTTCAAAATCCTACATCACCTACATGGTAAGTTATCGCATTCCCCAACTTGAGTGTCCATGCCGCCCTCCCACCCGCTCGGCGGGGTGACGACAGTACCCCAAACAGCCTTTTATGGCTAAGGGGTAAAAGGGTGTTGGATGATGTCACAACCATGTGATGGTGGTGTTTAGCCTATAACTACTCAAGTCAAAATTACTTCACACACACTTTTATATTTAGCACACTCATGGTATTTTTAGAGGACTTATATAATCATTTTGGGCTGTCAAGAATGAAGAAAGAATCCGTGAAGACTTGTAGATAAGACAGTCTGACAAAACTGTTACGTAACAAGCCTATAAATATCTTTAGACACTAAAAATAAAAATGATTCACGGTCATTTTAATGAGCTGGATCACAATCATATCCAGGTGGTGCATTTCCAATTGTTTTCCCTGGTTTGATCTGCTTTGATGCCTCCTAACAGCTGATTGGCCGTGAATGCTGAGCTGAAAAGAAGTGACAGGAGGTGATGAACTGAGATGGGGGAGAAATGACATAAGACATGGAGTGAAGCATCAGTAGCCATGCGACTTGATTTTTTTTATTCTTTCACTCATCAGCTCTGCTCTTCTCGCCTCCTTCCCATCCGCCTTCTCTGTTCGATCCCTCCGCTTGTTGCCTTTGAAGTTCCTTCCTTCCAAGTTCAGAATGCAGTGTCTTGAGAGAGTGGAGGGGAGGAAGGAAGAGGAAAAACCCCAACAACTTCAAAGGGCTTTTCTTGGGTTGTGGGAAGGTGGGGGTTATTTTTAGCCTGCTGGTGCCCACTTAAAGGCTTGAGTTGAAGATGAAAGAAAAAGGGGAGATAGAGGAGAGTGCACAGAGAGTACATGCCACATGATCGTTGCTGTCATACTGGCATGCTATTCACAAAGAAATGTCTTTTTATGCAGCATGTACTGTGCTGAACAGTTTGCTGCTGAGTTCCTGATGCTTTAAACCGTGCATGTGCATGCACGTTTTGCTAAACTCAACTACCAACTACATCTGAGTATGTTAACAACACAAGTTACTAAATTACATTCGAATAGAGGCTTGATTTAGAAAGAAGATGCATTACATGATGAGAGATTACATATTTTAGGTGAAACTGAACCAAATCTTGTCTATGCCGCTAACCTTCAATCTATTAAAACACCAAACCAAAGAAAAAACATTATTAAGTGCTAAACAAATGTGGGTCCATGTCCATCATAGACAGTATGGTAGATGGGGCATCCTCCATAATTTATTTGTAAAGTCCTGTTATTAAGGTTCAAGCTTGGTGTTTTCACTTTTGTCATTGTGCTCTTTAGAAACCAGATGGTACAGATCACACTATGATGCCGCACAGTCATTAGCTAACAAACTCAATCACAAGTCAGCCAGTCAGCATACACTGAAAGCATAAAAATGTACAAATTTATAATAAACTCATCAGAAACATGAATTCACTGAGATCAGCAGTTTTTGTCAACCAGGTTTTTGATCCCTTGTAGACATTAAAAAGAATGCATATTTAGGGCACTTTTGCAGTAGCCTCACTTGTCAAAGCCAGGAGCTATATCAATCTTTTATGGAAGGTCATTTCCACCACAAAAGTAAACTCATCCAAAATTTCGAGTTAGCTCTGCCAGTCAGGAGGCTCTGTGAAAGTATATAATTTCCTTGTGACAACGAAGCTGAAGCAGAAGGTGGAAGGCATCAGCTGTCCAACAGTTCCACATAAACGCATTGACACCTTTCTCGCAATTACCATCGCATTCAAAGCTGAAGAACCTGGCACCAATGTGTTCACTTTTGCAATACATTGGTAACTCACTGATATTGTTACTACCCAAATGTGTCTGCGCCATCTGTTACTGGTTAACAAGGCAATCACATCCTTCACAGAGATTCTTGATTGGGCGAGCTAACTCAAAAACTTTGAAAATAACATTTTTAGGGATTTCAAAATTTCAGAGACCTAAATTTCAAGTTATGGATAGCCGTTTTTTCAACAGCTTCGATAATCTTTCACATTGTCTGTAAGAAGAATTCCTGATTCTGGTTTGTGTCAGACGTTTTCAAGTTTTATACCGCTCAAAGAGCAGTTGGAGAGTGTTTGCAGACAAACTCATGTCTTCCATGCAAACTACTGGTGAGTACAGAAATCTGCTAGTGCATAAAAGTAATCACAAGGCAGTGAAATAACTTTAGCTCCACCAAATCTGATCTAACTGAAAGCATAATGCTACATTTGTTTTGTTAGTAATAGCCTGGTCCCAGCATCAAACAGTTAAACACGCCAAAAAGATGTTGCAAGTCACAGCATGCAGTCATTCTTGTGCCTGCTCACAAAAGCAATTTGTGAGCATTTGTTATGTAAGTTGGAAATTGTGAATCAGTTCACCACTTTTAGTGGGTTGGAAGCATAGCATTTCATTGTAATGCAAAAAATGAGCACAGAGATTATCTCATGTTGTAATTCTCAGAGTTCATGTTGCAACTTTGATGAAATGTGCACATTCACTTGAATTCAAATGGAGAAAGCAAACCGCAGAGTTAAAGGGAAACTACTGTTTGCTCTCTCTCCTGCTCTCTACATTAATGTTGCATGGTTATTAGAGCTCAAAGCAATAACTTTGGCTACTGTATATTTAAAATTACTGACCAAGCCAATGTCTTAACAATGATTGTAAACACTGAATTATAGTAAGGCATAACACGAGATGTGATAATATTTAATTTCCTGCCAAAATATTAGATTAAAAAAAGTTTTGATAATTGCTTACAGCACAAATAAACTTTAAGTGGTAAACAAATAACATGTATTACAGAGGGAAATGGGCTAGTTAATGAGTTGCCATGAGGCTCAAGTATGGTGCCCGTCAGGCTCTGCAAGCCATGTTTCTAAAAAGCCCACACTCAATAACTACAAAGGTGTTTCTTACCAGATGGGGAACATTCATCAAGAATCCATAAAACATGTTACCTGACACTCATTACTCAGTTAATGATTTTACCATCTCTCATCTATGTTAATATTTTGCATAAAGGCCATAAAAGAAGCTAATAACGTGGTGATTTCCCACGATGATTACTTCCTTTGCTCTTCAATTCTCTCATTACTTACTGTGTTATCCTCATTATATTCTTTCTCATTACATTCCCCCATTACGCCTGCAATCATTCTGTCAGAGGAGCGGTCACATTTTTAAATGGCGTAAATTTCAGCTCAAAATAGGACTCCTTGTGTTTGTATGTTTACACAGAGAGGTGGTGACTAATCTCATATCATCCCTCATCTGTTGCTGTGAGTTCACCACCCACCATATTCTCATGATGGATTGCCAGTATATAAAAAGCAGGATCTTCAGAGGGAATCCCTAATGTGACAGGGTTCAACCAAATGACTAATGGATGTGGCTTTAATATACTCAGATCAATCACCTTCAGGACATTTAAGAAAACCACTTCTTTTCCAGCTTTGGTGGAATTCATTTGTTTTAAAACCCTCTAAGTTGTATTGTTTTACCAAACTGAATGTTTTACATTTAGCCTTTCCCATCAGAAAAAAATCGACATTTTAGTCTGAGACCCGTGTTTTCCTGACCATTTCTATGCACTAAGCTGTCTCAACAAAGACGGAAAGGCTCATTGTGTTATTGCTTGTAGGTAGTCTAAGGAGCTTGGAAAGAAAAGCGTCTGGACTTGCTTGAAGACGTTTCACCTCTCATCCGAGAAGCTTCTTCAGTTCTAGGGTCAAATGGTGGAGAGTCCCAGATTTAAGCCCTGTGGGAGTGTCCCTCCAAAGAGGGACAAAAGAACCCCCTAATCATCCTCTACCTAATCACACGAGCCAAGGTGTGAAAACAGGTGTAGGTCACAATCAGCCAAGGTTTTGTGTGAAACCTAGCCCCACCCTATCATGTGATTTCCTGAGGTCAGAAGGCCCAGGATGTGAGTGGGCGCTGTAGCCAGTGCTTCCAGGAAGTAGCCACAGTCTTGCGTTAAAAGGTCTTACCTTCTCCCACCTACCTACCAACACTGAACAGTGCACCAAACTGTACTGGGTGAGTTTAGCTTGCTTTAAGTAAGTACAATGCATCAGTTCTTTTTTTCTGTATATTCTCTTCATTCAGATTACTTAGAGCCTGAGTGATATAGGCTCCTTAAGATTAGCCGGTATTTGCTGATTTCAAAATCTGATCAATTGGCCGATATTTTTTTCTTTCAGACACACAAAAACACAAGGGTTTCCTAAAACTGTGTGCTGTGCAGTACTTACTAAGAAATTATGACAATACAGTTTAAAAATAATTTGGTTTTACTGTCCCAACAAGTAGTGGATTACTTGTTTATGCTCTGCTCTGCTCAGAACAGCAGAGCCCTTTGGTAGAGTTTTATCGTCCCGCTGTCACCAAGTGCTTGCTCATAGGGCATTGTCTGACTGTTGGGGTTTCTCTCGAATGCTTTAGGGTCTTTACGTTACAGTATATAGGGCTGAGGCGCTGTAGAAATGCAAGTGAACTGTGCAAGTGAAATTATGTGATATCAGTAATCACTTCATGGTTGAAGGGTGTTTCTTCAATCTCTTTTTTACTTTGTACACACTGAATTGTGGCCTTTCCAAACCAAACAATACTAAAAAGAAGTCAGCGAACAGACGAACATCAGAGGTCTCCTTAGCAGTCATCAGCCCTTCACACAGTCCTGGCTGACTGCAGACTAGATGGTACAGTTTGGATCCTATAAGCATTCTGTATTTTGATTCAAGTAGTTTAATTTTTTAATTGCCATAGTACAAAGTTGACACCCACGCTACTCAAAAACCTGATAAGAAACATAACATTCCAACCTCTCAGCACAAAGTAAAAGGTGTGGATTGACTAATATCTGAAAACTTTAAATTTTATTTGACATTTAGATTCTCCAGCTCACAAACTTACCAGCATTATGTGCCGCACTTTGTATTACTGTGCAAGCTACTAAGCAAATGGCCACATTCAGAAAGGTGCATTGACCTTTTTGAGTGTGGATATCTTGATGCCAAGAAGCAAAGACTGGGTCTTACATATTGAGCAGCACAATCTGGTGCTATTATCCCCTGTGATCTGTGTGTGACTGTGTGCACAGATTTGACTGGGTACCATTCAAACACAACAGTGACTGTGCTTGAATGGTGCCCAGCATCCTTCAGTGGTACACACGAGGCACACACAGATATTCACACTAATAAAATATTCACATATGCACACCAATTGAGCTCCAGACGCTAAATCTTTTCAACATGTATTGGAACGAAGCGTAATAATCACAGACTCAGCCGGATCTGTCTGACTTTTCGTGTGTATCACAAGTGATGTTGCCCGTGGAAAAGACACGTCTGGTCTGAAATGAAGATCCAGTGTGACGTCTGCCTTGTATGTTCCCCATCTCCCAGTGGAGCCCAGTGCTTTACTTACAGCCCCTCAGGCACAGACTGACTGCTATTTAAACAGTGCTGGTGAGCAAGGAATATGGCACAATCAGCTCCCTCAGTGATACTCACTTTGATGAATGAGCTGAGGTGTAAAGTATAGATTACCATTTTTGTTGTAGCACTGAAGATATATATGTGTGTCTTTAGCTAGAGGGCTTGGTATTATGTGTGTGCATCTGAGTGCTGTGCATTGCATATTCTCTCTTGTGTCTGGGCTTCCAGATTTCCTGGAGTGATTACGTTTTAAATTCCTCCCCTCTCTCAATTGTCTCATGGTGAATGTACACAGGCTATGGACTCTCAGTGCCAGCCCCGCCCCCACCAACTCGTCACACAACAAGCAATTTACGTTTCCTCCCAGGATCAAACCAGGAACCTTTTGCTCGTTAAACAAACGTGAAACCAATACACTGTGAAGCCACTCTGTCATTAACTGATTATCTTGTAACATATGCAGAAATAAAACTACATTTAAATGACAAAATTGTTTTACTGATAAGCAGTGATCAGTGGCTGCTGATTGGCTGACTGAGTACGCTATGAATGCTTACCCATTAAGGAAGAATAGTTCATGAAAGGTGGAACAGTTAATGAAAGTCCAAAAATGTATTTAAAAGTTTAGTAGAAAGATTTTTTTTAAGTCCCAAGTGGTCTTAAAAGTAATTAAATCTAGTGCTGTAACCAGGTACGGGAGATGACATTTCCGTGATTATCCCACCCACCAAACTGGTCCAGCTGGATGAAACAGGCATCAGTGAGCGTAATAACACTATTAGGCACACTAAACACATCAGGGATGTGGGTGGTGATTAACCACATTATTGCATCATTTGATCTCCCAATTTGCTCGTAGGCAGAAAGTTGTGTCTTAAAATTACATTTTAACATAAGACTGCTATTGATGGAGCACAACTCAAATGAGGCTTTAACATGAATTCATTTCAAAGCTTATGATGTTCTTTAAGATGCCTGCAGACTGTCAGATTTTAGTAATCTTATAAGTTTATCGCAACATATGTGAAATATGGATCTAACAAATGGAACTACAATTTCTTCTTTGTTGGACTCACAAACATTTTGTTTTGCAAGTTTGCAAGTTCAGGATCTCGGAAGTGCACAAAATGGTATTCCAGATCAGTCTCCAAGCAAAAATTACACATGCTCTTTTGCATGTATGCACATGTAGCACACCAACATTTCAACAAACTCTTAGGATGCAAACACACAGTGATACCACTTAGTTCTAGATCCAGACATGAGAGAGTTAGTATAAAACTCATAGGATATGTGTATCTTTTTCTCCTGCTTTTTCATCTCTTTGTAAACTTACCAGATCGATCCATGTTTCCATTTAAAGTCTGTTAACCTCTTTGTCCTCTGCAGGAGTGTGCCTCGTGCTGGGTTGCATGATCTTCCCCGATGGATGGGACGCCGAGGTGATCCGTGACATGTGCGGGGAGCAGACGGGAAAATACTCCCTGGGCGACTGCTCTGTACGCTGGGCCTACATGCTGGCCATCATGGGAATCCTGGATGCCCTCATCCTCTCCTTCTTGGCCTTCGTCCTGGGCAACCGGCAGACGGATTTCTATCTTGATGATCTGCAAACAGACAACAAGGGTAAGTAAAGGAATAATGAAAAGCCGTGCTTTAAAAAGGATTCATTCGAACTAAAGACAACATGTCTTTTATGAAATTATTTCACTTATTTTCTAAACTCTCTTAGGCAAGCTTTCTTCTTATTTCTTTAAGTAGACTTTGAGAAACAGTCTCCAGGATGGCTACTTAAAGAACATTCAAAGCTCTTTTTAGATGTTGGCTGCCTTTTCTTCCAATCTCAGTCAAGATGATCCCAAACTGCTTCAATAATATGGACATTCGGACTCCAAGCAAGCCAATCCTTGACTAATAATGATTCATTGTGTATCCAGGTATTCTTTTACTGCATTTACTGAATTTAGAAATGGTTACAAATCAATCGTAATCCTGACTTTGAGAAAATAATAATAGTGAATAACTATGGAAATGTCAGAGCTCAGTGCATCAAATCTGGTAGTGCCAACCCTCCACCCAGTATGCTTGCTGCAAGAGAGACTGTTTATAAAAAGATGTGCATAGCCTCTGAAATTGAAGCCAGTGCAAAAGCGTATTAAACTTCCATTTGTTCTAATAGCCAACAGTGGGGGCTCCTATAGTTGTAAACATAAAGCTTACTTCTAGTCTTATTTAACACACCGCCTGCAGACTGTTTTTAAAATTCATTATACCACATTACATGGTGACTCAAAGAAAACTCCACTGCAGATACAAATATTCGTGACTGTTTGATTACATTCACAGGGGGATGATGAATGGGAAAATCAAAGGAATTCGGAATTATAATTAAAGTTTTTAAAATAAATGTTGATATTAATAATTATATTATCATATTATGTGATTATAATCACATTAATATAATCATATGTTATGATGTTGGTTCATATAGATATATATATACATGCATAGGCTATTATTAGTATAGTAAGACAATGTTTGTTCTTTAAATTATAGTCTGATCAGAATAAAATAGATGATGATATAATTTAAGTATCACTCATATGATTAACAACTTGCTTTCAAGTTGGTATTCAGTGCCTTTGTTTTCTTAGTCAGCTTCTACACCAGTAAGTAATTTTCAGTAATTATTCTTAAAAAACAAAACAAAAAATGAATATAGCGATGGCCACAAGCCAGTTATGTACACTACAGTCCATATAGTTAACTTAATAAGATCCTGTTAGGAATAATGGCAGTTTTCTAGCTAACCTGTTAGCCCGTTATGCTAATATTTAAATCTTATTATAAAATGCTGAAAACCCACTGTTTAATTAATTCCTTCAACGGAAGGCAAAAGTAGCTCTCCTAACACTTAAACACAGTGTATCATTGTTACTGTAACTCAAAGCGCAAATTTTCATTTTAAACCTGCTGATCTGTGATAACTAGTTTTTCGAGTTAAATCAAACAGCGTGATTTATTTCACTGTAATACAGTTATTAGCTACAGAGAAAAACAAACAGATACATGTAGCGTAGTTCATAAAAGTAAATCAACTCAAAAGGTGAGTTAGGAAAGGCAATTGTTTTTTCTCCAAATCTCATTTTTTTAGGCCTTTTTTTTTGTCCATTAACATGAAATTTGTCCTGCTGAAAATTGAGTACACTCCAACCTGACCTAAGTATCTTCAGCCAAATTGCATTCAGTGCTGAATTTAAGAGTGGGAGCAAGTCCTCCAGAGGATTTCTGACAGTTTGCATGATGTTGCATCAGGACAGTCAAATCGCATTGTTTCAGCTGTATGAAAAGAGAGGAAGAGGAGGGAAGGAACAGCAGAAGGCAGAAATGGAGGGGGGAAGAGTAAAAGATACTGTAAAACATTTCATTAAATGTCCTTAAATAAGGTTTAGGTGTTTGATTCAATCCCACACACAGAAAATAGAGCGCAGGTGAGAGCTGTGGCGTGTCCAGCGGGGTGGCCTGGGGGGGCACAGGCCACCCCCCCAACCAGACTGGCCACCCCAGGTGCCACCCCGAAGCCAAAACAATAAAATCCAATGAAATATCAAATGTACGATTATGTTTTCACAGTGAAGCTCAGATATCCGAGTGTAAGTGAATGCAGCATCGGCTTCTGCGCTATGAGCATCATGTTAGCAAAGGTAGGAGAGCCAAGAACGAAAGACAGCACCACAGAAAACAGTTTTTCGGCGAAAGATTAACAGTTTAACATAGCTGGACTGGCCATCGAGCATGGCGGAGCTTCCACGGCGGCTAGCAGGTGGATGAGGGAAGGGTAGGCAGGAGGAGGAGAGACCCAAGGCAGCTGCCAGTCCGAGTGTCAGGAGAACTGAACTTCAGGTAAGAAGTTATGACCTGCAGTCTATCTGGGTCAGATATAAACCAAGTTTAGGTGGAATTTATTTTCGTTGTGCTGACTTTTTACAGTCAGTTACAATAACTCTTACTGCGTACTAGCTAGCATGATGGAGTTTCTATACAGCTGGGCGGATGCTGTGATGTTACTGATGGTGAACTTTATTTTATTCATAAGGTTAGTTAGTAGAGTTGCCAACGGCTCCTTAAAAATTGAATGGTCCCTCATTCAGAGACAATATTACAGGTTTTGTATTGAGCTGAGAAGAGACGCAGTTTGTCCCGTACTTTCGCTATAATGAAAAAAAGACACAAAGCTGGAGTTATTCTGTGTCTTTGCTGCACAGCTGCCTCCTCTTCTCTCATTCTCTCCCCCCTCCCTCTCCTGTTGCTACTTCAATCATGAAACTGATCAATGATCAGCTGATCGGCTTTCTTTTTTTTTTGTTTATCGCCCACTTTGCGCCAGAAAGAGGAAACCAGCAGATGTCGCGCTAAACAACAGCAGCACGTTTAAGCTTGATCAGCTGTTGTTAGAATTTATTTAATATTAATTTCTAGTATCAGCTGATGTTTGCTGGAGCCACAGCTGTAAAGCTGCTGGTCATGATGTCGGTTTGGACATGTGGGAGAGGGAAACATGAAGATGAAACCACCAGGAGATGTCCTTACTGAATCATCAGAGCTGAACAGGTGATGGAGAAACAGGTTTACATTTTAGGTGACATGGATGAGTTGAAGGAAGTTATGAGCTGTTTCTGAGAGACCAATAACACCAGGATCCTTTTCTACATAGCTGACAGCTGGTAACTGTGCAGAGGCGGGTCTAGCAAAGTTATGCCAGGGGCCAGGTAGGGCATTAACAGGGAAAGGGGCACAAAGAAATACTTTTCTTACTTATTCTCATTTAAAATATCTAGCTTTTATTAAATAATTATCTGAATCTTGCGAACAAAGTTTTTATCTGACGTAAAATTGATAGAAATCATACATATACCAACAAGACTGTACATCACTGTCACAACAGCGTTTGTTTTCATTCAAAGGCTTTATGGCTTTAATACCTGGTGGGCGGTCTGTAGTCAAAATGCCCAATTTTTGTACCAGTCCAGCCCTGCAGGTTAATACTGGCAGTGTCACCATGCCAGCTGACTGTATTTCATCATCAGCCAGTGTTGTTCTTTATACATCAGTATTACCAAAGTTTATCATAAGGCAGCATAGAAAGTATTTACTTGCTTTCAGGTTTCATTCAAATGTTAGTCTTTTCATTTGTTTCCCCACTTTTTTCCTGTTTCAAAATCAAACACCAGTTTGTAAGAAGATTATCTTCTTTTTTTAATAGGCAGATAAAGTTTTGCATTGGCTAATTTGGCAATTTTATGTTAAAAATGTTTGTATTTTAATATTCAAAAATGTTTTTGCCCAAAACATATGTGCCCTATATGTCAGTAAAAATACTACGCAAATATTGCTGTCCTTGAATGCTGAGTAAACACTGACAAAGCACTGATTGTATCTCTTGTACTTCATCAATGCAGTATCTAAAAACTTTGCACCGTAGTGGTTAAAACCTCATTCTAATAAGAGTCAAAAGCAAATTCAGTTATTAGGTTTACAGGGTTATTGAATGATGGTTAACGGTTGGTAGATTTTTTTTTTTTTTAACATTATCTGCCAATTACATCTGCCACCCTTCTCCAAATCTGTGCCCCTACCTGGCCCCCCCAACAAAAATTTTCTAGACACGCCACTGGGTGAGAGACAGACAGAAAGTAGACGATCTGTGACGGTGGATAGTAGACCGAGAGTGTGAGCGACGCAGAGACAGGGAGCACGAGTAAAGGAGTAAAGGAGAGAGGAGGAGGGAGAGGAAGAGACTGAGAGATAAAGAGAGAGAATAGTGACATAAGATGTCTCGGTTCTCTGATGATCTATCTCCATGATGGTTTCCATGGTAACTGGAGATATTCCAGTGCGTGGGCGTGTCTTTCTCTTCTTATCTGATTAACCTCACTGACAGTTTTAGTGATTTTACCCATTTAATGCTTCTAATGGTTCATCAGCAGTGTAAAGTTTCTCTTGTCACGCACATTCTTTCATAAAAGAACAAATGTCCCTGTAGATTATAGCCTGGGAACAGACCATGGGACTCTTTGTTGGCTATACACGTGACAAAATAAAGTGAGCTGTACAACGGGAAAACTGGATCAATAATAAGCCTATTTAAGGGTTATGTTTGCATAGACAGTGCACACTTTGAAAATGATTTACTGGCATAAATATCAGTTACAGTTTGCTTGGGTGTTAGAAGCTTCTCCAGTATCTCCAGGCCTGATAACTTTGAATCTCAATCTTGGTTTAATACAAAGCCTCCGCTGGCTAAATGAAGATGAAAATATTATCGTATGCTGTGAAAAACTATTTGTCCCCTTCCTGGTTTCTTATTATTGTCTGGTTTTTTTTGTTTGTTTGTTTGTTTGTTTTACATATTTGTCAAACAAATTTAGTATTAGACAAAGATAACCTGAGTAACTACATCAAAAGTCAAAGCACTACCGTATGAAGTATTTAAATGACAATTTCATTAATTAAAGGGAAAAGCTATCCAAACCTCGTTGTGACCGTATATGGCCGTTCCTCTTTAAAAACCCTTCAATGTAGCTGAATTAAAACAAAGAGTTGGTGCTGCAGAGAGTGGGCCACGGCAATGTGAAAGACTCACTGCCAGAGGTCACATTCCCAGTTCCTGCTGCCAAGTTATGAAGTTTACTTTTTCACGTAGGATCAGGTGGATTTGGATGGTTCTTTTTTTTTCCTTAAGTAAAACCATCATTTAAAAACTGCATTTTGTATTTACTCTGGTTATGACTGCTGATGTTCTGAAATATGCAAATAAAAAACTGAAAAGAAATCAAGAAGGAGGATTTTTTATAATTGTTTGCCCTGCAGCCTGCACTTCAGTTCGGTGAATTATTGGCTGATTCACTTCTTTTCTCAGAATTCCCTGTTTCTGAGAAACCATTGGAGGCCATCTTGTGGAGAGAGATGGGCTCCTTTATAATCAAACTTGGAATCATAACAATGTAGACCTTGGAGGGGGGGGAGGGTTAATCTGTATCTATGTTGTTCATATTTTTTGTTCCCTCTTGAGTAAAGCACTTCGTACCATGTTGTGGTATTCCTGGAGTTAGGGTTAGTAAATAAAGAGAAACTAACTTTTTATTTTCAAGGAAATACAGAATACAGATTTGAGTTCCCAAATTCAGAGCTGGATAAAATTCTTAACTTTAAATGAAATAAGCCTCTTGTTTGATCATTAAATCCTATTATCCTTCAACAGAAACTTAACTGCTTATTAAAGTAAGTGAGTAAAGTTACCCAAGAAGCACTTTTTACACAAAAAGTAGTTGTAAGAGTAAAATGAATAAGAATAAAAGTGCCATAAAGCAGCTTGTTTCAGACAGAGGATGAACTGAGCATCTCCATACTAACAATCATGCAAAGCTACTTTTGTAGAGTCCAAGAGTAAGTTTAAGTTTTTGTTTTGAAACCTTTAGTGTAAAACCTGCTCAGTTTACTGCATCACAATATCTCAAGTGTTAATATTTAAAGTTTAATAACAGAGAAAATGTGAACATGGCACAGACATTGATAGTAAATGAATGTCCTTCTGTTTGTGCTCTTTTTGCTTGTTTGTAAGTGATGACCTTAGCTTAGCTCATACTTACATAAGCATATTCACTCAATGCACAAATGCACTTTTTCCTGCCCCACTGTGTTTATGCCAACACTATTGTTCTTTTCTGTCCTTGCAGATTTTGCTGTGTCGAGGGTGAGTTGAGTTTCTTTATACATTTAATGTGCATTGTGTCTGCAGAATGTATCTCCTAATAAAGAATTGTCACTCATAATATTCGAGAAAACAGTTCATTTTTTAAAAATTATTTTTATTATTTCACTCTAAATATTTGTTTTTAGTTGATCGAGCAGCAGAGCTTATGTCAGTTCAGGTTTAGGTTAGGTATTCTTAGTTTGAATCATTTAAATATTAAACTCTGTTGGATATTTCTCACAGGAATATTTAAAAAGTTCAGCGCAGTTTCTTTTCGTGGAGGTAGCTGATTCGTAGTCATACATCAGAATCTCCTGATGCTCTTCGCCTTGACAAACTTCAACCTACACACACTGAACCAAACACATTTTTTTCAACAGAAGCCCCAAACCATTTCACTTTGCTTTTACCAGATTAACCAGTAAAAAAGTACTCCCAGTTTATATAGTATTCATTTTGCGGCCCAGTTTCTAAACAAAAACCTCCCTGCTAACCTTAAACAGAAACGCTGAAATGTTCAAAACGTGCAAAACACAAAGTAGGATTAAATCTAACCTTAAATTGAATCTAATTAGACTTATTTAGCAGATTAGGGCACAGTTGAAACAATCCACTCCTTATTCTCCAAAGAACAAGGAATCATGTGGTTTACAACTCTGGGGGCTTATTCAAAACAGTTTTAAACCAAAGGCAAAGATTCTTAACGGCCTCTGACTCTTTCTTTTTATCAGCTGAACTTAGAGAAGCTCCACGTAAAAATGTGAGACAGGTCCAGGTTTTCCTAGGAATTTAGCGGCAACCATACAGTACACTACTACTGCAATGTAAAGAAATGGTACATTTAGACGCAAATTATTTCATAATAATAATCTTTAGTATTTATTATTATTATTATTAGTATTGATGATGTTTTCTGTAGATATGAATATAGATTTACCACAATAGCCCTAAAACCCCACAGGTCTAGTTTTAGTGTTTCCAAAATTACCTTAAAGGGTTATTTAACCATTTAACGTCTAGTGTATCGTATATGATACATACAGTTTTTTTGCCAGTTTGGGGGACTTCAACATCATCAGTGTGAAAAAATTAAGCAAAAGAAGGTTAAATAAACACTATTTTCAAAAAAAAAATTAATTTTTTGGCAATTATTTCATGATTCAGGCTTTAAAGAGTTAAAAAATAAAATAAAATCTTGTAATAATTTTTGCTCAACCCCACATATAATATTATTCCATCCATCCATCCATTCGCTTCCGCTTATTGTTTCCAGGGTCGCGGGGGGCGCTGGAGCCTATCCCGGCTGTCATAGGGCGAGAGGCGGGGTACACCCTGGACAGGTCGCCAGTCTGTCACAGGGCCAACACACAGGGACAGACAACCATTCACGCTCACATTCACTCACACATTCACACCCAGTGACAATTTGGATTATCCAATTAACCTATCCCCTCAAACTGCATGTCTTTGGACGGTGGGAGGAAGCCGAGTACCGGAGGGAACCCACGCAAACACGGGAGAACATGCAAACTCCACACAGAAAGACCCCGGCCTGATGGTGGAATTGAACTCAGGACCTTCTTGCTGTGCAGCAACAGTGCTAACCACCGTGCCTATATATATATATATATATATATATATATATATATATATATATATATATATATATATATATATATATATATATATATATATATATATATATATATATATATATATATATATAATATTATATATATTATTTTTCAACAAAATTGATGGGCTGTTGCAATAGATGAAAAGTTAAAAGAGAAGCTCTCCACGATGTTGCTCAGTAGTAGTATGCTTTTAGTGCTGCTGAACATTATTGCATTTAATACATCAAGACTCTCAATTTTATCAAGGCTTTGCTTAAAATCCAAACCAACATAAGCCTGAAAAAACTGTAACAGAAAAGTTATTTTCTACTTTAAGTTTTTTTTACACTCCTGCCCACACCGGTAATAACTTGGGTTGATTTCGCCTTTAAATCTCACCTACAGCTTAATTCCTTTTGAGCACAGTAATGAAGCCTCTGTGTTGTTTCCTTCAGATTGAGGTGCGGGACAGAAGAGAACCACGATACGGAGTGCAGCGTCTTCACTGAGGGCACTGGACAACTTCTCTTTCTCTCTTCTTCTCTTTCTGCTCTGCTCTTCTCTTCTCTTCTCTCGTCTCTCCTCTCCAATGATCAGGATATCACCCAATCTCAATGCAGACACCAAGTGTACAGGATTCTGTAAGATAAACACAACAACAACAACAACAACAACAGACCACACTGGGATAAACTATATTTTGGAAAAAAAATAATTATACAAGGTTGTACAGTGCATTTAACACTTTCTCAATGAATACCTTTATGATATAAAAAAAAAGATTTACTGTATTTAAAGTCTTGATTTTTTGTGAAAAGTTCAATCCTTAAGATGAAGAACCATAATGCCCATTTATGATTTTATTGTGGTTAATTTGACTTATTGCTATTTACCAATGTTGAGTTTGTGTGTTGTGTCCATTCATAGCTTTCAGAGAGCAGATTCTCAATACTCCTCACACACTGGTAGAGTGGAGACTCGCAATACGGCAGCAAGTCCATTATTAAATATTTAAAACACTTCAACAGGGACTTGTATGGCTCTTCATCTAAGGACTTTCAAATGTGAGAAATTTAAAGGAGTACCCCATTGCAGCTTTACAGAACCTAACATCTCTGGGAGATTCTCTACTGTACATACTTAACGATGTATATAACATTACTGCTGACGACAACAGCCGACAACAAAACCTCATCTGACTCTAATGCATTCGAGTATAGTATTTCTACCCTTGGTTTCAGTGTTCCTCGTGCTGGAAGAGCATCAGAGTATGTGCAAACTCATTGTGTTTCTTTGACTCCTCCCTTCTGAAGATACAGATGGGCTTAAAAATGGATTCCTGAGCTAAATATTCACCAGAGAAGCAGAGCAACGTGAATCAAAGTAATCATGTATGGTCGCTTTGATTTCTTTTTTAATGGCACAGGAAATGAGACACGTCCCCCGCATTAGCATGGCCTCAACAGAAGCCCCTTGTTGTAGTATGTCCCCCTTGAGTATGGTGTACATTTTAAACTGTTTAACTTAACAGCAGCTGTCAATTCAGAGTTAACCTTTTTTCTTTTCTCCTCGCGCTATTTCACGATCCCCTTCTCCAGTGTGCAGTTTACTCCAGTTTATGGCTCCAGCATACAGTGATGAGTTTACTCTACAGATGTCTTAAGGCTGCATGAATATGACTGTAGGACTGCTGGCCCCAAGTGGTGCAATGTTAAAAAGGTGATGTCACTTATATGCCTCTTTTAATAAACAACACTGTTTTGTAGTAGCCATAGGACCGATAGGAGGGTCTCAATCCCAGCAAAAAAAATAAACAAATGAATAAAAGAAAAAGACTTTAAAGAGTACTAAAACACTTCAGACCATTAAGTCTTAACAGGGCTGTTAGACAGCAAAAACTACTGACACACGGTGTCCTACCATTTAATTCTTCCACCCGTGCTAGATTTAAAACTCTTGTCATTCTGGGAAGGGCTGCATCCAGGATTTTCGTAGTAGAGAGCTTAAGATTAAAATCCCACCAAGGCACTTCCTGTTCTTCCATAAAATATTTGCCAAATTCAAACATAACACATGTTTGTCCAATGCATCTGAGAAAATATGGAGAGCTTATCTTATGAGGGAAAAAATCATCTACAGTTAAATCTTACATTAATGTGGCAGCAACAATTTAAAACTGGCAAGAAAATCATCAAGATTTCTTAAATAATTCTAATAAATCGTAATTCTGCTTAGCAAAAACAGCCAATGTGGCTTTTTTGAAAAACAAATATTGATATTTAAGCATATGTAGGTCAGATGTTGCCTTTGCCCTGTTCTCTGAAGTACAATGATGACTGCTTGAGACAGTAGGTCACGTTTATAAGATGAAAGCTCCAGTTTTTTTTCTTTTGTGAATGCTGTGCCCTCTGTAATAATGGCCCTCACGCAAGAACCTTTTATAGTAGAGTCCCTGTGGTCTCTAAGAAGAATCTCTGCAGGTCCCTGTGGGCAAGACAAGCAAACTAATACCATGTTTGTGAATTTAAAAACAAGATGTGTGTTCAATCTGCTGTCTATAAATGATTCTTGTAATGGCCCTTTGAGAACAGTCGTATTGGGATCAGCATATTAGTTACAATGTTACAATGATCACTATTCCGAGCTCCACTGTCCAAAAAGAAAGTATTATCCATGTAACATTGTTACCGTGACGTGTCACCAACCCCACCCTGATTTTGTCCCTCCAACAGACTAACTTGATGTAGCACTAGACACGCAAGTGTCATTGGTCGTTATCCATGCTGACACATGTATGACAGTGATCATTGCTACACCAGCAACTTAAAAACTATCATATGTATAGCGATGAATCCTTTGCCAATTTTTGTGATAACCGGGGAAGTCTGTAGTCTCCTGATTTTAAAGACATGAATCTGTTTCATCTGCAAGAGCATTCAGTACTCGGGTTTGAGCTCTGTGACTCACAACTGTACCCGTGTGCGCTGTTATAACTTCCACAAGCTATAGCCAATTGATTTGTCTGCATCAGTGACACCGATCGTCATGATACCAGCGACAAGTGGGATTCTAGCGTGACAAGCTGCAGTTGCGACGAATGATAAAGCAAGCTGCTGTAATCCAAGGCACCGTGGGGCTCTTATCCCTCTCAGAGCAGCACTTGAGGCTGACATACTGTAAATGAACCTCGTAAAGCCTGGCTCAAGTCAAGACAAGAATAGAATTAGCTCTGCACATGGGTAATTGTTTCAGATGAGATATTGGCACGCTTTGCCCTTTTAAGATCATAATGTAAACCCTACGAAGTAACTGATTCTATTTGAGGGAGCAATTCATCCACCACGAAGTGATCCACACCAGGCCAAAGTACAGCCTAGTGAGGGGAACATTATACTGCATTATAGGTAATTAGAATTCATGTTGTGCTCTGTTAGGGATGCAGTGCTAACACAATCACTGTGGACCAGTAAAAGAATGCGATTCAAAAATCAGACTATGCCATTACAGCTAAGAATTTTAATTAACCTATCACACTTGTGGAATGGGTTACGGGAAGATGCCCAATATGGGTTTGAGATCAGCTCAATAGGTTATCCTGGGTATGTTATCACTATATAATGAGCAGATAGCTAGACTGTACAGTGTTTTTGTTAGAATGGTAGCTAGCTAACTCTCAGGAAGCTGTGTACATAGTACTGTATTAAAGGCTCAAGTGGAAACGATCAAACACAAGCAAGTCAAATATGCGATTAAAGTCTTTTCATTGATGCACTTATGATGAGGTCAAAGTTTAAATGACGCATTGCTCAGCTGCATCCCTCGTTAGTAGAGTTTAGAGTAGAATAGTACCGATTTTCCAAGCTGGGCCTTTAAGACAATATGACAACAGCCCTTATGCTGATTCTAATGATGCTGTCCATGCAGGCTCTGCACAGACCCTTTGGCCTATATCGATCACCCACCCGGGCTAGAAGTGCCGGGCCCTCATTCAAGAAACGGTTCTTTCACTTTAACCATGAAGTAACTGTACGAGAAAAAGAAAAAAAAATACAAATGATTGAAAGAGACCTCATTCATTTGGTATAGCAAAACATATGTGTTTGCTTTTTATATGTGTGTGATCATTTGAGAGAAACAGAATGCTTTTTTTTGTATCTAAAGTTTGCATAAAGCAGGCAGTAATGTCTCTCATGCAGTATATATTGGGATTTAAATATCTCCTATAGTGTGCATCTCTCATTTGGGAATACTTTCACAGGCCCAGGATGTATGTAACGACAAATCTACATAAAGAAAAAGAGCACGGAAAAAAAAAAAAAAAAAAGCCCTGAGGCCTAAATGGTCGAGTCAGGCTACCAAGCATCATTACCTGCGTGATCAATGGTCTGGTCTCTTCTCCGGGTACTCTGTTCCTGAGAACTTGACGACGAACTGAAAATATACCTTAACAAGGAACTGACAATACCTTAACCCTGATGAGCACATATTTGTACCACTTCAGGTGCCTCTAAGAACTCTTGATTTAATTCAGATGTGGTGCAGAACCAGCAAAACAAGTAGTGACACTGTAGTTTTTTCTACTGAAGACTACATACTCAGACTGAGCTCTGACGTTAGGTGGGTTTTATTGCAGATTTGAGATCAATTCAGTTTCAAGTCAAAGAATTATAGCTAAAATAATAATGGCTAGTTTTCCCCATTATTTACCTTGTTTTGGGGAAACATTTTGATATTTAAAATTTGTTTCTTTTTTTTGTTTGGTTGGTTTTTTCCAGTGTGCGATTGGACTGAATTCACCTCAGTCTTCGATTACATCATCTAAAGACATGAAAAAGAATGAAAAGCTAATAAAAGAGTCAATGAGAAGTCATTTCCAATCTCTGGCCACAAACGAAAGCTTTGTGGACTTTGTAAATGCCATTGATATGTCAATGATTTCATCATCTTTTTATCATGTAACATCATGTATAAAGACATCGTGTTTGGGGGTGGGATGGGACGGGGGCAAAGATGAGTAATGTCCAGTGACTTATGTTATGATAATAGTTCTGTTTACTCCTGAAATGCAGATGTTGCCAAAATACCATCAATGATCATGTGTTACCATGAAAATAAAAAAAAAAGAGAATCACTTGATTTTCGTTTTGTATAACAAAAGAATGATATACTGATATTTGTCAAGTATTTCTGAAGAGATCTTTGTTTTATGTGTTAACTACAGACTCTTTCCTTTCTGTTATGCTTTACTTTCAGTGTATTTCAGTATGATGTATGATGATTGTTGTTTGGTCACATCAGGCTTAACATCTCAGACTCAGTTTCGTGTTACTAACGGATGCTTGTTGAAATTTCAACACCCAAACATGTACAAAAATCTGTTTATAGGGTTGCTTGATGGTGGCCAAGTGGGCAGACTGTGAAAGAGGCTTGTTGCTTTCTTGGATTATGATGACATGCTGATTTTGATTTAAAAAATTATAATGTTGAATGAATTCCTATTTGTGAATAGTATTCCAACTCACCATGATGACAATTTCTGTTATTGAAACACATTTTGAGAAGGTCGAATAAAAATATTTTACATTCAAAAAATACTGTCCCGGCTGGATCAGTGGACTGTTTTTTAGCATGCGGATGTAAAGCAAAGCGGTAAACGCTGTTCTTGCGCGTACAGCCTCACACACCTCCCAGACAGAGTCCTGAGGCCTAGATCCATCACTGTGCATAAAGTTCTGGCTGAAATAGGACTATTTATGTAATTAACAGCCACACACTAGTGCACCCGACTCTGCTGTAGTGTTCAGGGTGAGTCACACAACCAATAATATCACACGGAGCCACTGCACACAGATGCACACGAAGAGGGTGGCATAGCCCGAGACTGCCTGTGACTGGAGAACCCACAACCTGTCACAGTAAGTACCTGTAATTCATCAGTGGCTTCCTTCTCTGTGTGGTCTGCTTTTAGCAGCTACCACATTGGTCACCCACAGTGTTATGTATTGAATTCTGTGCTGAATGTGTATGCACCCTTGGATACTGCATGGCTCGATCCACTACAATACAGTAATAGAAACCTCAAATGTTTCACTGGCATATAGGATTGCTTAGGTGACTTTTTCAAGAAGATTATTCTCCTATGCTGTATAATCTTATAGTCAATATATATGTGCAGGTGACAAAAGACAAACTAATGTAATGTATCTAAGCAAGTTTTTAAACTTCACCATGTCCTGATAAGCTTCAGTCACACAGGCCTAAAGATTGACTTCCTGACAAAATCTAGTTGCTAAGGAGAAATGGGATACACTTTACAATTAAGCTCATGACTAAGGTCATAATTCGCCTGTGTTACGACCCCCTCTGCTAGGCGTCAGGGGAGGAGTAACATACACAAGCCCCAAACACAAAACTGAGTAAAGAAGGGTTTTAATAACAAACTTTAAACAGAAAACCGACAGGGCTGTTCAACAGACCGCTGGGCAAACAATTATTATATAAAGACAAAAGAAAAGACAAGAGTAAAAGCTAAAGGTTAACTAAGGCAAGCTGGCGGCACACAAAATAAAAGCTAAGAGTAAACTAAGGCGAGCCAGCATCACAATATTCTACTCACAGCCAGCTAGCAGCTCAAAGCTCTAGTCAGGCTAAGTTCAAGCATACACCAGGATTTAACAAAGTTCAGAAATATGAACAAGTTCAACAAAGGTTGACGAGAGAGGCACGAAGGGCAAACTGCATGTTCAGTCCTAAGCAGCAGCCACTGAGTGAAGGACCTCCAGCCTTTTGTATTCCCCGGTAAATGCAGGCAGCCGTGTCATTGGTCCGTTGTGTTCAAGGCTCCTGCAGCAGCCAATGGTGTGAGTGGTCTGGCACACTCCGATCTGCATGTAGTTGAGGCGGGCATAGGTCCGGGGCCAGCCAATCCCCCATGAGTCCTGGAACACTGTGATTTCTATAGAGGAAGGCGGGGCCACCTGAGGCCAGAGGCCGTAACAGCCTGTAATTAAATTAAATTTCCCTGCAAATACCTTGAGTTAGGTAGAAAAATAGTATTACAAGTCTGGTTATACTTTAAGTAAATTTAAGAAGTCTGTAAATAATTTTAACTAATGTGCAAGTAATTTATGTCGTGTATGAGTAATTCTAAGCATTCCATAGCTTAGAAACAGGTAGACACAAATTGTTCTGTAAGTAATTTTAAGTTAGTTAGTGAGTCAGTGTTTTGCAGACAAAGTTCAGCTGATTCTGGCAGCCTGCTAAAGACCAAAGCAATTGCAAGGTTTTCCCTTCCTCGTTGTGCCTAGTTTCACCTGATGACATAAGGAACTTTCTCCAACCACTCACCAACCAGCCATGGAATTGTTTTTGAGTTCATATGGGTTTAGAAGTGGTGACAAAAGCCATGGCACCACACCATTCAACGACACCTGTGTGTCACTGAATGGTGTGGTGCCATGTGCAGTATACATACACACACACACACACACACATATATATATATATGTATATAGTACGTATTTTAGGCATTTACAGCTGGAACAGGAGAAAGTAATGAAGAGTGACATGCATCAAAGATGTCAGCCAGACACTGTGTAGAGACAGTGCAGTTCATGGGTGTCATGTTATTCTGTAGGCCATCGAGGTTGCAATTGAAATGATGGAGAGCTGGAATACAGATGTTCCTGGAATCATTTTCAGTAATCTTTAGCTCTTTCACATTGTATCAATAAAGACACAGCTAATACAGAGGAATCTCTGAAACTAAGTGGTTGATTCGGATGTTGGAAGATTTGTATTGCAGCTAATAGAAAAATTAATATGGCTGTGATCATGTGTTATTTGGATGTCTGTGTGGTCTTTCTGCCAAGGCTTTGCTTCTGACAGCAGCCTGTGGACTTACCACAGTCCAGATGCAAATACTTCTTCACATACTAGAATCCAACCTACCACAGTCAGCCCCACTTATGCTCAATCTGCCGACCTCAACCTACCACACAGTCTGATGGCACGCCAGACACATAAGGAAAAATTATGTCATTCTGAGATCAATGGTTATGTTTCTGCCAAACAATCAGCCATCATGTGCTGTGCATAGTGCAGCAAACTGCTCCAAGTTGTTCTAATATTTACTGATCCAATAGTAAATGTACATATAAAGACAACTTATCAATATCTAACTATTACAGTAGGATTTAATGCATTGCTTTAAGAAATTATAATAATATTTAATAATTATTATTGAATGAATTATAACTATAAAAACATAAATATAAAGGTATTTAATTGTTTTTTTAACAAATCTAATTTGACAGTTATAATTATACAACTGCAAGAAGCCAAGGAACATCAATTAAACCCCCTTAAAGAAATCTGTCCATTACTGTTGTTTTTCAGAAGAGGTCTAAATGCCTCAACCATTTTCCTGACTTCTATCACGTTATTATACATTACCAGAAAAGAAAAGTAGTAATAATAAGAAGCCCAACAGCAATAGTCCAACATAGCTTACACACTCAGTTGTCCTAGTTTGAAATCTTCAATTCTGCACCACCACAAAAATTGACTGACTGTGATTGGCATAGTTCCTGTGGTACCTGCTTTGTGCATGCCACCACCAAGTGAAACAGAGTTCTTGGTTATTTCACATGTACTTACTGAATCGTGCTAACATTTGCATCGTCATAGTGATATCTACAGGGAAGGAAATAAGAGGACCAAACTGCAACCATGCAAAAACTACAGCGCAAAAACATTCAGAGTCAAGAAGACATTGGATATGATGGACACAGTAATCAAGAAATGACAGAAGAAACAGGGCAAGGATGTGGGACAGGTTTATGAGTGGGCGGGAAAGACCAGGAGATCAGGGTTTACTGCAGAGCCAGTGTGTGTGGGAGAGATCGGATAAGGACTAACAGCACTGGGCAGGAAAAAAACAACAAGAACAGAAATCATGACACACAATGACAAATCTGAGCGGCTAAGGTTTGGCTGATCACATATTTCATGTTTGCCTTCCTATTGTGATGTAGTAGCTTCCTAAAACTTATTGCAATGTTGTCAGTTTTACACATCTTTGGGCATAAACAAAAATATTGGACGTAGTTAAACCTACAGCAGCTGCCATGAAGCTCCTGGCACACAGTTTTGTGCTGATGTTAATGCCTGATGAGGTTTGAAACTCTGCAGTTATGGAGTCAGCAGTGCGTTGGAGACTTTTATGTAATACTGTGTGCCTCAGCGCTCTGTGAACCCGCTCTGTAACTGTACGCGGTCTGACATTTTGTGGCTGTGTTGCTGTGGTAAACACTTAACACCTAAACACTTCTCCTTTGTAATAATACCACTTGCAGTTTATCGTGGAATATCTAGGGGGGAAGAAATTTTCACCAGCTGATGCAACAGTGTCATCTCATTGCAGTACATCTGGCTAATTGAATGGCACTGGATGAAGAGTGGTGCAGGGGTATTTCAAGAGCTTTTTTAATAGAAATCACCCAGAACTGTCTCCGAAGCAGATAAATTGGTTAGAGGGAGGTTGAGCCCTTGTTTACTTCTTCTAAACATTTGTCAGTATAAAACATAGCTAAAAGCACTGTGTTATCTGTCCAAAAGGATCAAACTGAATTATGGAGACAGCAAATACAGCTGGATGTGGGTATTTTATACAGAAACAAATTACGTGCAGGTTCACAGAGATCAAAAGCTTATCCCAGCACCCAGCAATGAACATTGTTATTACCCTGAAGTCCGTCCAAAACCAACATTTTTCTGACTTGGTACTTTTTTTGCAAATATCTTTGCAGGACAAATAGGTCATGGTGAAGGTTAAAGAAATTATGGTTTTGGCAAATTATTTATGGTTCAGGTTTTATGGGAATAAGGCACAACAAAAAAGCTGGATGTGGTTAGAGAAGTGGTTAAAGTTAAACATAACACTTTAATTATACATCTGTGGCAGGACTGAATCTATCCTACGTGGAATTTAAACAATAAACAATAGTATGTCTATCAGCCAAGCTGACCTCCAATCTCTACAGTGTATTCAACGCTGGCTATGGACACCAACGAAGATCGACTGTATAATCCAAAATTCATTGGATCCCGCCAACACCTACAGCAGGGTTAACATCTCCATTTCACCCTATTGTGGTGTCTCACCAGGCCACAGCTCTCAGAGTGTTCCGGTGTGACTAAAGGGGTTTATGTGGAAGCTAGCAGTGGCGCCCTAGGACACCACAAGTTCTTTCTAGTCCCTTGATGTTGTAGTTTGTTTTGTTTTGCCTTCTGTCAGAGCGTGGTGTGTTGACTGGCTATTGGCCCGAGGCTGTCAGGAAGGAAGGAACTCGCCACAAGCTGTCCTGTGGTTGGTCAAACATCCAGCCATATCCATCTGTGTGTGTGTGTCAAATGAACACGGGGATATGACTGTGTTTCTCTGTTGGTCCATTTTCTGACATGACACTCACATATGTGAATTTTCTGATCCTTGCCTTAAATGTTTAAGGGGTCTTTCCCCCAGACATCACACAGCTTAAGTTATATGTGACATACATTTCTGGCAATACTGCAGTCTTTACATCACGCTGTGTGAACAGCAGCATATGTAAACAATCAAAAGAAGGGGAAAAATGTCCTGTACAAACAATCTGGGGCTAAAAACTCATCGTATGGTACTGGCCAGACCTTGGATCCCCAGACGAAATGCAATTTTTGAAGTCACAAGCTTTTTAAAATGTTTCAGAATGCATTTTTCTCATTATTTGTCCCTTCACACAAGGGGCAACGTCAGCACAAACAGCTGTTTTCTTTTTAATGGTATCAGCAGGGGGGGTTTTCACTATTCAGCACCTCCGTGTATCAGGAGGAAATGAATAAATGATGAATTGAAATAAATGGTAAACGGGCAGGTTAGGAATGTTTCAGGACCACCGCTGAGCTGATCAACTGTCACGTCAAAACACCGGCCCGTACTTTCACCCATGCAGGCTTAACGCAGCAGCTGATGGCCAAAGGTAATATTTAGGGACGCATGGTTACACAGCCAAACTCTAAACACTCAAACTCTGAAACAAAAGTTGGACGGTGGAAAGAAACCGGGAGACCACAAGATGCTCTTCTTTTCTCTCTCACTCTGTGTCTCCAGTAGACTTGTGAGACTATAAATATTAGCCAGCATCAACACGGCCACCACAGGGACTTCACTGGACTCCACCAGACAGTCACACGAGATTTAAACGAGTGAAAGTGGCAGTTTAAAACAGGTAATTCTCTTGATAAATTTCACAATGTCACATCCAATAAATGATAGCTACTCTTCAGTGCTGGTGTTTGCCTTGTGCGTGTCCCTCATCCTTCTGTTGAGCGATGGACGCTCAGAAGCCTCAGTCTACCACAAAAAAGGTAAGAACCACTTCTGTTCCTCCACTGTTCAAGATAATGTATTCACATTACCCTGCCCAGCTCAGGGGCTGCTACTTTCCACATTAATCAACACTTGTGATTTATGGAAGCTGTGGCTGTTAAACCAACACAAACTGGCTGACCGCAAACTCTCTGTCCTTTATAACCCTGACCTTGCATTCATTCCCCTGGGAGCGCTTCACAGTGCATCAGTTCGTTCTTATTGATCCCTTTCTCAAGGTGACAGACAAACCCCATGAGGATAGCTACCCGCAGCCTGCAGAAACGCTGGGGAAACTCGCTGTGGATGCCAGATTTAGCCATTAATGTGCCTGACCCCTTGCAGCGGGCCTTTATGTGTTCTGCCCAGAGGACGGACATTTATAGCCTTTGCAAAGTTATGATGTCCTGGGGAAAAAAGTGCATTTTTACCCAGCAGTTTCATACCTGCTCACCTAAAGACAAGAGCTTAGAAATGTAAAGTCAGATGAGATAGATCTGACAGCGTGGCTCTCATTTTTTTCGCAGGCATCTGCTCCTCCAAAGACAAGAACTACAAAGCAGGAGATTCTTTCCGGAGAGGTTGCGACAAGTGCTTCTGTCACGCACTTGGTTTCTACTGCTTTGCGTGAGTAGATTGTTTTTTCCAGTTCAGCTCATTTCAGGCCACTGATTTATTAAAATGATTGTAGCCTCATGAAAGCACCTCTCTCTTCCCTGCTTCTCCTTTGCAGCCCAATGAAACCCACCTCGTGGCCCAAGAAGTGTCGCCGGATTAGGACAGAGTGTGGTTACACGGTCGTTTATAAAGAAAAGCCACTGGTGGAGTGTCGAGCCTACAGTTGGATAGGATGAAACACTACAGGAGAACTCACATGAAAACATCAAATATGTAAATTACATACACTCTTAAAACTTTGTGCAGTCCTAACACGAGAGTCCTGGTCAGTGCAACTTTGCTGATGTTACTGTGTTTAGTTTTCATGTGGACAAGTCAGATTATTATTTGATGCCTGTGGTTACGGGGAATAAGGTCAAGTTGTTAGAATGTGTGGCTTTCTGTGCCTTTTTTTCCTGTGCTCTCCTTGACAATAATCCAACACTCTGGTTTAGCATGATCTTTTCCAGTTATTCCACTCAACATGAGTGTATTTCAATGACGATCTCTTTCTCTGATCTGGGATTTTCACCCTACAGAGCTTTGCAACCGATTGCATAACCTTTGACCATCCCCCAGGTCTGTGTAACCCATGTAAAACAAACAACAACAAAAAATAGTCTTGACTTGGATTCGCACTCCTTCTAACGTCACTTTATTCTTTAAAGTGCTTCACTTTACTGTACAAAACTTAAACTAACAGAGCACATGCACTGTAAAAGATCAACAAATGATTACAGTTTCAGTCATTCTCAGATAGAAAATCATATTCAAAATTACTAAAGAATAAAACTCCACCCTTGGTTGCAGATTGAGAACTTCACACTGGTTAGCAGTGTCAGAGCTGAGCTTCTCAGGGTTGATCAACAAATCGCAAGGAAGTTGAAAAAGCTCAATGTCGGGCTCTTATAGCAAAGTTCAAATTCTTCTTTTTTCAGTGTTGTATAAGAAGCCCATCAGATGCTGTGAAGACGCAAAGATGCCCTGAAATCAACAAAGTCTAGCAGCAACTTAAAGCATCTGACTATAAGGGCTGAAGAGGCCTAACAAGAAGCTAACAGGAAGTCAACCAAGGGTGGCGAAGACACTGTGCAGCAGTGGCCCTCTTCTCTGGGTGATAATTCAACATGGAAAGTAGGAAGTCAGAGAACACAGAGGCCTCCTCCAACAGGAAGTGGTATTTCTCCACCAAAACCTCATAGAGGCTCCAGAACCTCAGCGGACCGACATGACGCAGGTCACCTGGATGAAAGCCATAAACTGTTACAACTGACGAGCAGCTCACTGGCAGCAATAACTCCATATTAACAAAGGAGGAAAGACTTCATCTGGAAGTGAAGGCAGACGCTCACCTCTGCAGCTGAAGTACTCGGCAGAGTATTTACCCGACAAGGCAACAGCGGCTGGGATTTTGCCAAGCAGCTCCATTATCTGGCCAATATGATCTGAGGTGGATAAACACATACAAGCATGGCACAGAATGCATTAGTATCCTAATTACAATGAAAGCACGATGTAATCTCACTTAATCCCGTGTCAGTGCTCGTCACACAGCCATCTGAACACACCTTCCTCCAGGGAAATGGACTCACTGGCTCTGGGCTCAAACAGTGAGTCTCCAGTGACCAACTCAAAGGCCTGAGAGAATTCAGGAGAACATTTAGAGGTGACGCACAGAATAAGTCAGAATGCACAGATAGCTTTTTATCAGAAAGGTTTCACTATAGGTTATTTAGCTACAGGGTAGCATAGCTTTAGCTACGAAGTGTGCAAAATTACTTTAATTCCTATTTGATGGAATGCTATATAAACATAACATTATGGCATTAAATATTCCAAAGTGTGAACATCACATTAGTTTGGTTTGTCTCTCACCATGCATGCGACACTCCAGATGTCAGCAGGTGGGCCGTACTCAGATCCCAGCAAAACCTCTAGTGAGCGATACTGTCGGGTCTGGATCTCCTCACAGAAATGTTTGTACTGGTGATGACAGACAAGGTTTTAAAGGTGATTTGGTGTGTGTGTGCGCGTGCATGTGTCAGAGACAGAGAAAGATCGATTCCTCTTTATTCCTTTTCTCGTTGTTTTATTTTCTTTGTCACTTGTGTTCTACAGTGTGGCTTCTCAGCAGAGTTGAAGCATCATGTTTAAACATCTTGCAATAAACTTTGCCCTTTTCTTCCAAATCTGGCTCGAGTTCTTACTTTGAGTGTGGAGGTACAATACAAAATCTCAGTTCCTCTTTGCTTTGGAGGATTTATAGTGCTTTTTAAGGGAACCACTTAAATACTTTAGCTATTAAGATAATTAAGTAGTTTTGTCCACTTGGAGGCAGCAGAGAGCATTTTGGAACAGAATGTTGACATTTAATATTGTCGCCTTTCAGGCTGATGTTGCAAACTTCTGATGACAAAAATATAAAGTGGCTGACCCTTTATACAATTTAATAATACACTAATAAAATATGTTAAACCAAAAGTTTTATAAGTGTAGCAAGTGTAAATACTAACCACCCAGCAGGAGCTCCCCAAGTCAGCAATCTTCACTGCAATTTCCTTTAAGCTGTACGGGTTTACCTGCCTCCATTCTGAGAAAAAAAAAAAAAAAACATTATTATTAATGATAATAATAATAATAATAATGATAATGAATTTGGATTTCTAAGAAAAACATTTTATATTAAAATTAAATAGTACACAGCTGTTTTTGTCCAGCTCTAATAGCTGGGGTGGCATGGTTCATGTATTTGCTTGATTACATGTTGAATTAGTTTCATTATTTTTTTTCTAGCACAAAAACAAACACCACAAATACTGAAGCAAATATTTATTTATGTATTTACAGCTGCATGGTTGCCTATACGGCCCATCAGAAATAAAAATATCTGGCGTTGAACCTTTTTATTACTGAAACTCTTAAACACTCTCAAGCATCTGTAGCAATGAAGGACAAAATAAAACGTGCCTGGTAAACTGGCTTCCTTCCCAGTCTGTATCGAGGAGGAGCTGCTGCCACCTGCTGGTGCTTTGTGGGACTGCTCTTCCAGACACGCAAGGATGTTTTCTGGCTTGATGTCTGTGTGGATGATTTTACACTGAGAGTGAAGGTAGTCCAGGCCCTGCAGGACCTACAGAAAAATACACAGATCTGATGATGTTTCCTTTCCTTTCCTGCTCCTAATGTTATAAATGACTAAAATATAGCCAGAAAGATTAGCCTGGAATAGCATAGCACTAATACAGGAAAGTGAGGGGAAGCTTGCATGGCTCTGTGTGAAGTTTCTACCTACCAACACCTACAAGTTTAATAACAAGATGTATCACATTTGATCTGTTTTTGATAGTCCGATACAGTTTTTTAGTCTCATACTACTGGATGTCTCTTCCTGTTAAAAGGGAGTTCTTCATCTCCACTGTCAAGGTCAAGTTTATTTATATAGCACATTACCAACAGTCCATGCTGCACAAAGTGCTTAACAATGTAAAATGCCACTAAAGTAAATAAAATGCACAACAGTGATGCAGTATAATATAGAAGAGAAAATATAAAATAAATCAATCAATAAATAAAATCAATAAAAGTCAATAAAAACAATAAAAACAACAACAAAAGCCATTAAAACCAAAATGTTTAGGTCAACATGTGTTAAAAGCCAGACCATAAAAATGTGTCTTCAGTAACAATTTTAAAAGTTCAAGCGTTTGTGCAGATCTAATATTAAGAGGTAGAGAAAGACTCACGGTTCTTTCTGGAGCATAAATAAATAGGAGCTCAGACAGGAAAGAAGAGAATCAGCTGTTTAGTAATTTAAAAAGAAAAAGTGTTAAATTGGATCCTGTAAGGAACAGGAAGTGTGTTTATTAAACACAGGATGTTTTTATTAATGAAGTTGCCAAAAATCACAACTTCTCTTTTGTTTTCATTTACTTTTAAAAAATGTAAGGACATCCACTGTTTAACGTCATCAAGGCAAAGTAATAATAGCTGAAGTGAGTCCCTACATTTAAAGGCAGATAGATCTGCAAGTCATCTGTAAAACAGTGAAATGAAAGGTTGTTCTATGAGAAAATAGACCCCAGTGGCAAACAAGACTACAGTGCAAACAAGGCAGGGCCCTAAATAGAGCCTTGAGGTACACCATAATTATGAGAGGCTATTTTGGAGCTGTGGGGGCCCATGTAGCTATAAAAAGCCCTTCCAGATAAGTAGGACTGAAACCACTGAAGAGCAGACCCTTTTAGGCCAGCACATGATTCCAGCCGTGATAGCAGGATATCATGGTCAACGTGTCAAAGGCTGCTGTCGGGTCCAACAACAAGAGGGCAGGGCTGCCAGAAACCAGAGTTAAAAGAATATCATTAAAAACCCTTAAACATGCTGTCTCAGTGCTGTGTAGTGATTTAAAACCAGATTGAAACTTTTAGAGATCTCATTAAGATCAAGGTCGGTAACTGTTTGTTCAGAAATGATTACCCCAAATTTCCCCAAATGAGAAACTGTACAAAAACTTATTGGTTAGAAAATTATCCCACAAATTTTGAACAAAGAGGTGCAGTTTAAATTAAACACGCCTTGTATGAACTTGATTTCTGGTGCCCGAGTTTTCCGGTCTGCTTTGTCTTACCTGGATAAGTATTTGTTTGACCCAAGGCTGCAACAGTCCTGGATTCCCAAAGCAGAGCTGCAAGCTCCTCAGGTCAGGCCCCAGCAGCTCCAGCACCAGGCAAATGTCTAACCACCATACATTAAGGTCAGTTTCCCAAACCACTTTGCTGCAAAAACTACATCCACTACAACATGTTCACATTTTAATACTTTGATATTGACTGTTTCAATGATGTAATGAAACAGCTCAAAGGATTCTGGAATATGCACCCAAGAAATCCCATCTCCAAAAAGGATACGTACCCCATTGACCCCAACCAGCTTAAACTCATCTAGCAGTCGAACAATCGTTTGGCCAAAAGGGTGACAGCCCACAGAACCACTGGCCTGTTGAAAAAGAGGAGACAATAGGATGAAAACAGAGGAAGAAGAGCAAGAAGAGTTGTTGTTTTTTTAAAGAGGGAGGGGATGATTTGTCCTTTACTAAAAGATTGGCAGAGAGTGATGCTCCAAAGATATGACAGAGAAAAATATGTGACAGACAGAGCGCTTAGAGAGGAGATACACAAGCATATGGTCACTAACACATCGCAGGAGAGCCAGTTCATCCTCTCCGGCCTGGGTAAAGCCAGCCCCACTCTTCAACACCTTCACAGCAACACGCCGATCAAGCCTGCCAACACAGACACCAGCTCAGATCTGCATACTGGTTACTGGACAAAGTAAAAGACTCAAACTAAATATTTGTTTAATCCAGTTTTTATTATATTATTATATGATGCCTAATAAGATAAAATGTCTCCACTGCTTCCACCCTGATCATATCACACGGTCTTAAAATGAACCTACTTGAGGTCCTGGCAGAGCCATACAGTGGAGAAATAACCCCAGCCGAGTTTGGACACCACCTGGTATCTTCTGTTGAAGGTGTCCCCTATCTGGATGGGGTGGTACCCACCTGGGGGGGATAAGAGTAGAATGACATGAATGAACAAAGTCCCATTTCTAGTTGAACTGCTTATATGGTTGAATTTATTCTAAGTTTCAGTGATTAGGCACCTCTCTGTATGACCTGCCATCTGAAACCTTGTTATCATTCGCTAAGCATTTTCCATCTGCTGTTTAGAGAGCTTTCAAAGACAACTAAAAATGTAGCCGCTAAAGCCATTTCTGGCATTACAACTTCCTATAAGCTATAACATGTCTGTTAGTGAGTAATACATTCAGATCTGCTAGTGGGACAAAGAAAAATGGCGAGGCATACGCCTATATCGCTTCTCTTTCAGCATGCATGACACACAGTCGTTGGACATTGTCAGGACTCTTGAAACCGAATTTCTGCGTCTATTAAATTTAAGCATGAGATACACCAGCCTATGATTTATTACTGTGTCAGGCACCGGTGGTATCACATACGCAGCAGAGGATATATGAGGTACACACAAAGACTTGCACAGCTGGCAGGTAAGAAGCGAAGACCAAGGTCAGACCGGCAAATTGGCAACTAGATACTGCGCATTAAAGCAATGCATAATGAGACAGGCACACAGGCTTAGTGCAGCTATGAGGCTTATGAGAAGCCACTCTTTGGATTCACACAAGCAAAAATATGCATGAATTCTTATGATCGTCTTTGACTTTTTACCCCTCAAAAGCCAAATAGGAGTAACCCTCAAAGCTGTTTTCTGAGCTAAGCAGTTTCTGTCATAATTCAGGCTGCTAATAGAATAAAATGACTGTGTTTACATCAGAAGTTAGCAAGAGTGGTCTCTACCTATGTAGCTACCCTTGGAAAAGCCCAGAAACTATTCTAATGTCTGTCAAACCAGATCTTTATTGTGTCAGAATTTGTCAATAAGGGTACAGTGGAGATCGTCTAATGTTGTCTTTATGGGGGAAAAGGCTCACCTTAGGGATGAAACTTAAATAAATGTTCACATTATAGTCAACTCACAATACAGTAGGTGTGTAATCTTATATTCTCAGTGTTTGTGGTTTGCTCTTCTTATACATAGGCTGTCTAGTTCTAATTGTGTCTGAAGATGCCTTCTTCTTGACCTGTAAAAAGTTGACCCAAAGTCAAAATCTCCTTTTCAAACTGCTGCATTTCAATAAATGGAGCCTGAAACATTAAATCTACAAGAAGCACTCCAAGAGCACAAACCTCCACCAAGGCAGCTCTCTCTCCTGGCAGTTTTAAAGCAATAGTGTTTTTTGTTGTTGTATATATTCACTTTTCATCATCTTGGTGGATAAAAGGCAAACTTTAACGGATTGTTAACATGACCCCAATATACACCCCTACAAACCTTTTGAGTTATTGTGTTTGCAGCATTTTCATGCGTGTCGCCCTACCAAAACAAAACTTCCTTGATGGAGGTAATTATAGCCGTGACCTTATAAAGATGCAGTGAATATTGGCAAATACAGTTCCGGCAACTTCCTGATCTGAAAATCAAAGCCAATGCTAAACACACTCTAATGTTCGCTTGGGGCCGACCCCAAAAGCAAGTCAATCATAGCAAACCTTCATGTTAAAATGTTCAACTGAACAACATTAAAATGTAGGTTTACTAATACAAAAATGGTTCTTGCGGCCTACCAAGTCTTACCTACACTGCATGAGCTTCAGTTAGTTAGACTTTAGTCTTTTATTAGTCTGTTTCTTAGCACTAATTCACATTTATCTGTCTCTATATTGCACCCATATGGTTTATGACTGAAGCTTATTGTAGCAAGCTAACAACTGCTAACATTGAGACATCAAACTGAGGAGACCATAATCAAAGGGTTAGGTCTCAGGCACTATAGCCATCTTTTATATGCATATATCTTCTATGAATGGGCAATGGAGTGAAGAGAAATATGCAAGAAGACCTCAGCTACTTTGACAAAAGGCCAAATTGTGATGGATTGGTGACTTGGTCAAAGTATCTGTAAAAGGGCAACTACTGAAGTGAACTGGACTACTGAAGTCACTGTTTCTTTTATATAATGTGGACAGAGGGGTTGATAGAGAGGAAGAGTTTGATAAACATGACAGATTATTCAGGGGTTGACAAAGGCTCTCAAGACATCACCTTGAGATGTCTCAGAGTGCACTACATCATGGTGGCACAATGGAGAGTACATGATATCAGGCGTGTGTTTAATATGCAAGCAGGTAATATATGTAGTGAATCTGACAAAGCTAAAAGGAGACTTTACTCTGTCCGGTATCAGACATGTTAAGATTTCTATCAAACAGCTCGGTGTGCAGTTTTCCATTTCATATTCACAGACTCATCCAAGCTTGTTTCCACCATCTTTAGAACAAACCAGAATCTGTTAACTGTTTCCTTTTTAAAGCTGTCCAATCCACCGCCCAAGCGTTCCTCTCCTCGTACTTGGACAACTCTTCTGGCAAAAATCCGAAAACTATTTGTAAACTGTAGCAGCAAAGCTCAATGTCTCAAAATGATGCTGCCAACAGGAACTTAGCTTGCAACAGCGGCTCATTCTCATAAACACTGCATCATTTCCAGCTGGAGCGGGCTCTGAATAACAGAGTCAGCATGTTGAAAGAATCTTTAATTACATCCTGGTACAAGCTGCTTTGAGGGCTTTGAGAGGCTCGGGATAAAAGTTAGGATACATGTGTGAGTTACCATAACAGTATTCTCGGGGGTCCTCGGAGACCTGACTGTCCTTGGGATCCAGCTGCTCGTAGCATCCAAGGGCTTTGAAACTGTTAGACACGCCACCCTCACTCCTGCAAACACACACAAACCCAGAAATTCAAACAGTGTATTCATATGCGTGTCAGTTTCTGTGAGCTGAACTACTTTTGGAGATTCCCACAGACTCAGCCTGCCGTGGAGGTTTGCCCCACTGCCCAGCTGAGAGTGGACAAGCAGCACCGGAAGTTGCACTATTTCTGACTCAGCTGTAAATCATTTAGAAGCATCTCCGTGCAACCTGATAACACTGCACGCCAGCTGCTCCCAATACACAGATGGCCCGAGGAGTCGGAGTCACGTCATATCTGGAAATACTGATCACAGGTCTGTTTTCAGCAGAGGGACATATACAGTAGAGTTTTAAGAGCTGGACGCGAACAAATGTGAAAGATTTCGGGGCAAACGTTAAATAATTATTGATAATGTCCAAAAAAAGCATTTAGGAGCTGAGTTGCGTTTTCTTGAGGTCACACAAGAATGCAAGGCTGCATAAAAACATGAAAGAAGATACAAAATAATAATAATGATACTAATGCAGAAAGTTTTATACTCACACACGATGCTGTTCAGCCTCTGTATGAGGCAGGCAGGGGCTCCTCTGCATGGTGCGGTTCAGCAGATGTTGCCAGTACCTTAAAATTTCAGATTTTTTGGCATAAAGTGAGAAGAGAGGTAGGCGCAGGAGAAAAGCAAGTAGCCCTGATTACAGTAGCTGCACTTGAATCTAGTTAAGCAGCTGAGAGGTGGAGGTGTTGGAGGTAGAAGGGGTTGTGGTGGGGGGTCTGCTTGGTCTCTCAGGAGGCTGGGATCAGCAGTCAGCAGGGTCTAAGCATGGAAATCCCCCCGCAGGCTCTTGGCTCACAGTCTGTCAGGTTTTCACCTGCTCTCCTGCAGGACTTGCATCTTTCAGTCACCAGCCTCAGATTAAACTCTCTCTCTCTGTTCCTCGATGTCTCGTGCACGCTGGGAAAGCTATAAAAGAGAGCAGGCGCCCCTAAAAGATGAGCCGAACATCACACAAGGCCGAAGAGAGTGAGGGAAGAGCGGGAATGACAGCTGCTACAGGGATCACAGACTGCTAAACCTGCCTGCAGCACATTCTTAAGGATTAAAATAAAGTTGTTAGAACAGAGGTCGGCTGAAAGTCCCATTTGTTAAAAACAGATTGCAATTCAAAGCACTTTCTGCATGAGGATTTTACATTCAGATGAGCTCAGCTTTTGAGGAAGAAGTTTAACAGAAGCATCTGGCACAATCTTGACAAATATATTGTACACTTGATGTTTCAGCCTCCTTCACGTCTCAGAGGCTGAGTCTGCTTTTTCTTGCCAACACAATGCTGTTAACACTCTTACATGCCACCGCATTTTATAGTGGATACCGTGGAGCAAAGGAGCTCCTGGCTCGTAAAACAGGGAAGCGTGTTGAAGGCAGAGGAATGAGGGTTGGGTGTGTGTGATGTGAGATATCAAGAGGCCTGTCGACCTCACGTGAATAACTGTTAATAGTCAGATGACACATGATGGCATCGCGCCTCCGTGAAATTTTCCATCTGCAAAGCACACGAAACTATAGCTGGAGTGTGTTTACTGTGAGAATGTTTATATTACTGAAGACAAGATTTCTGAGTGTTAAAAATGCATGCATTTGCTTTGGGTGACACAAAGGTGTGATGTGGCAATACTGCAGATAAAAGCCCAGTGAGTCCGGCCTCATTCACCTGCTATTTCCAGCAGATAATCTGAAGTGGATGTTATCCTGCTGTGTCCTGGTCAGCAATTTTCATGCAAGTGACAAGTGTCATACTTTCACTTTCCAGTTTTCTTCAGTGTATCTGTGGACCCACAAACAGCAGGTGGAAAATAAATGATGATATTTCTTCCTCTCTCTACTGGATAGTAATGAAAATGCAAAATATTCCACGTTGATGTCTGCTAATGGTACTTTTCTGCATTCGTAGTTTATGACAGGATGTCATGAAAAAGCAGCCCCAAACCAGGACAGAGCTGCCACCGTGTTTTATTCAGGACTGCAGACAATCCTAACCTCCCTCCTGATGATATTATCATACTTCAGCCTTTAGTCTCAGCCAGTCGTTCACTGAGACCGTTTCTGATGAAGATCTCTCTTTGCTCCTGTCTTTGCAGCATTTTCTTTACTTTTTCTAAAGGGCATAACTTTCAGATACTGTTCATCTGCTGTAGATCGTTTTTAGGCCTGAGACTTCTTTGTCCTCCACTTGTCTAGTTTCCTCAGTTCTCTTTTTAAGGACAGGCTGCACACGGCAGCATGGTGGTTACCTCATAGTCCTGTTGCCTCATAGTCCTGAGTTCAATTCCACCATCAGGCCGGGGGCTTTATGTGTGGAGTTTGCATGTTCTCCCCGTGTACTCTGGCTTCCTCCCACAGTCCAAAGACATGCAGTTAGTGGGGAAAGGTTAATTGGAAACTCTAAATTATCCATAGGCGTGCATTTGAGATCAAATGGGTGTCTATGTGTCAGCCCTGTGACAGACTGGTAACCTGCCCAGGATGTACCCTGCCTCTCACCCCAAGACAGCTGGAATAGGCTCCAGCCCCCCCGCGACCCTGAAAAAGGATAAGCGGAAGTGAATGGATGGAGGCTGCACACCATGCCGACATGGTTTTCAGGTAATAGCTAGTAAGAACAGTTAATAGTATTTTTGGTGCAAAAATGCTATTTTAAGTCTGTCAAGCTGTTATCTTTGGCATTTTTCATAGATTCCAAAGATTGTAACTAAAGTAATGGGAACAAATTATATGTTTTTGCAAAAGGCTGCTAGTAGGTGCCAAAAGATGTGAACTTTGCTAAGGTGTTTGTTATGTGCTGACACAATATGTGTCTGTTTAAAAAAAAGTTATAGTGCAAAAAGTAAATCAATTGCTAGAGAATAGTAGGTAACACTGTAAACATTCAAGCCAAAACTCAAAATCTTCTAAACACTTGTTCTACCAGTTCTGGTCCAAAACAACAAACTCCATCTGCACTGCTTTCCAGCTCAGGCCACCAAACGCTCAGAAGACCATGGAGCCCATGTAGAGATTCACAGGTTCAGAATGTAAGATTAAGCCTACTGAGTACTTTTACAAATATAGGCTGTTATACTGATCTCTTGAAACATATTCCAAGCCTGGTTGGACTGCAGAACAAACAAAGCTCAAGCCAGAGCTTCTTTAAAGTTCTCGCTAGGCTGTTTTGTTGCACAGCGTCGGAGCGAGCAGGTGTCCATTCTTGTTTTCCAGCCCATCCTCTCATGTCCTGGTATTACTCTCTAATGTTGGTCCAATCTTAAGCCTAAAAGCCTGTGCTGGCTGTTACCATTCTCCAGTTTCACTGAGCTGTAATAACACACTTCCCACAGGAGCAATCGGTGTGTGTCTGTGTGTGTGGAGAGAAATCAAAATAGCACCTGCACAAATTTAGATCATTGGGTTAGTAGGGGATAAATAAATAGGTAAGAAAAGAGATAATGCAACAAACGTTTTCCTTAAAGTATACATACTAACTCATGCATTTGAGCCCCCTGCCCACCACAGACTGAACTGTGACCTGCTCTGTTTTTTGCTATGACCACAATCAGCCAGCCTGTCTTCGGTTTACAACTTGAAGCATATACAAAGAACGCACACATTAAATATCTTCAGGGGTGACTACGTTTCATCGCCCGCCTGCCACAAGAAAACACCACACTGACTGGCAGCTTAAGTATAGAAATACTTAGTAGTTTTACTGACAATCTGAGCAATCATACTGATTGCTGCTATCTCTGTGTGAAGCATGGTGTGGCATTACCAGCTATATGTGACAGGTGCTCATACTCGTAGATTTACAGACGTCTAAATATGGAGTCTCTATCCTGGATTACTGATGACAGGAAGCAGTTAATATACGAGCTGACACTCAGCTACTGCACTAATCGCTATCAAGAACCAGGGACTTGTCACAGGGCTGAAGGGATGCGGTTTAAAAAAAACAAAAACAAAACAAAAAAAAACGGGTCCAGTCAATAACACTGAAAGTGAAATACATTCTGTATATTGTTGAGTCTATGATAACACTGTGTTTGATACACTCAGCTTCCCAACAAAGGCCTGTGGCTGCCACCTGTTTAACATTTAGACAGATAAAGTAACCGATCTCACTAATAGCAGTGACAATAACTGAACTGGATCTGTGAGCTGGATCCATCCAGGTTTTAACGCTCTCATTCTAGAAATAGCTCATCTTGCAATGGAAATGGGACTGTGACATGTTGGCTGAGACCTGAGTATTCTCTGCTACAATACTGCATGAGTACTAGACACGGACCCAAGTGTTTACCACACACTTGGTGAGGACAGCATTTTCTTTACTTTTTCTAAAGGGTCTAAAGGGTCAGGTCTAATATCTCTCCATCATCTTCTGAATATCAAACTTTCAACTTGCTCTCCTCTGATACTTGGTCCTCTTTTACTCCTGTTACATTACAAGACATCAGAGGCCTGCTTTGTCATATAAAACAGACTTCAAGCCCCCTTGATGTCCTTCCATCTTCACTTTTCACTAGTGTGTTTGATTCCATTGGCCCCTGTATTGTGGAAATGATAAATACTTCTCTTCATACTGGCTCAGTCCCCAGCTTCTTTAAACAAGCTATTGTTGAGCCAATATTAAAGAAACCTCACCTGGATCCATTTCTTCCTAACAGTTATAGGCCAATATCCAAATTGCCTTTTATATCGAAAATTTTAGAAAAAGTAGTACTAGAACAACTTAACTATTTCCTGGATAAAAATGCTGTTATGGACACTTTCCAGTCTGGTTTTCGTAAATTGCATTCCACTGAAACGCCTTACTTAGAGTATCTAGTGATATCTTGATGGCAGCAGACTCTGGAGAATACACAGTACTGGTCCTGTTGGATCTCAGCTCTGCTTTTGACACTGTAGATCACAGTATCATGATAAATAGACTCGAGAACTTGTTTGGGATTACTGGTGTTGTTTTAAAATGGTTTATATCATATCTGTCTGAGAGATCTTTTACTGTTTGCATGAATCATGTCACATCAGAATCAACAGTTTTGCCGTGTGGGGTACCTCAGGGATCTGTCCTGGGTCCAATTCTCTTTTTACTTTATGTATTTCCCTAGGCCAAATTATTAAGTGCTATAAATATATCTCCTATCATCTCTATGCTGACGACATCCAACTATACTGTTCCTTCAAAATGTCTGAGTTTTATAAATTGTCTAATTTAAGTAATTGCCTGACAGAAATTAACTAATGGTTATATGACAATTTTCTCCAACTAAACTCTGATAAAACAGAAACTCTAATTATTGCTCCAGACCACATGGTCCCAGAAATTAGACAGCATATCAGCTTCTTAGACCCTTATGTAAAATCAAGCCTTAGAAACCTCGGTGTCATATTTGACAGCTCGATGTCGCTTGAGCAACATTCTAAGCAGCTGGTCTGAAACTGTTTTTATCATTTACGGAATATTTCTAAACTCAGACTAATGGTATCAAAGCTTGAACTTGAGATGATTATTCATGCTTTTATTTCTTCTCGTTTAGACTATTGTAATGGCCTTTTTACTTGTTTTAACAAATCAGCCTTAAATCGTCTTCAGACTGTGCAGAATGCTGCAGCACGACTCTTAACAGGCACCAAGAGAAGGTCGCATATCACTCCAGTCTTGGCCTCCCTTCACTGGTTGCCTGTAAATTTTAGGTTTCATTTTAAAATTTTAGTTCTAACCTTTAGGGCCCTACATGGTCAGGCTCCCCAATATTTATCTGACCTGCTGAAACCACATACATCTTCTCGGGCTTTAAGGTCATTAGATCAGAGACTGCTGGTGGTACCCGCAAGACTTCGTTTTAAAACTCGTGGTGATCGGGCCTTTCAGACTGTGGCACCACGGTTGTGGAATTCTCTCCCACTGTCTCTTCGCTGCACGGACTCCATTGATTCTTTTAAGAAACAGCTGAAGACATTTTTATTTAGAAAAGCATTTGATTAATTTCCTCTTATGCTGTTTTTATAGTTTTATTGTTTTACATTGTTTTATTTACTGTTATATTGTTTTTATATTCCCATTTCCGGTGTTGTAAAGCACTTTGTGATTTTTATCTGTGAAAAGCGCTATATAAATAAATTTTACTTACTTACTTACAGTGTGTGGGACTAAAAGTGGAACTTAACACTTCACTACTAAAACCTGCTGTTTCCCCAACAGCCAGTCAGTCCCTGCAGCCTGCCCCATATTGAAATGTGTAACTGTAGTTTACACGTCTTTATTGCTAATTAATCTCTTTGTAACAATTGCATTTCTCTCTATATTTTTCTGTAGCTCATTTCTCTGTATGTTGAGGCTTAGGGGTGTTTGGGGTAGGCCGTTTCACGTAAAAAGTGCACCAACAGGCATCTGCAGCATTCATGCTGATGTTACTTTCACCAAATCAATCTGATAAGCTGAACCTGTTGATTGTATTTGTGTTGTTAGTGCCTTTTTTGAGCATTTTATTGGAATTGTCTGATAAATGACAATCCAAGAAGTCAGCGAAATTCTAGTATTTTATTTGTCATGTTAACTAACACTAAACAGCAGATAAAAACTTGTTAACCTCAGCTGCTCTTCAGTAAATATGAATTGTGTTAGTTAAAGTATGTGTTAGTGTGATAACCATCTTTAAATGTCATAGTAAAAAAAAACTAAAATAAAAAACAAAAAAAACAAAACTGTGGCTATATATATATTGTGCTGGCTCACTAGCGTCTGGATAGATAAGTGTTCAGTTACAGTGTTTTACTGAAGAGAGAATCACATATACTAAAACTTTTGAAATATTTTAGGATCCTTACCTCAAATTATAAAAAGGCACCTTGTAGTGAAAATGAACTAGACATGAATTAAACTGAACTGTACAAGTGAACCATATTTGCTCCAGAAAACACATCAAGATCCTCTTTCATTCAAAAGAACCCAAAATTCACTCATGTTCAGAACATATTTACACACAAATTTAATAATGCAAAAAAATGAGACTTCTGTTAACATCTGGACCTGTTTATTGCATCACATTAAACTGTTGTTAGGTTCATCCTATCTGTTGGTTAGAGAACGCTAAAGTCATGATTACTTAGGAAAAGTATGTACAGAACAAACATCAGAACTGAGCTTTGCTTACACAAGCAACACCAATGCGCATGGTAAAAACAAAAAATCCTGTTCGTTTGTTTTTTTTAATTTACAAGATAACTGCTTGAAACATTTAAAATGGGTCCAAAATGTTCAAAAATAATCAGCATCTGAGGACAACTGGATTTGAGTTTGAAGTTTGAAACTCCTCAAATCCAACTCGATGTACAAAAGAAAAACAAAAACATCTGAATGTGACGGGAATAAATGTTTCATAGATCTGTAAGGAAAAATCCAACAACATATGCAATAAAATAAATAAACAATAAATTAAACTGGGAAAATAAAAGGATTCTCACATGAGGCGTGGCAAAGCAACAGGCACCTTTGTTAGGCAATTACAATGTGTGATATAAGTCTCAGAGATGAGCTTTTTCCCCTTTTTGTAAAGGAAAATAAAAATGACACGTACACCGACACCAAAACAGAAATGCTAATTAAACGACCTTAGGAAACAGCTGCTTGGTCAGTGTAAAAAGATTCAGCAAAAACATATTTTTCCTGAAACACTGAATTTAAGCAGTGGTCATGTGACCACAGAGAAGAGAAAACAGGTCTTTATGAAAATATATATAAAGTAGAGCCTGACCAATTTATGAGTGGGCCGATGTCGTTAGCCAATATTAGCTATTTACAGATCTGTTGGTGTCAGGATTTATAACGGCCAATAAATGAAAATTAAAAAGTAAGTAAAACAGAGACGGGAGAAACACCATTCAACTATTTTATGTAGTGACAGTGTATCGATTGGTGACCCGAGGGCACTCTGTAAGGGTTGGCAACGTGTTTGGAACGGCAGACGCAACAATCAGCTGATCTATGCAGGATGACTTTAAATGGAAAATTAATTCATCATAGTTTAGTGTACAAATCAAGAATTCATTTAGTTTATTCTACATTTTATTTTATTTTTTTTGTTTCTCTATAACAACCTATGAGTCACCTCTAAAATCAAAAGTAAATGACCCCAGTATTTGACATTTCTAAAAATGTTCTTCAGTTCTTTTGTGCATTTTATTTTTAATATTTTTGCTTTTATTAGTTAAGTTCAGGTTTGATCTCTTATAGATTTTGTCTGCATGTAGTTTAACTTGTGGAGAAGATTTGACGGATTGTTCTTAAGTCAGCTACAAATGTCTTTGTCAAACTGCTTTGCGTCTGCAAATAAAAGCAAAGATTGAAAATGAAACAAAATTTGTGAAACGTTACCTGAAAAAGAAAATTCCCCAAGCTGTAGGTTATCTTTTAAAAAAAAGCAGATTGAGAGCTTTTATAAAACATTAGTCTGAGATTTAAACTAAATTAGGCAGCAGCTACAAATTACAGTAAAAGAACTGGTAATGACGAGTTTAAAAAATGAAATATACCCAGTGAACCCATCCAATAACAGCTAACTGAACACGACAACAGAGTAAGACTTGGAAGGTTGATCTCAGGAAGGTAAAAACAGAATGAAAACATACTTCAGATTCAATAAGTGGTAACTTAGACCACTGACAGTGTCATTATCAATTTGTAAGACTTTGAGAAAACATGGTAGAAAACTCCAAAGCTGTTGGTGTTTAAGGTCAAATCCTCCTTTTCCCTTTTGCCACTTTGTTTTGTCTCCAGCACACTTAGATTTTCTTTTTTCCCACAACAAATCTACCTTTAAACTCGGGGCAGGAATGTTCTGTGCAGTTACTCTGAAAAATGTCCATCGAGAAAGAGAAAAACACCCAAAATGATCTCGTTTGTTTTGTTATTAATTTCCCTTTAGGTGACTTAAACATCAGAAATCCAAGGTTCAGAAGAAATTCCTTTGTTTTGATGTGCTCGGTTTCACATTTTCTCAGTTTTTTCCCCTCCTCAGCGATGTGGCGCTCTTTTTGCTCCCAAAATGAGACAAAAGAGGAGTGTAAGTGTACACACCGATTCAGCACAAGAAACATGGTCAGTGTCAATGAGCATCTCTCACCTCACTAACAATTTAGTCTGTCAAAATGACAGCAGAATCACAGTATGTGACCAAATAGTCCTTTTTCTTAGGGAAAAAAACGTTTTCTTCTTGTTTTGTTTTTTTTTCCAAGGAGATGTTAAGAAAAGTTTGTCTATCCCAGCCCTGGAAATCATAGGTCTGTAACCTTGTTTTCAACGGCAGCTGCTATCTGTTGGAGCCTGTATCCAAGCTGCATCTTCTGAGCTGTGCAGTCCTCTTCCAGAGCTGTGATAATCTGATAGAAGGTGAAAAGAGTTCAATTAAAATTCTTACTTAACATATTAAAGTTAGCTCATTGCTCTAACTTCCTTGAAAAGATTTCACTCCTATAGAAGCTTCTCATGCTTGGGCTGCTAGCAGATTGCTGCCGTCAAGTGTAGTTTGTATTGAAGACCCCAACTTGTCTGCAAAAACACGCCATATACTAGCCAAGCTGTAGGAAAACCTGAAACAGTGCAATGCAAACCAGAGGTGGAGAATCCACCCTTTCAAGGTTAAGGATATTCCTTGGTGCATATTTGCAGACAAGACGGCATCTTCCATGCAAACTACAGACAACTTTGGAAATCTGCTAGCAATCAAAACGGTTCAGAGAAAGTTTGAATCAACTGGTTGGGAATACACGTTTTCCTTTCAGTGGTTGCCAGATCATTGTGGACTTGTCTCTAAGCCTCTATGAGTGGAGCCTTGAGCGTACAGTGTGACACATCCAGAGATTCAAATTATAACAAGAACTACAAAAAGCAAATACTGTTTCTGTTGAGTATTTAATGCTGTTTTGTATGAGACAACTGTGGACTTCAGAGATCAGACATCCAAATATTTCAGGGAATTCAATCAGTTTTTCAATCAGTAACTTGAGCTACACTCCTGACAGTTCATACATATGCACATAGCCAACTCTTTAAGTAATGATTACATGAAATCGCTGTCAGCTCTCAACTAGTAAATCTCTCCTCTGACAGCATACTGTGCAATGCAAGCAACATGTTTGCGTATTTTTGTGATACTCACCTGATCGTAGTATTTGTTGATGTACTTGTAAAGTTCATGTAAAGCCACGAGGCAGTTGACCTCAGCAGCGTAATTCTGTTCAGGGAGAGTAAAAATAGAGAGACGAAGAAACGTCAGTGGTGGGAAGCTGTTAAAAACTGCATCGGTTGCTATTCATATTTTATTTCAAACTGCACATCCAGCTTGTTATTCTCCCAGCCAAATGGAAACTTCCAGGTCCTAAAAGTATTTATGTGTTCAGCCATTGTCTAAAAAAAGGTTACTTTGACTAAATGGGAAAACAAGAGTAGGTAACGTACACGGGAGAGTTCTGCTAGGGCCGAGTTCATCTCCTGGTCACTGGCAGAGATGGTCTGACGGATGTCTGCGTAGTACCTGGAGGTACAGGGAATCACAGATTTTTACATTAAATCCACAGAAATTTGAACCCAAATGCAATAGAGATGTTTACCCCTAATAGCTCGCCACTCTCTCCGCTGATTACTGTCAGTTCATTTTTGATTTGTTTCATTTTAAATAAGAAAATATGACAAATTATGAGTCTATGGTGTATCAGTGGGGAAAACGTGTAGAGAAAGACCACTGAAGCGATCCTTTTTAAATGCAGATCAGGCTAATAAGGCTTCAAAAACAAGCACATTTGTTACCTAAAATCTTGTCTAGCAACACTTTAATATTTCAGCAGGGCGACATGCCGAGCTTAATGTGCAGAAGGTAGTAGTAAGTGTAGCAGTCTGCTCTCAGACCATCCATGCATGGAGCCTCGCGGGCTTAGTCTACCCTCTGTCTGGCGCTGACAGATCGTCCTGGGCCTCGCTCTCTCCTTCCACCCCTCCCTCCCCTCTCTTCCAGAGTGTTTTTTATGCCTGGGGTCAGTGGGACGACCGGCTGCCATATTCTTACCTCTCCACCATCTGCTTGTAGCGGGGGATGTCTCTGGCATACAGCAACTTGTTGATAGGAGAGTCCTGAGTAAGGAAGACAGATGTCACATAAGAGTAACGAGGCATGTAAAACAAGGAGGAATAATATGCACAAATAATTTTGTTGATGTCAGCATGCACTGGGTACAAAACAAGGCTGCAGGGCTCATTAGACTCACATTCCTATTACACACAAGATGATGTGTAATATCTGATCCTTGCTACATATTATGTGTTAAGTCTTAAGTAGACAGAACCCAGCCCAGACTATCAGATTTGGTCATTTACGTACTGAGGAAAACTATACGATGCTCCTTTATGTTTAATTAGAGTCGGCTGTGAATCAGTCAGGTGTGAAACCCTCTGACCATCACAGTTTGAAAGTGTGCAATTGTATATTGCAGGATTAAGACACAGGATCTTTGGATCGTAAAAAAAAGTATTTTTTACATCTCTAAAGATTTTGAAATGTCCACAGTGAGACAGTCTAGGAAAATGCTCCACAGAAAAAGCACCCAACAAACAGCACACTAATAACAAGGTGTGTTATCGTCTCTGAGGTAAAAAGAGACCCTGGTTAACCTCTAAGTAATGAAAGGCTTCTCTCACATCCACTATGGGGACGACTGAAGTGCTATGAAGACAAAAAGTGTGCGTAGCAATGCTGCAAGGAGGGTCACAGCAGACACAATTGCTTAATTCTCTGGAATCTAATTTTGGGACCATCCTAAAATGAAACATACATAATTAACACAGGGCTCACAAACACAAAAGGATATAACTTAAAATCTAATTCAAATTCATTTTTTTTAAAAAAAGGGGGGGGGGGCAATCCATAATAATCTACAAATCAATGTCAATGTGCCAGAATTGGCTAAAAGGCTATTTTTCTTCCCTCTGTAAGTGTCTCAGATTTGTTCTTTACAAAAGAAGCTCACCCGTCCCAGTTTATGGTCAGCTATGGTGCAAGAATCCATAAAGGTCTGAGCTATGACAGACAGCACAGCATCCACGTGGTCTGACGTCTGCACATCAAAGATGAACTGTGGGTTCTTCAGGATATTGATCCAGAACCGCAGTGGCAAGCTGTTTGGTAAGGCAAGAAAGAATTTACACATTTAAGCAGTGATTGTAATGTAAAAGTAAAGTTATACATCAGATTTTAAAAAATGCTTCAAATGCTTTTTTATGCAGAAAAAGAAAGAAGTGCAGGTTCTTTACTGGTGCTTTCACCCTTTTTGTTTGATTCTAACAAACTCTGGTGTCCTGGGCCTTTTTGTTCAGTGTATCTGGGATGTGGTGAAAACTCAAAGATCAAGTGTGGTCTAAACTAACTGCTCTGAGGAGGTTTGGTTACGGCATGAATCAATGAAGATCGGCCATAACATTTATGCATATTATGGCTGACTAGATAAGCCTTAAAGAAATGGCACATATAAATAATCGCCTCATCCTTGAGTTATTGCGTTAACAAGCTTGCACGAAAATATATTTTACACACTCGCTGAAAGTGTGAGAAACATGGTAAACACACAGGAATGGCTGTTACCACCAATAAGACAAACATACAACACACTTCTTTTTGTGTCCTTTGTATATTTATTTGTCATTATTCACAATATGTAAGCTCCACGGTCTGTGAAATCATCACCACTTTTTCTGGTGCGCTCTTTACAAGTACAAAGAAAACAAATAAGATGCAGCCAAGTGCAGGTGGACCTACTGTCAGTAAGTGACAATGGGTTTCCCCGGAAGACCCACATAGCAGTGATGTATACAAAGCTGACAAAATCTAAGATGTCAAATGTTCCTCGTGTATCAACCAAATGCTTCAAAGTAACAAACAGTTCAATAAGTCTCTGGCAAGGTTCATGAGCCCTGGCAAACCCTGACAAATCTCTGCTGTTTCCAGAAGATCTTCAAGTAAAGTCCTAGTACAGTAACACCATAAAACCAGCTGTTGTCCATATGTTCTGTGTGGGGTGCTTCTTCAACCTCTGGATGGATGAAATTCCCCTTGAAGTATATCTATGCTGTGTTTCATATGTCCCACGGCCCATGACCCATTCCTGGCTTCCAACTCTGCCTCTCAACATCCAAACCCAATGTAGGAGTCTGCCACCCAGTTACCTGTTGGTTTTCCAGATGTGGATGGTCTCCGGGTCCGTGATGTTGTGCTGCTGAGCCTGCTCATCCAACAAGTCGAAAAAGTATTTGACAGCTAGAGGTACAGGACGGCTGGTGCTGAGGATGGCGGTGAATAAATCATCCACAAACTTCTGCAGAGTGCCCTGAGACAGAGCAGAGAAAACGACAGAGATAAATAAACCATGAAACAAAGAGGGGATGCTCTCTTTGAAGGGGCACTCCACAGATTATACACATGAAGCTGAGTTAAGGTGCATGTGTCATCTAACAGTTATGTAACATTTCCTGACGCTCTGAACAAGCCCACGTCTATTTTTTCCCCATCCCAATGTCACAGGGGGTTTTCTCAATTTGGATTTAACCCTTTACCCCTTGAAAGCCCAGAGGACTGACCCTTGAAGCACCTTTCTGAACTCAGCGGTTTCTGTCATATTTAATAAATAAGATTCTATATTAATGGTCCATGGAATAATGAACCATGGTGTTTGGTGCAAAAAATGAAAACTAGCACACGAGGATGAATATGCAGGGGGTTAGGTCAACCTGCTCTAAATCAGTCAGAAATGTGGCTTCAGGTGGTTAATATCAGGAAATCAAACTTGATTCATGTAAAATTCAATTTTCTGGAAGTTTCTACTTAATGAAATCCATTTTTTAAAGCAAAAAAAAAATTATATGCTGTACACAAGTTTGATCACCATCTTCTATATACAGGTTATGCTTAATAATGAAACAGTGAATTGTAGGAAATACAGGATCTTATGTTTCTTGAGCTTTAAATCTAAAACTGAAAGTGCATTATTTTGACCTCTAATGTACAGAATTTGACAAATAGATTTTTTATTTTTGTTTGTTTGGGGACTTTTTAAAGTCTCCCATCATGGATGCACAATTATAAATTCTTGAAACAATTCTGCAAGTAAGCAGCACAGGCATACATTACAACTTATGCAATATATTGTAAGAATAGACTATCGTAGTATTAGGGATTTAGTTGTATTAACGGTAGCAAAGCATTATATTCATTATTCATTTAAGTAGGTCATAGGTCAAGCTGCTAAACATTCACACATAAAGCACATAGAACTGGTAGAATAGGTCAGAGGTGTGTGTGAGAAGCAGAGACGACAGAGCTGCTGTTAGTGGGATAAGGAGTTGGTAAGCCAAAGCAAGGAGAACACAGTGTGCGTGGAAGTGGGCAGCAAGGATACGAGATAGGGAGGCAGGAGATAGAAAGGGACCAGCAGGCACCTAGTTTTCAGAGACAAAGGTTGTTGCTGCTGGGACTGCCCCAGTGGATTTTGATGTCAGGGCCTGACACAAAGTACATGTAATAAAATTAATTGATTGTTTATTCTGAGAAAAAACAGGAATGGAATATTACACTGTTCTATGATGCATTATACTGCTGATTTAGAAGAAATGCTGTTTGTGTAGAATTATGACCTCATTTCTCTGATTAGGGAGAACAAAACATACTAAGCAGGAAGCCAATGTCGTAACTTAGGCTCACAGAGAGAGAAAGAATGTGAATGCTTAGTTTGGAGGGGGGCCGAAGCTGTAAGAATGTGAGAAACGGTCAGACACTTCAAGATTTTGCCAGACACCCTCCTGTGCAAATCTCCCGTCCGGACGTTTGTAATGCTCAAAGTGTTGTATGGAATAAAGAGAATTGAATTGATTAAAGTGATTGTTGAATAAGCATTAAACACAGAGTGTTGTTCTTCCTTCAGCCCAAAGATCAGAGAGTTTGGGTATTTAACGATACCATACGTTTATTTTGTGTGTTCGTCTTATCCTCACTTCATTCATCTATTTTCTTAACCCCTTAATTAGCTCAGGGTCTCCATGGCATCTGTCATGGAGTGAGAGGCGTCAGTCATTCATCATTGGTGACAGTATCACACTGATAAGGAACAAAGAAATCCATTCTGCTTCCTCTTGTTTTTTGATGCATCAGTATAGCAGCTCCTCACATGCACATTCAAGGTGTGCAGAGGTCCAAAGCTGGATGGTATTTGTGTAAAAGGGGTGGTTATATGCCAGAGCCGCTGACATGAAACTATGGAAACATGTTCAATTAAATATTAATGTAATAGCAACGACAAAAACAAGCCAAATATTTATTCGACAGTTGTCTTTCAGCATAATCCAACATGTAGCTTAAACCCACTATGCTTTTTGTTCCCAGTTTATTCATTGTTCATCATTACTACATAATGTGTTGGGTCAACATACATTATAAAGATAAATATTTCATGAGCTCTAAATAATTTAGACTCACGCTGGTTCCTAACTGACAAAGGTTTCTCAAAATAGTACCATGCCATAGTCACGAAGGCCACCATGTTCACATACTCAGTGTTGGCTGGCTCATTAGGAAAACGTGGAACATGAGCAAATATGTTTTTCAATTATGTAATCTCTGGGTGAAAAAACGTAGATTTGTTGGATTGTATCGAGTTTAGCAGGTTTTTGTGGCATCTCCTGTGTGAACACGTCTCTAATGTCTCTGCACATCACACCTTCTTGCTGCTGACTCATTTCATATTTGTATATCCACTGTGGAGAATCCACAACAAAACCACTACATTTGGTGTTCCCAGCTGTTTACTCTGCTGCCTGGAGGCAACACAAACCTGAATAACACTCAGTAACACATTTTGTTTATGAAAAATAAAAAAGAGGTATATGTACCGTGTGATGTGTGTTCAATTTAAATATACAAAACCTATTAAGATATTAGTGAGTGACCACCACCTTGTTGGTCCCCATTCAGACCATGTGTTTTACCTTCATGGAGAGCAGGCGCGTGAGGTAGATCTCGGGGATTGCTTTGGCTCGCTCCCCGCCCTTCTCCCTCACACTACCTCTCCTGTGCTTGGGCAGCTCGGACTCCTCGCTGGCTTTTACCAGATGCCACAGTCTCACGCCTCCTTCTTCCCCATCATCCAGCATAGGGGTCTCTGGTAGGAGGGGACAAACAGTTGGATGAGTAGGTGAGAAACAGGTCACTACATTTCTCTGTTTAAAATGTTTGTACGCTGGGAAAAACTGAGGTTTTTGTTCATTATTACAGCTTTTATTCCCCTCACAGACTCATCTTCACACCTAAGTCACGGCCACTGTAAAATAGGATATGCATAAACAGTCAAACAGCACCCTCCTCTGGTTATTTAAACTCAGTTCATCTGCTCAGAGAACACGCGTCTCAATGAAGGTCGCCAACCATTGCCATTAGATGCAGTTGTCTACACACAGACAGCAACGTATTAATGTAATAGAAGAAAATGCTAAAGAACAGAAAAATTACAATCCCCCACAGTGTCAGCTGCCCTTACTAACTTTATCTCTCTTACCTCTTAATTGGATTTGTCATGATTTGTCTTATATGGAAACATTATTTGTCAAAGCTTTGACATCACAACAACCTGACTGGTCGGCTGCACTGATCTGAAGCAACAATAATTATGACACAGTAGAAATAATACCAACACAGGGGTAACACATCATAATGAACTCACTCTCTCCTGGCATGTAATCGTGGCTGTCGTGGAGGTGATGTTTGTTGTTTCTGGGAACAAGGGCCACCGTTGCTCCGTCGGGGACCTGATTACACAGTCACATGACAACATTCACACTGTGATTAAAACGGCTTCCAACACTTTAATGAGTTGAGGTAGGTGTGTGTGTGTGTGTGTGTGTGTGTGTGTGTGTGTGTGTGTGTGTGTGTGTGTGTGTGTGTGTGTGTGTGTGTGTGTGTCAGTACTCACCTTGTAGTGCTGCAGTGTATTAAGGCGCTTCCATGAACCTTGCACTACTGATGTCAGGTCTTCATCTGATAGGATTAGGTGACCTGCAACACCTGCACGCCACTCTGAAGGGAGAAATGTTCAGGTAACCTTGAGCTTGTGCTTACAGCTGCAGAATTATGACAGTAAACTTTGAGGACTGACAAAAACAAAAACCCTCAGGGACCACACATCCACAGATGTTATTTCCTGGGTTGACTCTGGTAGACCAGATGGCAGCTTTGCTAGTTTAAAGGTGCACTGTGTAAAATGTCACAATACACATCAGTGGATTGCAGAATGCAGTTAGCTGAATTTGGTTTTCTTACCCATCACCAATTCAAGTGCATGATCCTAGCTACAGTGACTGTAATCTGTCACTAACTGCAGGCAGTGACAGATTACAGATGAACAGCAGACAAACATCTCTGGCCGCCAGTCTCCTGTTTCCCTCAACTGTCAATGTGTCCATGTCTATTTACTCTGGCGCAGGCTGTAAAATTTAAACAGATACGAGTTGATGAGCGCGTGACGTTCACCTCTCACTGATGACAGATGTTGAGGAGTTGCTGATGATATCCTGAACTTGTCTGTCAGAAAGTGCTGCTTTTACTGCCAGTGTTAGTTGCTCCTGCTATTCTTTGAAATGGATCTAACACTGCTGACTTGAGTGTGTGAGAATGACTCAAACTGTTTATCAGATGGAAAGTGTGATTTTCGGGACACTTGAGCTTAACATTAGCTGGAATAATATGATCCTATAACCAGCTATTGATGTTATTTAGCCGGTTCGTCGTCAGCTGTTCGGAGACGGGAGGGTCAGATGTGTAATCTGCTGACAATGTCAGGAATTAATGAGCATGTTGTTGCACATTTCTGTGTGTTAGATCCCTGACATCTGTTCAGGCTGGTGGCGTTGTCTCTTTTCCTTCGGCCTTTCGCTCATTTCTCTGATGATGAAACAGGTATGATCCTTCATAGCTTGAGTCCAAAGGTACAAACATTAAACAAAGTGTTTTGACTTCTATGGCACAGTAATACCTGCAAGTTCTCTTCTCCTCCACCTCTGATGTACTACGTATGTGGCTGGTCTTTAGTGACACACATGAAACGTGCTAGTTGTAGTGGCGATGTCCATCTCGGCCATTGTATTCAAGATGCCAGACCAATACAGCGGCTTCTGCTCCTATTAATTTTTATGGATTAATTCTAGGTTTATCACAATGTATGAATTTGTTGGAAGATGTAATTATACACTGGTTTCTACAGATTTAGAAGTGATATCTTTTCAGCGGATGCGTTTTCACCTTTTACTTTTTTAAACCACAACTGAGTGTTGTTTAGATGACTGGTGAGATTTTGTTTAATGTTTAAATACTGACTTGATGACAGTTGTTTTGTTTTCTTTTATGCACTTCACACATAAAAACATCTGCATCTCTATAGTTAAAATGTTCACATAAGAGAAGACTGAAACTGAGTTATGCTGTTGTGAAATGAACCTGACTCACCGAGATGTAACGAGTCGATGTGCGGCCGCTGAGAAAAAGATGTTCCCTTCCAGGTTTGTTCCAGAAGTTTCTCTTTCACTTGTGTGATGGTGTCGCAGTCCAGCACCTTAGCAGGAACCGTCTGCGCTGTGGTGCCGCCGCTGGCAGCTGCAGCTGGCATCACCACATTTAGAGTCTGGACAAATGTACACAAGTGCTGGTTATGGATAAAATGATAACACTGTAGGACACACAGCACTGTGGAGGAGTGTTTGAGTGTTCACTTGTGTGCAACCATCCACACTGGTTTGACTTTAAATTGTTTAAGCTTAAATCTTAACAGTTTGACGTTTACATTAATTTCAGTCATGTTTATTTTAAAGATGTCAAAGTTATGTGAAAAGTAAACTTTTCACAGGGAACCTAAGTACACCCCATTACTCAGTAGCTTGTAGAACCACCTTTAGCAGCAATAAGTCATCATTTTTAGCCTCTTTTTAGACTCTTTGTCCCACTCTCACATCAGGTCTTTGAGGTTAGTGAGCATTTTTTCCATGCACAGCTCTCTCTTAAGGCTCCATCACAACTTTTCAATCAGGTTGATGTCTGGACTTCAACTAGGCTACTGCAACATCTTGATTCTTGTCTTTTTCATCCAATCTGTAGCTGCTGCTGCGTTTGGGAGCACTGTCCTATCACATGACCCAATTTGAGGTTCTTCTGGCAGGAATTCCAAATAAGCCAGACTTATTCATCCTTTTTCTAACTGTACTGTCATCAACTTTAAACTGAGGAGCTCTTGAATTTTGTTCAGGTTTGTCTGACCGTTCTCACTTTGTGTTGAATTTCCTGATACACCCACTCCTGGAAAGACTGTTGTATTGTTTTTATGCAACCCTGAATGCTCCAGACCAAAGTGACAAAAATCTGCTTTTATAAACGTTCTCACACGTGTTGATGATCAATTTATCATCAACACATTGAAGTGTAGCCAACCTCTTAATTCCTGTGGGAGCAGTAAGGACGTACTTAGTTTATTAGCTTATTCAGTTAAATATCAGCATATGATAATAAACCAAATAGTTTGAGTTGTAGTGTTTCTATGAGTTTCTCCTTCCAACATTAACAATGCTGCAATCAAAGGACGTGTGTGTTCTAACCAGTGTGCGGTACTCCACGTCCTCTCGCAGGAGTCGGTTGTCGTTAAGTGTGTACTTGGCTTTTCCAGTCACAGCGTCCACGGGTCCCTTATCCACCTGGTGCTTTATTGCTCTGAACAGCATGTAGAAAGATTCCCCTGCTGATTCCTGGCCAGGCATGAAGAATTGATTCATTAAAGTGGTATTTCATACTTCTGATCAGTCACACTGTCTTACTGGTGAGCGACATTTGATCTCCACTGACTTTCTGTGAAATGTACTTTAAATACAGCACGTCTGTTCCTCCTGTAATGAGGTGTTTTAATGTTATAATTCAACAACTGAGAGCAGATTCATGCAGCGCTGCAGTTAGAACTCCCTCCTGCTTATTTGCAACATTTATTGGAGTATCTAATCATATGAAGATGAAGTTTTTAGCATCAAACAGTTGTGTTCCCATGGCATCTTCTGTTATGTTCTGTTACGCTGTGGGTACTATTTAACGACACTGCTTGTTGAGGAACCGTCAGGCCTCAAACTAGAGATTTAGATGGACTTGTCTTCTTGCTTAGTTTAGCACCGGAGCCTCCCGTTGCTCTTTAAAAAAGAAATCAGAAATTAAAGCCAGTTTTCTTTAATACTGTGAAGAGAATAGTACACACCATTGTGTGATTTTTTTTATTTTAGTCAAATTTTTGTTTTATTTCTTAGAACAAGAATTATCTTTTCTTTTTTCAGAATCTTATCAGAAAAGTTTTCTGATAAAACTCTAACACTGTCTTTTAGAGGAAGAGGAAGGGTAAACTCCACCAACTATACCCCTTAAAGGGTTAAAAAAAATTAAATAAATCAAATTGAATACAATTTTTTCTTTTAGAAAACATAAATGAATGAATGTTTCTGATCACCTTATTGCCAAGACTGTGATGTGCTTTTCAAAGGGAAGAAATTTCTACCAAAGTTGTTAAAAATGACCTTGAAAGCACAATTTTAGCAGATTTTCCCCCTTTTCAGGTTCTTAAAACATTTTCCTGACATAAAAACATCACAGTAAAGAGACAGTAAAAACCTTTTTTATAACTTCAAATAACACTATAGTAGTAACTGATGTTCGTCATAATTCACCGATGCTGGTGCCAGTGTCCAGCCAGCTAATGTTTGGTCAACCTTAAAACAACTTACCCTCAGAAACGTGAAGAGACAAATGGACATCCAGTTTGTCAGCAGCTTCTCAACAACTGATTCGGTTCTGGGAGAAAAAAATAAAACACATGTAAACGATCCGTGGATGAAAAATATCTCCTACTCGCCAACTAGGACAGGTTAAAAAAACGCCATCACCTCCTCAGCATCAGTTTGGGGTTCTTGGCCACATACTGTTCCACTAGATCATTGAGCAACGTCTTCAGGATGTCTGTGAAGTACTCGAGTTTACCGTGCAGAGCTACAGTCAGCAGAGAGGCCACGTAGGCCCGGTCCCTGGGGGAGAAGGTCCGCTGCACCTCGAGAGTGTGAATAAACTGGAAAAACAAAAAAAGGTGAGAATATGAAGTTACTTAATCTGTGTGTGAAAAATCCCGCTTGTTTCTGTCGAGACCAGTAAACCTTGGCAGTATAGCTCTAGTATGGGACCTCCCCGTCCTTCTAGTACATACATACAAGGCTGACATTGGAGAGTAGTAGCAGCAAAATAGAACCAACCGTGAATCAAGATGTACAATATGGATGAAGTCAGACACAAGGATGTCGGTGAGTTGCAAAGGGACTTGCTTAGCAAATGCAGGTAAATAAATAAATACAGATTTAATAAAAAGCAGCTGTGACGGCTTACCTTGGTGAGAAAAAGTTTACTGTTCAGCAGATTGGACAACTGAATCAGCCCTTGCTCCACCGTCTGCCTTCGACTCTCTGGAACATCCAGATCTCGTCTGAGTGGGGACTCCTGGTGCCCCGGGAAGAAAATGCGCTCAGCATACGTTCGGTAATCCAGGAAGGGAATCCCAGAGCCCACCAAATCACTGGACATGTCCATCATCTCTGTCATCAAGTCTAAAAAGAGGAATAAAGGTCTTAGTTTGGTCTTATTTTAAGAAGATGCATCCTCTAAAAGTCCAGAAGAAAAAGAAGTTACCTGTGAACTCCTTCTTACAGCGGTCTCTGACACTCGTCTCCAGGTTCTCCAGCTGGATCTGGACTTTCTTATAGTCCCTCATGGCCTGTTTGCTCTTTCTCCTGAACCACAAGCCATGATGAAGAGGCAATATTAAGGTCAAAACCAACCAATATGTTGATCAAATGAGAAACTGATGCTCCGTGAATTGAACATGTTTACCTGTATATGAGCACTATGATGAGCACAATGAGAGCCACTATGGATGCTCCAACACCGACTCCCACCTGAGCCTCTAGAGGAAATGTAGACTGTGTCTGGCTGTCGTACTCTACTCTGCCCAGAGAAAAGTTCAGATTTCCCATTTTCACCTGAAAAGCAGGTGAAAAAGAACAAGTTTAACACTACACCTAAAAATCCTAAGTCCTTACTATATGAACTTGAGAGGATTCACTGAACTCAAATTCACAGTTCTTTGTATCATGTACTCACTGTGAACTCAGGCAGACTGTCCACGCCATCCTGCTTCTTCCTACCTTTGACCGAGGGCTGCTGAGCTGGTGGCTCGCAGTACAAGTGGCTGTGTGTCAGGGTCTTCACTGAACACAGGCCGTCACCTATCCAAGCCTCCACCTCGCGCTTGGACATGGCTCGATCTAAATGTTCTCCCTGGATTAAAAAAACAGATTATGACTTTTCTAAAGCAGCTCTGACAAAACACAACAGCATTTCATGTGTTTAGTCAGAAGAAAACCAGGCTCTGGGGAAAGGATGTAATCTCCCTTTTCTCTACCACTCTCAGCTACAGCTTTCCATAAAATGTTATTATTATTTATATTTTATAGAAGGACATTCATATGATTTATTTCTCAATATGTTCTTTGAAATCTGAACCTGAAGTGGAAAGACTTACTGAGAATAGGAGGATATGCAGATTATATAAGACTTTGAGCTTCTAAAGCCTTTTGTTATTTAAAGATGTAGTTGCTGTGGAATTACAGGGATTATTTTACATAACCATCATCTTATCATTGCATTAATTATCATTTCATCAAAGTGTTTATTGAAGCTGCTGGCATTATGTTATAATTTATATTATAGGGGTTATCATAATCAAATATTAACATGTTTATTACAGGTGCAGTTATAACTACTTTAAAATGATTGAGTTAAATATATATGTATCATAACTCATATGCTGAGTATATTGTTACAGTAAAATAGTAGCGGAGCAAAGGCCTGAATGTATTCAGCTTCTTGTGGTATTTGAGTTTGCTTAGTTACAGGTGACGGAAGGAGGTCCAGTCCAGGGTGACCTCAAAGGCCTTAGGTCATCACCATATTCGGAAGAGTATGCCACAAGGAGGAACCTCTATGTTGCATTTAATTCTTAAAATACATGAATGTTCTGTACATGCAAATTATGTGCTTGTAAACGCAAGAAGGGGCGTTACAATACCCTGATGTTATAAAAGCAATCTAGAGTGTATTTTGGGCAGAGATGTACAACTGTTTTGCAGTTTACACCTCTCCACGCTGCGTGTATTCATTAAAATCAATTGTTTGATTGACCTCTTCTGGACCATCATTGTTTTACTCTCATCCTCAATTTCGAACCCGTAACATTGCATATTGTGCCCACAAGGAGGCAATGTATGCATACAGCATATGGCCTGAGTGTGACTTGAGAATGACTCCAGGCCACATGAAATAGAAAACACATTATATGCATTACTTTGTCAATCACGATGATCGTTTTTATGAATATTTTGATAGTGTGCAATTATTAAATGTGGGATTTATATGGGTGTTATCCAATTTCCTTTCCATATTTGGAGCATTCAGACAGCTATTATCATGCCTGCAGTGCAGTGTACTTCCAGGTTGCTTCTCTCAGTTAGGAACCTTACTAAAGAAACTGACTGTTAAAACTTACCACACTGCTGAAAGTAGTACAGAAACAGGAAATGACAGACCTGTCACCAGAGAGTTTTGTCCATCTAACCACAACAACTACTACAATTCATTGTTGGTGTTTTATTTTATTTTATTTTTTTAAACTGACATCAACAACACTGTGAGACTGTTTGTTTAACACAGTCTTGAGCAGAAACAAAGCGGTGCCAGTTCCCGTAACTCACCTCGACAGAGATGATGCTGCCGGGTTTGTGATGGTACGGCTTGCTGGGATCATTCCGGTTCAGCTTGTAGAGCGTGGGGTTGAGCTCATATCTGAAGGCTTCCTTACCCACGGTGTTGAAGTCAAAATGAAGGCTGTCCAACAGGAAGTGAACTTTGACCCTTGCATTAATGGCCTCTGGGCCCACGGCCGGGGTCGGGCACAAGATGAGGGAGGAGCTGTTCACCGTGCAGCGAGACTCGTACTGGAAGAGAGCACGGGGCAAGTGAAAAAGAAGATAATCCTTGGATGCATATTTTAAACAAAATCAGTACAGCAAATAATCTTTTCTGTACAATCCCATGAAGACACCTGTTTGACATGGCAGAGCGTCCCCTCAGGGCAGTCCGCCTCTGGAACAATCCTCCTCCATCTCTTCAAAGGACCCTGGTGATCCCGTCCTCGGTTAAGGCTTCCTTCTTTCTTCTTAACCACACTTCTCCGCCTCCTGGGAGGGAGAGTATCACGAGGACTGAGGGTAACCCTCATTTTTGGCTCTTGGACCACATCCAGGTTCTGACCAGAAACTGTAATGATTCTGCCTCCACTGTGGGGGAAAGCAGCAGGAGAGAAAATGAGTTCAGTGGATTTGTGTTAATTTAATAAGTCTGTCGTCACTTTTACTCAATACTGCAATATTTAATACTGAATTGCTTAATACCTTACACATGCATGGATACAAGTGTAATTTAAGGGGCTAACCCAGCCTGGGGTGAGCCTACCCCAGCTCTCATTGGGTGAGAGGAGCGGCAGACCACACCCCGGCCGCACTGACCGTCCATTACAGGGTTAACACAGAGTTACAGTCCTCTACTCACAATCATATTCACACCTAAAGCCAGTTTAGAATCACTAAAATCCCTAACATGTGGGAGGAGAACCCATGCAGGCACAGGGAGCACATGCAGAAAGGCCCCGACCGGCCAGCAGATTGGAAGTATGGACATTGTTGCTGTGACGTGACTGCGTTAATCTTGGATCGGGGCCTGTTTTATAAACCGTGTGTGTCCCTTTTCTATAGCTTTCTATAGGTTTGTTTCAAAAAACACTTTAGTTTCAGAGTCTAAAGAGAAACTAATCTTTTTAAGCTCACCAAATAGATAATATGGATGATGAACCATTTTACTGGTGATTCAGTAAAATTGATTTTATAATATTAAAAGCATTTTACTTGACTTCATTACTGGACTAGATGTATACAATTATATTACAGTTACGCACCTAAGAAAGCTTTTGGACGGAGCAGCCTTGGTGATGTTTGGGTTGGGGGTGTAATGATACACCGAGCCCTTCAGGTGGCGCTCTGCACCACCAAACCGCACAGTGATGCCGTGTTCTCCCGTCCTGTTGCTGCCTCGGGTCAGACAGCTGATGTGATCCTTCTGGATGTCGCGCCTGAGAAGAGGAACGTCTTTTAGATTTTAACCCATAATCAAATCCAGCAGCGTGAACAGCATTTATTCTGGAAGTGCTTACACATCACACGGTATTCCTCCAATTAGGACGCTGACTTCGTTCGTGTGTCCCGTCCTCAGTGCTTGGCCTGTGATGGTGAGAGAGGAGCCACCTGCTTTGGGCCCTCTGTGGGGGAAGATGCTGCTTAGTACGGGATTCTGGAGAGAGAAGAGAGATAAAGCATGAGACGCAAAGAATAAAAGTGTAATCGATAACTCGATACTGAGATGAAGATTTATAGGGAAGATAAAAAGAAAGGCCAGGGCATTGTGGGAAACACTGGTAGTCTGCCTGACGGCCGTTGAGGGTAGCAATTCATTTGCTTGTCATTTGCAAAGATGGTAGACTTAATTAAGTCTACCATCAGGGCTTCAGTCCTCCTTCTGCTATGTAAATAAGCAGATGCACTCCTACTGTATTGTATTGCAGTGCCTTTCTTGCATTTCAAACACACTTTGAGGCCTTATTAAGAAAATCCATGTGGGAGCTGAGGTTTCCGTAATTGGCCAGATTTCTGTTGTGAGAAAGCTTCTTTCTTCTCTCACAAACAGCAGCAGTTGTGGACGACTCTTCCTAATGCCGCACTCGAGTGCTGACACATCGCAGCCTCATCACTTTCTCCAAACGAGGCGTTTTGAAAAATACCAGGGGACCCCCCGCTCCCGCCCCATCTCGGTCAGGTCTGGGTCCGTCTGCTTTGGTCCACACCCCAGGGCGATTAGCGTGTTCTTGCATGTGCAACTGGAGCAAACTCAGGGGGAATCACAGCAGAGTTCAAACTAAATAACTGCTGCCTGTGATCTGGGTGTGAAAATGCCCCTGAGATGGCCTGGTTTTGTTTGGTTTTTTTAAATGCTTGTTTAATTGCTTGTGATTGCAGCACTGTGCTGCAGCAGTTTCTGCAGATAAGAAGGGTGTGTATGGGCACATAAACATTTAACATCACGTATGAATATAACCCAGTTTTCCTCATAAGTGATCTTGGCAGCTAGATTTCTCCACAAAGAAAAGCAATGTCTTATCTGATTCTCACATATGCAGACTGTGTGTGTGTAGGTGTGTAGGTGTGTGTGTGTGTGTGTGTGTGTGTGTGTGTGTGTGTGTGTGTGTGTGTGTGTGTGTGTGTGTGTGTGTGTGTGTGTGTGTGTGTGTGTGTTTAGCACTTCACCGTGTGTAACGCCTAAGTAACCCGACTTGTTTGAATTAAAGAACGTTGCTGGACTGCTATACCGTTACATCATTACATCAGTATGTAGTTACAGCTCTACTGCTATGAATAGAACTGTTACCGCTGTCTGCATCATTGCATCATTTTGATTATAACAGTTCATCCAGAAAGCTCACATTTAACTGACAGGTTAATGGTGCTTTTGTTGGCCTAGGACACACACAGGAAAAAGATTTTTGATCTCAAAATGTTAAAATAGAACAGAACAGAATTTAGGTGTTTGGCTTCTGAGCCAATCAATCAGAGGACCGTGGAAAAGAAAGAGAAATAATAGCTAAACATGCAACAGGTGACCGTGGAAAAGAAAGAGAAATAATAGCTAAACATGCAACAGGCCTACAATTAGCTATCAGGACATGCAGTAAATCATGGCTCGTGGCTCAAGAGTTGGGAGTTCGCCTTGTAATCGGAAGGTTGCCGGTTCGAGCCCCAGCTTGGACAGTCTTGGTCGTTGTGTCCTTGGGCAAGACACTTCACCCGTTGCCTACTGGTGGTGGTCAGAGGGCCCGGTGGCGCCAGTGTCCGGCAGCCTCGCCTCTGTCAGTGCGCCCCAGGGTGGCTGTGGCTACTATGTAGCTTGCCATCACCAGTGTGTGAATGTGTGTGTGAATGGGTGGATGTCTGGATATGTAAAGCGCTTTGGGGTCCTTAGGGACTAGTAAAGCGCTATATAAATACAGGCCATTTACCATTTACCATTAGTGAGCGATGCATAAATATTCCCCCTTCCACTGAGGCCGAGGTGAATGATGGAGGGGTTGAAAGAGCAGGTAGTGCAGGCATGTCAGAGAGAAAATCTGTAGATAGATAAAAACAGACTGCCAAATTGGGAGGTTACATGATGAAAGGTATGCGAGTGTGTGAGGAAGTGCAGCTGGAGGTGCCTGCCTGAGCTATCTATAAGGGCTTCACACTGTTGTTCATATACATTGACATCATGAGAATATGTAGACACATAAGTACAATACGTCAGGAAGGTGTACCTGCTGACTGATACGGTGCTTGAGCCACTATAAACCCAACAGTGGTTCTCAGGAAACAACTCCTTTTACTTTGGATCTTTATGCGCTTTGTTCAATTTGTTACTTTGTTAAATGCCATTTTAAGTATAAACTTTTGAAATGTTTCATTTTATTCGAAATTTTTAAGTGCATTATTTCTTTCCTTTTGACCCGTTTATGGTAGCTGGGTAATATGAATTTGGAGCCCGCTCTAGTGTGAACAGGCTTCTTTCTGAACAGTTTGGGCTTGACTCAATACTGCACAAGCAACTCTAAATAACCAAAATGGACACGAATCAAGATAAATGATAACAGAAAAAAAATGTTCAATTTATTAAATACAGAACAAACAGGCTGCTGACTGAGCCAACCTCAGCCTCTTAATTGTGGACTTCATCCTTTGTTATTCTCATAGCTTGTGACACATATCTTGCAAGGCCTTTCTCCTAAAATCTCTCTTTAGCATTGCCTTTGTTTGAATGTGTGTGCATACACACCACCTAATGTATTATTATGTTTTGTTTTGTTTTGTTCTCCTTTTGTCCCTCTTTTGCAAATGCTGGCTTTTGGACTAAACAATTCAATTGAATTTTATTTATACAGCACCAAATCACAACAACAGTCGCCTCAAGGCGTTTGTGTTGTAAGGTAGACCCTACAACAATACATACAGAGAAAAAAAACAATTATCATATGACCCCCTATGAGCAAGCACTTTGACGACAGTGAGAAGGAAAAACTCCCTTTCATAAGGAAGAAACCTGCCGCGTCCGGTTGGGGTGAAAGAAGGAAGACAGGAAAAACAGAGCTGTACACACACATACTTCAATCATTTTAATGTTTAATGTGAAAACACTGATGGCTGCTTAATTTACCTGGAAGCTGAACCTGTGAGCTGACAGCCCGAGTCCTCCTCCCCTCACTGTGACTGAGGCCTGGCCACTCTCCTCCCGTCCACTGCTTGTAGTTTCACATACTATCCTACACAACACAGTCACAGAACTGTCACAAAGGGAGTATGGTACATAAGAGAACTGTGTACACACAGGTGTGCCCCTGACTTGCCTTGAGGAGACTTCATATCTGCTGTGGATCACATTGCAAGGAACACCTGCTACTGTGACTGAGCCCTGGATGTCTTCGGCTCTCTGACCGAGGTTGGAGCCTGAAATGGTCACCACTGTCCCTCCCTCGACGGGACCGGATTCTGGGTCCAGCTGAAACACAAGAACAAAGTGAATATTGTGTGTGATCCAAACTGATATGTCTCAGTGGCCAAGATAGGAGGACAGAAATGAGGGACCAGCGGGGACATAAGGATGTTCTCATGGTTCAATATGATTGACGCATATGTACTGGTTCTTCAGCTGGAGTAACTGTCATTTACTTCATCTGATTAGCTCACAGTGAAACCCTGAGCATAGAAAAGGAACTAATGTCACCATAAAGCAAAACAGAGTAACAAAGTAATGAATTAAAACTTCTTTTTTTTTTATCTCCTTGCAGTCTTTTGTTATTTCCTGAAGCAAGAATTGTTGCTGCGGGTGGCAGGGCAAAGATAGGGGAAACACTGGCTCTAAACTTTACCAGTAGAGCCAGCATGAACTGTGTCAACAGCAGAAGGTGAGCACGCACAGATTCGCATCAGCAACATAACAACAGCAATAAAGTGGGGCTCATCAGACTGTTGGATTTATGTGGTGGTGGGGGGTTAAGGTCAGTTGTTATCTTGTACATTATTTTGAATCCAAATGGAAGAAATGAAATGATGAGGGTTTGGAGTCTGCTTTAATGCACAGGTGTTGTGAGCAAGCACCTCTCAAGATACTGCGAGGAACGTAGATATTTGCCTTTAATGGCATAAAATGATGAGATTATGACACAGTAAATTAGTTTCTCTAGGCATCTGCTGAAGGTGGACATTATCTGTGTGCTCACCTTAAATCTGATTTCAACTTTGATTTTATGATAAAAAATCAAAACATATGAGACACATGTTATTATTCCCCCTCAACAAATCACAATCTTTCAGTAGTGGAGGGGTTTGCATTTCCGTGTGATCCTGGGAGCCATTGTTTCTGGGGCATTAGCCACTGGTATGGTCTCCCACTGGCAAAACGAGCGAATCGGAAAACACAAATGAAGAGGAAGATTTGCAGCTCAACCACCTTGCCCGGAAGCAAGGAAATGGGAACCTGTCCTGGAACCCAGCTTGGAAAGGGGAACTTGAAAGCAAGTGTCTGCTGATCAGGCCTGTGTCCAATCAGGCATGCTTGAAAATATAACATGGAGCGGGGGAGCTGGCCCCAGGGAGGGGTCACTTGCCCCTCCCTTCCTTCCCTCCCCATCTCCAGCTGCCTCCCTCTTCCCGCTCCACCACAATCACCCACACATGCAGGGCCTTGGGGTAGGGGTGTGTCACCAGGGTGCAGAGGAGACATCCCCCCCCTCTGTCCCCTTCTGGCTGCCTCTGCCTCAATTTTATCCCACAACTTAGACATTCACATTACTCACACTCTCATTACACATACATATAGGATCTTGGGGTGGGCACGCTACACGGATTCCAATTACCATCAGGGTGTACACCTCACCCCTGGCGTCGTTGCCCACCTCTCAATTTTAAATACACGTAGACATTGAGGGCTAGCAGGAGGGGCTATACGCTTACCTGCTGCTCTGGCAGGTAGCTCCATGCCCTCCTGGGTTTTAAATGCACCTTAGAACACACATACATCAACACTACATAAGAGCGGGTGGAGGGAGGTTTGGAGTCTTCCCACACCCCGTCTCTCTGCGGCCTGCTGGAGCGGGGGGCTAGGAGGAGGAGTTGGCCGTCCGACTGGGGTCTGGAATGTGGGGCCTCCTGCTGCTGCGGAGTCGGGGCAGTCTGCTTCTCCCCACCGCAGGGAAAAGGGTAACATCACCTGGGTCTGGGCGCAGTTTCCCCTCCAGGGGCAAGGGTACCTAGACCCGGGGCTTAGAGTACGCTTGGGGAGTGTGATTGTGTGTACAGCGTCTCTTTATGTCCGTCTCCACGTTGGGTGAGTGTTGAGTAATTGTATATGAGAGCATGAGGGTGGGAATAGATGTTTGTATCTGTGTGTGCCTGTTTGTCTGTGTCTTTATGTCAGGTTGGGTATCAGACGCCACCTCTCTGGGGACATCTCAGGCCCTCCAAGGTTTGGAGGCCCATCTTCCCCACCACTTCCCCTGCCGGTGGCAGACGCCCTCAGACATCGGTGCGTTGGTGGTTCTTTGTGTCCGGGGTGGGCGCCCAGGTACCCACCGGCTCACTCCTTGGCGGCTGCTTATCGGGGCCTGGAGCCTGGGGCTCGCCGGGCCACGGGGATGGGGTGCCCTCGGCCTCTCAGCCCGGGGCTCGGTCACTCAGGCACAGCTGGCTGCCGGCGGAGCTCACGGGCACGTCACTGCAACCCCGGCTTCTGCTCGCGGCTGCTGAGTGACCCCTCATCTGGGACTCTCCTCAGCTCTTTCTGGGATAGTAGCGCGGCTGCCCTCTGTTGGTCTTCCTTGGTCTCTTGTGTTCTGGGGGCCTCTGGATGTCTGGAGTCTTGATCTCCTCCATACCTGCTTCATGCCCTGGAGGACGGGGCAGTGGCCCCCCACACCCTCTAGCAGATCATTACATGAAGGAACCTTTTTAAAAACAAAGCGTTCATGCTCACAGGTGCACACACGGGTGATCACACACACAAACTACACCCTTTTGGCTCCTACCTCAAAGCACACTGTGCGCTGTCGATCCCACGTGCTGCACAATAATGTTTAATATTTAGTATTTACTGTCATATTCCATATATCATTGTGATGTTGTTTATTACTCTCGTTTTCTTCTGCTTGCTTTCTTTTTTTTCTTTCTCAACAGGTGATCCAGGTGATCGATATATGTATTTTTTGTCTGCTTATTCTGTTGGTTTTTGGTTTTGCCCTTCTCCCCGTCCCTCTTCCCCGCTGTTTTTCTTTCCTCTTTCTTTCTCCCTTTCTTTCCACCAGTCAAGTCTGTCCCGTATTCAGCAAGTCAAAATAAAATAAACAATAAAGGTGAATCAAATGGACCATTACGGCAAGGCTGGGATGGTCCATTTGGTAAAGTAAATCCGTTGGGCATCTTTCTTCGCCTTTAGACAATAATTCTGATGGCAAAAGAACCAAACGGGACAGGTTTAAAAAAAAAAAAAAAAAAAAAAAAAAAAAAAAAAAAAAAAAAAGAAAATATAACATGGATCAGGCACCTTCCACATCAGATGGAGGTCCATGTATAAGTCGTATTTCATGGTCATGAAATATGGGTAATGACTGAAAGAGTGCGGCTGTGAATACAAGCAGATAAAATGAGATCCAATGGGCTCAGCCTTAGAGGTAGGGTGAGGAGTTGGAGTAGAGCCATTGCTCCTGCATATCGAAAGCAGCCAGTTTGGGTTGTTTCAGCATCTGGTTTGCATGCCTCCTGGGAGCCTCCTTTGGAGTTTTTTTTAGGGATCAGATCACGTGAAAGGAGACACTATACATGAGAGTATATATGAGAGATTATATGTAGTCTAGTCTGGGAACTGTGTCCATAGAACAGTTCATTCTAAGCTCCCCCAGGAAGAACTGGAAAGTGTGGCTGGAAGAGAGTCTAAAATAGCCTGGTTAGCCTGCTGCCATCACAATCCAGCCTCAGATAAGTAGAAAACAATGAATGGACATTGTTATAGTTTTATGTTATATGAGAGTTAACAAAGCCCCATGTGTGACAAAAGACTTTGTTTTTACTTTCCCCCCTACTTTCTTACTGAAAGTGAGTAGTGTTGGAAAGAAGGTAGAAATATCTTACAAAGTGGATGACTGGCGCCGGGCAGGTGTGCTTGATCTCATCGGTGCAGGAGTCTTTGTACACACAGCGAGAACTGCTGGCCCCACCACACCAAACGCAGCCATACTTGGGGTCAGCTGTGCGACACCGGCTGCAGTCTGACCGCCCCACCGAACAATTGAACAGAGTCACTGAAGCAAGAGAGGGTATAAAGTAAACAGAGAGCACTATAGTAGTAAATATGAAATGAATGCACTATACTCAAAACTACTGTATTCTAAACAACAATTGTCTATACTGCAACTACGCACAGCTATGCAAACCCACCATACAGATCCTCAGCGCTGTCAATGACGAAGTTGTTTTTTCTCCTCACATTGATTGTGGTCGGGTATTCCTCCAGCGACACGGAGTACACATACTGAAACAAGACAAGCAGTCAAAAAGAATAATGTGTACGAGCTCGTGTGATGCAAACCATGCCTACAGCTGTTACAGCGTACGTCCAGTTATCGGGTTCAGAGCTAATGAAGCTCACTGATGTAAAAACAGGCTTCGCTCAGCACATGTCCCTTGTTTATTTGTATAACATAGGACTAGTTGTGATGTTGGCTGTGCTGAACAGGTTATCATTAATAAATAAGTATTTATAAATCATCATTTAAAGGCAGCTTTTTACTGAAACAGGCCGTTTACTCAATTACACTGAGACAGACAATCAGAGTAGTTATCAGTCTTTCAGACTTGCAGTAATCTGACCTGATGCGGTTGGCAGGTGATAAAGAAGACTGATGGCTTTGCAGTATCCGGCTGCACTGAGGCATCCACTACCACCGACTTATTCTCAATCTCCAGTACACACTCGTAGTTTAAATCTTCATCCTGAATGTACAGAGTGGACCCACAAAAAAGTTCACTGACAAATACATTCCAAAATGAACACATCATTAACTTATCTGTCCTGGTATCAACACAAAAGAGTTTCTAAAAGTGTTTTTGACTGACAACGTGAAACAAATCTCAATTTTAAAATATGTAACAGAGAATATATGTTGAGATTTAAGGACGAGACAAACCTGAAACAGGTTTAGGTATTGTCCCACCAGAGTGATCTTCCGCTCCACATTGACAGGGAGAAGAGGAGAATCCTGAACTTTCTCCACACACGGGCATTCCTGAGGACACGGTAAAATCATTTACACATACAGACAATACAGCCATTGCACGTGCATCCTGCCCTCAACTTTTAATATTACGCAGGCACCTGCTCATTTCTTTTTTCTTTCACTGAACATCTATAAGAACTAAAATCTTCAGGGTTAATAAACCCTAATAAATCCTCCAGCTCTTGACATTTTTTTTTTGTTTGTTTGTTTTTTAAAAGGTCGTATTTTTTACTCTGATTTGGACAAATTTAATATAGACAATGGGCCAAAGGTAGTATGGGACAAGCCACATTCTACTTCCACCCACCAAACTAAGAACGACCCCACTAAACTGTCCATTTAAAAAATAAGATGGTGCCCTTACTATAGATAATGATGTGTATTATGTTTAAGAATTTTTCTGTTCATCTTTGAAATACAAGCTGTCAAAGAAAAGTAAATCCCATAAAAAAACTTTGCTATCCTTGAAAAAATGCAAACAAAATGTAAAACTAAGAGAAACAAAAAGACGATAACCAACACAAAGACATGTCCCACAGTGAAGCATAAGATGTATGAGTAAAGCACAGGGAGGGACGCTTAGCTTGTAGCACTGTAATATCATGCTAGTGCTCAACAGGTTAACAGCTATGATATGATGATAGACAATCCACTGAACCTCAAAAAAATTCCAGTAATGTCAGTCATTGCTGGTTTGGCACCTTTTGCAGACCATCTAGAGTAAAGCTTTAAACTTAAACTCGGGGTGGCTGCAGCTCATGTGGTAGCGCAGGTCACCTACTAACTGGAAGGTTGGTAGTTCGATCCTAGTCTGTTAGGAAGAACTTAGAAAAAAGTGCGAATGGGTGAATGCACAAGTTGTGTAAAGCACTTTGAGTGCTCAAGATAGAGTATATAAGAACTAGGCAATTTGCTTAGCTAGCCTTATTAAAGCGTATTTTTGGAAGATGCGATTTGAGTTTTTTGTATTCATTTATTTATTTATTTTTTAAATCAAATGAGAGATTTGACAAGCTTCTGTTAAATATGAAGGTATAACTAGAAGAATGTTAGCACGAAGACTGGAAACAGGATAAACAGCTAGTCTGGCACTCAGATTAGCCCGTTAAGGTATTGCTGTACTTAACAGTGGTTAAGATGTGCTGAGAAATGTATTTCTTATGTGTGTACATAACTACGCATACCCTTATTATCTAGGATTTTTTTTTAAAAAGTCAATGCAGAAGTGACAAAAACTGCAATTCCTGGAGTAGCCACTAGAAGCCAGCTATAAAACAAGTTAATCCTTCTTGACCCTTAAAACTCATCTTAGAATAACAAACTATTAAACAGCAAGTATACAGCCTGCTACAAAGATAGATGGACAGTTTCCACCTTTGTAATGACTATAGCGTGGGCTTTTCCTTGTATAAGTTGTCCGTATAAGGCTTTAGGTTTTATGTGTGTTGACACTGCTATGGCCACAACTGCTCTTATCTGAGTCACTGAATGAAACCTCTTCAACATGTTTATGTTTATTTTCTAACATTTTAATACAATTATCGGACAATTAATTATAGCTTACTGGGTCATAGACAAAGACATTTGTGCTGCGGTTTTAGTAAATGAACTTTTTGTGCTAAGGGAGTCTGTTGATCAGCACTAATCATCAGCGTTGTACCTGTACGCACGCACGCACGCACGCGCGCACGCGCACACACACACACACACACACACACACACGCACACACACCTTTCTAACTAAGCTAGCTACAGTTGGCTGACAGCTCTTTTCTCAAAATCTTCTGGTGGTAGCAAAAATGCTAATATTGAGGCTTTAATAGCCAGAAATCAGTGAGTACGAGTAACTTAAGCTGTTTTCCATCTGTCTGTTCAGCTAAGCTAAGCAAACTGACAGATACCTGTAGCTTCACAGTGCATGGCACTGATCTTTTTCACCCGTCAACAGGAGACAAATAAGTATATTCCCCTAAACGTATATTGATTAGAGTGGTTCCTTTCGGTGACTTGTGACAGTAGTTCTTTTTCGGGCTTTGGCACTCACCAGAAAATAAGAGTCAATTGTAGAATCAGATTGGGAGTTCTCTCCAGAATCAAAGCTGAGGTCAATAGCTGTTTCAGGTGATTGAGTCAATACAAATGTAGGAATGACAGATGAACTTGTTGAGACCACCTCACTCTCTGGGTTCGTCGACCTGTTCAGCCACAGGGGTGAATTGTTCTCTTCAGTTCTGGCCGGAAGAACAGCTTCTTTGGAATCTCTAGGGTCTGCTAAAAGGGTGACTTCGCTGGAAGCGCTTGTGCTCATTTCAGAGGACGATCCACCAGATGGTTCAAAAGAATGAGAGTCTGTGTGGTGACTAGTGCTGCTGGGTAATGTAGTGACTGTGTGTCTTTGTGTGATATTTAAGCTATCAGTGAGCCGATCCTTTGAAAAACCTCTGGTTGGTCCATCAGTACCCTTTGTTGTTCTTCCCACATGGGAGAAGCCTATGGTGGTGACCTCAGTGTGCTCCGTGGTGCCCTGGGTGGAGGTCCTGACAGAGGGAGAAGTTGTTGGGAGGCCAAAAGGTGTGATGGATTCAGCATTGGGGGTTGTTGGTGGCATTACTTTGATTGTAGTGGTGGGGACAGCTGTAGTGGTGGGAGCGGATGTCTCTGTGGGTGGTGGCTGTGTTGTTGCAGTAGTTGATGTTGTAGCAGTCGGGACAGTAGGAAGTGGAGGGGTCAGTTTTCTGCTGGGTGTTGGTGTGGTGGGGGTTGGAGGTTTGAACTTGACGATGAGGAAACACAAGTGAATAAGCAAAGGGGGGAGGGGGAGGAGAAGGGAAAAGAAGCATGGGGAAGACAAATTAGGATAAAACAGAAGGTGAAAGCAAAAAACATTAAGGAGTAACTTATGAGTGACATAAAAACATTCATGGTAAAACAAAAAATAGAACAGGGACAGTAAATAAAAAAATAAACAGAACTACAACAAACAACAGAAAATGCATGCAAAAATTGGTATGTGTGGTGCGAAAAGCAGCATGATAAATGCTCATCCCCCTTATAGAATCTATATACACAGCACAGTTAAAAGCCCTCTGTGTGTCGTGCAGACTCACATTTTGGTTGTAGATAGTCACTCCTTCGGTACAGACGTGTTTATGTGTGCAGACATGCTGGTGGATACACCAGTTACACCCCCAACGACTGCTGATACACCCTTGGCATCTTGGAGAGAACACAGCAATGTTAAAAAAAACATGATCGCAATCTCTGAAAAGGCTGTTATGACAACAATCAGACTCTTTCAGACGACCCGATGCTACATTACACTTACTATACAAACAATCATTGTTACTGAAACATATAAAAATTATTATGAATTTTTCCAAGCAATTCCTATGGAAATATTGGGTTAGGGCTACTTCTGTGACCATGCAGACTTCACAGAAAAATTTCTGTTACAATGCACCAACCAAACAAGTGGCCCAGGTGGTGGACTTCATAGAATTATACCAGGAATAGCTACTTAGCCATGGTGTGTCCAGTTGTCCATGTCCGTATCCACAACAGGGTTAATTAAGCCAAAGTGCTAACAATTGAGACTCAGACACCTAATGTGCAAACAGTGCAGTAACAAGCTGGAAACACCTTACTAGCATCTAATGCATTTCGCCAAATTAGATTTAATAATGTGAGTGTGTGTACGCATGTGTGTCTTGGGTAGAGAGGTACTCACGGCCTGCGTCCAGACAGCTGCTGCACCAGGCTGCAGTTGTAGAAGGTGAATTCTGTCTCTGCTACCGTGACATTTATGAAGCGCAGCGATAGGGTAACCATTACAAACTCTGCAACAAGTAAGCCAAGACACGTTAGCTTCAAGTTGACTGATCAATAAATCAAAAATGTGCACAGTAACTACATACAAATTCTTTGAAATTCTCAGTGAGTGACTGGAGGAGGATGGAGTGCACATCTATTGACACTATTTGAGGGCAGCCTCAACTTTGCTTTTACAAAGAGAAAAGTAAGTAATATTTGTCATCTGAGACTAGCTTTTGTTTGCACTATAGAAGGAAGTAGCTTTGACATTGCCACTTAAAAACAAATATATGCAAGTTGTGAATCAGTCCAAAAACACTCCAGCCACTGTATTTACATGAGTTACATGAGTGGATGCAACACCCACCATCTCCATGGCTAATGGGGGGCAGACTGCTGGCATCAGGGGTGGAGCATATTACACCAGCAGTAGTGAGCAAGGCCGGTGTTTCTGTATCCTGGAAGAAGCAAGAGTAGGCCTCGCCTTGTTTTAGACTGGGTAGGCCTTCTACTGACACGGTAATCTACATAGGAAAGGACAGTATGAAGAAAGAAAGGAGGGAAAGAGACAAAGAGGGCATTTGGTTAAAGTAAATGGTTACTTTTTAACTCTACCCACTGAGGGTTTAATTCAAGAACTGGAAAACAACAAAGTAATCTTGTGCTTCGATCTGCTGCCCCTTTCCCCCTGTATTACATCAGTTTCCTCTCCACGGCTGATATTGTAGAGGCTGAGGTGCTGGATACTGAGACACTGCTGTGTCTGGTTAAAACTCCACAACCAATGACCCTGCTCAGATCCTCGCTGGCACTCCCACCGCTGACCACAGCTGAGAAATGTTACATGTAAGAAAATCAGATAAGAGGATCATGGACACAATAAAGATGCATTCACATTTACTCCCCATGTCTTAAAGGAAAATTAAGATGATAATAATAATAATAAAAATAATAATAATAATGATAATAATAATAATAATAATACATTTCTTACCGTCCCTCCAGGACACACCAGCCACAATAGGGGTCTCTGGCAGATAGACAGGACTGACAGTCTAAGTGATCCCCACATTCTGCCACTGGACGTTTCTCCACCTGAAATGAAGAGAGAAAGAGGAAGTAAGGCTAAACTACCGAGATGACTAAAGTAGATAACAGTGGCACTAATGTGTAACAGACTGCCATATCCTATGAAGTCTTTAAAAGCCTCTAAAAATAAGTAAGTACAGTGAACCAATCTTTTTTTATATAAAATCTTCAGCTTCAAATAAAGCAAAAATTGTTTATATGTGAACATGGATAATCATGAGTTAAGTCAATAATCTTGTGGTAAAATGTGAATGCTTTTTATAGGCATAAGGCTTTACAAAGACTTTAACTTGCATCAGAGTCCCTGGGAACTCATCTAACTGGCAACCACAATGTAATAACTTGGACTTGATATTTGCTTTATTGCATTACTGTGGCAAATACTGAAGAGGTTGTCTTTGACTTTTAATGTGATAATTGCTTTGCTTTAGTGAACATGGAAATAAAGACAAATTATGGCAAAATGACATAAAATAATTTCTAAAACATCTAATTATCTATACATGTAATCTCTAGCTAGCTAGTTTGAATGTTATACTCAATATTTATTTCAGCTTGTAATGACAGTTTTATTGTCTTTATTTTTTTTTTTTAAATTGATGTCAGACTAATAAAGATAGCCAAGTTGCTCATTACAAAATAAATCTGCCATACTTACCGACAAATACGAAGCGAGATATTTAATCTCTAGCTCTCTAATCTGAGCTTCAAATTTAACTATGTTTGTCTCAGTAACTATAATAACAGTGTCATGGCCCTTTATATTTCCTGTTTCTTCAAGCCAGACCAATATGAGTCAGTAGTTAGCTCAGCTGACTAGCTAACAAATATTTACACTGGCTGCTCGCCTACAAACATCTACTGGACATTTAATTCAGTTCAATCAAATTCAGTTTTATTTATATAGCAACAAATCACAACAACAGCTGCCTCAAGGCGCTTTATATTGTAAGTTAATGTCCCTACAATAAGACAGCTAAACTTAATCTAACTAGATATTCAGGCACTAAAGATAGTATTACTTTTTATTATATTACCTATTCATTGACGCAAGGCTGATGCTGTCCTGTGTGTTTTTATTTATGTACTTTTTTAACTTAATGCAGAAAAAGAAGCTTGGATTTAGGAACGCTAACGCTATCTTTGGCACACATTACTATGAAAAAGGAACTTTAGGAAGTAGGAGCTCTCCTATTTACATATTGTCTTTTATCCCTTTTATTGTTGGCATTGGCTAATCACATCATATTTTTTCTAACTACCAGAAACTGAACTTCACTTTTCACATGCAAGTATACCAGCAGTCTCGTGACAAATGCGATGTATATGAGGAAACTGGACTTGCCTCAGATGTGTATGCTAAACGTAACTTGATCTGCTGCGCTACATTCAGGTGCTCCGTGGTCTCGGACTGACACAATCAATTTTGTGTATAGACTTGCAGTTTCCCCAAGTCCATTTATCAGCATCTATAGCTACCCACACACACTCTGTAGGGAGTGTGCCAACACAATGGAGGCCACTTTCTCTGATCAATACCATTGTTAAAAGTGACCTTACACCTCCTGCAGACTGTTGTACAACTCACAGTGGGGTTAGTGACCTTTGACCTCAACAGCCAGCTGGTCTCTGTGTTTTCTTTTACTCTTTGGCTTATATTCTTTTATCCTCTTTTATTAGTGAGAGGGAAACAGCTTGAGGAAGAAGCAAAGCCTGAAAAACTCTGACAAACTATAAATAGTGTTGACGATGGATTACAATCCATGTTCAGTCTCGTGTATGGAGACATCTGGTTGAGTGGTTGAATGAGGATACTCAGCCAAAAAAAAACAAACCCTGCAGCTGTTGAATATTTGGACTGAAAATATGTTAAACCTAAAACTATCCTAAAGTGTTTATAGTTCATTGTAAACTTACCGTGGTTTTGGTCATGATGTAGATATGTCCTCCATTCTGATCCAGCAAAAGGTCACTGTTAATGGGAGAGTTGGGGTGGATCGTTGTGTTCTCGTATACCTCCACCGTGCCATCTCGGCCAAGATAAACCTGGACGTTTATAGCAGAAAAGCACAAGACATAGAATTCGTGGTATACATGACGTAGCAAATATCAGTCCAACTTGCTTTTGAATTTCCAGGACAGAAAGGATGAGCGTGATCTATTCCCCTCACTGCAGGACTAAACTGAGACAGGGAAAAAAATAAAAGACAAAACGAATACCTTCTTCAGCTTACAACTCAAACACAAATCAAATCAGACTTGCAAAGGATCGCAGCAGAAGTGGGCATGAATGTGATTATCACACAGTCAAATCTAATATGAAGCACAGGAAGACACCTCTGGCTTAAGCAATTCCCAGGCATTCAAACTCTCATGTTACTTCATGTTAATGAGATCACTGTGGACAGAATGGAGAATCAGTTATCCCATTAAGAGGATGCACTCAACACATAATGGCATGGGAAGCTGCTTTGTAATGCTCTGTGACTTTGGAACATTAAAGAGATGTGTCCACCATAGAAACTTTTTTTTTAAGCTGAAAATGGCAGGCCATCTTCTGGAAACAGCTAGCTAGGAGCAACAACCTGACTCTAGCCTGCTGCTCCTTAATGGTAAACCAATGTTTAATTAAATGTTTCTCCATTATTTGTCATTTTACTATTGCTGGGATTAAAAAACCCCACTTCTTCCAGGATAGCGACCAACAACATCCCGTTTTGACTTTTATTTTGAAACTTCTGACATAAACCAATTCAGACAGGCAGGAACACCACTGCTCTTCCACTTGCTCATTCAAAACAAGGAAGTTAATCATCAAGACATCCAGGTGGTGGCTTGTATCTCCACCACGCTAATGCTTCTTTAAGGTATTAAGTGGCAATTATCAGGCCTGAAAAACAAAGCCAATACTGAATTGGCCAGAGCAGCATCTAATGCACACTGAAGGCTGTCTCTAAAAGCAAGTCAATCTCCAAAGAGCTTCATGTTAAAATATCCAACATCCATTTTTAAAGTGTCTATACCTAATTTTCCCCCTTCGTGACATCAATAAGGGAGATGTTTTTTGTAATCACTTACCCATTTGTTAATACTTAGAATTAGGGATGTGTAGCCAACACCTGTCTGATGGGACTCATCTCAGCTGTTTCGTTCACTGAACTGGACCTTTTGACCGTGTTTGTGGTGGATCGTTATTAATGGAATTATCTGACAAATATCATGGCCTTCTGTGTGGTGCAGCCTTTCCAAGATGCTCTGGCTCCACTTTAGTGAAATTCTAGTCTTTTAGCACCAATTAATAGGTGTCTGTGTCTGTCTATTGCAGTAGACAGCTGTAGTCAGCCCTCAACAAAAATACGTTCACTTGTGGCTCTAAAAACCAAGCCAGCAAAGAAATCACAAACACTGTTTCTTAAAAATGTCATTATTCATTCAGAATTATTCATCCACTAGTCCCATCATCTTTATAACATAATTTGTACAATGAGTCCTGTCCTAATTCTGTGACAAGTTTTCATACCCTGAGACTGTTATTTACTAATTCAGCAACAAAATCCTTAAACATTTCTGAAAAGAGACTATAAGCCAAATTAAGCACCAACTCCCAACAGAACTTTAAAAATTCTGAATCTACAGTCATGGGAAAAAATGTACCCACTCTTCACACACTTATAACTTAATAACAGACAATCTAGTCTTAAATTTCTTAAAGAGATTTCACCTCTCACCCTAAGGCTTCTTCAGGGTTGTTCATTTAATTTTAAGTCCATTGACCTTTTTTCCAGGCTCCTTAGACAATCTGATTGGACAACCACACATTTCATTATTCATTATTAAAAAAAAAATAAGCCAAAGTGCAAAAGTGTTGTTTGACAACCTAAGCACACCTTTACTGTTTCTATAGGAAATAAGAGGGTAGGTAGCAGGCAGGTGCTCCTAATCAAATGCACATTAATGAATCATTAGCAAGTGTGAGCATCTCTATAAAAGCAGAGGTTTCAGCAGTTTGCTGGTGTGAAGTATTCAGATGTGTGTGGGTAACACACTGCCAAGGAGAAAAGACATCGACGATGATCTTAGAGAAGCAATTGTTGCTCCCATCAATGTGGGAAGGGTCATAAGGTCATTTACAGACAATTTAGAGTCCCTCATTCTTCATTTAGACACCTGCCATTCTTCACTGGAGAGCACATTACAGCAAACTCATCCCAAGGTCAGACTGTTCATTGCTCAGGCAAACTGCAAGGAGCCAAAGAGCTTCATCTCAGACTCTACAGGTAAATGTTGAAGTTCTTGACAGCATAATTAAAAAACTGAACAAATACGGCTTATTTGGAAGAGTTGCCGTGAGAAAGCGTCTTCTCTCTAAAAAGAACACGATAGCACAGCTTAGATTAGATTTGCAAAGTTGCAAAATTTATAAACAGAGTAAATATAATTACAATCTGCATGGATGAAAAGAAGTACTGTATTTCCTGCACTCGAGTTCCCAATGTTCAGCATTCAGTGTGGTTTTTGTACCAGTTAAACAAGGAAGCAGTAAGATGGTCGTTGTTATGTTTTCCATTTTATGCTTCCATCCTTAATGCTCGTGTAAGCCAAACAACCTCCAGCTCTAGCTCCACAGTTAATGTACCAACGTAAGAGCGGTATCGATTGTTTCATGGAAACCTTGGTGTGAAAACAAATATGTGCAGTTAGGCAAATGCTGAAACGGTCTTTTAATTCCAACAAAGCAGCGCAGGTAAAGCCTGCTGACTACAACCACAAAAATCAAGTCAGTTACACCAGTTACACACCATCAACATACTGCAGTATTACATTTAAAGTGGGTCACCAGTTGTCACCCTCTTTCCTCTGAAACACAAACACGCGCTCATATGGAGTCCCATATCTGGATGCTGTGGAATTTGTCCTGCTGTGATACGCTAATCCTGTTACAATAGCTTTTTTCAGATGACTACGTTGAGTGCAGCTTTGATCTGCTACCTAAAAGTACTAAGTCTGGCTCTGTGTCTCACTCTCTCTAGTTGACACAAGAACGCACACACACAAACAGAGCAAAACAGGTTGTGTCTGCAATCCTCTTATCTTGATCCCTTCGTGTAACTATCACATCTATGCAGATGTTGTTCAGAAGGTAGAAGCGATCTCTTTTTTTGTTTTGTTTTGTACAGAAGAGCTAAAAACGTCGCTTAGACTTTGATAAAAACTATGAGAACCAAATTAGAAATCTACTCTGGACAAAACTTTCCAACAAAAAAAAACAAAAAAACCCAAAATAAGACCCTGTCTCCAACATGTTGCAGTGTGCAGAACAAAAAGCAAACCCATTAAGCGTGGGATCACAAAGGTATGCTAGCCTGTGTTTGTTGGAACACTGTGAATGCTGGAATGATGGGAATCTTCCAGGCCGGAGTCACACAGTGATGTAGAAGTATATGGGAACTCGTGTGGACTTGGATTAAATATCTTTGAAATTGGATTTGTGTGTTTCAGTGTGTTTTATGTGGTGTAAGGTGTGTTTTGCTGAGATGTGAATCATAGACAAGTTAGAGCACAAAGGCAGGCGTGCGTGGACACAGATCCAGTTAATCCCTGACACTTCTGTGAGCGAGGTGAATGAAAAATTAGACTACCGGGTTAATAAGAAAGTGGTAGAAATATTTCCATGAGTCAGGGGTTTCTCCCTGCCTCCCACTCTGCACGCCGGGGGAGGCTCTCCAAGGTCACACAGAAACAAAAACTAAAAGTCTGAGCTACCTTGTGAAGGGTCCCTCTGGAGTCTCCCAGGAATGCGATGCTATGTCCATCCCTGACACTGACTGCCACGGCGGTGAGACGGCCAGATGAGGTGTGCCATGCGGGTTTAGTTTTCAGCGGTTCCCGGTTTGCCATTGGACTTGGGGTGTGGTCGGAGCCGCAGGGATATGCCTTCAGGGTATTCTAAAACATGTGACAGGATAGAGAGTTTGGCTTGCTGGTTCATCCTCCAATAAACACAACAGAGACTTTTATTGCTACAATTTCAAGCTACATTTTAATTTTTATATTACATTTCAAATACAGCTATTATTTTTCCCTTGTTGTTTTAAGTCATGCCAAACATCTAAAGCTTTAGAGCAAATAAGTTTATATTCCCACAGTTGCCTCAGAGTCTCTGAATCCTCTTAATACATCGTAAGAGGATTGCACCATAGATTAAAGCAGACTCATTCAGAGACAACCAACTCGCTCCTATGGTTTTGCAAAGCAACCACTCCAAATTCCGCTTTTCCACTAAGTCTCCGAGCTCTGCTTCTAGATAATTGGCCCTGGAGGAGGAGGAGGATGAGGAGGACGAGGAGGAGTGGGTAGAATGAGAGATCTTTTTTTAGTATGCTCAGTTTGTTTATTAAGAAAATAATGATAACGTTTCATCATTGCTAGGAGGGGAACTTCATGATTTAATACAACTTTATCTTCCCCATTCATCTATTTCCTTACTTTCATTTCCTCCTCTTTTGCACTATATTCCACAGGCTTTCTCTTCACGTTTCTGTTTCTTCCCTTTTCCCCCCTCTCTCCCTCTCTATTTTCTTATGCCCATGGCTTTCAAAAGAAGTCTCGTCCTTCCATGTCAGAGCTCATTAAGCAGTAGCACAGATGATTCAGGGGTAGTTTGGTTTATTGATCCCTAACGATCCCATTAAATGCTTCTGTGGGCTGGCAGGACCTGAGCGGTTTGCAGGGCAGTGGAGAGGGTCTCGGAATGGCTGCAGCTGGGCAAAGCTACTCCTGGGGCTTTAGAGATCTTAGGGTTTTTCAACAAGGACCTCATTACTTGACTTTCATCCATCCATTATATGTAATTCTTGTTACTACGCTTAATCTTACCAGTCCTGGCATTCTTCGTTACACGGCTGTATCTGTTTTGGCTTCCGCTGAACACTTACATCAGATTAGTCGATATAGCTGAGGTATGGGTAGACATCAGGGAATAATTCCTTATGATAGAGAGTTTTAATGTATCTACTGTGAGGCTTTCCTGCTATAACGAGCACAAAGCATTAAGGATGTTCTCTCTCAGCAATCTGAAAGGTTCACATGAGCATGTAAAGGCTCAAAAAAATATTTGTTTTCACGGGAAAAATCGACATCAAAAGCAGGTCAGCGCTTAATCCCCAAAACATTTACTCCTGTATTCTTACCACGGGCAGGTTGGCACAGCTGGACTTGACCTCGTATTCTATGTAGGCCTCTCCTGTTCCCTCCCCCCGCCCATCTTTGGTGTAGCAGAGGTCACGGGTTGAGTTGATGTATCTGTCCAGCTCGTGTAGAGAGAAAATGCACAGAGCCGATTCATGTGAGGGATCGTCGTTTGTGGGGCTGGTGCTGGTGGAAAAGACTCCTAGCAGATCCTCGCCCTGCAGGCCCGGCCCGTGTCCCACCTGTTCCAACAAAGGCACAGAAAAAGCGTCAGCGTAACCCTGAAGTACAATTTTAAATGTTGATTCCATTTATTTAAGGGAAAAAATGGGGTGGCCATATGCGGACCACTAAAAATATTTGGGTGGCACACCAAAAACAGAATTTCCAGTTTTATAATCCTGCTGTCAAATATATGTTACTTGCATAAATATGTCAAAAAAAGAGAGAAAGAAAAGAATTATATGCCTAGTTAATTTCCTGTCATTAAAAATGATATCACTAATAAATCGGCACATATTTAAACCAAACAAAATTTTAAAACTTCTGATTTTTGTCTCCAAAAATGAATCAATTCACATAGACTGTTATATTCAACTTCACCAAGGAAAAAAACAAAGGGTTTTGGTCTCTATTGCCAACCTGTCCCATCAAATGTATAAGGGCTGAATTTTTTTCAAATTCCTAACACTTCTCATAATTATCTTTATATAGAACTGGACTGTAGATGAGTTTAGCTGCACAGGTACATAAACCATTTAAATTATTACATTTTCTGGATAATAATTTGTTTTGGTGATTCTAAATTGCCTACAGATGTGAAAGTGAGTGCAAATGGTTGTCTGTCTCTCTGTGTTAGCCCTGCGAAATGTTGGCGACCTGTCCAGCGCGTACCCCACCCTCTCACCCTATGATAGCTGGGATAGACACCAGACCCCCGAGAACCTGAATTGGATAAGGAGAAGAGGAAGGAAGGAAGGAAGGAAGGAAGGAAGGAAGGAAGGAAGGAAGGAAGGAGTATAGTCCATCTAAGAAATCTGTACTATAATTTTGGTGAGAGAAATTCCTATTTTTGTCTTAGTCTGTTAATTAGCACATACTTTACTGTGTCTGTGGATTTCAAACAGTTTATAAATGCAACTTGCTAAGCTTCCTAGCATTGGCTGATAAATTAGCAATCCACACACACTCTGGTCTAAATGTGGGCACATGTGGCTACAAAAGAACTAGCACAATTATATCCAAAATGCTAACAGTGACCAAAACATGGAATTCAGAAACCAATGGGTGACATCATGCTCCATCTTTTAAATAAAGTCTATGACTGGAACAAATGTGACCCACAGTGACTTCAATTACATTTGTATATGTAATCCAGTTTTCAAGACATAAAGGATGTAGTGCTGACATCTGGGGAGATCTGGTTGTGATGCAATGTGAAGAACCAACAAGATATCAGACACAAGTGTTCATAATGTTTTGACTCAATACCTGGGCTGCCTGGAGCAGATTGTAACTCCTAGGTGAATGGGACTGTGATAGGCAGACAAGAGGAATTTCCACATATGAATAGTAGGAAGTGTCTTCAATGCACACTCTGGCGACATATGTCCGGTAGTCCCTTGATGGTGACTTGATGTCACGGCGGTAAAATAAGAAGTACACATACGTGCCCCGTGTGAACGCCGTCACAAAATGATGATCATATTCCGACAGACGCCCAGCCACAGCTAGCTTAGCTGTCTCTTCATAGGAAAAGATAGGTTTTAATGAAAGGTGGCGTGTGGAGATGGGTGGGTGGCTGGCGGTATAGCCCCGACCAACATACATCACCGTCCTATCTCCGCCACTTGGCCGCACTACCAAACCAACTGTTGACACCGATGGATCATTGGCTGCAACATACTGGGTATCCACAGGCCTCTCGGTAGAGAACAAAACCTCTCTGACTGACACCAGACTACGTTTCTGGCAGGTGCCCTGGTGCACGCTGCCACATGCGATCAACTCCAGTGCATTTGGATCCACCAGCAGTAATTTGTTGTGATTACTGGTTCTTCTGGCTTGGGGACAATTGGTGTCAGTGACTGGGGGAAGGCATTCTTTGCTGTCGATTACAGGTCCAGTCCTCTCTTCTTGCTCCAATCGCAGTCCATCTAAGCCATCCAGTTGGAAAAGGTGGTCCCTGGCCCCCACGTACACAGTCCCCACAGAGGGGTCGGGGTGGAGCACCAGGTGCTGGAACTCAGTGTCATTACGGGAAAAACGGGGGTAGGAGCGACCGTAGGCAGTGGCAAAAATGGTGAGGATGAAGAGTAAGACCAGGGTGGAGTTCCCATGTAGCATGGCAAACACTCTGAGGATGGAAAAAAAAAAAAAAAAAGGGTTAAAGGCTTGCACTAGCGGATATTTAAGATTGAACATCAGCATTTAATAAGGCTAAAAGCTGCTTCCATATAGCTAAAGAAAGTGCAAGTTAAGAGTTTTATAGAGCTTAGGTTTAAGATCAGAAATATTATGTGTTGAAAACCTCTTAAGAATTTAAGCTAGCAAGAAAATGCTCTTTTTTCTAACTAGTGCTGATTATTCCAAGCATGCGCACAGTTTAACTAAATGTCTTCAAGTAATATCCTGTACCTTTCTTATGACAGTTGCAGAAAATGCATGACCAAAGCCAACACCAAACGGACCCACTAGCAGGTATTATTTATGTCTGAAACAGGATATTCCTCTTTGCCACACTGACAGAAATGGGCTCTGTATTATTATTTTGTGTCATTCCCCTTATTTATACCATTACCTGTAGACATTTATATAAAGCTAGCACAGCAAATGCACTATTTATTTATCTTTGAGTGATATCTGCCCAAATCAATTTGTATGAACAAATTGATTTGGGTCCATTGGGTGCAGACAGGTTATTAATGTCTGACTAGCACATTTTTGGTTTTAGCCTTTTTAAAATGCTACTTTCTTCAGAAAATTAGGATCTCACCATTTATGTTCTCTGTTCAGCTGAAGAATTTCTTCGCCTTATCATCCAGAATCATATCCCCATCCTTTCATCTGTCTGAACAGCAGCAACACATGGGACATCCGATCTGCACACAAAGCAGGAAAAGAATGGCAAATACATGACATACAGAAGCAAGATTTAAGGTGACTCTTATTACATCCCCTCTTGAAAATGTCACAGCACCAGCGTGTAAGATTACTTGCATAGGGTTCAACTCTGTCGCTGTGCAGAGTGCATTTAATGGAATCGAAACGCCAGCAGCCACAGTATCCCTTACCACTGGAAACATTCAAAACAACTCCTATCATTTCCCATTTCCACAGCCATCACTCAACACCTCTGAGGAAAGTGGTGTATGGACACTGAGAGCTTTCACATTACAGATAAAACTCCTTCAATTATTGAACAGGTTCCCCAGACCTTTCACTGACCTCCCTGGAAAGGGTCATATAGAATTAAATAAACAACTCCTCTACACAATAGTGGCTCTTTCCACCTTCTTTTTAACCCTAAAGGAAGAGTTTATGTTCATGATCGCTACTATAAACACGTCTAGTCTTAAGAAAACATCAATAATTTGAAGCCTGGTAACAAAAAAAAATTTAAAACACTAAAAATGTATAGACTCTAATACACAAGTATAAACCTTAAACCAGGGACATGAAGAATACTGAAACTGAGCACTGGCAAGTATTACTTCTGGCCAAACACACAGCATAATGACAGACTCTGAAAAATATGAGTGTGATATAAAAAAAAATGCAATTTTGTGCAGCATTACCTTGAAGTGCAAATAGATTTCTAAGAGATTAGACATGCAGTGCCATCTCACCTAACTGTCTACCCCCTGGGGCTGCAATCAGGACAAAGACAAGGGAGGTGGGAGGGGAGGGGAATCTCTGGGAATGGGTGTGGATCTGTGCACATCTCCGCATAACCAGGGGCCATCCAGGAGCAGGTGCGTGTGTGTGGTAAGTGGGTGAGTGTGTTTCAGGGCCTCCTCTTTACTTATTCATGAGCAGAATAAGAAGTATTATAAGGAATAACCTCCACGCCCACTGTCAAAGGATTTGCATCTGGTTTATGATGCACTATACACTAATACTATACACTGCGTGTGAGAAGCCAACGAGTACACTCTATTAAACAGGGCTCAAAATTGTACAGACATGGGAGGAATAGTCTTCATGAAATATGCATATAAAACAAACAAATTCTCATGTTTTATTGAGTCACACTGCCTACAGCGCTCACATCCATGTTGTTTTCAATCAGGTAAGCAGCAATCCTAAAAGTAAAAGGCAATGTGGCCAATGGGCAATGTCAGGAGTCCAACAGTTTTCGGTTACTGGATGAATGGTTCTTAAATAGAACTGTCCAGTATGACCAGTGTCACTGGTGTTCATGTATGTGACGGGTTTTCTCAAACATCTAAAACAGAAACTACAAGAAACTGTGGATCATTTTCCCAAAGCATCTGTGTTGTCATAACCTCACACACGTCTTGCAAAATGAAATACGGCACTCGAAAATATGATCGCGTCCACTGAAACAACACGCGCTGCTATCATATGCTTACATAAACACTGACGTGATGCATTCAAAACACTTCCATCAAAAGTGTTCATGTATGTTTTGGCTTCATGAGACCATGTTACAAATGGAAGCACATTTCCTTTTTTAATTTTCTTGGTGAAGTGTAATGTTTTTTTTGTCCTGAAATAACATTAACAACACTACATGTGTACGACTCAAGAAAATTTGAAAGGAACACTTCAGAATATAGCATTAAGTCGGCTAAAGTTGTGAGTTATTGATCTGGTCAGGTAAGTAGCAGAGGTTGTTTCAGCTGCTTTGGTGTTATTGAAATTAACAAGAGGTGCACTAGAGGGGCAACAATGAGACAACCCCCAAAACAGAAATGGTTTTACACATGGATGCCTCTGATATTTTTGCTGACTGTTTACTCACTACCAGCAGCATGAGGCAATACCTGGACCCTACAGAGGCTGTACAGGTAGTTCAACTCCTCCAGGATGGCACATCAGTAAACATGTCATTGCAAGAAGGTTTGCAGTGTCTCCCAGCACAGTGTCAAGAGCATGGAGGAGATTCCAGGAGACATGCAGCTACTCTAGGAGAGCTGGACAGGGTTGTAGAAGATCTTTAACCCATCAACAAGACATCATCTGCTCCTTTGTGCAAGGAGGAGCAGGATGAGCACCGCCAAGGCTGTAAAAATGACCTCTAGCAGGACACTGAGGGTGGCCTGAGGCCCCGACGTCCTCTAGTGGGCGCCGTGCTCAGTGTGAACGGCAATGCCTGGCTTCATGAGCATGAACTTAATACATGCTCAAAGGTAGCATAAAGCATAAGTCATAAAGAGTCATAGTACAGTCATAAAGTTGACTTTACGACTTCTCCCTATAACTTCAAAGCTAAGGTTTGCCAACATTAGCTGTTTTCTGCTAATGGCTGTACTAAATGAGCTATAACATAAAAAATCTTTGAGGAAGCTTCGAAATTCAGTTTTTTTTGGGGGGGGGGGTTTATCTTTGTTTACATATGAATGGGATTTCATCTGTAAGAGAATGGTTGCTGTCATTGAAAGTCTCACATTAGGATCATAGAAACACTGCGGTGCTCAGACTAAAAGGGGTTTGTTTTTATTTTACAGTTTAACGGAATAATGAAGCTACTATAATTCAGTGGGTCCAGTAAAGTACAGTGTAGGGTACTGTGAAATGTATTCTTGTCTAGTGTTTACAGATCTAGTTGTGATACAGCATGCTGCATTTGATTGCACTTGGATGGAACCATGCCAGCCGTTTCCCAGAACAATTTTTTTTCTTAAGAGGGACAATAGAGACTAATTTAATCTACTCCAATCTAAAACTAACTTAAAACAATTACTGTGTCAGGGCTAATAACTTGTTAAGCTGGATATTTTAGGCCTATCCAGCCTCTGTAATGGAGAGCCTGGGAACAATTCTACACAAATTCTCACTGCCACTCTTAACAGGCGTCCTCACCTGCTCTTTGACCGGACAACATGACGAGGTCAACATATTTATAGCTAACGGCGACCCCATTGCCATGGGAACTTCCTCTTACTAGTCATCAGTGATGTCTTCCTACAAGCTGCCATGAGATCAAACTGAGTGACTGTGGTGTGGGGCAGAGTGGAGAGGGATGGGAAGGAACAGAGATGTGAGAAATACAGTCGTAGTCGATGTAAAAGTCGAAGAGGGGAAGTCCGATCTGGGAAATTTCTGTCAGTGTATAAGACCTTTTAAGGATAAGCAACATTTTCACTTCATCCATCAATGAAATGAGCATTCATTAAATTTGAATTGCTTCTTCTAAAAATCATTTAACTCTGTGTCTTCCAATTCATCCAACAACCTTCATTTCATAACTTTTAAAAGTTTCCTGTCCTTGAGCTCTGCTTTATTCATGACATCTGGTCTGTAGAAGTGCTTGGTAGTCAAACAAATACCAGTGACACCCTTTAGAGCTGCAAAGGGGCGGCTTCTCTCATGCCTTTCATCAACAATCTCCAGTGTTCATTAGTTGTGTCTGGTATGCAGCATATTCAGCCATGGGACGCAGTCCAGCAACCTATAAATAACCTCTTGTTGGCCCATTTCAGCTGAAAAGGGGAGGGGAAAGAGTCGTCATATAGAAACTATGAAGTAAACTGTGACATGTAAGCAAAGCAAAAGTAAAAAGTTTATCAGGGATTTTCTCACAAATGTAATATTTTCATGTTTCTTTTTGGATGGTTTGGCTACTAAAGAGATGATAATTATTCTAACCTAATAAACTGTAAGATAAATGGTGATATACTGTACTGTGTTTGTGCTACCCAGCATATTTAATGACCTCTATAAATGTCTCAGAATGCGGTCTCATCTGTGAACTTTCACCCTACCCATTCCTGTCGCTCTTTCTCTCTGTCCATGTTTATTAATCACTGTGAGAGTCTGCTGTGCAAGTTCATTTCTAAAGCTCCTAATGAGCCGTGACAGCCCACTGACCACCAAAGACCCCATAAAATATGTGAGTTCAACAGCGCAGAGACAGTGGGGGACACTGGGCCCGGAGCCATGGAGCACTGCCTTGCATTGTTATGTAGTGGTGGGTTGGCTGGCGTCTCGCCCCAGGCCCCGGGCTCTGCAACAGTAGCATCTGTGGATCCCTTCCAGAGAATACAGTAGAGGAAGTGGCAAAGAATCTGTTAGAGATCAGCAGGGCTTTCAGTGACCACACGCAAATAGGACGCAAGTGAGAATATACAGAACAGGAACCTGCATTTATTAGGAAATGTTGAAATCGATTTATGACAAAGAACTGCAGAGAGCTTTGTGAGACTCACTCACTACAAACAAAGTTTATGAGAAACACTTGCAGTGTTTGTGAGGTTTCTAATGATGGTGGAGAAGAAGAACAGAAATTTTTCAGTTGCAGACATCCAGATAAAGATAAACAACAAACAGCAAATTCAGCAGCATCCTGGTGAGAAGCAGAGAGTAGCTGGAAGTAGCTTCAGTTCTTTGACAATGTGTGTAGGGTACACTAGTTTCCCTGACCCAGGGGTGGCCAACTCCAGGCCTCGAGAGCCGGTGTCCTGCAGGTTTTAGATCTCACCCTGGGTCAACACACCTGAATCAAATGATTAGTTCATTACCAGGCCTCTGGAGAACTTCAAAAAATGTTGAGGAGGTCATTTAGCCATTTAAATCAGCCGTGATGGATCAAGGACACATCTAAAACCTGCAGGACACCGGCTCTCAAGGCCTGGAGTTGGAGACCCCTGGCCTGACATAAAGGTAGAAGCAACAACAAGAAGAAGAAAAGAACAAGGGTAAATTAACAATTTAAAAAAATCTGCATCAACAAGAGGTGTTCAAGTGAGAAGTATCTGTAATGAGAATTAGCACTCAGTGACTGTCTCAGTCTAAAAAGAGTGGGTTCCTATTACCAAGTGGATGACTAGAAGTATCTCAGGATCACGTTCACCAGTAGGGGAAGGGTTGAGCAGAAAGTCTCCACACAGTTGTGGTCAAGTGCAATCTGAGAATGAATGTATGACTGTGGACTTACTGTTCTACAGTCCTACGCTCACCTATGACCATGAACGGAGGGTAGATCACAGATACAATCAGGGGACATTAGTTATCTTACGAGAGTATCTGCACTCAGACTTAGAGGCAACTTCTACGGACAGGAGCTCAGCTATTCAGTCGAGATGGTTGAAGAATCTCATTAGGATGCTTTCTGGACCCACAAAAGAAGAGGGGAGGTCTGGGCATTTTTGCTTAGATTCCTGCCCCCACAACATGGAAACAGATGTGAAAATATCCATGACTCAACATTAAACTATTTGCCGCAAGTTCTGGATCGCGTCATGGTTGTGTCAGTACTTGGAAGCATGATGCTCATATTTTCATACAAATGATGATTAGATTGTCAAAGAAGAGAACAAAGGTTTGACAGCTGGAGTCTTCCAATGAACCATCAACATGAACAACAGCGGAGCAGATCTCTGATAGACAAGATGCCATTGTCTAGTGTGTGTCCTGCAAGCATAGCATACTAGAACTACTGGAACAAGAGTGTGGTTGCTGGTTGTGTCTCTCCACTTAGATAGTTAGATCAGTATGTTTAGATCACTAATATTATGAGAGGCAGATGCACACATGCTTGGCCTTTTTCCATATCCGTTGCCCTCTTTAGGGTCAATGGCCATTTCTCCCCCCCGCAGTTCACATGCAGACACAGAGGGTCTCTCTCTCTGTCCCTCCGGTGTGCTGAAGGAGCCCTCTGTCTGCTGCGGCAGGGAATAGTGTCCCTTTCACAGCTCTCTGACCAAGTGGCTACAGTTAACGGACACGGGATAAAAGCCACTTCCCTTAAAAAGAGAGTCTACCCACACATGCACTTACTTAGCCCGTTTTATGACAGGATCCTTTCACCCTGGAGGCAGTAATGCTCTGGCCGGAAGAAGCAGGTGTTGAGCCTAGCTGTTTGGTCCAGCGTGTCCCCCTCAACCTGAGATGCATTGTAAGCGCAACTGGCTTTCATCTGCCAAATCTAATACTAATGATCTCCTGTTACCTCTGCTATACATGATCGCCACACCAGTGTATTAACAAAACTGGTCTATGAGTAAAAAAGACTATTCATGTCAATATAGCAGCTTGATGCCACTATGAAAGAAAGAAAATCTAATTTGATCTTTATTTTATCAGATCACCAAAGTGTTTTAAAAAACAATTAAACTGGCATTAACAGAAGATATAACAACACATCACAGTAAAAATAAAGCAATGCAGGCTGAATTCTATTTACTGGCTCACACTGTGTAAGATTAAAACAGCAGAATATAAGAGCCATTAACAGTACAGCAGCTTTTCCTGCTACAAAATGTCAACATGTCTTTTGTGTATGAGGCAATAATGAAATAAAAAATACCTTTAAACAGTATACATCATTAAAAAACAATTACTTTGTGAAGTATGAAAGCACAACTCAGCATTAGAAGTTTAAAAGTTCAACAACTTGCATTTGCTGCTGAACTGGTAGCAGATATTTAAGAAAGGAAAAAACTATTGTTCAACATAATCCAACATGGATTTTGTTTTCTTTCAACATGGAGCACAAAAATATAAAGGCTCATTTAAAGATGTGTCATTAGTTAATTGAGATGAATTACACGTACTGACATCAGCACCTACAATTCAATGGCAGTCAAGCTCTGATATTTTAGCCAGCTAAGCCTTCAGTAGAGATTTTCTTAACTGTCTTTACTTGCCAATTTGCTGTGCTACCTAGTGTTAAACTGAGAGCCACAGCTTAAGCAGCATCCAGCTATTTAATTCATAAAAAAAGCCAACTCATTCACCTAATGGCACAGTCGCACACACAGAAAAAAAATAAATAAATAGTATAGCAATCACTTTTTCACGTCGACGACTGATTGAGAGTAGTTGTGGCGACCGCTTTTGATTGTTTGGAGGCAAACTGCCTCCAAACAATCCCTGTCACACTCAGACTGACTACAATCACTCTTAGACTGTCTGAGGTTTGTAAACACCTGTCTTCTAATTCATAAACACAGATGATTGTCGACAGGTTGCAATCAATCAATCATTGATCTTCATCTATTTTTTTATACTCTGCTCATTGGAAATTCTTATAAATAGATCTATATTGTCACACACTGTGGAAAATGTTTACATGTCAGCTTCTGACGAGAGAGAGTGACATTTCCATTGTATGGTGTAACTAGTTCGTTTGACCTATTGACGTAGACTAGGTGGGAGAGAGGGGCAACTAGTGCTGTCACAGACATATGACAGACTGGAACCGATGGTGCTGCAATTCTTCAGTTCAACATTCAACAGGCAGAAGGATCAAAAAACAGTCAAAAGGAAGCAGGGGGTAGACGGGCTCAGCGAGAGGGAGGGAGAGAAAGACAGGACAGAGTGATTGACAATAGCAGCTGAGACTCAATTCTAACTTTAATCGGGGAGCAGCAAACGGCTGTGGGACCTAACTGGCTCTGGAGGGCAGTAAAATATGGCTTCTTAATAACTACGTCTGCTATAAATCTCAAAGTGGATATTTGATTATAGTTTTTGATGAAATACACAGCCTCCACAATCCCGTCTATCTCAAGAGGTACACTTTGAACTAAAACTGAAACTGGACCATATAGTTAAATGAAGATAATAATAGTGAGAAGTGTGTGCTTCCATTGTCCCGTGTGTGAGAGAGAGTGTGTTAAGTGGCCCGTGGTCAGATCCTTAGAAGGAGCTTCTGCTGAAAGGGCTGTACCACAACAGCATGGACAGCAGCCAACAAATGCTGCCACAATTACAGACCTCAAGTCTCTGGCCTCCATAGGAGAGTAAGTCAGTCACCCATACCGGGAATGACAACATGAGGGAAAAAAAGTCAGGGAAGGATGATAAAACAAAAACTGCACTAAAACCCATCTTCGGTTAGGCCGACCACCTGTCATCTGCAGCTTATATATAACAAAGGACAGGTATTATTAAGTGGTATTACATTTTCGTTTAGCTTTCCAAGTACTGAACTAGTTCTTAAGACTCAAGACAATCTAAAGTGAATACCAGAACTCAAGCAGTATATGAAACTGCTGAAACAGGCTAACAAATTGTGTTCCAGATTGAGTCTGGAATTTTCAGCTGTAAGGCCACCTAAACTCAGATTTCCAACTTGGAAAGCTGTAGCAGCCCCACAAGTTAACAATCCAAGATGACAGCAGTGAACATAAACAGTAGTCTAAGGAGCTTGGAAAGAAAAGCATCTGGACTTCTTTAAGTTTCTTGAAGACGTTTCACCTCTCATCCCAGAAGCTTCTTCAGTTCAGTTCTCATCCTTCTCAGATGAGAGGTGAAACATCTTCAAGCAACTTAAAGAAGTCCAGATGCTTTTCTTTCTAATCTCCTTAGACTATGATGACTGAGAACCTTCACAGACATACAACATAAATAGTAGTTAAACTTTAAGGATTTAAATCTGTCTGACAGTGTTATGTATCTGTGACTCTGACCAGGCTCTACCAATGAATGTGCCACAGGTGTGTTTTTAAGTGACAAAAAATGTATTCCTAATGATGCATGAATGGCTCTAATTTGCTCAGAAGCAAAACAAGTCCTGTTTTTTTAAGCTTTTTCACCTTTAAAACTAAAACACACTGACTGACGTCGTGGCTGACGTCACTCCAGAGTTCCAAGGTATGAATTCTGAGTCAACTGGAACACTGCACTATTATTGTAGGGTGTTTTGTATTATTGGGACTTGCCCCTTGCAAGTGGGAAGTGTTCCTGCTGGCTCTAAAAGTACATTAAAGCCCAAACACTCCATTGTTAAAATGCATAACCTGATAGCTTCAATAAGCATTTCTACAGTATGGTACAAAGCACAGTTTGAGCCTCTATTAATATTTTCCTCATTCATAACAACTGTAAAGTGTATGAAAATTTTCATAACACATCTTTTTGAACACTGTTCAGGCTGTAAAGTTAGTAAAAAGTTGGTGGACAGATGTGATGAGAGGAGCAGCTGTAGCCAGTCACAGTGTGCTAGGCCTCATTTCCACTAACTCGAGTCAGTGAACTGGACCTCTCAACATTGCATTTGCTGTTGGTGGCTTTGGAGCATTTTAATACAATTATCTAACAAATAATATGACATGTGAGGTACAGTCAAGTCAAGAAGTTACTAGAAATGTGCTCATCATAATGTATTTTTTTGAAGTGTGCTATTTAACGTTATTAGAAAGTACACGATATGGACGAAGTACCAGACTAACCACAAATATGAAGCTCCCGGTACACTGGTTTTGAGCTGATGTTAACCCCAGAAAAAGTTTGGAACTCCAGTTACAGAGTGTAACTTTGATGTGTCGTGCACATACTGTGGTTCATTAAACACTTTGCCCTTCCCTCAAAGATTTCCAAAATTTTTAGAGACTGGCTTATTGGAATGGTAAAGTACCATTAAAGTACCACACTGGAATTCAGTGAGCTTTTTAGAACAGCCTATCCTTTCACAAATGTTTGTCTAAGTAGATTGCATGACAAGATATGCTTGTAGTGACGGCAACACCTGAATTCAAAGATGTGTGTGGCCCAATATGGTTGTCTAAAAAGTGTATGTATGCAATGCAGTTTATGCCCTGCTAACTTTTTCACCCATGTGTGGTCATTCTTAGCTCAAAAAAATTAAACTAAATTAAAAAAAATTTACAATTTAATATGGAAAAATACACACACACACACACACACACACACACACACACACACACACACACATACACACACACACACACAAAATGGAAACACCCAAAACCTAACACTGAGGCTTCAAAACTCAGAGTCCAGAACTGAGTAGATCCATCTGTTATACAGTCTCAGCGTACTGTAGATGTCTCTAAAGCTTAAAGAGTAACAAGACCATTGCTAGGCTGAGCTGCTACTCCTTAATGGCGAGAGAAAGAAGAATTGATTCTATAGCAGAGTTGCATTAATATTTTATATTAAACACACGGGCTCTATTCCATTTGCTTCATAAGCCATTATCATACTAAAGACTGAAAATTATGGCAAAAACTGACCCAAAAAGCCATTAGCATTCTGTCAACAAACAGACAAAGGACGTTTGAATAGCATCCCTGTGCCAGCCGAGGGTCTCATTTCAGACCGGCCATATGCTCGGATGAAGCATCACGTCATCAAGGACGCGCTAGTACGCTCATTGTGTGGCAGAATTCTAAGCAGGCAGCAATGGGACGTGCATGTGTATTCATTTGTTTGCGGATGGCCTGCATACATTACCACCTACAGCTTGTACAACCACATCGCTACTCGAAGTTGCGCGCACGCACACACACACACACATATAACTGCCTCTTCTTTCACGGCACTCAATAGCCTAAGAAAAAGTCCTTTGTCGTCCTTCGTTGTCGTGACGACGTGCCTGGATCCAGTGAATAGAGAGTGTAGGTCCAGCTCTCCCAGTCTGTGGGCATTTTAATCAGCTTGTCACACTGTCTGTGGACTAAGAACACTTGAGCTCTCCTCTGCCCTTCTTTAAGCCAGAGTTGCTTCTTATTAGGTTTTTTTTTTCCACCATTATTTTATGATTCAGAGGCTCTGGTCAACATCAGCCCTGATTTTCAGCTGGATTATTGAATTACGGAGCTCACAATGACAGAAGAAAGTGCCACATGTAGCCACGAGACCAATAACAGTTAATATGCCTGGCCTGAAACCAGAAAATCTGCTCTGCTTTGTGCCAAACCTTCAGTTTAATAAGCTTTATGGTTATGAAACATGCAGTGTGTCTTCTCAGATGCGACCCAGAAGAAGCTGAAAGTAACCCTCTTCTATTCCCAGAGGAACTTATTGCTGGATGTTTGAGTTTGAAAGAAAGACCCATGAACATGATCTGTTTTATTCATGCAGCTCATGACCCCTATCCAACCCTTGACTCATAACATGCTAAGTGGAGCCAGTCCTGCATCCCCTCCTGTCTCACCCATCTCAATATATACTCACGCCTGTGTCTCTTGCTCTCTCTCACTCTCTCTCTCACCATAGCCCCCCCCCCCATGCTGGTATCTCAGGCGCCTATCTGAATGCCGCACATTTTCTGAATGCTTGGTGAGGGATTCTTTGCTGCCGTTGTCCTGCACCATTAAATCATTATATCAGTTCTTAAAAACAACAGAAATCATTTCCAGAGGTTAGGCAGGCCCATTTTAAACTTTAGTTGAAAATATGGTCAAATCAGTTGGAAATATGAAACTACTGGCAGCCTGATAAATGAGCTGGGTCACTTCTGCTTTCACACTGAGTCTTCTGTATGTTTGCACAAATCAAATATCAGCAACCTTTAGGCTACTTGTGTAGGCTCTCACGCAAAGGATTCTAATGAAGGATGTCAAATGATGGTGACTATAAACATTCCTCCATTAATTTCTCCCAGCCTTGGGAAGACGAGGAAAAACATGTTGTTTTGTTGCTGCTACTTGGTTGTTAGGAACCACCTGACATGTCATCGCCTGTCCCTAATAAGTCACTGGAATGGTCAGTAACCTTGCATGCATGCAAAGGCAGTCTACTTTCATCTAAGACGTGTTTCATCTGCAGCCAGGGCACCCATGCTGACATAATCCCCCTGAAGCCTCTAAAAGGGAGTAGTGACAGGCGTTCCTAATTCACATTTCATTCTGGATCATGCTCTACAGTCCAGCAGGGTTTTTTTGTCCATTGGGTGGTTACTGGTGGGCACTTCCTGATCCTGGTGAGGTCTTTACAGAAGGTAGAAATGGCTGGTTAAACAGCTCTAAAATCAAAACGCTGCCATGAACACTAACAAAAGATAGTTGGGCAGCTATCCAAGTAGAAAAAAAATCTAAGTAATTGATTGAGCTATGTGACCAAGGAAGGCGTAACTAGGTATCGGTGGTTACGAGTGGAGTAAAGATCTTACTCAGCAAAACGTGACGTCATGCCTCATTGATGGTCATTATTGACATTGATGAAAAAGAACATGATAATGCAAATATTTTTGTAATAAAGCATAAAAAAAGATGCACATTATAAAACATTACCCAGAACACCAGTATGCTTTGTCAGAACTGTTACAGAACATTTACCAAAAGCTGCTCTCCCCACAATTTTTGCAACCTCCCTCATCTCCTGATACCCTAAAATTGCTCTAATATTCTCACAGCTCTATTTTTTCCTTGCACTTGAAACAGTTATTCTTTCAACGAAATACCTATTAAATATGTATGTGTGCAATGTAAAAACCATCAGATTACCAGATTACCATGGAGTTAACTTTGCAAAGCTTGTAGCAGGATTTAGTAAGTGATTAGAAAATGCCCACTGGTGAGGAACAATTGAAAGAATACATTTAATGCAGGAGCTAAATACTGAAGGCTTCAGTCATAATATTTTGACAGTTTACCATTTCCTGTTGGTTCCTTTATGTTCAAAAACGTCTTCGGCTCATTTAGCTTCAAAAGTGGCATTGGAGTGTAGACAGGTGGAAGGAACATCCTTGCCTTCTGTCAACAAGCCGTGTGAAGGACAGCTTCATTAGAAAGAAAATGGACGTCCCCCACCCCCGCACCACCAATTCGTGGACACGCCTATGCCACCCCCACCCCCATCCCCCAGCTTCCTGGGATAGGGCAAGGGAACAATCTGAGCAGGTCTTTTAGAGTGGGAGGTCTTCAATTGTCAAATGCTTAATAGACTGTGCTCTCTCCATCTTCCTCAGGAACATGCAAACACACACACACAAACACACACACACACACACACACACACACTGAGAGTGTCCATACTTGCAGACATTACCCTGCTATCTAAATAGGTGGCAGAAAATCAAAGATGATTGATGAGTGGAGTCTGGTTGTGTTGAAGGTCTAAGGTGTGTGATTGTGATCTGGGGACAAAAGAATCATTGCCAAAGGTTAAGCATATGACAAAACTCTCAGGAAGGCAAGAGGAGGATCCTAGATATCATTAATCACACAAGAACTGCTGTTTATATTCAAATGTCTTCTATTTCAGTCAATAACCAACAATGTCATTGACATTTTGTGGTAATCAGCTGCAGTAACATCGACTGTGGTAACGTCCAGCCCTCGAGCCTTGGTTTAGAGTGTGATCCAATCAATGCTTTCTTTAACATGTGTTAAAGCATAATTTAATATGTAGGGAGCCACAAAGACAATGTGCTCCATAATGAGATGGCCACGCCACAACCGCCTCCGACTGGGTCGTCAAGAGGGTACGTGGCTGCAAATCAGTAAATCTAAACAAATGCCAACCAACCTACTGCAGGAAGCATTCAGAGGTCTTTGTTCAAGAAGGGGCACGGGCAAGGACCCAACACTAATATGGCTAATGGCTTAAGGAACCCCACTGCTTCTTTAATTGAAGCTGGCTCTCTGACATCCAGTGGGGTACAGAGAGGAGAGGGTGAGATAAGAAAGAGCAAAGGCGAGACCCAGAGAGAGTCTGGAGAAGGTTAGGATAAGATTTAACTCAAATCTTGAAACAGCAAGGAGGGTGTGTGTGTGTGTGTGTGTGTGTGTGTGTGTGTGTGTGTGTGTGTGTGTGTGTGTGTGTGTGTGTGTGTGCAGCGCATGCATGTTTGGGCCTTGCAGGTCTGTGTGTGTGTGTGTGTGTGTGTGTGTGTGTGTGTGTGTGTGTGTGTGTGTGTGTGTGTGGGGTGGGGAGTCTGCATAGGGACTGTATAGCCAATCAGGATTTCCCCAGAGGTCTTAGGACACCTGGGATCATCAATGATTGATCAAACTAGATGCTTTAACCAAAGGGAGAGGTGGGTTTTAAAAAAAAAAAAAAAAAAAAGGAAGGGGATGGGGAGGTGAAGAGGCAAGAAATACAAAGAAATCTGTTTTATGTGTGAGTGCCTGTATGTGTGATAATAAAAGAGAAAGAGAGAAAGCAAATTCTAACAAGACAAAGGACAGAAAAGACCAGAAAAAAAACAACCAAAGTGGCCAAAAAGAAAAAAAAAATAACCCCCAGAACAAAAGAGAGGATAAAGGAAAGCCAGATTCAGCTCATTGTATGTGAATCTAAGAGAGGCCGCTGTGGAAGCAAACATCCCCATCAAAGCCAAACCGCTGCAGCTCCAAAGAGACCCTGCTGCCTGCCCACATGGTTTTGGTTGAGCTCAGACCAGTGAAAGGAAAACAGAATCTTAGACTGATCTGTATGGGCTAGAAGATAATGCTAGGTACGCACGCACACATGCACGCACAGTGCCCTCACAGTAACTTATATAGATATAAACTACATCATTGGACAGGTTAGACTAGAACAACAACAAAAAACTGAATTTCATTTTACTTTCCCCAGCTTTAAAAAAGGCCCCAGCGGCTGAAAGTAGGTAAGACCATTTACACAAATAGAGTACTACGTTTCGATTTCAAAGGCTACCATGCAAAATCTGCTATAATAAGACTACAGTGGTTTTCCTTTGTGCCCCTCGTCATGTTCACATGTCTATGAGTAATGAGCAACTCCCAACAACTACTCTAAAACTCCAAAACAAGATGGGTCTTTCTATAATAAAGTTTGCTTTATTTTTATATATTTCAAGTTGATTAAGACATTTTTTCAAAATAAAACTAAATTAAGTCACATTATTTGATCTTTCTTAGCTTTAATGAGTGAAACTAGACATTTATTTCTAATATTTTGAATGTAAAGTACATACACATTACTTTTACTTATAAATTACATTTTATTTGCACTAGGTCAACATATAAACTACCAGTCAAAAGTTTTAGAACACCCCAATTTTTCCAGTTTTAAATTGCATAATTTGCAATAAAATGTCTCACTGCACTCTGAAATAAAAGCATAGTACAAATAAGCAATTGGAGTTAAAAAAAAGAAATCATGGAATCAATTTATAGATCAAAATGTATTCTAAAACTTTTGACTCAAAGTAGCCAACTTTGGCAGATATAACAGATATTGTAGGTTGCTTAGTTTTCACTCTTCTGTCCAGTTCATCCCAAACCAGTATGATGGGGTTTAAGTCTGGAAACTGTGCTGATCACTTCATGTTTTTAAGCTTACAGTCTTGTTCTTTTTTCCTCACATAGTTCTGACATAGTTTGGACTTGTGTTTTTGGTCATTATCTTGCTGTAGGATGAACTCCTGACCAACTAGGTGCATACCAGAGGGTACTGCATGGTGCTGCAGAATGCTGTGGTAGCCGTTTTGGTTCAGGGTGCCTCCCACTCTGTACAAGTCACCGACCCTGGATCCAGCAAAACAGCTCCAGACCATCACACTTCCTCCTCCATGTTTGACAGTTGATGCCACACACTGTGGATCCATCCTTTCGCCTACTCAACAACCTACAAAGATCCTATGTGATGGAGCAAAATTTCAAATTTTGATTCATCAGTCCATAAAACCTTCTTCCAGTCTTCTGTAGTCCAGTGGCGGTGTTTCATGGCCCAGGCAAGCCTCTTTGTCTTATTCTGATGTCTTAGCAATGGCTTTCTTGCTGCAACTCGTCCTGTCAAGCCAGCAGCTCGAAGTCTTACAACCGCTATTAAGCTGTGCTTAAAGCCGTTGTCCTGTGAGCCGCCAATCACACAAGCTGTTAACTCTCAGAAACTTGTCCTCTGATTCAGTTGTGGCTTTGGGTCTGCCAGACCTCTTCCTGTCAGAGTTTGCTGCAGTTTCTGAGTGCTTTTTGATGGTGAAGGAAACTGTACTCGCTGACACCTTGACTTTCTTTACAATTTCTCTGTAGGAAAGACCTACATTTCAAGTGTTATGATGGTCTGTCTCTCTTCCATTGTTAATTGCCATTTTCTCACCATTTTTGTAGCAAGACACTACTTTCTGCAGTACAATACTGTTTAAGTGATGGTCACGAGGGTATGTTACCGCAGTGTGTTCCAACACTGCTTTTATGCAGACAGAGGGGGTTGTAAGTAATCCAGAAAAGTTGGAACACCTGTAGGAATTAGTAGCACCAGCTTTAAAGGCTTGATCAACCTTCACTGCTGCAGAACAGCTTTAAATTGTTAACCAATTTTGTGTTCCTTGAAAAAGGCCTTTTTGTATAATTCTGAAATGTACATTATTTTTCAGTTTTGGGTAACCTTACCTTTCTTTAACCTCTGGCAGTTCACCACTTACCTTTGTATGACTTCAAGCTATTCATTGGACTTGAATGACTTGAATTGTAATAAATAAATGGAAAAATTGGGGCATTCTGAAACTTTTGACTGGTTGTGTATATTTTGTTCACATCTGTATGACAGACACCTGAGAGAGCAAAGGAAAGGGCTACCAACGTTACACTTGGTGAATTGTAGTTAGCATTAGTGTTTATTTGTTATTTTGGCATATGTATATGCCAGTTTTCACTAACATATGTATATATATATATACATATATATACATACACATATATATATATATACACACACATACATACATACATACATACAGGCTGGCACAGTATCAAGAATCCAGTGATGTGTACCCGAGTCAAAGGCTCACCTTCCTGTAGATGGAGCATTTTTAAATATGCTTTATTTGATGAAGTCGTTTGAAGGATCCGAGTACCTCAAACCACTGCTAAAGACCCCTGCATAGCAGCTTACATTAGCTACTTGGCTGCTCTGCTTGGTACTATGTTCAAACTAGACATGTGACTCAAATATCTAATAAAATCCAAATGCAGATAATCTTGTACTCTTGGGTTCAGTGAAATGTATACAGTATTTGGGTCTGATTACACAAAACTAAGAGTAAAACTGGGGCTGAATGTATTATTGGATAAAGTCCTGCAAACTGAACCTTTAACACATTAGGTGGTTTAAGTACAGAAAAGGGAAGTAGAAAGAAGAGTCCACATATTTTTAAGACCTTGAATCTAGAAGGGTGGTGTATTTTTATTTAGAAGACAGATTATGGGACTGTTGTTGTTGAGCTCCACGTGTATTGTAATCGTCATTGTTTGGAAACGTAGGGCACGGCTGAGCAGTGAAACCTGCTTGTCTCGGCGGCTGGCTTTCGAGTAAAGCAGATTGGCTCCGAGGGTTGCCTGGCATTGTTGCTGAATGTCTGAATAAAGACTCAAATCCACTCCCTGTGTCAGCACTGCTGCTAAGAAATGCATTATTAATGAGAATAGTCTGACTGATGCTTGGGATTAATTACAGTAGCTATGAAAGGAACCCCTCCCCTTCCCCTTTTTTGTCAGAACAATGAACCCAGCAATAATTTTTGTCTTTTCATTCAAGATGAAAATTAAACAGTGCAAGTGGTTTACAAGAGTCTTGATAGTGAAAACATTACCGTGTGGTTAGATAATTTACACTCCACACTCTGTAAAGCGTGCCATACGCCTCTTATTTTTCTACACTTTGCAGAGCAACAGTTGCACTGGCTGCGTTTTTGTCACCTGCTTGGTCACATGGTGAAGAACTAAAAAGCTGAGAGCCCTTTCCCTGTAGACCACTTGTAACCTCTTTTGTTAATAGGCTCCCTGATAATGCAGCTGGGTGATACATCACAATACCACAGCCAGCTCTCTCAGTGAGAAGAACTTTGCTTTTATAAGTGCTTTATGAATCATTTCATTTAAGGCAATAAATGCTCCAAATGAACGGCATGAGGCAATAAATCATTCTCATGTCAGTCTGAGTTCCTCTTTGGAATTTTTACAGTTATTTGAGGTAGGTTAGATCACTACCTTTATATGCTGCTCTTTTATTTGGCTCCCTATGTCTGGATTATTTTTCCCTCTGAAATAAAAATAACAACCCTCCCAAAAAATAGCAAAAGAAAAAGAAACAACAACACACAAACAGGTCTATACCTATATAACTACAATAAAATAATATATATAAGTTTATAACTAAAGGTAATTGCAGCTGTCACACTTTATAATCATTTACTGTAATCAAATAAAATGCCTTTTTTTACTCTTAGCTCTGTGTGATCTCACAGAGAGCAGATATTAACATTGTTATCTCGAGCACGCAGCTGTTGGTGTGAGCACAAAGGCGCCACCGACCTGCTGGTCAAATCTTTCGGTTGAGAGCAGCAGTCAATCAGAAGAAGCCTAGTTTAAAGGGAGAGGGAAAGAAGGTAAAATTCCTTGTTTGAGCCAAAGCATTACTCATCCATCAAACTATTTTCTAACATTTATCCAGGTTCAGGTCGAAGGGGAGCAATCTAAGCAGACAAGCAAACTTCCCTTTTCCTGTCCACCTCTTGCAGCTCATCCAGGGGAACGCTGAGATTTTCCCCAGCCGGCCAAGAGATATAATTTCTGCCCCTGGCCCCAAAACACCTCACCTAGGAGGCGTTTCAGCAGCCATCCTAGTTAGATAGTCGAACCACCTCAACCGGCTCTACTCTGAGTCCCTCTCAAATGACCGAGCTCCTCACACTACCTCTAAGGGAGAACCCAGCCACCCTTCAAAGGAAACTCATTTCTGACGCTTGTATCCGTGACCTCGTTCTTTGGGTCACTACCCAGATCTTGTGACCATAGGTGATAGGGAAGTATATTCACTGGTAAACTGATAGCTTCGCTTTTACACTGTGTACAACTGAATGTGATTACATTCCAAGAAAAGTCAAAAACTACCAATAAGCGTGATGCACGTTTGTCATGTCACGCCAAAAAGTTCCACTGTTTGCTGAAAAACTAGTAAAATTAATAAAAACAAGTAAAAATGCACTGTTCATGATAGCAAACTATAACACTGCTGATTATTTAAAATTATCAATAACAAAACCACTTTCCTGGCATTCTACATTATAAGCAGTGTGTATCAAACCACAGCTCCAACCTGGCATCAACAATTCCTCCACTTTTCATTTTGTGCCCAGCTTTTATACAGAGGTGTAAAGAAGTGGCGTTTTTAAGGTATTTTTGAAAACAAGAAGAATGCAGAATAGTGCCAGCCTCAGCCTGCAAGTGAGAGTGCTGCTGCTACCTTAAAACCACAATTCTCAAGCCACATTTGTCTGGCTGTCATACAGCTGACATGACTGGGGTACAATTTTTCTCGCTAATCTTGCAAAAATAAAAGGTCCTGACAATAGCTGATGACTGGGTGATCACCATGTGAATGTGGCAGCTCCTCCATCCTCCTCATTCATCATCCCAACACACATAGGCAAAAATGCTCATTCGCGCTCACTACGGGTTGTTGTTGGTTTCAATTAGCGGAGGCAACATCTGACACCGGGACACTGGATTCTCTATTGATTGGCTGAAGCTTTAGAAGTGCATGTGTCAAGGGCAACTGGGGTCAAACTGTGGACCCCCAGGATAAGAAAAGATTCAAAGAATGACAGAAGGGAGGGACAGAGGGAGGAGAGAGAGGCAGGCAGACATGGCCTATATAGATATGGCTCTGTAAGAAGAGGGGGTAGAGGAAGATCCATTTAAATGGAACACAAAGCCAGAAGGCCAAGGTGTGTATGCGTATGTGTGTGTGTGTGTTTTCATGTGGTGGTGATGGTGAGAGGATAAGAATAATCTGGTCTGTAAAAAGCAGTTCAATATTCAAGGTAAAATTGCATAAATGCATACTAAATGTTAAAAAATCAGCTTTGGTTAGTCAAGGGTTAAAGTTAGTTTAGGATTGGGAATGACTGTAGCCAGTGCAAACGTGTGCGTGTGTGTGTGTGTGTGTGTGTGTGTGTGTGTGTGTGTGTGTGTGTATGAGTTAGAGTCTGGTGGGGGGGGCGCTTCAGCAGCTGGACAAACAGACTTGGTCTGACTACTGTTCAACTAATGGAGACCACATACACACACAGGCTCAATAACAACAACTTGTGGGCCGTTTCTCATAATGCCAGCACCCTCTTTTATGTGAAAGCTTGATCTTAGAATAATAAGCAGGTTGCATAGCTTGTGGGCTGAGCCTGTTGGGAGGTATCATTGGTGTAAACTCAGAACAATAAAAGGGGCAGAGGACCCCACCTGGAGATAGATGCCGTGTAGCAGCTACCATCTGTCTACAACCATGTAGTCAAGCTCTATGTATTAAATGTCTCTGTGGCAATGAACTTGGGAAAAACAGCAAGCCTGATGTTATCCAAAGGGAAGGTGCAAAGGTAGGTGAGGTGCAAAAATAAGGGTGCTGGTATCTTTCTGTCAACTCCAGCATGTACATCTACTGTTACACCAAGATTTAACTTTGCTGCAGTATTTTCTTTTATGTATTATGTTATGTCTGTTATGTTGTACTTATTATGTTATGTTTCCATCTGTAATAAATTCAAATTGTTTTGTGCCCATACTTTGCTACATTGTTGTGTTGCTGTGTACTGATTTCTGACTTAAACCTCCAACACACAGACATGAGACTCAAAAGCAGCTTCCTTTTTCCAAGATTCATTCTTATACTGTACGCGATGGACACAGTCACCCGCTGCTATTCTGTGTATTCTGAACCCTCAGCGTTAATGTTTTGCCTGGCACCATGTTAGTTTTTTGGAACTACAAGTTACTATATTTGGACAAGAGGCTGGAGTTATCAGGTAATGCTAGCGACCTTGGTTAGCAGGCAACATTTAAGTTGCAAATTCATTCACGTTAAATAACTTAGCCAAGAAACAGAAAAGAAAAAACCCCACTATGTGCAGGTGAAGTTCTTTTTTTAACATCTCTGAGGTTAGCCTATCCTCTCGTCTTTCAAATAATAACTTTTTGCTTTAGTGACTCCCTAGTTTAGAGTTACTAAATTATGTGAATCATCAGATATCACAAACACACCTATTAATTGTTAAATCTAACAGAGTGCTTGCTCCAGCATTGAGCATGGAGAAAAATTGACTATTTTTATATAAAAAGAAGTCTTCTTAAACTATTAGCTATTCTCATTCTATGTATTCCAGTGTGGTAAGAATCTTTATATAAAAATGCGTCACTACTTCAATGTGCTGCTGAACATGAAACTCATTTTTCTGAAGAAGTGAAAACAGTCCCACAATAGAGACACTTGCTTTCAGCTGAATTGCGGTGCAAAAATCTTTATATCAGTTTCATTTCCTTCACACCAACAGCCTGTGAATCGTGCAAAGAAACAGATTTACTCGTTCATGTTGGGAAAATTTTCTTACACTGTGCTAATTTCCAAATACTTAGTTTGCTGTGACCAACAGAGCAGGTGAGCCCGGAGTGTGACAGAACTACAGAGGTGCACATCAAACATTCAGGTGTCTATAAAGATCCAGTTACTGTGTTTGGATGATTTCCTCCTGTTCACTTACTGTGTGGTCGACTATGCTGTAACCACTATGAAAATCTATACTCCCCGACTACACCCAGACACACTGTGCTCACTTTGGTTAGCCTCCCCACTGCCACATCACTTGTTCTGTTACATACATATAAAGTAAACATAGCCCAGAGCACCCATACATTTGTTTCCTGCAACAGGAAATTACATTTCAGCTCTCCATGTCAATAAATAAATAAATAACCCAATGTATATTTTATCCATTATACGTACAAGAGTTATTGTTGATCACCATCTATTAATGAACCATGACTCAAGCCCCTACTGAGATCTTAAGCTTGCAGAAGTGACTGATAGGAAAATAACACTGATACTGTTTTATCCTGCTACAAATAATTTATTTTGTGGTACTTAAATTGTATGACTGCTATATGATTAATGCACTTGTCATCCTCTTTTCTTCTGTGCAAGAAGAAAAGAAAACATAATTCTGGCACACATCAACACAATTCACAAATTTCCAAAACAAAGTCTGCGGCTAGGCCATGGTTAGGGTTAGAGTTGGCTTAGACCTCAAAGGGTTTACTATCAGAAGACAAAAAAAAAAAAAATCATGCAAAATCAACCAGTGCAAGTTGGAAAGTTTGGGGCTTTTGGTCACATAAATGAAGCAAATTTCAAAGTTTGCTTTGGCAGGCATTATTCACTATGCTGTGACGTGTCGTGGAGCAAATTATGACTCAACTAAAGCTTAATCACAAAAGCTTGCCACAGCAGGTAGCTCCATGTATTTGATTTGGCAGGTTTTTATGCCAGATGCCCTTCCTGACACCACCCCAAAGGAATCTGTGTTTCCTTCTGATATCAAACCAAGGATCTTTTACCTTTTAGGTGAATGTGTAAACCACTACACCTTGCAGCCACTGTTAAGCAGAAATGTATAACAGCAGCCACATGTTGGATTTAATTCAGTTTTATTTATATAGCGCCAAATCACCTCCATATGATTTATATAGTAAAGACCCTACAATCAGCTGACCCGCTTTGAATGCTTGCTCATAGGAGGACATCTGATTATTAGGGTTTTCTCAGACCGTGGGAAGGAAAAACTCCCTTTTAACAGGAAGAAACATCTAGCAGAACCAGGCTCAGGGAGGGGCAGCCATCTGCTGCAACCGGCTGGGGGTGAGGAGAGGGAGAAATCTTAACTAAGTGAAGCAGTATAGCAGTAGGAGCTTTACTCCTTAAGCAGACCATTTCTGACTTTACTTTATACTCCTTGCGTGACATATGGGTCCTTCCTTTTAGGGCCTATATTTTGTAAAACCTCCCCAAAGGGGTTCAGGAGTTCAGTTCCTTTTGTTCCTTTTCAAACGTAAAATTACTTAAAAAAGGCAAAAAATGTATTACGACTTTCTTTTTAATCCAGTGATTCCAAACGCCAGCTGCAGAGTAACAGACATTTTAAAGTGAAATGTGGCATCTACCATAGCAGGGGGGGAAAAACAAAAATCTCAGCCAATTCAAAATGGATTTGACTATAGGATTATTACAGTGCATAACTTCAGCACTGACCTAGACATGAACATACACAAATCAAGCAAAAAAAAACAATTTCCACTAGGGTTCTAGCTTCCTTATATCAACAGCCTTGGCTTTATGTTAATAAGCAGGCATGTTTTGATTATGGCCGACTGCCAACTGGATCATAGAAATGCGGCAGACTAGTGGACCGCCATGGTCGAACCGGTCAAACAAACCATCTAAATGATTTCCTCCTCTTTCTGCTGCAGCTGCTGCATTTGGAGTAAGCACACACCAAATCCCAGTTTTTCTCCGCTACACTCCGCCCACAAGGCCAAGATCCTTTACTAAATTATACCATTCTGCTCGTCTCCTCATCTAATATAACATTGAGTGAGCAGCCACTCAAACGCTCGGAATAGTCTGGCAGAAAAGCATCTCTCTGTCAGTTCCCATGAGCTAGAGAACAGGGTAATTTAAAGCCACTTTTCAGGTTCAATACCAGCCTTCCGGAGAAATCGCACATAGAATGAGATCAGCATTTCCTGCTGACTTACTGTGTTTAAGCATAATTGGAAGGCCAGCATTTATTGCACAACTAAACAAAACATATATTCAACGCAAAGAAACTAAGTTAATAGATTGTAGAACATAACTTTCTGAATTTACTCGCCAGACAGATTAAAAAATTCTATCCAGAATTTGCAGATTAGCTGTCAGATCAGTTGTAACTGTTGAATCCGTGCTGCACATGAAATCAAGTAATGTCTGTACAAAAAAGCAATGGCAATCACGGAAGTAGGCTACCCAGATGTTTGCATTCATTAAAAAAGCAGAAGTGGGGCCAATTACTTCCAACAGACTATTGAGAAAAAAAGTAGAACTTGGAAAATAATATATTCAACAGGGTTCAAGTCCTGCATTGTTTGGTTTATGAAGGATGGGACTGTGAGGTACATCAACACAATAATACCAAGACAACTAGCTATGGTTGGTAACCTAATGTTTGGAGGAACGTTATTGCACGTTTTAAGTTATTTCAGACCACAGACTGTAGCTCTTCCATATCCTTGACTTTTTTGACATCTTGCTAGCATACATGTAATCTGGAAGGCTCATTGTCACATGCGACTGTCCAAATATCAATCAAAACTTTCATGTGGTTTGTGATTTGTTTTTAAATTAGCAAAGGCCAGCTTTATCTTCCCTACGCTCAGCCTGAAGTGGACTTCATACTGAGCGGTCCTTGAGGTTTTATGGTTTACTCTTCAACTTTTTTTTTACTTTCCCCCAGTTTCTCATTAATCAGGAGGAAGCGTAAGAGGATTTTAGTTTTATCCACCATGAAAACCTAAAGTGCCAAGTGCGCTGATTTGAAAGTGAAAGAATAATCGAGAGCAGCAAATGTAAATATTGTCCAATCAAGGAAGCAGTTAAGTAGCGAGTTGCATTTTCAGTAAGGTCTGAACTAAATTCAACTTTTTCAAATCCAAAGAGCTATTGCTCAAATAACCTCATTAATACCAGTGACTGTTTAACACAGACAAAATAAATGGCATCAGTATGGTTTACTGATAATCAATAGCCTTGGACAGTTACAGCTCTGCCCTCATCCCCTCTCTTGAGTAGCTTAAGGGGATTTAATCCATCTACTATCTGTTGACATCTAGACTGACACGCTAAAAATCCCTTTCACTGCTGATAAACCTGAGGATTAGACAAACAGCCGAGTAACAGCAGACCCCTGCAGACAATGAAGAAAGCAAAGCTGACTAAGCCTCCGGACCTTACTTTTCAAGTATACAAACAAGTAATCCATTAGCTCAACTGACAGCAGAGTGAAGCAGCTAAGTTGGGTTTGTTTGATCAGCCAATTCCCACAATTTTATCTTGACATTTGTGCAAATGATATTGATCATTCATTGACCACTGGTGATTTTCAATTGTTATTAGTCATTAATTCTAGCCCGATCTTGAGAACTAACAGTGAAGGAATGATAACACCCATGGCAGTAAAAGGCAGTTGCCAGTATACCAAAGAGCTCAAGCAGCTCAGGCATGTCTTATAAAAAAGGAATGCTCCACCTGTGAGTCAGCCACATCACTAGCATAACTCTACTGGGTCCAAAGGCAACTGTCCAGATGCCTAGGGCTGGATTTCAGGGACAACAGTTTAGTGGGAAGAGGGTTTATGTTTCTAGCTTTGCAGCAACTGGACATACATGTAACTGTCTGATAGTTTAGGCACCATGGACTCAAATATGCACACAACTCTCTGTAGCGCCACCAAGGACTAGGCTCAGCAATCAGTCAGACCCCTGATTACCATCGGCAGATCCAACGTCATCAGTGATGTCTTAGACACAAGCCGGTGCGAAGAACTGGAAAAGAGCAGAAAGTCTAACCTGAAATCTAATGAAAATGGTTGCATTATGTACAACAAAAAGATGCTGTTTGAACAGTCCCTGTAATGATATATGAGGGTGATGCAGATCGAGTTCCCACAGCAGTGTCATTTCACTGAACCTTCAACGCAGAATATAAATTATGCTTATTAGTCACATTTCTTCTGAAGCCTTCTGGGTTTTGACATGAACAAGATCAAGATGTCATTTCCTTTTAGCTGTTGTAATGAATTAACCCAATTCAGCAAGAGTGTCTTATATGTATTGTAACTCTGTAGTGAAGAGGGAGGGTTAGGGGCCTGAAGCAGTAATACAGAATGGGGCAGCTGGGGGTTTAAGGTTTTGTCTAGAGCATGGGCTGCAGCCAGAGCTGAGGCTCTCCAGGGAGCTTGGTAAAGGGACCAGGGATGTGGCTGAGGCAGGGCACTGGTGGATAGTGGCACATGCACAACTGTCCCACGGCTGAGGGCTGCTTCAGAACAATAAAAGCCACACCCTCTGGGTTTAATAAGGCATGCCTTCTTCGGACCTATTGTAAGAAGATTACCTTTTCAAAAAGGATTACATGAATGAGGATTAATGTTGACCTTATTGTTGTATTAGCTAGGGATTCTATGCTATTCCGGATATTGAATTTTTTTTAATCCAAATTTTGATACTTCATTCTGAACACCGTCTTCTCAGATGAGGCTGCCCGGCATAAAGGGATAGCAATATTATTGCTACAATTCAGCCACGGTACACAAACACCTACAGGCCAAAATTACGGAAATATCAACCCCCCAAGAAAACATCAGTATAATATTCAAGCTTTCCAGCTTCATGTGCAGGTGTGATAAGCAATCCAAAGAACAAAGGGAGGAGATGAATAATTTAGTTATGGAAAATAAAAACCCAATTAAAAGCATTTATTTAAGTTTATAAGAAAGAAGAAAAAAGGGCGGACAGCAAAATATATGTTCATAAAATATCAGCTAGGAAAGAGCTGCTAACACAACAAAGAGAACAAGAGGCACTCCTTTATCCACCAGCATTATTCTGCGATGAGGTAAGTAGCTTGCTCAACGAAAGTTTTGTAAAATAAACATTATTAGTAATAGAAGTTACTGTCACATCTACACTCATAGTGAGATTATTTCATTTGTATACAAAATGCTGTTTCCTGTCCATGAACATAAAGGTAAGTGTGGTAAATATTCCCGACACCTGGGCAGTAACACATCTTCAATCGACCACATAGGACGCATTATGCTTTCTTCTAAACTCAGATGAAATACTAGATACTGTACACCACACTGCAGAAACGTTTTTAGGACACTGTCAGTCAAGCACTCCAAAACACCAAGTCTGCCTTTGAAGTTTCTCTAAATTACTCTAGAATATTACTACTTTTCTTTGTGGAGTTCCTCAGAACAAAGTACAATGAAATTGTACCTTTTTGAGTGAATCTAATTCAAATTTCTACAAACCTGTTAGATTTCCCATTAAAAAAAAAAAATCTTTCCTACATTTTCCAAGGGGCATGTTCTAAAACGTAGGAGATAAATTGTTAGATAAGGTGTTGTAGACAAAGAAGTGAGACAGTCTAACCACGATGAGTAACCAGCTTTCCGCTTCCTAACACTGCCAAGAAATGAAACCTTATCTGTGGATTGGTGGTTATCTGGGCACCCCCATCCATCTGCTTAGTTAACTGATTCTACCAAGAAGAGTTCAAGCTGAATTTTTCACTCATTATATTGTACCCTTCTAGCGGAACCAAAGATATGAATCAAGGTTCAGTATGTGACACATGTGTGTGTGCGCGCTTTTCTTGACAAACGCCCTGTGCCTCTATTGTAAATCCTGTATGGTCAATAGGATGAGGGAATTGAAAGGGGGTTTCCATTTAAGTACGGTGAATGAAAGCTTGCTCCTAATGAAAAGGAGTATTTATTAGGCTGCCAATCTGACTGTCAGCCAACTCCCGCGAGGGCTTACTGAGGCCTAAGATCCAATCTAGCCAGGAGATAGCAAGCGTATCTGAAGCAGGGTCAACCAAATGTGAGTTGTCTTAACTAAGCTTGGAAAACCGATAAAAGAAGCAGCTTGGAGTTAGAGAAGAGAGGAAAATACAGGCCGAGAGCTTGAACAATGCCTTCTAGTTTCCTTTATCTTCCTAGGGATGCCTGTGGCCACAGTGGTGCCCCAGCAAGTGTTCTCTGCAGATTCTCCACTCCCACACCCTACTACCACAAACACACACACACACACACACACACACACAGAAGAATGTACCATAAGGGACCACCAGCTGTTGCAGTGACCGATACGGGGAACGCCCTAATACTTCTATCATCAGAATCTGGTGTGCACATTGTCCCCCTCTCAAACACTGATGCACCTACTTGGATAGGCTGTTTGCCCTCTCATTTCTTTCCATGCGAGTTCATGTTTCTGATTATGATTAAGCAAACAAGTGCCTTGAAATCACCTAACAACTTAACAACACAGTTACTCATTAACAAGCGCTCATCAAAACTCAGCAAGGGATCACATCCTTTCCTGTTTTTATGATTACGCACCAAGCAACTGATGCCTGTGTTACTAAAAATGCTGCTAAAAATATATCTCACATCCTACTACGGTATGTGACACCCGAGATGAAGGTTATGGATGAGACGGCCTGCTGAGGAGGCGTCTGATTTCAAAAGGAAAAAGCACTCCTTTTACTGTTCCCACTCATTTCCACTTTTCTCGCTGTTGAAAGGCAAACTACTTAACCTACAGTGCAGTCAACACTTGATACCTATAAATCAAAAAGCTCTGTCCTTGCTGCATGTGTGCTGAGCAGTCCTGCTTCTGTGACTCACAGAAAGGGCTAGAAAGCGGTGGTTTGAGCAGCATCACTTTTTCAATGACCAGCTGCAGCTGAAGTGGCCTTCGACCCGTTCCTCTCTGTGTCTGAGAGGTTTGGGCTCCGGAAGAAACCTAAATGCTTGCTGTATGCCACATATAATGAGCATAATGAGCCACAGTTTGATTTCAAAAGCTCTCCATGTAGAAATGGCAGCAGCCCTGCGATACTGTTTTGGGTGTGACCCAGAAGATTTCTTGTTGTATGGAGTCTGAAACCTAACAAAATTTAACAAAAGGTTATAAGTGAAAAACAGAACTAAATTAATAGGTGTTCGTTGAAAGAATATAAAACATTACATGTTATTTTAACCATTCCTGATTTTTATTATCATTCACTTTTTACTATAATTTTAAACTCCTATATTTTTTAATGTCCACTGTATTTTTTTTAACTTTTGGATCTGTGTGTGGGTGTGTTTGTGTAATGAGGTTCACTATCTATTGTCAGTCATACATTAGAAACTCCTGAAACAGTAGCTAAAGCAATGTAACCTAAAATTTAAAGCTATCAAACACACTAGCTAATGTCACTTCAGACTTTTATGTTAGTTCAGAAAATTACAACATATTAAACACAACTTATTATTACTGTCAACTTTGATAAAGACAAGAAAGATGTTGCTAAAAATGAAGACAATATATGAATATATGCAAGTTCTCATTAGCTAATTCAAGCTAAAATGTTTGCTAGGTTATACTAGCTACAGCTCAAAGCAGTACAGCAGTATATGGATCATGGATGCACTGACTGTTAAAGTTTGGTTACCAGTATTTAGAAAAACCTATGAACGACAATGCCATGTTCTTTTATTATTTTTATTCCACTTTTAGCGTTAGGCAAAACCAACATGATTCATTAAAGCTCTACCAATTTACTTACAGACTAATGTTATCAGTTGATATTAGCTAGATGATGATTTACCAATATCATTATTTTTAATAGCCAATAAATAAAAATTTTAAAAGCAAAGAAGAGACAGGGAAAATCATCATTCAGCCATGATACAAGTATTGATGCTGCATAGTTTGTCCACCAGAAGTTACTCTGCAACTTCCCTAATGAGGACAACAGTTAGTTGGAATGCCACACATGCATAAGCAAGTGAATAAATAACACATTTTATATTTTAAAACAAATGCTAAGTCTCCAAATATCAATATTGTCCTCAAATGTCTATAGCAGTTTGGCTCTAATATTCATTACAATCTTTCAGGTCTTCAACACCTTATTTTGTGACACTGTGACACAAATGTTAGCCACCATAATTGGTAATATATTGTTTGCCAATAGGCAATCCAATCAGTCAGTTTGTCTGATATCACGCAAAAATGTTGATACCAACCAATACTGGCAACCATAAGCTATATTGGTATATTTCTTCAAAGAGCATTTACATTTGTTTGATTCGATTTATAGGGTGCCAATTCACAACAGCAGTCACATCAAGGCACTTTATATTGTAAGATAAAAACCCTCAAGGTAACATAAAGTTTTATATTGCCTTTTGCAAACTTTTCATTCAAGCACACAGTCAGCTTACATGGCACAACTGACAAACTGGCTTTAAATCTATGAACAGTGTAACTTTTCTACAAAGTGATAAAGCAATAAAAAGCACTTTCTTTCATCCCCCACAGTCCATCGTGGGTAATGCGATATCGTGCTTTGGAACAGACCATCAGCAAGCAGATGGCCAGCTATTCCAAAAGTGTCTGGATGATAGGACCTACATAAGTAAGGTTCAAGACCGAGCTATGCAGCCATTAAAAATGCATATGAATTGTCCTATCAAAACATTTGACCCCTTTAAAAAAAATGGGAAGAAAGCCTGCTCTCCATCACTGACCTCTCACAAGACTTAGAAGAGAGTTTTTCTGGAGGCTCTGATTTGACTCAATCAATCTAAGCTGTTTCTCATGTTGCTGGATTAAATCTGACAGCTGTTTTAAAACAGGAGAACCAGCTGTTGAGCTACAGTCAAGCTTCCTTTTTTAGCCATTTCAACCAAACCACGCATTCACCCCGCACTCAAGAACATCAATCTATGAGAGAAACATCTCTGTCTTAGGGCGAGCTTCCTCATTGTCTAAAGGCTGATTAGATGTTTCTCGTCACCACACGCGACATAAACAACATCCACAATCATTATCCAACAATGAGAGGGAGTCCATGTTCACGCCTCTAAACGCCGGTGAACTCCGTCAAGTTCAGTGAACACAAAGTGCGTGATTTCTGTTTTCCAAATGAGGCAGTAAAGAGGCAGCCGCATATGTCCGGGAGAATGTTAGCAGGTGAGCAAGGCATTTGACATTTGGCTCGCACAGCTCATGCACATTCCTACATCAGCTGACAAAGAGGGTGCGCACGGTGGTCCCGCTCTGTGTCCATTGTAAAGCAGTCTGGTCTGAGTGTGCTGGGTAAGCTGGCACGGAGACTGCGCGTGACGCTGACAAATTCTGTTATATCCCAACAAACTGCGAGCACAATACTGCAAAATTACAAAGCAGGCCCACCTTCCATGTCAAACAAGTGCCTAATATGAGTTCAAGTTATAATAATACTTGTAAATGTTCCAACATTATGCCACCAAGCAGGTTTCTGTCTTTAACAAAGAAAAACTGAATAAGAATACAAGCTATTATTCTTAATTTTACAAGAGGTTCTTTTGCCACAACTCCCGCATGTTTTTAAATTTTAATCAAGGATGGCCTTGAACTTACCTGTTAGGTGTAAAGCTGGTGAATCAGCCGTCCATAGTGCTGACTGCAGTGAAACGGAGACTCACATCCACGCTAACAAGCAGAAAGTATCTGTTGGGGTTAACCTCTACTTCGCGATTCAGACGGGGAGGAAAAAAGAGAAAGAAAGAATTTCTCAGCGCAGTTTAGAAAAAACAACTGAACGTAGAAAGAAAGTCCCAGTCCTGTCCGGTGGGTGTGTGTGGGTGTTACCCTCAGAACCAGGAGCGGTCTGTTGTTTGACCGCAGGACGGGGACCTCTACTCAGCTGAGAGGGTTCAACAGCTTTGCGGCTGAGTGAGCGTCAACGTCCGAGTCTGTACCCGCGAGACCGGATGATAGCCTAGCCTAGAAAATAAAAGCCTCGACTGTTTTATACCGGAAAAGACATTTTATTTAGTAGTAGTAGAAAATATCTCCACTTCTATTTTTTTTTCACTGTGGATTGGATGACTGAAAATATGTTTAAATTTAACAAATCCCTCAATTAGTTGTCGGAAGAGTCCATAAAGTTAATTCATTTCAATTCAGTTTTATTCATACAGCACCAAATCACAACAACAGTCGCCTGAAGGCGCTTTATATTGTAAGGTAGAAACTACAATGATACATACAGAGAAAAACCCCATCATATGATCCCCTATGAGCAAGCACTTTGGCGACAGTGGGAAGGAAAAACTCCCTTTTAACAGAAAGAAACCTCGGCAAAACCAGGCTCAGGGAGGGCCGCGACCTGTGCGTGCGTAATTCAGGCCTCGAGCCTAACTAATAATAATTGCTGTTATTATAAGTAGAAATAGTTGTCAGTAAAAGGTGTGTAAGTCTTGAGGATCATAACAGATATTTGTATTTACATTCACCTGCTTCTTTCTGCAGTTGGCTGTGGATAACACAATGTGCTTGCATATACTTTCTATATACAAGCTGTATGTTCTTGGAATATGGAAATAATTCAAAAGTGCCCTGGTAAGTTCAATTAACAACATTAACAACACCTACCACGGTCTAACCCAAATTATGTTCTTACTTGGTTTAAATGAGTGCATTTAACCTAATTTAAAGTAGTTTTTCAAACTTCACTTATTGATATTGAGTTAAGTGTACTTCTTGCCCAAATATACCAAGGAGCATAGTTGTGCAGACTTGTTTCAGTTTGTAGTTTGTACTTGACGTTGTTTTTCTAAAGTGTTGCTGTAGCTGTGCGGTGTATGACGGACAGGAATGGAGCAAAACTGAGATCTCACATGATGTGTATAGTGTGGACTCAACTTCACCTTAATTTTTTTCTTTTTTGCTTTTTTTGTGACAAAACAAGCTTCTTAATAACAACTTGATAAATGTCTAGAGAGAAAGGGAAATAGGGAGGGAAAGCCTGCACAACTGCCTCAAAAAAGCAAAACCAGAAGAATACAAAACTCTCTTTCTTTCTCTCTCACACACACACTTTATCTTGCTTATAGCTGTCTCCATCTTCAGTAACTTCATCCTTACTTCCGTGTTCTATATCGAGGCTCTATAACATGAGAGGATTATTTTGAAAATCCACATCAGACGTATTGCACTTCTCCTGTTGGCTTGACAGCAGGGTGTAAGTTCATGGAGCGTGGTGACAGATTTCATGTAGCACGGATGTACATTAAAACTTGATCAGACCACATGCTGAGAGAAAAGTATATATTCTCGGACAGTTCAGTATTATCTGTAATTGGGATTACCTTTACTTATTAGTTTGGATAACAGTATGTGACCAGGGTTCACTAAGGTTCAGATGATCATGATGACGAAAGCTGTCATCACGAATCTTTGAGGAAGTTTTGTGGTTGTTGTTGTTTGTTTAAATCTCCAGTGAAGTCGAGTTTGTAAGTCCTTCAGGATGAAAATGAAGTGACGTCAAAAGCCGGGACTCTTCCCCTTGTCTGCACCAACCACAACGATGTGTGACTGCCCTCTGCTGGCAGAGGGTCAGCTTTACTTCCCAAGTGTGACGTGTGCCTGAATGTTTCTGGTGCTGAGATATTTTCATAAAAGAACAGAGGTCGAATCTGGAGCTCTCCCACATATTCCTTGTTTGTTTACCTTTTTCAAACACTTGTCCTTTGTTGTGCGCAGACAAAGTAAACAACATGTTAGCCCACATTCAGATAGTATTTGATTAAGGTAAGTCATAGATTCCTTGCAGACTATGAAATATTGGTAAGCATTGCTCTGTATTTCTTTTATGCTGGCAGTCGTATATCACTGCTGGAGACTACGAGATAAATAATCTTTGAGTTTCAAACTAAATCTTAGTCAAAATATGACTTTTTTTTTCATATTTATTCATTTGTTGGAATGTAGATATTTTTCAAAACAAACAATTATTTATGAATCCCACTACATTGGTGCTGCTTTAAAGAGTCTCCCATAATACATGATTAAATATTTGTGATTTCTCAGATGTCATATACAGCTGACGCTACTTTTAGGAAAGTTAAGGTTGGTGGTTCAGTCCCACATGTCCTTGGCTAAGATGCAAACCCTGAGTGTGAATATTGAACAGAAAGCACTTAAGCACAGAATCTGTGAATGCTGTATAAGAACCATTTTCCATTTACTGTGACCTAGCATAGCCACAGCAAGAGGGTTTGAATCCTTCAGACAGTGTTCTCCCTCAGCCCGTGTGGGTTCTCTCCAGGTTGCCTCCAAAGACATGCATGTTAAGTCACTGGTCGTGGGTGTAATGGGGTGTGAATGGTTGTCTGTCTCTATGTGTTAGCCAAGCAGCAGGTCGGTGACCTGTCCAGGGTGTAGGCTGTCTCTGGCCCCATTTCTGGGGAAGGCCCTTCTATGCAAAGCTACAAACCCACAGTCTATCCTTACCAAGATAATGATACCCTCAGCCTGTCATAGTAAACGTTGTAAATGTTTATAGTGTTTCCTCTACCCAACCTTTTTTTTGTTCCTGTTTTATGTAGCTGAAAAATCTATTCAAAGTTTTAGCCGTTTTGTTTGTCCATGTGAATATGAGGGTAGCTGCAAGAAAGACAAAAGAAAAAATAACAGTGTTTAATTATTCAGATAAAAATTACTCTCCTAGCCTGGCTTAAAACAATGGCTTAAACCAGTTTTTTTCTGTTTTATATCTTCTGGTTAATCCCCAAAAGTTGATTCTGTTCATCTGGACGTAGTATTTTCAGTGGGAGAAACGTTTCATCACTCATCCAAGTGACTTCTTCAGTCTCAGCTGACTGCAGGTTTCCCCAGCCTCATAAACAGTACATTTGTACAGTTCAGTAATGACTGAAACTAGCACCACTGAAGGAACAATGGGCTGGGAGCTCAGATCCTTGATCATTAATATGCAAATTCTCATGACCATTGATCAACAACCACTGATCAAAGCCCATTGATCAAAGCCCATGAGTACCATTCACAGAGAGTTGGGCAATGGTTGCAATCACAGCACTGTAAGGTTACATCCACACTAATGCGTTTTCGTTTGAAAACGCATCGTTTTCTCTCAGTTTCGGCCTCCCGTCCACACTGAGACGGCGTTTTCGCTCAAGGAAAACGTAGCGTTTTGAAAACGCTCTCGAAAAAGAATACATTTGAAAACGGTGCTTTCGTGTCACAGTGTGGACAGCGAAAACTGAGACTTTTCGAAAATGATGACACATTTTAGTCATGTGATGCAGTCATGTGACCAATTAAACTAAGATAGCGGAGGGCATTATACAGCAGTTGTTTTGTTTGCTCTCAATTTTGACAGCCCCATTAAAGATTAATATCAGTTTGTACATGCTCCAGATAGCTTTTCTTCAAATTCTGCAACTCTCACTCGCTTTTGCAACTTTGTACTTTTGTGTTACTCGCAGCAGTTACTTGTTAGTCCATTTTAAAAACTCGGTGCTTTTCCTCGACATTTTGCCGCGACGTTTCAAAGAGCCGGTGTTGTGCCAAAAACTGATTGTCTGCCAAAAACTGATTTCCGGTATTTGCCAAAAACTGATTGCTCGTATTTAAACTTCTATAAGTAACTTGTTGGGCTATAATATGTGAAACATATGTCAAATGCATCCCTCATGGATGACATAAAGTCATCTTGAGCCACAAACAACATTCGTGTAACAAGGTAGAAGCCGCAATCAGTTGTTGGCAGTGACTTTTATATAACCTTTATTTATGCAGTTAAAAAAAATCTCATTAACATTAAAAATGTCTTTTGTAATGAGTAAGTTGGCCAAAAGGACAGCAGAAATGACAGCAAATATTACAATAGTTCTGTAAAAATATTTTAAGTGGGGATAAAGGACCGGATTGGTTATAATGTAAGTACAATAACACAGAGTTGTAAAGATACTTGAAAAACAGATAGTTTTTAAATTCTATATATAACCCCTTTATAAACCCTGTTCACCGAAGTCTATTTACCAACATACGTAAAGATATTACACATAAAAAATACACAGAAACATTGGAAATCCGTTTTTTGGCAGGCAATCACTTTTTGGCACAACACCCAGAAAGTAAATAAACGACAGACAGAAACGAGGCAGGTTGAATCGTCTTGCGTTTCACTCATGCGCAGTACTGGAACGTAAGCGTTTTCGGCCGTTTCAATGTGGACGCACAACTCTGTGAAAACTACTGAAAACAACAGTGTGGACGCAGAGCGTTTTCAGAGGAAAACACCGTTTTCAAATCTATCCGGGCTAGTGTGGACGTAGCCTTAGATGGCGAAAGATGTACCCTTAGTACCCTCACCCACCTGGAGCAGAAGAATTCCTATTCCGTTTGCTCTTCGTGGACTTCTCATCCGCTTTCAATACAATTATCCCGCAGACACTGGTTGACAAATTACTGACCCTGGGACTGAGCTCCTCTCTTTGTAACTGGGTCCTGACTTCCTGACCAACAGACCGCAGTCTGTGAGGATCCACAACGTCTCCTCATCTTCCATAGTCCTCAGCACTGTCCCCTCCTGTTCACACTGCTTACATATGACTGCTCACCCAACCATCCAGGCTGTCATACTGTGAAGTTTGCGGACGACACAGCTGTGGTTGGTTGCATCACAAACAATGATGAGACCGGCTAGGAGGAGGTGGAACACTTGGAGGACTGGTGCAGGCAAAACAATCTCTGCTTAAATGAGAAGAAGACTAAGGAGATGATTGTGGACTTCAGGAGGGGAAGACACACACACACCCCTGCACATTGGAGGATCTGCAGTCGAAGTAGTACCCAGCTACAAGTACCTGGGTACTTACCTGGATAGCAACCTCACCTGGAAAAACAACACTTCCAGCCTGATCAGGAAGGCTCACCAGAGGCTCTGCTTCCTGAGGAGGTTGAAGCGTGCAGGAATGGAGAGCTCAGTCCTCATCTCCTTCTACAGATGTGCGGTGGAGAGTGTTCTGTGCTCTGGCATCAACATGTGGCCCGGAAACTGCACTGTGGCAGAGAGGAAAGCTCTACAGAGGGTGGTGAAGGCTGCACAGAGAGTAGTCGGAGGCAGCCTCCCAACCGTCACAGACATATACACCTCCAGATGCAGGAAGAGGGCCACCTGTATCATGAAGGACCCCACTCACCCAGCACACACACTCTTTGTCCTGCTCCCCTCAGGAAGGAGGCTGAGGAGCATTAAATGCAAAACCACCAGACTGAGAAACAGCTTCATTCCAGAAGCTGTGAGACTTCTCAGTGCATAAATGGACAAGAACTGCTATTGTAGCACCTTAACCACTACTGACACTTACTGACACTGTCACTTTATCAATGCTGGCATCATGCCCTTTGCTGCTAAAGTATTTATTTACACCTATATTTATACCCACACTCCATACCCATGCTCCATACTGGTACTCAGGTTGTTGCACTCTAGTTATAGTATTATTTATTGTATTGTCTTATTACTTGTCATTTCTGTTTGTTAAAAAAACAAAAGCAAAAAACAAACAAAAAAACCCAACTATTTATTATAACTTTAAGGAAAAAATTCTGTTTCTTCATTATTTTTGTTTCTTTTCACTCTGGACCATGTGTACATAATTTCGTTCCACCTCATGTTAACTGTCATGGCTCTGGGTCCGTTGGACCCAGTATGTTGAGTTTATTATATTATGATTTGTTCTCGTATTCTCTTGTTGTGCTATTAGTGATTATGATGATGATTATTACTTCTGGTTTAGGTTTTGTTTTCTCGCCCTCATGTTTAGTTCAGGTTCCATGTGTTTTATTCTGTCTCTCTTTCAGTGTCCTGTCTGCATCCTCGTGTAGTGTTCTCTTGTTTCCTGTTTTATGGTGAAGGTCTGCGTCTCTTGTGAATGTGTTCAGTTTTACCTGTTGTCTCGTCTTGTTAATTACTCCCAGCTGTGTCCACCACCTCTGTGTAATCTCCCTGTGTTTCTCTGTGTGTATTTAAGTCGGGTCTTCTGTCTTTGTAGTTGCTGGTTCGTCTGCGTTATTTGGTATGTTATGGTCTGCGTCTCTCCGTCCGTCATTCTGTGTATTTCCCCGTGCCTCCCTGCATCTCTGTTTCTGTTAGTTTTTCCCAGTTTAGGTTTTCTTAGTTTTACGGTCATCCTCGCCATCTCTGTTGGATTTACTTTTGGGTAATAAACTCACTTGCACCAGAGCTGCCGCATCTTGGGTCCTTAATAATTCACACATGGCTTGCCCCGGCAATCCGTGACATTAACATGTGATGCCAATGACAAATAAAGCTCCTTGAATCTTTAGGCCCCCTCCTCGATTCAGAGATGGTCTTTCCCTTTTCACGTAAATGGCCTCCTTGACTCCACACTCAAACCAGCGTTCCTCCCTGTCCAGGCTCTGTTCATCCTCATCATTGGAAGAGTGTCCACTGGCCTGTAGGTGTAAATAGACTGGAGAGTCCTGGCCTGACGAGGTGGCTCTTCTGTGTTGTGCCATCCGCTTCGCCAGAGGTTGTTTGGTTTACACTTCATATTCACCCTAGACTAATGTATTACACACACACATAAACAAAAACTAAAAACATTTTCTCTTTAAATTCAGGTAATTTTAGTTAGTTTTGTGAACGTTCATTAGTTTTAGTTTTTCCTTTTTTTTTTTGCAAAGTCTCATTTTTATTTTTATTTCCGTTAATGAAAGTGTTTTTTTACTTGTAGTTTTTCTTATTTCGTTAGTTTTTGTTAACGCTAATAACCTTTGTGTATACAGTAATTGTAACAGCAGATTAACTCTTTAGTATTTATTCAACAATACATAAAAGATAAAAGCCTTCAGCTTTCAGGCCCCTCTTCTGTGGAACCAGCTTCCAGTTTAGATTCAGGAGACAGGCAGTCTTTTTGCTAAAGCATATAGTTAGGGCTGGATCAGGTGACCCTGAATCCTCCCCTAGTTATGCTCCAATAGGTGTAGGCTGCTGGCTGTGGCGTGTCCAGCGGGGTGGCCTGGGGGGGCACAGGCCACCCCCCCAACCAGACTGGCCACCCCAGGTGCCACCCCGAAGCCAAAACAATAAAATCCAATGAAATATCAAATGTACGATTATGTTTTCACAGTGAAGCTCAGATATCCGAGTGTAAGTGAATGCAGCATCGGCTTCTGCGCTATGAGCATCATGTTAGCAAAGGTAGGAGAGCCAAGAACGAAAGACAGCACCACAGAAAACAGTTTTTCGTGAAAGATTAACAGTTTAACATAGCTGGACTGGCCATCGAGCATGGCGGAGCTTCCACGGCGGCTAGCAGGTGGATGAGGGAAGGGTAGGCAGGAGGAGGAGAGACCCAAGGCAGCTGCCAGTCCGAGTGTCAGGAGAACTGAACTTCAGGTAAGAAGTTATGACCTGCAGTCTATCTGGGTCAGATATAAACCAAGTTTAGGTGGAATTTATTTTCGTTGTGCTGACTTTTTACAGTCAGTTACAATAACTCTTACTGCGTACTAGCTAGCATGATGGAGTTTCTATACAGCTGGGCGGATGCTGTGATGTTACTGATGGTGAACTTTATTTTATTCATAAGGTTAGTTAGTAGAGTTGCCAACGGCTCCTTAAAAATTGAATGGTCCCTCATTCAGAGACAATATTACAGGTTTTGTATTGAGCTGAGAAGAGACGCAGTTTGTCCCGTATTTTCGCTATAATGAAAAAAAAGACACAAAGCTGGAGTTATTCTGTGTCTTTGCTGCACAGCTGCCTCCTCTTCTCTCATTCTCTCCCCTCCCTCTCCTGTTGCTACTTCAATCATGAAACTGATCAATGATCAGCTGATCGGCTTTTCTTTTTGTTTGTTTATCGCCCACTTTGCGCCAGAAAGAGGAAACCAGCAGATGTCGCGCTAAACAACAGCAGCACGTTTAAGCTTGATCAGCTGTTGTTAGAATTTATTTAATATTAATTTCTAGTATCAGCTGATGTTTGCTGGAGCCACAGCTGTAAAGCTGCTGGTCATGATGTCGGTTTGGACATGTGGGGAGAGGGAAACATGAAGATGAAACCAGGAGATGTCCTTACTGAATCATCAGAGCTGAACAGGTGATGGAGAAACAGGTTTACATTTTAGGTGACATGGATGAGTTGAAGGGAAGTTATGAGCTGTTTCTGAGAGACCAATAACACCAGGATCCTTTTCTACATAGCTGACAGCTGGTAACTGTGCAGAGGCGGGTCTAGCAAAGTTATGCCAGGGGGCCAGGTAGGGCATTAACAGGGAAAGGGGGGCACAAAGAAATACTTTTCTTACTTATTCTCATTTAAAATATCTAGCTTTTATTAAATAATTATCTGAATCTTGCGAACAGTTTTTATCTGACGTAAAATTGATAGAAATCATACATATACCAACAAGACTGTACATCACTGTCACAACAGCGTTTGTTTTCATTCAAAGGCTTTATGGCTTTAATACCTGGTGGGCGGTCTGTAGTCAAAATGCCCAATTTTTGTACCAGTCCAGCCCTGCAGGTTAATACTGGCAGTGTCACCATGCCAGCTGACTGTATTTCATCATCAGCCAGTGTTGTTCTTTATACATCAGTATTACCAAAGTTTATCATAAGGCAGCATAGAAAGTATTTACTTGCTTTCAGGTTTCATTCAAATGTTAGTCTTTTCATTTGTTTCCCCACTTTTTTCCTGTTTCAAAATCAAACACCAGTTTGTAAGAAGATTATCTTCTTTTTTTAATAGGCAGATAAAGTTTTGCATTGGCTAATTTGGCAATTTTATGTTAAAAATGTTTGTATTTTAATATTCAAAAATGTTTTTGCCCAAAACATATGTGCCCTATATGTCAGTAAAAATACTACGCAAATATTGCTGTCCTTGAATGCTGAGTAAACACTGACAAAGCACTGATTGTATCTCTTGTACTTCATCAATGCAGTATCTAAAAACTTTGCACCGTAGTGGTTAAAACCTCATTCTAATAAGAGTCAAAAGCAAATTCAGTTATTAGGTTTACAGGGTTATTGAATGATGGTTAACGGTTGGTAGATTTTTTTTTTTTTTAACATTATCTGCCAATTACATCTGCCACCCTTCTCCAAATCTGTGCCCCTACCTGGCCCCCCCAACAAAAATTTTCTAGACACGCCACTGGCTGCTGGGGGCGGGATCCATACAATACATTCTCACTTTCACCTCAATACAAAGCACCTTGAGGCAATTGTTGTTTTGATTTGGTGCAATATAAATGAAATTGAATTGAAAATATGTTAGGAGTGCGCAGTGCAGAAAATCTACAAAATAATAATAATAATAATAATAATAATAATAATAATAATAATAATAATAATAATAATAGTAAAAATCGAACCTGGATTGAAATTAAAGTAAATACATAACAATTGATTCTGTGCGCTGTGTGAGTCAGTGAGTGACTGGTGACTGGCGACTCCAGCCCATGATGCAACTCACATTCATATAAACGCTAATCAGCGTCGTTGACGGGTTATGACGGCGTCCTTATGTGCCGACACCATTGACTGTACAGTCAATGGCCGACACCGGTGTTTTAGCTGGCAAAGCGGTGTGGCCGATGTGGAGTGAAGACACGCTAATGACGAAGTGTACACACATTGGAGATGTGAGCAGGACAGACGGAACAATTAAGGTCAAGTTTACGTTCTCAGTCAGATTTGTGCTTATCTCGTGTCCTTTATTTCCAAATAATCGTGTCATTATCAGTGATGGGAATAATGGTCGTTACTTTTTTCATTAACTAGTAATCTGAATAATTGTTATTTCTATTGTTACATCGCCGTTACTAAGAAGAAAATGCGGTGTTGACTCGTTACTATTTTTTAACAGACAGATGGTTGTCTTCAGCTTACTGGGAGTTGGGGCTGGGGAGGGAGGGGGCGCAATCGCACAAGTGTTGCTGATTAGCTGAGTTGAGTACGTGGTTTAATTATTAAACATGGGTTACCCACGTACTCAACTCTGCTGTTTAATCCATAAAAATATTTAATTTGCAAACGTGTCACTATTTGAAGGGAAATAAACAGGCTTTCCAATGGTGTAAGATTGATTGCCACAAATCATTTTGCACTGTTTTGTTGTGAGCTGTTGCATCTGTGGATGCCAAAGAGAAAACTTTCATAATATTGGCTGGATACTGAGCTGACTATACCTGTCTTCCACGTGTAGCACAAGCGTTTACTAGTATAAGGCTGTAAAATTTCAATTTACAAAGCCAGTTACGAAAACTGTTAATACTTCCATTTACCATTGAGCAAGGCATTTGATAGATGCTATTAGGAATGCTTTCAAAAGGCATCAACAGCACAGATACAGTGGATATCATTCACAGAACAATGTTTTCAAGCAGGATGTAAACATTTTTATTTCAGCTGTTAGACTGTTGTAATTTGACATTTTATTGTGCTTTAAATGAGACAAAATTAAATGTTCACACTTCAGATGTTTTGGTATATCCAATTTTTTATTTGATTGGTCAATCGTAATTTTTCATGGGTAAGATGTTATAATACCCTGGTTCACTCAGTGACTTACTCTGTCTCCTACAAATCATCTTTAATTCAGTTCAATTCAATTCAACAGTATTTACATACAAATGGATTGAACTGAACTTTGTGGTTTGCAGCTGTCATTTTGTAAAGATTGGTTTTCCACATGTGCTGAGCCTCCTGCAGGTGGAATCTCAGTGCATCCATTTCATTAGTCTCATGGACATCTGCCATCATTTGGTATAAAGTGAGGATTGGGCTGTGGTTGAGATGGCCCATTATTGGTTCTAAGGTCAGGATTAGGCTGATGTTGCACAAGCCCTCGATTCGGTAAATACTGTGGATTGTGCCAATGTTGCCCACGCCCATTATTGGGTTTAAAGTGGGCATTGGGCTGATGTGGCCAAAGCCTTGATTGGGTCGAGGGCTTCTGGCTCTGGGGTTTGCATTTTTCTGCATTTTCTTCTTATTTTCACCTTTTGGTTTGGCAGATGGAGTCGACTCATTTGGTCCCTGGTTTTTCCCTCTTGGGTTTGGGTTTGCTGCATCGCTCTTGTGTTATATTGCATAGTATTAAACTGTAAGTCTGAAATAGGTGAGTTTTAAGGGGCATTCACTCAGGACAAAATAACAAAGTGATAATCACCGCAGGGATGCGTGCATGAGTAAATGCCGTAGAGGAGACAATGATCAGGCAACCAACTGCTGCCACAGCCACTCCTTAAATACCTGGTCTTGATGAAGGGGAATGACAAATGTGATGGAAAATTTGTGTTTCACCTTCTCTAACCTCTGTGTACTATTCATATGTATTTGTAACTTTCTTGTAAAAAGTTGTAGCTGTTTTTCAGTCTTCATAAACTCTAACTGTAAGCTTTTCTCAAGGCCATGACACAGTTAATTACCAAACTGGTGCCTACATGACGGTGAGAATCTCACTCCCAACCACCGATTAGACAAGACTGCATCCATGCGACGCATATACAGAGTACACAGGACCAATGTGTACCTAATAAAGTGGCCGGTACATTTATTTTCAGAAGAGCTATATATATAGCTCTATATCAAATTATATATATAAACTCTCTTATATTATATATATAGCACTTATATATAATTATATATATATAAGCGCTATATATAAACTTAGAAAAAAACATGTTGTTGTATAATATTTAAAAGAACAAAAAGCTAAGCTAGAGTGAGTTCAGGGCCCAGTTAAGCTTACCTCCTCTATCAGGAAAAGTTTATGTTCTGGAAAAAATCAAAATGTTAATCGTCATATTCAGTGTTCCCAAATAAGGCACACAAGGGAGCTCTCCCCACTAGTTGTTGTGATATAAGTAAGGAAGTAATGCATAGTAAATGCAGCTACACTGCTTTGAGTTCATAATTATCACTTCCTGTCTGTCTAAAATCCTTTTTTTTTTCATTCGTTTTCACACCTTTCCAGGACTTGCTCCTGTACGCACACACACACCTTCATCTGTCACCTTCTTATGTTCTCCGGGTGGCTCTTCTGTGTATCCTACTACTAACACATCCTCATCCTTCCATCCTTTAACAACAACAAAGCTGGCACTCAAACAGCACAGGATACGACTCCTTCATGAACAGCACACACAGTCTCAGTTTTGGTGTTATGTTCAAACACAGGGTTTGTTTTCAGGTTTCATTGCCTCAGTGAACTGAAAGTACATAACCCTAACAGTAAAATATGAGTGCTGAAAGTTCCTCTGGTGCCATCCAGTGGTATGTTCAATGCACTTCACTATTCCTATTAATATAACATCTGAAAAGGAAAGAAGTGTCAAAGTCATGCTGTCATAGTAAAAAAAGTTTTTCTTAAACTCGAACCAAATAAAAAATATTTTAAAAATCTGGTCTCAGATTTGTTATTTTAGTGTCCCTTCTACACATATCTGTCCAGGTTAGTAAATTTCTTTTTAGTTTCAGGAAAAAATGGTGCCCCCAGTTAAGCACAGCAGGGTAAAATAGGCAGAATAACACGCTGTATTGTGGGCTGGCTTACGCTGTCAACAGGTAAGCATTTTTCCAGTGATATGGGTGAAAAAAGAAACATATATATATATATATGATTAAAAAAGAAAAAAGGGTGCTCGAGGTATAAATAAACAACGTATAAATCAAGTGAAACACTGGACACAGCTCTTGTGTTTTACATGCTTTGGAATTTGTGCTGTTCTTTAGATTCTCTAGATAATTGTGGTCATTTTTGTGGTCTTCTTTTGCGGCTCTTTCAGTGAATTTTAGTCAGAGCGTGGTGAAACTTGGTGTTTGGAATCGGTGATAGCTCTGGAAGATAACCAGCCTTTCTTTATCCGGTTACATGAGGTCTGATGAATTTGTGGTTCAGTTTTGTTTGTTTAGTGGACTTAGTGTGCATTTACGTAACTGCTCTTTTAATCATGGCTTGTTTTCGTTGTGTTTGGTGGTTGTAGAAATGGTTTATATGAGATTTTAGCTGAGATGTGCCCACAGAGTGAATGTAAAATGCAAATGAAGCAGTAGAAAAAGTCTACGTCATTTCCTGGATGCTGTACGAAAAGAAACGGTAAGAAATCGAAGGCGTGACCGTTATGACTTGTAATATAATATCTGTGTGTGCGCTGAGTAAGTCCTCTGTAAAATGGCAGAGTGGGATCAGGTTCGCCACAACTTGTTCTCCAGGGACTCCTCTCTGCAAAAGTTAGCCTTACAGAGGATATCGGCTTGGAGGGACAGGTGTCCTAAGATATCTTCTGTGGAGATTGACTGCACGGCGGATGTGGTTCGCTGCCAGGTGCGTGACCGGTCCGGACCGCTAAACAAGAAAGAGATGGCGATGATGTACGAGATGGCCTTGGTGAGGTTTGTTAGCCTCATCACAGAGGGCAAAAAGAGGAGGAAGCCCCGGACGATGAAGACGGGGCTAAAAAGCTAAACATCCCAGAGTGGTTGGTCGATGTGAGGCACAGGCAAGTTCACCGGAAGACTCCTCCATCCCTGAAGTCATTGCTACAGGGATGTGAGGCGGCCCTGGAGTGGCTCAAAGAAGAGTACTGGGCCAAGTATAAGGAGACTGGCCTCAAGTGGCAGGAAGGTGGGGGGCAGTGGCGGTGGACGCCGGGCGTACAGGGTCTGCTCCTCACTGAGTTAACTGGCGTGTTTTGTGATTTGTCTTTTGGTGGTTTGGTGTGTGAGTGAGGTAAGTAGGAGAGTCGGCCGAAGGCCTGTACAGGTCCGGTAACGGTCTCCTGCAGACTTCTTCTCATAGACCAGGGTTGGCGCCCGATGGAGAGCGGGAGGAGTGAGTGGAATAGTATGGATGGTAGTGAAGAGGAAGAGATTGGCGGTCAGGGTGACGAGAATGAGTGGGAAAGGGAGGGAAGAGGTGCAGAGCTAGTGAAAGGAAGAGGAAAAAGAGAAGTGAGGGTAGTACGGAAGGGACTGACAGTGAAGGTAATGAAGAAGGAACGAATCCGAGTATGAATGTCATTGTCAGGTTTGAGGAAGAGGGTGTGAAGAAAATAGATCCACTTAAGCTGACAAGAGCACTTAAGGCACAAGTTGGGGAAATCAAGTATGCTAAGATCCTCAGAGATGGAAATTTACTGGTGGGTTGTAACACAGAAGTGCAGGTGGAAAGAGCAAGGAAACTTGTGGGGGTGTGCAAAGTCAAAGTGAAGACTACTGCAAGAGTAGGGGAAAGGAGCACTAGTGGAAATAAAGGAGTTATTGTGGGTGTGCTGTTGAATGTAAATATGAAAGACCTGATGGAGAATTTGAAACTGAGAAATGGGGAAGTTAAAGGAGCAAGGAGAATGACGAGAGGTCCAGAGAAAGTAGAAACAGAAACTGTGGTGGTGGAATTTGACACGAAAGAGGTACCAAAAGAGGTCTTCTTTGGATTAATAAGATTCAGTGTGAGGGAGTTTGTGCCTAAACCAATGAGGTGTTTCAATTGCCAAGAATTTGGACATATTGCCAAAGTGTGTAAAGGGAAGAGGAGATGTGCTCGATGTTCTGGTGATCATGAATATGGGAAGTGTGGTGTGGGAGTAAAACCTAAATGCTGTAATTGTGGAGGGGAGCACAGTGTTGCTTTTTGGGGATGTGAAGTGTTGAGGCAGCAGACAGTCGTTCAAAAAACCAGGGTACTGCAGAGAGTGACATATGCAGAGGCATGTAAAATGGTGGAGCAAGAGAGACAGATTGGGAAACACAGGGTAGAGGAGAAACAAGTAATGGAGAAGGTTATGGCAATGGTTGAAAGGAAAATAGAAGAAGAGAAGAAGAAGATGGTGACATTGGTTGCGGGGGTAATAAATGCAACTTCAGATGTGAAGTCCAAGACAGAGAGGATCCAGATTATTGTGAAGGCGGCATGTCATAGTTTAGACATGAAGAATATCAGGTGGGAGGATATAAGAGGTGAACTAATTAGTCAGGCAAGTCAAGAGGGATAATGTGGTGGTTAGTTCTTATAACCATATTACTCTTACAGTGGAATGCCAGGAGTCTCTTGTCAAATGGTCAAGATTTTAAGCAGTTTATATATGAACAGACAGAAAAACCTGACCTAATTTGTATTCAGGAAACATGGTTGAAGCCTTTTTTGGATTTTAGAGTGTATGGGTATATTGCTGTTAGATATGATAGGGAAGAAGGGACTAGTGCTGGGTGTCTTACGTTGATTAAGGAAGGTATTCCGTACAAGATAGGTGACAGGGAAGGGGATTTGGAGTATGTAGTGATACAGGTTTGGATGGGAGGGAAGGTGATTATGGTTGTTAATTTTTATAATCCTTGTAAAAAGTTAGAGTTAAATAAGCTGGAGGAACTGGACATGAAAGGAAATATTACATGGTGTGGGGATTTTAATGCACACCATTTGTTATGGGGGAGTGACAAAACAGACTACAATGGGGGAGTGTTAGAGGAATTTCTGGACAGTAAAAATCTTGTATGTTTGAATGATGGGAGGAAGACACGAATTGATATTAGCTCTGGTAAGGAATCCGTATTAGACTTGACTTTTGCTTCTAGTTCTTTGGCGCCATTATGTGAATGGCGAGTAAACAATAAGTCGTTTGGTAGTGATCATTATCTGGTTGTGAGTAAAATAAGGTTTGGTCACATGCAGGTACCTGAAACGTTAGGGGGGAAGTGGGTGTTTGGGAAGGCGAATTGGGGGAAGTTTAGTAGGGTTTGTGAGAGGAAGCTTTTACAAGTTCAAAATCATTTGAGTGTCGAAGATATGACTCACAAAATCAGTCAATGTATTCTAAGCGCTGCTGAGGAGGCTATTCCAAAGACAACAGGGAGAGTTAGAAGGAGAGCAGTCCCATGGTGGACTGCTGAATGTCAGTTAGTAGTTAGAGAACGAAATAGAGCATTTAAGTTGGTCAAACGGTCTCATAATTTTCAACACTTAATTGACTACAAAAAAGCACAAGCAAGAGTCAGAAGTACAATAAGAACTAAGAGAACGTACTGGAGAAATTTATGTAGTACACTTGGTAGTAGTACTCAATTGGGGGAAGTGTGGGGGATGATCAGGAAAATGGGGGGAGACAGAAGAGACTGGAGTTATCCAATTCTTGAAAAGAATAATCAAGTAGCTGTTACTGATGGGGAAAAAGTTGATTTGTTGGCAAGTACTTTTGTTGATGTACATAGTGGGAGAAATTTATCAGAGGAAAGTAAACGAGGAAGAGGGAGAACTAAAGAAAGACATCTTGACGTTTTAGGGAGGAAGGAAAGTACTGCAGATGTAATGGGTTGTCCCTTTTGTCCCTTTTTCTGAAAAGAGCTCTGGGCAGAACTAGGAACAGTGCTCCAGGGAAGGATGAGATATGTTATGTTATGCTGAAACATCTAAGTGATGAAGCATTAAATAAATTGCTAATATTGTTTAATAAGGTATGGGCAGTAGGGCGTCTCCCACGTCGGTGGAAAGAAGCGCTGATTGTACCAATAAAGAAACCAGGGAAAGACCATAGCGATCCTGGAAATTATAGGCCCATTGCTCTGACTTCCAATATGTGTAAACTAATGGAACGGATGGTGAATGAGAGATTGGTTCACTTTTTAGAGTCAAGAAATGTCTTAGCACCCTATCAGAGTGGTTTTCGTAGAGGAAGAGGGACGATGGATCCTGTCTTATGGTAAATGGTAAATGGCCTGTATTTATATAGCGCTTTCTAGTCCCTAAGGACCCCAAAGCGCTTTACATATCCAGACATCCACCCATTCACACACACATTCACAGACATTCTTCTTATGTCTGGAAGATGATATCAGGAAGGCGCAAGTTAATAAAGAGGTGGTGGTTGCTGTCTTCTTTGATGTAGAAAAGGCATATGATGTGCTTTGGAGAGACGGTCTACTGATTAAGCTACATGAAGCAGGGGTAGGAGGAAGTATGTTTAATTGGGTGTTAGACTTTTTATGTGACAGAACAATTCAAGTTAAAATAGGGTCGCATGTTTCTGAGCCGTGTGTGATAGAAAATGTAACTCCTCAGGGAAGTGTAGTTAGTCCAACGGTTTTCTCACTTATGATCAATGATATTTTTAAAGATGTGTCTGGTAGTTATGGTAAATCACTTTTTGCTGACGATGGAGCATTATGGGTGAGGGGGAAGAATGTTGACCATCTCGTCCGGAAACTTCAAGAGGGGATAGGTAAAGTAGAAAAGTGGGGTGTAGAATGGGGTTTTAAATTTTCTGTTGAGAAAACTAAAGTAATGTTTTTCACAAATAAGAAAATTGGGGGAAATAAACGCTTATACTTGTATGGGAAACAGTTAGAAAGGTTTTTTGGGTGTGGTTTTTGACAAGAGATTAACTTGGAAACATCACATAGAGCACGTTGTGGGGAAAAGTAAAAAGGTTCTTAATATTTTGAGGTGTTTAGCGGGACTGACATGGGGTGCTAATTTTGCTGCACTTAAGAGTATTTATCTCACGATGATTCGATCAAGATTGGATTATGGGTGTGTGGTATATGGATCAGCGGCTAAGACTTCCTTGAAGAAGCTGGATGTAATTCAAGCTCGAGCACTGAGACTTTGCTTAGGGGCAGTAAAAACAACACCAATATGTGCTCTACAAGTGGAATCGGGAGAAATGCCACTGTATATTAGAAGGCAACAGCTGTTGGTTAATTATTGGATAAATTTGAAAGGTCATGACGAAAACCATCCTGTTAAGAAAGTGTTAGGGACTTGTTGGGAAAGAGGAAAGGTTTTTAAAAATAGTTTTGGGTGGGTTGGGGATGATAGAGCAAGAACTTTTAAAGTGTATGACAAAGACTTCAATCAGACAGTGTTGTGGCCTTTACGACCCATATGGATATTGAAATATATTGACGTAGACAAATCATTAATGGACACTAAAAAGAGGAAAGTGACCACAGATATTTGTCAAAAATTCTATAACAGATTGGACAGCAAATACAGTGACTTTTTACAGGTGTATACAGATGGGTCAAAAGATCCTAAGACTGAAGCAACTAGTGTAGCAGTGGTAATTCCGGAGTTAAATATCAAGATTGCAAAAAGAACATCAACTCGTCTGAGTGTATATGCAGTTGAATTGTATGCCATACTGCTGGCTCTAGAATGGCTGGAAGACAGCAGAGTCTCCAAAGTCCTGATATGCAGTGATTCATTGTCTGCATTATTAAGTATTGAACAAGGATGCACAACTACCCATCAGCAAATTCTGTATGACATTCTTTTTGCTCATCATAGACTGTCTGACCAAAATAAACATGTGGTAATAATGTGGACTCCGGCACATGTGGGTATTTTGGGTAATGAAAGCGCAGATAGGTTGGCCAAAGCAGCTGTTAAAAGAGTCGACATAGATGTACAGATACCATTGTCAAAATCTGAAGGGAAAAGTGTAGTTTGGACAGAAAGTAAGAACTTCTGGCAAATGGCATGGGATAATGAAACAAAAGGGAGACATTTAGATAGGGTGCAAAACACAATAGAAGCTAAGAGGAGTAGCGGATTAAAGAGACAAGAGGAGGTTGTTATCAGTAGAATACGAACGGGCCACTGGTTTTTAAATGGTACTCTTTTTAGGATAGGTAAACATCCGACTGGGTTGTGTGATGTGTGCACTGATATGGAGACGGTTGAGCATGTACTCCTTAGTTGTAGGAAGTATGTAAGTCACAGGAGGGTGATGTGGGGTGAAATGAGTGGTGGAAGGGAACTTACGTTTGAACAAGTGGTTAATAAGTTAAGTCATGGTGAAGGGAAAGTGGTGGTTTTTCGTTTTTTGAGAAATACTGGTTTCATCAAGAGGATCTAAGGATTCAGGAGTGACGGACGATTAACAGCCAGGAGATGGCAGTAATGCAACAGTTTTGGATGCAAGCTGCCGTTAAACTTGACTGAAGAAGAAGAAGAAGGCAGGAAGGTGGCATATTACAAAGGATCAAAACGTTTGCCATTAAGTCCAGGAATCAGTTTATTGATGTGCCGCTGGAGGATGGATTTCTGATTCCTACTTTTGAGCAGCTGGAACAATTTGGCTGTGACACCTCCTCCAGCCTATGACAGCTGGGATAGGCTCCAGCGCCCCCGCGACCCTGAAAAGGATAAGCGGAAGCGAATGGCTGGATGAAGGCGGGAAGAGCGTTTGAAAGGATTTGAGGGGTTTTTTTTGTTTTTGTTTTTTCTGGGGGGGGGGGGCGTCATGCTCTTGGTAATGCATGGAACCTTGTTTCAGTCACTGAGGTTTTTTTTTATTTATTTCTTGAGTCTTATTATTTATTTTGTTATTATGTTATTAAACTTAATAACTCGAGAAAAAAAAAACTATCGTAAAATGCTTCGACCGGAAGTAGACACCTTTCGCGCATGCGGGGTACCGATCGGGTTTCCGGTACGGATCGGGTAGTGACATGGGCGAAGTATAAGGAGACTGGCCTCAAGCGGCAGGAAGGTGGCATATTAAATAGAATCAGAAAGTTTTCCATGAAGTCCAGTAATCTGTTTATTGATGTGCTGCTGGAGGATGGATTTCTGGTTCCTACAGTTGAACAGCTGGAAGAATTGTGCTGTGACACCTCCTCCAGTGCCAGTCTCACGGAGCCCAGACTGCCAAAAAGGTTTCTGCGCTTTTGGCTGCCCCTGCTCAAGATGGTCAGCTCACCATCATTTATACAAGTCTTCCTCGAGAAGCTCTTCATGAAGCAGAAGCTGCTCACCAAAGAGCCCAATGGTCACAGGGCTTTTTACATCGCGGCCTGGATTTCAGAGGTCCTCCTGTGCAATTGGAAGAAAGGTGCCAGGAGCAAGGACAGGATCTTTAGGAACTGGATCCAGCTAAAGTGGATGGACTTAATATCGTTGTGCATAGATGTCCCCTCCATCAGCATGCCTCACCTGCTCCAGTTAATCCTGGATGACATGGAGCACTGAAATGTAAATACAAAATCTGTTCAGAGATATTAATAATGTAAATACAGGTCCTTCTCAAAAAATTAGCATATTGTGATAAAGTTCATTATTTCCTGTAATGTACTGATAAACATTAGACTTTCATATATTTTAGATTCATTACACACAACTGAAGTAGTTCAAGCCTTTCATTGTTTTAATATTGATGATTTTTGGCATACATAACTCATGAAAACCCAAAATTCCTATCTCAAAAAATTAGCATATTTCATCCGACCAATAAAAGAAAAGTGAATGCTGAAGCATCCCCAAAAATGGCTAAAATCGCCCCGGTTACAAGTACTTTGCTAAGCAAAATTAAATGAGGTTAGGCTGCAACTTGAAACGTTAACATAAAAGGTTCAGTTGGTGATGCATGAAAGAAAATAATTTTCTTCTAAAAATCTATTGGAGAATTCTGATTGTAAGAAATGAAAAACATTCAAAGACTGAAACTTTCACACAGTAGAAATTTGTATTCATCGTTTATATTGGTTTTATTCTGATTTTAGTATCTATTTGTGAGTGTATTTTTTTTGTTTTGCATGATTTTATTCTGGTGGTATCGCATATTTTTAGTGTGTCATTTTACGTTGCTTTAATTCACTGTGGATTGGCTGGGCATGGGGAAAAATTAGCTGATACTGATCACATGTTGAGGCATGGGTGTATCCAGAGGTGTCCTTTCAGCTGTTTAAAGGTCGTATTAAAAGGAAGCAAGCTGAGCACTGGAAGGAGAGAGGCCCTAGATTGGAAGAGGAACGCATGAAGGCCAGGTGGAAAAGAGGGAGCCGCTGCGTGATCGTGGGGGGTGTGATGCCTCGTCTGGAGACCGGTCAGCGTGATGTGGTGACCCAGTCCCGACAGCAGGAACGGCGACAGTAGGAGACAATGCATGTGATAGACATCAGGGCAGATGTATAACACTGCCTGCATTTGTGAGTAGTGTCTCACTGTTGTTCTGGGTGCAGCCGTGTTGTTGGGAGAGGGTCGCCATGGCTATAAGCCAGGGCAGTTTCCGGGATGATGGTTCTGGCTCCTATTTGTTTTTACTTACAGGTGATGACGTGAGGGGAGCCGCGGTGGTATCGAGCGACAGACTCCAATGCAGAATGCTAACTGGGCTGGGATGTGATGGGCCCAGTGGACGGACGAGACTGGGACAGGAGGCTCCTCGTCTGCCTGGCACACGGCTGGCGTGGACCCCGCTCAGCAAGAGGAATTTCTGTCCAGCTCAAGAACACAAGGAATATTCGTCCTGGGTTGTGGGACTGGGTGGGATTTTTGTGCATGAAGAGAATTGTATTTTGACCAATTTTAGAATAATCTTATCTAGTCTCAGTGGGAATTTTAGCATATTGAGAATATTTTATTGTATAATTTATTTCTTAGTATCTGGTTTGTTTTATTCTTGCTGTCCACCTCGTGGAATAAACAGTTTCTGATCAGACAATCACTTCTGTGTTATAATGTTAACTGAAGTTTATCAGGTCAGATGACCAATAGATGATAAGAAATATACTCTTAGCAATTATTAGAGTTGAAAAGTACTTTGCAAATCAAAGTACTAAATCGGGTTAGGTTGAGGCTTAATCCTTCACCTTAAATGGTTCAGATGGTCTCTACATGGATGAATGAAACAATACTTTCCTGTCAAAAACAATATTTTAGTCAGGGCTAGCGGAAAGTTTCATATATATCATGAACATCTTTCCTCTTTGTCTTCCTATAGTTTAGTTTCATTTTTTTACCCCATCCCCAACCGGTGGAGGCAGATGGCCGCCCCTCCCTGAGCCTGGTTCTGCCGAAAATGGAGTTTTTCCTTCCCACTGTTGCCGAGTTCTTGCTCATAGGGGATCATTTGATTGTTGGGGCTTTCTCTGTATTATTGCACAACCTTTATCTTTCCATATATTTCACGTTTATATGTTGTGAATTGGCTTGATTTAAATCAAATTGAACTGCATTCAATTAAAACCAAATATAACTTGTAATCGATTCTATTCAAATGTGAAGTCATCTCACTCAATTTGGACAACTAGCACTGAAAAATACACTGACATCCTCTGTTTCCCAATTAGCAGATCAGAGGTTGCTGTTTTATTCATGACTCAATTCTTGAATGGTTTTATCCTGTTTATAAATAAACATTTTAAAATGACATTGCTTCATTGTATGATTAACTCTTTGTCTGTGTCAGTCCTTAGTACACACACGTATCTAATAATTCTAGTTGCCACAGTCTCCGGAGATCCTATGCTCTGTTTTCTCATACTTTTCTTCAATGTTTACCTCATTCTGCCCAATAAAATGTACACATTTTTGTAAACAATGACTTGTTTTGGGCCATTAAAAAAAAACTCTCCATATGAGGACGTACTTGAAAAGAAAAAGTCACCACTTTGCATTTTACAAATCAATTATACAAACACGGGGCTATTTATCATATAACTAACTTTTAGGTATATGTGGGATAGAAGGATGGGAGCTTTAAATGTTGTGCCTCCATAATTATTCTGGAGTCTTTACAGTGTTCAGCGCCTGCTGTGATTTGGTGCTACATACATAAACTTGAAGTGAATTAATCCACCTGTTCACAGGAGATCACAGGAAGATGACACCAAACATCAGAAGATCTTATTGTGCGCCACAGTAAAAGGGTGGTTTCTTGGGACTAAAGCACATAATAAACTACAGCAGAAGCTCGCATAAAGCAGGAAATAAGCAGGCACCACTTCATCTGCTAACGCACGTTTCCCACTTTTATTGTTGCCTCATTCACTAACAGTTCAATGGTGCAAGATTACCATACACACAATTAGGATATCTGCATGACACATCTGGGGTTAACTGATATTAAATTTCAGAGGGGGAAGGTGGAAAATATCATGGCTAGCTTTGTTTGAAAGGCATCAACAGAAAAACACACAGAAAAAGTGATGAGGTGAAGAAAGACACAATAAGTCTGTTGTCGTTTTAGATGTCACCAGCTACTTTGTATAGTCCTATATCTCTGATATTAGAAAAAATTAAAATGAGTTAAAATACACCTTTATTTTGATAGAGTTCAGATGGATGCCTCGCATGACTAATGAGTAGATATCCTCCGAAAAAACCAACAGACTTCTAATTCACTCAAACCGCTTTCTAATAAAGAGGAAGCTCTAATGTAACTCACCTCCTCAGTCGAGGTGCAGGGGTTACATGTTAGGTCCCCCCTCTCTTACATTCAAACCCTCTCTTAGTTCACACTCGAACAGCCACACCATCATTTGGTTTAATGTGAGTGGAACAACTAAACCGCACAGACTTTATTTGATCAGTTAGTTCAACCTTTTATTAATATCTGCAAAGAGCTGCGAACTAATATATACACATTGCAAACAATAAATACACAATCCAAAATAAAAACACCTCTGCAAATGAAGTGGAAACGTTTGCTCTGGCAGCGCTTCGCGTCAACATGTATATGAGGTACATTGCACTTTTGAGACTTGATCTGTGCATAGGTGCATCTTTGATGTGCAGCTCAGAGATCCACAATCCAGCACGTTTCTGTTTCTCTGACCGTCAGGCTGGCTGACCTGAGGTCACGTCAGAGCTTTATTTTTCATCTATATGTAACAGACAGTTGGTACCTCTCCTTCCACGCATTTCATACGACACAGCAGGCAGACTGCTGGTTGGTTGACCAGAGTTTTTCAATGCCTGTCTGCATTAACACATCTCGAGAGGCGTAGGTGCCAAAAAGTGAATCCGGAGCCGAATGTAGCAGCTGCAGCACGGCACACAGAACAAATATTTTCATGGGGTAGAATCAGAAATAAGACCTTTGAATATGTAGTCCCTTTAACTTCTTTCCTTCTATTAAACCCTTTGAGAAACAGCTATCCAGTGTACTCCTGATATGAGCTCTTATCATTTGTTCCTGATGCTCAGATACAATCCTGGACTCAACATATGTGGCTGTGTCTCTGTCCTTGCTATAGATATGTGTTCATGTGCAAAATAAGGTTAAAAAATTAAGAAATAAATGCCCTCTGTTACATTTCATAGAAACCTTCATTGTGGAATGTTTAAAAGCATAAAAAAAAAATAACAATGTTAAAATAAAAAAATATGAACACAATGAGAGTTAGATGAGGTTTTCATTCAAGAATAAGAATAGAAAAATGAACACATGGTTCCCTGTGATGCTGCTGAACATGAGTACTTCACTTCAGAGATTTCAGCCGACGCTGGTGTGACAGCGAGGGGAGTCATGTGACTACATCGTAATCTGTCCTGTGGGCCATTTAAAAGCAGCTTTGCTGGCTAACCGCTGCCGTCAAAGCAAAAAAAACTAAAGAAACATTGCACCTTCATTCTTTTTTCCATACGTCCTTCTAACCTTTTCACCGTGTTTTCTTTGCGTCTTTATAACAAGAGTGTAAAGTTAATAGCAGTAAATGTCAAGGCTTCTGATTCTCAGTGAGATAGAGCGAGCTAGAGGAGCAGAGAGGGATGTGTTAAATGAGGGTTAACTACCACACTCATCCCAGAACAGACCGCATGTACACATCAAGTTCTCTCCTTAGTTCGTTTTCATCCTCCTAGTCCTCCTCATCTCCTTGTAACCTTGTTTTTATTCCTTGGGATGAAAAAGCAAAAAGGGGCCCAAATCTACTCCTGCAGGAACAATCGGTCATTGTTTTGTTTTTTAAACTGCTGAGATATGAAGCGATCCTCGCTTGTTTGTCTCTAGTTAGTCTGCAGTTTTTATGTTAACACAAATGCATGAGTATTTTACTGACTCACTAACTGACTCTGGCACTATCGGGGGTTTAGAGGCGGCGTATGTACACAGATTGAGGAGGATCTAAGTATGACGTGGATGACAGTGGAACCGCTCCGCCCGCTCAGTTCTTCGTCAGGCCGGTGCGCCGCCTCGCCAGCTTAGATCTGCGGGGAGAGTTTTACGTTGTGAGGAGAAGGGAATGTTTTTGAAGGGTGCAGAAGCTGCATGTTTGACTGTGGTGTGAGAGGAGCGTGTGTGTGTGTCTGTGTGTGTGTACCTTATCCTTCCTGCTAGCAGAGGATTAAAAGCGTACAGCCAGTCGTTCATGTCGTTCTCATTGTTGGCCTGCAGGAGGATGCCTCCATATTTTTGTTCATTCAAAGGATAAATCCCAGTCCATTTGCCATTTCATCAATCAATGTGTCCAAAACTGGCCAATGTGCACCAAAACAATTTGAATGAATTCTCATTAAAGACAAGTGTGTAACATCCAGCCTTTCTCTATCCTGCCTCAAACCTTAAGCATGGCCTGCTGGTCTTCGCTGTATTCCACCTGTGCTGTGGAGAGGTTGAGGACACCTCGCTCCACGGGGTCCTGGTCGCTGTTGTAGATGAAGACGTAGGGCCGGCGAACAACCACAAAATGCTTCACCCATGAGTTAGAGCGAGGCTCCATGAAGCTTAGAAAACCCTTCTTGGACACAACAGATCTGAAAAGAAGAGATTTTATTCATTTATTTATTTTTTAAGAGAGCACTTGTTTTTCTGAGGAAGAAGCAGAGTTGGTTTGTTTCCAGCTGAAATCATCCAGGTTCAGGAATTTGAATCGATCCACATCATTTCTGCTTGAACTAGAGAACATGAGTGTCGACTTACATTTGGTCTGTGAGACACATGTCATAGTGACAGTATTTGGGTTAATATGGCATTACTCACTGGTCGCATTTCTTCAATATCAGGCACCAAGTTGAGGAACTCGTTCTTTGCAGCCCGCGCAAGGTAGGAGGTCTCCAGAGTGGGAACCATCGGGAAATTTTCATAGTCTGAGCAGGAGGGACTGGAGGCACGTGAGCTGTTCTCAGGGGTCCTTTAACACAAATACCACCAAGTTAGAATCAAATAGATAACCTGTCAATAACCGTTTGCACATCGAGGTCAATGTTCCTAAAAATATGTTTACTTCTGGTCCATGGAGCCACAGCGGGAGTCCGACAGAGAGGGGCAGGTAGAGGAAGGGGTGAGGGTGGCACTGCTGAAGCTCGTCATGGGAGAAGAGGGGAGGGTTAGTATTGTAAAGTCTGTACTCTAAGAAAAAACTTTTTAGAATAGCACTTTGGTCTTTGAGTTGAAAAGTCATTTTTCCCTCTACGATATTAAACAGAGATTCATTTCTTTATAAATCTTTTAAGGCTCCACCTCCTGCAGCTGCTCCATCTTCTCTAGCTCCCACTGGTGCTCTAGGATGAGGCTATCTCCTCTGGGCCTCCAGCCAGCCAGGCTCTCCTCTCCACGCACGTAAGATACTGATGTGTCCAGGACCTTCCTCCTCCTCCTCTGCATCCCTGCTCAGGACATGAGCCCTCATTAGGATGAAGCTCTCTGCAGAATTATCATAAAACAGCTGCTGTTCTTTAAACATGTTTCATGTCCGCTCACCTGGGCTTCCAGTGTCAGACATCTTACACAAGCTCAGCTCGTAGATCCCAGTCACTCGGTTGCTGTAATGAAGCAGAAGTTATGAACAAGGAAACTTTGTAACAGGGCAGATATCTTTGATTGTGAAACAGAGATGGCCACAGTGCAGCAGCCCAGATTTACCAGTCAGGAGTTTTGGAGTATCCAGTCCCAAAGAGGTTCTTGAGAGAACGGGGTGGGGACATGTTGGGGTCTCGGGAGTAAAAGACCATGCAGATGTCTTTGGTGATAATGGCAGGCTGGATGCAATGGTCCAGCTGCAGAGAGGAGATAAAGGGTGTGTGTTAGACACGATGACATCAAGAGACTTAAAAACACATACAAACAGGTAGACTGTACTTCCAGTAGTAGGACTGTACTTCCTCAGGAGACTGAGGTCTTTCAACATCTGCAGGAAGCTCCTGAGGTTGCCGGAGTGCTATTCTATGCTGTGGTGTGCTGGGGGAGCAGCACTGTGGTTGGCATGAAGCTGGACACTCTGGTGACAGAGGCAGAGAAGAGGACATTAAAGAAAATGCTGGACATTATGGACAATGCTGGGCATCCTCTGCATATGTTCATAAACAACCAGAGGAGTCTGCTCAGCGACAGGTTGGTCTTGGACCAACAGACTTAAAAACTCCTTTGTCCCACACGCCATCAAACTGTTTAATTCCTCGCTGGAGGGGAGAGGGAGGGGAAACAGGAGGACAAAGGAGGGCAGGAACAACTAAGCTGTAGTGTTTTCTCACTGTGCAACAGACTTTAGCTGTCTTCATCTCATTAATGAGTACATTTCACTATTATTCCTATTATATATTCTGTATTTATAAATCTGTATATGTGCTATATTTTTATGCTTATGCTCGTACTCTCTCATTCCCCTTTACTTGATATTCTAACTCTGTAATATGCAACTTCTGTCAGTGTTCTGCTACTGGAAAGTGAATTTCCCGGAGGAACCAACCGAGGGATTAATGAAGTTCTATCATTTTTGTGGCTTTCACCAAAAACTCTCCCCCTGGTGGATCCTGTGTTGACGTATGTGATTTTAGGAGAAAAACAAAAACAAAATCATTTTAAATGGTTACATTAAATGTAATAATATCAACATTCAATAGATTTGACTGTACATGTATCAACTGGTGTAAAATACATGTTCCTTGATCCTTGGTCAGGGAACATAAATTACTGTTGTTTCAGCCATCAGGTACTCCTCTAAAATTCAGCTTGGACTCCAAATATAAAGCATACAATCCATACAAACATACAAATTACCTTTGCTGGTCTTGTTGCCTGCGTGCTCCACTTGCCACTCTGAAGTGCTCAGTGGGTCATCCTGTCCCTTGTTGAGCTCAATCTTCTCCATCACATTCCTCACTTCCTCCACCTGCGTGGTCCTCACCTCCCGTGCCTCCATAATCGTTGCCTCCTCCTGGTTGTTGATCATTCATAGATCAAGTTAGTTTACACAATGGGTCAAACTTTTAACTTTATCCTGCTTACCAGCTCACTCCCGGTGGCTACTTGGCGGGGCCTGGCGCCTGTTGCTCGGTCGGGCCTCTTCCGGGGCAAAGGGGGCCCTCGGGCCTCCGGCCTCTGGGCCTGCGGCTCGGTTCACTCTGGCACAGCTGGCTGCCGGCAGAGCCAGCGGGCACGCCAGTGCAGCCCCATCTGGCTTCTGCTCTGTGGCTACTGGGTGACCCCTCGTAGCACAAAAGCTGAACATGCATAGTTCCATCTTCTGTCTGAATGATGTATGATCGTGGTTGATCTTTCTTTAGAACAGTCGCTTTCTGTGCCCATGTGCTGGTTTTGTCTTTGAATCTCACTTGATCCTCAGCATGCAGTTAATGTGAGGGTTTCTGGTGGTTAGGGACAAATGCAATCGCATGGCAGGATGCTATAAACGGACCAAACTTAAGTCAGGAGAACAACTGAGATAATCCATCCACAATACGAGGTTAGTCATTAATATACTGCAACAACATGAGAATAGAGCAGCTGCGAGAGAATTCAGCATTAATGAATCAATGGTACAGAAGTGGAGGAAGCACAGTTTTTGGCTTTCCCCATCTTCCAAAAGTGCTTCGTCTCTTTGCTATTACTGTCGCCCGGCATAATTTACAGATGATGTGGTTTGCAGCCGCTGCAATGCTTTCAACCAAAACAGGCGCTTTTACAGTGCTTGTAACGTTCCATCTTTGCTTGTCTCCGTTCTTATGAGCTCCATCTTCCCTTCTGCAACAGGAAGTGCACTTGTGACCATGCTCACATATGCTCCTACATCATCATCCATCTTGGTGTTTGCTGGCTCATTCGGATCAACAGCTCTGGATAATGTGTCAACTGTGTACATCAGCTTGCCAGGTGTGTACATCACGTTAAGCGTGTAACGTTGCAGCCGGATCATCATTTTTTGGATTCTCAGCGGACGGTCATTTAGTGGTTTTTGGAACAATGCTATCAGTGGTTTGTGGTCAGTTTCAACACTGATGGCCTGCCCGGACACAAACTGGTGAAATCTCTCACAGGCGTATGTTATGCTGAGCAGTTCTTTTTCAATCTGTGCATATCTTGTCTCTGCGTCTGTTATGGATCGCGATGCATATGCAACAGGCTGCCACTCATCTTACTTCTGCAGAAGAACAGCTCCAAGCCCACTCTGTGATGCATCTGATGAGATCTTAATAGGTCTCATTGGATCATAAAACTTCAGAACTGGTTCCTTTGTAAGCAGATCTTTCAAGTCACGCCATGCTTTCTCATGTTCATGATTCCACTCCCATTCGATTCTCTTTTCAGTTAGCTGTCTCAGTGGCGCCATTTTTTTCTGAGAGATTGGGTATGAATTTTCCCATGTAGTTTATCATGCCATTAAATCTCTGCACATCTTTCTTGCATTGCGGCCTCGGCATGTTTTCAATTGCAGACACCTTTTGAGGATCTGGTCTGATGCCTTCACTGCTCAGGATATCTCCAACGAATGTCAGTTCCTTCGCCCCAAGCTGACATTTCTCTTTGTTCAGCTTCAGATTGGCTTTTCTGGTTGCTTCAAGAACATTTCTCAGTCTCATGTCATGTTCAGCTTTTGTGCTACCCCACACAATGATGTCATCCATTGACGTGTCGAGTCCTTCCAGGTGTTCATAGATCATGTGTATTGTCTTGTGATACACCTCAGGTGCTGAAGCAATGCCAAATGGCAGTCGCCGGAATCTGTACCTGCCAAATGGGCTGTTGAACGTGCACAGTTTTGAACTTGCTTTGTCCACCTTCAGTTGCCAAAATCCTGATGAAGCGTCTTGCTTGCTAAAGTACTTTGCTTTTGCAAACTGTGACATTATCTCTTCTCTTGTAGGTAGTTTGAAATGTTCTCTCTTTATTGCTCTATTCAGATCTCTAGGATTCATGCAAACTCTGAGCTTTCCAGTCTTTTTCTCCACAATAACAAGAGAACTCACCCACTCCGTTGGTTCATCGATCTTTTCAATCACTTCCAGGTTTTCCATCCTGTCCAACTCGGCTTTTAGTGACTTTTGTGGTGCAAATGGTACTTTGCGGCATGGATGAATGACTGGTGTTACACTTTCATCAACTCTGATTGTATGTTCTCCAGCAAGACAACCAAGTTCCTGAAATAGGTCACCATATTCCTTCATCAACTCATTATAGTCCATGTCATCATCCGTTTCCACAACGAGCACTCTTTTCACTAGGTTCAGACTCTCACTTTTTTCAAAAATATTAACAATGATTTAAGCAAGGAAAGGGCTACATGTCAACATACAACTCTTTATTTCTATTAATGTCTTACTTCATTCCTACCTGATTGACATGTCTAGGAATTATGAGTGATTGGCTCACTGTAGTGGTAAAAGTTGCTACCAATCAAATTATGATATGTTAAAGTTAAAACAAAACACAACTGACTGTTTTATATTATATCTAATATATATCTTATGTAATTATCCTTATAATTACAAAATGTTTTATGTAAGATTTATGTTTTGTAATTTAAATCTGACACCACAAAAGTATTTTGGAATTTGAATAATGTATTTTGTAACTGCAGTACACATAATACTAATTTTGAACATTTTGTCTAGGTTCCTTGCCACCAGGGACTCCTTCAGGACCATCGCGTTCAGTTTCAGAGTCGGTGTGCCAGATCACCCCCCAGGTAGCGACGGCCATCTGGGACTGTCTAGTGGACGACTTCATGGCTGTGCCTTCACCTGGCTGTGCCAATTTAGGATCTTCACTCAAATTTAAAATACAAGGGAAACTGATGTATTTCCTTACATAAACAAAAACAACACAGGCTGTTATAAAATGCTCATCCTACCCAGTCATATGCAAAGTGTAAAAATCAATGTGTGATCCACCTGCCACTAAGAGACAAACTTGAATACAAGAGCAGTAAATAATAAAAAGAACAATAATAATGATAATAAGAATCACAACTTTTATTTATTTAGCACTATTATCCAGGCTTAAAACATGTTCGTGGGACTAGCTGAGCATATTCAGTATTTAAAAGAGAAGCTGTGCAGGTCTGAGATCAGCAGTTTTCTGAAGCACCAAACTGAGGTAGTGTTAATATAGTGGCACAGTTACATGCGTGATTAATCCCTTTGACTTTTTGTCTTTAACTTTATCAATAAAACAGCTGCGGCTTTCACTGACAGCACATGTGATACTTTAACCTTTGTACTGTTTTCATCAGTTAATTTTGCACTTAACATACAGGGTTCGTACAGGTGCTTGAAATCCTTGAAAATGCTTGAATTTAATACTGTCTTTTCAAAGTTTGAAAAGTGCTTGAATTTCAGATGTGGTGCTTAATAGTGCTTGAAACTGTAACTTTATTTCATTCACCACAAAAAACAAAACAAAAACAAAACAAAACAGAGAAATAAAATGAGTTCCAAAGTGTAAGCAAAATTTCTGCGCCTGGGTTGCCTTGCACCCGGTCTGTGTCAATGTGTGACCCCGCCCCTCGCCCCTAACAGTCCGGGATGAGTGTGCTAACATACCTGGAGGCTGCTGTCCTAATGGGTGTTTGATGGAAAACGAAAATAGCGGAGTTTGCGCTCTCTAGTCACATGATAGGTGAGTCCCAGTTAATAATTTTCGAGAGTGTGCATGTTACACATGCTAAATTTAAATTTTTTTATTATTAGCTAGCTAGCTTTTGCTAGGTAGCTTCTGCTAGCTAGAAAACTCGCGGGATAAATGATTGAAATGCACCGAGTGTGATGCAATACAGCTATTATAGCGGTTAGTTACGATGATTTATGGAACACCCTGTGTGAACTAAGCTAAAATTACGTAGGAGTAGCAGTAATGTGAGTCACTTCACTCCAGTGAAAGCTTTAAACGTTAGCCCGCTACATAAATATGGCGTTATTTTTGTGCCACTATTCTGAGCGCAAGTGTTGCATTTTGAGGAGAAATTTATTTTGACCGAAGAAAAGCTAAATTTGAGTGAACAAGATTCATAACTGCGTGCAAAAAATGTATTTCAGTGTTTGCTATTGTCCATACACACACAATAGCAGCCCCTCTCGCTCAGTTTTTGCATTTGGCTTGCTCGCAATGTGTTGCTTGCGCTCTCAACATTTCTGCCCGTGCGCGTTCAACTCTTTCTGTACACCGTTATATTTGTGCCACAAAACCAGCCAATCACAGACTTGGATGCAAAAAAATCTGATTGGCTGTTTTGGTCTCCAATCAGCTCGAAATGACGAAATGCAATATCCCAGAATTCATTTCGTCCAAAACTCAAACGAGGCAGTGGCGGAGGAACGCAGAGTGGCGGAGTTTGAAATAGTACTCTTTCTAGGTCACAAAATAAACTTTTAAGATATTTTCATGCGAGAATGGCGCTGTGTAAACTTCAAATATCTGCTCGATTTATCAAGACATCTCATATTTGCAAAAGTGCTCTAACGTTGTTGGAGATGTTCACTCAAATTTAGCATTTTTTCGCTCAAAATAAATTTCTCTTCAAAATGCTAATTTTTTTTTACGTGCGCTCAGAATAGTGGCACAAAAATAACACCATAGATAACTAGCCAAATTAAGGCTTTCTGATTGAAGGTAAAGTAAATAGAATACTGTTTTTATTTTTGTGTATTGTTGCAGCGTCTTGATGCATTCTCAATCATCCAGGAAAGTAAATCTCCAAAAGTTGAATCTGTTCATCTGGACGTAGCGTTTTGTGGGAGAAACGTTTCGTCACTCATCCAAGTGACTTCTTCAGTCTCAGCTGACTGCAGGTTTCCCCAAACCTTATAAACAGTACATTTGCATAATGACTGAAACCAGCCCACTGAAGGAACAATGGGCTGTGAGGTCAGTTCCTTAATCATAATTATGCAAATTCCCATGACCATTGATCAACAATCACTGACCAAAACCCACTGATCAAAGAAGGCCCCCTCCTCGATTCAGAGATGGTCTTTCCCTTTTCACGTAAATGGCCTCCTTGACTCCGCGCTCAAACCAGCGTTCTTCCCTTTACGTGAAAAGGGAAAGACCATCTCTGAATCGAGGAGGGGGCCTAAGGGTACATCTTTCGCCATCTTACAATGCTGTGATTGCAGCCATTCCCCAACTCTCTGTGAATGGTACTCATGGCCATTGATCAGTGTTCTTTGATCAGTGGGTTTTGGTCAGTGATTGTTGATCAATGGTCATGGGAATTTGCATAATTATGATTAAGGAACTGACCTCACAGCCCATTGTTCCTTCAGTGGGCTGGTTTCAGTCATTATGCAAATGTACTGTTTATAAGGTTTGGGGAAACCTGCAGTCAGCTGAGACTGAAGAAGTCACTTGGATGAGTGACGAAACGTTTCTCCCACAAAACGCTACGTCCAGATGAACAGATTCAACTTTTGGAGAGTATTGTTGCAGTGTTTTCAAGTATTAACTTGGTGCCTTTGGGAACACCTAAGGCTGCCTGTTTATTTAAGGGAGATGAACAAAATACATTACGACTGTACATAATAACCCCACAGATTATAGATTAATAGATTTTAGGTAGATGCTTGTGCATTAAAGTCTTCTATGTTAAATAGAACCGAGTATGTCATCTGTTCAAAGCCTCTCCCAGTCAGTGCTGTTCTCCAGGCCTGTCTTACTGTACATGATGTTATTAGCGCTAAGTTAGCATTAACACTTTGAAGGTGATCATTTAGTACTTAATGTAGTTAAACATATTACAGTTAGTTTTATTGGGAATGAACTTTAAAAAAAAATCTCCTATTTATATCTGATGAGAAGATCTATTAATATGGCCTTACTCATCTGTGTTGTTTGGTGCAGTTTTCTTTTGTTTTGGGGGCGGGTTTCAAGAGGAGATGAATATCTCTAATAAGTTGATTTGTTCACATTTGCACGTTTTTAAGTGAGATGTGTGTTTTGTATTCAGGGCTCGCAAAATTTCAAAATCCCTGGTAGCCCTTCGGGCAGGGACTCTTCAGTTTTTGGTAGCCCAAAATAAATTTAAGTAGCCCGAATAAAAAAGAGAGCAATTTTTTGATTGATGTTTTGTTTCCTGTTTTGTTTCCTTTACAATATTATACATTAAAGTATAATATTGTAACGCAAACAAAACATTAATCAAAAAATTGTTGAAACACAAATTACAACATTGTATAAAACTTACAATCATCAACTCAAATACTTGGTTCTAATTGAACAGAAATTTCTATGAACTTGTAAGAACTGTGTAGAACATGAATCAGTCTGTGTCAGTCTGTCAATTTGAAATTTCCACTGAAGTCACGGGTAAGAGGCAAGTGGAACCAAGATCTAGGCCATTTGCTTTTTGAAGTTTGCAAAGACTGCTAAATTTTGCCAATGGTAGTTCACTCTTTGGAACATAGTACGCTGTTCTAAACAGATTTTTTAGGTTTATTTTTAGTATGTTATTTGCAATTGGTGTTTGTTCTGGGAAAGATATTGCAGACTGAGCAATAATGCATTTCTTGCATTTCTCATGGGTTCTAATGGGGGCCTTTCTTAAAATTACTGGTCCCAGTAACAAAGGCGCTTGTTGACTCAGAAATCGAGGGAAACCAACAACACACCCGGCAGAACATTATGTTATTTACGGGTGCACATAAGTGGTCCATGAGGTGGCGTTCGCTGTCAAAATAAAAGACGCGCACCAGATAAGAAGTTGCAACGCGCGTTTGCGTCCATATAAAAGGCAGTGTTTTTGTCTGCTAGAGTGGGATTTTCACGGCACATCCTGCACCAAATATCTGTGCGTTCATCATTTGTTTGAAGCCAGCTCACCTCCTGCAACCACTTTTCAGAGAATACGCGCTTCTTTTGTGGTTCGGACTCCTTCTGACATTTCTTTGGAGGTGGAGGAACACCAAAGTAATTGCTTAAAGGAGCTTGCTTCTTCGATATCTTTAAGAGTTATAAACAAATGTCTGTCCTCCTCCAGAAAATCTTATGTACGCAAACACACGTTGCAACTTCTTCTCTTGTGCGCGTTTTTTATTTTGACAGTGAATGCGCACCTGCGGACCACTTATGTGCATCCCTGGTTATTTAGCTTGTCATATTGCAGCCACAGAAATTCTTTTGTCCATGAAACTATAAAGCTGCACTTTCTTTTTGCCTTATAGTCTGATTTGTCATAACTTTTCCGTTTTGTGGTCGGCTTTTCTTTGGCTGTCACTTCTTCACCCTGACCTGTCTTATTTGGCTCAGCAGAACTAAAATATATATCCTGCTGCTTTTACACACGCACTCACATAACGGTCAGCGATTCTCTGCGCGATCAACCTCTCACATGTTTAAGCTTGCTGTGGGAGATTTCACTTGTCATGTTTGCACAGTAAGCTAACGATTGATAAGACGATGTCAGAGGAATTGGTGCGCAAATGATCGTCACTTACCAATCAGTACTGCCGCTCTCTACACACAGTTCGCGCGATTGGAAAGTGAAAGCAAAAAACAAGCGCAAATTCAAACGCGATTTCAATATATCACATATTGACAGAGGCTCATCGATGCCAATGACATAATTACCCAGCTACATTTCCGATAGAATGCAAAAGCATTGACATATATTTTTCCTTCCTATGATAGCCCGACGGGCAGGGCTGAGATAGATTCTGGTAGCCCGGCTGGAAAAATCGCTAGCCCCGGGACGTCGGGCTAGCGATTTTGCGAGCCCTGGTATTTATACACTATATGTATATAAGGCAATCTTTTCATTTTGCATGCGAAGTGAAACTGCTTTCTTTTTTTATAATGTGCTGGAAAAGCTTGAAAATGAATCTTGAAAGTGCTTAAAAAGTGCTTTATTTTGACCCTGAAAAAGGTGTATGAACCCTGAACATGGTAACATGTTGGATGGTCTTTTTGTTGTCACTGGGTGGTGCTGAGGTCTGAATCTGAGGGTAGCTCCTGTAATCACAAGGAGAACAGAATGATCACAAACTTGAAATATAAAGTTTATCTGTCAAATGTGAATTAAATCTGATTCTTCTCTGTCCTCACATACTTGGAATCTGAAATTCTTAGGACCATTTGGCACTGTGGTGCTCAACTCTGCTGCACATCTGGAGAGGATTTCCAAAGCCTTAATGCAGGTAATGTAACAATAAGGGTATCCGATTCAGTTACACTGCTTTTGATGTAGAATCAGGTTAATTGTGGATTCTAAATTGACCGTAGGTGTGAATGTGAATGGCTGTCTTTCTGTGTTAACCCTGGACAGATTAACTTGTACCCCTCACTCCATAGTGGCGAAATAAGTGGGAGAACAGATGTGGCAATGTTCAAATGTGTGAAATTGAGTGAGTAGGAAGTGTTTGTTTGGACATGAAGAGCAGATTCAGATAGGCTGTTCAGCGCTTCAAAGAGCTCATTCTTGCACCGTGTTGATCAGAACAGAGAACAAGAGAGAAACAGCATGTGGCATTATTTTAAATACAGAAACATGCACACAGCCCCCCCCCCCGCAAAACAAAACAAAACAACACAAAACAAAAAAAACAACTAAAGAAAAAAAAAATCAACCCCACAGACAGGGTCCTGGTTCTTTCAGCACAGTCTAGGACCCCACTAGCTGATGAGCAACAAAGTGGTTTTGAACCAGCGACCTCTGTATTTCAAGCGTGTTAGTAGCCCGGCAGTTTACGGCTGCACCACCTGAGTGCGCTGAGAGAATCTATGGATATTTGGTATGTTTCATTTAATATCTCTTGGACAATTTTGTATTCTTAACATTTTATTTCTACATTTTGATTTCAGTGCTCCATGTCATCCAGGATCAGCTGGAGCAGGTGAGGCATCCTGATGCAGGGGGCATCCAGACACAGCGATACCAGTCGTAGCCACCTCAGCTGGATGCGGTCTGTGAAAATTCTCTCCTTATTTTTGGCACATTTGTTGCAGTTGCAGAGGATGACTTCTGAAGTCCACGCAGATATGTAGAAAGCCCTGTGACTCTTGGACTCTTTGGTGAGCAGCTTCAGTTTCATAAAGAGCTGCTTGAGGAAGATGGTGAGCTGGGGCAGCCAAAAGCACAGGAACTCAGCGGTTCCTAAAGCTACTCCACTGCAGGAACCACAAATCCATCTAGCAGCAGCATATCAGTCAACAGATCACTGGACTCCAAACCAAACTGCTTGACCTTTTGTAGGATGTCATCCTCCTGCTGCTTGAGGTCAGCTTCCTCATCCTCTCCTCTGAACTGCCTGGCCCAGAACTCCTCCTTGAGCCACTTTACCGGTTCTTTAAGCACAGCTCAGGACCCCATTAGCTGATGAGCCACAGAGTGGTTTTGAACAGCAACCTCTGTATTTCAAACATGCTAGTAGCCCGGCAGTTTACAGCTGCACTACCTGAGTGTGCTGATGAATCTGTGGATATTTGGTATATTTGACTTCTCTAACCATGGTCCTACGTATTTTTGAAAATAAAAAATAACAAAAATAAAAAATGTGGCCTCAGGAGGATGCAGCCTCTGAATTTGGACACCCCCATAGTTTATGTTTACTCATGTAAACACTGAGTTGAATTAACAGAGAACAGAATAATCAAACCTTTTACTTTGTTAAATCTCTCACAAAATTTTGTCTTTTGAACAAATTGTTGTTTTAGTTAACGACCTCGGGTGAAATCAACTCTGATCAGCTGTACAGAAATGATCAAAATAAAAAAAACAGGCTCTTCAAATCAGAAATGTCAAAGTCAAATTTATTTTTATAGCACATTTAACACATCAACCAATGTGCTGTACAATTAAGATAATTAAAAGACATAAAAACATAGGGATATATGTTACATGAAATAATCAACTTAAAGACTGATCCACCTCAACTATGAACATTACTAATATCTCTGAACACATTTTATTTTTACATTTTGATTTCAGTGCTCCATGTCATCCAGGATTAACTGGAGCAGGTGAGGCATGCTGATGGAGGGGACATCTATGCACAACGATATTGAGTCCATCCACTTTAGCTGGATCCAGTTCCTAAAGATCCTGCCCTTGCTCCTGGCACCTTTCTTCCCATTGCACAATCCAGGCCGCGATGTAAAAAGCCCTGTGACCATTGGGCTCTTTGGTGAGCAGTTTCTGCTTCATGAAGAGCTTCTCGAGGAAGACTTGAATAAATGATGGTGAGCTGACCATCTTGAGCAGGGGCAGCCAAAAGCGCAGAAACCTTTTAGGAAATCTGGGCTCAGACTGGCACTGGAGGTGTCACAGCACAATTCTTCCAGCTGTTCAACTGTAGGAACCAGAAATCCATCCTCCAGCAGCACATCAATAAACAGATTACTGAACTTCATGGCAAACTTTCTGATTCTATTTAATATGCCACCTTCCTGCCGCTTGAGGTCAGTCTCCTTATACTTGGCCCAGTACTCTTCTTTGAGCCACTCCAGGGCCGCCTCACATCCCTGTAGCAATGACTTCAGGGATGGAGGAGTCTTCCGGTGAACTTGCCTGTGCCTCACATCGACCAACCACTCTGGGATGTTTAGCTTTTTAGCCCCGGTCTTCATCGTCCGGGGCTTCCTCCTCTTTTTGCCCTCTGTGATGAGGCTAACAAACCTCACCAAGGCCATCTCGTACATCATCGCCATCTCTTTCTTGTTTAGCGGTCCGGACTGGTCACGCACCTGGCAGCGAACCAGATCTGCCGTGCAGTCAATCTCCACAGAAGATACCTTAGGACACCTGTCCCTCCAAGCCGATATCCTCTGTAAGGCTAACTTTTGCAGAGAGGAGTCCCTGGAGAACAAGTTGTGGCGAACCTGATCCCACTCTGCCATTTTACAGAGGACTTACTCAGCGCACACACAGATATTATATTACCAAGTCATAACGGTCACGCCTTCGATTTCTTACCGTTTCTTTTCGTACAGCATCCAGGAAATGACGTAGACTGTTTCTACTGCTTCATTTGCATTTTACATTCACTCTGTGGGCACATCTCAGCTAAAATCTCATATAAACCATTTCTACAACCACCAAACACAACGAAAACAAGCCATGATTAAAAGAGCAGTTACGTAAATGCACACCAAGTCCACTAAACAAACAAAACTGAACCACAAATTCATCAGACCTCATGTAACCGGATAAAGAAAGGCTGGTTATCTTCCAGAGCTATCACCGATTCCAAACACCAAGTTTCACCACGCTCTGACTAAAATTCACTGAAAGAGCCGCAAAAGAAGACCACAAAAATGACCACAATTATCTAGAGAATCTAAAGAACAGCACAAATTCCAAAGCATGTAAAACACAAGAGCTGTGTCGAATGTTTCACTTGATTTATACGTTGTTTATTTATACCTCGAGCACCCTTTTTTCTTTTTTAATCATTTATTTTGTTTTTTTTCTCCTAATGTATTCCTTTTTTGTTTACCGACTTGTATTTGTATACATGAGTTGTAAAAGATACTGCAAGCTGTGAAATTTTTCCTGCCCTTTCTATAATTGCATTATTATGTATATTTGTTGTTTAGTTGTTCAACTTAAAAAAAAAAAAGTTAGAAAAGAAAAAAATATTGGCTCAAAAAGTATTTTTAGGCCTGTTAATAAAATTAAATAATTTCTGCTCTTTAACACCTAAAAAATTCAACTGACATGGTGTTCAATGTGTGCCAAAATTGGGCATTTTTGTTCAACGTCTGGATATTTATGTATTGGCAGTGCTGTAAGTTTTTAACTGTTTCACTTTAGAAACATAAAACTTTGCACAGATGATGTTTATACGTTGGTTACTGAATTTCTGGAATTAAATGTCTGCAGTTCAGACACAAGCATTTCACTACATGTTGTACCCTGTATGATTGTGTATGTGACAAATAAAGGTTGTTTGTTTCTTTGTTGTGAAATGTGAACTGAAGCATGTTTTTAAAAGGGTTATATGTTAAAAAATAAATAAAAACATTAGGCGAGGATAAAATCTACTCACTTTTTCTGTGTTCCAGTCTCAGTAACTTTGACACAGTAATATCTTTTAAGAATAAGAATAAGAACTTTATTTATCCCGAGGGAAATTCTTTTGTCATGTACATGCTCAAAGCAGCAGGAGAGACAGAGAAACAGATGAAATAGATATAAGATATACAATAAGATATACAATATATACAATAAGAATAGTGTACAGTAATATACAGTAGGATAGAGTTATCTGATACTATGTCTTGCACTAACAAAGTAATATATATAACTATATCCTGGTGAATAAATAACTTAACTATCAGTGCAGGCGGTTCTAGAAAGTGACAAAGTATTGTGCAATAGAATAAAGGGAATAGCAGCATATGATGGGGGGATGAAAAACAAATATTCAATAAGTACTCTTGGGTAATATTGCACGGTCTGGGAGGGAACAGAATAACATAGGTAATAGTCTCAGGAGAATCACCTACAGAGTGAGGAAGAGTTATACAGTCTTATTGCCACCGGTACAAAAGATTTCCTGTGGCGGTCAGTTCTGCATTTCGGGGCAATGAGTCTTTTGCTGTGTTTGCTCCGATGGTCCATCATGGGGGCATGCATGGGGTGGGAGGGGTTGTCCATGATAGAAAGAAGCTTTTTTAGCATTCTCCTCTCAGACACCTCCTCCAGGTTCTCAAGTCTGACACCCAGGACAGAACCAGCCTTTCTAATCAGTTTGTTCAGCCTGTTGGCATCAGCTGTCTTCACCCCACTTCCCCAGCACATAGCTGCAAAGAACAGGACGCTCTCCAACACCGAGTGATAGAACATGGTCAGCATTTTCCTACCAACATTGAAGGACCTGAGCCGCCTCAGTAGGAAAAGCCGACTCTGCCCTTTTTTGAAGATAGCATTGGTGTTCTTGGTCCAGTCCAGTTTACAGTCCAAGTGTACCCCCAGGTACCGGTAGTCCTCAACGATCTCCACATCAGCCCCACTGATGGTGACGGGTAGGAGGAGGAGCCTGCTTCCTAAAGTCCATCATCAGTTCCTTTGTCTTTGTGATGTTAAGTTGTAGGTGGTTTAGCTCACACCACTCGACAAAGCTGTCCACCACACTCCTGTACTCCTCCTCCTGTCCATCCCTGATACAGCCCACGATGGCAGAGTCACCAGAGAATTTCTGCAGATGGCATGACTGAGACTTGTACCTGAAGTCAGATGTGTAGAGAGTGAAGAGGAAGGGTGATAGGACCCTATCTGCTGCAATATTTACACCTCTAATGACATTTCACAAGTGTTAGCTTTCTTTTGATACCACGATTGTATACACAGAGTTTGTAATTGCACTCAATTAATTTTGGGCATTTCATTTTCGAGCAGGAAGCTCAGAAAACCCTTTGGGGCTCAGGTTAAAGAACTGGACCACTACAGGTTTTAGAAAACTCATCCAGAATAATTTTGTCCATCTGGGCCCATATAGGGACATCAAAGGTCAAAACAGGTCAAAGCGGCAATTAAAAACATTTGATATGTCAGTTAAACAGATGATGAGTCAGATAACCATGTTAAACTGGATTATAGAGTCTGACAGCTGCTGGTAAGAATGACCTGCGGTAGCGCTCCTTCCTACACTGTGGGTGTAAAAGTCCACTGCTGAAGGAGCTGCTCAATGCTCGTACAGCCTCATGCAGGGGGTGGGAGGGGCTGTCCATGATGGATGTTAGCTTAGACAATCTGCTCAATGGACTTCAGCAGACAGTCCAGGACAGAGCTGGGCCTCTTGACCAGTTTTTTAAGTTTCCCCCGTTCCTCTCTGCCATTCCACCACTGCAGCAGACCACAGCATAAAAGACAGCAGAGGCCACCACAGTGTCGTAGAATGTCCTTAGAAGAGTCCTGTTCACCCCAAAGGATCTCACCTATCTATGCTTTCACTGAGCATATACCTGCATCACGAGTGTCAATGATGAACTCTGCAGGCTGAAAAGTCCTGGCCTCGGTCAGCCCCGGTCCACTCACACGCACACGGCTCACATCACCAATCCCTGACTGCTTGATCATAACAGCATTTGGGCTGCTGGGAACATGACGACCGTTCTTCTTGATGTTAACAAGGTGCTCACCAATCTCCTTGGGAACAAACGAGATTCCAAAGACAAACAGACAAAACAGATGTTAACAACGCTTATTCTTGTGTGTGCATGCAGCCTGTCTCAGTTGCTCCTGATTCTTTCTCCATGCTTTAACTTTTATTACTTTCCCTCTCTGTCTTTTACTCAGCGATTAATAAAGTATTTGGATTCTGATGAGTCTCATTGTTTGGCAAACTTCTCACTTAGTGTTACGTGAGTGTTACGCAGCATCTTCAGCAGGCAGGTTCTCCTCTCGCCCCGAGGGTGTTGTAAGAGGCTGTCCCCTGGCTGAAGTCAAGCTCTCCTATGTCCAATGGAATATCTGCAGCTGAGCCCATCTTCAGATGGTACATCCTCATGGAATCGTCACCTAGAGATCCAGCAGTGAGTCCTAGGGCACACGCTAATGGCATAAATGCACCTTTTCTATCATATTGTGGTGGGCTGTGGTTTGTGGCTCAGCTGCAGGGGAGGGATGAAGCAGTGGGTTTTGGGCAAAATGTTTCCAGGCATGTAGTCTTGGAAGATCGCCAGATGGATCGTTGATAAGGCCAGGGCCATAGGCACTGTTCATGTAATCCATGTAATCCATTCATCTTTAGGCATGAAAAGATGAATAAAAATACCTAAGAAAAAAATCCTGATTGAGGTTGTCATAATTCATGCATGAAAGGGTTAAATAACAATAATTACAATGAAAGACTTCATACGTCTATAGTAACATTAGACGACCAGTGGGAGGCAAGGTATGGAGTGACACATCAGTGTCCAATGTAGTGGTTTATGTGCAAGTACACCAGCAACACTGACACAAATACAAGAAAACAACCTTTGAATAGCTGTGTGAAAGGGTTAATTTATTGTTATTTTTAAAGTCATTTGTTACAAAGACACAAACACACTGCTTTTCACATTCTACAACCATCAGACCAGGTTAAAGAATGAAAATCTAGTTGTGTTATTACCATCTCTTATATATTTTTTTACCAATAGACTATGTGCACCTTAGCATATGTGAATTCCGGTGGGGAAACTCCTGTAAGGCGCTTCGTTTTCGGTGTGATATTCACACCTTGTTTACGGTCGGTTTTTCCAAAAAAGTCAACCAAATGGATGACTCAAGCGGCGATTTACATTTCTCAAGATGTCTTGAGCATTTACTGAAGATATCTGTAGATGACGTTCATCGACTTGTCGATACTTTTCCCCCTGGCCTCAGAGCAAAATAGAGAAAGGATTCAAATTTTATATTTCTCAGTATTTGTATATAGTGTTCTCTCGTTTATCACGGGTGTTATGTTCTAAAAATAACCAGCAATAGGTGAAATCCGCAAAGTAGCCTACTTTATTTATTTATTTTTACAATTATTTTATATGTTTTAAGGCTGTAAAACCCCTCACTACACACTTTAGAATAGAATAGAATAGAATAGAATTCAGCTTTATTGTCACTGCACATGCACAGGTACAGGGCAACGAGATGCAGTTTGCATCCATCCAGAAGTTCTTTAGCCATGATATAGATATATTACAATATATATTAGCAATAATATAGATGTGTAAGTATATTACAGAAATGGGTCTATTATGGTATGTTATAATGTACACGGTATGAAGTATGTTATGAATATTCTATAACTATAAGTATGTACAGGCTGTAGTGAGTACAAGCTATGTACAGGCTATGAACAGGATATAAATATGAAAAACTATACAGAATATGAGATATACAGTTATACAGAAATGTGAACTATGCAAGTTATGAACAGTTGTAGGATTAAAAATTATCGTATGTACAGAATGATTATTTACACAGAACTATACAGTAGTGCAGTTAGGATAAGTGAGATATGTGGATAATTTCTACAGAGGCTATATAAAGTGCTAGTGGTTGTGAGTGTGATTGTGTGTATGAGGGTACAGTTGTCCATTGTGTGTGTGTGTGTAGGTGGTTGTGGGTGTGTGTATGTTCAGACCATGAGTTTAATGTGGGTCAGATGTCAGGAGGTAGAGTTCAGGAGTCTGACAGCTGTGGGGAAGAAGCTGTTTCGGTACCTTGTGGTCTTAGTCCGGAGGCTCCTGTAGCGCCTCCCAGAGGGCAGGAGGGTGAAGACTCCATGTGCTGGATGACTGGGGTCTTTGATGATTTTCCCAGCCCTTTTCAGACAGCGCTTCCTGTAGATGTCCTTTATGGCAGGAAGTGGTGCTCCGGTGATGCGTTGGGCAGTTTTCACGATCCTCTGCAACGCCTTCCGGTCCGAGGCAGAGCAGTTCCCGTACCAGACTGTTATACAGTTGGTCAGGATGCTGTCGATGGTGCAGCGATAGAAGTTCACCAGGATGTCTGAGGACAGGTGGTTCTCCCTCAGAGTCCTCAAGAAGAAGAGGCACTGGTGAGCCTTCTTGACCAGCTTGGAGCAGTTGGTCGTCCAGATGAGATCCTCGGAGATGTGGACTCCCAGGAACTTGAAGCTGCTCACACGCTCCACAGCCGTCCCCTTAATGTGGATGGGTGGGTGGATGTGGGTCAGCATTCCTGTAGTCCACGATGAGCTCCTTAGTCTTCTCGGTGTTAAGCAGCAGGTTGTTTGTGTCGCACCACTCAGCCAGACGATCCACCTCCTCCCTGTAGCCGGTCTCATCGTTGTCACTGATGAGGCCAATCACCGTGGTGTCATCTGCAAACTTAATGATGGTGTTGGAACCATCAGCAGGTCTGCAGTCATGGGTGAAGAGGGAGTAGAGGAAAGGGCTCATCACACAGCCTTGTGGTACACCGGTGTTCATTGTGATTGTAGATGAGCAGCGGTTATCCAGCCGGACATGTTGGGGGTGGTTGGTCAGGAAGTCCAGTAACCATTTGCAGATGAGGGAACTGATGCCCAGGTCTGTCAGTTTCCTGATGAGTTGTGAGGGTGGATTGTATTGAATGCTGAACTGAAGTCTATAAACAGCATTCTGGCGTAGGTGGTGTTGTTGTTGTCCAGGTGTGAGAGGACAGAGTGCAGTGCGATGGAGACTGCATCCTCTGTGCTCCTGTTCTGGCGGTACGCGAATTGGTTCAAGGTTCAAGGTTCTTTATTTGTCACATGCATAGTTATACAAGTATAACACACAGTGAAATGTATCCTGACACGATCCTCGACATGTGCAAAAACATGTCGGTGGGGGTCGAGACAGAATTTGAAGTGTGCTCTAAGCACTTAGTGATGATGGGGTGAGTGCTACTGGGCGGTAGTCATTGAGGCTAGATGGGTTGGAGTTTTTGGGTATCGGGACGATGGAGGTGGATTTGAAGCAGGCCGGTACCACAGCGTGGGCCAAGGACAGATTGAATATGTCTGTGAGCACTCCTGCAAGCTCCCCAGAACAAGCTCTGAGAACACGCCCAGGGATGCCATCAGGACCTGCAGCCTTGTGGACATTGATCCTGCTCAGCACCGCTCCTACATCGGTGGGGGAGAGAGTCAGAGGTTGGTGGTCTGGCGTCATGTCTGTTTTGGTTGTGGTTGGGGTTCCCTCGCTCAAAACAAGCATAAAAGTTGTTGAGCTCGTTGAGGAAGGAGACATCAGAGGATGTGGGGGAGGGTTTGGTGGTCCTGTAGTCTGTAATGGTCTGGAGTCCTTGCCACATGCGTCGGGGGTTGGAGTTGGAGAAGTGTTCTTCTACCTTCTTTTTGTAATGGTGTTTGGCTTTTTTGATGCCCTTCTTTAGATTAGCCCTGGCTGTACTGTAGGCGTGTGCATCTCCTGACCTAAAGGCAGTGTTGCGGGCCTTCAGGAGACGACGAACATCCCGGTTCATCCAAGGCTTCTGGTTGGGGTACATGGTGATCCGTTTCTGGGTGGTGACACTGTCTGTGGTTTTGGAGATGTAATCCAGTACAGATGAGGCGTACTGGTCCAGGTCTGTGTGGGTGAACATATTCCAGTCTGTTTTTTAAATCTGTCCTGGAGCACTGCGTCTGTCCCCTCTGGCCACATTTTTTAATTGTCCTCACAGCAGGTTTCACACGTTGGATGAGTGGTGAATACCTAGGTGTGAGGAACAGGGAAGATGGTCCGATTGTCCAATGTGGGGAGGGGTGTTGCTTTACTCAAAAAATTGAGTAAAGCAACACCCCTTTACTCAAAAAATTTAGTAAAGCTTAGCTAAAAATGACTGAATTAGGACAACTTATTCATTTTGAGTACTCTGTACAAGCTCATTTGTTCCCAGAACTCAAAAATTGGATCAAGTTTACATAAGATGACCAAGTTAGGGCAACTTACTCATTTTGAGTACACTGTACAGCCTTGTTAGTTCCCAGAACTCAAAAAATTATGGAAACTCGTTGCCTCAAAAAAACTAAGTAAAGCTTACTTAAGATGACTGTTAGGACAACTTATACATTGCAAGTCTGCAGTATTAAGAATAACTTGGTATTTCTGACTGTACAATACTAATTGTTTACCTACTGACAAACATTTCAAGTTCAACTAAATGAAAAAACAATTTGTGGTACCATGAATATGATTAAAAATAATTAACAACAATTTTTGTAATGATGTTAAAATGAGCCCAACTTTTATTTTCAAACACCACAAGGTATAACAGCCAACATACGGACACTGTTCTGCTGAACAACAAACAATTATATTGCCATCACTGTTATAATCTTACAATGAAACAAAGTCTCAGATTTAATTATTCTGAAAATAAGTTTAGGCCTACCACAAGTTTGTTTTGTACTTACATTACTTATATAATCAAAATAAAATATTTGTTGTTCTGTCACAAGTGCAGTCTCTAATTTAAACAACACATTTGTTTTTCCTTCCAACACAGGAGCTGGAATGTTGTATTATTTTAAGGATGCTTGTTTCCAGTCCAGGCATTACTGCCTGAATGACTATCATGGATCGAGGTGATCCAATGTAGGTGCAGAAGAAAGTCTTTAACTTCCCTTAAGTACAGTGGCAGTGGATGTGGGTTGGAGATGCAATGAGCTTGAACCTGCAGGCAACCATCTTCACTGACCACACCATCTGTGACGGAGGACTCATCTCTCCTGTTGTCCTGCAAGCAAACAATCATATTTTTGGAACATGAACTTAATTGCTTTCTTAAAACATTTTTCTGCATTTGGTATAAAACAGACTCCAATTTAGACAATCTCAGGCTCCCTCCCCACCGGAGAGGTGACATTCAATGTCCCAAATTGTCAGTCTGGATAGCCGTGACCACCACGCAACACACAATAATGTCATGAAAGCATCATTTTAAAAAGGGCTATGCAAACATGGCCAATAACTTTCATTCTAATGATGTGCAAAATGATTTTGGGCACAAAACAAATTTTGCTGTTAGAAAACTTGCAGACTTCACTATATACAGTGTAGACCCTCTAAACCAGGGGTCTCGAACTCCAGGCCTCGAGGGCTGGTGTCCTGCAGATTTTAGATCTCACCCTGGGTCAACAAACCTGAATCAAATGATTAGTTCATTACCAGGCCTCTGGAGAACTTCAAGACATGTTGAGGAGGTAATTTGGCCATTTAAATCAGCTGTGTTGTATCAAGGACACATCTAAAGCCTGCAGGACACCGGCCCTCGAGGCCTGGAGTTCGAGACCCCTGCTCTAAACTAAGTTTGGGGGATGTGGTCTGCATTTCTTGAAAGATCAAACTGTTGTTGTTTGTTTACTTACACAGCATGCCTTGTAGAATTAACTGGAGTCACCAGCAACAGCATAAATGTCACTGACAGTTGCTAATATATTGGAAAACCAAAATACTTACCACTGAGTTGATGTCTTTCTGTCCAACAGCAGGAGTGCTGGTCCCAAGCCTCAAAGACAGTAAGAAGCAAGCAGAGGGAGAAAAAACAGAACATTTTTCAGAAACTGATTTGATCCTTAATGGCTGTGCAATCATTGTAACATAGAGTTTGCTTATGTTGTTAAATAAAGGCTAGATTTGACATTAATAGATGCCACAGATGTTCAAAAGCTGCCACAAAGCAAAAAAAAAAATGGGCGTCTCTGAAAACGTCGGACATTTTGCAAATATGTGATGTCTTGATAAATCGAGCAGATATTTGAACTTTACACAACTACATTCTCGCCTGAAAACATCTTAAAAGTTTATTCTGTGATCCAGAAAAAGTAATAAGTTTTTTAGCTGTGCTCCTCCGCCATTGCCGCACTTACAAGGCCGACAAATGCGATCCTCCTTTTCCCCAGACTACCCTTTCTGGGTCACAAAATAACCTTTTAAGATATTTTCAGGCGACAATGTAGCTATGTAATGCTCAAATATCTACTTAATTTATCAAAATATCACATATTTGCAAAAGTGCTTCCACGTTTTCGGAGAGCTCTGTTATCCACCCCCCACACCTACCCCACCCCTAACGGCTACACCTCCCGAAGAATTTTGTCTGGGCTCTTATCTCACTTTTTTATTTCAAACAATCAACAGAAAATTTCACAGACATAGTTTTATATAAGGGTTTTAAGGCTGTGGTGTTAATTTTTAAGTAACATGAGCCCAGCGGCAGCAGCAACACTAGGCTAACACTAACTAGCTAGCAAGATTTTAAACCTGGTGCTAAACTAAGAGAAGCCACAAATCAGTTTGAATAAGAGTAAACATTTACTCACCAAGTCAGTGTATCAGGTAAAGATCCACAGCAATGACAACAATAATACCTTGAGCTGACGCTTCTCCAGGTTTGCTCAACATATTCCATAAAAAATGCGGAGGACGGTAGTGACGTGGCATTTTCAAAACACATCTTTCATCCTTCCGCACTGAGATGCAAAACTTCCAGCTTACTTAGTTTTTCTAAGTTAAGACAACTCAAATTAATTGAGTTTATCAGCGTTTTTGCATAAAAAGTACTGGTAACTTATTTAAATTGAGTTCTAATAACAAATTGATAAAAATTGAGTTCAGCCCATTTAATATTTTTAATTAAACACAATATTAGATTTTACAATGTATGGTCCCAGAAGTCCAACTTTTTTTGTGGGATGCTTATCTTCCTCTGCCTTTTGGGGGCTACCGCAGCTGCCTATGACGGTGCAAAACGTTTCGCCGACATTGTTTTTGTTAGGAGAAAACTTACAAACATACAGTACAGCACTTCAGAGTCACACTGCTAGCGATTGATGTAGCGATTCTGTACTGTACAGGCGAGACGGCACGGAGGAGATCGACAATGCTCTACAGCTGACCAGGAGGCAGAACACACTGCGCTTAAAAAAAAAAAAAAGCATGCAAAATTGCACTAAAAACATGCGCGAAACAGCGAGGTTGCAAAAGGTGAACCGCGTTATAGCGAGGGACCACTGTAATTGTGAAGATAAGTCGGTTATCTTTCAATATTCTATAGAAAATGACTGTCCACGCTTTATTTCGGCCTTGACCAGCTTAACAAAAGACAAACAAATGCTGATTTAAATCGGCTGCTACTATAACTGCTTTTCACGGCGGTAACATCATTACGAGCTATATTTAAATTAAATATGAAAGTGTTGAATAGCCATTTGAGGCCTGAGAAGAAAAAGTGCTAAACTGCATCAATATCACAGCTCTACGTGTCCTGTTCGGCCAGCTGCCCACAGCGGTCCCATAGCGACGAGAGAGCATTAAGGGGCAGAGAGGAGGATGTTACTCTCAATGTTGTTGGCACATTTCAGGAGGACGCTACTAATAAGGAATATTTACACAGTGAATTCACATTTATTATTATATTTACAAAAGACCCGTTTTGTCTTGTTCGTATCATTTTATTTTGTTGTAATTATTTATTTATTTATTTTCTGTTGTATGTGATTGAAACTTTACTGATAATTTGTCCAAGCAAAAAAAAATCCCCATTCAAAAATGTCATGTGACAACAATATTGGCTTATGGAATGATGATGTCATATGGACCTTTGTGACATCACCTTTGCTGCTTTGATGTGCTGGAATGTCCTTTGAAAATTTTCCTTAAATAGGGTAGAAAGGCAAGCTTTTAGTCAGTATTTTGCAGCAATTGTATTAGCAGAAGTTGTTTTCGCAGCTTTCAAAGGTTCACCAGAGAAGTATTTTGAAACATTTGGATTGTTTTCAGAGTCACTGTTTACAGACCACGACATGTCTCAGAGAAAACACCAGAAAAGACCAAAAGTTCACACTAACTCTCCTCTCTTGACACAAATGGAAAAAATTATTCAGGAGTTCCAACTAAAGCGTAATCAAGCGCTTGAAGAAAACAAAGGTTTGCTCAAGAAGTATTTTGAAACATCTGGATTGTTTTCAGAGTCACTGTTTACAGACCACGACATGTCTCAGAGAAAACACCAGAAAAGACCAAAAGTTCACACTAACTCTCCTCCCTGTAGACAAATGGACAAAAATAATCAGGAGCTCCAACAAAGGCTTAATCAAGCGCTGGAAGAAAATGAAGAAATTCTTTTTGAGAAGGAAGAATTGAACATAAAGCTAAGCGACGTGGAACACAAACTCAAAGGCATGGTGGAAAAATACAGAGTGCTCCAAAAAAGGCATGATGAAACACTGGTAAGAAATGAACAGTTACTTCACGAGAATGAGCAACTACAAGAAAGACAGAAAGAAATGGATCGCAAGCTTCAGAACACAGAGGACCAACAAACTAACGATAAGCGGCGCCAGCCTGACATAAAGATTATTAATGAGGGCTGGGGAATTTTATTTGGTCAAACCCGGGAGAGGATTATGAACCTGATGGACAAAAACAAGCAAAAGAAAGCTGAATTAAAAGAAATGGGCGAGCAGCTTCAAGACAGTGACGCTCTTAATGAGGAGTTACATTGTGAAGTCCAACAAATGTTCACAGTGAATCAGGAGCTCAAACAAAAACTTAATGAAACACTGCATAGAAATGAACAGCTACTTCATGAGAACGAGCAACGACAAGAAAGACAGAAAGAAATGGATCGCAAGCTTCAGAACATCGAGGACCAACAAACTAACAACAGTACACAAGCCCAAGAGCAGATTCTGTTCCTGAGGAACAAAATCAAGCAAAAAAGAGCTGAATTGAAAGAAATGTCCAAGCAGCTTCAAGACAGGGAAGCTATTAATAAGGAGTTACAGTGTGACCTCCAACAAATGAATATAAAGAATCAGAAGCTCCAAGGAAATTTTGATGAAGCGCTGGAAAGAAATAAAGAAATTCTTTATGAGAAGGAAGAATTGGACATAAAGCACAGAGGCACGCAGGACAAACTCAAACACGTGGAGGGAAAATACAAAGTGCTGGAAAAAAGGTTTGATGACACAGTGCACAAAATGAAAGGGTTACTTCAAGAGAAAGCGCAACAGGAAGAAATACAGAAAGAAGAAAAAATTATTTCCCAGGACTTTATGAGGAAACATCTAAAACTGCAAGAATTTTATTTTGAAATGAAGGACAAAACAACTGGACTGGAAGTAGCAAAGGAAAAACTGGAAAAACAATGCTCAGAGATGCAGAGTAGGATCGATGAAATGCTGAGAAAAAACACAGAAGAGCTTGAAGAACTTTCTAACAACTTAAAGTGCAAAAACACTGAAATGCAGGCCCAAAAGGCGGCATCTAAAGAACTGAAAGAAAAGCTTGAAGAAAAACAAGCAAAATTAGAAGAAGTGGAGCAAAGATGCAAGAAACTTGAGATGCAAAATGCAGAAACAATCAATGAATTGAGAACCCTCATCCTAGAGAAAAACAGCACTCGTGGAACAGCAACTGAAAAAAAGAAAAAAAACGCTTCTGCTTGTTCCGGAGGAGGGACACTGCTGCTTCTTCACCTGATGTAGCCTCATCTTTCTCAACCTCTGTTCCATCTTAATTTTACCTCTCCTCTCCCTTTCTCTCCTAACACCTCTCCTATCTCCCTCCCCACTCTCTCTCTCTTTTCACCCTCACCCCCTAACCAGTCCCAGCAGTTGACTGCCCCTCCTGAGCCTGGTTCTGCTGGAGGTTTCTGCTTAAAGGCAGTTTTCCTCCCACTGTCGCCAAGTGCTTGCTCAGAGGGGATTGTTGGGGGTTTCTCTCCTCTGTCTCTTTCCTTTTTTCTATCCCTTCTTTTCACCTCTTTTTCTCCCTTCTACCTTTTCCTTACCCACCTTTTTTCATTTCCTCCATCATCTCTCTACCCTGTGTTAAAGTGAACACAAGGTAGAGAGATGATGGAGGAACAATAAAGTCAATTAGCCAAATACTACATGTGTCAGATCAATGTCTTCATTCAAGAATAATCCATCTTAAGTATAAAAACAAGAAATGGGTAGTAGCCACATGTGTGTTTGTGTGTGTGCAGAATATGCATACATTAATCGTATCCAAATCACAGAAGGAATGAAATAAAACTAGAAGACATATAAAGCAAGCAAAACAAAACGAAAATATATTTTTCTCCGTTCCCAGGTCGGGTTTGGTTTTAAACCTGACCACTACCGTACACTTTAGGCTGGGATTTTTTTGTAAAGCTTTTATTTTGGCATTTCCTTGACCCTTTCAATAAATTTGCATGTTAGCTAAATATTTAGTTTCCTGTAACATTTAGATTTAACATTTAGATTTAAAAATAATATTTAGATTTAACATTTAGATTTAAAAATAATATTTAGATTTAACATTTTGATTTAATATTTAACATTTAAAATTGTGTTTTAAATATAAAAAGTTGAAAATATTTTATTAAATGTTGTAAAAAATAACTCAAAACACATGTTTTTGTCCGGTTTTGAGCTAAATGTGGAAAAAATGTTGCTGAATGTGGAAAAATATTACTCAGATCGTACACTCCCGCTAGAGCACTAAGATCATCTACTCAGTTACTCCTGGTGCAGCCAAGATCTTGGCTGATGTCCAGAGGCAGGGCTCTAGACTAACTTTTTGCCATGGGCGCACCACAAAAGTTAGGCGCACTCAAATTTTTTCAACCGCATCGCTTAACACTGCAGTTTTACATGTGCACTTTTTTTGGGGGAAATTGCAGTCCATACAGACAATATTCATTTCTAAATTATTAACTAACAATCTTGTGCTTAAAGTGCTTTGTCAATATTGTAGAAAATGTTAAACTTAATCATCATCTTGGCTCTTCTGACGACCTGTTTGCTGTTGCATGCTGCTGAAAGGCAGTGGGGAGAGGGGACACTTGGGCAGTGCATTTATTGCAGCATATAATGTGTTTTCTGGATACACTGCTGCTTTTTCAGCATTCAAAGATTGATGGCACCGTGTCAGAGCTGGCTATGAATTTCAGACGGATCAGGCCTTAACTTGACACAAAAGTTATCAATAGTTCTTTTCATCTTTTCTTATTACCCACAGCTACATCCACTTCTGTCGGGCCTAGGCTGCTCACTAGGGCTGCGTATCATCACTGATTTCTATAATCCATTTGATTCCGGTTCTCAAAGTCCTGATTCGATTCAATTTTCCTCAGACAGTCAGAAATATTATAATTCTGATCATTTATCAGTACTGATACATGTGAGACTTCATCAGAATTGTGAACATCACAGCAGATGCCTTTGTGTGAAAGTAACTGAGAATAAAACACAGAAAAACATGAAGGAGATTTTCCTGGTCTGGCGTTTTATAGCAGATAACCTTAAAAATATTCTGCAATTTTGCATAATTTTAAAAAGTTTAAATTTCTTCAGTATTGAACAGCAGAAATTAGGCTTTCTAGTCCGAGGACATTTAAGTGAAAAAAGAAAAAGAAAAGAAAAACACAGCGCTGTAAACAACGGTAGACTGGTGGGTAATAAGCAAATGAATAATGCAGAAAACAGAGATTTGAGACGCATTTGCGACCAAATTGGTCGCACTCTAGAGCCCTGAGAGGTGAGTGGGCGTTTGCCTTGGCTGCACCAGATTTATGGAATAACCTTCTTATTGCTATCTGCACGTCTGATTCTATCCAATCATTTAAATCACGGTTAAAAGCCTATTTAACCTTGCCTTTCCTGCTCGTTGATGCCTGTATCTGAGCCCTAGACTTATTTGACCTTTTATACATATCTTTTATGGCTTTGTGCTAACATATTTTACTTGATATGCATTTTATGCTATTACTGTGTATTAGTGACACTGACCTGTTAGCATACTTGATACTTTGTTGTGGTCTTATTTAATATTTATAATATTTATGTCTTATTTTCTGTCTTTTATGTAAAACACTTTGGTGTACCGTTGGTTTTATATGTGCTCTATAAATAAAGTTGTATTTTATTGTATTGTTAGTTTCAGCATGTTTCAGTTTACAAATGGCCCCATACAGGTGAACCAAGTGACACATATGACAGGGGAAGCAAAACAGAACATAACACAAACAGGACAAGAGCCTATCGAAAAAATAAAACAGGAAACTACCATGGAGACAGAGATACAGACTTAACAAACACAAAGGGAAAGTAAAAAGAGACATGACTGGGGAAATAGACAAAGAAGTAATAGAAAAAAAACATTAAAACCACTTTCAGAAAACTATAAGACCTGTTTGGAGGGGTTATGACCCCCCCACAGCCTCGCTCAACCCCAGCGATTCCAAATGACCGGAAGTTCTCCTCAGCCTGACCTTCACGTACCGGAAATAACCTCCTGACTGTAAACCCCGGCCGCGATATATATATATATCATCACCTGTGTCAATTACAGCCATACCAATTATAACCACAACAATCAGAGACCTTAGAGCCAGACTCGATTCACAAACCGGTCAATAGACTATGTGCACCTTAGCCAGTGTTGGGGAGTAACGGAATACATGTACCGCCGTTACGTATTTAGAATACAAAATATGAGTAACTGTATTCCGTTACAGTTACCGTTTAAAAAGGTGGTATTCAGAATACAGTTACTTTGTTGAAATAAATGGGTGAGTGTGATTGTGTGTATGAGGGTACAGTTGTCCATTGTGTGTGTGTGTGTAGGTGGTTGTGGGTGTGTGTATGTTCAGACCATGAGTTTAATGTGGGTCAGATGTCAGGAGGTAGAGTTCAGGAGTCTGACAGCTGTGGGGAAGAAGCTGTTTCGGTACCTTGTGGTCTTAGTCCGGAGGCTCCTGTAGCGCCTCCCAGAGGGCAGGAGGGTGAAGACTCCATGTGCTGGATGACTGGGGTCTTTGATGATTTTCCCAGCCCTTTTCAGACAGCGCTTCCTGTAGATGTCCTTTATGGCAGGAAGTGGTGCTCCGGTGATGCGTTGGGCAGTTTTCACGATCCTCTGCAACGCCTTCCGGTCCGAGGCAGAGCAGTTCCGTACCAGACTGTTATACAGTTGGTCAGGATGCTGTCGATGGTGCAGCGATAGAAGTTCACCAGGATGTCTGAGGACAGGTGGTTCTCCCTCAGAGTCCTCAAGAAGAAGAGGCACTGGTGAGCCTTCTTGACCAGCTTGGAGCAGTTGGTCGTCCAGATGAGATCCTCGGAGATGTGGACTCCCAGGAACTTGAAGCTGCTCACACGCTCCACAGCCGCCCCTTAATGTGGATGGGTGGGTGGATGTGGGTCAGCATTCCTGTAGTCCACGATGAGCTCCTTAGTCTTCTCGGTGTTAAGCAGCAGGTTGTTTGTGTCGCACCACTCAGCCAGACGATCCACCTCCTCCCTGTAGCCGGTCTCATCGTTGTCACTGATGAGGCCAATCACCGTGGTGTCATCTGCAAACTTAATGATGGTGTTGGAACCATCAGCAGGTCTGCAGTCATGGGTGAAGAGGGAGTAGAGGAAAGGGCTCATCACACAGCCTTGTGGTACACCGGTGTTCATTGTGATTGTAGATGAGCAGCGGTTATCCAGCCGGACATGTTGGGGGTGGTTGGTCAGGAAGTCCAGTAACCATTTGCAGATGAGGGAACTGATGCCCAGGTCTGTCAGTTTCCTGATGAGTTGTGAGGGGAGGGGTGGATTGTATTGAATGCTGAACTGAAGTCTATAAACAGCATTCTGGCGTAGGTGGTGTTGTTGTTGTCCAGGTGTGAGAGGACAGAGTGCAGTGCGATGGAGACTGCATCCTCTGTGCTCCTGTTCTGGCGGTATGCGAATTGGTTCAAGGTTCAAGGTTCTTTATTTGTCACATGCATAGTTATACAAGTATAACACACAGTGAAATGTATCCTGACACGATCCTCGACATGTGCAAAAACATGTCGGTGGGGGTCGAGACAGAATTTGAAGTGTGCTCTAAGCACTTAGTGATGATGGGGGTGAGTGCTACTGGGCGGTAGTCATTGAGGCTAGATGGGTTGGAGTTTTTGGGTATCGGGACGATGGAGGTGGATTTGAAGCAGGCCGGTACCACAGCGTGGGCCAAGGACAGATTGAATATGTCTGTGAGCACTCCTGCAAGCTCCCAGAACAAGCTCTGAGAACACGCCCAGGGATGCCATCAGGACCTGCAGCCTTGTGGACATTGATCCTGCTCAGCACCGCTCCTACATCGGTGGGGGAGAGAGTCAGAGGTTGGTGGTCTGGCGTCATGTCTGTTTTGGTTGTGGTTGTGGGGTTCCCTCGCTCAAAACAAGCATAAAAGTTGTTGAGCTCGTTGAGGAAGGAGACATCAGAGGATGTGGGGGAGGGTTTGGTGGTCCTGTAGTCTGTAATGGTCTGGAGTCCTTGCCACATGCGTCGGGGTTGGAGTTGGAGAAGTGTTCTTCTACCTTCTTTTGTAATGGTGTTTGGCTTTTTGATGCCCTTCTTTAGATTAGCCCTGGCTGTACTGTAGGCGTGTGCATCTCCTGACCTAAAGGCAGTGTTGCGGGCCTTCAGGAGACGACGAACATCCCGGTTCATCCAAGGCTTCTGGTTGGGGTACATGGTGATCCGTTTCTGGGTGGTGACACTGTCTGTGGTTTTGGAGATGTAATCCAGTACAGATGAGGCGTACTGGTCCAGGTCTGTGTGGGTGAACATATTCCAGTCTGTTTTTTTAAATCTGTCCTGGAGCACTGCGTCTGTCCCCTCTGGCCACACTTTAATTGTCCTCACAGCAGGTTTCACACGTTGGATGAGTGGTGAATACCTAGGTGTGAGGAACAGGGAGAGATGGTCCGATTGTCCAATGTGGGGGAGGGGTGTTGCTTTACTCAAAAAATTGAGTAAAGCAACACCCCTTTACTCAAAAAATTTAGTAAAGCTTAGCTAAAAATGACTGAATTAGGACAACTTATTCATTTTGAGTACTCTGTACAAGCTCATTTGTTCCCAGAACTCAAAAAAATTGGATCAAGTTTACATAAGATGACCAAGTTAGGGCAACTTACTCATTTTGAGTACACTGTACAGCCTTGTTAGTTCCCAGAACTCAAAAAAATTATGGAAACTCGTTGCCTCAAAAAACTAAGTAAAGCTTACTTAAGATGACTGTTAGGACAACTTATACATTGCAAGTCTGCAGTATTAAGAATAACTTGGTATTTCTGACTGTACAATACTAATTGTTTACCTACTGACAAACATTTCAAGTTCAACTAAATGAAAAAACAATTTGTGGTACCATGAATATGATTAAAAATAATTAACAACAATTTTTGTAATGATGTTAAAATGAGCCCAACTTTTATTTTCAAACACCACAAGGTATAACAGCCAACATACCGGACACTGTTCTGCTGAACAACAAACAATTATATTGCCATCACTGTTATAATCTTACAATGAAACAAAGTCTCAGATTTAATTATTCTGAAAATAAGTTTAGGCCTACCACAAGTTTGTTTTGTACTTACATTACTTATATAATCAAAATAAAATATTTGTTGTTCTGTCACAAGTGCAGTCTCTAATTTAAACAACACATTTGTTTTTCCTTCCAACACAGGAGCTGGAATGTTGTATTATTTTAAGGATGCTTGTTTCCAGTCCAGGCATTACTGCCTGAATGACTATCATGGATCGAGGTGATCCAATGTAGGTGCAGAAGAAAGTCTTTAACTTCCCTTAAGTACAGTGGCAGTGGATGTGGGTTGGAGATGCAATGAGCTTGAACCTGCAGGCAACCATCTTCACTGACCACACCATCTGTGACGGAGGACTCATCTCTCCTGTTGTCCTGCAAGCAAACAATCATATTTTTTGGAACATGAACTTAATTGCTTTCTTAAAACATTTTTTCTGCATTTGGTATAAAACAGACTCCAATTTAGACAATCTCAGGCTCCCTCCCCACCGGAGAGGTGACATTCAATGTCCCAAATTGTCAGTCTGGATAGCCGTGACCACCACGCAACACACAATAATGTCATGAAAGCATCATTTTAAAAGGGCTATGCAAACATGGCCAATAACTTTCATTCTAATGATGTGCAAAATGATTTTGGGCACAAAACAAATTTTGCTGTTAGAAAACTTGCAGACTTCACTATATACAGTGTAGACCCTCTAAACCAGGGGTCTCGAACTCCAGGCCTCGAGGGCTGGTGTCCTGCAGATTTTAGATCTCACCCTGGGTCAACAAACCTGAATCAAATGATTAGTTCATTACCAGGCCTCTGGAGAACTTCAAGACATGTTGAGGAGGTAATTTGGCCATTTAAATCAGCTGTGTTGTATCAAGGACACATCTAAAGCCTGCAGGACACCGCCCTCGAGGCCTGGAGTTCGAGACCCCTGCTCTAAACTAAGTTTGGGGATGTGGTCTGCATTTCTTGAAAGATCAAACTGTTGTTGTTTGTTTACTTACACAGCATGCCTTGTAGAATTAACTGGAGTCACCAGCAACAGCATAAATGTCACTGACAGTTGCTAATATATTGGAAAACCAAAATACTTACCACTGAGTTGATGTCTTTCTGTCCAACAGCAGGAGTGCTGGTCCCAAGCCTCAAAGACAGTAAGAAGCAAGCAGAGGGAGAAAAAACAGAACATTTTTCAGAAACTGATTTGATCCTTAATGGCTGTGCAATCATTGTAACATAGAGTTTGCTTATGTTGTTAAATAAAGGCTAGATTTGACATTAATAGATGCCACAGATGTTCAAAAGCTGCCACAAAGCATGAAAAAAAAAATGGACGTCTCTGAAAACGTCGGAGCATTTTTGCAAATATGTGATGTCTTGATAAATCGAGCAGATATTTGAACTTTACACAACTACATTCTCGCCTGAAAACATCTTAAAAGTTTATTCTGTGATCCAGAAAAAGTAATAAGTTTTTTAGCTGTGCTCCTCCGCCATTGCCGCACTTACAAGGCCGACAAATGCGATCCTCCTTTTCCCCAGACTACCCTTTCTGGGTCACAAAATAACCTTTTAAGATATTTTCAGGCGACAATGTAGCTATGTAATGCTCAAATATCTACTTAATTTATCAAAATATCACATATTTGCAAAAGTGCTTCTTCCACGCTGGAGGAGCTCTGTTATCCACCCCCACACCTACCCCACCCCTAACGGCTACACCTCCCGAAGAATTTTGTCTGGGCTCTTATCTCACTTTTTATTTCAAACAATCAACAGAAAATTTCACAGACATAGTTTATATATAAGGGTTTTAAGGCTGTGGTGTTAATTTTTAAGTAACATGAGCCCAGCGGCAGCAACAACACTAGGCTAACACTAACTAGCTAGCAAGATTTTAAACCTGGTGCTAAACTAAGAGAAGCCACAAATCAGTTTGAATAAGAGTAAACATTTACTCACCAAGTCAGTGTATCAGGTAAAGATCCACAGCAATGACAACAATAATACCTTGAGCTGACGCTTCTCCAGGTTTGCTCAACATATTCCATAAAAATGCGGAGGACGGTAGTGACGTGGCATTTTCAAAACACATCTTTCATCCTTCCGCACTGAGATGCAAAACTTCCAGCTTACTTAGTTTTTCTAAGTTAAGACAACTCAAATTAATTGAGTTTATCAGCGTTTTGCATAAAAGTACTGGTAACTTATTTAAATTGAGTTCTAATAACAAATTGATAAAAATTGAGTTCAGCCCATTTAATATTTTTAATTAAACACAATATTAGATTTTACAATGTATGGTCCCAGAAGTCCAACTTTTTTTGTGGGATGCTTATCTTCCTCTGCCTTTTGGGGGCTACCGCAGCTGCCTATGACGGTGCAAAACGTTTCGCCGACATTGTTTTTTGTTAGGGAGAAAACTTACAAACATACAGTACAGCACTTCAGAGTCACACTGCTAGCGATTGATGTAGCGATTCTGTACTGTACAGGCGAGACGGCACGGAGGAGATCGACAATGCTCTACAGCTGACCAGGAGGCAGAACACACTGCGCTTAAAAAAAAAAAAAAGCATGCAAAATTGCACTAAAAACATGCGCGAAACAGCGAGGTTGCAAAAGGTGAACCGCGTTATAGCGAGGGACCACTGTAATTGTGAAGATAAGTCGGTTATCTTTCAATATTCTATAGAAAATGACTGTCCACGCTTTATTTCGGCCTTGACCAGCTTAACAAAAGACAAACAAATGCTGATTTAAATCGGCTGCTACTATAACTGCTTTTCACGGCGGTAACATCATTACGAGCTATATTTAAATTAAATATGAAAGTGTTGAATAGCCATTTGAGGCCTGAGAAGAAAAAGTGCTAAACTGCATCAATATCACAGCTCTACGTGTCCTGTTCGGCCAGCTGCCCACAGCGGTCCCATAGCGACGAGAGAGCATTAAGGGGCAGAGAGGAGGATGTTACTCTCAATGTTGTTGGCACATTTCAGGAGGACGCTACTAATAAGGAATATTTACACAGTGAATTCACATTTATTATTATATTTACAAAAGACCCGTTTTTGTCTTGTTCGTATCATTTTATTTTGTTGTAATTATTTATTTATTTATTTTCTGTTGTATGTGATTGAAACTTTACTGATAATTTGTCCAAGCAAAAAAAATCCCCATTCAAAAATGTCATGTGACAACAATATTGGCTTATGGAATGATGATGTCATATGGACCTTTGTGACATCACCTTTGCTGCTTTGATGTGCTGGAATGTCCTTTGAAAATTTTCCTTAAATAGGGTAGAAAGGCAAGCTTTTAGTCAGTATTTTTGCAGCAATTGTATTAGCAGAAGTTGTTTTCGCAGCTTTCAAAGGTTCACCAGAGAAGTATTTTGAAACATTTGGATTGTTTTCAGAGTCACTGTTTACAGACCACGACATGTCTCAGAGAAAACACCAGAAAAGACCAAAAGTTCACACTAACTCTCCTCTCTTGACACAAATGGAAAAAATTATTCAGGAGTTCCAACTAAAGCGTAATCAAGCGCTTGAAGAAAACAAAGGTTTGCTCAAGAAGTATTTTGAAACATCTGGATTGTTTTCAGAGTCACTGTTTACAGACCACGACATGTCTCAGAGAAAACACCAGAAAAGACCAAAAGTTCACACTAACTCTCCTCCCTGTAGACAAATGGACAAAAATAATCAGGAGCTCCAACAAAGGCTTAATCAAGCGCTGGAAGAAAATGAAGAAATTCTTTTTGAGAAGGAAGAATTGAACATAAAGCTAAGCGACGTGGAACACAAACTCAAAGGCATGGTGGAAAAATACAGAGTGCTCCAAAAAGGCATGATGAAACACTGGTAAGAAATGAACAGTTACTTCACGAGAATGAGCAACTACAAGAAAGACAGAAAGAAATGGATCGCAAGCTTCAGAACACAGAGGACCAACAAACTAACGATAAGCGGCGCCAGCCTGACATAAAGATTATTAATGAGGCTGGGGAATTTTATTTGGTCAAACCCGGGAGAGGATTATGAACCTGATGGACAAAAACAAGCAAAAGAAAGCTGAATTAAAAGAAATGGGCGAGCAGCTTCAAGACAGTGACGCTCTTAATGAGGAGTTACATTGTGAAGTCCAACAAATGTTCACAGTGAATCAGGAGCTCAAACAAAAACTTAATGAAACACTGCATAGAAATGAACAGCTACTTCATGAGAACGAGCAACGACAAGAAAGACAGAAAGAAATGGATCGCAAGCTTCAGAACATCAAGGACCAACAAACTAACAACAGTACACAAGCCCAAGAGCAGATTCTGTTCCTGAGGAACAAAATCAAGCAAAAAGAGCTGAATTGAAAGAAATGTCCAAGCAGCTTCAAGACAGGGAAGCTATTAATAAGGAGTTACAGTGTGACCTCCAACAAATGAATATAAAGAATCAGAAGCTCCAAGGAAATTTTGATGAAGCGCTGGAAAGAAATAAAGAAATTCTTTATGAGAAGGAAGAATTGGACATAAAGCACAGAGGCACGCAGGACAAACTCAAACACGTGGAGGAAAATACAAAGTGCTGGAAAAAAAGGTTTGATGACACAGTGCACAAAATGAAAGGGTTACTTCAAGAGAAAGCGCAACAGGAAGAAATACAGAAAGAAGAAAAATTATTTCCCAGGACTTTATGAGGAAACATCTAAAACTGCAAGAATTTTATTTTGAAATGAAGGACAAAACAACTGGACTGGAAGTAGCAAAGGAAAAACTGGAAAAACAATGCTCAGAGATGCAGAGTAGGATCGATGAAATGCTGAGAAAAAACACAGAAGAGCTTGAAGAACTTTCTAACAACTTAAAGTGCAAAAACACTGAAATGCAGGCCCAAAAGGCGGCATCTAAAGAACTGAAAGAAAAGCTTGAAGAAAAACAAGCAAAATTAGAAGAAGTGGAGCAAAGATGCAAGAAACTTGAGATGCAAAATGCAGAAACAATCAATGAATTGAGAACCCTCATCCTAGAGAAAAAAGCACTCGTGGAACAGCAACTGAAAAAGAAGAAAAAACGCTTCTGCTTGTTCCGGAGGAGGGACACTGCTGCTTCTTCACCTGATGTAGCCTCATCTTTCTCAACCTCTGTTCCATCTTAATTTTACCTCTCCTCTCCCTTTCTCTCCTAACACCTCTCCTATCTCCTCCCCCTCTCTCTCTCTTTTCACCCTCACCCCCTAACCAGTCCCAGCAGTTGACTGCCCCTCCTGAGCCTGGTTCTGCTGGAGGTTTCTGCTTAAAGGCAGTTTTTCCTCCCCACTGTCGCCAAGTGCTTGCTCAGAGGGGATTGTTGGGGGTTTCTCTCCTCTGTCTCTTTCCTTTTTCTATCCCTTCTTTTCACCTCTTTTCTCCCTTCTACCTTTTCCTTACCCACCTTTTTCATTTCCTCCATCATCTCTCTACCCTGTGTTAAAGTGAACACAAGGTAGAGAGATGATGGAGGAACAATAAAGTCAATTAGCCAAATACTACATGTGTCAGATCAATGTCTTCATTCAAGAATAATCCATCTTAAGTATAAAAACAAGAAATGGGTAGTAGCCACATGTGTGTTTGTGTGTGTGCAGAATATGCATACATTAATCGTATCCAAATCACAGAAGGAATGAAATAAAACTAGAAGACATATAAAGCAAGCAAAACAAAACGAAAATATATTTTTCTCCGTTCCCAGGTCGGGTTTGGTTTTAAACCTGACCACTACCGGTACACTTTAGGCTGGAGATTTTTGTAAAGCTTTTATTTTGGCATTTCCCTTGACCCTTTCAATAAATTTGCATGTTAGCTAAATATTTAGTTTCCTGTAACATTTAGATTTAACATTTAGATTTAAAAAATAATATTTAGATTTAACATTTAGATTTAAAAATAATATTTAGATTTAACATTTAGATTTAAAAATAATATTTAGATTTAACATTTTGATTTAATATTTAACATTTAAAATTGTGTTTTAAATATAAAAAGTTGAAAATATTTTATTAAATGTTGTAAAAAATAACTCAAAACACATGTTTTTGTCCGGTTTTGAGCTAAATGTGGAAAAATGTTGCTGAATGTGGAAAAATATTACTCAGATCGTACACTCCCGCTAGAGCACTAAGATCATCTACTCAGTTACTCCTGGTGCAGCCAAGATCTTGGCTGATGTCCAGAGGCAGGGCTCTAGACTAACTTTTTGCCATGGGCGCACCACAAAAGTTAGGCGCACTCAAATTTTTTCAACCGCATCGCTTAACACTGCAGTTTTACATGTGCACTTTTTGGGGAAATTGCAGTCCATACAGACAATATTCATTTCTAAATTATTAACTAACAATCTTGTGCTTAAAGTGCTTTGTCAATATTGTAGAAAATGTTAAACTTAATCATCATCTTGGCTCTTCTGACGACCTGTTTGCTGTTGCATGCTGCTGAAAGGCAGTGGGAGAGGGACACTTGGGCAGTGCATTTATTGCAGCATATAATGTGTTTTCTGGATACACTGCTGCTTTTTCAGCATTCAAAGATTGATGGCACCGTGTCAGAGCTGGCTATGAATTTCAGACGGATCAGGCCTTAACTTGACACAAAAGTTATCAATAGTTCTTTTCATCTTTTCTTATTACCCACAGCTACATCCACTTCTGTCGGGCCTAGGCTGCTCACTAGGGCTGCGTATCATCACTGATTTCTATAATCCATTTGATTCCGGTTCTCAAAGTCCTGATTCGATTCAATTTTCCTCAGACAGTCAGAAATATTATAATTCTGATCATTTATCAGTACTGATACATGTGAGACTTCATCAGAATTGTGAACATCACAGCAGATGCCTTTGTGTGAAAGTAACTGAGAATAAAACACAGAAAAACATGAAGGAGATTTTCCTGGTCTGGCGTTTTATAGCAGATAACCTTAAAAATATTCTGCAATTTTGCATAATTTTAAAAGTTTAAATTTCTTCAGTATTGAACAGCAGAAATTAGGCTTTCTAGTCCGAGGACATTTAAGTGAAAAAAAGAAAAGAAAAGAAAACACAGCGCTGTAAACAACGGTAGACTGGTGGGTAATAAGCAAATGAATAATGCAGAAAACAGAGATTTGAGACGCATTTGCGACCAAATTGGTCGCACTCTAGAGCCCTGAGAGGTGAGTGGGCGTTTGCCTTGGCTGCACCAGATTTATGGAATAACCTTCTTATTGCTATCTGCACGTCTGATTCTATCCAATCATTTAAATCACGGTTAAAAGCCTATTTAACCTTGCCTTTCCTGCTCGTTGATGCCTGTATCTGAGCCCTAGACTTATTTGACCTTTTATACATATCTTTTATGGCTTTGTGCTAACATATTTTACTTGATACGCATTTTATGCTATTACTGTGTATTAGTGACACTGACCTGTTAGCATACTTGACACTTTGTTGTGGTCTTATTTAATATTTATAATATTTATGTCTTATTTTCTGTCTTTTATGTAAAACACTTTGGTGTACCGTTGGTTTTTATATGTGCTCTATAAATAAAGTTGTATTTTATTGTATTGTTAGTTTCAGCATGTTTCAGTTTACAAATGGCCCCATACAGGTGAACCAAGTGACACATATGACAGGGGAAGCAAAACAGAACATAACACAAACAGGACAAGAGCCTATCGAAAAAATAAAACAGGAAACTACCATGGAGACAGAGATACAGACTTAACAAACACAAAGGGAAAGTAAAAAGAGACATGACTGGGGAAATAGACAAAGAAGTAATAGAGAAAAAACATTAAAACCACTTTCAGAAAACTATAAGACCTGTTTGGAGGGTTATGACCCCCCCACAGCCTCGCTCAACCCCAGCGATTCCAAATGACCGGAAGTTCTCCTCAGCCTGACCTTCACGTACCGGAAATAACCTCCTGACTGTAAACCCCGGCCGCGATATATATATATATCATCACCTGTGTCAATTACAGCCATACCAATTATAACCACAACAATCAGAGACCTTAGAGCCAGACTCGATTCACAAACCGGTCAATAGACTATGTGCACCTTAGCCAGTGTTGGGGAGTAACGGAATACATGTACCGCCGTTACGTATTTAGAATACAAAATATGAGTAACTGTATTCCGTTACAGTTACCGTTTAAAAAGGTGGTATTCAGAATACAGTTACTTTGTTGAAATAAATGGATTACACGGCGGTACTTTCCTGTTTCATATTGTCGCGGGTCAGGACTGTTTGGGTTTGTTTGACAGCTGTTCTGTTGTTCCAGGCGGCAGCGTTACGGTTGCCATGGTTACAGGGTGACGCGCTCTCTCTGCGTGTTTCCTGGGTGAGAGGCGCTTTTTGTTGTTGTTGTTGTGCTAAGCTAAAGGCAGAATGCTACAGGCATGGCCCTAAAGAATGTAGCCTCATGGGCAGTGTAGTCCGTGCTGCAGCGAGAATGGACTACCATACACGTTATGTGTCTGTGAGCGAGGGAGGAGAGAAAGGAAAAGTCCGAGCTGTCACGGAGCAAAAAGCGGGAGCTGGAAGCATGTAAATATAATAATAACCACTGCAGCCAAGAAGAGTGCCTGACGAGCCCATTTGTAAGTAAGCTATTAAGACTCAACTGTACACTGTGTTCGTGTTTTCCTCCGGAAAAAATAAGTTCCGTTGGAGCAGCCTTTCAACGCCTCTCTCTGTCTCTGGCAAGCAAAGTTGACCCAGACAACAAAGTAAAGCTAGTTTTCGGCTACCAGCCCGACACGGAACCCACCGTATTAGCCAGAGGTCCCTTTAATACGGTTCGGAGCCGCGGACCTTCAGTAACAGTAATAAATCACAGCAATAGTACATTCACGTAGTTGTAAACAGCATGATAATATATTAAGTAATCCAAAGTATTCAGAATACGTTACTCTCATTGAGTAACGTAACGGAATACGTTACAGAATACATTTTGGGGCATGTATTCAGAATACATTTTAAAAGTAACCTTCCCAACACTGACCTTAGCATATGCTACTTCCGGTGGGGAAACTCCTGTAAGGCGCTTTGGGTTTTTTTTAGAGAATAACACCCTCCCTCCTACTCTTACTCAAGGTCTCATAACACTTATTCCAAAACCAAACAAAGACTTACTTTTTATTGATAATTGGAGACCCATCTCCCTGCTCAATAATGACTATAAGATTATGGGTTTAATACTTGCTAACAGAATTAAAGAGGTCTTGGACAAAGTTATCAATGAGACACAATCAGGCTTTATGAGAAATAGACACATTTCTAATAACATTAGACTGGTTTTGGATTTACTTGATTACTCTGATTTGGTACCTGACAATAGCTTCATTCTCTTCCTGGATTTTTATAAGGCTTTTGATACAATTGAACATCAATTTATTTTCCACTCTTTGGAAAAATTTGGCTTTGGAGAGTTTTTCTGTAAAGCTGTCAAAACCTTATACACAAATGGCAATAGTTCTATTAAAATGATTAACGGCTCCACCCCGAGATTTGACCTGAAATGTGGTATTCGCCAAGGATGTCCTATTTCTCCATATTTATTCTTACTTTGTACACAAATTCTTGCAACTAATATTTCAAACAGTGTTGTACAAGGAATCACCATAGCTGATAAGGAGCTCATCATCAGCCAGTTAGCTGATGACACCACACTCTTTTTGAAGAATGCAAACCAAATCCCTCTAGCCCTTAGTGTGATTAGTGATTTCTCTGAGGCCACTGGTTTATGGCTAAATCTAAAAAAATGTTAGCTTTTCTTTTAGAGTTACTAGCAAATAAAGACTGCCCTGCAAATACTATCTGTAATATTTCTGTCAAACAAGAAGTCACATACTTGGGACTGTTAATATCCAAAGACCAAAAATCAAAATGCTCTTCAAACTTCACTCCAACCCTAAAAAAGTTCAACCAGTGGCTGCAAAGGGACTTAACTTTGAAAGGTAGAGTGTTAATTACTAAAGCTGAAGGGATAACCTGATTAACATATGCTGCTCTCTCCTTACACCTGGATAAGAAAATTAGTAAAGATATTGACCGCATGCTCTTTAATTTTATGTGGAAAAACTGTACGCATTATATTAGAAAAACTGTTGTGATGAATAACTACGAATCAGGTGGGCTTAACTTTTTAGACTTTTCTACTTTAAATAACACTTTCAAAATAAATTGAGCTAAACATTTTCTTAAAAACCCTACCTCTATCTGGAACTTTATACCATATCATATTTTCTCCCGTTTTGGTGGCTTTCATTTTATTTTAAATTGTAATTACAATGTTGAGAAACTCCCTGTAAAACTTTCATCCTTCCATAAGCAGGTCCTCTTAGCGTGGACCCTCATTTATAAACACAACTTCTCACCACACAAATACCTCATCTGGAACAACAGAGATATTTTATTTAAAAATAAATCACTTTTCCTGGAAATTTGGGTCCAAAATGGGATCCTATTAGTGGCTCAGCTGGTTAATAAAGGGGGACAACTACTTACTTACAACGAATTTCTTGCACTATATAATTTTCCAGTCAGTGTTCAGGAATTCTCAATGGTGCTTGGTGCCATACCCTCAAGTAATTTAATGTTATATAAAAACACTGACCTCTCAATATCTACCTCAGTCACTCTCCCTGATCCAGCTGAGTCAGCAGTGGGAAAAATCTGCTTTTCACAGGAACTTGGTAACAGCAATAAGAGAATACGTAGTTTATTCCAAGAAGATATCGTCTCTCTCCCATATGTAATATCTTACTGGAACCGATATGTTCCAGATATCAAGTGGAAGACAGTCTGGATGATCCCCCATAAATATTTGATTGTAAATAAGGTGAAGGAAGTTTCATTTAAAATTCTACATAAATGTTATCCAGCCAGTCACTACATGGTAAAATTTGAAAGAGACATAAATACTAATTGTACTTTCTGTGAGGATCATCCAGAAACTGTGACACATATTTTTTGGTACTGTTCTTCTACACAGAGATTCTGGAAGGAATTTAGCAGGTTTGTTATTGTCCATATTTTGAGGGAGTTTTCTTTATGATGGGAAAATGTTTTATTCTGTTTCTTTAAGTTCCCCAAGAAGAATGATAAATGTTTTTTTATAATAAATTTGTTAATACTTTTAGCTAAATTTTTTATCCATAAATGCAAGTTTACTAATAAAACACCATATTTCTGTCATTTTCTTAAGGATGTGGAAATGTATATACAATCAATATCAGACTCCACCAACAAAAAGGCTCTCAAAACAATATATATCTGTGATATATATGTGCGTGTATTCATATAATTATTGTTTTTTTCTTTTTACCCCTGGTTTTGTGTGTTCATGTTCTGTTCTTTTGTATACTTCATCTGTTCATAGGTTGTATACTCATTGTTTGTCAAATAAAGTTCTTTAAAAGAATAAAGGCGCTTCGTTTTCGGTGTGATTTTCGCACCTTGTTTTTTTTGCAAAAAAGTCAACCAAATGGATGAATCAAGCGGTGATTTACATTTCTCAAGATGTCTTGAGCATTTACCGAATACATCTGTAGATGACGTTCATCGACTTGTCGATACTTTTCCGATACTTGTCTATAGTGTTCTCGTTTATCGCGGGGGTTATGTTCTAAAAATAACCAGCAATAGGTGAAATCCGCAAAGTAGCCAACTTTATTATTATTATTATTTTTTTTTTTACAATTATTTTATATGTTTTAAGGCTGTAAAACCCCTCACTACACACTTTATACACTTTTCTCAGACAGGCATCAACATTGTCCCACTTTTCTCTCTCGTTTAAACACTCTCAAAGTTCAAGAAAAAAAAGTCCAGTATTATAGAATGAAACCGAAGATCAAAACCAGTTTTCAGTCCCAAACATTTATTTGAAAAATAAACATACAGTATATATGTTTTTTTCTATAAATAATAATGACGGATTTTAGAACTAATCAATTTAACTTTAAGCTTAATTGCTTAATTTCAGCTTAATGCACTTTATAATCCGGTGCGCCGTATGGTCCCAGAAGTCCAACTTTTTTTGTGCGATGCTTATCTTCCTCTGCCTTTTGGGTGCTACCGCAGCTGCCTATGACGGTGCAAAACGTTTCGCAGACATTGTTTTTTGTTGGGGAGAAAACTTACAAACATACAGTACAGCACTTCAGAGTCACACTGCTAGCGATTGATGTAGCGATTCTGTACTGTACAGGCGAGACGGCACGGAGGAGATCGACAGTGATCTACAGCTGATCAGGACACACTGCGCTTAAAAAAAAAAAAAAGCATGCAAAATTGCACTAAAAACATGCGCGAAACAGCGAGACTGTGAAAGGTGCACCGCATTATAGCGAGGGACCACTGTAATTGTGAAGATAAGTCACAACATACCCTTTGTAAATACAAATATATAGAGACATCTGGGAAACATCTGGCTTTGATTATTGTTCATCTGTAGTTTGAATGCTGGACATTTCCCTCTTTAAATCATAAGAACTGTCACTATACAGAGATGTGCTTCTGAGTGTGGATGATGTGTCTTCTGATTTTGTAATGCAGTTTTGCTTGTGTTGAGTAATGTAAACAACCAATTGATCTACACGCTTCAAACGTCAAAATTGATCATTTGGTTTTTTATGACACAGCACACCTCCTGCTCTTTTGAACTTAACGCGATCTCTCCGTTTTCGTATTTTGGACATGATTTTGGAGTCCACCTTCGCAGTAGCGATTGACCGCAAAATAAAGCTACTGGAAATGTACAACCCTACATCCGGTCTTAAAACAAGAAATTAGCATTTTCTCGTGCACAGGGTGTATAACCGTTATAAACAGAAAGCTAGATTAGCCAAAGTGCCATTTCACCACGCTTTCCTACCTACTCTGTCAGTCCATTAGTTTGTGCAATATAAAATGGAAATGGAGACACACAGTTATGAGAGAGGAAGCAGTGTGAGGATTGGGCAGGGGGTGTAACTGAGGAGCACAGTGTGAGGAATACCACATACCAATGCACAGAAAAATGATGAGATATGAGCAGCAGGTATACTGAGAGAAAATCTGTATCACATGACTTTTTTCAAAACTCGTCATCCTTACAGAACACCTACATAATCATCTCTGGAGAGCATAAGTTCGGTGTCCCCTTAGTAGATGTGGTTGGGGAGGAATACTTGCAATCGTTGCCATTGTCAAACAAGTAATTAACCAAAGAGAATACCTCAGTTCATTGTATGTATGAAACTGGACAACAGCTCAAGAAGTCTGCGAGTTAATTTCATATCACTAACCCAGCCACTTATACTGTCTGAGAAATACCTACTCGTGTTCTAAAGAGACATATTTATAGGTATTTACCCATTTGTAAATCTGTTTAACATTTTCTGAAATATATTACATCCTGTATGAGCAACTATGGATTTCTGCGCTCTGAGTGAAAACCAGCACAAAACACCCTTTGATCTCTCCTGGTTGCAAGAACTTTAATAGCAATAGAAAGCAACATTTGGAAAAAGGGGCATATATTGTTTATAAGAATCAGATGTGGATGTTGAAATCTAGGTGCATTTTGTATCAGTATTCCACACATTATCCATCCATCCATCCGCTTCCGCTTATCCTTTCCAGGGTCGCGGGGGGCGCTGGAGCCTATCCCAGCTGTCATAGGGCGAGAGGCGGGGTACACCCTGGACAGGTCGCCAGTCTGTCGCAGGGCCAACACACAGGGACAGACAACCATTCACGCTCACATTCACTCACACAGTCACACCTAGTGACAATTTGGATTATCCAATTAACCTATCCCCTCAAACTGCATGTCTTTGGACGGTGGGAGGAAGCCGGAGTACCCGGAGGGAACCCACGCAAACACGGGGAGAACATGCAAACTCCACACAGAAAGACCCCGGTCTGATGGTGGAATTGAACTCAGGACCTTCTTGCTGTGCGGCAACAGTGCTAACCACCGTGCCACCGTGCTGCCCCCCCACACATTATGTTTTACTAATTATTCCTACGGAAATGAGAAGCTGATCAGCAGTACAACTGACTTTGACAAATTAGTAGAAAAACCACAAAAAGTAAAGAAAACAACAGCAACAACAACAAAACCTCTATAACTGCTATGACTGCAGAAGCCCATTTGTCCAGTACATACCTGTGAAAGTGCACTTGCTGGCATCTCTGGTATACAGAAGCCTGGTTCAGTAGGGTAAATAAGGGATCTCGTCTCTTCCGTACTTAATGAGAATTGTGTATCTGTCAGTCATGTCTGGCACATAACACACCAGGTAGGTCCCATCATGGTTGTAATGGATATTTGCCTTCTTGGGCTCAGGCAAGACATGAGGGAAAATTAGAAGAAATACTTAAGCCCCCTCCCCCTTTTTAACAGCAGCAGATGGAGTACATTTCAACACTATACACTTAAGACGCTCTTCTCTCACAATTGTATTTCTTAATACTACTAAAATACCATTCAGCACCTGTGATAGGTTGTCCTCTATGCGTGATGTTGAGGTTGTACGTGCCAGCCTCATATGGGATGTACTCCACACTGCAGCTGCCATCCTTGTTGTCAGTTCAGGACATTTTGGCCTCAGATGGACTTTCCATTGGTAGACCAAGGCCAACAGTACCTGCTCCTCTGCACAGGGAAGATGATAGAGTTTTACAGAAAACAGGTTTGTGACACTTCACCATGAATCCTTCATAAATACCTGGTTTCCACTGTGAACTTGTTGGTGGTGCCACCTTTCAGACAAGGGCCATGCAGAGATTTTTTCTATATATTCATATGAATCAGAAAAGCCAAAAGGGAACTCGAACATTATAGCTGCAAATGCTGTTGATTAATGCACAGTTTACATAAGTAAAAAGAAAAAAACAACAACAATGTGTTTGCTCCTATAACAACACTCACCGAGAGCTCCCCTTACCTCAGACTCTGTGTCTGACTCAGAGTCCATCCACATTTCATCCTGGCCCTCCGCATCAGCTCTTTGCTCATGCTGAGAAGCGTTGGTACAAGCCGAACAGTCTCGATGATGTTGGCCCCGTTATCTGTTACAACGAGCAGCACCGTCTCTTCCCTTACAGCGCACTCTGATCAATTCAGCGGGCGATGGCCTACCCGGTATGCAGTGTTGCCAACTCCTCAGTAAGGAAAATCGCTATTGGCTGTCCTAAAAGTCGCTAGAAGTCGCTAAATGACGTCATCACCTAATTTGCATAATTGGTCACGCTAATATAATTGTAACCTATGTCGTTGGAGAGAGAAATAACATCGTGGAAGAGACATAAAGTGAGTAAAAAACGTCCTAAATGCATTTAGAGTTTATTTAGAACTACAAATTAAATTTCTTTTAGCAATTATTGTTTTTTTAATGTCACAATTCCAACCCTGCTCCTTTACCCGGGCTTGGACCGGCAAAAGTGACCCGAAATAGGCACTCTGGTGGAGTTACTTTGTGTGTGTGTGTTTATAAGTAGTTTTAAACCTTGTGATCCACAAAACAGCATAAGAGTAAAAGATTAAAAGAAGAACTGACTGCGTTACAGCACCCGCTGCTTGTTGAGAGTAAAAGCGATACGCGCTTTCACGTCTTTTTTTAGCGACTTTTTATAGAAAAAAAGTCGCTAGGGGGTCTGAAAACTCGCTAAATATAGCGACAAAGTCGCTAAGTTGGCAACACTGCCGGTATGTGGGTTTTCCATTCGGTGCCAGTTAGGCAAAAACTGGTGGGCCTGTCCTCCAGGTGCGCGGTAAAAAGAAGCCGACACACCCATGAAAGATGCCGTTAATCCCCTTTTGCTTCAGCCTGCTACACAAAGAACTTCTGGTTAATGCTCGCTATCTCTGTCTCGTCCTGGGGGGTGCTGTGCTCTGTGTCACAGTGGCATATATAAAGGTCCAGATTTGGCTCGGCTGAAAAGGTATATATGGTTTTACAGCTCAGGTCAGACAGGCACGAGCAGATAACCCTCGATTCAGCTGCTCACGTGACCGGGGGCAGGCTACTAGGACGCGTGGGCGTGTCTCTATGCGGATCCTACCCTAGAGCTCACCTGTCAGGTTGCAAGACCGAGGCTGTGAAGAACTTTCTTGGTCAAAACCCGACTGGAAAACAAAACAAAACAGCGCTATGGAGTCTCCAGTGAAGGATTCCCCGGTGAGACCGGGTTTCCACAGAATGGAGATCCAGAAAACGACGTGGGACGTCCCGCATAGATACGCGAACCTGCAGGCCATCGGCTCCGGAGCTTACGGGACAGTGTGGTGAGTTTACCCGGGCGATGGCGACAGTGCAGACATAATTTGTATCGCTCCTTTCCCTACTGTGTACAGAAAACTATAAAGTTGTTTTTGTTGTGTTTTTTGGTGGCCTACGATTAAGTTTAAAACTGCCATAAAAGGCTAAACATATTAAACTATTATTTGACGTGGTTTAGTACCAACAACGAATTCATCCCCTCTAGGGAAGTATTTATTATGGCGTTTTTAAACACAAAATGTAAAAACAACAACAACAAAAATAACAAAAAGATCCAACTCCAACAATCATAAATGATTTGGAAAACTGGTAAACATGTTAAAGTGTGTGGTAATATAATGATTTTCCATTAGGTAATGTTGCGTTTTAAAAACGGCTTAGTGTGGCTTCATTTCTCTCTGCTTAGTCTGAATATATTTAAATTATCTTCTTGAAATGTTTTTCACTAAGGTTTCTGAATTTCTTGGAAATTCGTTTGGCTCCCTGAATGGGTCTAGCTGGCTTTCTCATCTGTTAACAGAAACACAATTGTCCCCCTGAGGCCACTCAGCAAGTCAATGCAGGTTCTCTGATATGACAAGAATCTCTCCACTAACACAGAAGAACCCAGCCTGCAGGAATCCAGGATATCCCAGACATGGCTCTAGCTAATGATAAGCTACTGACAGACAGAATCGTATTACTGATATTATCATAAAGATTTTGATTAGTGTTGCAGAATACGTGAATACTTTTCGAACGCTGCATTTCTGGCTTTACAGATAAATAGGTCACATAATCAAAGGCAACATAACATAATGTAAGTTAATGCAATGCATCGTAACAATGTAATGTTGCATTACGTAACATGACCTGATGTAAGATAATCTAATGTAACATAACATAATGTAATGTAACATAAGGTAACATGACATAAGGTGACATTATGTAACAAGATAGTTATGTTAGGGTTGGACCTATTCTGGGTTATTTTTTAGGCATTTACGGTGCAGTACAGCGCTGGTAAGTGTTATTTGGACCACATGTGGCCCAAATATCCCAACACACCCGACCGCTGGCATATATAAGGCAGACCTGCAATGGATTTGAGGTGACTTTTGTTGTGATTTGGTGCTATATAAATAAAATTGAATTGAATTGAATTGAATTGAAATTAAACCACAGTCAGTCAAAACCAGATGTCCTGCATAGGAAACTGCAAATGTGGGCTACATATGGACCAAACATTCATCTCTATGTTTGGGAAATTTTCATGGCTCATTCAGAGCTCATTTCCAAAAAGCAGCAATACTTATCAGTGTTTAGTTAATGAATGGATTGGTCAGCCATATGAAATACATGTATTGTATTAGTTGTTGTGTCAATGTATGACTCTATTAGTTCAATGACTTTATCAGCTCACTGATTTTTTTAGATTAGATTAGAATATTCAGCACCGAAATTAGTACAGATTAATAGCAGTGCTAGATTACAATGGCCACTGTGTTTTCAATCACTGAGTCTGTGGTTGGTCCCATTTAGCTCTGCCATCGACCAGAAGACCAAGGAGAAGGTGGCCATCAAGAAGCTCTACCGGCCTTTTCAGTCCCTCATCCACGCCACGCGGGCCTACAGAGAGCTCAGGCTGCTCCGTCACATACAGCATGAAAATGTAAGAAAAGTCAATGAAAATAAGATGATTTATTAACATGAAGCATTATAATCCCTGTCATACAGTAGGTGTTTATGCTTAATCCTTACTCAGACAGGAAGGTCAGACTCTAGCATGACAGAAACATCTGAATTTGTCATTTTTCTAAGATGTAAATTTGTAATTTGAATGACATTAGAAGAACTCTAGTATATCAAATTAGTGCTGTCAAAGTGACTCTGTTGGGAAAGATACAGATGAGTTACTTATAACCTTTGCTCTTTCTTCTCCTGTCTGGAAAAAAAGGTCAATTTTGAGGATAAGCACACTTTGTTGACCCTTCAACAAAAGCCCCATAATCTCATCAGTGGGCCTTGATGAGCTGAGACTGTTGTGTATTGGTGGAACCCTCATGGCTCAGTATTTTCCTTGAAAAACATTTAAATGAGTTTCAGCTTTGCTTCCATTGACATGTGGAAACATGTTTAAAAATGTGAATCACTTGTTGTTGTTGTTTTTAATTCAACAGAGGGGCTTTTTTTTTTTAACAATTTCTAACCATCACACTTTATTTTTAGATAATGCAAAGATGTTCAAAGTTGGATCCCTTTGATGTTAAATGACTCATTGTAACAAAGATTTTACTTTTATTTACAGCTTTGAAAACAGGAGTCACAAAGTCACAAAAACCCAGAACTAGTAGATTTTACTACCTATCCTACTACTAACACTGAACTGTATGTGACCCCCTGACAAATATAGAGCTCCTGAAGTGTTTCATACACTGTAAGTCTGTTCTTGAGCTATTGGTGTTTTACTAATTTCCTCACTGTGTTTTTCCTTAAAGGTGATCTGCCTTCTTAATGTCTTCACACCTGACCCCACACTGGAGAAATTCCAAACCTTGTAAGTTGAAAGTCAGGAGTAGCATTCTCCCGCTAGTTGTTGCAACTTGTTGAGACCCCGCATGCATGTGTGCGCGTGCATGTGCGTGTGTGTGGATGGATGTGTGAAAAGTTCAAAAAAGCTAGTGTGAGAGCAAGCTGATTCTTGTTTGTTTTGGCTGTCTTTTTAGCAGTTGTCCAACTGTGTCTCCACATGTAAAAAGCTTCAAATGCGCTATTCAGCTCCGTTGATTTGAACAAAAACAGAATGCAGTGACTTACAAACCCTGTGTTTTAAACCCAAAATAATACAAACACAATATATCAGATGCTAAAAGTAAGTAATTTTGATTATTAACCTCCTAAGACCTGAACTCTTCCATGGCATGCATCTTTAATTTCTCTTTGCTATTTGGGCTGATTGGGACCTGATGAATGTTAAAAGAAAGAATTACCTGATTTTGACACTAGCAACACATTTCAGCAAAGTATGTATCTATAATGTTAAAAACATACTGGGTGAAACATCTGACACTGTCATGGCAACAGGTCAGTAACACAACTGTGTTAAAAAAAATCCCAAAGAGTGCAAGTCTGTCAGGAGTAAAGATTGGAAAGGGCTTCACCATCGTGACAAACTGTGTAAGACGCAACTTCAACAGTTTAAGAAAATGTCCCTCAGTGTATTTTGCTATCAATTTGTGTGTTTCATCATCTACAGTACATAATATCATTCAGAGAGTCTGGGTACTTCTCAGTATCTAAGGATGGGACTGGAAAAATAATATTAAATGGCCAGGATCTTCAGGCTCCCATGCAGAAGCAGATTTAAAGCAGGCACAGCTGTGTAGAGGAAATCAGAGCATGGGCTTATTAAGCAACAGACATGAAAAAAACTGTCAGCATTTACAGCCTGACCTCTCTTAGGTAAGCTTTCTTTTAGTAGTCTTCAGGAATAGTTCTCCAGGCTTCTTGAAGGACGTTCAAAGCTCTTCTTTGTACATTGGCTGCCTTTCGTTCTGCTCTCTGTCAAAATGATCCCTCACAGTGCTCTAGTCCATCAATTTAAACAGCACCATCTCTCAGGTACTGTGTCAGGTCTTTGCTGGTGTTTTTTTTCCTACGACTTCGCTTTCAGATACTTTGTCCTTTGTCCTCCACTTGTTCAGTTTCTTCAAAACTTTAAGGACTTACTGCACATCATGTCAGGATTTCAGCTAAAGGCTCTTTGGGACTCACCCTGTTAGTGCAGAAATACTATTTTATGCCTGTTAAACTGTGTAAGCCAACTTAGGCCAACTAAAACATTAGAGCATATAATGCACTTTGTGACAGGCTGCTGGTCCATATAACAATTTAAAATGAGTTCTTTGCTCAGTTGTCTGTAGACACAACACTAATTCATCCTGGTTTGAGATTTTTTTTAATGCCTGAATGACTCATAGGTCAGTGTTAAGTGTCTTAACGAACAAAAAAAGCATTCCTCTGCTTTTGTGCTCATTTTCAGTCCAGTCACTTATAAGGACTGGACTGAAAATATGTGAAAAAGCAGCCAATGGCCAAAGTTGATGCAAAAGAGAAGACGCAGCTGAAAGCAGTCAACGACAGGTGAAGACAATGAATGCAGGACAATGAACAGAGAGCAAACCTCTGCTTAAAAACGTTGCATATTATTGAACATTGAACACAAATCAATGTAAATATGCCAGACTTAGCCAGAAGGCTACCTTTCATCTCAAAAACAATAAATAAAGAATTGAGCAAACCATCAGACAATGTACAACAATGTAGTCCAGACAAAAAAATACACAAAATAATACAATGAAATGCAAAACAACAAATAAATAAAAACATATAACATTACACACATGAGTTACAGCTGCAGTACTGTTCCAAATCTCACTACAACTTAACTTTAACTGATAAACCCTGTTTACTGACTGCTGTCTGTCTGATGTACAGACAAGAGAAAACTAACCTGCTAAGTGTGACAGTGTAGCAATACCACGACAGACCCGATGACCACACGTTCATGCTTTTGAGCATTTAACACATTTTTTCTTCTGGTTGCTGTTCACACACTCGGCTACAGCTCCACAGCTCACAGCTGACACATACACCACCACAACAACAACATACTGACAGACAGCACAGCCTTTTATGCTGGCGAGGTGCATCTATCTCCCCTGCAGCGGCACTGCGGACCACGCCCCGCCACAGACAGGGAATAACCAAAACACAGCAAACACTGAGACACGAAGGCTATGACTATACAGCATACACAGGAGGACAAAAACACTCACTCAGAGACGGGACAAAGGTAGGCAAAAGGCGCAGATCCTGAGGTCATGAGATAACAGTAACATCCAAGCATGAACTGAAATGAAAGAAAATTACAATGACTAAAACCCATCACAGCAAACAGTGCCAGGGAAATTTAAAAACATTTCACTTTGCAAAGTCACTGCTGTTCATTTCAGTTTCCACATTTCTAAACACATTTGTTTCAGGAAGAGGGGGTGCGACACAGTGGTAAATGTGTCGCACCCCCCACATGCTGGTTTACATTGTCTTTGTGCTTTAAATGATTTGTAAACCGCTGCTTTTAACAACTGGCCTCTCACTCTTGTTCTTTTCCCTCTAGTTATATGGTAATGCCCTTTGTAGCCCAGGATCTGGGCCACATTATGAAGACCAAGAGATTAAGCAATCGCATCGTCACATACCTGTTCTACCAGCTTCTAAGAGGCTTGAAGGTGAGTGCTTCCTTGATTTTTATCACTGGCTTAATGAAGACTATAACATTTTCTCAGTCGGGAGGCTGTTTAAGTGTGATACATTGAGCTGAAAGTGTTTACTGGAGCGTAATCTCGCTCTCAGTCAAGCAGCGAGGGATGAAACCAGTGACAGTGCCAGTGTTGTGTAACACTTGTGGAAAGGTGAGCTGTGAGGTGCTGCTTTTTGAGGTGTACTTCTTTCCATGCTGACGTCTTAGTAAAATCATGACGGCAGGTTGAAAATGGCTAATTCCGCATCTGTTTTTTTCCCTTCATCAGAGGCATCAGTCTCATTTGTTACTTTGATAGACGGCCTAATCTTGAAGAATCTGTCTCAACTTATTGTACTGTCTATAACTAGGATGCAGTATATCTGGATCCAAGTCATGCCATAGATATGAACATATGAACATGCTTTCCGAGATGAGCGCCTCTCTGTGGTTTGTATGCTGTGACTTTTTAAAAGCCAGATTGTCTAATTAGTGTTTTAATGAAATCACCAGGTTTGCTAGTTGCAAGCAGTGTTGTTCTGTTTTCATGTTAAAAACTCAATTATAGTAGGTTTAACATTGAATTGATAAAGAAAGGAGAGGTACAGCTTAATGCAGTTGTAAGCTCCTCTGAGCTTTCACCCTCCTACTCCTCCATGACTTCACCTGACAGCTGTAAGTTTGACTCCCCTGCAGACATTATTCTTTTTACCCTTATCAAGGGCATTAAGATGATTGGTCACTTTGATCGACTGCCAAATTATCATTATGATTATTATTATTATTATTATTATTATTATTATTATTATTATTATTATTATCATTGTTATTATTATTGTTATTATTTAATTAACTATGCAACCTGGTTGCATAACTACTGCCTGATGTAATCAGACTGCCTGCGGTCATTGTGGTTGTGGCTAGCGTTGTTCTGTTTTCTTGTGAAAAAGTCCCTGCTCACAAATTGCTTCTCATCCACAATGGGCACTGGGTGCAGTCACTTTAACCCTGCTCAGTCTCCCTGAAAGCTGGTTTGTCCTTTGAGCTTTCACCTTCTTGCTCTGGCCCTCCTCAACATCATCCCCAGACGGCTATACATCTGTCTCACTCACAAATAGGAGTTAGTAAGTTCTGCTGACCAATATAAGAGACATTGTACAAAAGTTTTGTTTTGAAAGAGTTTAAATTACTCTACAAGCTGAAATACTACTGAAGATAAGAACCTAAGGTTGAAGAAACCATCAGCTAACCTCCCTTGCAGCCATGAAATGCAGAAGCTGCAATGCTCATGATTTTTAAATGAAAGTTGATGCGCTCTGTTGCACCAACCCCCCAAAATGTGGCATCAAAAGGAAAGCCAGGATGTCCTCTTGACACTACAGTAGGACTCTGATACGTTGCATAATTTCTGGTTGATGGAGAGGTTTCAGACTCATGTCGCTCACAGAGGACAAGAATGAATTGCTGGGTCTTAGGAGTATATGGAATAGAATAAACTGACATTTATATATTGCTTTTCTAGTACTTCTGACCAGTCAAAGTGCTTTAGGCTAAACACTTCAAACACTCTATCTGCCTCAGATCCATGGCCAATTTAGGATTGCTAATTAGACCAGCATGCATGTCTGAGATCTGTCGGATTAACCCAGAGTCCCTGCAGGAAATTCACACAAGCACAGAGAGGACGTGTAAGCTCCAGTTTGAAGCATGAATCTTCTTGTCGTGAGGCGATAGTGCTAACCACTGCACCACTGTGCCGCAGTCAGCAAGTAACAAGTCTGAACTGAATGCTTTAAGGTAATAAAAGACTGCATCAACAGCAGCAGCACAAGGTGAAACATGCAGAGTGAAAAAGAAAGACAGTTTCTTAACATGACGACATGAATGTATTCGCTCAACTCTGTATTCTCAGATATTTATTGAGAAACATGAACAGTCTCTATGTCTTCAGACCGTAGTTGTCATCGTCCTCTCAGGCCTTTTGCTGTCACTGAGCTGAGGGGATTCCTAGGTTTTAAGAATGACCCAGATTGTTGGTTTTCGATGTCTCTCTGACAGGTTTGCTGTGTTCAGCCTAATGATGGTTTCCTTTACTTCTTTTTTCCTCATATTGGGAGTCCAGTGAACAGCTATCAAATACAAGTTGGAATCAAATTCAGATCTGCTTAATCGGCCTCACCTGGCCATGAACTACTTGTCAGAAAATTTTCCAATCACCACTGAAAATGGAGGACTGTATATAAATATGATGTCTCCTCAACACTTAATGGCATATTTGTTAAACCTTTGATAAATCTTTATTCTGCGCTACACAAACTGAAATAAATCTTGCAAATTAAGATAGCAGTTCTGCAGTCTATATTATTTAAATGTAAACTGTGTTTATTTTAAACACTCAGGAGCACACCCAGCCTGTGTGAATTCTGGTTTCAAAGTGAGAAACAATGCCAGCTTTGTGTCTTTGAATTTAACTGCCAGAATCTTTGATAGCAAGATGTTTTCTTCTTGTTATCAGTGCTTCTGTGACATCACAGCAACTGGGTTTTGCGGGTGTGGGTGGAGGCTTTGTTTACAGAGTAGTAACTGCCTGCTATATTAAACATTACTGTCTGTGTTCAGCTGATCTACACATGCTGTATTATGCTGTGGGTGTAAACTGTTTCTTCTCTTTCTTCACAGTACATTCACTCTGCAGGGATCATTCATCGGGTGGGTATATGAACATTACTGAATGTTAGATTTGCTGCATTCTCAGAATCATGTTTGCCTCTAAAGTGCTGTTAGAAGAATAGTTTGGCATTTTGGGAAATCTACTTTTTAAATTTCATCCTGGACCAGTATGACGTTCGAGCTAGCTAACACTTTAGTTAGCTTTGCATAAAGATTGGAAATATTCAGCAGAAACTACCTTACCTGGGTCAGTGTCATTGTTTTGTTTTGTTTCTTTTTTAGCAAAGAGGACAGAGACCTGCAGCCAGCATAATGAAACGTAGGACTCATTGCTCATAGCGTTAGCACCCATGTAGTATGTGGTCTAACAACTCAGCCTTTCTACTTGATTTTAACACATTACACCTCTATTTTTAATGACAGCAGTGTCTGAATCAAACAATATTTAAAAAAGTCGCATGAGAGTAGACTTCATCACAATTCCTAACCTATTTTCAGATCTTTCAGAACTCTTTACTGAGATGACAGTGGCCTGCATCTCCTTGGATGTTTCAATGTTTCACTGTGAATTTGTGGATCGCTGGAACCTTAGGCCGTTTTAACATATAACTCCTGACAATTTGAGGAGGAGGGGGGGGGGGGTCGGGTTCAGATATTTTTCACAGTTATCCCTTCTGTCACACTGCAGGATTGGACAATCACAGTGCTATCGGGTCGGGTAAAGTGTAGAAAAGTTTAGGGCTGGAGTGCATGTGTGAAAACAGTTTCAAGAAGAGCTTAGTAACCCTTTTCACACTGAGCTACTTTATGTTTCTGAAAATTGTCCAGTGAAGTGATTTTGGCATATTTACTCTTTGTCACACAGGCACTGTTAGCCTTAAAGCTACAGTCCAGAGTTTAGACATAGATAATGACATTTGAGCACAAACTTCACATTAAAAAAAGATGTATAAGATAATTTGGTATAAAGTTGTATTGTATTAATAATTTTTAACATGAAATTCTTAGACGTAAAATGAGAAAAAATACTATTTTTCCATTTTCATTCAACTTTCATGCCAGACTGAAAAAAATGCACATTTTTCATTTTTGAGACCTACTGTCTTTGAGGAATCTAATAATTCAGGTTCATTTTGAAATCTGCTCAAAGGCATTAAAAATGAAGCTACCTAACCCAAAGTATCAATGCACAATTTTGTATACATAAAAATAAATGGAGCAAAATAATTAAGAGTAATAAAAGAGGGAGAGTAACTCATTTCATGCGAATAGTCTTGCAAGGCAACATGTGAATCAGTTTTTGTGTTTACATTTAAAAACATTGTCCTCTGTGTTTTGGCAGTGTTTCAGAAATAATTTTCTTCCACATGAAAATGAAAAGTAGACATTTCTGAGATGTCATTGCTTTTTACCAGCATTAAGGTAAAACTGTAAGTACAAGGTGTACACAGCTCTTGGAATGACCCACTAAACAGAAAAACATTACCTGATACAAACATGGCCACTTTCTCATCCCTGTGCATCCTTTATTATAGCTCCTCCTTTAACATTTGCCTTCTCTTTGAACATCTTTAATGACCACACACCGACTTTACTAATTTCCAGGTCAATGGAGGAAACAAGGAGTTATATCTTAGAGAAATGAGAAAGGCCCACAGTAACTGCTAATACCCAAAAAGGATGCAAACATTCCTTTCTCTCTAAGTAAAGAAGCCATTCAGAGTGTTGAACATGTTGAACTGGGTTTTTTTTTGTATTATTTTAACTTAATGTCTTGTAGGATCTGAAGCCTGGTAATCTCGCTGTGAATGAGAACTGTGAATTAAAGGTAAGATGAAAGAAAAAAATGTGTATACAGTCAAAATCAGGAGTTAAAATAAAATAGGCAAAGCATTTCATTTTAACTGTAGATGAAGATGCAACAAAATATCTCTGATCTCAGATTCTGGATTTTGGCCTGGCAAGACATACAGAGAGTGAAATGACTGGTTACGTTGTAACACGGTGGTACCGAGCACCAGAGGTCATATTTAACTGGATGCACTACAGCCAGACAGGTAATGATGTTGTCTACCTTCAAAGCAAATAGTAATTTGTTTAAGATATAAACAGACTGTTGCAACATGCTACGATGTGCTAATACTCAGGTCCTTTTTTGAACTCTTCTCCACAGTGGATGTCTGGTCAGCTGCCTGTATACTGGCTGAAATGATCACTGGCCAGGTGCTTTTCCGAGGACAGGACAGTATCCACACATATATTTTAATGAAACTCTGGATGCTCAGTTATGGGAGACACAACCCAGCATGTTTTCTGGTTATTTTAATGTTAAGAAAATAAAAAAAAAGTCAGGTGAAGCACTGTAAAGGTTTGTTATTCCTGGTGTCTCAATGACCAAAAAACTGAGAGTATGTTATTGCTAAAATCTACGTCTATATTATGTCATTGCCCCAATCTTGACTCAAGAGTTGGTGATGTTTGCAGGAATATTTAGTCAGTTTTTTATCTATTAAGTCCAACTTACATCACTCAAGTCTAATGCTAAAACTTTTAATAAGGTAGTAATAATAATAATAATGATAAGGGAAGAAAAGACTGCGGGAACAACAAAGATATATTTTTTAATAGTCCCTTTTGAGGAAGGACAGCACTGAACTCTTGAGTATGTGATGATGAAATCTGGCCTCCCTTCGAAGAACATAGCACGCTTTAATACTTCCCTTAAACATTTTAATGAACAGCTCCCAGAGAACTGGACACAATAGGAAGTCTTAAAGGTAACTGGGTTTTTACCTTAGATAAATGATCTACTGTACATAAAGGATGGATGTGGCCATCGTGCTACTGACCATTTGTTTTGGACTTTGTATTTTAAAGCTTCACTAGCACCATGTTAGTGTTTTGGAGCCATATTTATTTGAGAGTGCTTTCAGCTAATGCTGGCAAGCTTACTCTGCCAACAGATCTACCTCGTGCATGTTGAATGTTCACGGCCTTTCTTAACGAGCTTGTTCAGGTATCGATCAGCTGAAGAAGATCCTCCGTCTAACAGGAACTCCAGACTCCTCCCTGGTGCAGAAGATGCAGAGTAAAGATGTGAGTTTTGCAGTCTGGTGTTTTTAAAAGGCTGTGGAGCTGCGACAGCTGTTTCTGGAAGGGCTTTGTCTGCGTGCCTTACTTTTTACACTCTCCATGTGTTGCAGAGATTTCAGTTTGGCTGTTGCTGCTGATCTTTTCTGTTTTATAAAGCTCTAACATGGAAACAAATGTGTGTTTCAGGCACAATCATATGTGCGAGGTCTCCCTCCACAAAAGAAGAAAAACTTCAAGGAAGCGTTTCCAGGCTTGGATGACGGTGGTGCGCTGCTTTATTTTATTCAATCTTGAATAGTTTTCTTTACAAAGATGTACCCTCACACTCCACTTAGATTAAAGCTCAAACCAGATATTTAAAGTATGCAATGTATGCATATGTGTATATGGAGAGCGTGGCTGCTGAATCCAATGACGCACATTTTACATGTGTGATGAGTAGATTTTACTGCAGTGAATCTTTGAATTAAAAAAAATCAGCTTTAAAGTGTTTTGTGTCTTGATACATCCAGTTATAGACCTGCTGGAGGGGATGTTGCTGCTGGATCCTGAGGCCAGGCTGACAGCTAAGCAGGGACTGTCCCACCCTTACCTGGCTGAATATCACGACCCAGACTGCGAACCAGACGCTGAGCCCTATGACGACTCCTTCGAGAGCCTGGAGCTCGCCATTGGCGAGTGGAAGAGTAAGTGCAGGTGTTATGTAGGAGAATGGAGATGATGGAAACTTTGACAACATGTGAAGACATAATTTATCAGTACTGTGTGTGTGAAATGAACAGAATTATAATACTATCCAAATTTCAGTCATATTTTCATAACACTGCTTTCCTTTCTTTTTTCCGAACAGGTCTGATCCACATGGAGATCATGACCTTTGACCCTGACCACCCTAGTATGACGGCCATGTAGACCCCTTCAACTGTTTAGGTATAATATATGCACAAAGTGAAAATTTGTCATATAGCATCTTAAACGTGTTTTTGGTGCATCTGATGTGTATTGCAGTTAAAATGCATTTCAATACAGGGCAGCTTTATTTTGTATGGCGGCCTCTACAGGACAATAGAGTCTGTAAGAAGTAACGATAAGAGTAATATTCTTTCATTGTGGATTGCTTTGGTACCTTCACTATGCAATGAAAACAAATGTGTTTGCAAGTGTTGCTGCAGGTAAAATACATTTGTGATTCAAATGTAAGTAAGCTTTAGGAAATGCAAAAATGTTATGTTGGAACTGGTGCATGTGGATATTATTTGTTCAATGATCTGTGGTGTTTGTAATAACTTAAACCACATTTAGAATGAAAGGCAAACAAAATAAAATACAAGTTCATGAAAAGCAGTTCATACTTAACATATTTCCTTTTAACAACATTGCAACATTTGTTTGTTACGCTGAAGCGGTGTCTGCTCATTTCAGTAAGGATGAAATGTTTGGGGTTTTTTTTTTTTTTATGGCGTATAGCTTTAATTCAAGGTTTTCATCTGTAAAACGTCCTGTGTCAGAATGTTTGGAAAGGAAATGCTAATTAATAAGTTTAGAAGATCCAGTCCAAGACTCCTTTCACATTCAATAACAATTTATTTCACTTATCACTGAATTGTCAGTGGGAACAGACGTGTGACAAAGTCAAGATAAGGTTCATAAGTACAGAGGTTTATGGTTAAAAGCTAGTTACAGTCACTTTACATGGGTGTATTTGTCTTTCTGTATGTTTTTGTGTCTTGTATTCACAACAAATATGGGTATATTGTGCAGTGTTACTCTCTTCATTTCATAATGATCCGAATCATTTACACTGTTGTGTTTATGTTTGTTTTTTTTGTTACTTCTCTTCTGATTTCAAGAAAAAAAAATATTTCAATAAAAAAATAAAAGGAGCTGTCTGTTTTCTATTGTGGTTTCAGTTTGGTTTCTGTAGAGGGCAGTATAGCATTACAGGTACGAAGCACAAAGTTACTCCATGGTGGCCTATACCTGAAGTTTCATATCTTACACATACTACTACTACTACTACTACTAATAATAATAATACTTTTTCCCCCTTTTTTGCCTGTCCCATCCAGCACTGTTTAAGAATTAAAGGACAATAAAAATGTCCAACATATTTTATTTTCCCAAGTAGATCACTACGGCTTTGCCATACTGGTCCACTTGATTGATCTTTAGTATTTATTTGATTTATTTATTTTTTACTTTTCAATTATTACAATTGGAACAGACATGGTTGGGGGATAGGAAAGGGAAAGAAAAACAGGGGAAGCGGGACAGAGAGAAAAGACACTAAAAATCTGCTGGATGTTTTCAGCTGGAAAACAAAAGAAAGCAAAAAGAGAACAACACGGTAGGGAAAGCAAAGCAGCAACCTAGATAAGCATAACTAACAGCAAATAATAAATACTGAATGCTACTGAGTGGCACACAAGACTGTCAACGGACGATATGCTTAGAGGCAGCAGCCAAGGAAGATAGTGTGTGTCTGTGAACACCCGTGTGCGTGAGTGCGCTTGTACTCAGAAGGTTTCTTCATGTAACTATCTAATATAAGGTGTGGGGAGCCATAACTCTCCTCCCCAGGACATGAACCACCAGGCCCCAGACATCTAGAGGGCCCCCAGAGCACAAGAGCCCAAGGAGGACCACCAGAGGGGCATCCTCGCCACCCTCATAGAAAAGAGCTGAGGAGGAGCCTTGCATCCTCGGGCAGGTATTCCTATAGAATGTATATAAACGATGGACATTGTGTCTGCTAACATTTTAAAATCAGGTGTCACTGCGTAAAACTGAGGGATACTGCAAGCTCATTTGTGATGAAGTATTCTAATTGTGAGCCAATACTTCATCCTCATGTCTGACTGATCTACAAAATGATCTTCTATTCAAAGAGCTGAAAGTAGCAGTTAACTCAACTCACTGTGCTGGCCATTAAAAAAAAAAAAAAATTTAAATGCAGCTTTATTTCCTGGTCAGCCCAACATGCAGTTTACCTTACTTGTTGTACCTCACCCTCATTGGTCAATGAGGGTTGAGCAAATCCCACCAATCTTGGAAGTAACATTTCTTCAGGGAATCGCCACAGGACAGCTTTCCCTCTGCAGGATGTCACAGACTGCAGCCGTGGTGAATAACAGCAATTCAACAAGTTGGAACAAGAAGCTGCAGATCTCACCTTCATAGGGAATTCTGATGGAGATGATCGAGCATGTGTTTGACATTCTGTAGGAATATTTCTAGTATATATTCACGACTGTTTTATTTAGCTTACTCATTGAGGCTAAGGTAACTGCTGACCTTAAGGGCAAAAATACAATATACTTGTTTTTGTTTGCGTTGTCTGACTTAATCCCCCCCTCTGGTATCAAAGCCAACAGTTTATATACCCGATACTCTTATGGTTGATTCATCACTAACTTTTGGCCATAGCACTATTCAAAACACAACAATATCTATGCTCATCCACCCTGTCCCAATAATGTCCCAATTTTTCTTTATAATGCTTTCAGGACAAGTCTCTCTGCTGTAGCATGAAGCAAAGTGAAGTTTATGAGTTTGCTCTGTTTTGGTTTACAGCTGAGTGCTTGGCTGCTCCAGAGACAAAACTTTGCTGTGAGCCAGACTTTGATATATCTTCTCTGTATGAAGTATGAAGTCAAGAGATTGGATTTAGAAATCCAAGCTGTGCTAGAAAGGACGTGGAGCTGGAGATGCTAAGATTTTGAGGAGAGACAACATTAGAAACATCAGTACATCAGAGGAACAGCTGTAAAAGAGGGCCAGTGGAGATGGAGAGAAAATAAGCCACACATGTTTTCAGTTCAGAAAGAGTGCGTGCACTGGTGTAATTCAAACAAATGGATTTATTTTGATTTATTTTCCTCCTTATAAAGGTGCAGGTAGTGCAGATTTCAAAAGGTGAGGGCTCCCTCCATCTTTAATCCACAGTCTGAGGTGCAGAGCAACAACACTGTTTTTTAAAACTTCAATCATGATCATAAAAAAAGATGAAAAAACCCACAACAGTCCAAACTGTTTCAGTTTTACCTCTTTTGAAGTTACAGTGTAAGTACTAAAATATAGATGTGATCTGTGTGTGCACTGTGGTGCAGAATAAAGCTGAAAACCTGATAATAAAAAGAAAGCAGTGAAAATGTGGCACACAGGATTTCCCAGTTAAAAAAAAAAACATGAGAAATTGAAGAAACTCCAATCAGTCTAATATGTGCTGCAGTGCTGCAGCAGAGCTAGGTTGCAATGCACAGCATTTAATGAAGGTAGTGGAGGGCCATGTGTACTGCTTTCAATCAGGAAGTGCAGCTTTGTTAACATAAGTGCTCCTTATCTTCTTGGCTGCTGCCAAGGAAAAGTTTACATAAAGAACAAAGCAAATGTGTTTTACTGATACTGTGGGATTTACTCCTATTATGAACTGCTGCAGACTGCTTTACTGATTCTCCTGATTTTTAGCCCCATTAGCCCCATTAGCCCCATACAAGCCTCCACTGCAGACACACACATCTATCATGCCACACCCAGTCACCACTCCAGCGTAGTCCTGTGTGCTCTCTTGTTTCACGGTTCTGCACGGGCTTGTTGCATTCATCTCACCTTACTCAAACTTTTGGCAGACCTGCTTACACATATCTGCCGTGTCATAGGTGTGGGCCGCATATCATATTCACAGGGTTTCCCAAAATTTGCTGAAAATGTAGCTTAATGAGTTTTTAACATATCCTTCTAGCATGTATCTGTCCCAGATGGTGCCAGACAATTGATCATCCATCGGCTTGAATGAGTGCCCTCATGATATACAGTATGTAAAGTAAAAACCTTCAGGAGGATAAGTGAAACAATATAATTATGCACATACTGCATATCATTGTCCTCATAATAGAAAGAATTCCAACTGTGTCATTTGGGTAGTTTTTTATTTTGCGGAGCTGAATGATTTTTTGTTTTGCATTTTTAGATCACTATAAAAACTATAAAGGAAACCTATTTGTTTTTTCTGTGTTAATATGACCCAAGTTTGAGATAATGAGTCCATTGTATGTGTGTACGGGTTCTTACTATCTTGGTGAGGACCAATATCTGACATTTACTATACTGGCGGGGACCAACAGTCCTCGTGGGGACCAAAATCCAGGTCCCCATGGGGTTGAAGGCATTTTTCACACTCAAACTGTGGTTTTAGTGTCAGGGTTACAATTAGGTCATGGTTAGGTTTAGGCTGAGGGTTAGGCATTCATTTTTGATGGTTAGGGTTAGGGTAAGCGGCTAGGGAAAGCATTATGTCAATGGGATGTCCCCATGAAGAAAGCAAACCAGACGTGTGTGTGTGTGTGTGTGTGTGTGTGCTTCTGCGGTTTTTTAGCCTTGGAGGTTTCTGCTTGCTAGTCTCTTATCCACTAATACTTCTTACTATACCTACATGTTTTCTTATTTATTAATACTTCACTTCACTTTTCACTTTACAATTAAAGTGAAGCTTAACACTATGTTGCTCTATAATAACTGAGCAAAACCAGTTACATTTGTATAATGTAATGTAAATAATATTCCATTAGTTCATCCCTATTTTACTGTTATTTGCTTCACTACATTAGTGTCATGTTATATCAACAGCATTATTTCACCAGTTTCAGCTACAGCTAATCATGAGTAAAAAGTTTGGGATGTTCAAATATTACACCAGTAAAAATTCACAGGAAGAAGATCTGCAAATGTATGTGAACACAGATTTATTTCAGTTTTGTTGGTACAAATTCCCAATAAACCTGGCAGTTCCAGTCAGCCTGATCCTTTTTAAAACATTTTTTATTATTCAGAGTGAAAATGGAAGTAAAGCATGATCACAACACCATTTATTTACTGCAGTGGAGAAATCATTTTTCTCTTAAAACAGGAGAAGAAATATGAGAGTGTTACATGTGGCTGCTTTTGATGATGTCAAACTGCACAACAAAATCACAGATATTAGACAACTTCCTGTCCAACTTCCTGTGGTGCCATTTTGTATACAATGGTAGTTGCTTTGTAGGGATTCTCTGTCCTGACACTACAAGGATCCTCTTGTCTGCACAACAGCACATCCAACAACTAAAAGACAGCCAGGCTGACTGATCAAAGAAAGACAGGACTGACTCACATCTTTGCTGCTCACAACAATCTCTCTACTGTTTTGCTTGAATTTGGATTTAATATCTCTAACGCTCTTTGGGCATGTGGTGCCATTACATGGCTCGGCTGTCTTTGACTTGTCAAGCGTACGTGTTTCTGAGGTTGCTCTGTGCATGCAGGGAACAACAGGGTGGGGTTTATGGAGGTCATGATGAGGAGAAGAAAAATAAGAGAAGAAGAAAAAATGGATTGGAAGATGGCCACTGGTTCTGTTAACGGCGGCTGGAATAGGAGGTGCTGACTCTTGATTTTGAGACGCTAGAGGTGCTGCCACTGCCAAAGCCCCCCGCGGAAATACCGCCGCCGTAGCCCAGGCCGCCACCGCCGCCCAGGCCGCCACCGCCACCCAAGCCGCCACCGAAACCGCCACCGTAGCCTCCGCCGAAGCCTCCGCCGAAGCCTCCACCGAAGCCTCCACCGCCGCCGCCGCCGCCGCCACTTTTTCCACCACCTGGTGAGGAGAAGAACACATTTGTCAGGAGAAAGGCTTTAAATTTAGTTTTTTTTAAGGTAAAACTTTGGAGCTCTAATACAAAACAAACAACAACAAAAAGCCCAAAATGCTGAATATGTTAATACATACCGAAGCTGGTGCTTGTGGACTGCACATGGATGGTTGCGCTTCCACCACCAGAGGCAATCCTACAAAGAAGAACAAAATGTAACAATTTGATGAGCTGGTAATGTCACTTTCACCATGGAAACTTTGTTTAGCTTCACCTGTGTTTTAGAGGATTATTTATTTATTAATTTATTTTTTACCTTGATTCCTCTCCTTCCAGCAGTTTCCTGTAGGTGGCAATCTCAATGTCCAGAGCCAGCTTGACGTTCATGAGCTCTTGGTACTCGCGGACTTGGCGGGCCATGTCCTGCTTGGCTCTCTGCAGGGCATCTTCCAGGTCCTTGATGCGGGCTTTGGCGTCCTTCACAGCCAGCTCACCGCGCTCCTCTGCCTCAGCAATCTGGGACTCCAGGTTGGCACGCTGGGAGGTTGAAAAATTAGCAGAAGCTTTAAATGTGATATTTCTCATTCACAATGCTATCTATGTGTTAAGCATTAATGTTTAACACATATGTAAGGCATAATCTCATCAGCTATGCAGAAACATGCATTACCTGTCCCTTGACTGCCTCAATCTCATTCTGAAGGCGGCTAATCATGCGGTTGAGCTCAGCAATCTCACTCTTTGTGTTACGAAGGTCATCCCCTGCCTGGTTTGCACTGGCCTGCATCTCCTGGAACTGAAGGAATCAGATTGAAAACAAGTGTTATTGCAGATTCCACAGACCAATCCACTTTTATTTCACTCTGCAGACTCTCTCTACCTACCTTGCTCTGGTACCATTTCTCAGCTTCCGCTCGGCTGTTGTTGGCGATGTCCTCGTACTGTGCCTTGACTTCAGCTACAATGGAGTCCATATCCAGGTTGCGGCTGTTGTCCATCTCCACAATGACAGAAGTGTCCTTGATCTGTCCCTGAAGCTCAGAGAGTTCCTGCGAACAAGACACAAGTTCTTTTTTAAAAATGGAACTGAAAGATTTAAAAAATAGTACAAAATAAACACATCTGTGTGTGCCACAGTGCCATAAAATGTTTTTTTTTCTTACAGCCTCGTAGATAGCTCTGAGGAAGTTAATTTCATCCTGAAGAGCATCAACCTTGGCCTCCAACTCAATTTTGTTCATGTAGGCTCCATCTACATCCTGTAAGGGAGGATAAAGTAGACTGCATTGGTCATGGCACATGTGGAAATAATAATTCATGCATCATCTATCATCATTATAACAACTTTTTAAAGGCGCATCCATTCTCACCTTCTTAAGGAGCACAAATTCATTTTCGACAGTAGCACGCTTGTTGATTTCATCTTCATATCTGTCGCAAACAGCAGAAGAAAAATGAGCTGAGAACGATCAGGCATCATCTATTGAAAGTCAGCTGCTTTGTTCATTGACGTGACTCGTGGGAACTCACTTGTTCTTGAAGTCCTCCACCAGTCCCTGCATGTTTTTCAGCTCAGACTCCAGCTTGATCTTCTCATTGCCCAGCCCATCCAGCTGTCTGCGCAGGTTGGCGATGTAAGCTTCAAACATGGCGTCGATGTTGGAGCGGGTGGTGGTCTGCTCCTGCAGCAGGCTCCACTTGGTCTCCAGCATTTTGTTTTGCTGCTCCAGGAAGCGTACCTAAACGGTAAAAGAATTTGACAATTTTAGATCTGCAGTCACAGATTAGCAACGCTCGCCTTGAGGTCCTACGCCTGTTTGTTTTTCTCTGGTGATCCATCAGTCCATGGATCATGTGTAACCTTCCCACATTAAAAACTCTTGCAGGCAAAACAATGCCAACGGTCATATTAAAATTCCTCACAATGCAGGACTGTTCTAGACACACTGCACTGTGGAGCTTGTTTGTGAGACTTAGAAGATAGACCATCCACTGTTGTTTGATTAAACAGTAGAGCCCAAAAGTCCATTTCTGGGTGTGTCTTTAAGGTCTTTTTTTTTAAAGTGCCACACCCGAGCCGAGCACCCTCCTCCAACTACTTGACATTAGCGTTCCCTCGCCTCCAGGATGCATACTTTCACTGATTGAACTTGCCTGCCTCAAACCTCACCAATTAATGTGTCACACCTAAAGATATTAGCTATCATGTCAAATGTACAATGCGCATTTTACTTTACTTAAATATATATCCTAACAAAAATGTTCTTTAAACATCTGAGCCATTCTTTCCAGCTATTAATGCTTTATTGCAGTATTTTTTTGTTTAAAATGATTTAAATAAGGAGTCTTCATAGGATGGGATCAGGTTACCTGTTTGAAGACAGATAAGGTGTGGCATGTAGACATAGCAGAAAGAGCTAGCTGAGCATTTTCTCACACAGGGTGTGGTTAGTGACTGTCATTACTGCCTGAGAGAAACGGTCCCTCATCAATGCATCGTCTTTAATTAAACATGAAACTGCATGTGGGAGAATTTAAAGTAAAAGCCTGTCACTTCTTGCTGCCATGGGAACAGGTGATAACCAGATCCCTCGCTCCTCTCACCTGATAAGGCAGCAGTAACTGGATATGACCGCTCTACTGTTTCCCTGCTTTCACTCTACACAGAGACAGCTTGCAGGCTGTGCTCATAATGAAATTTTAAGGAGCATCATGTTGCTCAGTTTGAGGGGTGAATTATAGGCAAATCACCCAGCAGTTCTCGGCATTCATCAGCATTCACTTAGCATTTCCAAGTTTAGTTGAGCTGCTGCATAATATTTAATGAGCTCAAGGGCCATTTTAACAAAAGCCTGCCTTTGCATCTCTTTCTAATATGTTGAGGTCAATTCAGAAACCAGCTACAGGACTTTCATTCTACTGACATGTTGTGAGACTAAAATGAAAGCTAGACAAAACCTTTTTCAATATCAGACAGGAAAAGTGCCACTCACCTTCTCAATGAAGTTTGCAAAGCGGTTGTTGAGAGTCTTGATTTGCTCTTTCTCTTGGGTGCGGACAGTCTGGATGTTGGGGTCGATCTCAAGGTTATAGGGGGCCAGCAAGCTCTGGTTGACTTGGACACTTGTGATCAGAGGGACTGATCCAAAACCTCCACCACCGAAACCGCCACCACCAAAACCGCCACCACCAAAACCGCCACCACCAAAACCGCCACCACCAAAACCGCCACCACCACCACCACCACCACCACCAAAACCAAGACCACCGCCACCACCAGAGGCAACAGAATAACTACTGAAACCACCTCCATGAGAACCATAACCGCCGCCGCCGCCACCCATGCTTGACCTGAGCATTGAGGACGATGACATTGTCACTGGCCCCGCTAGACTGACAGATCTTGAGGAAAAACTTGCTCTTCCTCCTCCTCCTCCTATACGGCTGCTGAAACCACCTCCACCACCAGCACCACCACCACCACCACCTCCACTATAGCTGGTCCGCACAACTTTTGTGGACACTCTAGACGACGACATGGCTGGTTTCTTCTTAAGAGGAAGGATTCAAAGAGAAGAGCAAAGAGAGAGAGGTTTGGCAGAGTAGTGGAGCACACTAAGAGGAAAGTCAAGTCCCTCTAAGTGTCTTGTCTCTGTCTACGATGGATTTTTATCTGTCTCCAGCTAAGGAGGAGGTCCCAGTAAGCTCAGCCTCCTCTGCACCTCCCCTCAACCCTCCTCCTATTACCTGGATCCTGGAAGGTAAGCTTGCAGGCAGTGTAGATTGGCTCAGCCTGTCAGACAGGTAATAGTGCCACCCCTGTAAAGCGATCCGGGCTTGACACACCCAGATGCTTGTAGAGAAACAGCATCAGAGCCAGAGCTGAGAGGGCAGGAAAGGCATTTTGGCAAAGACTCGTTTTCTTGATTAGCTAGGGGTGTTCTGTGTATAGGGTGGGGACCTGCATACTCACTGTGCCACCTTTTTTTTTCTTTCTACTTTTCACCTTCTGGCAAGATTCAACAAAAGTTTTGACTTTTTCAAAGAATTTTTTCTCTGTATCTTTGATCACATCTTTGTATTTTACTGGGATTGTGGACATGAAATGAAGACAAAGCTATCTATAGGATTAAGTTGTGTGAAATTGCCCTTTAACTACGCTGAAAATGTTTCAGCAAGCAGTTTAACCAGCTTTTGCTTGTCAAAATGCATTGCACATTCTCCTGGGTATGTTTTTAGATATACAGGAAAACCTTAAATTTAAAGAATCTTTAAAGTGAGTTTTAAGATCTGCAACAGAGCACCAAAGTATGAGTAAAAAAAATACATAAAATAAAACCAAAAACCAAAAAAACAAAGTCACATAAAGATAATTAGTTGGGTAGTCGGCTGAAGGATAAAACTGATTTTCCAAGATAAAGTGGAGACCTTGAGACGAGCAAACTGGTTTTACAGGAGATTCCCTGCAGACAGTACAGTACTTACCCACTGCAAAAAATCCCACAGATACACACAGAGAAAAGCTTAATCTGAGAATAAATGGTGGTCATTTCGATGAAACATGGGTTGCACATTTTACACAGTGAACATATAAAGAAATCAACCACCGTGCTGCTTATGTGCTCAGGCCTCCAGCTTGCGGGTGCTTGAGGCTACTGTGCACAATGCCTTCAATACACATACCATTCTTTACTCAACCAGGTTTGTTGAGTAAATGTATTGCATCGGTTTAGACATTTCAATCTTAAGAAAAAGGGCCATTGCAAGTCCTTTTTTTAACTTAATGTCAGCTTGAAAGAACGAGAAGCCAAAAGTAGAGTCGATTTCTTGCTCCGACAGAGCTGGAACTGTTGGTACCTGTTTAAAACCATCTTAACAACTCCAGTATAGGTGTTGGCTTCCCAACCTCTGTACTGTAGTAGCTTCTAAACAAGCTCCAGGGCATAACTGAGTCACACCCCAAATTAAAATACCAGTGGTTCACTCTCACTTCCAACACTGTCTAGTGGAAGAACTATGCTCTTATGCCACTTGCTGCACATTCACAAATTTGCATTAGTCAGGAGGTAAACATGCCAAAAAATATTTTTGTGCCTACAAAATGTTTGCTGCAAACACTGTTTGCATGTGCAATCCATGGACTTCATTATGCATCAACTGAAGAACAGTTGGCACAAGAATTCCCACCATCGCCAGCCACCACCATGACGAATGAGCCAATTTGTCATGGCAGGCTGCATATGCTCAAATAGACCTGAAAAAGGAAGTTATAACTATGGATTTATTTCAAGCTTTATTTTGCAGCTGCAAAGCTGATCATACTTCACTCTAAGTATTCAACTTTAGGTTCCGTTAGCACACAAAAAGTGCTGTGATCCAATCTTACCTGGGTGTGTCACATGATGTAATGCTCCAACAGAGCACAACTCTACAAAGTGAAGTCTAAATAGTTTGAAACCGTAAGGACCCATGATTTATCTGATATGTAGACACATGTGTGTTTCTAGCACTGCCAATGCCGTTAGTTTTATAATCACAGTTCCAGAAAACAGCATCGCCTTGGTGAAATATGTGAGGCCTTCCCTGAAAAAGATGTTTCTGGTTGGGGCCATAAGTCGCTCTAAAAGCGGTAAATTTGTTTTAGCGACAATGCTGCTAATCGCTGTATCAGTGTACAGGAATATGCAAGATAAATACAGAGTGAAACTTATCAAACGTATCTTATATCAAATGTTTATCCATTTTAACTTCACTACCTGAGCAGTAAATTTATATTTTGTATTTGCCAAATAGACCGTTTTAGATTTTAGAGTGCAACACGATGACGACAGGTCAAATATAATAGTATTTGTCATTTTTACTAGTCAAGAGTCACGGCCTAATTAGTTGCCTGAGGTCCATGAGGTCAGACACGTTAACCCAACATTTGAAAGCTGCAGTATTTTAGGTTTTGCTGTTGGTTTCCCCATGTGGTGCAGATCGTGGGGACTTCCACTTGAAACTTTCTTCAAGCCATCCTTCATGTTTCTGCCTCTTTCCCAGAGCTAGTTCACAGTAGTAGCAAGCTAAGCCAGTTATTCCATAGGAAATTTTAAAAACTCCCCAGCGGGTTATGAGTCTTCCCTTAGTTCAACGTGCCTGGAAAACCTCCAGCTGAAGCCACTAAGGAGGCAAAGACATGCTCAGACCAACATAACTGGTTCCTTTCAGGCAAAGACTCCAACTCCTTTCCCTATCTCTGTAGGGATGAGCTGCACACTGTGCAAGCTGCAGCAGTTATCAAATGAGCTTTATGCTGTCTTTGAGTGATTTATTGGATCATTTAAGATGAAATTGTATTGCTTACTTTAGAACAAAAACGAACAACAACTTACTTCCAGGAAAAAGGGCTTCAATTGGCCTAGGCTTGTAACTGATTAGATGATCAAAAACCATGAAGAAAGTATGACAAATCTGACATCTCCCAAACCACACACCTAACAGCATATTTATTGTTCTTGATGGCAACACTAAGAAACTGTGTTAGAAATTAGAAGGATATTTGATAACAGAAAGGTCATATTTATTTAAAAGCTATAGAACTCTACGAGGACCCAGACCTTAAAAAAGCTGCAAAAATCAAATGTAAAAAACCCTGACCATCATTAGAATAAACTACACTGACAGAGACTGGATTCTGAAATGAAAACTAAACTCAGGGCAGTGACACCTACACTCTGCAAGACTGTATTTCATCTCAGATGATGTGACGGGTGGTATTTCAAGCTTTCTAGTCAGCACATGTAGTGGAATGTTCACAAGCTCATTTACTCTGTGAGAACCAAGCTTGAGATGGGAGTTTACTCTACTGAAACTTGGCAAGAGGGACCGCTGGGGAAGAAAGCATAATTAAGTTTCAGGTGCCAATTAGGACAGCTTTTGTATTATACAACATTGAAACTTAACAATTTACACCTAACTGTATCTCGGATCTGAATTGCTGGCAACCTTCACCACTGAACTTTAGTAAAAAGGTCTTGTTGTTAAGTTTTCCAAAAACATGAACAGTTTTTCAGTTATTTACACTTCCTTACACTTTAGTGATAAAATCAGGTGAGTCAGGCATCATACCGTCTGGTTAAAATGATAGTTTGAAGATGTCACCTAGAAAGAGTCGGTGTGGGGTCGAATCAAAACCTAAACTTTACTAAAACTGTCAGAAGTTCATGAACTGACATATTGGAGCTAAATCAAATAGTCAAACTGCCTTTTGAACCTGAACCTATACAAAACACAATGACAAGTATCCCAGTCTATTCCTCTGCTTAATATATGACAAGTATTTAGTGTTCTCTCACACTAATACTGACATCCATAAAGTGTTTGACAAACGGTGGACAGATGCCAGATTTGTATTTGCCTGCATAGGCCTGCAATATGTTAGGAAAAGAAAATAATATTATAGGAAAAACAACTTCATATGCATTACAACAGGATTCTATTATTCCTATTATTATATATTTCTCTTTTTAAATGTAGTAAATGTCATCTGTCCCAGGCTTTAAATGAGACTTAGGGCTGCACTAACTAGAGGGGAATTTTGCACTTTATCAAATTTTTTTTAAAACATCCAGCAAAAACCAAAAAACAACTTGATAGATACAAAAATTTGAAATAAGGTAAAACTTCATTTAAAGTTTTTGCATCTACCTCAAAACAGCATTTTCCTAAGATTATACAAGAAGTTTTGAGAATGTACATTAGATTTGCAGTTTTTTGCATTATCTTGCAAGCACAGAGATAAATAAAAAAAAAGCAGAGGACCTCTAACTCTTTCCTTGTTATCGGCCTTAGAGCAAGGGGAATACATATGTCACAGTGCCTGGCACTAGTTAACTTTAAGATTTTTGCCCTGCTTCTTGCTCCCATAATCTGTCCATGAAAGATTAATTACTGAGACATTGCATGTGCAGGAATGAAGAAAGACCCTGAAACCTAGAAGTAGAGATCTATGAACTGCATTATTATAACCCATCATATAGTCTATCCACCTCATTCAGCTGATGCACGCTACTGGATTTGATCAGTTGTATAAGCACAAAACTCTCTGGCAATCACTTTGTTTTTCTATCACACAACCATAGAAACGGCAGCATATTGTCTGTGTTTTAAGTCAGTTTTGTTCACATTAGTCAGTCAAAAGAACAAAAACAAAAATGCCATTCACTGCTTAAAGCAATGCACTAAAGGTGACAGTACATGAAACAGCTGTTGGAGTAAGACAAACAGTAAAAGTGCAAAGAGAAAACGGTATTTTGGACAAAAAGAAGTCTTACTCAGCCCTTGGTGTAAATTTCTGTGATTGAGGTGTGGCTCTGACTAAATCTGCACACAGATTTACTACTCCCTAATCTTCTTTCACGTACACATGCTTGTTCTACAAAAGCCACTACAAGGGAGTGTTAGTGGAGTGAGTCCATCAAGCCAGAGGGGAATTCTACCAGATTGTATAATGGAAAGATTAAGCTAGCTGCCACACCTTAAAATGAATTAGGAAGATGCAGTATGAGGACGAATGCAGGGAGGGTAATGTTCTGTCCCTGAAGGACACATGGCCTTTACCAGTTCAACTCAATGAAAATGCAACAATTAGGAATCAGTCCCTTGCAGCTTTATTTTTAGACTAAAATTATTTCCTTTGATGTCGCTCAGTGAGGAGCAAACTCAATTAAACAAAGCCAGGGAAGGTCAAAACAGGAAGGTAGGGTCTCTGCCTTACAGTATAGATCACCTTAAAGTGACTGATGCTGGGATTTAGCACTATATAAATAAAATGAAGTTGTGGCAGAGGGAATCACGCAGGGAGAGATGCAGGTGTCTTCCACTATCTGTGTATTGCACATTTTAGATAGTCATAAATTAATAAACTTATTTTTTTCTACATTCAAAACTTAAAGACTGCAGAGCGGGCTAAAACACACCATTGCTCTGCACGAATGCTGCACATAACTCACAGCATTACAGCTCCTTTAGCAAGCCACAAATTTGCTGCACAAGCAGCATCTGACAAAAAAAAAATGCCATTCACTCAGCTCCACCTCTCTACAGTTCCAGTCCTCCGCAACCACACCCAGTCCTACAACAGCCACCGGGCAAACTGGCACAGTGGAGCCAAGGTTAAACCTGTGGGTATCAGCGCAGAACACAAACTTAAACATTCCTAGGCTGCAAAGACAACATATCAAACTTGACTGTAACTGAATTTGAATTTCTGTTTTTTTTATCTTTCTTTTGTGAAACATGAATGTTCATTTTGGATTTGAAGGCCAACAACGCCTTAAAAAAACAAAAATAAAAAAGACTGGAAAATGTGTGCAATGCTTCATAAAACATATCAGACAGAGCACATCACAGCTTAGTTACATGACTGGGAGTGAAACAGGCCTGAGAGGCTGAGGTGGAGATACATATGTGAAGAAATTTGTGACTTAGTAAAAGAGTAAATGAGCATTTTATGCAAATGCAAATTAAAATTTGAAGATGAGGAAAATTCTTGCATCGTGCATGCCCTCCAGACTAAAGAGGAAAGGGACCAGGAGCGGGCTTGTTATCACTGCCACAGGTGAGATGGTTTTCAAGGGTGGCTCTGTGTTACAACCTTTAATGTGAAATATAGAAGTGGCCAGTGGAGGTTACTCTGGCCTCTAAAGCCTGAGTAACGAGTAAAAACTGTGGCTACGTCCACACTAGCCCGGATAAATTTGAAAACGGGGTTTTCGTCTGAAAACGCTCCGCGCCCACACCATCGTTTTCAGTTGTTTTCAGAGCTGTGCGTCCACACTGAAACGGCTGAAAACGCTTATGTTCCAGTATTGCGCATGTGTGAAACACAAGACGAACTGCCTCGTATCTGTCTATTTACTTTCCGGCTCTTTGAAACGTTGCGGCAAAATGTTGAGGAAAAGCACCGAGTTTTTTAAATGGACTAACAATGAGGTGGAGTTGCTGCTGCGAGTAACACAAAAGTACAAAGTTGCAAAAGCGAGTGAGAATTAAAGAATTTGAAGAAAAGCCATCTGGAGCATGTACAAACTGATATTAATCTTTAATGGGGCTGTCAAAATTGAGAGCAAACAAAACAACCGCTGTATAATGCCCTCCGCTATCTTTGTTTAATTGGTCACATGACTGCATCACATGACTAAAATGTGTCATCGTTTTCTAAAAGGTTCTGGGTTCGCTGTCCAGTGTCCAAACAGCGTTTTCAAATGTTTTCAAAACGCTGCTTTTTCCTTGACCGAAAACTCCGTCTCAGTGTGGATGGAAGGCCAAAACGGAGAGAAAAATCTGCGTTTTCAAACAAAAATGTATTAGTGTGGACATGGCCTGTAACATACACTGCCAGACAAACACTGCAAAGCCTATTCTACCTTAAAGAAAAAGCAGGTCTGCAACACATTCATTTCAGGGAACGCATGTTGAGCAATATTAAAGATGAAGCTGAATCACAGCATCGAGCACAAAGCCAAGCTGTAAAACTGCAATGATTGATGCAAGCCCCACCACTGAACAATCAGAGCGTGTGCTGTGGTGACATTCAGGCGTGGTGGAGGCCAGGCAGTAAGGTGTGAAAAGCCTGAAAACAAACGTGGTGCACAGAGAAAGACAGCTCTTCCAAAACGAGGCCAAAAGGTCAGCGTGCATAACAACTTGGTTATTACAACAAGACAATGCCAAACCACCTTCTAAACATATTTCAATCGAGTCAGGGCTTTAACTCGTGTAAACACTCGAGACCTGTCACCACTGAAATATTTTTGGCACATTATGAAAGCACAAACACAACAAAGGAGGCCTCAGACTGTCGAACACCTCAAATACTATATGTAACAAGAACAATCTTTTAAAACTACAGATTTCTGTTGCGTTTATTCCCCAAAAGCACGTACAGAAAAGAGGTGATGCAACTTTCTTGCCCAAGACTTTTTTTTTTCTGCATCACTCTGTTCTTCTTTTATTTGCATTTTAAAACCTTTTTGGAAACAGGGCTGCAAAAAGTGAGATCATTTTGTCGTTTTATTTTGAAAGGGCCACTGGAGGTTTAACACCTGGCTTTAGTTAAGACTAGACCTTACCTGTTAAGGTAAGGGCTGACCTGAAGTGTGGGTGATGCATTTAGCTATGTATCTTAGGTGAAGGTAATTGGGAATAAGTAGGAGTAAAGAACGTCACACGGTACAAAACGCATAAACGTGTATTTTTTTTTAGATTTGTAGTTTACATGCAGGCAGAGTCTGTTAAAGAGAAATGCAAACCACACCCTGGAAGCGGTGCACCTGCAGTTTGTGCAAAGATTTTGGGTTTCTATTGAACTCTAGATCAACAGAACTTGTGTTCTTTAATAACGGACAAAAAACAAAACAACGAACAAGATGACTGGAAGGCATTTAGTCTGAAAATTAATATCATGACTGACAATCAGAATACTTTGTCCCTCCCAGTAATATGGAATTGCGTGGGCTTTCCACATAATGATACTCTTTATCAACAAAGATTCAAACAAGCCTAATTAACTTATTTAGTAATTCTGGCTGTAAATTAAAAAATAAAAATTCTCATCTTATCAGGAAATTTCTTTATTTTGAATTCTAGTTTCTAGTCGGTAGCCGAAAGGTGTAGCCTGAGTGGAGGAGTGATAGCAGATAGCCAGCGATGATTATGCAGCCTGAGCAGGTGAGTAGTGGCAGACGACCAGCCGAGTAAGCTGCAGGTGAGTTCAGAGTTGTTCCAGGAACGGCAAAAAAACTGGACACACGAGGCAACCGCAATCAGAAAAGACGAGGCACATAACAACAAGAGCAGTAAGAGGCACGTGACCACCATGGGAGGTTAGTGGAAGGCTCAGCTGGTCTTAAATCACGGCCTGCTGATTGCCGCTGATGGATCGCAGGTGGATGATGCAGGTGTGGAAACAAGCTTCTGATCCCATATCGAAGGATATCAGAGAACCAGAGCAGGCACGGAAAAACACACCAACACACCGACATATTTGCTACACTCAGCATTTTTCTTTCCTTTAAAAAAAAAGATTGTTTACTAATAATGTAATACTAAATGTTCAAATGAGTGACTATAACACCAACCCAACACAATTTCCAGTATTCCAGCTGTGATATATTGGTCCTGCGCAATATCTTTGCTGTTCCTAGGACTGCCCTTCTGGACAGAGATCTCACATGTTGTTCCTGAGATCTGCTGGAGTCACTCGCCCAGCTTTGGGATCACTGCCCAAGTGCTCCAGTTTGACCACTGTTGGCTTGACCTTTCACATTTTCTCTAGCTCCTCCTCAGTCCTTGGTATTTTTTGAGCTTCTTTCTCTCGTGTTCCTTCTTCCTGATATTGCTATCACTCAGTATAGCTACATCTAACACAGCAGCCGTCTTCCTCTGTTTGTCCACCACTACTGATTAGCCATCACCAGTTTGTCCGTGTGTATCTGAAAGTCCCATAGGATCTTAGGTCGGTCACTGTAAACCATTCTAGGCGGTGTGTCCCAGTTTGACCTCAGGAACTCCAGGCCATACTTGGCACAGATGTACCTGTGTGTTTACGGCGTTCCATGTATGTCCCAGTCTTTATCAGTCTTGTGTTGAGTTTATTCCTGTGCTGCCATGATTAGAGCCTCTGTGCTGTCTTTCAGTCCAGCTTTGTCCAGCCATTCACTACGCACAGCCATCTTTCTGATGTACTAGTGGATTTTTGTTGTTTCATCATATAAACATATATTCATTATAAATATCAGGTACTGACTCTACCTGTGTAAAGTGCAGTTCCATATGTAAGTAAGCAGAAAAAAGAAGTGAACTAAAAGTCATGTTTGATCCAATCATCCACTGTACACCCGAGCAGCTTTATGGCAGAAAGTCCTGCGGGCAAATTTTACTCACTGCCTTGAGGCACAGATGTGTTTCAAGTTTTCCAAAAAGTGAACTGAATGTAGGAAAATGCAACCTTGCATCAGTGCAAGCTGCAGAGAGTTATGGAGAGGAGATTTTTAAAAAGTGAGCTCCAAATGCATAAATGCCAGATATAACAACATAAAGAGGCAATACCAACATACTGACATGTTGTCATAAGAAGTATCACAGGTGTGCAGTGTCACCACCTCAGGCAATCCTACAGGCATGTTCCAAACCATAAATTATACACACACTGTAGGTCAGGACACTGCATGAAACTTTACCAAGAATGTGCACACTACAGATGGAAATCATTTATTTAACTCTTCATTTCTATGCGTCTGTGTGTAGATGATTGACGTGTACCCTAGAGATGAGTTACAGAAAGCTTTATGTTCTGCTCGCTCTCAGTGCATGAGTCTACTTGCCGTTGTTCAGCTGTTATATAATGCCTTTCCTCATTGGCCGTTAGATAATTAAAGCGCTCTCTAGAGCCCCGGAGCCATGCTTCACCCATGAGAGAGAGACTCTGGGTTTCACTGTGAACATTCACAGCCAGTTTTATCAGTCCTCTTACGTGGTTTTATTAATTCCAGGTTGTCACTATGTCACTCCCTCCCAGAGTTCAAAGGATTTGATGTGACATTCTGAATGTTGTTACTTGTACACATAAATTCAAATAAGGTTCTGCTTGAAGGTCACTCAGGATGTAGAAAGCGTATTGACTTGGAGATATTTGCCTCATTAAAACACTAAAACTCAGGCTTCCAAAGATATGATATATCACAGTTCATTTATGTTAATGTTATGTTAATAATAAGCATCTTTATTTATACACTGCATTTTGTGTTTATTTGTGTTCTCTTTGGCTGGTATTTAAATTTGTTTGATGATCTGAAACATTTTAGTGTCACAAACACGCAATAAAATAGGAAATAATGAAGGGGGCAAACACTTTTTCACACCACTGTAAATGCAAATAATGCATGTTGTGTAGACGCTTGCAAGCCTGCAGTATGCAACTAACTGCTTCAGTTTTTGCATGTCTTATGCATCTGTGTATATAGCTTACTCACAATATTCTTTTATTAGCATTCATATTCAGATAAATCCCATCCTTTTTCTTCAGTAAGTACACATCTAAGTAAATATATTTCTAAAGTTGCTATCTACATGAAATTCTCACCAGATTTCAGTAACAATGCATCCAATCCACAAATACAAAGAACTCCAACCATAGAGCTCCATGAATTATGTGTAATAATTATCAATGGGGAAAGTATTGAACACGCTTACAGAAATGTATGTAACACTTGGTGTAAAAGCCTTTGTTTGTTGGTGATGACAGCTACAAGACACCTCCTGTATGGAGAAACTAGTGCACGCATCGGTCAAGTGTGATTTTGGCCCATTCTTCCACAGACATTCCCCAACTCTCTGTGAATTTTACTCATTTGTACTAAGTTGGAAGATTATTTTCTAATTACTAAGCTTACTCAGCTGGTGTCATGACTTTCTGTGCCTGTTTTACGCCTCCCTTACTTCATGTGTCATTTGTCATTATTACACAACTGAATTTATAGACATCTGTGATTTGATCTCTTTGCATGTGTAGACTGGATGGGTTGTTACAGACATCTGGTGAGAATTTCATGTCAGTAGCACTTTCAGAAATGTATTTGTTTAGACAATTGGTACTAAGAAGATAAATTAGCTTGGCTGATAAATCAGCAATAGCAAGTAGCAATAACAAGTCATCATTTTCTGCATGACTATATCAGTCTCTCACATTGTCTTGGAGAACCTTTTATGTTTCAGTCATTTGATTTTGCCAATGTTAATTTTATTTACAAATAGTTTTTGTCAACAACCTTTCTTTGTCTGATAAAAGCTAGATGTAAAAGTTCGTCAACAAACCAAACGAGATGAAAATTATCTGGAAATGTAGAGAGGTGGGACGAGTTTGGAAGTGATCCAATCAGAAGTAATCTCCTTGTGTAGCAAGGTCAGATGTGCACAGTTGCATGACCCAGTTTGGACCAAGCTTTAGCAGTCAGATGTCCTCATATTTGACTCTAGAATACTTTGTTAAATAGAGGAGTTCATGTTAAACTCAATAACTGCATTGTACCCAAGTCTTGTGACTACAAAATAAGGCCAAATCATCACTCCTCCACCACCGTGCTTCACTTTGTTTGGCATGAGGTGTTTGTGGTGATAGTTTATCTTTTAGTTCTCAACCATTTATAACCCACAGTCAACACAAACAAAATAATATGACAGAAACAGAGAGAGAGAGAAATCTAGGAAATTCTAGAAAAAACAGGAACAAAAATCAACCAACTACTCTAGTCTGCACATCAATGCTTCCTGATACAAGATATTAAGCCCTGAGGTGATCGTGCAACCACTGGAGTGTGAGTGTGTGTGTGTGGATGGATGCTAGACAAAAAAGTGCTTGTATGATTGGCTGAATGAGGCTTGTAGCATAAGTACCCATCCATTTAATGTCTAGTGTTACATTAACCTGTATTTTTTTTTTTTTATTTTATCGCCGCTATTATGTGGACATTATGGCTTAATTGAAAATATGCAATGCCCCTTTGTTCCAGATGCTGTACCAGTTTACTGGTTTGAATGTGTCTTACAGATGATCAGTCTTTGAACTTTCTTATTAAATGTTTTGCTGCCTCACAGTTACACACCTGCAGTAGTTCTGTTGCTGGTATCTGTTTACAGAGATTAGTGGAAATGCTGATGATGCAAAGGCTGCAACACTCTACACACATAACACAAATAACTAGTTCAGACTAAATTGATGGTGCACTTTTCATAAAGGAGAAAAATTGGATTTTTTGCTCTAAAGAATTAGCCTGGTCCGCTGTGGTGAGATTGTTGAGTTCAGTTTAGAAGGATGAGAGGTGTGCTGGCTATGTCTATATGCTGGTACATTCATGCTCCCAGTAGCGAGATGGTATTAATATTTTAGTAGAACTTATAGAATAAAATAGAATCTGTTTTTCCTAAACTTAGAGTTTAACATTTAATGAAGTCATACTTGGTGATGAAACTGTGCTTACAGACCATTTGGCACATATAGATAATGAATCTTTAAGGGGTAAAACAATATATCCCTGTGATTTCCCTGTTATTGGAGTTGCTTCCAACAAACAATGCATCTTTGTTATTGTTGGCACATTTCTTGAGTTCAGTTCACAAAGACAAAATAGAGACGCTTAAGGTGTTGACAAGCTGATGCCTTGTTATTTAAATGCCCTCCTGGGCTGACGCTTCAGCCTGCCGCATGCCTCCCAGCCATTCTCTCTATAGTGAGAACGCAGGATGTATTCTGCCCTCACTTGGGTGTAAAGCTGGTTTCTAGCTTTGCAGATAGCATGGCAGGTCCACAATAAACCTTTGAATCCAGGAATCAAAGGTTTTAGATGTTTACTGTTCGCTGCACTATAAAACCGTGCTGCAGAAATGAAAAATAAAATGTTACATTTGTGATGTAATTTACTTGTTTTTTACAATTTGAAAGACTGAGTCATGATCTATCACATCATGTAAACACATGAACATATCCTGAAACCTTATTTGCCCCAGGGATCTAGCGGTTAGCTCATCAAAATTTCTCCCACAAAACTCACAACTGTTACCTCAAACTATCGCAGGTAAGCTTAACACACCATTTAAGGGTCAGCACACGGTGGTATACCTGCTGCTAAACTAATGCTGAGCGTCTGCAGCTCGATGCTGGACCACAGTATCGGTTTGTCCAGACATTTCCCTCGTTTTTACTTCATGACTTGTGAGCCTCTGACGGGTCAGTCATTGTCATGCATTCTGTTGATATCGCTTTTTCACACTGACTCAGATCAAACCCCAGTGAAGCAAGGACTAAAAAGTAAATACTTAGCTGTTTGCACTAAGTATATAAGAAAATTACAGCAAGCTGTGCAGTGAAGAAGAAGAAGAAGAGTCCTTTATTGTCACTGTACAACAAAATTATGGGTGCTCCACACCAGCTGTCTAAAAAGTAAAGACATCAGGAATAAATAGCAAACAAAAGAGATATATACAGTCTAGAGAAATATATATATATATATAAAAAAAAAAACAGTAGAAAGGCACACATTGAAGAGCAAAGTGCTTAGAAGCAGTGCAAGCACTTTGGTGTGTGAGTGGCCTGAGTGATGGTTACTCAGACCATGGCTCAGATTGGAGAGGTAGGTAGGCAGGGGTGGAGTGTGGAGGGATAGTGTTTGTTGACAGTCCGAATGGCCCAGGGGAAGAAGCTGTGAGTCTGGAGGTGTGGGACCTGATTGACCTGAGGCGTCGGCCAGAGGGAGGCGGGTCAAACAGGTGATGGGCGGGGTGCAAGGGGTCACCTGTGATGCCCTTAGTTTTCCTAAAACAGGAGAATATGGCGATGGTCTCCAGGAGTGGCAGAGGGCAGCCAATGTTTTTCGGGCAGCGGTAATTTACCCTCTGAGCAGCCTTTCTGTTCTCAGAAGTGAAGTGGTACAAGGTCTTGAATTATCAGGCCCATCTTATCTTAATGACCTCATAGTAGAACTATTAGTGGACCTTGCTCTCTGCCTGCAGGCTTACTTGTTGTTCCTAGAGTAAAGTAGAATGGGAGGCAGAGTGTTCCGTTTTCAGGCCCCTCTTCATTGGAACCAGCTTCCAGTTTGGATTTGGGAGACAGACACTATCTCTATTTTTAAGATTAGCCTTAAAACTTTTCTTTTTGCTAAAGCATATAGTTAGGGCTGGATCAGGTGACCCTGAATCCTCCCTTAGTTATGCTGCTATAAGTGTAGGCTGCTGGGGGATTCCCATGATGCACTGAGCACTTCTTCTTCAATCACCTTTCTCACTCACTATGTGTTAATAGACCTCTCTGCATTGAATCATTGCTTGTTATTAATCTCTTGCTCTCCTCCACAGCACGTCTTTTATCCTGTCTTCCTTCTCTCACCCCAACCCCAATGGCCGCCTCCCTGATCCTGGTTCTGCTGGAGGTTTCTTCCTGTTAAAAGGGAGTTTTTCCTTCCCACTGTCGCCAATGTGCTTGCTCAATGGGGGTCATATGATTGTTGGGTTTTTCTCTTATGTATTGTACTGCAGGGTCTACCTGATAATATAAAGCGCTTTGAGGCGAGTGTTCTTGTGATTTGGCGCTGTGTAAATGAATTGAATTAAATTGACCCCTGTGTACCAAACACCTGGTCAGCAGGAGAACATGTTGTCCACTGAGGAGCGGTAGAAGGCCAGCAGCAGCTTCCAGTGCACAGAGGAAGTTCAGCCACTGCTGGGCCATCTTTACCAGTGAATTGGTGTTGTGGGTCCAGGTGAGATCAGCAGAGATGTTGGTGCCCAGAAACCTGAAGGCGGAGACAGATTCCACCCGTTCTCCATTTATTTTTTTTATTTTTTATTTTTTGTCTGTCCCATTTGGTTCTTTAGCCGTCAGAATTGTTGTCTGAAGACCAACAAGGATACCAAATGGATTTATTTTGCCAAATGGATCATCATGGCATTGCCGTATTGGTCCATTTGATCAAACTTTGTTGTTATTATTTATTTTATTTTCAGTTGTTACAGATGGGACAGACATGACGGGGGGATAGGAAAGGGAGAAAGAAAGAGAGGGAGGAAAAGAAAAACAGAAGGGAAAAGGGACAGTGAGAAAGGGCACTTACAAAGACAAAGAGAAAAAAAAAATCTCCTGGATCACCTGTTGAGAGAAAAAGAAGAGAAGACAAGCAAAAAAACAAAAACAAAAACAAAGCAACATACTAAACACAACACCATCACGTTAATCTAGCTGAGTGTGAACAGCAGTAAATACTAAATATTGAAAGTTGTTGTGCAGCACGCAGGACAGACAGCGTACAATGTGCTTTGAAGTAGCAGCTAAGAAAGGTGTAGTTTATGTCTACGAACAGTGAACACCCGTGTGCACACCTGTGTGGATCAACGCTTGTATACAAAAAAAGGTTTCCCCATGTAACAGTCTGCTAGAGGGTGTGGAGGCCCATAGCCCCGTCCCCAGGGCATGAAGCAGGCATGGAGGAGATCCAGGCTCCAGACATCCAGAGGCCCCAGAGTGCGAGAGCCCAAGGAGTACCACCGGAGGGGCATCCGTGCCACCCTCCTGGGAAGGGCTGAGGAGATCCCCAGACGAGGGGTCACCCAGTAGCCACGGAGCAGAAGCCAGAGGGGCTGCACCGGCGTGCCCGCCGGCTCTGCCGGCAGCCAGCTGTGCCAGAGTGAACCGGTTGCAGGCCCGAGGCCGGAGGCCCGAGGGCCCCTTTGCCCGGAAGAGGCCTGACCGAGCGATAGGCACCAGGCCCCGCCAAGTAGCCACCGGGAGTGAGCTGGTGCATACCTGAGCGCCCAGCCCCAGACACCAAGAACCACCAATGCACCAACCCCTGAGGGCATCAGTTACCAGCAGGGAGTGTGGTGAGGGGAGATAGGCCTCCACACTTGGAGGGCCTGGGAGTACCCAGGGAGGTGGAGTCTAAGACCCGACCTGACATATAGACACAGACAAACAGGCACACACAGACATAAACATGCTTTCCCACCCTCATGCACACATATACAAACACTCAGCACTCACCCAACGTAGGGATAGACATACATAGACATGTACCCACAATCATACTCCCCAAACATACTCTATGCCCCGGGTCCAGGTACCCTCGCCCCCAGAGGGGGAAACGGCACCCAGACCCAAGAGATGTGACCCTTTCCCCCGGGGTGGAGGCAAGCAGACCGCCCCAGGCTCCGCAGCAGCAGCAGCAGGGAGGCCAATCGGACAGCCAACACCTCCTCCCAGCCCCCCGCCCCGATGGCTAGTAGAGAACGGGGGTGTGTGAAGACCCCATACCTCCCTCCTCCCGCTCATGTGTAGTGTTGCTGCGTGTTGTTCTAAAGTGCATTTAAAACAAGGGAGGGCATGGTGCTGCTGCCAGAGAGCAGCAGGTGTTAGCACGGCCCCTCCCGAGAACCCTCAATGTCTACATGGATTTACAATTGAGAGGTGGGCACCGGCGCCAGAGGTACCCACCTGTTCTCCATTTATAATGAGGGGGGAGTGGATCTGTCTGTGCCTGTCCATCATGAGTTCTTTGGTTTTAAGGATGTTCAGCTTCGGGTTATTTTCTGAGGACAAGACAAGTTCTCTACCTCCACCCTGTATGCTGTCTCATCTCCATCAGAGAAGAGCCCAACCATGGTGTCATGAGTAGTGTCATCGGCATACTTGATGATGATGTTGGTTTGGTGGGTTACAATCATATATATATGTACAGGTCGTAAAGTAGGGGTCTGGTGTTGAACGGTGAGCTGTAGCCCACAAAGAGCATCCTCATGTTCTCTTCCTGTTCTCCAGTCTTACTGACTGCTACAAAAAAAACTTGGAGGGAGGTTTTGTGAAATTATACAGTCTGACTGATACTTGGTAAACAATCATTTTTCAGGGGAAAGTATCTGTGTTGCAGGGATATCAACATACACACCTTAACTCACTCTTTTTAACGTGTCATCTCTGTGAAATGTATACTTTGAATATTTTATGGTCACTTTTCCTTTCTCTTTCTCACCCTACCCTCTATGTTAAGGCTTGGCTCCCTGGGGCGTCAAACGGAGCAGTACCAAGGAACATCCACATCAACATTAAAGCAGAACTCCAAGCCTAAGTGATTCTTGCCACCTAAACTACAATTGAACAGGTCAACCAGATTCAACAACAGAGAGAAAGCAACTAAAAACCTGCCACTGGGGTGACTTTCATCGAGATCCCCATTCAGTTATTTAAATGTTTATGGTCATGATGAATGGCACGCATGACATCTTCCAAGGATAAGTTGGTGATTTCATATATACTTTACTTTATTTATATAGCACATTTAATAACAAAAAAATGTTGGCCAAAGTGCCGTACAAAGATTAAATAAATAAATAAATAAATAAGAAAAAATAAAAAAAATTACACAGTAACAAATAACATCAATAACAATTACCTGGTAACAGATGACTAGATGGATAGGTAGGTAACTCTCATGCGGTTTGAAAGTCAATGAGTAAAAATGTGTTTTAAGATGGGATTTGAAAAGATTGACGGTCGGGGCCTTTCTAATGTGGAGAGGTAAATCGTTCCACATTTTCAGCGCCACAACCACAAATGCCCGGTCATCTCTGTGAACCAGCCTCGACTTAGAAGTGGCCAAGAGCGAGAGATCACTTGATCTTAGAGCTCTAAGGGGTATATATGGCTGCAGTAAGTCAGACAGATATTCTGGAGCCTGACCGTTCAGCGCTTAATAAGTCATCAACATAATCAGGGGTGCACATAAGTGGTCTGCAGGTGCAAAATAAAAGACACGCACCAAATAAGAAGTTGCAGCGCGCGTTTGCATACATATAAAAGGCACTGTTTTTGTCCACTAGAGTGGGATTTTCACGGCATATTCTGCACCACATCTCTGTGCGTTCATCATTTGTTTGAAGCCAGCTCACCTCCTGCAACCACTTTTCCGAGAATACGCGCTTCTTTTGCGGTTCGGACTCCTTCTGACATTTCTTTGGAGGTGGAGGAACACCAAAGTAATTGCTTAAAGGAGCTTGCTACTTCGACATCTTTAAGAGTTCTAAACAAATGTCTGTCCTCCTCCAGAAAATCTTATGTACGCAAACGTGCGTTGCAACACCGAATGCGCACCTGCGGACCACTTACGTGCACCCCTGAACATAATTTTGTATTTAATTCTAAAGCGGACTGGGAGCCAGTGAAGTGAGGCGAGCACCGGGGAAATATGTTCGTGTCTCTTCGAACGTGTCAGGAAACGAGCTGCAGCATTCTGGACCAGCTGGAGCCCTGCTAGACAAGACTGGCTAACACCTACATATAGAGAATTAAGTAGTTGAGATAAGATAAAAGCATGAATTGCCCGTTCCAGGTTTTTAAAAGATAAAAATGATCTTACCTTGGATAAGAGCCTCAATTTAAAAAAGGACCACTGTACAACAGAGTTAATTTGTTTCTCAAAGGTAAACTTACTATCCAGTATAACCCCCAAATTTTTTGCATGTGGTTTAACAAAAGGTGCTACACTGCACAGGTCAAGATCTGGGGTACTAGAATTGCAGCTTGGTCCAAAGATGATCACTTCAGTTGTTTCCTCATCAAAATTAAGAAAATTTGAGGCCATCCAGGTCTTAACTTCGCCGAGACACTGAAATAAGGATTCCAGCGAAGCGGAGGTGTTACTTTAGCCGAAGATATATCTGAGTGTCGTCGGCATAAGAATGAAAACAGATGTTATATTTCCTGAAAATTAAGGTATATATAAAGGTCATATTATTGCTGTTTTAATCCCGCTTATGGGAACTTTGCTCATTTGGCTCATAAAATGGTACACATAGGTAAATTTGCTATCACTTGTGTAGTGTCAACTCCAACACGTTCTCACTCCCAAAGCGTAATATTTTACGTCCCTATATTACGAGATCGGAAAAATCAGGAAACACGAGAACCGTTTGGAATGAATCTACACATGTGTTCGTTTTACTTAAATCGCTTTGGAAAACACTATCTAACATCATTAAAGTGCTGGTTAGGGTTAGGGATAAGGTTAGGGTTAGGGCTGGAATACATGGCATGTAGCATAAGGTCACCTTTCGCGTTCCTCAGGAACGCCGCGGGACTTGACAAATGGTCAGTATATTACGCCTCGGGAGTGAGAACGGGCTGGCCAACTCACATGCAGTGTACAGAATGAAGATGTATTATCTTGAACAAGTGCATTAAAAAGAAAAAGTAATTGATGTGAAGAAGAAAGGATGATGTGGGATGCGAGTGACTAATAACAAGCGAAAGTTCCTTTTGCCTCAATTGCTGTTTTAACTCTCCAGTTTTGTGTTGTCTGCTTTATGACACACTGTTTAAGTAATACCACAACCTGTTGAGAAAGGAACATTGCCATCTTGACATCATCCATGGGTTGGTAGATATTTCTTTTCTTAACTTTCTTATTTTACTTTTTGCAGAGTCACTCTGCTTGTATCAGAGCGCAGAGGGTTTTTGTGCAAAGTTTGAGATTTGTGTGAAACCTTTAGCTATTGAATTCCACTCATGGTTGTGTGTGGTTAGTTCATATTTAAGTCCTTTTGTTCTTTGTATCCTGTTAAGTCCTAGGCTATGTCCACACGTACACGGGTATTTTTGTAAACGTTTTCGTTTAAAAAAACAATCCTGTCCACATGTGCAGTTTTGAAATAATATCTCCGTCCACATGTAAACGTGAAAAAAAAAGTCAAACAACATGCAACAGGTGGTGAACCGCCTTGCTTTCAAAGTTGTACCACCAAGTGGTGGTGCAACTCCTTCTTGTCCAAAACCCAAGCTCAGTTTTTGAAACCTTATGATGTAACTATAGCCCAGGCCATGCAGCAGTATATTAATGACTAACCTCGTACTGAGGATGGATTATCTCAGTTGTTCTCCTGACTGCAGTTTGGTCCATTTACAGCATCCGGCCATGTGATTGCATTTGTCTCTAACCATCTGGAACCCTCACATTAACTTTTATCGAGTGGAAAAAGGTTAGCCTTCATCCTCCAGCTTTATTGTTTCATATTAGGTAGGCAGTCTTTATGTCTTCTTACCTTCGGCCTTATTTTGATAGTAATTTGTCTCTGGTGCCATGCTTAAGTTTCACTTCCCCATGTCTTGTTAATTTCCACTTTGTCCCAATCACCCTTCTATCCAGTGTCAGATTGTGTGTGCCCCGCAATAGCTTATCTGTTTTGTGTGTTTCTACTGACTTCCTGCTCCACCTGAATAAGGTTGTGGGGTTTTTTTGCTTGCCAAATTCAGCCTCAGAGTCTGCTTTTGGGCACTTATTTGCACACATATGATACATGCAGGGTGAAACCTAGCTGCATGCTCACAATTGTGAGCAGTATGCATGAAAGAAGAGACTTGGTGCAGCAAATTTGATAAAAATGAATGAAATGATGTAATTTGTTTCCTTTCTGTTTTTTGTGGACTTCTGATGTGAACTGAAAAATAAATCTTCTGACCTCTGAATCTTCTCACTGTACCATAAGTGAATATAAGCAGACCCATGTGATCAAATGTTCAGCTTTCTGTGTTGAAACTACTCCCAGCTTTTAAATGACATCCTTCAGCTTTTACTGGTGTGAGAAATAATCAAACGTGCAGAAGAAAAAAAAGAAGAAGAAAAAAAAGCTTTTGCATCTGAATGAAGTTGCATTCATTGAGGTTTTGATTCACCACGTCATTTTCAAACCCACAGCCCCACTACATGCTCAGACTGCTCCGAGCGCAACCCCAGCAGAACCAAACCTTCATCTGTGTGGTTGATTATTCGGTGAAGTTAGATCATGTGAGATTTGGTTGAGGCTTGATGAGCAGTTTTGGTTCATCTTTTGTTTTGAACAGTCTGTACAGCTCAGAGAAACGTATGCATGGAGACAGGCTCTGACAAGATCTGAGCCTACTGGTAACTCCTTTAAAAGGCGGACTCTCTCTTTTTTGTAATATGGAGTCAAATCTGATTTGTTTTGTACTCGGTGAGTTATGCTGCTGCCTTGCCCGAACCTGCTTTCTCCTGGCAGTGGTTTAAAACGAGCCTTGCCTAAAGCAACCAATCAGAACAGAGCAAGCAAGTAGAGAAGATTGAGTGAAAATCTCCAGGAATCAGCACAGAGAAGCCCCTCAGTTTAAGTTCACTCTATTTTTTCTTCTCTTTTTTTGGAGGTGGGGGGCTGGAGTCAACCTGGAGCCTACAACCTAACAGGCCCAAACATGTAGAGGAGAACAGGCGAAAAAAGAGTGATTAATATGTTACACAAAAAAACGAAGAATTCTAGCTGCTTGTGCAGCCACTGATTAGGATTACAGACTAGATGAATAGCACACGACACAACGAGAGACTTTGACCTCTGCTGAACGCCGCCATAAAAACGTATGTTTGTGACAGAGGGAGAAATGTATTTGAAAACATATGCTGTTGTCATGGAAAAGCCCCCTGAGGACGGAGCATAGACCTAGTCAGGGTGACGTCACCCGAGGGGGAGGGGGGTGTGTCCTGAATTTTTTCAGCGGTGTGGCACAGGGAGGGGCAGCCAGTCAGGTGAAGGGTGGGGCGAAGGGGCACAGTAAGTCAGACTACTCGATCTGCAGTACTTTATCACACAATAACTTCTGTACGAAGGTATTGTGACACTTATTGTTTTGCATTGACTATTTTGCTAAACCAGCGTATTAATACTCTTTACTTAAGTAGAACCCATAATCCTACTTAAGTATCCTAATAGTACAAATGTTTCAGCATAACCATGCACTTCTAATCTCCTCAAGTTAAAGTGCTAATTAGAGTTGGGCAAATTAATCCAAATATTGATAATATCAATACTAGTGCTGGTAATGGTATTGGATTGATACTAGCAGTGATATTTTAGTTCTAGCTTCTAAATTCAATTTTATTGTCATTTCAACCGTGTACAGTGGTACAGTACAGAGTGAAACGAGACGACGTTCCTCCGAGTCCCTGGTGCTTCATAAGACATATAACAGACAAACACAGGACTACGTAAAGTGCAATGTGCAAAAATTGCAAAAAAACAAGACAAGACAGTGTATCACTAGACAGAACAGGACGACACAAGACAGTGCAATGGAAATGTGCAAAATACTGAGTATTGTGCAAAAAGTAACTTGTGTCTGAAGGTCCGTGTGTGTGTGTCATTCCAGTCACTGAGTGTTCAGGAGTCTGACGGACTGGGGGAAGAAACTGCTCTGCAGTCTGGCAGTGAGGTCCGGATGCTCTGGTACCTCTTTCCAGAAGGCAGCAGGGTGAAGAGTGTGTGAGGGCTCCTCCACAATGCTGGTGGCTTTGTGGATGGAGCGGGTGCTATAAATGTCCGTGATAATAATAATAATAATAATTATGTATACTTTATACTTGATCCCTGTGGGGAAATTTACTTTCTCTGCATTTGACCCATTCATTCAGTGAAGTAGTGGGCAAGTAGTGCTGCTTAGTGGGCAGCCACTAAGCAGGCGCCCGGAGAGCAGTGCGTACAGTAAGGGACCTTACTGTACGCACACACCTGAGTACCTTGCTCAGGGGTACATCAGGGGAGCCGCTCAGCGGATTCGAACCCCCAACTTTCCGACTTTCCGATCATGGCGCGACCACTCTACCTACTGAGCTATCCCTTCCCTGATGGAGGGAAGAGTGTATATATCTATCTAATATAATATATCTCAAACATGCACTATGAAATCAGCCTTTCTGTGTTGACTGTCACATCTATTTTATCTATAGCCTATAGCACATTTAAACAACGGAAGTTGACCCATAGTGCTTTAGAGACAGGCACAATTGCATTTGCAAATTGATAATTGATTGATTAATGTCATAAGTCCTGACACACTGCTCTCCCATGCTTAACCCTTTAAAACCGGTCAGAGCAGGCACGCTCCATTTTGTGCAACTACTTTTAAATCCCGGTGTTTAGGATGGTTTCTCAGAACACCGGTAGCAAAGTTAGCGCAATAATTTTTTTTGCATATGAAACCGGAGGAGTTGTACTTACATCTTATGCCATCAGCTTGTCCTAGGTCACAGTTTCCTTCCAAATATAGCTTTGCAAAAACTGCATAAAAAGCGCTTGCAGCAACAAAAACATAATATTCCAGAAACACGCTTTGCCGATCCGATCAGCTGTTCATAACACTTCCTACGTTGGAATAGACGTCAGCGCAACTATCGCATGTCCGCCATGACCTGCCCCAAACCAGAAGTGACGTCATTTTCGCGGAAATGTAGTTTTTTACCATCAGGGCCTCATGAGCCTATACTGGTGTTTTTAAAACTTATGTTTGACTTTATGACTTCCTGTGTCGTTTCTGGGATGCTTAGGACTCATATTGCACTGCTGGAAATAGTTTATTTTGATGCATATGCTGCTTTTTTGCAAATTTGCACTATAATATTTATTTTCGTTTTTCCTGCAGTATATAAAAATTGGTGTATTTCAAAAATAAAACTATGAAGACACTCAAAATAAATTTCCTGTGGTGGGAAATTATTTTGTGCAACTTTTTTGTATTTACAGTTTTGAGGGGTAAGCCTCTTAAATTTCTCTAAGTAGAAATATATGTTAAAAAAAACAAAAACGATTTTCAATTATTTTGTAGTTTATTGCACTTTTTTGCAATTTATGTAATTACTATGCACTTAATGCATACATATTATTAAAATTTAGGCTGTAATGGTTGTATTGATGTATAGCAACTTGAAATGCTCCCAAAAATGGCACTACAGCATGTAAAAATATAATATAAGCTCTGGCGGACTTGGTTCTATGGTGGGTCATAAAGGTTTAATTATAAAAGACAGAAGTATCGGTACAGTACTGCAATACTGTAGCAAGATTGACCCTGTATTGGCTTGGTATCCGTTCATTACCAAAATTTGCAGTATTGTACAGCACTAGTGTTAATCATGGAGAGTGGTCCTTTTTAGGCTTGTTCCCTTCCTCACTTCTGTACAAACCCAAAATCCAGGGATCAGCTTGATTTCCTGTGCTTGTTCACCGGCTTTATGGCAGCACAGTCAATAAATGAAGCCCTAAATACCACATCCCATTATATTAATATATAGTCTCAACCAACTACGACGTTAAACTCCTACTTACATGTAATGTATCAGTAATGGTGCGATCCTGTCATTCGTTTAATCAAACTCCTACTTTGAGCACATTTTGATGTTGCAGCAAAAGTCAAGTGAGTGAAAGTTGTTGTCGTGCATGTCCTATTTCAACAAATGTTGTTGTGGAAATAGTATGTGGCCGCATAACAAAACAGCTGTCATGTACTGTCATCTCGCGTTTCGTTCCTGTTTGCTTTTCCTTTGTTCTTGAGCATTGGCACGTAGTTGATTGGCTGCAGTTCTTGTTTCTTGTTGGATGTGAAAATCCTCTGCATGGGTGAAGTGCATGGGAAATACCTGAGCTGTAAAAGTAGTATAACACTTCCATCTTGGACATACAGATCATTTTTTGTATGCCAGTTCAGTGAAGGACAGTAATGGTTATTAATGCTGCATGTGTTTTTTCAGGGTGGTTACTAAACGTCCACACCCTCATCTACGCTGAGGTTAACACCAAGCCAACGAGTTCTCTCAGGGAAAAGTCGGGTCACACCCACATGGGCTTACCTTGGATGAGATATATATACATATATATATATATATATGTAATGTATATGTATATAATACATATATATATATATATTATATATATATGCATGCATGTGTGTGTGTACAGACATGCATGTGCTAGTATTTCACTGCAACATTCAACATTCAACTTGGGTATTTTGTTCGTTTTGGTACTACGGCTGGCAGAGAAGGTGACATGCACTGCTCCAAAATCTCAGCAGTCATGCATTTCTCCTCTACACCCATACCAGGATGAGTGTTATCATTTGACAATAGATGTTGGCTAGACTAAGTCTCTGCACATCTGTGCATGTTCAAAGATCTGCAGACAGAGGAGATGATTCAGACTTTAAAAACAAAAGGTAATAGAAAGGGCTAACACTTTCTCCTCCCTGCTTAGCCACCTCGCCCACTCTGCATGCCCGTAAATGATTATGATTCACTTCATGGCCTCAATGATCACATTCAGGGTGGAACTGTTGCATCTGATTCACACTTTTTCTAAAGGTGTGTAAAATGTTGATTTCTAATAAGTATATATCTAATAATGAATTACTTTGAGCTAAATTTATCTGTATTTCTCCACTACAGTTAATGAAACTTGATATGATCGCTAAGAATGGAAAAGTCACGTAATCCTCATACAAAACGGAGCAATTGTGCTAACAGGCAAACAGTGCCTCCATATGGTGACGTGCCAAATCAACACCATCTCAGGTCGCTACATGCTGAGATGATTGCCATCCCTGCCCCACCCTGCTGAATGTTCTTCATTAAAGTGCAATAATTTTGGTTGAAACTACACTGTGCAAATAAATGTGTAAGACTACAGGGCTGCTGACATGAGCTGAGCTTATTTTTCTGCTCCATTTGTGCATTGTTTCAGCTGCGGAGAAGGACTGCAGAGGGTCACTGAGAGACAGCTCGACTACCTGTGTTGTGAGTCAGTATGCCAAGTAAGCAAACAGGCGCACACGCACACACACACACACGCGCACAGACATGCATGTACACACACTTAGTTGCCGTTGTGTCTCACTCCTGTGACATTCTCTGAGTCTGGACATCAAAAGAGAGATAACTAGTCTCAAAATGGAGCTTAAGCCTGACATGCAGAATTAACATGTATGGTCTGACATCTATGTCACATCTCTTGTGTGGATATTTGGTGTAAAAGCTTGTAATGTAATTGTAATTTACTAACACTAACCTCATGGTATAGTATTTGGCATTATGGTGGCATTTGGTGGCACATTTGAAAAATCTACTTTATTTTTTACACAACTATGGAAAGTTTCCATAACTAAGCTGCTTTTGCTCGGGCTGTATTTTGATATTACTTAACCCTAAGGAGAACATACTGTGCAGGAGAGCAGAACAAGCAGGATCTGTAATGTTTCGCATTTTAGTTCCACATTCCAGTTCCTTTGTTCTGCTCAGCATACCAGCAGTATATGCACACAGACAACCACATACCCATACCGTATATACATACACAGGGTGTGCCCAGCATCAACTCTCATTGCTCTTCAAGTAGTCAGTGACCTGCAGGCCAAGTGATGAGATGTTGCCCCCTGGTGGTAACTTGTGGGAAAAAAAGAGTAAGGTCTGTGGCTCAGGAGTTTGAGTGTTTTTATAGGCCTGATGCTGAACACCCAAACTTTGAGTCTTCCATAAGGCTAGAAAAGCTCTATAAGAAATGCAGACCGGTCACTCCCACTCAGCCGTGGTTCTATATGTCAGGTCTGGTTCCAGTCTTGCTCTCGGAGTGCTCTCTCCCACTTAACAATCTCACATTTAGTAGAGGCATTGGTGAATACATACCTGTAGATATTTGAGTTTTTCCTCTAAGGTTCCTCTAAGGTTCCTCTAAGGTACACTATAACACATTTTTGGAACATAATTGATCAGGTAACTCTCTGTGGGAGGCAGAATTCAGCTGATTGACTGTGAAAGTAAACTCCTTAAGGTCCATCACAGATCGTTTAGAGATATTTGATGTTTTCTTTAGTTTATGCACATTTATGCCTTATGCAATCACATGCAAATAAATACATAAAAATTAAGTATGGTGGTCCTGAGAGGTCACATAAACTGCAATTTAAGAAAACATGAGGAAATGGAAAAATGCTACAAAGTCACACAAAATACAACTGAAGTTGAATAATGTGTGTTTTAATCACATGATTCATAAACTGTAATGCTGTAGACACATGTTTGCTATTAGCCTTTTATTGTTACCTTGTCACTTCTGCAGCTGGTCGTGTTATTGTCTTGTTTTTTGAGATGCTCTCATTTGCGTGCGTGCGTGCGTGTGTGTGTGTGTGTGTGTGTGTGTGTGCATGTGTGTGTGTGTGTGAGGAACTGTTTGTGTTTTGCGTGCTTTTGCAGCATTTTTCTGTTTGCAGGTGTATTCTTAAATTGCAGTGTGTTTGACCTCTCAGTGTCACCGTATAGAAGTCAAATGGCAGTAAAAATTCTGTAGTTATCTGTGACGTGTGTATAAATCAAATTGCAGGATTTTAAGCACTTAGTAAATAAAAGAAGATCAACAAAAGATTGAAAAAGAAATATAAATATCCACATTGCCATAACAATACAAAAGAAGTGTAAAGTGTAGAATGGTGATTCCAATCTAATAGCCTGGATTACGTCAGAGTGTAGGGCAATAACACATCTATATCCACCCCTACATTTTCTTATCCAGAAAACTGGATGAGAGGTCACATGTACGAGGTGCAATTAGTCATTTTCCTTTTGTTGTCTGTTACAATATAACACATAGGATATCGATATAACCATAGACGGAAAAAAAAAGATGATGGGCCACCAGGTGTCACTAGAGTAGCTTCAATGGACCTTGACGTCAAGTATTTAAGGCTCTAGTACTCTATTGGAGGCATGAAAGACCGCTGGTCCACAGATATTGGTCCTACTTTTACACTGACTCCTCATCAAATACCAGTAACGTGGCTGTCTTTGCAGGAATGTGTGAATATGTGGTGGGAGCCCAGACAGTTCTAACTACAGTATCTAGAAACCCCTTGAACTCTGCTGCCACTGTCCACAAAAAAATACATCTTGATGCTGTTTTGAAGGCAAAGGGTGGTCACACCAAATATTGATTTGATTTAGATTTCTCTTTTGTTCATTCACTGTATTGATAATTTCCATTTTCGAAAGCATTCGTCGTTTACGGGATTTTTTCTCACCTGCGAAAAACTTTTGCACAGTACTGTATACTATACAGTACAGTCCCATGTACAGACCATGTACATCCTTTCATGGAAACAGTGTTCCCTGGTGGCTGTGGCCTCTTTCAGCAGGATTAGGATAAACTAAGTGTTTCTTAGCTTGGTGCCACATACTTCATGGATCTATTGGAGTCCATGCCTTGTTGGTTCAGGGCTGTTTGGAAACATAAGGGGGGCCAACACAATATTAGGCAGGTGGCCATAATGTTATTCCTGACTGGTGCATATATAGAAAGCAGAATTGGACCAAGTTTCGAGCCTGAGGGACTCCACATAGTCCCTTAGTGAAGCAGTACTAAAGTCAAATATTCACTTTATTTGAGCATTTAAGAATATCATGGGTAGTTTTCAGTAATCCTGTTGTTTCTTCAGTAGACAGATTGGAATTTATCAAAGATATTCGGTCTTCTACTTTTGACCAGTCCAAGTAGCGAATGAGACAGCTTTCTTAAGCTGTGCCTAAGGCAATGGGATCTAGGGAGGGTTTTTAAGCATACGAATGATGCTGGCTATTTTAATCTGGTATGTCTGTGAAGGTTCTCAGTCATCCAGGTCATCGTAGTCAAAGGACTACGATGACCTGTGTAATGTGGTTGCATTCTCTGTAATGCAACCACATTACAGAGAACAGAGAGAAGCCAAGGGAGATGACAGTTCCATGATAATTAAGAAATTATCATGGAACTGTCATTGAAACCAGAGAAAACTCAGACAACAGAGTAGGGTGAGATACTTGGACAGGTCGATAGAATCCAGCCTTAAATCATGTGACCTAATACCATGTAGCCAAAATATTAAGACATTTTTCACATTGAGCAGACGACATGGCAGAGAAACCAGACTGAGTGGGAGTTATGAGTCTATTGATGGTGGTGCATACAACCCTTGGACTTGCAGTCTGGGCATTCTCTTCTGACTTACTAACATATCCAGGTCCAAAATCTAGAACCATTTAGAACTAAAGTAAATGACTGTGCAATATTATTACTGCAATACAGTCATGTTCCAATGCCACAAAGTAGCCAATAAACATTCCTTGTGAAAAATTGTAAAAAGTAAATATATTCTTCCATATACAGTTAATATTTTGGGGGAAACTGAACGGTTCCACATCCTTAAAGCAAATCCTTAATCTGCAACACAGTATAATGCTTTGAAACACCCTGTTTCTTGTCCATTAATAGACTTTTTATGGGCTAATGTATGTCAGAATAATCAAAAGTGGAATTATTTAATGCTAAGAAAAACTGTGTCTGTACACTGTTGGGGAGGTCACTACAACAGCCATTTAAAATGAAGCAGTAGATGGACTGAGGTATTACTAATAACATTAATGAAGGTACTGTATAGAGCCATAGTTAGTGCAGTTATTATTTACCTGTTATTCCATGTCAAACTGGCTACTTTGTAAGAGATTTGTTACAGTATCTGAATTACTGAAGCTAGAAAGAAAATAGTTACATTTAGATTATTCTTAGTGATATGATTAAGATTCTGGGTAAACTACAGTGTATCTCTACTTACTTTTTACATTTAAACAGTGTGTACTATTTATGTTTCTTCCTTCATTATTATATACTATTTAACAGTTTAATAAAAAAGCTATACAAATCCTTCTTTTAAATTACCCCAAAGGATATCCTGTTTACATAACAGGCTTTATATGTATGTAAATAATACTATATGTTTACATATTCACTTTGTACATGTGCAAATAATTGAAAATTGTAAATATATAGATTTACAAAAATGGTATGCATTTATAAACATAACAGTGTTATATCTTAAAAAGAGTCAAAGAGTAATTAAAGGATTTGTTATAAGATCAGATAATCAAAATGAAAAGATAGATTAGGCATGAATATAAAAAGAATATCTAATCAGTAACTTTGTATATGATATCTATTTTCTTATGGTAATATGTTGGGATCAAATTAATGGTATTGAGGAGTGAATGCAAACTTCATAACTACTAGAATAACTAGCTAATGTTGAGAGTTTGTAGCTTTTACATCTTCAACATAGGACAACTTTTATATGCAGTAAAAGTTGCGTGTTAATCTTTTTAGTCAATATTGTATTCTGTTTAGTAACCAAAGTGTTTATAAATCTGCAGTGTTATATTAGCTCCAGTCAGTAATTGTGCATATATGTGTATGCATACTGTGTTTTTGTTTTATCCTTACCATTATCAAAAATTACTTTTAGTATTTTCTAAGCCATTGTGACCATATAAAGACAGGATGATCCATACTCTATGTTACAGTATGATAGTAAAGCTCCATAGGTGTGCAGTTACAGTTTTTTTTTTTATTGTCCCAGTTTATGTTTAAGAGAGGGAAGGATGACCCACTGGCTCATGGAGGAGAAACAATCTACTGTGACTTGTTGGGCAGTGAAACAAGGGAGACTGTTTAGACTCTACTATCACTACTATTCCTTCTATTTTTCATTTTGGACCACTATTTATTTAAAAACCAAACAAACATATTTTTTAACTTCAGTAAACACTTTTTATTTGGATTGGTAGCAAAAACAGCACCTCAGGACAACAGGTTGGTGTGGGCAGCCTCCTAAGGGGTCAAACAGTTTCAGTTACAGGGCACGCACAGGAGACACATGCACTACCTACTGTAGCAGGCAATTTTACGACATTATTTGACCATGAACACTGGAGCACTGTGTCAGTACATTCACATTCCTCTGACAACACCACTGTCTATTTGATGCACCGCAAAGGCACTTTAAGCATGGAACAGCAGTTGCATAGATTTCAAGGGAGCATGACACATCTGTGTTTTATTCCTAGCTGAAGTAGGCCCAGGTTTTATCTGACTTTTTCAAACAAACAACTATTTTTAGTACAAACTGTCAGAAAACAGACATACAAAACAAAATCCTTTGGTCCCTTTCAAATCTTTGGTAGTGTTACAATCATTTATTGCTTGGTTAAGAACATGTTAAGGCTCTGAAGAGTGGCTGGCAAGCTTTTTGTTTCAGACTTGTTTGGGGTGGGGGTGAACTGTGACTATATAACTACCATAGAGGCAGAGAAGATCATAGCAGACAGGCAGCTACACCTCTAGACTAGACCGCTCAATCCTCAATGACTTCGGAGGACTCAGACACCACTTTGCCATCCTTGGTCTCAATCATCTTGATCACAACATTCTTCTTAGTCTGGGTGCTGTATCCACCGGCACTGCCGCTGCCGCTGCTGAAGCCACTACTGCTGTATCCGCCACCGTATCCACTACCGTATCCACTACCGTATCCGCTGCCGAAACCGCTGGAGTAGGTGCTCGAGTAGCTGCTCTTCATGCTGTCCATGGGGAATCCACTGTAGCTTGCTGTTGAGAGACAATACTTTAACTTAAAAATGTTCAATTAATAGGTTAAACTGGTTCAACTCTGTTAAACCTGAAAACTACAAGAGAATCCAACCTACAACTGCTGCAGGATGTCACTGAAGGGAACTTACTGCTCTGCTGGGAGATGTTGATAGCCTTGATGCCGTTCGCCAATCTGTCCTCTTCTCCCTCCAGGAGTTTTCTGTAGGTGGCGATCTCAATGTCCAGAGCCAGCTTGACGTTCATTAGGTCCTGGTATTCTCTGATCTGGCGGGCCATGTCCTGTTTGGCTCTCTGCAGGGCATCTTCCAGGTCCTTGACGCGGGCCTTGGCGTCCTTTACAGCCAGCTCGCCACGCTCCTCCGCCTCAGCAATCTGGGCCTCCAGGTTGGCACGCTAACAGATGATTGATAAAAAAATAAGACTTTGTCCAATCAACTGGGAGTAAATGACTAGGCTAACTGTGGTGGCTGAAAATACCTGTCCCTTGACGGCGTCAATCTCTGACTGTAGTCTCTGGATCATGCGGTTAAGGTCTGCGATCTCTGTCTTTGTAGCCCTCAAGTCATCTCCGTATCTGTTGGCGGATGTCTGCATCTCCTCATACTAAATGAACATTGATAAAGCAAGATATTAAAATCCAGAAAGTCTCTCATGAGAACGACCTGATAAACGTCAAAGGAACCATGCGTTACCTTGGTCTTATACCATGTCTCTGCCTCAGCACGGGTACGGTTGGCAATGTCCTCATACTGTGCCTTAACCTCTGCCACGATGGAATCCATGTCCAGGTTGCGGCTGTTGTCCATCTCCACAATGACTGACGTGTCCTTGATCTGGCTCTGGAGCTCACGCAGTTCCTAGTCAAAAGGCAAAGAGAAGAAGAGGTGAAAGATTAGTCATGTAAACCCCGTGATGAAACACATAAAACTTACACACTCAAAGAAAAGATGCTAAACAGATGAAAAAATCAAGATTGCTGCAAAGGCAAAACATATTCCAAAGGGATACCACAAACATCATAAGAATGCCATGACAGGGAAGATAAATGCTGATGAAAGCAGCAAGTGGTTTAGTGGTTGGAGGTTTTGAAGCCAAAAGGGAAGCAGGGAACAAACAATGCAGTCACGCTGATTTTGTGCCGTACCTCCTCATAGATCGACCTGAGGAAGTTAATCTCATCTGTCAAACTCTCCAGCTTAGCCTCCAGCTCAACCTTATTCATGTAGGCCTCATCGACATCCTGGAAGAAAAAAAAGAAAAGCAAAACTTTTGTTAGAACAGGAGGCTAATTTAAGAAAAGTTGTACCTTCTTAACATTGACTCCAACCCACCTAGGGTTGGAGTCTTTTTTTATAGAACACCAAACGGTTAATCTTTTAACAGAAAGACTATAGGAGACTTCATTTGAAATGTAACATGTCCTAGTTTCTGAATTTCTGCTGTGGCTCAAACAACAGTCTACCCCAACCCCTGGCCCAGCAGAAAAAAAACAGTGCTGACCTTCTTGATCAGGACAAAGTCATTCTCACACTCTGTGCGCTTGTTGATCTCGTCTTCATACCTGAAAGGAAAAAGACAATAGTATTTATGAGGCCATTTTGAAAATCCAGAAATAACTCAATATATTTCAGTGTTTTTAAACTAAAGTAACACTAGGTGGTGCAAGAAGACCATCACTGATTGGTGAACTCCTTTGGGACATTTGCCTCACACAGTGTTTGTTGACTCTGGGCCAAGAGGTGTTGCTGATATTTCTCCCTCAGGAGCCCCTCAGCTGATGTGCCCCATTTGTCTGCAGACAACTAACGAGCACATGCAGCACTGCTGTCCTCTGATGGAGATGTGCACGCCAGCATGGGCACAATCAAGCTTGTTTCCCCCTTGTGTAATGCTATAGACAGGTCTGCTGACAGCCAACTCACTAGCAATGAGCTTTACCTCCACTCATACGTAATGTAATGTGTGTTTGGAACATGCTTCCTGAGTGTTGTAATTCCCTCGAGTAAGTGTGACGCAAAACAACGGACAGATGTAGGGAGTAGTCTGTACAGCTCACTCAGATGTAAGGCTTCTTTTCCATATTAGTTAAATGGAAACAGATGAATCCTACATAAAACATACGTATCAGCCCTGCAGGACTGAAGCGGCCCATTCTTTGCCCTCACTGACCCACTCCCTCCACACTCACTTGTTCTTGAAGTCCTCCACCAGGCCCTGCATGTTGTGCAGGTCAGCTTCCAGCTTCATCTTGTCGTTGCCCAGCCCGTCCAGCTGTCTGCGAAGGTTGGCGATGTAAGCCTCGAACATGGCGTCGATGTTGGAGCGGGTGGTGGTCTGTCCCTGCAGCAGGCTCCACTTGGTCTCCAGCATTTTGTTCTGCTGCTCCAGGAAGCGGACCTGAGGTTCACAGAAAGAGGCAGAAAAGACAGGGTTATGCATCTGACTGTGTACAATCATATATGGATGAATATAAGCAAGCAGTAAATGAAACAGGCTTTCAACAAGTCAGTCACTTACATTTTTGCTTGTTGTTAGACATGTGAGTTATTATGAAACTTCCTTGTAAAGTATGAGTGTGCGGTCAATGGGACCCTGATGCAATAGAATAGCTTTATCTAAGGATTCAGTTACCATCAACCTCGCCATTTGCCACCTATTGTCTTTGTTGTTCTTGTCTATCTTTGGTGTTTTGCAAGCTGCTCTGTTGCCAGACTGGCTGTTCTGTTTTTCCAAAGGAAGGTACGCATGACATGCTCGCATCCTGACAGGAGGTAGGGGGTTGGAAAAAAGCAGTGATGGAGGAACAGCTTTAGCTGACCATTCTCCCGCATGTCTTCCTGTTTTTGTGTGACAAATAAAAAAAGGGGGTGAAGCTGAGTTTTGTCAGCAGGCAGACGAAGAAAGGTCAATATTTAACCACGCAATATGGATGTGATGAAGGGAGAGAACATGAAGCGAGAGGGAGCTAGACCGGGCAAAGTGAAGAGCTGTGTGGTTTGCATACGTCTGAACAGTAAAAAGAGAAACAGTGAAAGCAGATGTGTGACTCATTGGACCTTGGACCATGAGACAGTGCGCTCTAAAGCTGAGGCCTAACAGCCTCCTGTTGTCTTCATTAGAGCTGGAGTGAAATCAGATAACAGAAATGACTCCAAATACAGCACATAAGATAAAAGACATGTGGGCGGAAGTTCGTTTGCTTGGTGTCAAAGCATGCAAAATGCACTCTAGCTTCCTTAATCATTGCTCTGGGAGTAACAGAGTCGATATGCAGCCAGTCAGCTGGCACTGGCAAGAACATGAAACCAACTGGCCTTTTTAAATATTAACCCACTCCTGAGAGCTCAGAGGACAAATACTCTACTGAGTGTCACACAAACTTTCATGGATCTCACTGCTGATTAGAAAGATAAAAACTTCATCTGCTGATACACCCGGTGGGCATTCTTTATACAGTGTGTCACTCTGAAAGACGCCATTGTCACAAAGGTAACAATAGCACTCAGTACTGACTGTATGCGTGTATTTGGCAGGGGTGGGGGCCAGCAGGGAGAGCCACACCCCAAGCAAAGGGAGGGACCATTCCCAAGGTAACTCGTATCACAAGCCCTGAGCTCTGCCCTGACACACCCTGAACTTTTTTCTCTCGCTTCTCTCTTCTCTCTCTCTCTTTGTCTTCGTTTCTCATTCTACACGTCTGTTTTTCATCACTATAAAAGGGCAGCCAGAGCCAAAAGATATGAGAGCCTAACCCCGAGTTGCCTTTTGTAGCGTTTGTGGGAGGGAAGCAAAGAGAGGAATAAATCAAATTTCCCCATGCAGCAAAAGTGAGGAAATCAGCATTACAGGACATGTGGCGAACATATGGGTCTCACTCTCAAATGTTGCATAACAGTGTTAACATAACAGCTCTGAATTACATACAATACAGCATTCTTTCTTTTTAGCACATTTTGCCCAAGCTTTCAGCTTTCAGTGCAACTAAAGTAGCTCTTGCCTGAGAAGAATAAAACAGCCCGAGACTTTGAGCCACACTCATCTGACCACTACTACAACTCTTACCTTGTCAATGAAGGAAGCAAAGCGGTTGTTGAGGCTCTTGATCTGCTCCTTCTCCTGGGTGCGGACAACTTGGATGTTGGGGTCAATCTCCAGGTTCAGGGGGGCCAGAAGGCTCTTGTTCACAGTCACAGCAGTGATGGGGGTCTGGCCACCCAAACCACCACCGAAGCCAAAACCCATTCCCCCTGAGCCACCCATGCCTGAGCTCACGCTGTAGGCAGAGGACCTGGTGATGCCACCACCCACCAACTGACTAGGAGCACCATAGGAACTCCTGACGGAGTACCTCTTGCTGGCAGTGATGCTTGGTCCACCATAGGAACTGCTGCTGAAGTTCCTTGGAGCAGAAGAGCTCTTGTAACTCATCGCGGTCGTCCTGTAAGACATTGTGAAGTAGTTTTTCTTTTGGATGAAACGAGTCTGGGTAGGTCAGACCAAGTGGCTCGGTAAATAAGGCAGGCAGTCAGGCAGGCCAGCAGTGGGGAGAGACCAGAGTGGATAGAAAGACGAGAATCTACTGAAGAGTTTTAAAGCCTTCCCCAGTGGGAGGGGACTTCAGTGACTTCAGGCTTTAGATGCCATTGGCTGCAGGTCTATGACAGGGAGGGCTGGGCTGTAACTCTACACTTCTATGACACACTGTCCAGTCATTCAAAACCATTACCTGCCCTTTCTACAGGCTTCTCTGGGTTGTAAGAAAAAACTTTTCTTTTTGAGGAATGTGGAGATATTTCTCTCCTCAGTCTGTCTCTTTCCTAGTAAAAGTATTCAAGCACACTACAAATGAAATCCTTTCTAGTAATAATAATTGTATTCTAGTTGAAGCTTTGTATGACAAAAACTGCAGCATTAGTTTGGGGGGGGCTGGTTGCTGAGTTGGTGGTTGATAAGCAGCTCAGCAGTTCTCGCACATGTACGTGAGTTACATCTGTACAACAAAAAGTGATGTGTTATAATTCATTGATAAGGCATTTGTGAACTGGTATGTGTAAGAAGGGAGGTGTCATCTTAATGGAACAAACAATGAATATGGAATGTAGACTGGGATGCACTGCGATGATTTTGGTAATTGCTCAGTGTCTATTCTGCAAGGAATTCCTTCACCCTCCTTTCTGTGACTTCAACACAAATAACACATCATCACAGATCATTCAGCTCCACCAAGTCTGTGTACACATCTTTCTGATGTCTGTCCAAAACACAGTTTAGCAGGACACTGTAAATTTGCATTATAACATATTCATATTACAGGTTGGACTACAAGTTGTTGTGCATGCAGTTCAAAACTTGGCCATCTCTAATTCAGCCTTGTAGGAGTTAGACCTTTTTATTTTCTTACTTTGAGTTAGCAGCAAAGATTTACACTAATCCCACGCCTCAAGCTAGCCGGCAACAGTCAGCAGCCAGTTAGTGATAGCTTAGCTTGCATTCCTTATACAACTGAAAGTTTTCCTTACTCTGATACATGACCTATAAATCATTAGTAAAATATTAACTAACAGGCCAGTGCATAACCATTTATAAAGGGTCTCTTATTAGTTTCAATAAGAAATGTTTTCTTTTTTAATATTTATTTTAATTTGTACAGAAATCAAAGATTACCAGCAAACAATTACCTAGCTTACATGCTAACAGGCTAGCCTGGCCTTTTGTTAAGCTAAGGTAATCGACTGCTGTCTGTAGTCTTACATTTCACTCAGCTGGCCCACTTTGAATCAAGTTTGTAAAACTATACATTGTTTAAAAGCATACCTTGAATATAGTAACATTTTTATGACGATATCGTGAGCAATACAGCAAAACTTAGTTTCTGTATTATTAATAGTGGAAAGCTGGCCTGTTGAATCACTATTGCTGCAGACATCACCATCAGAGTCCAGCAAAAATTGCTTTCATGCTCTTACTGTGATTTATAAAAAAACAAAACAAAAAAAACAACAACAAAGTGTAGGTTAATAGATAAGTCACTTTGATGGGTCTTTGTATTTATTTATGGTTTGTCCTTGTCCCCTAACCCCAAAACTGGTTGTGGTAAATGACTGATTGTTTGGGTTTTCCCTCTAACATTGTAGCCTCTTTACCTTACAAAATAAAGCACCTAGGTGCTTATTGGTGGTTTATGAATAAAACGAATAGACAGGACAATTCCATTTTTGAAAATCCAGCCTTGTTTTAAACAAGAGTGAAAGAGTTCTAATATTTTCATCAGGGCTCAAGATCCTCTGCAGCTACAGGGAACCTGTATGCAATCCCCAGTGTGTGCCTTAGCATAACACACATCACAGGTCTGTGTACTTTCATCTGCAAACCAGGTTAACTGCACAAACCAGCAGGCTTTTGTTACCATCCACCAAGAGGTATGTCAGGTTAACGCCACTAAGCCTGAGGCTTTTAAAAACAATGAATACAAGTGCTTGACAGTTTATTCATGCATGCTCTTATACATTAACATCTGTTTAAATGATGTGCATGCTTCTCAGCTAAACAGTTGTGATGCATTGTTGTTCTCTCTAAACATGTTCCCACAATTCACAGCTGCTACCTGAGAGAGCTTGTGTAAACGCGAGTACAGTAACTTCCAGTTTTTACCAAGCTACAGGACAGGATGTTGTGTCAAAAGTCTATCCACCAATACCCACCCTGCGTTCTTCTCCTCCCTCATTCATTTCCTCCCTCAGTGCCTCGCCACAATGAGTCATGAGTCTTGGCATTACCGATTCAACCCTCTCTACCATACCCTCTCTCCTCCATCTTCTGTAGCCTTCTTTTTTCCCGCCAGTGCCTCTTGGCCTCATAACTGTCATGGAAACATGCAGAAATAAAACACAGCGGTCCCATCACCATCTTTGAAATGCCAAATCGATGCCAGCTCAAGAACTCTACCAAGTTGCAAAGCACATAGGGACTGAAGTGCTATGTGGCAATGTTGCCATGGTATTGTGAGTTGCTGTTGTTGTCACGCTGGTGAATCTGTTAAGCGACAAATACAAACTAAAGAGGGAACTCCTGTTTGGCTCTGTGTACGTCATATGACAGCAGTGAAATCATAGTTCTCGTATAGTATCAGCAGATTATGAATCACGTAGGATGCCGATTTGATCGACAGGAGTGAGTCACAGTTTTCTCTCAGACCGCCTGGAAGTAAATTGAATTTCAGTAAATTCCACCATGAATTATGAAACTTCGTTGGGTTGCCGTATGACTCGAATCATTTTATTTATTTAAAACAGTGGAAAACCAACAGAAGGAAAATCCTCATTTTCAGTGGTTCCATGTGACTAAATACAACAACAAAAAATCAAACAGCAGTACAAGAAAACTGTATCAAGTTGGTACTATTTTTACTATAAGTGACTGAGTGGGGTCATTCACAATCACATCATTCTGTGTTGCTGCAGGCTGACAAACATCTGCCTCCTTCCAAAGTTTTTCAGCATCATAGGTTTTGATTTTATTTCAATTTCTAGTTTTAACCACCAAACGTTTTGCAGGAAACCTTGACTAAAAGAGGGTGTCGACAGTTATTGAGTTTTTCTACAGCAAATATTCTTAACATTATACACCTGCCCACGTGATGTTTTCCGTATGTATTCTGGTGTTAAATTAGCATACCATCATTTAATAAAAAAAATTCATGCATGATGAAGAAGGATTCCCGTATAACACACGGTGATGTCATAGGGATTTGTTTGTTTGTTAATAGGTAAAAGAAATGTAAAATTGCAGGCACTGACACTAAGACAAATCAATAAATATAACAGGGAAAATTTAATGGTTTGATAGCTGTTAACATTCTTATAAAACTGGCTGATAAGTAAAGTTATTCATGAAGTATACTTAAAGTTTTGTTAAAGCATTCCTGATATATGGAGCATAATAAATGATGCTTTTACACGCATCTTTATTATCTTTATGATGAGATACTAAACTGTATCAAATCGACTGAAAGGGATCAGTCTTCATGTTCTGTCCTCACTCAAAAAAATATTTACACCCAAAATACTGACTTTATATATAAATGGATTAGTTTTCCAGGTAATATTGTTACATAAGGACTGTGTAAAATGTTAAATTTAAAAAATATAGTCCAAAAAACAAAGAAAACTTTCTATGTAAAAAGGATGTTTACAGCTTTCCTGTAATCACTTTAAGACTGCTCCTCAGTGTCACTCCTACTAGCTTTGAGTAGCTATAATTTGATCAGTGTCCTCTTCATCAGAGATGATTTCAGCACTGCTCTTTCTTCAATCACATGACACCTGAAACACAGAGGATTTTTCTATTTCCGCTTTGATCAGTCCAGTTGACATTTGTTTGGTCTTCTGAGAGATAAATGAGAGGCATAGAATGTCAGCATCAGCAGATACCTGTTTGCAGTGAAACCTCTCACAGAGGGTAATCATAAGGCTTCATTCTCTTCCCACATCGGTAAAACACTGTAATTGCAACACGTTTTTCTGATTTTGAGTTTTATTTACTTAACGAAAAGGCGGTTTCAGTCTACGCCTGTCATTCACACCGTCAACCTAAGCCAGATGTAATGATGCTTTCATCATCACCAGCATATGCTTGAAGTTTTTTTCACCATCTGTCATAAAAACAACAACATTGTGAAACTGACCCTGTGTCTGCCAGCTAATCACATGCCATTGAGGCAGCTGATTTTCTGGTTTGACTGGGACTAAGGCATTCACCAGGATGAATGAGAGCACAGAGAGGTGGACCTTTACACCAACACTTGCAACACTCTACTTACATATCAATGGACCCGTCGCTGTCACATCAGCCGCAGCTGTCACAAGGCGTGTCTAAGTGTGTCACAAGCTACTTCGGTGTGTGGGTGTGTGTGGGCAGGTTGATGGGTGTAACTCTCTCGCCCCTATGTGCCTCTTGACCTTAAAGGACACACAGGGTGGAGGAGAAACTTACTCATCCTGCAAGATCTTAAAAGATGCAGGAATTACAGGGTGAACTTGTGACTCGGCACCGAAATGCATTAAGTACAGTTACACCACTAAAAGCATTAAAAATCAAATTTACCAACTGTGTAACTTGTGTTTTGGATTTTTGGCTTTTTTTAAAAATTTTAACTGGAGGATTTGTCTTCACTCTTAATGCACACCAGTCCTTCCTGACAGGATACCCTGCACTCGCCTTGCACTTTGAACCACCCTTTGTGTTTTCAGGGAGCATTGTTTTCCAGTTGAACCTTCTATACCATAAATTGTTAAACAGGACCCTCCCTGTCAGACTGCACAAACCTGTTTGTTTCACTTGAGTTCCCTCTGGAAAAGTCGGGGGGTGGGGGTGTCTTAACACAACTAAAGAAAGCGGCCTCTGAAGTTTGCAGCACAAGCCTGCTAAGCAATAAATGTTCAAGTATGTTAGTTGTAGTATGTTTTAACCAGTGTTTGCAGGCCGATTCGATAGGTATGCACAATAAGAAACTAGTGACAATGTGCACAGACTCATCAAAGGTTGCAGATCAAGAGAGTCTGAGGGTCAGGGAGGGAAACCACCAATGTATCAATATTAACAATGTTTCAGTTCTACTTAGGTTTTGCAGTGAACCACAATATAAAGTGTCAGGAGTCTAGGACATACTGCAAACCTTCACACAATAATCTGTTGCACAGTTAAACCAGTGTTTTCCATGGTATAACTTGGAATAATAGATATAACCCTAACTCTAACCCACAAATCGTGACTTTGGTCATTTTTCTTGGAAAAAGTGTCAACACATTCAGTTTTCTTCCCTGTAATGTAATGGCAACAAGCATGTATGCTGTGTAGTTTGTAATGCGCATGTAGTGCTAATCCTTCACTAGTAAGCAACCAGTAAGTATCAGATAGATTTAAATGTTAAAGTTGTCCTCTTCTGCCATTCGTTTGTTTCAGAATATGACCAAAGTTTTAAATATTGATGCATGCTCAGGATTCAGACTCATTTGACATGGTAAAACTGGTTCGCATGGTAAAATGCATGGTAAAATGCATGGTAAAATGCATGGTAAAATGCACAAATGCCCCCAGCAGATTGATTCATAGCTATGAAATCGTATACCTCAGTGTGGAGGAGCTGAGGATTTGCCCCTTCCTAAGCTCGGTTCTCTTTTCCTTCCCACTGTCGTCAAGTACCAGATCAGTGGATAAGGCAAAGAGACTGGATGGAACGATAGATGAAAACCTCCAATCTTCCGATATGAGGATGAGCTACACTACAAACACAGCTGCAGTTTCCTCATAATCCTTTAAGTCACCCGTGATTAAAGTGATTAATGTTGATGTTAATGATGTTAATTTTGCACCAATTTTAGTTGAATAGTTCAGGCTGAAGCGATGTGGAGTTATGCTATCCACAATCAAACGAAATCTTAAAGAGGTCCATTAGTCTTTGTCAGCGGTCCCCAACCTTTTTTGCCTCACGGACCGGTTTATGCCCGACAATATTTTCACGGACTGGCCTTTAAGGTGTTGCGGATAAATCCAACAAAATAAAACTAGTACCGGTACCGAAAAAAAGAAGATTTATTCATAACACACTTGAAAAGACCCAGGAAAACCGAGTTAACGATAAAAAAGATAACAAAATAACGCTGAAAACCAATAAAAACCCTGAAAACCATACATTTCACACCTGAGCCTCAACTCTCGCGGCCCGGTACCGGTCCGAGGCCTGGGGGTTGGGGACTGCTGGTCTTTGTCATTCATAGTGCAGTTGCAGCACAAAATAATTTATTTGCCACACACAGCCATAAAGGCATAAGCGTGCTGCGTTGTGTGCCAAACACAAATAGTAACAAAAACCACACCTACTGCTGGTTAGAGGTTGGAGCAAACCCAATATCAGTGATAAATATCCTGTCTAACAGGTGCGAAAAGGCTGAATGAGTGGGGAGCATGTAAATACAACATGAAAGAGTCCAATCAGACACAACACATTCTTTATGCATTGTTGATTTTCGCTATGAAATTTGAATCTTACTTGAAGCTCGGATGGTGATTCGGGGCTTTAGGTCATGGAAGGACTAGAAGAAAATAACTACTATAACTATAACAATAGATAAGTATTAATTACGTAGAACTGGGATTAGGATTTCGCCCATTCTGTTTTTGCCCCTTGCCCCTCTTGGGTTGATATTAAAATGGTTGAAAGAACGAGGGACTGGCAGCAGTAGGTGCATGTAGCCTACGACAACCTACATCTGTCGTGTAGTTAGTCAGAGTGATACAGGTTAGTGCTGTAGCTTTCAGTGTATACAGGTGCAGTAGCAGCACTACTCTACTCCCTCACAGTAAATCCTTCTACAGCCCCAGAATCATCCTCCACACCAGGCTTTGACCTATTATTTTAAGCGTGCCAGTCATTCCTTCCCAAACACGAGCTTGGACTCCGAGTTCTGCTTACGATTCCTGCATGACAGCTCTGTGGTTACCAGGGTAACGCTCAGGCAGGTAATCACTAGCACCTGTTGAAAGCTGAAAACAGGCTGACTCTTAAATTCTTCTTTAATTAGATGCACAGTAAAAATGTAACCAGAATTAAAACTATGCCCCCCCCACACACACACACACACCCTGTCCAGTGCACCAGCAGGTCTGTCCAGATTTGGACTTTTCCCCATAGTGGATAGTCAAAATAGTGTATAAATAATACTAACACAAAAATAGTATACAAAGGGAAATATGATAGATTGCCTTCTTTTTAACTATCCAATAAGTAAGCAGACAAAACCAGGTTTAAGAAACAGATTAAGTGATATGTTTTGGGGGTCATATTTGGCATCATGCAGTATTACAGTGTAATAACATAATTAGTTTAAAAAAAATAATTCTGGGTTTCTTTGACATCGGTTGCATATCATTATTGTCATTTTGTGCAGGTAGTTAGTTTTTGTGTCTTTGTAGCTGCTTTAAGCCTCTTTGAAGTTAGCTGCTGCTGTTTGTCGTCAATCATTGTCTTTTTAGTTATTTTATGCCATTTTGTAGCTTTCTTAAGTTTCTTTTTGCATCTCTTTCTTATCTTTTTGTTCTTCTGTAGGTTCTTTTTCTTTTAGTCATCATTTTGTCCTGTTTGCAGTTGTTTGCATGCCTTGGTTAAAACCCCATTAGTCATAACTGTAATTACAGGGAAAGTGTAGAGCTCTAGTACAAATATGAAATGTAGAACCTTCCTACTGGCAAAGAAAATACATGTTGATAATTCAGTAACTTTATACTAGCCGTTGAGGTTTTAGGCTTAAACATCTATTGAGACACTACTGATGTGCCTCACTGCACAGCAGAACATACTCCTGTGTTATTTTTATAACTCTCTCACAGCCGTTTGAACAAATTAAATAAAGCTTGGACAGAAAAGCTGAGGAGGAGAAGGGGAGGAGAGAAGTAAGAAACCCAACATGTTCCATGGAAAAACCTGGTCCTACTCAACTCAGTGGCCTTGAGCCCAGTTTACTAGTGCCCACAGAAAACTGGATGGCTTATTTGAGTTCTCTTCTTCCTCCCCTTTTGAACAGCAGAATTTCCTAATTTATAAAACAAAGGCTTAACTTTATTTGCAGCGTGTGTGTAGAAACCTTTTCCTCTTATTTATATCAGTCGCATATGCATCTGTGTGCTGTTTCTATCCACACACACACACGCTTGCACACACACAGACCACATGTTCCTCTGATGTGTGTCCTCGTGTGATCTCTGTATTGCTCCACCCACCACCCTCCCCTCAAACCCCACCCACCACCCTTACCCCCACCCAACGCCACACCCACAATCGCTATGGCAACGGGGTTTACCACAGCTTGGTAATGACTTTGTCAGATGTATATGTGATTGCCATGGAAATAGTGTGGTCGCCATGGGTACGGAGATACACAAAAGCATACAATGTGTAATTGCACACTGTATGGAACTTGGGTATTTGCGGAAACTGCAGCATGTGTCACCAGACAGTTGCAGTCGCCCGTGTTCCTGTCAAGTGACTGGACTCTTTCACGTAGACCTCATGTTAATGCACCGAGGCTCATTCCTTAAGCCTGACTGTTCCCTGCGAGCTTTTTAAAAAAAAAATCGAAACAGAGATAAACCCAAACAGTCCCCACAGACTGCGGAACAATGCAAAAATAAATAAACTTTGACAGGGCTGCAAAATGGAAACGGAAGTCTATGGATGCTTTTTTCTTTTCTTTTTTTTTTTTTTTTTTTTTTTTTTTTTTTGCAAGAAGCCAATTTAGAATCCCTTGTTTTTTGTTTTTTTTTTTCAAAGTGAGTGTAAGTAGCCAAAACTGCTTGTGATAAATCTGTTTCCAATCATAGTGCTGCTTACAATAGTCTCCCTTGTTTTTACTTGTGTGGTTTCAGTTACTCACATGGAATGGATAGATTTGTAGGTCAGACGTGAAGATTTTCAGTGATTAAAGCCAACATGTTTAAATGATCTGTCTTTTGTAACAGTCGAGAGTGGAGAGCACGCTTCAGTCAAGGCTGTAAACCTCGTTCTCTGAGGGTAAGAGTGTGGGCACGTGGTCTGTCTATATGATGGAAACAGTATAAAGGAAGGATAGCTGAGTGTTATGCAACTTGGCATTATTGCATTTTCACAGGACCTTTTTGTTAATCCATTTTTTATTTATCTATATTTTAAGCTAAGTTTGAAATTGTCACACAATCACACCGATGTGTCAAGACATTTAAGCCTTCACTTATCAAATTTAATGTTTTGTATATAATATATAAAGGTAAATAATGTATAAGCACAGGGACCTTTTAAGTTATATTAAATTCATTAACTGGCTATAAATAGGGTCTAGTGTAAATTAAGAGAAGAGACACACAAGCTGTGGTGTTTGTGAAGGAGGGGGAGGTAATTCAGGAAATTCACTAAAACCTACAGGGTTATATATAGTTGTCTAAATGCCTTTACACAACTGTTATATATAATCATGTCATCTATAAAGCTTTAAATGATCCATTTTAATTCATTTTTATATTGGCAAACATCAGAGGAGAAGTGTGGGAAGAAAAACAAAAGAAAACAGACAGCAGCTGAATCTGTTTTCATTTTACTTACTTTTATTTTGATATGTCTCTCTGAAATTACACTCCATTGCAACCTTTGGTTTACATATTTACCAGCTGACACAACAATAACTCTGCTTCCGTTTCTGGATGTTTTAGAATAACACGCCGTCCGAGTTTTCACCAACAGACTTATCTAAATTTCCAAGGCTATGACTCAATAAGCTGACTGCATGACTGTATGATAAAGGATTTTTTTTAGTGTCTGGGTGATGCAAGCTGGAGCCTCTGGCTTTATAACAGCACAATAAAATATCGAATAAAAAACTGTATTATGAGGCAGGATCAAACGTTGTACACAGCGTATATAAACACCTGATACACCTGATTTAATTCACTCACTGACAACTTCTGTGTCAGTGAGTCCGTCTGTGTCTTTGGCTCTCGGGCTACAACCCAGATACTAAAGCAGGCTGCCCTGGAATAGCTCACATTCTTAAGAACCAAAGGTGCCGCATCAGTTCAGAAGTTTCACTCGGCTCACCACACAACCTTTATGTCTCCAATTAAATAACCAAGATAATGGTTAATAACTTATAAATTGCTTAAATCACTAACCAAGGCCTATGCTGACCAACTAGAACTGCTTTGACTACTTTTGTAGTGTGCACTCGCTGATAAATTGGTTACTTACTTGGATGGAATGAATGGTTTAGCAACAGAAGACACGGCCAAGCCAAAGGTCAGTTTGGTGTGACGACAGCAACAGCTTCAGGGTAGATGTAGGAGGTGTGATAATGCTACTTTACCTTAGCCACAGAGACCTCCCCATTTGAAACTCGGCAGCTTTGTGGCAGTAACTGTGATAACTCCTGGGTTTTTTTTTTTTTTTGCTTTTTGTACTTTGCTGCAAATCCTGTACTTGTTTTCCTTGGGTACTGAAAGTGCAACTCTCCCTAGCATCATAAACTGAAATATGACCACCTCCATGGAGCCCCAGAACAATGCCTACAGTGTGTCTGAAAGGCCAGAGCTTTACATCCAAAAAGGCTCAGTGGTGCTGAAAATGAGCATGGAAAAGGAAAGTAACAGGAAAAACATTGGCGTCAAGCCTGGAAAAGAGACTGTTTTGGGCTGCTGTGGGAATTCTCAGCAATGGGTATTAGAGCCTGGTAGCGATAAATGACACTTACCCCAACAAGTGGTATTTATCAGGCTGATAAAACTCCAACTGTAGCTCATCCTCATGTCACAGCAAAATGACAAAATGTTTTAGAGGTTTTGTGAAACCTATGGATGGAAGAAGAGGAATGCGGGTTCACATATGAGAAAAGTGTGTACAAGTTGGAGTAGTTCGATGCAACACTAATGAACAAAAATAATGTGCTTCCAAGCCAGCAGGGTATCATGTTTCCATCAGTGCCAGTTGGAGCTGGATTTAATGAATACCCGTGATCTCCAGCCGAGTTATTTGAGGAATGAATGTTGACTGTACACTTTATCACTGAAGGCAAAAGCCAGATGTTACGGTGTGTTGGTAAGTTTTTAGTCCAGTACTGAGGGGGGTCGGAGAAACCAGCCCTCTTTCGGATTCTTGTGACTACTTCTTTTCTACGGCAGTCTAAAAGTGTGCGAATGACTCATCTTGTTTGATGTTGCTCTATACTCAGTAATTTCATGCACAAAGCAACCTGACCTCAATATCATTTCCTGATTTAAAGTTGCCATGTTGCACAAACAGTTACACAAACTATACTACCATCCTTCTCAGAATGCCTTTAAAGGAACACCCTCACTCATACAGAGCGCATCTGAAAGATTTGCTAGTTTATGACGTGTCACAGTTACATATATATCGGTCGCTATCTGCAGCTGTCAAAACGCAGATAAAAAAGGAAGCGAGCCGCTACAGTGTGTTTCTAGGGAGACCATAGCAACACACAAGGAGTGAAACGTCTTCCTCTTCACCTACTTTAGCACCATCTCTTTCACTTCCGTCTCGCAACCCCATCGCGTGATAAATGCCAGTATATTCACTTTCAAATAAAAAACCACAGAGGAATGGTTAAACCATTATCCATGTCCTTTGTCTTATGTTTTATCCTGCTGGCTTCATTGATTTATCGCTTCCTTAAGTCTAATATTTACAACAGTGTGACTATGAGTCACTCCAGCAAGTCCATGTGATCACCTACAGTAGCTCTGTGTTGCCTGTCCCCAATGCAAAACAAAAAGCCATCCAAAATTCAGTTTTAATGTTAAGTAGTAAAGTGAATCTCAGCAAACATTATCTGCATCCAATAAATCCATTCTTTGAGCCTTCATTAATACGCAGTGCCATCCAGCAAGAATGCAGTTCAATTATAAACAGCCTGTTTCAGAACAAGTTGTATGAAACAAGGATGTGCCAGTAACAGCCAAGGATTTTGTGTAACATTACTCTCCAAACAGCCTTCACTGGGTTGGTGAGCTCAGGTTTTTTTCACTTACTTTTATATGAGGTTGGATTAACTGGGTGGGTCTGTCACAGGCAAATGGGTGTATGAGTGGGAAAATATGAAAACATACGTAACATGTGTCAGAGTTGGGATTTTAAGGCCTGCCTTCTCTTGTCCTACTTGTCTTACTTTCTATACCTAACAAATCATTTTTGGGTTTTGGTAACAAAAACAAAGCTGCATACATATATATATATATATATATATATATATATATATATATATATATATATATATATATATACATATATATATATATATATATATATATATATATATATATATATATATATATATATATATATATATATATATATATATATATATATATATATATATATATATATATATATATATATATATATATACATATATCTATATCTATCTATCTATCTATCTATCTATCTATATATATATATATATATATATATATATATATATATATATATATATATATATATATATATATATATATATATATATATATATATATATGTAGCTTGAGTCCTTGTTTGCTTTGGCCTTAAACTAGGCAGCTGGGTGTGTCTGTGCCTGTGTTTAAACACACAACAAAGTGTATGATATCCACAACGTGATTGCACTGTTTAACCTGAGCCTACTCTAATGTTTGGCTGCTGATTGAGGCCTTCTTCACGCTGGTGTAATGTGGGTAATTTAGGTTTAAAGATAAAAAAAAATCAAGGCCACCTAATGTGGATGGCATGGGTGAGAAAGGAGTTACAAAACAATTTGACCGTGTCTTATCTTTTGTACTTTGCGTTTTACTAATGAAGGAGATTGTTTAGAGCATAAAAGGCACCGTCACCTCCATTGAAATGCCCTGATTTTACCAGGACGATGTCCTAACCAAAATTAGGACATTTATTTCCTAATCAACACATAGTCTGTCAAGAAAATGGTCATTTTTCTAATCATGCATGTGGCATGAATTTCCAACATTTGCAAAGTGTATTAGCTTTAAAGCAGGCACTAGGTTGTCTGCCGGTATGAGAAGCTGGATCGTGATTAGATCAGTCTAACAAACATGAGACAGCAAGGCTAGATTTATCCACAACACAAAGCTGTCTAAAGTACAAAATATTTGCCACAAATTGAATCAAATTAAAAGTAATTGAATACTTTTTTAAACTAGAAAAGGCCTGATCTCGCTCATTGAAGAGCTGTAGAGAGACCTGCAGTCTGTAACAGCTGGTCATGAGTTTTTCCTTAGAAAAATGTAACAAAGGACATCCTCACACTCTCATTATTTGTAGCACAATATTGTTATCAAACCACCAGTTTAACAATATTGTTCAATCAGGCTTCTTTTTTTGCCAGTTTGAGACAATGGCTTGTATTCATGAATGATAATTACCATGGAAACAAGGCTCTTAATTTGCCTGGGGATAATGTAGCCTACTTTTTAGGCTTAATTAAATCAGCCTTTATTTGTTTAGCTGTCATTAAAATAATCTAAGAGCAAAGACTAACCTGAAATGTTTCTGTTTTCTTTTACCTTCCTTTGTAAATTCCTAAAAGTTACCTACATACAATACACAACTTTACTACAGTCACAAAGCCACAAAATGTTTTGATTATGACTTACTATGTAATACACTGTAACACTGTAACTAAATCGAGAGTTTGCAAAAAAACTTTACTGTCAGCTGTTTGGTTGACGTCATACTATTATGATAGTGTTTCTATGTATCTCCATAATCAGTTCATTAATACAAAATATTTAAACCAGCGCTATTAAATATGATCTGTACAGATGAGACTACTAGGAGCGAATAATCTTACACATACATTAGCTTACAAATTCTGTTTATATGTTTTTGTAATTGTATTTTGCAGAATCGTAATCTCAAATACATAGATTCATAATGTAAATGGAAGGGTTGGTGTAACTAATAGGAAGGAAAATAAAACAGATATTAAGATTTATATAAAGACCAGGTGACCTCGAGCTCAGTAAAGGCTCAATTTGTGAATAAGGGCCAGCTCCAAATTATGATTAAGTATGCTTAAAATAGTAACAGTGATGCTTGTTTAAAAAGCTAAAAAAGTTCAAACAGCAAATAAAAAACATCTAAAGCTTTAAGTGCCTTAAAAAAGACGCAAGCGCTGAGTCTGTGAAATTTTCCTGTGGTTAAGATTGCAAAGGAATGTAGAGTGGGCCTGTGATGATCCATGGGGAAAAAAGGGCAAAATGCTCATTGTTACAATGTGGATGTGCAGTCTTCAACTACAAAGATTGAGTATCAGGTTGCTGAGGCATTCTTTCTGACAGGCGCTCCTCCCTGGCAGAGCAGATAACAGCTAAAAAAGAAAAAACATGACAAAAAGGTCAAGGAGAGCTTGGAGTCTGTTCGCCATAAAAGCACAAAGCTGCAGAGGGGCATTCAGGGGAAACAGAAGAGAGTGAGGCTTTATTTCAGGTATGTGCTTCAAAGTCAGCAGCACCACGCAGCAAATAAGTCGGTCCAAACATAACTATTGCATAACTTTGAGGACGATTGTGTTTGCTTGATGCAGTGTGAGGAATTTAACATGACTGTATGGAAAGCTAAAGGACTTTTCCAAGTGAAAGCTGGAAAATCGGACATTTAACAGGTGATTTGATTTCACTTTGTGATACATAATATATACCGCCTGGTATAATAAAGGCGATCTGCGACATAAACAGAGGGGAAAATGGTAATCCGACAGCTATTATCCTGATGCTAAGGTGTGTTGCTTTGGCATAGGTACAGTAAGAAGATGAACACCGGGAATCTGGGTGTGCAGCATTAGCTGTATCAATCGGTAAGCATTAGGCCTTCGAGGTGTTCGCCACAAAGAGTTGACCGATTTTTTTATCATTCAAACATCGGAATTCAGTCAGTATTTGCAAAACACTGCCGGCACTTTCCCAGGCATCAAAAAAACGTGCAGCATTTATCTCCAAAAACATAACTTGAAATGTGGTTATGCAATTACACTTTTAACACCTTCCAAAGTAAGCCAAATTGTACGTTGGCACAATGAGCGGAGAACAATAAAAGAGAAACACAATGGCGCAGTTAAACAGCAAGCACTCACGGAAGGGAAGTAAAGCTTATGTGACTCACTCCCTCATGGCTACTTTTCGGTGAGGAAGAGAAAAAAGAAGTGGCAGGGAGAAAAAAAATCAAGTGAACATCTCCAAATCTAAGCCTCAAATCTGCATCTGTGCTTCCTGTCCTGACCACGAATGACTCATAAAGGGCTATTATATGTGGAACAGATAATGTTCTGAGCCTGCCCTCTGCACCAAAGTTTGCACACTTTGGCAGTGGGCTTATGCCCCAATTAAAGTGAGCCTCCAAACTAAATCTAAACGTTAGAATGGACAGGGTACGATGAATGAGCGTGCTCCAAAATTCTCCCAAATATGCAAATAAACCAAGTTTACTGGCAATCAAGTTCACTGTTTACACTCTACCTCTCTGTGCAGTAGCTGGGAACAGCATACAAGGAGCCCAAAGAGGCACCAAAGAGTCTTTGTTCAAAATTTGGTTTACTGCAGAGAGGAGAACTTGCCCGTGTGAAAGGCAGGTATGATGGCAGAGGATTGGAATGCAGCAAAATGGGCAAATGGAGCAAAGGAAGACAAGAAATGGGCGTAAATGTCCCTTCCAAATGGAAGGGAGTTACTGCTGAAGGGTGAAGGAGTGCAGATAAGGAAAGGAAGGTGATTTGCAGAATGAGAGGAGAGATTGGTATGGCAACAAGACGCTGGTGAGTGATGGGGATGGAAGGTGGAAAAAGTTCTACTTCTTAGATAACAAGAACTAGAAGAAACAACTGCCTTCCACCATGGTCAAGCAAAGTATAGTCATTTTAAAAGTGAAGTATAGTCATTTTAAAATAGCATGTTGTTGTTAGCTTGGTAACAAATAGAATTAAAGGTGTAATTGGACATTTAGGGATATAAACCCTACCTCTGAAAGACTTCATGTGAAAAACAGAATAACTGCTTTGGGGATGCAACATCAAGAATGGCCATCTGTTGCAGTCCTAATGAATGTGCAGACATTTACTCACATTTTATTTAATTCACACTGCCTTTTACATTGGTAAGAATTTTTAAAAAGCAACCCTAGTTGGTTTAATCTTTGGCTTAAAGTAAGCACTCTTCCATATCTCCCTCCATATTTACCAGAGATATGAGAGTGGTTTCAATCGTCCCGTCTACCAGTCTGCAAAGTAGGGGTTGCATGGGTGGCTGAGGAAGGGGGGCTGTGTCAAAATGCTGGATTTTTTTTTTTTTTTGCTTGAAGCAAAGGGGCTGCCACAGAGTACCACAAGCAGAAAGTCGTTAAAAGAGTGCAGCAGAATAGGAAGTGTGGTAGCCAGAGTGAGCGAGCACTAAGCACGTCACAAACTGTCTCTCATGCAAACAGTGAGGTGGATAATACAAGCATGGGATTATGGGATAAGCACTGGGAATGGAATAAAGTAAAAGTGTGATAGAAAAAAAGCGAGTCTGAGCCAAACAAGACCGTCAGTGTGGAGGAAGAGCCTGATTTATGGGTTTCGGGGAAGAATGTGAGGTGTCCAATTCCTCACTTGTCTTCTGTCCGCAACCCATAATCCTGCTCTGAGGAGCTTGATGAAAAGGAGGTACTTTATCCTGAAGGGACTTGCCAAATTAACTTTCTGCCTGCAGGGTCAAAGCTTCAGACACAAAAGCACAGGTAACTTTGAAAAGTGTTTATTGGGATCTCTAGAATGTATTTGCACTTGAAGGCCTGTGTTGGTGGAGTGCATTCATGTCATAATTGCACAACATAAAATGAGTTTTTAGATGATTAAACATGTTTATGTCACTGACAAATTAGGATTTGTCAGGTTTTTTTTTAACAGATTCTGCCTTTAATAATCAAACAAAAGCACCAACGACAGTCTGTTACTCTTGTAATTGATTCTATTGTCCTGGTTATTGTTTTGTCAATTATTACATAACTATGAGCTACCACACCTGGTTTGATTACTTAGTTACTCATTTCCTCAGACATGTGGAGTGAATCATGAGTGGCCTGACCCACACTGAGAGTGGCTGTCAGGGAGCAGTCTGTACGATGTGCTAGAGAGCACATAGTGTTAGGGGGTGTCAGTTTGTTACAACAAGCAAACTGTCTTTGAAGTCAGTCCCATTCTTTTAACTTCACATGTGCAAATCCCACACTCAAGCATGCATGCACCTAAGGCCACATGCACACACACACAACAGTGCTTGACCAGACTAAAACAAGAAAGCAATGTTGTCCTTTTCTCCGCCCAGTTAGTCGAGGTCTGCGTGTCCTGTCACATCCGGTCACACTGGCTGAAATTAGACACACCCACACATTAAGGTTTGTTGACCAACAGGTCAAACTATTCTGCAAGAACTGTGCCAACACTGAGTTACCAGCTACAGAAAATATGTGGCTGCGCATGTTTTTGGGACCTTTTCTAGAAACCCTGTCGGGACTTGTTAATCCTTATGGGGACCATACGGTCCTGATGTAAGACTTCATTTTGTGCCATTGTATATTTAACTGAGACTCAGAGAAATGATTTCCCTTTGCTCTCTTGAAGACTTGTGACGGCACAAAATTTGGTTTCTGAAAATTTCCATTAGATTTTTACAGTAGTTATTGGCTAAAGGTTGCATAAAGGTGTCTGTGAAGGTTCTTAGTCATCCAGGTCATCGTAGTCTAAGGAGCTTAGAAAGAAAAGCGTCTGGACTTCTTTAAGTTGCTTGAAGACGTTTCACCTCTCATCCGAGAAGCTTCTTCAGTTCTAGGGTCAAATGGTGGAGAGTCCCAGATTTAAGCCCTGTGGGAGTGTCCCTCCAAAGAGGGACAAAAGAACCCCCGAATGATCCTCTATCTAATCACATGAGCCAAAGTGTGAAAACGGATGTAGGTCACAATCAGCCAAGGTTTCGAGTGAGCTCATTGTGAAACCTAGCCAAATAATAAATAAATAACAAAATATCACAGTCCAAAATTTCCTCTTGTGTAACACTGTTGATTTCAAACTAAATTCACTGTGGGTTCATGTCTGGGGAGCGATCATGTTGTCCATCACAACACATTTGATTCAGTCTTCAGGTGTGATGTAGCACTGGATCAGTGTTGAGACAGAAATTCTAAATAACAAAAGAGTCTTTGAAGATTTACAGCCAAGAAAAAGAGACCGCCAACCCTCTGGTCCATTATTAAATGTTTTTGTTACAAAACTTTAAAAGCAGTTAATGCTCTTATTATTTTACAAGTAAAAAATATCATGATTTAAGGCTCCTCAGAGTTACCAGATAAGCTCCCACATTTTTATTATCATCAGTGCAGTCAGAATAAAGTTAGTGGAGAAGTGAGTGACGTCTCACTGCTCTTATAGATGTCAAGACAACCAGAACTAACAAGCACAAAAAACAGCATATAGATGGGAAATACACACAGTGTAACGTTGAAACAAAACAATGATGCAAAAGGGATTTCTAAACACGAACAAAAAGAACAGAAGGGGAAATAAGTGACAACTGAAAAAGAGCGAAATGAGACCGTATACACAGGTGAACTTGGTGAGACAGACACGCACAAAAGAGGAAAACCAGAGGACATACAAACAGCTGAGGTAAATGAATAAAGTCAGTACCAAAATAAATGTAAAGCAAAAACAGGGAAGTCAGGGAAACTGACACACAGACAAAACAGAAGGAGACAAAAACACGGAAACACAGGGACACAAAACTCAAATACTAGACAGGAAACAAAGACAATGATGAACGCTGAATAAGAACGTGTCTGACAGATGAAATCCCTGTTTGTTTGGTTTTAGAAACAAAAATATGTTATAAAGTATTAGAAATGAATAAATCATCAAATTTTGTGGTGTTCATTTCTGCTAAGCAACTCTTGGCCAGTATTTTCTTACTGGGCCCAGTCTGATGGAAAACTAACTGTAATGTCTGAAGAAATAAACAAGTTCCTGAGAGCCTACTGATGTGAGAGGAAGACTTTGTATTAGTATCAGCGCTTTGATGATACTTCTATCCTATCTGTGTTATCTTGTATACCAAAGATGTGCACACACCGTATTCATGGTTCAGATTTCCTGATACCAAGTTGAGTGACGTGAAGGAAGGGGAGTGGAATTTTGTTTAGAGTCAGCATCAGTGCATGCAGCTAAGAGTTTGAGGGGCCACACAAGAGGCTGGATTAGTTGTGTAATAGAATTATGTAACTTTCATGAGTCTCCATCCAGGCCTTGAAATCAGCAGCTGATTTGCACAGTCTCGCTTGCATTCGTTAGATTTCAAGTTACTGACATAAGTAATCATCCCATCTACAAAAATAATAAGGACTGTGCAGTGATGAAAAGATAAACAGTGTGTGTGTGTGTGTGTGCACATTTCTGTGTGTCAGAGAGTTTGTTAGGCTCTGTGTACACAGTCACATGACAACTGCTGCTGCTTCAATACCCATTGTGAACCTTCCACTGACAGTGTAAATTATTGATATGGGTCTACACCTGGCCTGTGTTCACACCCTCGCACTCTGCTATGATAACACAAAAACGCATTTCACAACTTTGCATTTCAGCCTTATCTGAAAAAATATTAGCGTTTGTTAAGGTGACGTATACATAAACTAAACATGACTGTCGCAATGGTGTTTGGCAACCATCAACAACGTGACTGTAAAATAGCTCAAAATCGGATCTTTTTCAAATTCCAGTTGCAAAACTTTTATAGCGAGGTTTGTATTAATTCAAATAAAAGCAGGATGGCTAACAAATGTCAAGATACATGCTCAGTAGTCAAGGTAAGAAAATGACAGAAAGCTGAAAAACATTTAAATAAATAGAGACAGTAGTCAGTTTCTATTTCATTTTAATACTTGCTTGTTTTTAATGTAGCAAAGTCAAAAGCATAGGTGTACCAAAAAGCTGGTGAATCCATATTTAGTGCTGCAGGTGATAATCCTTCTGTTCACCAGCTATCAAAAGCCATATTCATACCATGGATACTACATTTTATTCTATTGCAGATGTAGTAAGTAGTAAGTCATCTCTTATTTTGGGACACAATGCAGTACGGTGGAAAAAAAATTTCTTGATCTTGTTATTAGAAGCAGAAACTTTACCGAAGTTTCAGTTCTTCACTTGTTCACTTCTTAGTTAACTAGTTGTGCACCTCTGGACCCCCTCCAGTGTCGACTGCAGTTTTTATTTAATCGGGGTATTCATTCTTACCCTAGAAGTCCCATTTTAAATTGCACTTGGATCTCATCCTCTGGGTCTTTTTTTCTGCAGACAATAAAGTCACAGCCTAATGCGCAGGGAAGGAGCGACTGCTGTGTGGGTGTGGCCACAACACTTCTTTCACTTAATGTGTGCTTGGTGGCGTTTGCCACAATTAGAGTTTATTTTGCTGTTTTTGTTCTCTCTCAGATATTTTATTATTTGGATGAGACTAATCACTAACGATGAACCTAGACAGAAAACATAATGTGTGCATTTGGAGCAAGCTGAAATCATGAGTGGGTCCTAAAAAGTGAGAGAACAGGATCCTGAAAGTGATCCAAGTTTGTCAATAGCACCCCAAAGGAGAATAAGCATGTTCGTGTGAGCTGACAAATTTAAATTTGAATTCAAATGCAATGTAGTTTTTATGACTCTAGCTGGAAGTTCAGGTTTGCTGCCCTGCTGTAAAATGATTCTGTGACTCTCCAATGCCTCCCTGAGGGTATTGAGTGATGGATAGACATTTAACTTGCATCACTGATTTTTTTTCAGGAGGACTTTTGCCTGCAGGAACATTCTTCAACCAGTATTATATAAACTGCGGGTACCCTGTGTAATTTAATGCTTGTGGGGTTTTTTTTCTTTTCTTTTCTTTGTACAGCTTTACAGCAAAGATGGCTGGTTACAGACCTGCTCCAGGAACAGATGAGTGTGGAAGTCTGGGAGCATCTGCATGAATACTGACAGGGTAGTGACACTTACTGATTGCAAGGTTTAATCATGATTGTTACGCTAGTATTTAGTACCCTTGTATGACAGTCTGAAGTCATTGGTTGAAAATAGTGGGAGTATGTGGCCCCTCTGCTATTCTGAGTCTGAATCACTGAATCAAAGCTCTCTACCATGTTAAATACAAATTTTATTTGTCACATACACAGTACAACAGATATTATACATGTAGCGAGATGCTTGTCTCCGAATGGACAGGCTGCAGACGTAGCCGCGGCATTCCAGGGCTTGTTTATTTTTTTAGTATGGGGGGTCTAGCCAGGACCCTCACTGGATACCGGGTGGAAATCAAACTTGCGACTCCCGCTCCAAAAGTGCGTAGTCTCACCACTACACCATCCAGCTGCAAAACACATCGTCCCTGGGTGGGCTCGAACCACCAACCTTTCGGTTAACAGCCGAACGCGCTAACCGATTGCGCCACAGAGACCGCGATGTTTATGGCGATGGTGCCTTTCAGAGAAATTTGAAAGAACTAGCTGAAAGATGACACTGCCTGCAGAGGCCATCCAGCAAGTTTGTACTTTAGTTTTAGTGAGTGAAACTCTAACCCGTCACTGTGTTGCAGTTGCACAGATTATAGATGTAGCTTGCTAACCAAGCTTCCTAGCATTGGCTGACAAATTAGAAATCCACCTTCTCGTCCAACTATGGTACCCTCAGCTGGAAAAAAAAACCTTAAACGTGCAGAGTCACGTTTCAGCTCATTTGGTATATGTCCATCTTTTAAATGCAGTGTGTGGATTTATGATTCAACAGTTGCGAGAAAAAAAAGTTACATCAGAGAAGTGGACTTCAGCTTGCTCTATGGGGCTAATAAACCCATTAAATTACAATATTACCTCCATCTCCTTCAACCAATCTCCTTCTAACAATTTATCACACTCCTGTTTTTTGTCCACGCTGTGCCGCAATGCACCTCATAGATCTGCTGAGTCTACTTCCCTTTCTAGGCACAGAAAGTTCAGCTCACTTTTAGATATATATATAAACACACCGAACCAGGTAAACAGGTTAAGCAGCAGAGTACTGCTTCAGGGAAAATAAACAGAGATCAGATGGGGAGAAAATGCTGCTGACTGCAAAAGATGAAGCGTTTACTCTAAGTGGACACAGTGAAGACAAAAGAACTAAAGGAAAAGCAGAAAGAAGAAGAAGCACTAGACAAAGAATTGTGAAAGAGTTCCCAAAAGCTCCAAGCAAAGTGAGGTAAAGGTAGCAGAGTCAGCTGTAATGGAACAGGGAGGGGAACGCCAGACCTGTTATTTCCTACGTACTCAGTATGCTGCATTGCGATAACAGTTGGGCTTTTTTAAAAGTCGGCATGTGGTATTCCAAAGTTTATTTTCTCTATAAGGCATTGTTTTGGAAACCAGTCACAACACCTTTAATGTTGCTTGCTCCCCTGGTGCTGATAAGAATGCCAATTCCTGACAGCCACACACTTACACACGCCCACACTTTCAATTTCCCACAGATGTAGTTTCTGTTCTCCCCTGGATGTCTCTCTCTCTGTCTCTCTCTCTCGCTTTCTCACACACACACACACGCACACACACGCACACGCACACACAGAGACAGAAAAGCCCCCATACACACAAGGAGTGAAGGCAAACATTAGACAGTAAAGGGCAGAAAACCCACACAGAGGAGAGGGAAGCAAAGACGAGGAAAGATCAAAGTAGGGTAGACAGTCATGTCCCTCACCTGATTCTTAACCTGCAGCATCTACCTGTGCAGCAAACACCTGCACCACACTGCCCCCTTCTGCCCCAGCTGATGCTTTGAAAAACAAAAAGACAGTGAAAAGTTCAACAAACCGGCATGTCTGCACACCAAAAGCAGACATTCATCCACCACCCAGCCTATATGGTAATGCCCGGTTAGATTCAGCATAGCGGTAAAAGAAAGAGCAACCATTGTGTGGCCCAGCTGTGTGTATTTGCATGCATTCAGACAGTTATGTAATGCAGTAATGGGGTGATTTGAGCACTGGGGGAACGAGATCCTGGGGATGTTAAGTCTATCTACGAGAGAATAGGCAACATTTCCTATTTTGTACAGAAGCTGACAGTCTGTCCATTTTGTCAATGAATCACCTGCTACATCCTGTTTCCATGGAGACCGGCACGTCCCCACCCGTCCCATTTGGCTATGACTAAGTAGTGACTGCTCAGTCGCTCTGATCAATCATTGACGGGTAAGGGCTGTTTGTCTAATCTTCAAAGTGTGGATTAGAAAAACAAATGTCAAATAACTTTCACATAATGTCACACCTGAACAATCACTCATAATCACATTACTAGTATTTGGACTCAAACTGGGAGTCTTTAAACCACTAACCACATGCAAAAACACCAGTCATCACAAAAAACTGCAGTGACCTGATATTAGATTTCATTTTTTTTAAGGAGTTTGCTGCTGTTGGATGATTTACTGTAACTATGTCATTATTTGATACTGATAGCTCACTGCTGACATTTTCAGAGTAGCACTGTTAGTTTTTTGCAACAAGCAATACATTTGTGATAGCTCCCAGGTTTCCATCCAAAAACAGCACAACTTTCAAATATATTTCCAGAAAGAGGGCAAAAGAAAGTCCTAAATATGGTGTCTTCACTCACATTACCTTGACGATACAATATATATAAAATCACATAATGTGGTAGTCAAAGTTTGGAAACACCCCCCCCCCAAGTAATCATTTGATAAGCATCCCAGATATTGCAATGTGATTAGCATTCAGTGGAAACAAAGCTTTAATTTACTCACTGTCTGTTTCTGCAATTTTATGTACTAAAACCTTTTTGTTTGAGATTTTTGTTCAGGAATTCCCCTGAACCAAACCGAGAATTTAATGAGTATTCCCGTCTCCCAGATGCCCCAACAGTGTTGTGTTAGAAGTCATAAAGCCTTGTCCTTGTGCAGACACGTTCTTATCAGTCCTTTTGTTGTGTTTATGTACAAACAGCACATTCCTGTCAGAGAGACAGGCGTGGAGAACAGGATCCGAGCTCAGCTCCCAGGCTGTAAGGTCAGAGGGGAAGGGATAAAGAGGCAAAGGGAGAGAAAAAGAAAACACACCAGAGCCGAGAAATTATTAGACGACTCATAATATTGCACTGAAACGAAGACGGGGTAATGAGGGAGGAACCGAGGGAGTAACACACAGGGGTGGATGGAAGATAGGTGGCCATGGGGAGGAAAGGAAGCATGTACTGTATGGTTTACAAGTGAAAGGCAAAAGGGAGTAAACACTAAGAAGATGCCAGAATTACAAATAGCTGATGAAAGAGGACAAGGGGAAGAGGATGGTGTTAGTTAAAGAAAAGAGACAAAACACTACGCAAAATGCCTTGCTATATGTATATCTTTGTATTACATTGTTGATGCTCAATTAAAAAAAAGAAAAAAAAGAAAAGAGACAAAACAGAACAACCGAAAGAAATACTTCCTACAATAAAAAGGGAGAGTTTAAAGTTTAGGGAACTGAGACAGTTTCAGGACGGAAAGGAAGGAGGGAGGCCCCAGCTCTGCTGACTTCTGCGTGTGGACTCGTTTAGGTCATCCTCCACCACTCCCAGGTCAAATGTCAACACAGAAGGCAAACTCCACACCTACAAGATACATGTGGAAGAAAACACACGGGTGACTAGTCAGCAAAAAAACACAAAAGGATCCACACATAGAAAAATGTTTTTGCATGACAACTGTGCACACATGAACATGCACACAACCATATCCATATATACTGTGTGCATTATATAAGCAATTGAGGGCTCCCGATAAGTATTTTACATTTCACTATATAATTTAACACATAATCTGACATTTGATTGTCTGTGGGGGAAAGCAGCACTTCTGGGTGTTCTGTGTCTACTAAGAGGCACAGCTGAAATCCCACACTAACTCATACTGTGACTGAAAGTTGGAACAGCTGTATGGCCTAGCTGCACCTTTCACTGGAGCTGAGTGAATACACAACACTGCTTCAAGAGAGGGAGAGTAATATTCTAACAGCACGAGTGACCAACAATGTGACCAACAATGTGCTGCTTCGTCCCTGCTATGTTTTCCAGTATTCTTATGAGCATCCATGGTTAAAGCACAGTGTTTCTTCAGGATAAGCAGCTGCTGTCGGTTTTGACCACATCTGGACCCGTGAAATAGAGCTAGCAGGTCTGTATTCACCATGAACAAAAGCGACAGCCCAGTTGGAATGTTATCAAGCTCAGCGAACTAGTTTCAAATTTCTGCACAGGATACAAACTCAAACTCCTCCACCCTACTTTTTTGAGAGACCTTTGAATGCCTTAAATCTCTAATGCTGTGCAGCACAACCACTGTTATGCTGTTCCTGACAACGGATTAAGAAAAGCCTTGTATTACTGTTTGTAGTTCATACAGTATGAAATGCCACCCGTCATCTCCTAAATGCCAACCATTTAAATCACCAACATACTGACTGGAAGTTAGAACATTAAAAAGAATAGCCGTGGCATCATCCTAGTTTGTCTTCCTGCACTGAAAAAAAAATGACGAGATTTTAATTTGCTGTAATGAATGCGTCGCGTTCCTACCAAGTCACACTGAAAAAGTCTGCATTCAGTGGCGCTGTCAAATTTTATTGCACCACAAAGTGTTTCCATGGCTCTACCAGAGAGAGGTCAGCAAATGGCCTGACTTTCTGACCTGCCAACATGTGGCTGCCAGACAGACAAATTCCTCTAAGACAGTCCGAGGGGCACTGAGGAGGCCGAGATTGCCATTTTTCATTTTCATACTGGTGCACTGCGGCTCGTGAACATATGCGATATTTATCGACTCTCCCTGCCTTTCACTCCAGCTTTCTTTCATTCCACTGCTCCCACTTTACCTCTCACTGTCCCTCTATGTGTGCGAGTGTGGTGTAAGCAAGTGTTTGCTTGTAAATTACAGAACTGGCAAAGACACAGCAAGAGGAAAAGCGTGGAAAAGACATTTTCCCATTTTTCTCATGTGGGATGAATTGAAATCACGTATGGACACAGCGAGGTGGCAGAGAAAAATAAAGGATGGAAAAACTAGCAAAAAAGGAGTGGAAAGCAGGAAGACGTAATAGTTCCCAGATGCGCATTATGGTCATTGTGACGGTGGTTCGGAGAGGAGGGGATCTAGAGGGTTTCCTTCGTACGGGAATACCCCCTCTTTAGTGGGATTTCCCAAAGGCAGCTTCCTTCCCTGCTTTACTGTATGGTCCATGAGCCAAGAGGTAATTATATGGGAGGAATGAGTCAGCCACTGTACCTGAAATAGATGCAGCCCACAAAAAAACGTTAAAAGATGGGACAGATATATGAAGGCTTTCAGGAGCATTGGAATCAGGGGAAATGATTTAATCTCCACGGACCTCTGACCGTTGAAAGCATGTGACTGGATGGAAAGAAGCGGTTTCCCAGAAATTGGCAGTTTCTGCTCTAACACTGAGTATTTTGCTGTAAGATGATAATAAGTTGCAATAATTCAGCTCATTGCTAGACTTTCATTTGAGTAAAAGAAAACATGTGTAACCTTTTTTTAGACAAATGAAAATGTAAATATTTGTTTTTTTCTAACCTGATTATGGGGACTTGAGAAAACAATTTCCAACAGCTAAGATTCAGATATTCTGCTAGCACTGGGTTTGAGGGTTTAAGAGTTACACCTCCTATCTAGACCACATAGGGTTAAAACACCATCCTCGGCGTGATTACTAGCTTACAGTCTGGTGGCCATGGCTAAGTTTATAAACTTTGGATAGATCCTGTGGTCACAGGGGCTATTTTTAAGTATATGATTGGTTGGGGAATTGAACTGACTCACAATTCACCACTTAGGTGACTCACTTGAGAGATCCTATCAGCGTTAAGTTTGTGTTTTGGACCATGTAATAGATTGGAAACTGCAAGGATGATAAGCCCAGTCTCAAAGAAACATGTATAACAGCTACATAGTGAAACAAATAATACATTATAAGAGCTGTAAAATGGGGAGACCCCAGTAGTCTATGCTGGTACTGAGGCAAAATTGAGACATTGCAGTAGCAGTGTGTTTGGATCATTATCATGCTGAAAAATGAACCTGCTGCCAATGAGACGCTTTCTATATGGCATTTTGTTTTGTTCATAAGTCCATCAATTTTGGCAGTATTCCCAAAAGTACTGGTTGAAATGCAGCCCTAGGCCATGACAGAGCCTAGAGATGGCTGTAGACACCCACACTTCTACCTCTCTACTGATCTCCATATATATTAAGAATTAATTCATTAAATTATTCACATTTAGATTCATCACTCCATGGGAGCAAATGATTTGTGTTTGCAATAGGCTGCAAGTAACAAAGTGCCTAAGACAAGTTACAGTTACCAGCAAGGTATGCAGCCACAAAGCTGCTTCCTCCCTTGAGTGAGGTGCCTTTTGACTCTTGAATGGTTCATTTCAATCAGGTGGCTGTAGCTCAGGAGGTAGAGCAAGTCACCTTCTAATCAGAAGGTTGGTGGTTCGATTCCAGTCTGCATGCCAAATATACTACTAACCCCAGGTTGCTCTCTGATGCATCCACTGGAGTAATGCGTGTGAATGTTTGCTAAAAAGCATAGAAAAAAGTGCTTGGGGGAATGAGGCAAGTTGTGTAAACCACTTTGAGTGCTAGGCTTGAGTAGAAAACCTGTCCCTTTACCACATGCCAGCACTAATTGGCTAAACAAACAAAAAGCATTGCTCTGAAAATGTACAGGGACAAGCAGCCAGAGTTCAAAGAACAACTTTGAAAGGAAGGCTGAAGTATTGCTCCAGCCCACTCAAAAAACAGAAGTAGGTCTGGCTGCTTGGAAGTAAAATCTAAAGACGTGAGGATGGTTCAAGGCTTTTGCACAGTACTGTACTTTTATGTGATGGGTGTGGACGCAACCTATGTCCGTAACTGGCTTCAGATTAAGAAGCCTGAGCTGTGAATAGGAACACTTGCCCCTCACACACATCTCAGTCAATGCCTGATTCATCTCTGAGTCAAACTGGGCCAGTTTGAACATTCTTTGAAACCAGACAGTGGTCATTCTTTCTCTCCCCCTTCTTTTCATTCTTGTTATCCTTGACTGAGACTGAGAGCTCTTTAGAGAACTTTTTCCACCCTGTGTCCGTCCACTCAAATGAACCCATTGTGTCTGAAAACATGCAGCCCAGCAGCTCAGACACAGAGGGGAGCAGGGGGCAAAAGCTCTGAAGAATTGGACTTTGGCTACTGCAGTGTGTTCTTGCATGCACTTGTGAAATGTGGTGTTTCATCTCTACCAGGCATTTGCCAGGAGACTAATATACGGGCCATGATGAGTACCCAACGGGGGGTGTAAAAACAGCCTGAGCTGTGCACTTTCTCAAAGTGAACTCTCCAAATTTGTTTCCCTTCACCATGGTAACACAGTAAGGATCCAGTTTGGAACTTTCTTTCCCCGGGAGCGCTGAGACGGAGGCATTCTGGGAGCAATTACTGAGCGGGAATGTGGGCTGCGATGGGGAAAAGGAGACACAGTGGCTGGGAATTTCACAGTGTGTGTAAGATGGAAAATGAAAGAGTGAAAGAAAAGTCAGCTAAATGGGATACAGTATATTAACCAGTGTGTGTGTGCATGTGTGTGCCAGATAACTAAATGATCACACCCTTAATACTTAAACAATGCTCAGCTGTATAGCTGTAACCCTCCATGAGCTTTTCCTGCACCAATCTCTCAAATCCTTGTTATGTAAAGTTGGAAATCACACAATGAAAATATTATTTTCCTGTTCAAAGCTTTTCCTCCTATGCAAGCACATATGGTAAATTAACCTTTCCCCTCATCTATGCAGTACCCCACACATTCCTTTACAGTATCTTATCAGTCACTCAGCACACTACCTTCCTTTACGTCGAAATCACTCACCCCAGTATATGCCCTACTCCGACAAATTAGGTTGACTGTATTTGTAAGATTTGCTCATGTAATCCAAGTATAGGTTCAGTCTTGTTAAGGGAAGAACAGCTTGTTCAATTAACCCCCTAAAATTCATATTCACTGTCTGATGGAATGACATAAAGCCGACTCTGTTAAGAATTTATTCAAAAGAGTGAATCTTTAACTGAGAGGTTCTATTGATTTTGCGAGTGACTGTGCAGGAAAGCATTCCTTCTCTAAGCGATTGATTAAATCATTGATATGTTCAAAGAAATGAGTGAGTGAGGGAGTATCCCTGTGAATCGGTAATGTCAGCGAGTGACTCAAGAGATAAACTTACACAGAAAATCTCTTCCCCTGAGGCTAAGTTTAATATAGACACACAAATCCACAAGTCACAAGTTCAAATTGTTTCAACAGACTTTCCCAATAAACACAGTATTAAACTTTTAGTCTTTCCATATGAGTGGGAGTGGCTTAAACAACATGAGTAAAACAGTTTTTATAGCAACACAACTTTGGGATTTTTGTCTTGTTTGCTCATTTTGTTTTACTTTTTAGTTTCTGTTCAGTGAATTGGACTACAACTATTCCTACTAAGATGTGTGCAAAGACGCCAAACAAAGTAACTGTGGAGAATTAGAGGAGCTATTAGCTCATTAGCTTCTAGACAAAGCAAGGTTAGCTTAACCTCACCAGGTTACTCTATCCCAAGGAATGGAAGACTGAAAAAGGTATTAACTGATGGAAAACAGAATGAAAGTTGTTGAGTTTATTGTGTCTTATTTTTCTAGTTTTTGGATAGAGGAAGGTTAGCTTAACCTTGCTACCTTATTTCATCATCAAGACTGAAAGCCTGAAAAGGCTGCTACCTTATATAAAATAATACTAAAGTTGAGGTATAGTGATAAGTAAGACAGCAAGCAAGACAAATATTGAGAAATAGAGAGCCCAGTAGGACTGTTATCTTTCAGACACTGAAAAAGCTGCTAGCAGACAAAACCAAGGTTAAACTCAACTATAGCAGTTCAATGCAATACTAAGCTAAATCTCTTCTGGCTTTGCCATTATGTTTAATGTACATATAAGAGAGCTGTGTTGATCTCATGTCCTCATTGCGTTTATCTACACCTAGTTTAACTGTACCTGGCAATTTGACTTATTTGAATAGTCGGACCAAATATAGTTATGTATGAACCCCTCAGACATTTAAGTATGATTGGAATTTTTGTTGCTTCGAGCCTTTAAATCTATTTTACATAATACTTCCTCTTCATTTGTTTGTGATATGTTCTTGAGTTAAATAATTTCATAACACACTTCCTGAAAAAGTATCCTCGTTTTTCATTTGAGTCATAAGAGTTGTAATTCTTAGTTCTTAATTTAATTATAGTTTTGCTGTCACAGCACAGCCCAGGGCTGGATAGAGGGGAGACCACATATGAATTGCAACCAAAAATAAGTTTATTTTACAGAGCGAAAGCAAAAACCAACATAAACAAACCAAGCATGGCAAAACCAAACAAGCTGGGGACCAAGAGAAAATGATGGGGTAGCACAGCCTTGCATCAGGGGAGTTAGACCTGATCAGATGAATGCCTCCACCACAAACCCCTTAGCACTGAAAAGCAAAGAAAAATGATCATTTACAGTTAAATCTGGAGTTCTACACTAAGTCACCAAGTAACCTTTAAGCTTTATAACATCAGCTGGTTGCAAAACTGCACATGCAGTGTAACAGAAAAAGTCTTCCACCATTTCCTGACGCACAAACCTCACAAATATCTGAGGTTCCATGCAAGCAGGTATATCAAGTATAACAGATTGGATAAGGACTCAATTAAGATTATAATATACACTCACAGCCATTTTATTAGGTACACCTCAATAGTACTGAATTGGACAAGATTTTGGAAATGTTCCTCAGAGATTTTGGTCAATATTGACATGATAATATCACACAGTTGCTGCAGATTTGTTGGTTTTCATGATGTGACTCTCTTTCCCCAGCACACACCAACTGTGGAGGCCAGCTGAGTACAATGACCTCACTGTCACTTTCAGTAAATGAGTTTAAGTTTATAGTTTATTTGAGCTTTGCAACATGGCACGTAATCCTGCTGGAAACGGCCATCAGAGGATGGGTACACTATGGTCATAAAAGGACAGACATGGTCACCAACAATACTTAGGTAGGCTGCAGCATTATTTAAATGATGGTCAGTTAGTACTGAGGAGCCCAAAGTGTGCTCATTTCACTACCAGCAGCAGGCTGAACTGCTGATATAAGGCAGAAGGGATCCATGCGTTCCTGCTGTATACACCAATCTCTGATCCTTCCATTCAAATGTTGAAGCAGAAATTGAGACTCATCAGACTAGGCAACATTTTTTCAGTCTTTGATCCACACAGACTTCACCAGGTCAGATAACCAGAGAGACTAAACTTTACCTTCATCAGTTCAACAAAAGCAGTAAGGACATATAGCAAGTGAGAGAGAGTGATAAAGAGCTGCTTGAATCCTGTTTATTCTATCTTTTTTGCCCAGTTTATCCTTTGTTGTGTCCAGTGCTCCGCTCTGACAACCACATACCAAATCTCTGTCCTGATCTAAACCAGACCATTGACCCCTGACCTCACTTTTTGTCTGTGGATCTGTTCACTCCTTCTCTCTGGCAAACCTGGAGCCTTTCAGTAAAGACAACACCCTGATTTAACCTGTGACACCCAGGTGTTAAATAGCTTTACAGATGTCAGACTTGACTCACATTCTACTTCACAAAAACAGTCAATCCCTCTCATTTCATTTGCATCTTCCTCTAACATTTTCTCTCTTCAGGTATTTCATATTAAACACGTACAAAATTCTTCTGTCTCATCTTGGCCATCTGCAGACTTCCCTGCCTCCATACAGACTCTAACAATTTCATCTAGAGCTTCTTGGAATCAAGCAAAGTCATTCCTTTAATCATGAGCAAGTCCTCAAAAACACCCTCTTCCATTGTATCTGCTCTTGTCATTTTCACGACATGGGAACAATGGCAAAGACATTTCCCGACATCTGATCTTGTGTGATTAGTGCTTTAATGGTGTCTGAGTCAACCTCTGCACCTGGTAGATATGTTGCACACACCTGTAAATTGTCTACACACAAGTGTTTACCATGTGAGTCATTATGAGCTTCTTAACGGCTCACTCACACTAGAGTAAAAATATCACGGCAACCTCCTTGCAACAAGGAAAATCTGTGGTTTCCTGGTGATTGCATCCATTTTTTTTTTTGCATTGAAATAGTTATAGTAACCACTTTTGATCACAAAGTGATTGTACGGCAGGAAACTTGTCTCCAAAGCACTGTAGTCTGACTCAGACTGACTGCAATCACTCTCAGACAGATTGGTGAAGGTTTTTTCAATGCTTTTCCTATGTAAGTGCTTTCTATCAAACATTTACACACCAATCGATGCATCAGAGAGCAACTAGGGGTTAGTATCTTGCCCAAGGACATTTGGTGTGCAGACTTCAGCAGACAGGATTGAACCACCAACTTTCTGATTAGTAGGTGACCTTCTCTATATCCTGAGCCTCAGCCACCCTAAGCAGGTGTCCATGTAATTGTGCAGCTAAATCAGCACCCTGCAGCTTTGTCACTGTTTATAAAGGAAATTCAGCTTCACATCTATGATATTTTGGCTGAACACTGAATGTAAGCAGTTAATGTGAATGTCTGTCTCATGTTAATTTGTGTGTATGCAGACTCCAACAGATTTGCGATCACCACAGTTAGCCACCATGTTATCACAAACAGATTGCATGTACTTGCCAGTTTGACTCCATTCAATAGCAAACTGATCACAGACTGATACCAGGCTGACTCCTTATCCCCTCTTATTGACGCACCAAAGTCACTGAAGACTGAAACCACTCTGGTCACGTTTTCCCTAGTGTGACTGCAGTGTTATGGTTCTGTGTGGCTGTTTTTAGGTATTCTCTGTGTTTCTCTGCTCAGTCATGTTATTTGCATATTCAGGAATGACTGCCAAGTAGAAGTACACCATAAGGACTCATAAGAAGCTTTTAATGGTGTGGCTTAGGGGTTAACAATGTTATCTAACAGCAAGAGAGTCCTTGTTTCCAAACCTGGGAGCTTTGTGTAGCTTGCATGTCCTCTCTGCCACTGAACAAAAACCACTCTAGGTTAATTATTGCTATATTTACCCAGGGACACTAAAAGAAATGCTTTTATCTCACTTTCTGGTTATAAAATTCTGTAATTGTTGGTGTTTTTTGCCCCTTAATTAGTTTTCTGAAGTGGTCACAACATGGGCTCTCCCTTGCTCGTTGTTGCAGTAAGAGCTAATCTGTGAGACATCATGAATGAAGGTCCTTGTGTCAGTAGTTTTAATGGGAGTTCCACAGAAATTCCTCAGTGATGGTTTGTCCTCTTAATGAATAAGGTGCTGAGTGATAAAGTGCAGCCGAGGTCAGATGTTTGACAAATCCTTGGCCCGGCCTGTACATTAGACCTCTCGGCGGTCTTCCTTTGCTTCTGTCAGGCCTGCTCTGATTTAGCTCTTTCTGTGGGTGTTCTGGACCCTGAGGCCAGAACAGGGAAATTATGGTCCAGCAGAACAAAATCGCTACAGTCCCTCTGATTTGCTCAAGCCAGCCAAGCTCAGTGAAGTTTCAACTCAACATCAGATGATCATGAGTCAAACTCAAGCATTTAACAACAAACACAACCCTTGTGACCAAAGAGAGTGCCGTCCAAACAGAAAAGCGATGACCTTTCAGGTCACTTTCACACTGCCAGATTAAATGCCATATATGAGCATGCACATGTGACACTTTTCCCATCCACATACAGTATTTAACAAGAGTGAGAGTAGAGCCATTGCAGAACATTGATCATAAGGCAGGTATGACTAGCTTATGAATTCCCAGACTCCGTCACAGTCAACTGCATTATTACACAAGGCTGATAAGGGTGTTGAAGTAGCATAGAAAGAGGCCGAGCATTGCTCAACCCATTTCCAGTTAACTTTTCTAAAAAAGCTTTTGCACTTATTGTGTCACTCTTTCCTGAGTATTTTAGGACGGAAACAGACAAGTCTGAACAATTTTGGTTTGACTTTAAATCCTGATAAAGATTTCTTGCTGTACATAATAGTTAATATCGAATGAAAACATAGTTGTAAACACAACTATGAAAATGATCAAAGTATATGCAAGAAAATAGAGAGGAGGTGATTGCAGTAGTTTATGCCCCGTCTATGCAATTTTGAAAAAGTTTCACTTATTTTTTAAATCCTAGATAAGTACAGATATATTCACATAAACTCTGATGTGCCCTTTGAAGTTTGTCAGGTTAGCGTGCAACTGGGAGGGGAACTCAATGGTGCGTGATGACTATCAGGGCAGTAATGGCCAAAGATTCTTGTCACTGAACCAGGACCGCTGAGGTTTCGTCCTCACTGGCATTGCTACCTGCCAAACATTGTGACCAAGGATGGGGTAAGCGTTCAACATCAAACAGTAGGATGGGCACTTTCCTGTTTATATTTCACAATCATCAGTCAGGTAAACCAATTATGTCATAATGTGATTTTGATTCGTTGTGCAACAGGTATCAGACCCAGAAATCAAACTAGTATTATCTGTAGCTTATCATAATATGGGTGGTTTTCCCAACACCAAGACAATGTTTATTTTACGTGAAATCAATGCTTCATTGTGAGCAAAGGGTAACATTTAGATCCTGCAAGAAAAAAAGAAAAACACCTGGATTAGAGGTGTAGTGCTATTTATTCAAGTTGTGGAGCGTGTCCATGTGATGGAGTCATAATTTGGTTCTAAGACTATTTCACCATAGTCGCAAGTTTAGGTTCTTAGGTCTGATCAAATGTCAGAGCTAATTTAAGAATATAAATTATAACCTTCTTTATCAGTTCTTCCATGTCCCCCTTGGATGTGTCCACAGGCCACATTTACTAACACTTAAAATTTACTAACACAAACATACTAACATAAATCCCTCTTTTTTCACTAAAAAGCTACCGTCTGGATTTAATGAAGAGGTGCAACGTCAAGTTGGGGATTTAAAGGCGTGGACACGGGGGACATTTTGGTAATTGGCCTTAATGCATATGTATTTAGAGGAGTTTCCCTTCTCCTTCTACAGCAGCTTGAGGTTTGCAGCATGAAGTTTATTATTGAATTAAATGTTTGAGGGCGCAGTGTTAAAACCTTTGCTCTGTGGTAGAACTCTTCACTCACACTGAGTGTTTAGTGTTCCTTCCTGCTCCTCATTGATAATACTAGCGTTTTAACGAAACCAGGCAGAACTTAACTGAGTTTCGGGTTTCTAATGAAAGCGTTGTGCATGTCTCAGCAGTGAGAACCCACAGCGATTATTGAAATATCTGTCAAAATACAGCTGTTAATGTCAGACTTTGATAAGTACCTGCAGCCTCAGTATCTCCATTACCACGTGAAAGGCACCGGATCCAACATCTGGTGTTCTTATACACACTGCACAGGTCAGATGTTCCACACAGATTTCAGGTTTATATTGTGTAATAGTTTGTAAAAATGCAGCTGTCTTCTGGTGAAATCATGCACTCCACCTGAGTCTTCCTTCTTAGGACCTTAAACAGTTAAACAGTCTCAGCAGTTTCTATCAGATGAGTTTACTTTTATATAAAATCACACTTATTCTTCTTCAGCCTCCTTTCATTTTTCTACACTGACACACTGTTTTCACAAAACTAACACCACAACTCTTTGGAAAAACGCAGCAGCAGCCTTTTGAAGCCATTCGCAGTTTGCAAATTCATTACTAAACCTGGCCTTAGAGATCATCATGGCAGCTTTTACTACTCAATTTTTATTTATACATTTCTAGCATGAAACAGTCTACTCTTAAAGTAACAAGTGAATGTCAACTGATTAAGCTTACTGTAACTATTTTATATCCTCTCTTAGAAAAAAGTGGTGAAGAGTGGCTCCTGCTCTGCTAGCGCTACATCTAAATTAAAGATGTTTATGGATCATCAAGCTTTGTGAAACAATGGGTGGGTTGCTCATTTTCAATATTTAAACTGTTCTTTTAATTTTCTGAGGTTAGCTAAGGTGTGAGGTACCACTGTCATGTCAGGATGTTAAGAGGCTGGAATGATGACTTTTTAGCTTAGCAACTAGCTAGAATGACAGAGAGAGTATTAACAAGCTAGTACAATTTTTTATTTAATGCTTAGAAACTTCCTGACCTTGATAAAAGTTATTTTTAAATGGTTATTGTTGTATAAAAAGCAAAAAAAAAGCTTGTTTTTGGATATTTAACCATTTAGTGAGCACAGATATCCTCAGCTGATAAATGTAATGATGGGCTTCTGTTGTTCTCTACATGACGTCCCTTCCAAAAAAAAAATAAAAAATATGTTTCACATTTGTTTGTATACATTTTAAACAAATAAAAAATATGTTAAGTTGTGATATTCTAAAGTGTTAATTTCCATATTTTTTCATATTCAGTGGAGCTACTTTTTTCCACTACTTCCAGTGTTAGTGCTATGCTAACCTGGCACCAGCTTCATACTTACGCTGAACTACTCATTCAAGGATTTATAAAAAAGCTACAAGGTCACATTTTTATACTGGAAAGAGCTGCAGCTGAGGCTAATTTTCACCAACCGGTGAAATTCTAAAATGTTCATATTCTGTCTCCACCATGTTTAGCTAATTTTGTCCTGTGCTGTACTTGCGTTATGTGTTCAAAATAAAATGTAAAACCACGTTGTTGTTGTTGTTGTTGTTGTTGTTGTTGTTGTGTCAGGCTTAAGCTAACCCCTATTATTCGCCTTACAAATAATGTACACATAATATGGTCAGCTATTATCCTCATACCTTAATCTTTGTTTTCTCTGCTGGGTGTGGCAGCCATTAGATTCAGACAAAGCACAATCATTTTCCACCACTACAAGACAAACAAAACCGGGGGGGAAAAAAACAAAAAAACAAAACTAGTCATCCGTAAAATGATCCTATTTGGTTGCTGCTGGTTTTGTATATTTTCTTCAGAAGAAAGAGAATTTCTTAAATCTATTTGTAGATCAAAATCATGTTTTTTGTCTACTCTCTTTTCTCTTGCTGGATTTGTATCTGTTCTTCAGTTTCTACTGACTGCCCTCAAAATATCCCAGAGACTTACAGGTAAGCTTAAATACATGTTTGTGAAGGAGCTTCTTATGAAGCCACTTTATTGCTATGCTTACGAGGAATCCCTTTGTTTACCGGCTCATCAGCAGAGCAAGAGTATTTCTGATTTTGTCAGGAGCCCTTTATCCTTTAATATCCTGCTGCATATTCCTTCCTAAAAAACAAACAAACAGAAAAACGTGGAGCAACAATAATACTGAACAACAAAACCTTAAGCAGGATTTATCTGGGAACAAGTTGATGATGATACAGACGACTGTGCGTAGGAAGATAACTTTACATATTGTTCTGCAAAACAGAAATCTGACAGTGATGCATATTATAGAACACATATCTGTACAGTTTATATAAAACTGCGAAGAAAACAAAGAAAAGAAAAGATTTCATTCCTTGTTATAAGACCACCAAGTAGAGGAATGTGTCTGGAATGTTCTTGTGTTAAAAAGCTGCAGGGGGGCCCCTGAAGTATGTTTACTGGTCATTGTTCTTACATGTCTACTAACCAGACTGCGGAATTGTTCCTTTGTTTGACCATATCCTTTATGGGAGGGGGGCAATCAGGCACACATCCGGCTAAGCAGGACAGATAACATGCTGGAGTACACATAACATCTGGCGCAAACACCTTGAAAACTTTTTTCTCATTTAACTGATGTTTTTTTATTCGGGTTTAAACATCAAAGATCATGGGTTGTGTTTGTGGTATGATCACAGTACCTTTTTCACAGCACGTTATGTTATGTTAGATTTGAAAATGTAATTTCACATCAAACCAACAGGCACCTGGAATAGAATAAAAATATCTTTAACAATAATTAGCTGGATCCCAAATAATGCTTTTATAAAATACTATGATTGCAGATGTTTATTGAGTGTTTTGTTTGTGGTAAATCAGTAACAGTGCTGACAAACACAAAAGATGACATTTTTACATGACAGCTAATGCAGAAGTGCAGTCAGTCATATGGTGCGTCCCACTTATCTAGGTGTGAAATGACCTGATCTCATCAGCTGTGATGACTAGAGCAGTGATGACATCATTTGAGCATGTGATCACTCACTGAATCTGTGGGTCACTTTTGGGTGTGTCACTCCTATAGGGTGGAGATTATGATGAGTCTAACATGGGAGTCAAAAGGAGGTATAGCTGTTTATGTAACTCAGTACTGTTGATCCTATGACTGTTGGAACCATTGTTAATAAACATTGTGTGCCCAGGCCTAATATTATTTTAGGCATTCCTTAACTGTCACTGTGGGTTTTATTCTTTACTGTTCTGTCAGTAAAGTCTAAGATTAGGGCCATTCTAGTCTCATATAGGGGGAAAAAAGGGTTTTATAATTCTACCAAATATCAAGTTACTGAATACCACAGAGTCAAGATTTACCAACTTAGGGAGCCTTCAAGGACAAAGGCAGGTTCTGAGCAGTAAGTGTGGCTGAGGCCAGTGGAAAAAAAAGGGAGGTGACACAGGCTAGGAGGAGTGGTCAGAGGGGCGGACCTGAGGGCCCACAAGGTTTATATAGTTTAAAAGCTTTCCCTCTCCTCCTGCCTTGTGTCTGTGAGCTCCAATTTCTGCCTGCCCAGGCTGTGCCTCTGTCTCTCTTACTGACAGTCTCTCTCACTGAGTCTCACACTATAGCGACAATGCAAACCTCCAGACATAGTACCTACTCTGTGCGCTCCTCCACTAGTAGCAGGGCTCCTGCTATGTCCATCACTCGCACCTCTGCTCCGGTCTACAAATCCAGCAGCATTCATGGTGGGGCCGGTGGGACCAAAATCAGCGTCTCCTCCAGCTACCGCAGTGGGCTGGGATCCAGCATGGCAGCTGGCTCTGGAGCAGGAGGCTTCTCCAGCAGCATCCAGGTGAGCGGGAACAGCGCCGACATCATGGGCAACGAGAAGTTCGCCATGCAGAACCTGAATGACCGCCTGGCCAGTTACCTGGAGACGGTGAGGAACCTGGAGCAGGCCAACCTCAAGCTGGAGATTAAGATCAAGGAGGCCCTGGAGAAGAGCGGACCCGACTTCAGAGACTACAGCAAGTACCAGGCCATCCTGGACGACCTGCGGAAGAAGGTGAGGAGGGAAATCCGGTTGGGGGGGATGATGAGGGCAGACAGGGGAATGTGACCGTTTATGTGTTGATAAAAAAAAATAAAAGATGAAAGAAGATGAACATGAAAAGCAGAATGAGATGTGCTGTGATAAACATTTTAAGATGTTGTGAGTGTACCTGATTGGTTATATATTTTTGACTAAATATAACCCCATTAGTTCTCAGGGTCTCGTATAGTTTGTAGAATCCTAACAGAGTGGATTCCTGCTAGTGCTTGGCATAGCGCCACTACTGCTTTGAGCTGGGGGCTGAGGGTTGGACCGGAAACAGTATGGAGGAGGAATGCTGGATCATCAGGGGTCACAGACACAGGAAACCAGAGAAAGAATCCTGCGACTACTTATAAAACCCATACTTCCCATCCTTAACTATCCTTTCCCTCCTTGTTTAGTCTTCTTAAATTGACAGTGAGACTGCAGCAATTTTGCTCTGCGTTCATCCAACAGAAAGTGAGAGATAAAAAGGAAACCTATTAGACACAGAAAGCTCTATCAGCATTTTATAAGTGACTGGATGTTAACTTATGCTTAACAGACACATGCTATGAAGTCAGTTCAACTGTCATTTCCACACAGGTTCAAGATTTCATTACACAAGCAGCAAAAACATGTTAATTATTTATTTTGTTCCACTGAGTGCCACAGAAAAAAAAAACAGCAGGATCACTGAAGCACGAAATCCTGACATTCTACATTCAAAACTGCTATTTGAGAGCATTAAGTCAGACTTGCCACATGGAACATTCTGGACTTTCAACTGTAGCGTAGCGTATGTTTGCGTTTTATCACTGTGGGAAAACATATTTCTAGTCTAATCTTTGTAATAGGATACTAGCATCAAGGTCGGCAATTTCTTTTTTGAATGAGCGACTTTTCCCCCAATCCTTTACTTCTCAAAACATTACATAAGATCAAACGCTGTCTGGAATTGGGTTTTGTTTGCTCTACTAACAACCAAGGACCTCAGCTTAGCCAAACAGATAAAGGTCGAACACGCCTAATATTTCATCTGGAATGACGCAAAGAAATCACCCATAACCTCAAAAAAACTAACAAACAACAAAACAAAAAATTCTCACAGAAATTTAACAGAAATTAAAAATAAATTTAGTTCTGACATGAAAAGTCGACTACCCTCAGAATCACAGTCTTGCATGTGAAGTGAACGAACACACACACAAACACACCGGCACAGCCATAGTCACCACCATCCTCATGCAAATTGTCTGCCAACAAGATCCTGTTCCTTAGCACCAACAGCCCTGCAGCCACTGATTGGCGCATTCTGGATACCTCCCTTGCCATCCATCCCAGCCCTTATCTGTCTTATCTGTCAGCTAGAACAAATATTCCAACCATTTAGTTTTTGAAGCAGCTGCCACTATTCACATTTACACACACAGACAGTGACACTTATCCTCTAACAGTAAACCCCAATAAACTTTTATAGTTTTCTATGAAAACTTAAAACTAAACAGTACACAGCATGAGTAGAAAATTATTTTTATCTATATATAACATCAGGCTAATTTTGAACAACGCTTTTTGAGTTTGATGTTTTAATGCACACTGCAACCTAGAGACTCACTGCATCTCAGACAAAGTACAAATCAAATCCCAAAAGGAGAAACACTGTGTAAAATGTAAGATTTTTGTTTGCTAATAGCATAGCGATAGCCAGCAGCTGGTTGACTTAGCCAAGCAACACTGAAAAACACAAAATAAAAAAGAATAACTAGCCTAGTCATTAACTTGGTATAATAATTTTTTTTTCCCTTTATATGAAGTCTTACCAAAGCTAAAAGGCTCTGAGGTACAGCTGTTTTCAGGCTTTATGCTAACTGGCTGTTAGCCGTAGCTTAGCATTTAGCAAACAAATTCTAGTCTTCAGCTTCTCATCTAACTTTTCAAAGTATGTCAAGATATTATTTTACGATAATATTAAATATAATATTCAAATTTTTATACAGTACCAGTTCAAACTACAGGTAACTTCAGGTGATTCTAATAGTAAGAAAAATACATTCTTAAGCAATATTACAAAACTACAATAATAAAATATATACAATAGTCATTGTCTCTCTTTGTTGATTCTTTTGTAATTGCTTGCTCTACTGTCAGCTGCCTCATGTTTCAACTTTGCAGTTGAAATAACGTTTTTCTTTTGTTATCCGATTCTAGGTGTTTGATGCCACTATCGACAATGCTCGTCTGGTTCTCAACATCGACAACGCTCGCCTGGCAGCTGATGACTTCCGAGTGAAGTAAGACCCGCCTGCTTTACCACTGACATTGTAAAACACTGAGATAGACAACTGCTGGCACACCCTCTTTTAGTGCAGGATGGGTTGTAGGACGAATCCAGTGTGAAGATCTAAAGGAGGAGTCAGTCATCAGTCATGTAGTCGTAAATCGTCACCTTTGAATCACAACTGCTGGAGTTGTGTCATAAATTATGTGTAGTAGCAAACAGAGCTGACCATAAAGTAACAATATTATACGCTGACCAAATAATGATGTACACTGACATTTTCTAAACATACACAGTTCACACAAACACATAAATAATCATGAGCAACTCAAGACAAAGTACGGCAACTCTCTAAATAAGTGTAGCAAAATATTTAACAAAAATTTACAGGTAGACTAAGTTCATTAAGCCTCTGTGAGCAGCTGTGCCAGACTCTGACACTATCCTAACTGCTTTGCCCTGTCCTGTTTAGATATGAGTCCGAGCTGGCCATCCGCCAGTCTGTGGAGGCCGACATTGTTGGTCTGAGGAAAGTCATCGATGATACCAACTTGACCCGCATGAACCTGGAGAGCGAGATCGAAGCACTGAAGGAGGAGCTCATCCACCTCAAGAAAAACCATGAAAATGTGAGTTTGATTACTTTCTGAACTTATTTCAAAAACAACATTTCAAATATAAAATATTTAAATCAGGTCTATAGGCTATATTTGTGCTGCTTTCAACATAGTCGAATACAGAAAGATGCATAATTATATACATATTGTTTGCAGATCTGTTCATCTCATTAATCCTTCTCATTGCAACCATATGTGCTTAAGTTCCACATGCAGTGAAAGCCACGACTACAGCCTACACCTCCCTGAGTGGGATGTTGTGGAAAACAGTCTTTAGAAAACTTTGCTGGGAAGGCAGAGGTTGCTTAAGAAATCTGAAATATCTGTATGTGAATTCTGTGGGAAGCCTCATCGTAAAAATGGTTCCCAGCCACAACTGGCAACAAAGAAAGCTCCAAAGAATTCAAATGACTATGATTTGAGTGCATAAGCCAAAACACAACCATTTGTTTACTGAGGGAAATATTAAATTAAGTGTTAAGGGACTCAGGCACAGACCTGTATATTTGCCTGACCGAAGCGTGTGATTATGGTTGGATAGAGGCTAAGGGTCACCGCTGGGTCATGGCTTAGGTCAAGCGGTAGAATGAAAAAGAATTGAGAAGTCTTCTATAAACCTGAAAGCAGTTAGGTAAGGTAAACAATAAGAGTGACTTTCTATTGACTTTATTTTTTTCTTTAGGAAGTTATCGAGCTTCGTAACCAGATTGCCCAGTCTGGAGTCCACGTGGATGTCGACGCTCCTAAAGGCCAGGATCTGGCTCAGATCATGGCAGAAATCAGGGCCAAGTATGAGAAGATGGCACAGAAGAACCAGGAAGAACTGAAAGCATGGCATGAATCTCAGGTAAACCATTAGCAAAAACAAATCAAGTTAAAAAATTTAAATAAATGAACTCTTGACTAACTTGTCTTTTAACCTCAATCAGATAACAGAAGTGCAGACACAGGTGACACAGAACACAGAGGCCCTGAAGGGTGCCCAGACAGAGGTGCACGAACTGCGCAGACAGATTCAAACACTGGAGATTGAACTGGAATCACAGAAGAGCCTGGTGAGCAGTCTGCCCTTCATTTACCTCTAAACACGCTTATCTGAACTCTCCGCATTGCCCAGCTCAGCACTCTCACTTCAAGTCTCTCGGGTGTATTCTGTTGACACAAGCGTTGCACTCCAGTGATTTGTCTCTATGGAGCTGTCATCGCTAATCTGAGTCTACTGTAAAAATGTAACCCCTTCTTGTCGCTTACAGAAAGCCTCTCTGGAGGGCACGCTAAGGGACACGGAGCTCCGTTACAACATGGAGATGGAGTCTTTAAACACCATCATCCTGGGTCTGGAGGCAGAGCTCACACAGCTGCGAAGCAAAATCCAGTTGCAGACGCAGGATTACGAGGCCCTGCTCAACACAAAGATGAAGCTGGAGGCCGAGATCGCAACATACCGACGGCTGCTGGATGGTGGAGACTTCAAGTGCGTAGGATAGTTTTCTTATCATTTAGAAGTCTAAAAGTAGAAACTACCTGGAAGTTAACTGAGTATTAATGTTTTTACTTAGGCTCCAGGATGCTCTGGAAGAGCAGAGAACAACAGTGACCAAGACCAAAAAAGTGATGACGGTCACACAGACGCTGGTGGACGGCAAGGTGGTGTCCTCCAGCACAGAGACCAAGAACCTCTGAATGCAAGAAGCAAGCAGCTGATTCTCTCACCTGTCACTGTCACAGCATTATAACACTAGCATACAACTGGTCAAATTTTACCTCTTTGCTTCTTAGTGATAGAGCACTAACAACAATAAGACCCTTCGGCCATCTCTACCAATAGTTCTACTTCCTGGGTATACAGCTCTCCCACAGGCTGCTAAAAAAACTGGATCAGAAGAAAACAAAATCATTTTTTATTTATTTCATCTTGAGTTATTTATGTGTTTGTGTGTCGACATGCAGATGTTTACAAAAGTTTCAAATTGGAGAGGTTTTTCAAAAAAAAAAGATTCAAGACGTTATTTCAAAGTCATAAAATTGTCAGAATAAATGAAATTATTTTTATATTTCATCATCTTTTTTGTTTTCTTTCTGTCCAGTTATGTCTGCCTGCTTTGCTGTTATGTTCAGACATTTCAATAAAGTCCATCTGAAATTATGCTTGCTATCACGGCGTCTTGTTCATTCAGACATTGCTCGAGATCCAGATTTGTTTAGTCTGCTGAGCTCCTGCTCTTTTAAAGACAAGTAAACAGGAATCCCAAACCCCTGTTCCCATTAACACACACTGAAGCAGCTTAAAAATATTAATAACATAAAAAAGGGGAATGGGAGATAAGAATAAGCTTAAGATAACATAAGAACATTCTTGGCATAATAGCTGAGCTCCAGGCTCTTCCAAAGCGTTCACTGAACCCCTGAGCTGAATTGTACTGATAGACTTTTGCAACATTTACCATTTGAAGTTATACAATTTGGAGTATTTAGAGTATTTAGGGTTTAACACTTCACGGGCAATACATTACTGCAGTAACAACCAAACTTGAGCTAATTATTCAGCTAATGGTAGCATAGTGAAATAACTAGCAAACCTAAGTAAGAGTCTGATGGAGACTGACCTTTGACCTTAGCTCCCGTTATTCATCATATACCTGTACACTGGATTAATATCGCTGCCTTTTGCAGTACTATTATGAATCCAAATGTAAGATAATTCCTACTTTTACAACTTAGTGTCTGACTTTTCTTGTTATATAATTATAGATATTGTCCGTGAGTGGACCACAACTTTCCCTCTCTGTCACGGTTTGTGCCTTTTATGAATCACCAAAGTGACAAAATCCCCACGCCTGTGAAAGTTGGTGCTAGTACTTACGTTCTCAAACCAACCCATTGTAGTAGCCCAAGTCTCTCCCAGAAAGGACTATTTAGTTCACTTATCATTCTTTGATTTTCCAGCTTTTTATTGATGCTGTTCATGAGTACCACGTCTACTAAGCTAGGTTTTATTGCACACTGCAGCCTATAGACTCACTGCATCTCAGACACTAAGTACAAACCAAATTCCAACAAAAGGTGAGACACAAAAAACCCCAGAATGGAACAATTTTTAAGAAACTATGCCATTTTAAGGAAAATGGTTACTTATTTTGATTTTGACGCCGGCAGAAAAATTGTCTCAAAAGAAGTTGGGACAGGGATAACACCAAACCAGAAGAGTAAGTGGGAGTAACAAAGCTGGAAGAACGTCTAATTAGGGTACCTGCCTTCCTCTTGTCTGTTATTTAATCTTGCTGTTTTTATTTTTAATTTTTATTTTTTATCTTTCTATGAACAGTTGGTGTAGTGCACCCACAATTTTGTTGTACATGTACAATGACAATAAAAGGCTATTCTATTTTCTGATTATTATAAAAACACTTTCAGAAAAATGTACAACATAAAGTTGTGAAAAATTGTGTTAGGGGTAGAGTAAGGTTTAGAGATGGTGCGAGTGTCAAGAAGAGGATGGACCAAGATTAAAATGCACTACAATGATGGGATGAGAAAAGCACAGAGCCTATTAATAGCCAATGCTATGACCAAATAACCCTGTATAGTAAAACCAACCAGTTTTGATTGATTATTTATACTTGACACAGTAAACATATTGTCTGCCTTGCAAATTTGGAAGGCTTACGTTATTATTAATAGTCTTACTAGTAGTATTTTAAATTCTGTGCAGTGTTTTAGTTTGTGCCTTATCAAATCTGCCTGTTCTTCCTACATTTCCTGGATTATTTTTCTTTGGCGCATAATGAAGCATGCCACTGCCAGCAAAAACTAATACATTCGTACCAGTCATGTTTGTGAAAACTGATATCCTCAACTTGCGAGGTTGTGCGTGCGTGTGTGTTTTGTTAGGGAACAATGTAGTCATGGTGACACCTGCTGTAGTGAGATCTACCACATGGTTTCAAGTGCTTGGGCCAGGTGTTTTTTCTGCCAATAAAATAAGATAGTGTTAGTAGAACAGCGTCACAGCCATTCAAGAAAAAAAAATAAAGCTTTCACGTTTCAGATTAGGTGTGATCTGACCCATCCAGACGGGCTCATGTTCCTTTACCAGTATACTCCCCTCTCCCACAGTGTTTTTCATGCTCAATGTATTTGTAATTACACACATGGGAAATGTTTACAATGTAATACATGTTTATAATACATGAATCTTTGGGGGTGGGTGTTAGATGTGGTCCAAGGGTGTGTAACAAATATATATTTCTATTTATTTATAGTACTGCAGGGGGCATCTATAGTAAATTGAACATTTTTAATCAGATTTGTTGCCCCCTCTCAAAAAATAAACTAAACTAAAAAAAAGATTTAAAAAAAATAGAACATGTCCAGCCTCACCGTTTCCACTGAGAGTCATATCAGGTTATCAGTTCATTTACACGCTATCAAAATGAAAACGTCAGTGCACTTTTTACCTGTGAAGTGGGTGGGTGGAGCACAAAGTCTAAGCAAGAAGGTCAAAGGTAACAATTTAATATAGATAAGAGAGGAGTTTCAGGAAGAAATATTGCTTTTCAGAGTTGTACATAAGGCCTCAGACTCCACCTTCATACTCCACTCTGCCGCCACTCTCCTCAGTGCCACTTCTTCCTCTGATTGACCAGCACACTTCTTTCAGCAATGGAGCCTCACTTTAGTCGCCAGTCTTCTCAAAATTTTGGTGTAAGTTCACTTGCAGGTCCCAGATCCTTACGGACGGAAACCTCCTACGCCCACAGTGTGACTGGAGGGGCAGGTGGCCATGGAACCAAGATCTCCAGTGCCAGCTATGGCTCACGCATTGGCAGCATGGGCGGAGGATACAACTACCAGTCCTTGTCCTCTGGATCCACTTCTGGAGCCATGAGCATTGGAAATGAGAAGCATGCCATGCAGGGCCTGAATGACCGCCTGGCGAACTATCTGGAGACGGTGAGGAATCTGGAGAAGGCCAATGCAGTGCTGGAGCTCAAGATCAAAGAGGCCACCGAGAATAGAGGCCACTTGGAAGGGAGGGACTACAGCAAGTACTACGCTATCATCGAAGGCCTCAGGGCCCAGGTGAGCCAATGAAACATTTAATCTAGATTATAGTCTAGGCATTTAAGGGCTCTAGAGTAATGAAAATTTTCACAGAATCTGAAATGTCCTCAAAATAAATGGTCTGAAATTAGTTAAGTATTCGGTCTTTAAGTCTAACGTCATGGGCCCAAACTCCGCTGCAGGTCCCCAAGTCACACGATCACTGCGGCATCATTGAAAAACTGTCTAAATTCTTTCATCTGTAATAAAATGATCAGTGTGGCTGCTCTACCAGGTGTAACAATGAAGTTTAACATCCAGGCATCCATGAAAACAGAATTTATGACATTTAACGGAGTTAGAAGTTAGCAGGAAGTTAGCTCACTAGTTTCCATCTAAATATAATATACCAGGTTCTGACTGAGAGATTTCCAAAACAAATGAAAACATATAGCTCTGCTATCACTTCCAATATAAATGAAGACAGAAAAGTAAACAGCAGTGACGTTTGTTGGGTTAATGAAGTTGGACTAGCTGGTATATAACGATGTGCTAAGTGATTGCTAGCTACACAGCTATGTCGGCATATTATAAACAGTGAAGCTGGCGGATGAACGCTAACTTTTTTCCACTTGATAAAAGTTAACGTGAGGGTTCCCGGTGGTTAGGAACAAATGCAATCACATGGCACGGACCAAACATCAGTCAGGAGAACAACTGAGATAATCCATCCTCAACATGAGGTTAGTTGTTAATATACTGCTGCATGGGTTGGGCTGTAGTTGCATCGTAAGGTTTTAAAATCTGAGCTTTAAAATGAATAGTGGTAATAAAAACCGAGAGGCCGGCAGTGATTACTGACTTTTTTTAGGGGCTTGTTGAGATGAAATATAACAAGATACAAAGCATTAAAACATGTTAAAACACAACAGCCTTATTAAACGCAGAGTACTTTGGGCCCGAAGGCAGGTTTCATCAGGTCATCACTTAAAGACCGGATTGGTTTAGGTAGCTATGGTATACTAGTTCTCACAAATGATTCTTAAGTTGTAGTTTTCTTGCATTTCAGTTTTTTCAGAATGTTAAACGAACCCAGAACTACAACAACTACAACTCTTTTCTTGTAAATGCCACATAATAATGTTCAGTCGAGTCACTGTTAACACATAAACTTTATTATTATAGTGTCCTAGATATCGCTTGAATGCCTGATTTCACAACATTTATTACCTGTTGGCTCCTATCGCTGTGCAGTATCCACCATTTGCAACTCATCAAATTGAAAGTCACAGTTTGCTTTCCACCAAAACGAAAGCAGAAGACATCTCTTCATACAGTTATGTCACCAAAAATACCATTACTTTTTTTTAGATTATTGACATGACCAAGGATACCGCCCATCTTACTATCAGTCTTGACAACGCACGTCTGGCTTCAGATGACTTCCGAACCAAGTGAGTGTCGAGATTTTTGTGCAAAATGAAGGTAATCTCTTCACCAGCATGAGCAGATCTGGCATTCACTCTATCTCCATAGGCATGAGTATGAGTTGTCCATGAGGCAGACAGTGGAGGCTGATGTTTCAAGACTGAGGAAGATCCTGGATGACACAAATGTTACTCGCTTGCACCTGGAGAGTGAAATCGAGTCCCTCAAGGAGGAGTTGATCAGCCTGAAGAAGAACCACGAGAGAGTATGCAATCATTCTAAAGTTCAGCAGAGCAGTTCAAAGAGAAAAACCTATCTGATAACCCCAATACAGTACAGTGCAACTTTAAAGCAATTTTTTCTTTAACCACTTAGCACAGGAAAATCCTAATAACCAAATGTTCAGGAAATCACTCCCTGACTATTTCCTCCCGAACAGGAAGTTGATGAATTGCGAGTTCAAATCGCACAGGCTGGGGTCCATGTGGATGTTGATGCACCAAAAGGACAGGACCTGGGCAGAATCATGGAGGAAATAAGAGCAAAGTATGAGAAGATAGCGCTACAGAACCAGCAGGAGCTTGAAGCGTGGCATAACTCCCAGGTACAGCTAAACTAGGCTGGTGAAAAACATCAGTGTTTTTTTACTTGACTGAGTTGAACAGTATTTGTAAATTCTTTATGTATATAATCTTCGATTCAGATCACAGAGATGCAGTTCAAAGTCACTGAGAGCTCAGCAGCCCTGAAGGAGGCCACAGGTTTAATGACTGAAAGTAAGAGGCGGCATCAGGCACTGGAAATTGAGCTCCAGTCTGCACATAGTCTGGTAAGACTTGGTTTACGTCATTAGTTTCCAGTTCTGGGTTGAGATTTAAACCTTTCCTTAATATATACACTCATCATTAGGTCTTGTCATAGTTTGGGCCTGGTTCAGACCCGGCAACTGCAGAGTATTACAGGCATTACAGCCAAGAAAAAAATTAAGTTTATCTTAGCTCTGTTCAAAAACAAATAAATTTCACCAATCAGCACATCGAAAATTCACTGGGTTTTTTTACAGGTGGTCAGAAGTGCTGGTATATTATTTTATATGCAAGTCTTTATTTCTAGGCTAAACTCTGAAGCTAACTCTAGTTTTGTGTTCATGTTTAACACATATCAATTGCCCAGACTAACCTACAAATTTACAATGGTGCTTTTCTTTAATCTCTTCACAGAAAGCGTCCCTGGAGGCTGCCCTTCATGACATTGAGAGGCGTTACAATTTAGAGCTGGAAAAATACAATGAGATAATCCTGAGTCTGCAGGAGGAACTGGCACAGATCCGCAGCAACATCCAGCACAACACGAATGAGTACGAGGCCCTTCTCAACATCAAGGTGAAGCTGGAGGCTGAGATTGCAGAGTACAGAAGGCTGCTGGATGGTGAAGGAGACTTAAAGTGAGTATTAAGGTGAGGCAGAAAGTAAAATATGCGCTCACTGAGACAGAAGCCTTCTTCATCCCAGGGACACATTTGCAAATTTGATTTAAAGCAGCCTGATGCAAACATGGAGCAGCAATGATATGGAAAGTAGATGCCACTGACCTGTGTCTATGTAATCCTATTACCATCATTTAAATTTCAACTGCTCAATTTCATCATGTCAAAAAAAAGATCACTCAAAGGTGGAAAAATATATTTCTGTTCTGTCTCCGTATGACTAACCTTTTTATATTTCTTCATTTTACCAGCCTTGAGGATGCAGTTGACCAAAAGAAAATCCAAGTGGTGACGGTCACTCAGACTGTGGTGGACGGCAAAGTGGTGTCAGAGAGCAAGGAGAGCAAGGAGATCGGATCCACAGAAAATCTGGCACTTAGTTAAAAACAACTGAAAGAAAAACAACTATAAAAAATAAAATGGCAACATTTTATTTTAAATGCTTTCTGTAAATGTCTTCAGCTTTTCTTTTAAGGGCAAAATAAGCATATCAACCATTGTTTTGACTGATATTCATAGAAACCCATTGATTAAACTAATAAGACTTATGTATTATTTCATTATTCTGTTAAATTATTAGTTCAACAGAGGAGCCAGTTTAGCTCAGCGGGTGAGCAGATGACAGTATGCCACGTGGCTGGAGTACAGCAGCCTAGCTTTTTGCTGCGTGTCTTCCCTTTGCTTGTTTGTCTTTACTGCTCCATTGTCAAATAAAGGCAAAAATGCCCAAAAAAATAATCTTTAAAAAAAAAATTAATAGTTCAACAGTTTAGAGAATATGCCTACTGCTTCTTTGTCAAGAGGTATAACACCTGTATCCATGTGTTAAAGGAAGCTATAAACAACTTTTAGCTTAGGTTAGCATAAACAAACAGTTAGCCTGACTAAGCACCAGCACCTCCATGTTTCACTAGGTTGACATGTTAAATCGTTTACATATACATTAAACCAAAACTTTTGACTCAAATTTCAGATTAACAGGAGGTGCTGGACTACTTTTTTCCCGGGAGCAGTGACTTTTCTACATCTCTATAGGCTAATGTAGCTTTATAGTAAAATATTGGTTTTAAAGTATACTGACAAACAATATTTACAATTCTGAAATTTCAAAATATATGTTCAACATACATTTGGGAAAAAAAGTTTCACTGCCATTCACATACACCAATGGCTGTCTGGCATCCCGCCATCAACTTCCCACACATCAGAGTCTGCAGGAAATTCTTTCAGCTTCTGAGAAATTCACTTTGTGACCTGCAGTTCTTTAACCTTGTCCCATTATAGGCAGAAGGCAGCCATTCCCATGCCATGTCCAAGCAGCTCAGTGTCTTGTGTCCTGTGTCCCGGTTTATTTACATTCGCATCAGTCTAATTCCTGAAGCTGTTGTGGTACAAACTGTTCTCGTCTGGAATCAGCTGATTCACTGCATCAGTTTATGTTAACGACTTCTGGTGCGTTGCCGATAGAAATGTGAGTTGCAACAGATTTTATAATTGGTTGGGAATGTTTTTGAACTGCTGTGGTTCATTACACACAAATCACAAATCAGTGCCCCGTTCATCATCGCAATGTCACGATTTTGCACTGCAGCATTCCACAGACGGCACCATTAATCTTCCTGCCAGATTTATATCCAGATTGCTTTCTCAACTGCAGCTGTCAACAAGGAAGGGTCTTCAAATTTGTGCTAGTTGCCAGTGCCCCAAAGCTGTTGTGGTGCAAAGTGTGTGTGGCAGCATGGCTGCTGTGAGAAGCTCCTTGTGCCAGTCTTACCAACTGTTGTAAAAGTGTCCTCTCTGACACTCTGAGCCTTTGTTGGAGGGCCTGCTAACCTCTGCAGCAAGGCGATTCATGGCCTAGCTGAAAGATGTTTAGCAGACAAACCAGAGAGCGCTAAGGAAGGGAATGGGAAGAGTGGGAGATATGCACCAGACCTCCACCGCCTGTATTGTCCTTCAGTAGGACCCCAAGATAGCAGCAGAAAAATACAATTATCACCAACAGTTCACTTTAATGAATTATGTTCACTAAAAAAAGAAAGACTTTAGGACAGAACACAAAAGAATACTCTTTTCACTTTGCAAACGTTAGAATTCAAATCATAAAAGAATTCGTTTCATTCATTCACACTGACACTACGAGTCGTGGGAAAGGCCTTGAAGTTCAGGGTGCTGAAGTGGCACCAAGTTGTTTTGTGATATCCTAACATAACTCTACAAAGTGTGTTAGTCTTGCAACTGCCAGACCCCACTGCAGAATAACAGCCAAAACTGAACTGAACTGGTCAGAGAAAAATATATCAGGAAACATCAGAGGGGAAAAACAACCCTTTTTGGCACAACACCAGCTTACACACAGTATTTTAACACAGATGCTAAAAGGGTGCACATGTCAGGCACAAAGCACGTGAATAAAATTCATATGAAAGTATGGAAAGTCTTCCATCTACAAAGTTAGTCAGGATCTGTTCAGCCGTGTGCAAATAGTTAATTATGTATTGTGACTGCTGCATCTTATCTAATATGTATATTTTACTCAGCACAGAAGCCAGAAGTACCCTTTTCCAACAAAGGTAGGGCTGTGAAACTGCTGCTTGATTATAATGTTAAACTATGTGGTGGCAGCTCACAATACGCTAAAGCGTTACTTTGGTTTATGCAGGTTAAAATAGTGCAGATGCAACTTGGTGCTCAGAAGTTTAGGTGATAAACTTCCTCCTGAAGGGCACTGATGTCCAAAGTGTTCAAAACGTCTGTGAGGACATTTAGCTAGTGATAGGTAATGGCTGATAGCTCATTTAGAAATATGCAGCATTTCTACTGGTGTCAAATATGCAACATCATGCAGTGTTTCATGTTTTAACCCCTTTATCTACTTATTTGGCTTTCACATTTTGTTTACTTCAGACAAACCTGGCTTGTTTTTTTCAGTCTTGCACAAAAGGACTAGTAAGTGATGTTTCAGTTTAACATGGAAACCAGTTACCTTGATGTTTCTGACTTTGTTTAAGGGTTTAATTTCAGGTTGTTGTTTTTGTTTGTTTCGACAAATTATTATTTCTATTGCTATTCTTGCTATGTGGAAATAGGCCTTTTCTATACAACATCCAAGTTTCTTGTTTGTTGTTCCAATTATGAATTAGCTGTTTCTTGCTTAATGTAGTGGCTATAAAATGACCACACCATTAGCAGTGAGGTTTTATTCTGTCTTTGAGAAGTTACAAAAACTTCCAGTGAAGTGAAAGCTCAATTACACAACTCAGAGATAAGGATGAGGGCAGTTTTGTTTTTTCTGGTAGCTGTTAGTGGATTTCACCAGGCAGCTCAGTATCTCTATGAGTACCTGAGAAAAATCTAGTCTGAAGAAGAAAATGGGTCCAGTTATTAAATGAGGGATAAACGTGAAGACAGAGACTGAAACAAGGGTGAACTTTGAACTGTTTGAGATCAAAATCAGTTGCAAACGCCGCCTGTTTGTCAGTCTGATGAAATGAGGCGTTCTAGACTTTGGAAAAGGAAGAGGCGGACTGACAACGAAACTGCAGAACTGGCCTAATTCAGCTTTGTACAGCAGTGTGTATTTTGTGCATATGTTTTAGATGTGTCCACGTTTACAAGAAATCGGGCCAGTTTTGAAACTTTAGGTAATGAATCATCAAATAACTTTCCCAGTCATTTTAACTTGCGACTACCACCAAAATCATAATTTTGTTATTGTGTATTGGGTGATTTTGATGCCTATGTTTCACAAGAAACAAGGGAAATTAGGATAAATGTAAGAAAAAATACCTTAAGTTGCATAGGAGAATAATGTTTTCTTCTTTTCTGCACTGAAAATCCTTAAGAAACCCTTATAGCTGCTCTATAATAAAGCCAAAAACTGCAGTTTCCAGAGAAACCAATGATGTCAAAAGTAAGGATTGGATCTCAAGGAGAAACCAGTGGACACTCCATATGTATATTCTCAATAACAAGGTAGAAGTGCTTTAAAAGCATACCCTCTTATCACCTTCTTTTTGAAACCAAAGGAGTCTCTCCAGCTGGACATTTGAAAGAATTCCGGTTTAAGGAATTTCTACATTGGCATCCCTAAATTTATTTCCATATTTTATTTACAGTCCACAGTAGGTGCCTTTTAAAACATTCTTAATAGAGTTATTCTGAAGAAATCGATGTCCCGTGGTGGAGAATGTCCAACATAACATAGCACTCCACCCTCTGGTCAAAATATGGTCACTTCCGGTTCTAGAAAGATTAAGTTAGCATCGTTAATCAAATGAAAGTAGAAGCATCAGAATGTGCAGCTCACAAATAGGTGGCATCATCAGTGGCTACAACCTTTCTTGCTGTGTCGTTTGGAGGTGGGCGTGCAGGAAATTAAAGCATAGGTTTGCATGTAAAAGCACTACTGAAGTCTGATGACCCTCAGCTGATCATCAGAAAACACTTTTTCACAGGCAGAGTAGCAGTCCAATAAAACAAACCGAATACAGCAACACTAGAATTGAATTTACGGCATGCCAGTATTCTATTTTGACAGGCTGGAGTTTATAACTTTCTCTTCCAAAAGCAATAAAATGCAACATGAAGCTTGTGTAAGAAAGATAAAAATGTTACACATCACTGTAGCTGACTGAAGAAGACACACACTCCAGTCTATATAGGTGGTGACACTGAGATGTTGCAAACACAGAAAAATGTGATTAAGCTGTACATGTTTGAGACAGACACTGTGTTGCAGTCACATTGCATCATACACAGTGTAGAAATTCATGAACTCCTGCTTCTCCTTCAAGTTTTTCAAATTAACAAAAAAAGGCCTTGAAAAGGTTATCAGCAGCTATTAAGAGTTAAGATAAACAGTTTATGCTGGCACGCACGACTTCATTCAGAACTTACACCAGGCTGTGTGAGTCACTTACAGCAGGTCAGCAAAAAGTTCAGCCTCTTCTTGCTTTTCGCACTACAACAGTTAGCAGGATTAACATGGACAGGGCATAAATCACCTCCTGCTTTCACACACAAACACACATTCTTGGTGTTTCTCTCTACCCTGCACATCTGTGGGGTGTGCCGAGTGTGAGTCAGCCAGTCATCCATTGCTCCCAGTTCGCTGAGCCTCCTCCCACTGGGAGCTAAAGATGGGGGAGAAATGAGGGACCGTGGTGGAAAAAAGGGAAGGGTGTGTCTGAGTGAGCCTGTGCAGAGGGAAAAAAACATGGAAGACCTGAAAACAGTAGGACTACAGTAATGGGAGCAGTGGGGGAAAAAAAGGATAGTCCATGCAAGATGCAGAGAGCAGATTGGCCACAGGATAATCAAAACTTCCTCTAATCCTCCAAACTACGGTCAGTAAGCAGATTAGGTAATTAGCTAAGCTAATTTTAATTTCTGTCTTTCTACTGTTCCGAACTGCCAGTGTGCAAATGTGCTTTGCGAGGTGGAGGCCAAGTTCTGCAGAGACGTGACAGAAAAGGCCAGCGAGGGACTGTGGGAAAAGAAAAGAGATTATGCGAAATAAGGAGTGAAACTAAAAATGAGTGATAGGTAAAAAGTGAGAAAAGAGGAGTGTGGGAGAGCTGAGACGTGAGTGAGGCCAAAGGGGAGGCGCAAAGGGCAGGTTAAGTAAGAACAAAACTGGGAGGTGAGCCAAGATCCAAGCACCATTTACTCTCCCCCACTTTCATTTTCCAGTCCTTATTGCGTGGGGGAGTGGAATCGAGCTGGAAACCCAAAGCTCGCCTCCCAAACTGGAGAGCAGAATTGGCTGAACTTGTTTAGTGACTCATTTGTCTGGTTTCCATGGAAACTAACCAAAAGAACTTGGTGACCAGAAAGTTGGAAGCTGTACACCCAAAGGAGTAAGATGATTGCCGCCTATCCGCTGCTAAAAATACAGCGGCGAGGCTCTCTGGTGGGGATGAATCCAGCCTGAAGCAGCTCGTCCAGAGAAACGCTATATAGCTGAGTTCATCAAGTTTTGGTTTTTTCACTCAGATCTTGTTATCTGAGGTTCCATTAACCTCGACATTCCTTAAATGAGTAACCAACTCACATTCCAGAGTAAAGGGTAAATGATTGCGGGCAGTCGCTGTTCTGAGATTAAAGTTAGTATTGTTTCAAAGAGGATATGCTAAAATACACTTGGCTCTGGTATTGCCAGAGTGTATGTGGAGGAAAATGAGACAAAAGTGAATGAAGTCTGTGAAAGCAGACATTTTCATTTTTCCCTCAACAAAGATCAGGGATAAGCAAACGGCCGGTCACAAGTTAAAGGTGTAAATATACCATGTGAATTTTTAAGCAGCCCTCGGTGGTGAGCGGAAGCTATAAAAGGGTCTCACTGTGGCCACAGACCCAGCTCCACCCAAACTTTTCCCTCCAACCTCGCTCACACACCCTCCCTGCCACAACCTCCATGGTGGCCCGTAGTTTTATAGTGTGAGTGACAGAGCGTACTATCCTACATTTTCACCAGAGACATGAATAAACACCTCACCGAGAAGTTACACAAACTATTGTATCCCAATCCAAACATTCACTGGTTAGACACACATGAATACGACATTTCAGGGCCAAAAAAATCAGACTTATCTACTTGCGGTGGTTGATGTGAGTAAGTTTTTGTTCTGCCAAAAAACACACTAGCTAAGAGTTTGAGTTCTTCTTTCACCCTGTTGATTTGCATCAGGGGTGTCAAACATATGGTGCACAGACCAGAAATGGCCTACCAAAGGTTCCAGTAAGTACCTGATAATCACCAACCACTAGGTGCAAGAAAATTTTATTGTTAGTATTCAATTTAATAACAGAAAGCTAATAAAAATAGCAGTAGAGTTCTGTGAGCGCTTTGAGGGGGTTTCTGTTTTTTTGTTTCTTTGTTTGTTTTTGTTTGTTTTGGTGGGGTTGTCCTGTTACAGGACAAATTCCTTAATTTCTTTATTTCTATGATGTAATAAACTGTCACAAACCATGCCTCTGTCGTCACTAATTAATGCTGAGGTATCAGGATATCTGCTGTAATACAGGTTATTGGGAACTATTGTACTTTAACCTATAACGAAACTAAAATAAAGACTGAAAAGCGTATCAATATCTTCTCCAAGTGCTGTCACTCAGTGATTTCACCTAGTAGTATTAGTTATACAGAATGGCAAATATACTGTATTTCCATCATGGGAAAAGGATGTAGATCACTGCTCAAAGTGGCTTGAGGCCACTGTTGTTGTGATTTGGTGCTGTATAAATAAAACTGAATTGAATTGAATACCACACTATGACTTATTTTATATGTATGCACATTATCTCCTGGTAGCTTTCCATCTTTTAGCTAACAAATGTCATGGCACTGTTTTGTGGTAAGAAGTAAGCAGGACTCACAAGACTGAATTAAACTAAAAAAACAGAAAGATTTAACCAAATATAATGAAAGAGCAGAACAGGTGCAAACTGACTAGAAGCTGGACGTGACCGGATAGCCAGCAGCACACACAGCATGAGGTTATGAGGGAGGACATGATGAGTAACAGAAGCACGCTGGGAGTTTAAATACTCAGGGAAGACTATAGAGCTGAGAGGACACGCCTGGGGAACACAGAGAGCTCAGACAGACCAGGATGATTAGACAGACTGGACATGAAAGGGACGAACAATCAAACAAGACACTAAAAACCATAGGTAACAAACTCAGAAGCACTAGGAAACAACATACTCAAGAACATGAACATAAATTATCTCTTAAGTCCAGAGCAAAACTCAAATTGCTGGGTCAAAGACCCAATTTATGATTCAGCTACATCTGTGCATATTTTGTCTAAGAGTCATAAACAAAAAGTGTTTGTTGGTCCAGGATTCTCAGAAAAAACTGTGGGAATGTAAACATAAACGCTAAAGTGAGCTTATTAGCTTTATGTTGTCTCTACATTATTTCTCCAAGACATTTACTCAGATGTTTTAGTTTGTTTGCTTTGTTTTTAGAAATATAAGCCCCGAGTCATTTCCCTGATAAATCAGTGAATATATATCACTTCTGTAAAAAAAAAGAAAAAGTGAATTATAAATCTCATAAAAGCACAAATAAAATGAATTATAAAACCTACCAAGACCACATGCAATCTCTGAGTTAGACAATTATATACAAATACACAGACATCACTTTAAAATGACATAAAAAGTAAATTAAACATGATAGTGTCTCTATAAATTAATGAAATACAGGCAATAAAATATGCATTTTTATATTGTTCTTGTAATAAGTGTTCTCTGTCAGCGATCCATCTCTAACAACAAACCACAGAGATTAGAAATCACCCTTCACAGGATGGATCTCTCACATGGATTTTAATGGGAACAAAATGTCCCACTGTGAGATAATTAGAGTAAAATCATTATTCCTTTTTATGAAGAGGAAACTCAAACTACCATCAGATTTTGCTGATTTGTTTTTACAGAGACCTATTTGTTTCCTTATTAATGATCTTTACTTAACCCCAGATTATTCACTTAGTGTCCAGCACCGTTCAGGAGAGCGTGGGCTCTAATTATGGCGATTGTTTGGGGGAATGTTTTTTGATGGCAGGAATTCCATCACAGGAAGGGAGAGCCTGCATTTAAAAGGTTCCGCTGACCGTCTGTCATAACAATATGCCCAGGAAGAGTGACGCGCAAACACACACACGGTTCAAAGCCACAAACACTGGCACGCCTGCATTCTTCTTTCTCCTGAACTTTGCTCATGTGCAAATGGCCTGGGTAACATAATCCGCACACAGCTTTGGCTTCTTTCACTGCATTAAATCTAAACCAAAGTAAATGAGACAGAGAGAATGAGTCGAAAGCGATGGGAACTAATCTGCTGAGACTTTTCTGATAGTAGTAAAACCAGTGGGATTTAAGAGATGACCAGAACTGACTCAGACCTAAGATGAGTCATTGGTTAATATCTAACAGTTTCCCACATGATATCTCTGAAGCACATTTGTTTTATGTTTGTTTCTCCCAGTAGAGGATATGACAGTTTTATTAAAACTGCGTGCGTGGGTTGAGGAAGCTGTTCACTTCTCACAACAACTACCCATCATGCTGTTATTTCTAAACAAAGAGATGAGCTGTAAAGAAATGTTTGAGAGCTTCAATCCAAAAAAGGTCATTTTTATATTGTAACTTTTTTATAAGTTTATGAAAAATCAAAATCTCAAATTTAGCTTTTATAAAACTGTTCAGATCCTGAAATCCGTTTCTTTTCTAGAAGTCCCTTTGGGAACGTTTTCAAAGGACCGATCCTACGTAGATCGAGTCCTGCACAGACCACAAGCGCTCCAACAAAAAGAAATGAACGGGCAGAGATGAAAAAAACACATAAAATCCTCATAAAATATGATCTAATTCTGTAGTTTAACTTACCTCAAAATATATCAAGCATATAAACATTTCCAGCAATAATATGGAACAAACACAACAGTACTATTAATCAAAAAAAAAAAAAAAATCAATAATACTGACATTTATTTTCAGGTACATTCTGGTGTTGATACTTTCAGTTTCTGAATTTATAACTTTTATTGTTCTTTAAACTTTTTACTAGAAGGACATTCGTCTCATCACAGTAGTAACAGACAATGCAGTTGTCTGTCAATTGTGCTACATTTGTATGGTGTAAGCTTCTTTATTGCTTTATCTGCACAAATAAGGAAAAAAGTTCAATACAGTGAATATTATTTGATGTCTGTGAAGGTTCTCAGTCATCCAGGTCGTCGTAGTCTAAGGAGCTCGGAAAGAAAAACGTCGGGACTTCTTTGAGTGTCCTTGAAGACGTTTCACCTCTCGTCCGAGAAGCTTCTTTGGTTCTAGGAGCAACTGGTGGAAAGTCCCAGATTTTAAGCCCTATGGGAGTGTCCCCCAAGAGGGTCATGGACCCCCTATTGATCCTCTACCTAATCACATGAGCCACGGTGTGTATAAACAGGTGTAGGTCACAATCAGCCAGGGTTTTGGGTGAACCTAGCCCCACCCTATCATGTGATTTACTGACGTCAAATGTCCCAGGATGTGAGTGGGTGTCAGGGCGTCTGGGAAGGGATCTCAAAACTGGATTATAGATGACAGACAGTTGGTGTCGTAAGCCACCGCCTCTGTTCAAAGATGGCCGTTCACAGTGGACATAAATGGCTTCTTTCACTCCTCTTTCAAACCATCTGTCCTCTCTGTCTAAAATGTGAACATTGGCATCCTCGATAGAGTGACCTTTGTCCTTTATATGCAGATGGATGTTTTCCGCCACTACCTGCATTCCTAATATTTCACAGGTGGGTGGTTTAGGTGTTTAAATAGCCCTGTATTTCCTGTGATACATGTGTGCCACCCCAAATGATCACATCTTAGCCGCCTTACTGAGAACTGGCTCTGCCACTGGACCCACAGGAGGGATAATAAAAGCAAAGGGGAAGCCAATGGCCATAGTTTATAGTGAAGAATGAGAGAGAGAGACATCTCCATTATAATATTCCATTATAGTTTGTGTTATGAAATATAGATTCTTCTTTCTAGATTCTTAAAATCTGAAGGAGTGAATAAGTGTGAAGGAAATCACACTTACAGACTCAGATGTCCCTACACATAAGCATTTAAAGATGCCTGGCCATGGAGAACAGAAAACAGGAACACGTGTCAAGCTGCTCTCCTGTTCTGGAAGCCGTCCTGATAACAGCTTGTTCAGAAACAAGCCATTCACATATGTGGCACATTTCCCTGCATATGTCACTATCTGAAACCCAGACATTGAGGGATGTGGCAGATCTTAAAAGAGAAAGACAGCATAGTTATTTCTCCTAAGCTTAAACAGAGGCGCTCTGTAGGTCCTTGATGTCAGACTGCTAGGATAAGAAAACTCCCCTTAGGAAGGATGTAGCACCACCTAAGAGGGGAAACCCTGCATCACAAACCCAAGAAAGTGTGACAAAGTGCTAAAGTCTAAATATTTTCTGAAGCAAAGATATGTGAGCAAGAGTAATAATAACGGATTGGATTTATATAGCGCTTTTCAAGGCACCCAAAGCGCTTTACAATGCCATTATTCATTCACGCTCACATTCACACACTGGTGGAGGCAAGCTACAGCTGTAGCCACAGCTGCCCTGGGGCAGACTGACAGAGGCGAGGCTGCTATATCGCGCCATCGGCCCCTCTGGCCAACACCAGTAGGCGGTAGGGAAAAGTGTCTTGCCCAAGGACACAACGACCAGGACAGAGAGGTCGGGGATCAAACCGGCGATCTTCCGGTTACAGGTGCGCTTCCCAACCCCCTGAGCCACAGTCGCCTCTGTGTAGGCGTGTGCATTTATGCTAAAAAAAAAAAAAAAGCACTGATATCATTTTCTTTGAAATAGGCACTGAATTAGTGAGAATTTATTGCCCAGTTCTGGTTTTCGTTGCTATTTTAGCCTACTTTATGTTGTAGCTCATTGCCCAGTGTTTTGCTTCAGCTTCAGTTCTGCTTTATGAATATTAATAAAACTCTGAATGCATCTATTTTGTTGTAATCAATTCAATAGTTGCTAAGTTTCAGTCTAAACTAAACCAGCTGACCATCCAACAGACTGACGTTCAAAAATCAAACAAAAAAAAAATCCCTGAACAAATATAGCAAAGCTAAATAAAGAGAAGAGTCATGATATGGAAATCAAAATGTAAAATGGCAGTTGGAAAGCATATGCAAATGATTTTCTCTATTTTGTTGACCATAAAGCTATCTGCTGAACAAAGAAAGCCCAGTTCCTATGTGAGTACGTCAGACCACACAGTAAGCAGCATTACGAGCCTACCCTCCCAGTGGAGAAAAGAGTGGGTCTGAATGAAAACACTCCAAGCTGTTTGTTGTTTTTTTGTCCTGGGTCTTAAAGGAACCCGTGTGCATTCCTTTAATTTAAAGCTGTTTTCTCCTGACCTGTCTCCCTGGCTGTATAATCTCAGATAAGAAAAAAAGAGCTGAGGCCATCACTGTTTACCCATGATGTCTCCATCACAGTGGCTTATGGATTTACAGTTGCAGGCCAAAGGTTAGGTTTGCGCATGGATCTCACTGCACTGTTTATTTGGTTGCCTTGGTTACGCAGCCAGAGAGGAACCTGTCACTCTGAATGATAAACAGTAAAAAAAAAAAATGACATCCGGGTTTGTTTAGCTTTTGCAGAGAGAATAGTTACAAGCCAAACAACTGAGGAAGTGTGGAGACATTAATAAATTTGCACCGGCAGAATTATGAAATAGTTTTTGTTTGTTTCACATGCGTCACTGATATGTTGGTCTTTGTCTGTTATCTCTTTGTGTAAGCAGTTCAGTGCTGGACGTGACTGCTAGAGCGGGGCCTTCAGCTTGCCCCAAAAGTTAAGCAGATACACCATAACTGTTCCTAATCTTGCACTGAAGCTCCTGGTTTCTGTTAAATCACATTAAGCAATTTTGTCATTAAAATAGATAAAGGATTGCTTTCTATTCGATTTCTGGTGTTTTCCAAGAAAAAAAAAGGCAGAAAAAGTCAAATAATTTATCGGCAATATTTACCTCACTTGAGCACTCTTCATTCTTAACATTTAGCGTGAGAGTCTCTGATGTGTTTTGCTGCTTTTTCATGAAGTGCAGATAGATTTGATCAAGTTGATGACAGCTCTGCATGCTACTGTAAGTACAATGAAAACCTCCCAGTGAGTATTAAACCTTCTAAAACCACAGATTGACTCCAAACATCTGAAGGTCAGGCCAAAATATCTTTGTTATAAATCTACCACGATGAGCTTAGCGTCACTGATTTGGTCACACTACAAACAAGCTAGTGCTTGCCTTTGGGCAGGCCTGGGGTGCTGAGTTTGTGATTTATGTATCATATATTTCTTTATATTTCTCAACAAGCCTTCTTCTCTGGTTATGAAGTCCTCACTGATGAGAGAGCCAGCAACAAATAATTATTTCACAGTTTTCATTCCACTGTCAATTCTGAAGGAAACTTTATAGAAGATTGGGTTAAAATGGGATTTAGAAAACAATATTTTTAAAGCTGATCTGTTATATTTATTTGTAATTATATATTTTTATCTTTGAACTCTACTAGAACAGCTTTGTATGGTTGATGGCTCAAAAAAAACAACTTATTTTTCTGAAACTGGGCCTGGATCCAGCCCATCAGTTCATCTGTCTGAAACAGTTAATGTGCATCTTCTCTTAAAGCCACCATTTCTTTAAATCAAATGTCTTCTGACTGGCTGTTTCTTGCAAACAGAGGACCCGAACAGCTTCTTGGATGTGTCTTTTGTTCCGTCTCTCTCATCCTTAACTAATCGCGGCAGATGTCTGCCCCTCCCTGAGTCTCGTTCTGTCGGAGGTTTCTTCCTGTTAAACATGAGTTTTTCCCTCCCACTGTAACCAAGTACTTGCCTATAGGGCATCATCTGATTGTTGGGGTTTTCTCTCTAATATTGCAGGGTCTTTACCTTACTGTGTTATATATAAATAAAACTGAAATGAATTGAATAGATGACTGTATGAAGGATATCCACTCTTTATCAAGTAAGGTTACAAGCAGAAAAACCTCAACCCTAAGCAGTCCAAAGGCTGAAGTTTTGGCTTGCGATGACTCGAAGCTTTATTAAAAACGGGGCGACCGTGGCTCAGGGGATTGGGAAGCTCAACTGTAAGCGGTAGGTTGCCAGTTCGATCCTCTCTGCTCTCTCTGTCCTGGTCGTTGTGTCCTTGGGCAAGACACTTTACCCTGCCGCCTACTGGTGTTGGCCAGAGGGGCCGATGGCGCGATATGGCAGCCTCGCTTCTGTCAGTCTGCCCCAGGGCAGCTGTGGCTACAACTGTAGCTTGCCTCCACCAGTGTGTGAATGTGAGAGTGAATGAATAGTATAAAGCACTTTGGGTGCCTAGAAAAGCGCTAAATGCAATCCATTATTATTAAAAACATAATAGTTCCACCTTAAATGAGAGGAGTGGAATGGGACATATAAAAAACTGAAGGTCCCAAGTTTTCCCCTCTGTTGTATTGAATTGTTCATGATGGCCCATCTACAGTGTTAAAAAGCCAAATATTGTCTGTCATCATGTCAGCACCTCCCTGTAACATCACAAAGAGCAGAGGCAGGACAAAACTATCACAGTGTTGTGCACATCAGTCATGCAGCAAAGCTTCTTAACTCCAGTGAGGCTTTAAGTCCTAACAGAGGAATCATCCAAACACTTCAGCTTTGGATGACCTGCATGGGTCTAAGTCAGCTGGGTCAGGTATTAGGTAATCTATCAACATCTCGAGGTAAACGTCCACCCTTTCCCCTATTCTTTAGCACATCCTCTCAGATGGAAGTACTATCCCCAAGGGAGCCGCTTGTAGCAATGGCTAAAAGACAGGAAGTGCCACAGTCTGTTCCTTTGCTCTGTATGGGCTAGACAAGACTTGCTGCTGGTTTTCAACAAGTGCTCCGGGGCAACCCAAAAAAGCTGTTCCCAGATCGACAGCTTACCAGTGAATTACAGGAGTGTGTGGTGAAAACATTTATTAAATATCAGCACTTTGCTGCTCTTTGTGTAACAACGTCAAAGGAGTGCAAGAGAACCCCAGAAAACCAGGTGCTTTCCAAAGACCTTACAGAAAGACACGAAAAAGCAAATAAAATTCTTAAGACGTCATGCCGCAAGGAGTACAGGGATCTGCTATTTTCTAAATCTTAATTTAATCATTAGGCTCTAAGCTATTTCCTTGATCCAAATCTCCAAAAACAGCCCCACTCAGACAGCCAGTGCATGCCAGAGAGTTTTGGCAGTGGCATGTCAAGCAGCAGTAATGCAGCTCAGTGCTGAGTCTACAGAGTTCTCCATCACAGCTGGCTTATTTGGCCTCCGATTACTGTGATATGACCAAAAAAGGGCTTTCACTGCTCACTGCTGCTCGGAATCCAGCCTTTATCTCTTACGCACACGGGGGTGCAAGATGTTGCCAAAGGTGAACATGGGATCCCTGGAAAGTATGACAAATGGGACAGCTCAGGTCATTAACACTGGCTGCTTGAATTCCAGCACATGGACCTTGAAATGCAACTCAGGAAGTGGTGTGATCTTTCGGGCATCTTAAACACAGATAGTAATTAGTAACTAATCTAACTGATATAGTGCTGGAATGTGGGGGGGACGTTAAAAGACTCATTTTATCTGTCCTGGGAAACATTCACCAGAATGGATGGCCTTGACATGACAGCTGCAGTAGACATCAGTAACACATAAAAACTTTATGCTCAGCTCAGTCCCGTCTCTGATCTTTTTCTCTGTAAACACCCAGGGTTATTGCACGGTTCACAAAGGTCTTAGTATGAGCAGTAATGACTTCAAATGAGTGTGAGAGAGTGAAGGAAACAAACTGAAATTACAGCAGGCAGCTTGATCACCGCCTCTTAAGGAGCATCAAACTTCTGGTCTTGGCTCAGATGCAGGGCTCTTACGTAAGCGGGGAAAAGAGCACTCTGATCTTCCTGAGTATTTTGTGCTTCTGGACACACAAGTGATTGAGGCTATGTAAGGGAGACTCCTGCAGTGATCTTATTTGAAAGACATCTTACTTTTTATTTTTTCTTTCGGTCAAACTAACACATAAATGTGACCCTAAAATGTTTCGTCCTGACTTCACCTAATCTGGCGTGCTGCTGGAGATTGGCCGATCTCTGCACACAAACACTTCATCATTCTCCTCTGTATTCGGCTTAGAATGGCTAAGTTCACAGCAAACCATCCTTATAAGAGCAGAAATGGAGTCCAGTTGAGCGGTGCATCCCACTGGGAGAGAATCAAAGGAATAACTTCCTATTTAGTTTCCTACTGACGCAAAATGTGAAACAGATATGACTTTTCTGCTTGCTGGCTTCATGAACACTGGCATTAACTTTCTGACCTGTTTTAAACTATCACAAACCCCAAAAACAGAGCCAGAAGGAAGAGTCATGAAAAAAGGGATGATTAGCCTTAGCTTTCTTTGTAAAAATTTGGCACATCCGCATTTTCCTGACAGGATCTCGATTTCTTTTCTGATCCTTTTCCACCTTATAGCTACAAACGTTAAAGTTTTAAGTGAAATTCTGCATCTCAAAACCTCTATGTTGGCATTTTGGTTATTAAATGTTTGTTTGGGGCCAGAAGTGACCATATTTGTGTGGAAGAGTAGAGTTATTAGCTGAGACTAGCAAGCTTGGTTAGCAAGCTGCATTCATAAACTGTATGAGTCCATCACAAAAGTGCTGAGTTTGGCTTTACGTGAGACTGACAAAGTTGGAGTGTGAAATTTTAGAAAGGCTCAGTTTTCATCTAAAAATTCTTGTATCGTCAACTAGCCTAAAAAGACACATCTTATGTAAGGTTATATATAGTTATGCCGGGTTATATATAATTTCCATGGTAAGCAAAACTCCACCAACATCTTAACCATGCTAACTATGACTCAGTGTATGTGTGTGTATGTGCCTTGCTTAATCTAATTTAGTAAGGATGCTTTTTTAACAGAATTCTTATGACATAACTTTTTACCAGATACAAACTAATTCAATTGCTCGTGAGCTTAAAACAGCTCAACAGAAGCGATGATTGTTTGTTTTTTTTTCTGTGCACCATGTTTCAAATATCAAAAATAGCTTGGTTTCAATTGAGAATATAGAGTTTTCCCCAGGACATTAATTTTGCATCACCTTAGTGAGGGTTATAGAGTTTAACTTAGACCTGATATCATGAGGTTATTACCATGTCAACCTTTTTACAATCACTTCATCTGTGAATAGGATTATTGTCAAGAGATTTATTCTAAATGACACTTCTTCAGCTGAGAGTCTAAGAGTGAAGAGACACACACTGTAGATCTTTACTTGCAAGGGCGGTCACAGAACGCTCACAACAGAGTGGGGGCCCTGTGATCAGCGCTCTGTTCTTGCACTTGTCTTTATTTATATGCAAAAATAATACAACAGTGAATACGTCTATTCATAGGCAGAGGAAAGTTAGTGCGTAGGGAGTGAAGATAAGAGTGGTTTAGGTGTATGCGTGTGTGTTGTGAGATTCAGAAGGATTCAGCCTCTCTTCTTGTTAGGGAGCGTCAGATAAGAGTGTCCAGCTCTTCCTCTTCCTGGCAGGAGTGAAATAATAACAGCTTATTCAGCTGTGAGAAAGAATTTATAAAACAGTCCTGTAGTGGACAACAGTTTAAGTCATCAAAAGGTCATCATACAGTATTCTATCATATGCAAACTTATATCATTAAAAGCTTATACTGACTACTAAGTACAATTTTCCATTGACAATTATCCTGAAAACATTTCTTTGCATTCAGCCACTCCTTCTATAATAAAGCCCTAATACCCCAAATTGGCACTCATAGCTTTCTCTTATCCTGTGAACTGTCAAGACAAAAAGACATTTGTCTTAGCTCAATCTCACAGGACCTCCCCCACCCTCCAACAGACAATCCATCAAATCTCAGAGACAGACAGACAGATAATAACAAACAAACTTTCAGCTGAGATCTGAGCCCTAAGAAAAGTCTGTAAGTCAGTAAATAAGGGATATCGAAGAAAATAAAACCCTAAAGATTCAGATTGTGAGTAGTTCATTTTTACTCAGTGATAATAAAAATGGCTTCACTGATGCGCATCTCCCTCGAGCAGGGTTTCAGTTTGTCATCTACTGAAGCGTTAACAAGAAAGTTTGTGAAATTTCTACACAGAGATGATGTCAGCTTGTATAACTCAACGCCTTCCTCCCAGTTACATCACCGTATCATAATCAAACAAGATTCTCTTAACCAGAGGGATTTAAATGGTATGTGTGATGTAATTATAAACATAGCAGTGGCCTCACCAGCTGCAAAAATATTAAAACAACTTCAGTTTTTTTTTCTTTTTTCTTAGCTGTAAGGGCGTTGCGGGTTTCTTTTAGGGCGCTCAGGAATGGGTGGTATTAGATATGGAAATGTGCGCTAAATAAACTCAAGTACCTTTATCTTTGTCTTTGCTCCGAGTAGAATATGAATCTAACTGACATTTCCGTGAGCCGGACCTCTGGGAAACCTCATGATGTCTGTTTGCTTGCCAAGACTGGGCTGAAAAAAAAGAAGCAGAGGAAAAGGAGGGGAGTGGACAGGAGGAAGGCCGAGAAAGTGTTGAGATTAGGGAAGATATAATTATTGTACCTACTAATTAAAATGACTCAGCGCCATCGTTAAATCTTTCACTTGAACTGCTTGATGTGGCACGCGATGAAAAGGCAAACAGTTTGTATCTCTGCAGGGATTCACTGTAAGGATACAGCCAACACTACAGCACAGTGTCCTGTTAGAGCATATGGAAATCACACAGTGGCATAGCCTGTTTTAAAGGAACAGTTCTGACAAATGTGTTTGCATTTTTTCAGGGAGTTAGATGCAAAGATTTGACATCAATAGTTACTGGGAAACCATCCAACACACACCCAGTTCCACATTTTTGGTATCGTCTCCTGATCGGATTGCTTTGTGCTAGGCTGATTTACTAGAAACTCACAAAATCCCAAAACAATGAAGCTCTTGTTTTGAGCAGGCAGCAACCTCTGCGACTGAAAGGTGAACCCATCGTATAAGTCTTAGGTTAAGATGCCCAATTTCAAGAATCAAATGAAAATATTTTAAGCCTGATCTAAAATAAAAAATTTTTTTAAAAAGACTAGAAAAATTTTGGTCTCTAATTAATTTATTGCTTCATGACCCACTGCACTGTACTCACCTGCTTAAATTCTATACAGGCCCTTTCATATACTTGCACTGTGTATGAATAATTTACTGCTATGCTAAGCAAAGCGAGTATAAGCATGAAGTGTGGCAAACACCCGCAGGTGCTGCTGTCAAAGTTATATACAGATTATTAAATGGCAATTTCAAACAAAAATTCAGAAATATTAAAAAGTATTTTTTAGCACGACTTCTAGCAAACTACGTGCAGCACTTTCATGTAGTGGAATCACTGCTACAAGGCCTAAAGTTATGTATAATTAAGGTTGTGGGGGGGTTAGGTTAATGAGGACGTTCAGACAGGACGGGGTCACGTTGAGATCAGCACAGCTTTGAATTTGGAAGAAAAAAAAAGTCAGCTGACAGTCAATCAATGTGGAAATGTTTGCTCATTTGCATTATCTCAAACTCTGATTGAATGAACAGTCACACACTCACATGACAAAATGTGAGGATTTGCAGGTAGTTACGTACTACAACAATGACCACATTTCCTATTATGTTGTGTTTTCCTGCCCACCTTTTATACCAGATTTAGCTTAGCTTGCAGGCTGCGTGCTAAGCTAAACCAGTTATCTTATAGTTATAATTTTAGAGCTAAAAAACAAGCATAAGATTGTGACACAGTTTTGCTAAACTCAGACCAGTTTTTGACAGTATAATATTCAAACAATCAAATATTTCAAGTGGCTACTCAGGCTTGATCCAAAGAGCCGAGCAATGATGCAACCACAAAGAAATATCTTGCAAGACTTCCAATGTTTGTTTTCTTAACTACTTCTCAAAACTGCCTCAGAAAAATGTAGTTTATTGAACATTTTCCAAAGCATAAACTGCAAATAAACACCGCACTATTTTGCCTCAAACCATGTTCTGGTAAACATCTCAGTTACGAGGGGGAAAACACCCATTTCACAAGACTGGGGGTATGACCTGTCCAGTCAGACAGTGAAATCACCCCCCTTTGTGTGTGAATGGGTGAATGACTGAATGTAGTGTAAAGCGCTTTGGGGTCCTTAGGAACTAAGTAAAGCGCTATACAAATACAGGCCATTTACCATTTACCCTTTAATGGTGTTGGCGACTTTAGACCGTGGCAGTGATGTTGTGTGGACTGAGATCGATCACCGAGTTCTTGTAAACCGCATGGAGTTTTATTACGAGTTTAATCATTTACCAATGTGTTACAAGTGACTATTTACAGACAGTGACATCTTCAGGTTAAAAGGTTGTAAAAAACAAACAGTAAAAAAACCCTAAATAAGTTTTTTTGATTTGTTTTTTTGCAAATTTTGAAATTTCAGGAAACAAAAAAGTACGATTTTAGCCGGTCACATATTGACGCCTTGTTTACCCACATGAACACATGATTTAAAGTACATCTCTGTGTTAGACATTCAAATACAGGCTCATCTCCGCCCACTGTGCAGGTGCCAAATCATTACCTTCATCATTCTGTTTGTGGTCCTGTCAGAGCTTGCAGGAACTCATTTTCCTATATTTACAACCTTACAGTTTATGGCTGTAAAACTAATGAGGGTCTGATTCTGTTATTGTTATGTGGTGATAAATCAGTTGGCTTTGTTTGCTCATTCTGTGCTTAAGAGAATAAATCCTCTCTATGTGAGGCTCTGTTTCTCCCTGCGTTATGTAACGCCGACAGGGGGACTTCCGTGAGGGTTTCACACGCTCATGCTTCAGCAGCTACCTGTCATAATAATCTGGGACACCAGTTTTAAAACTCTTAGTGTATACACACATACAAATCCCACCATTACACAAGACGTTATGTCAGTCTAACTTAAGGCCTGGCAATAAAAGCTCTCCAGGGTCAGACTTAATTGTTTTAATTTCAGTTTGACTCCCATAAATCAAGTAAAACAAAGATAGCACTGTATCCTTCTAACCAAACTTTAATACCGAAATGTTCAATAAATTCTTCAGAACAATTTAGCTGGTTCATTTTGTTCCGAATACGCTGTAAAAGAGACGTACACAATAGTTCTTTCTCTGCTCAGTGCAGCCTGGCTTGCCTTAAGGGGGTTATGTGGTTGGCTGAATCTGAAATTCTAAAAGGCCTTCGGTTTACATTCAGTAAGGAGTCTTTTGGAGCTCAGTGTCTTCATGCTGAGGAATCCGAGAGGTCACTCTGCCAGGAACCACACAGAGGTCTTACTCAGATCAAGCCAGGTTTCCCTCCAGAGAAATAATCATACGGCATCTGCAGCCGAGGCTGGATGTGACGCCCTGTTAAGTGTTCATGTTCATTTAGGCCGTGACCCAGAAAAATATGTGAAGAGCGGATCTGTGAGAGTAATTATGAGGGAAAACGCACAGGGCCAATACTGGAAGCAGTGTGTGTTTTTTATGCAGGAGATCAAAGTTGTGTGATGTCAGAGAGCTGCTACTAATTATTCTTCCTCCTCCAACCTTCAGCTCAGCTGCATGCTCAAAATTAGGTTTGATTATCTCTGACTGTGGGATGCTTGAAAGATTATATCATGCATTAATTTTCCTCGTGCAAATGAGGACGTCATCGTGAGATCTGATTTTTTTGTTTTTGTTTTTAAGTTTCCACATGAAATATAATGAAAGTACCTTTAAGTGCATGATAAACTCAAGAGGCGGCGATATAACCAGAGTGATTATTGTTTATTTTGTAACGAGGTTTTAATTGTTATTTTAATTAGAATTTTTACTGTAATACTACTATTATAGGCTATTTACACTAATAGCCTTGTGCATAACCTAAAATGATACTGAACACCACACACCAGTTGTTCCAATGGCTAAACACCCACACTAGTTACAATTCCAGAAAAACCACTCGTTATTGGCCGTATTATCCATTTTTCTATCATGTGACAATAAAGCAATAATGTTTTTTTCATTAAAGAAAATTTTCAAACATTGTCTGTAATCTGAAATCAATATCACCATATTTGTCTGCTTTCCAGCTATCCACAAAATCTGCATGAAGTCCAATGATTACTCTTCCTCTTCTTTCATTTCACAGTTTCACTAACTTTTGCCATTTCTTTTTAAATACTGTAAAATCTTCAACAATCAGTTGCTATTTTTGTCTTCCTCGAGTCATTTGCTAGAGGTTTCTAGCAGCTAGCACAAAGTCACAATAAGATATACAAAGCTGCAATGAAAACCTTGCTTTGGTCCTTAGCGGATCACCTCAGGAGATGCCAACTTGTCTGCAAACTGCTCACTAAGCAATAGTGAAAACTGTGAAGCGTGGAATGCAGCACACAGAGATTGTTGATAAAAGCTGTGCCCTTTGCAGACCAACAGTTTGCAGTGGTAAGGCTCAGTTTTTACTTTCTCCATTTCTCCAAGTTTCAGCTCAGAGAGTAAACAGCGTTTGCAGTTTGCATGAAAGATACTGACGTGTCTGCAAACAACCAAACGAATCACAGAGAGGTTTATGGCGTAGCAAAAACCAGAACCACGAGCTGAAAGGTGGTAAAACACTAAAAAGTGAGGACATGAACTGCAGAGTCAGACATTATTATAGAGTAATAAATGATATTAGTATTAGACAAGCCTATGTATGCATCCTACACAATAGTGAAGCTACTATTGCAGGAGGACAGCTGCTCTTTTATTGACATAACCTCTAAACATCTAGTACACTTCAACACATCATTATTTTATTATTAACACAGTTTCAACATCAGGCATAATACACTCAATCTCATTGTGTAACATCTGTGAGCATCTAAATATAGGCAAGTTGATGAAGTTCAAAGGTTTGTTATGAGTGTCAATTAGGAGGTGATGACTGACACGTCAATAAAAAAAATTAATGTGTAGTCATCTCCCCGAGCTTCATCTCAAACTGAGTCCACAGCTCCAACACACGCCTCTGCTGAAATTCAGCTCTGGAAAATGAGCACTGGGGAAAAAATGACAGTCAAAACCACTCTGGGAAATTTTCCACAGAAAAGTAGACACATTGCCTCCGTACACACTCAAATACGCACACGTACCCATTTCAACTATTCGTCGCACAGTGATTTATGTTTTCCAAGCTAAAAATTAAATAAAGACAGTGGACACACTGTGCCACATGTTAGACAAATTAAAATGTCTTTCTATCCCTCCTCATACTCCACAAAGTCTTCGAACTATGACTACTGAAGATGCTAACTAAAGCTTCCAGAACTGAAAGAAAAACTCAGTATTTAACTGTATGACAAAACATTATCAACAGAAGCATTTTATAGACATTAACTTACAGAAGATGAGGAATGCTCCTGTAGAAACTGTAGCTACAAATAAAATTAAGGAATTGGTTCTAAAAAAAAAAGATCCTGCACAAATGAATGTGTTGAGATTTCTAAATGATGACAAATGTAGTTTTTATAAGACTGAGCAGGAAAGAATCATTCATTTATTCAGTGGTTACACATAACATTTTGGAAAGAACTCAAGAATTCTGCATTGTGCAAAAATAAACACATTATTAATACTGAAGGGAGAAATGGAATCAGTCACTCTGAAAGCAAAGAAAACTGTGTGTGCACTATGATTAACCTTTTTTTGTTTTATTAAGGAAATGTGCTCAAAAATGGGACCTTACAGGGCAGCTTTAATGTCTTTTTGTTTCTTTCCCAAGTAGCTGGACGTTCCACAGGATCTTAATTCAGTCATTGTCAACCAACCTGGGATAGGCCCCCTGGGGTGGTTGAAATAATGTTTATATATATACATATATATACATATATATATACACACACATATAGATAGACACATATATATCAAATCTTTGATATGTGCAACTAAAATATCTCAGCAATCATCATATTTGTCTAAACTTTAGACTATACAGTTTTATTTTTCTGCTCGGACATTTGAGCAGAAAAATGTTCTAGAAATGTGCTGATTCGAAACGGCATGACCCTATTTGATATCTTAAAAGTTTGGCAGTGGAAGATCTGAGAGGGCAAGTTGGGATATAAAGTGATAAACTTTCAGAAGTGTAAGCTGCTCCAAGAGCATTTAGACTTCTGTATACAAGTAAGAGCACTCGTATCCAGAAGTCTAAATATAGGATGGAAAAATGGAAAAATCCTATTCTGCTAAAACTAGAGTAATGTGCTCGCTATTATTTGTTTAGTCATGTAGTTGTGTGTAACGTGGCAGTTCTGAATAAGCTGCACCAGAAATACTGTTACAGTAATTCAGCCTTCTAGAAATAAATACAAGAACAAACTCACTGCGATTCAGAAAGACTGCCTTGGTAGTGAAATTAAAGTGGTGTTCAACCCTTAAGTCACTATGTAAAATATCTCTAAGACTCCTAACTTGTGGTTTTACCCCGTTAGCTAATTTTCCTAACTCATAAATGAGCAGTTTATGTTTGGGTTTTAGACCAAGCAGAAGACTCCCAGAAAACTGAAACTGTCCATATGGACACTACATTTTCAGTGGGAGAAATTTCTCCCACTCGTGAATCCTTATTGGATTATTGAGCACGCATGCCTCAGATATATTTCCATTCCGTGTTCCTAACATTTTACAAAGTTTGTGGTCATCTCCTGGTTAATGTCAGATAAACAGAGAGTTAGAGAAGTCAGTAGTCTTTGTCTACTGTGGCTACAGAGTCATATAGCTCTGCTACTATGGCAACAGATATTATGCTGTCCGATAAAGTAACAGACCAAAACAACTGCTCTGTGCAATACCACAGGAAGTGTCTCGACTGACACCTGATCTCCACAGGTGAAGAAGAATTTCCTGTCAGTGACATATGATCTGAACCACTCAAACGGAACAGTAAGACCTGCTCCAAGCAGTCAGAGAGGATCGTATGATTAGTTGTAGCAAGTAAAACGAGGACAACAACCTTAGTCCATCATAAGTTATGGTTATATATTTCTTTTCAAAAAGTTGTAAATGAGCATAATTTCATGTTTATGATAATTTCATGTCCATTTCAGAGTGCTCTCTCTCAAGCCTTAAATATCTCATTCACTAAAATGTCAAAAGAGAAAAATAACGTATTTCCTCTCCCGTCTGTCTGGCACTGACAACCAACCACACATTTTTTTCTTTGCTCAAGCGTTGCCATGGCATTTGGAAACAAACGGGAAGTACTGTACATGAATGGCATGACTGCGGTCCTAAAAGCCATCCATTAACTGGGTGAAAAATGAATCTCTTTCGCAGTACGAGTATCATGTCACTTCCTTTTGTTGCCAGCTCATGACAGGCTTAGTGTTTGATTAGCCAAACAGAAGCTGTAATATCCTGGAAGGAGGGAGACATTTGTTTCTGGGTGGTACATGAATGAAAACTACATGTAACTGACAGCATTTCAGGTCCAGCAGCCAATGCTGGAATGTACGGGGGTGTTACTGTCGTCAAAACAGTGATCGAACTGTTGTGGAGTTACCAAGACTCCCAGGCTTCGGTTTTGATGAACAGCGGTAAAAAATCCTGCAAAAGAGTAATAAAACCCTCCTTCTCTCTCATGACCTCTTCTTTCATGTTCAACCTCATGTTCATGTACATTTTAGTCCTCTATAAACACCGTTTTGTGTTCTAAGACATATTTGTATGTACACAGACGACACCCTGTCCCTCTGAAGCTGTACCAAATAGATAATGGTCAGGTTGTAGGCAAAACAAAGCATTTATTCAACCTGCTGGAAGTGGCAGCAGATGTGCTGCAACGACACAGGAAACAGTGGTGTGACCGATCTATTAATAGAGAAACAAATCCAACAACCTTTCCGACAATAGCAGCTGTATTCACTGACCCCACCTGACTTGAGACATTAGACATGCATCATTCGTTCTTTTCTAGAACAACAGAAACTGTTACAAATGTGATAACTATAGCATTAACGTATCTTGAGCATCTTTAAACACTGGACTGTGCAGATATTTCCCCAGAAAACTATTGGAGAGAAGTAACGACCACATTTATGAAACTCGTGTAGAGAAGATAAAAACAGAAGTCCAGACAGAAACAAACTAAATTAAAGCTGCAAGCAGCGTTATGAGGGCCCTCGCACCCCCGGCGCATCGAGCCACGCCCAACACCTAAAACCAGCACGTCCGATCTGACGTCACATTGATGGAATTTATGCATTTAACCATCAGCTAACATTTCATCTCATTCAAGCATGATTATAGTCGTCCCACTAGGTGGCGCTCTAACCATTAATGACAAATGGCATAACAAACATTTCCCAGCTCGAGTCTCATCATGCCTGCGACCTTTGGGAGAGATTGGACATTGTGTTTTTGAGCGACAGCAGATTACTGGTTTTTGGCAAGTGATTGCAACTCCACGTGCCGCCATGACCACCCCGTTTCCCTGAACGTAAAAAGCTTCGCAATTTAACATCACAACGGTCTTTAGATTCCACACACTGGAGATCGCGTCAATCTGATGAAATCCCTTGGAGGAGTTCGTCAAAGTACGATGCCTGAAAAGAGGGGAAAATGTCCCAAAAATTACACATTAATTTTAAAATGGCTGACTTCCTGTTGGATTTGGGATATTGCTCCAAGAGACTTTTTTGCACATCTTGATAACGTACATAACCTTACCAGGTTTCACACTCTTAGATGAAACACAGAGCAGGGGCTGATGTTTTGAAATTTTGTAGGGGGCGCTGTGGAGCCATTTTGCGCTATTCCAGGAAAATGATCACATAACAAGAAAGCCTTCATCACATTGGAGGTGTGCGCCAAATTTCAAGACTTTTTAAACTTTCCAAGCCCCTCAAAAGCCACTTCATTGTTCATCACCGCGTTGCCACCAGGGTGCGCCGTTCAGTTTAAAGTCACAATTTTCTCACTGAAGCATCATGAGGGACTGATGGTGATATTCACCGCTTTTGAGGTGGCCACGATGAACCTGTGAAAATCAGTACATCAAAATGAAAGACATGACATTTCCTGTTGCCACTAGGTGGCGCTCTGCATATTCCTGACAATGGGCACATCAATCTGCTCAGGGCGGGTCTGACATCATGCCTGTAAAGTCTGGTACTGATCAGACTGGATTTCATTGAGTTATACTAATTTGTTTCTTCATGGCAAGACATCAAAGTTCGCCATGCTGTTGGGGTCACACCCTTTCGCGAAAAGTCACAGTTTTCACTGTAACCCAAGACCAACTGCTTAAGGCTTTCCTGGAGAAATTTGAGGCTGCAGATGTCACCCATCACAATACTGTACCCCGAAGTGTAAAACATGACATTTCCTGTTCCCACTAGGTGGCGCTCTCCCTGATGTCAAATATGGCAGTTGAAATACGTTCAGGGGTGGAGCCTTATCATATGTGTGCTCTTTGGTCCAGATCGGACAATGTATGACAGAATGAGAGGCAATAAGATTTTCATAGCGAGTCATCGAAATTCGCCATGGCTCCACGGCCTCACCGTATCCCGAAAACTCAAAAGCTCCGCAATTTAACATGGCCCGGGTGTGTAGGTGACACTGACCAAAGATGAAGGTTATGAAATCAAACCCCAGGAGGAGTTCGCAAAAGCTCGAGGCATGGAAATGGCAAAATTTGAGCCAAAATGTCATCTTCACTTCTAAATTGCGGACTTCCTGTTGGGTTTGCGTCAATGGTCACGCTGACTTTTTTGTTCGTCTTGGCATGATACACATGTGTGCCAGATTTCATAAATGTAGCTCAAACGATGTGTTCGTAGGGCTGCATTTAACAACGCATAGGTGGCGCTCTAGAGCCATTTCCCAATGCTCATATGTATAACCATTAAAATACGAAATTTTTCACCAGACCTGATGCGTGTGCAAAATTTCATGAGTTTTTGAGCATGTTAAAGCCCTCAAAAAGGCAATTCATTTCGATGAAAAATAATAATAATAATAATCATAATCATAATAATAATAATCATAATAAACAGAGCAGATACAATAGGGACTTCGCACTCTCAGTGCTCGGGCCCTAACTATGGCTGAAAATGGAAGCAAGGAACGAAAACACTTTGACTCAGCAGCAGCATTTTCTTTGCCTACACTGCTCCCTAGTGAACTTTAGGTGGAAATCTTTGAGAGTATAAAAGTCACATTATAGACGCACACACCGATCATGCATGACATTGCAGCCACCGGCCTAATTTTGGTCCTGGTTCCCCTTTTGCTGCTGTCATTGAGGCATGGACCCCAGTAGACCTCTGTGCTACACATCAATTAAAAGCTTGTCTGTATAGAAATGTCTTCAGCTGTTTTTTAAAAGATTCAGTGGAGTCTGTTCAGCATAAAGGCAGTAGAAGAGAATTCCACAGCTTTGGTGCCACTGCCTGAAAGCCAGATCACCATGCGTTTTGAACCTAGTACGTGGAGTCAACAGCAACCTCTGACCTGAAGACCTAAGCATGAGGTTTCAGCAGGTCAGAGATATACTGGGGAGCTTCACCATGTAAGAGTTAAAACTAAAATTTTAAAATGAAACCTAAAATTTACTGGCAACCAATGAAGGCCACAGCCATCGGGGAATACTGTTTCCGTAAAAGGGTGTAGATGGTCTGCAACAATTATTAGGTAGGTAGTAAGTGGTGGTACGAGTGAAAGTTGCATCAACATGGATGGCAGGACCCAAGCCAAACATTTCCCTAATAATTACTCAGAACATCACACTGTCTCTACCAATTCAGTTCAATTCAATTTCTTTTTATATAGCACCAAATCACAACAACAGTTGCCTTATATTCTAAGGTAGACCCTACTATAACACCTACAGAGAAAAACCCAACAATCAGATGACCCGCTATGAGCAAGCACTTTGGCGACAGTGGGAAGGAAAAACTCCCTTTTAACAGGAAGAAACCTCCAGCAGAACCACGCTCAGGGAGGGGCGGGGCCATCTGCTGCGACCGGGTTATTCCCGTGGTGCATCCTGGTGCCAGGTGTTCCCAATGTTAGTGGCACACATGCACCCAGCTATCCACATGATATTCCAGAAAACTTGATTCATCATATCAGGCCACCTTTTTCCATCGCTCTCTGGTTCAGTTTTGATGCTCACGTGCCCATTAGTCATGCTTTCAGTGGTGGACAGGGGTCAGCATCGACACCCTGACTTGTCTACAGCTATGCAACCCCATTATTAAACAGGCACAATGTCAGTTTGTGACTGAATTGTAGACAGGAGAATTTTTGCAGCTTTTATTTGTAAGAGTTTTCCTTAAATGAGTCACGCAAATGTGAATTACAAGGTCGGTGGCACATAATTTAGAGCAAAAAACACCATAAAAATCATGTCTTATGACTGTTGTGGTTTTGATAGTTGCTACTACAAGTGTTAATTTTAGGAGGTGGAGATGTTATCAGAACGGGTATGTAATCGGCACTTTGGGTGGATAAGAACTCAACAGGATGTAGTTTTTATCACCGTAGTTTGGTGTTCACAGTTCAGCTGTGCGTTTAACAGGCTGATGTTAAGAATTTGAAATATATCAGTGAGTTATGGCATACATAAAATAAATACATAATCTGCACCACTTTATTATATTGATTTTTTTTATGGATGGTAACTGCGAATTATGGATTGAGCTTAGTGTATTCTATTGTAAAGGGGCAGTAAACACAGCATTGAAGCAGTATTTGGAGAATTGGAACAGATACTTCTGGGTCACTTCTCTCAAGCAAAATGGATTACTGGACTCTACAATACTCGTTTACTGATATTCCACACTGGAAATACAGCTGTGATATTATCTGTGTCTCTGTGCAGGTATGTTATATGGCCCAGACTCAAAGATGGTTTCCAGTTCATACTGGACAGTGTGCTGTAGTTCTGTAATTTATATGATTGTGATGCAGCTGAATAGTTGTTCTAGTTTCTATCTCTCTGTGCTGCCAACTCTGCCACATACTGTGGCAGAGTTGGCTTGCTGAGGCTGGGGTGATTGTTGGCCTATTCTGTACAGAGCGGTGGGTCTGGGAGGATAACCGCTGCTCCCTGTTGAAGTTGTCAGCGTGTGGACTTGTGATTTGTGGCACGGCTGGCCCTGTTCTTGAACTGTGTGTTTTATCCCTTTGCAAGTGGGATGCTGGACTGTTTTATTCCTCAACTTTTATGTGACAAATATTGTAGCTGGGATTGTTTCCCACTGATCTTAGTAATGTGACTAATAAATTACATTGTAGAATTTTTATTGGTTGTCATTTTTTTCTGAGACTGTCGGTCAGACCTAGAATCTGTGTGTTACGACAGCCTTCATGGCTTGTCCACACCCATGAGTTTAGAATTTGAACCAAAAAACAAAACCATGGGTGGCATTAGCTCCTGGTTTTCTATGTGGTAAGAAGACATGCAACACTGGAGAATAAAATCCCCTTCCACATTACGCCTTGTGGTCAGGCACAACACTTAACTTCAATATTTCATAATGAAACAGCACAACACGCCGTCAACCAAATAAACAAATATATAAAATGTTTGCTTTGGTCACAAATATCACAATTATGGTTTCTAGTATTTCTTGTAAGGGACCTATAAAATATCACGAATCTTTTCCTTTTTTCTTTCATTCACTCAGCTGAGACAGCCTGCTGGTGCTTCTGCAGAACCATGCATGGATCAAGGCAAGTACAAGACTGGAACAATGGTTTCTGCTGTTGTTTGCATTGCAGACTAATTCAGCTCCCAACCCTAACCCATAATGCACATGAGATAAGAGACTATTAAAATAAAACAGGAAGCCTAAACACTGAGATGGAGACTCAGACACAAACCTGACAGAGCAAAGTAAACACAAACACAAAAACTGACTAAACATGGGAGACCTAACACAAACAGAGAGTAGGCACAGGGAACATAGGAGGAAAGGAAAAACCTGAGAATAACTAACAAAGAAAAAACTGAATATTAAATCAGAACGAAAACGACCTTATTGCAATGTCTGACTTCAACCACAAGAGGGAGGAAGAGACTTTCTTACAAAACAGCTGCAAAGGATAAACTACATTTCAGTTCAGATCAATTCACGTTTATTTATATAGCGCCAAACCACAGCATCAGTTGCCTCGAGGCACTTTATATTATAAGGTAAAGACCCTACAATAACACAGAGAACACCCCAACAATCACACAGCCCTCTATGAGCAAGCACTTGGCGACAATGGGAAGGAAAAACCTTTAACAGGAAGAAACTTCACATTTTAATTAGCCCTATTTTTTTTGAAAATCCCAGTTCAAAGATGTTTTATAAACAATTATTAGCATGGTTTTTAAAAAACATGTTGGCCCTGGTGCATTTAGTTGTTTTGCCCTACACTGAGTTGCACACTCAGTGTTCCTCAATCAATACCAATGGGAAAAGTTCCTCACACCACACATCACACATGTGAATTTACAAAATTCATCTTAATCACCTCAACATGAAGCTGTTTTGGAGTGACGTGGGTTAACCAAAATGGATGTAAGGAATTTATTACTTACTCATCCTCTGAAGGAAAAGGGTGACCACATACGCCAGTCATCTTGTGCAAGCCTATTGAAAGTTAGCCTTCAAAAATCAGGGAAACCACAGTCAGCTGGGACTTTTGCATGATACCAAGATATTCAGTGCTTGTTGAACCGCATCGCACAAGTCATGAAGATGGTTCGGGGGGTATGGGATCCTGCACAGTTAGACGGCAGACTTTTAAATTCTTGGGCAATTTGTCTGCCACAGTACTCTTTGTTTTCACTAGAACAACCATCCCCACGTTTTCCTAGTTTCATTTCTGTTTCCCATGTTGTGGCCAAACCCCTGGAGGCACAGCATTAACACATCCCAGGCTCTCATCTCCCAAAATAGAAATGCCATTGTAACTTCTTTTTTATTTAATTTTTTTATTATTAAAAGAAGAAGACTTAATCATCATTCATTTCCCCTCAGATTTGGGATTTGATTTATATCTTTGTATTACAGGGACATATTTCTCAGCTACATCTGAGGAATTTGAGGGGATAGTTGGGTGCTGTGGAACTTTTGGTATGTGTTCCAGATATGCTTTGAAGTTAGGATTTTGCGTTTTGATGACCTACCATCATAGTTGGATTTAATCTGAGCACATTAGTGGGATGCTCGAGGCTCATCATCCAGGAAATCTTGAGCATTTGGGCTTTTTTGTGCCTGGAAATCTCTTTATTCATCTGAAGCGGGAAAAAATGGAAACCGATATTGGATTCATATATTGGATTGGGTCCTCTATCACTTTTAATTAAATAATTATTCCCAAAATTCCTAGTTTTTACTATGGCAGCTGAATTGACGTTAATATAACCATGATTAAACTTCTGTCTTCTTTTGTGTTTCCAAGTTCAAGATGAATGAGTGAGAGTCCGGAGCTGACAGGCTGTTTTTGAGGAACCTGACGATAAACTCCATGACCCCAAATAAGCAGAAGACAATGATGGATGTATTTTTTTTAGGCAAAAAAGCAGAAACACTTAAACACCTGATAAACTGTGGCTCCAGCCTACTCTGCTGTACGTCTTTCTTTTAAAATGCGTTGATATCAGACCGCCTCCCCAACCTGCCTACATGTGCATGTTGCCAGAAAAGAGGCTGTGCGACTGCTGATGAGATCACACCACTGTGCGGTTGAATGTGTGTATTTGTGTGTGGTGGGTCTTATTACCACAAAAGCTTCAGCGGTTTTGTGAACTCATACTTGAAATTCATATTCTGGAATTGAAAAAAAGGCCCATTCTTGGAAGAAAAAAGAAAAAGACCCACCCCTGTCTGATTCATTCTTAACTGAGTAATGTCATAGCAGTTTTTCTAGTTTTCTAGAAAAGTAACTAGAAAAACTGAGGACTGCGACAAACACGGTCTAAATGTGTGGTGGTGGTGTGAGTCTGGGGTCTATCAGAAAATGGCTTTCCTCTGGGGTCATGGGCTGGGTCAGTCATTTGTAGCCATACTGGGAAAAAAACCCACAAAAAACTAGGTATATTTTGTAAATCTTGGTCACGCTATGTTTCAAATGAAGGATTACCTATGCTTTGAAACTGTCATTCAAAGACTTGTGAATGACAAGTCTTTAGCCAATGACTGTGTAGCTTCACAATTCGATCCACCCCACCCTGTCATATTCAGTTTTTTGCAGCCAATATGGTGACAAAGTACTCAAGACTTCAAATCCAGACTTCAGTAATCAACAGTGATGTCACTGTAGCTGTGCAATATATGTATATAAAATGCATAGATAACTATATATATATATATATATATTTTTTAAGCCAGTGACCCTCCTGACAGCTGCAGTCTGAACTATTTAATCTTTTTATAAGAGGCCACTTTGTAGAGGCGCTCCTGTTGTCTCTAAGCCCACTGATTTATGCAGCCCAGACAAGAGAATGCAGCACTGGGCATGATTTTCTATCTGCAGGACCAGCCACAAACTATGAACATGTCACTTTTCCATCCTGGCTTTCCTTTTTGTTTCCTCTCCATCTTTTCCATGATGACTAAGCTAGGCGTCTTTCAAACTCAGACACTCTCTTTCCGGCTTTTGTATTTGCTGTGTGCTCATTGTCAAATTTGACGTCAATTACAGAGATGAAGGCAAATCTTTCTGACCTTGCAACATGAGCAAAAGTTAAAATGCAAAGCTCGCCTAAGCTAAAGTCTTCAGTTTTGCACAGTTTCTCTGTCTGGTTTCTGTAGGCTTCGTTTTCATTTCATTCCTGTTCATGAGCCTGCGGTGTTAACTTGGCACAAGAGGGCAGCCAAGGTGTGAAACGTTCATCCTGCCTAGCTTGATCCCATTATTCTCTCTTGTGCTGATTGTCTAACTTTTGTCCTAAACCTATTTAAACCCTCTTTAGTTTTACCCAAAACACTTGGTGAGAATTAAGTATGATTTAAAGGATAAGGCTGGCAGCACTGTACAGTTTTCATATTGTCAGCAAATCCAAGAAAAGGCTAAAACCAACAATTCCCTATGTCTCTTAATACCTGCCTACTAATGGTTCTTATAAAAGATGGAAGCCATTTTTCATTTTTCTACAAGTACATAATTTTTTAATGCTCAGTAATTGTTCTGAAAACAGCAGGGCGCTGTAGTTTTCAGCAAATAAGAAGAATAAGGAGAAACTATTTTTAGGGGGATGTAGGTTAGTTTTGGCAGGGACATTAACATTTCTTTGTAACAGCAAAGGGACTGGAACTTATATAGGGCTAATCTATCATTACACTTCTTCCCTTAACCAATATTCAATCAGGTCAGACAAAGCTGTTTACTATTAACTTGGATCGAGAGAAACTCTTCACAGCTACAGCTAATTTATTGATTGACCATAACACACACAACAGATGTTCAAAAGGTAGTTTTATTGCTGGCTTTGACTTGTAGTGGGTTTTGATGCTGATATGAAAACTAAAAGGATGCTACCCTGCAATTCTGCAATTGGGCCAGAGTTATCTAATAAACACTTTTGCGAAGTGGTTGTAAAAAACAAATAAATTGATAAACAAACCTATTAAAAAGTGCTAGGAAAAGACCCAAAACATTCACTTTGCAGTCCAGATAAATTCAGGCTTTATCTGGACTGCTTCTGGGACTTGCATGACAGTTACTGGCAAATGCTTTGTGTGCCAGATGTGGCCCAGAAGTCATGACCTTGGCTTAACCTGCGTAACAGGCTAGATGTGGCCCAACTGCTATAACACACCTGAGATTCTCCCATGTAAGATGGACTTGTGGCTGAGCTGAGGCAGAAATACCCTGACGAAACCAGTCAAGTCCAGTTGTGGACCAAAAATAAAAATAAAATAAAAAACTACAAATATGGACTACACTTTGTCCAAACACAAAGTGGGGGTGATCTGAATTGGGCCCAAGTGCCTGTAAGTGACGTTGCGATAGTCTTCCTTTGATTTCAGTGGTGTGGTGTGGATGTCTGGATGGGATCTAAAAGCTTAACCAGTGCACACACCCTTGGCACCGACGTCCTTGGTTAGCCTGTGGCCTGACTAACATGTTATTGCTGTGTACATTTATCATACACACACAGTGTAGCTGTGGAACAGTCCAGGACTGACCCACAAAAACAGATTCTTGAAGAGGCCAGGGAGAGGGCGAGAGAAAACCATTTAGCACAAGAGAATGATCGTGTACACACTTCTATTTCACAACTTCCAGAAAAACAACCTACTGGAGATGACGAACGTCATCAACTTTAACGTTTCAGTAAACACTGTGATGTCCAAGAAGCCTTCGGGTAGTATCATACGTGACATCATCACAACTGTGGCTATTTCTGTACTCCTTTGTTTCTTCAGCTTTTGTTTCCTCACATTACAATCCCTTCTTTTTCTTGCTGCCTCTCTGTGGAGTCGGTTGATCATGTCTTTCTCAACTCTTCTCGAAGATAGTAGCGAGCTCAGTCATCCTATCACTCCGTCTGTCCCCTCCTTAACAAACCTCCATCCAGAAATCTGTCATTTATCCTAATCACCGATCCAGACTGAGAGTGATTCCCGCCAAGTATACTTACAAGTGCCAAGTATTCTGCAGTGGATGGCGGCCATGTTTTTGCCAGAAAGCCCGGGCTTTCGGCTTCTTTTAGTACCATATTTTCTCTAATCAGATGATTATTTTTGTGGCGGTGGGGGTGTGGGGGCTTTTAAATTAGCCGTAAATAATGGCTCATTCTGAAAACTACTGTGTCCTTCCCCATATTTTCCAGATGCAAAACTAGCCGGACCTCACTTGATTAGAAGGAGTTAATTTCACGGCATGTAAAACCAGGAGGGGGCTTGTTGTAAACACTGTCTACAGCCTGAGCTCATGTCTGAAACATTGCCTTGAAAGACATACATAAAGAGGAGGGGTACGAAGTACGAAAGGGTTGGGGTCAACTGGAAGGGGGCCTAATCCACAAGGCTTGGGAGAGGCAGAAATGGAGGAGGGATGGATCAGTCGTAGGGAACAGGAAGGGAGGAAAGGAAGGACACCTGGTAGGTTTGTCTCAGCCAAAGTACCTCCAACTAAAAAAAAATGGCTCACCAGTGGTTTTAGTGTGAAGAGAGAGGCAAGGGAGACAATGAAAGAAAGAAGAAAACAAAATGAGAGGAACGGGGGGTGGGAGGAGGGGGTGTAAAAGAGTCATTACAAAGTTGGGAGGAGCGAAGGGGCTTTTGGAGGAGCATCAAGAATTTGCCTTTTAAGGGGCACTGTCTCACTCTTCCAAGCCTTGCGTAGCAGCCAAAAAGGGAGAAGAAATAAACAACAGCAAAGAGACTGTGAGGAAAAAAGAAATACGAGGAATTCTGAGATCTTTCACACACCAGCCACATTAAAAAGGCACAGGAGCACATTGTGCTTGGAGTTTTCTTCTTTATCCATAACTTGTGCAGTAAATGGGGAGAGTGCAACACATGACTGTTTTTGTTACTACAATTATAAGATGTTCGTTAAACTCGTCACCTACAGGGAATTATTAAGTCACTGTTTTCAGGAAAGGACGCCACACGTATACACTCAATGCATTTGTGTGTGTGCGTGTGTGTGTGTGTGTGTGTGTGTGTGTGTGTGTGTGTGTGTGTGTGTGTGTGTGTGTGTGTGTGTGTGTGTGTGTGTGTGTGTGTGTATACGTGCAAAACAGGAAGTTTGTGAGCCACAGCTTTCTTGGGAGACTGTGTTCCCAAAGAATATGAGTGAGTGATTTGTCAAGGGAAACAAAAGCCAAGATAAATATAATTTAGTAAAAAACACGTCCACCTGCTTTTGTGAGAGCCAGTTTGAAGTTTCGACAATCTGATTGGCTAAATACTATAAAGTTCAAACCTTCTGGCCAGGTCACATTTTTCACACTGAAGGCGTGTTGGAGAGTCCAAACGTGTTTGTAAAGTTATAATTAAGGTTCAGGGTAGGGTAAAAGTAAGGCCTTAGCCGTGATGCTTAAACAACTTGGGAATATATTCATGTCTGTGTGTGTATTGGTCCCTTCCCCCTATACACAGAGGGGAGCAGGTAGTCACTGTAGGGGGAAACCACAGACAGCAACCTTTAGCCAAAGTGATGATCTCAGGATGGTTGTTAAGGTAGGTGAAGAAAAACAGGCAAAGATGCAGAGATTTATCTATATTAGGTTATTAATATGAGTAAGATGATGGCATAATGTATCTGACATCCCTTCATTTAGTTGGTTTGGATTATGTAGGAAAAGCAATGTTGCCTCACAGTTTCAACAGACAGGGTGCTGCATCATAAACAAGGAAAGGCTCAGTCTAACAAATGCTAAGAGCACTCTGAATCACTACATTGCACAGCAGCATCCTAACAGCTGCCCTCACTGTCGAGGGTTTTTTCTTACTTGTTTTCTGGACAATACCAACAATGTGCTGCACGGGCTAAGGAGAGTCTGTCTGTATCTGGGAGCAGGAAACAGAGGGAGCTAAGAAGGAGAGATGGGTGGGGGTAAGAACAGAGAGGTAATTGTATATGTAAGAGTGAGGCAACCCTGGCAGAAGAGGTAGAAGAAGGAGGAATGGGAGTAAGAAGGAAGGGAGAGACGTGTTCTTGGGATGGGAGGACTGCAAAACAACAAGAGGGAAAAAAAACAAGAGGAAAGAAAAGGCAGAAGGAAAAAACAGAGGAGCTTCACAAGATGGGAAGATGAAACATTGAGTGTTCATATCTGAACAGGGATCAAGAGTGAGAGCACAGAGCAGAGGGATGTGAAGCGTGTGATCGAGTGGCACAAAGAAAAAGGGTGAAAAGTTGGGGGCCTAGGTGTGCTCAAGAAAGTTGGGTGGTTGCAACTGTGTGTGGGAAACAAAGAGGAGCAGTGAGAAGGGGCGGAGGCAGGAAAAATGGGGAGTCCACATGTGACTGCAGCAGGACACAGTTGGAGAGAGAGGTGTTTTTAAAGTGAGCAGAAAGGGGCAGAGTGTATCCTTCCCTCTGTCCCCGGAGTAGGGCTGATCAAGAGCCAGGAAAAGGGGAAGGGCCTCCGTCTCCTCCTCTCCAGCTGACAAAAACAGCTGCCCAGTAACCCAGGGAGCCTGGAGCCTGTTTAGAGGACGAGGGGACGAGGACACGGAGGGAAAGTGGAGGAGGTGGAGGGACAGAAGGAAGAGAGAGTGAGAGGAGGTGAAAAACGACACCGAGTCCAGGACCCTGTCCACCTATATGGGTTGCGTCCTGAGTTCGGACTGGTGCGGGGAGGAAGAGGTGCAACCGGTGCCAGTGGTCAGAAACTCATCTCTGAAAAGGAGCCTGGAGAGGAGTGAGAGTGGCAGGATGAGAATTACAAAGGTCAGTGTGGTGATGTTCATGAAACTGTACATAAATCTCTGTGAGCATGCCCATCCTAGACCATATACAAGACATCAGGTGTCACAGTGCAGAGATTTCTGACTACGACGGCTTGGTTCTAGTCTGTTTCTTATTCCCCCACCATGGTCTAGACTAAAACGTCTTATTACTTCAATATTTATTGGAGACAAATATCCATGACCATCTGAGGATGAATCTTAACGTCCTTAGGGATGACAGAATCTTTCCTCCAGCGCTACCATCAGGTTTAGTTTTTAAGTTAGTTTTAGCTTTTAATGTCAGAGTGCCATGTGATACAGATGTTATAGTGCCAAGTTTTTACTTATCCACTAAAGTATCCCAACAAATGTTGCTAAATATTGGTCTCCACTTTGGCCCAGACTAAAATATATCATATATTAAATATTGGACTAATTTAAATTTGCAAGACACTGGTCCAGACTAAAATATGTTATTCTTTTAAGGATGACTCCTAACATCCCTGAAAAATGACAGGCCCTCTCCTCCTCTAAACAGGTTCTGTAATCATTTTGATTAGCCCCTTACTTTTCAGTAGGAGGGCATTTATGAGCAAAAACCTGCTAATAATATAGCAGCCTACCTCAGCTATTTGCTGAACCTTTGCTAATGAGAAAATATTAAACTGCCTATAGTGACAGGTTCACATTACACCTGCTAAACATCAGCATACTGTCATTTCACCATGCACTAGTATGGGGCATGTTGAAGCTGCATGCTGCACATGCAGCTTTAGTGCAGACACATAGAACCATGGCCTCTTTACCTTTTTTAAACACACATGACATGTTTTTCTGATCACAGAAACAACAAAACCGCATAAAATCATCATTATTTTAGTATGCTGATTTAATAATTTTAGTATCCTACTGCAATTAATTCCCTCTCAGAACAGCACAAGGGCTCTTCACTTGTTATACTTTTAAAACCCACTGGCAAGCAGAAGGGTCAAAGGTCAATGTGAACTGCAATGTTAGTGTTTCACCACAGTGAAATGTTTGTTGGAGTTGAGTCACAGACACGTGCTGATCCAAAGATAGGAAAAGTGGCTGTTTATATTGGTTCCCTACAAGGAGTCTCTCTGTATGTGTGTGTGTGACTTGTCTTAAAAGATGATGAGGATGACACTGGCATCTTCAAGCTGTGCAGCAACAATAGCACTGTTGTGATAGCCTGCACTGCTAGGGAGTTACCATCATGTAAACAGAGGCAGGCTAGCTGGTTGTAAGGGGGGATCTTAAAGGGCCACTGAGTAGCTTGATCTCTGATCACTAGTTCATATCATACTGGGGTTCGTGCAGATTCAAACATTTGTTTACAGTGTCCAAGTTTGCTTGGTTGCATGCATCTACCCCCCCCCCTGTTTTGCATGTGTGCATGTGTGTACAAGCTTTTGGTCCCAGTGGCTCCATATCACATGCTGAGCAGCGTGGGAATGTGGAGCCCTCTGGACTACGTCATCCTGCTGTGACTGACCCCACTGCATGGGTGTGGGAACAAGCTAGATCCCAATTATCCAAGGAGTAGGAGGATGTAGTTGCCTTATCTATTTTTATGGTCTATTTTTTTATATATAAACTTGTTTTTCACTTCTTGGGGACTTTCAGATTTGAACTAGCATCCATGTGACGGGTACTGCAGTCCAGATGCAACTATGTGTGAGAGCCTGACGAATATAAATGAGGTTTTAATGCCTTTATACTCTGGCAAGAATCACACATATACATTCCTAAGCAAACCCATGCCAAGTACTTACTGGAAACACTTAGCAACAAAAAATATTATGGTCCACATGTAGTTCTCAGATTCTCATTCACTTGTGCTGAGAATGCTCCAAAAATACTCAACAGAGCCAAATTGGCCTCCTCGTCCAGCGATTATTGGACAGTTGCAGGTCTTGGGAGTAGCTCAGCGTCAATAAACAACATTCTAAAGATGATTTGTTGAACTAAACAACTCCTGGCAGCGAGAGTCAGCAGTACATGTGGTTCTCTTTAGAAAAAAAGCAAAGCAGCAAGCACTGTTGTTGTGTGATGATCCTGAGCAGCATGATTTCCATATGATAAAATTACCTTTCTGAGTTGTCTCATTTTGTGTTGTGATTGCAAGCTAGAGCTTACTGGTGCTGAAAGTTAAATGTCTTATTATCTTGGCAGGTGCCTTTACAAAGATGTGTTTAATTTACCCACATGCACAGCCAAGGGACAGAGCCTGGGAGTCATTAATGAAATCAGTTGGGAGTTAAATCTAATATGACATGTACTCTGTGTCAGCTTCCTTTGGGGGGGAAAGCAGGGTTTCTTTGAGCCACGTTAGCAGCATGAATACAAAGATTACCAACAGTCTGTCAGCTACTTTGGCCCACAGTGAAATATTTCAGTTTGGTGCATTCAGATGACATATCATATTACTTCCTCTTGCAATACAATAGCCAATGCACAGGCATCAGTTATCACATATATTTTACATATACTGGCAATTTAGTAGTATTCTTTAATTCTTGATTCATGATACATCATAAAGTTGCTTTATTGTGAAATTTCTGTTATTGAGGACAATATTATCACAGAATTGTTTCTTTAGTTAGTCTATGATTCCTACCCTTCATTTCAGTACCTTTTGGAGGGATTCAAGTGAACCTCATTGTCAATATTCATGGTTCCTCGAGGGTGATTCCTAATGACTCTTGGTGGTCCTCTGACTTTTCCCCTAGCTACACCAGCAGGCCAAGTTTCCCACTGATGTAGCCAAATATCGTTTTAAGTTCTGAGTGAAACCAAGCAGACACAAATACTCAGGAAGTAACTGTAATGACAGTGAAGTATCCATGTTCACAGGGTCCTGTGTTCCCCAGTTCAGTATTTACCCTCCTAAACACAACAATTTCATATTAGGTCAAAACAAAGCTGAGGAACATGTTGTTCAGGTTCCACTTATACGACATAAATCACAGAACCTTCAGAATGTAGGAATGATTTTTCACATAATTCAGTTCTATTTAATGTTAGGTAAATAAATATATATTTTTGGACAGAGACAACTTTTTTTTCAAATTTCTGTTCTGTACAATACTACAATGAATTTTAAATGAAACGACTCAGATGCAGTTGAGGAGCAGACTTTCAGCTTTAATTAGGTGGGTTGAACAAAACAATTGCATGACAATGTGAGGAACGAAAGCATTTTAACATAATCCCTTCATTTCAGGGGCTCAAAAGTAATTGGACAAATAAAATAACTGAAAATAAATTCTTCATTTCTAATACTTGTTTGAAAACCCTTTATTTGCAATGACAGCCTTATTTCTTGAACTCATGGACATCACCAGATCCTTTGTTTCCTCCTTTTTAATGCTCTGCTGTTTGTTTGTGGGCCTTTCTGTCTGAGGTTTAGTCTTAAACAAGTGAAATGCATGCTTGGGATAAGATCAGGCGACTGAGTTGGCCATTCATGAATATTCCACTGCTTTGCTTTAATAAATTCCTTGGTTACATTGGCTGTATGCTTTGGGTCATTGCCTATCTGTATTATGAAATGCCCCCCAATCAATCTGAGTGTATTTAGCTGGATTTGAGCAGACAGTATCTCTCTGAACACCTCATAATTCATTTGGCTGCTTCTGGCTGTTGTGAAGGAGTTTCTCTTCACCATGGAAATGATTCTGCGATCATCCACCACTGTTATCTTCAGGTCTTTTTCCGTTGTTGAAGATCAGTGCTTTCTCAGGATGTACCAAACTGTATATTTTAACACTCCTAATATTGTAGCAGTTTCTCGAATGGTTTTTTTTCTGTTTTTGCAGCTTAACAATGCTTTGCTTCACCTGCATGGAGAGCTCCTTTTACCGCATGTTGTATATTCACAGCAATATCTTCCAAATGCAAGCACCACACATGAAATCAACTCCAGGCCTTTTACCTGCTTAATTCATAAGACATAACAAAGGAATTGCCCACACCTGCCCATGAAATAGCTTTTGAGTCAGTTGTCCAATTACCTTTGGTCCCTTTAAAAAGAAGGTGGAACATGTAAAGGAGCTGAAACCCCAAAACCCTTCATCCAATTTAAATGTGGATACCCTCAAATGAAAGCTGAGAATCTACACATTGTGTCCATGTCCATGTTAAACAGCCAGAAGGTAAAAACCCTATAATAGCAGAGAGAAAACCTCAATAATCAGATGACACCCCCACGAGCAAGCACTCAGTGAGATCCATCCATTTTCTCCCGCTTATCCTATTCAGGATTCTGGGAAGTCTTGAGCCTATCCCAGCTGCAATAGCACAAAGGTGGGGGCAGACTGGACAGGTTGCCAGTCTGTCACAGGGCTAACATAGAGAGACAGACAGCCGTTCATACCTACAGCTAATTTAGAATCACCAATTAACTTAACCACTAACTGCATGTCTTTGGACTGTGGGAGGAAACCAGAGTACCTAGAGAGAACCCACACAGACATACGGAGAATATGCAAACTCCACACAAAAAGACCCTGGATTAAAACCCAGGACTTTCATGTTGTGAGGCAACAGCCCTAACCACCACACCACTGTGTGCTGAAGTCTCTGCCTCCATTCTGCTGTTAAATATCCTAAGAACCACGAGTAAGCCAGCAGTCTGAGAGTGAAAGGCTCTTTTGGGGTGATATGGTACTATGAGGTCTTTAAGATTGGGCCCGATTATTTGAGCCCTAATATGTGAGGTAAAGGAGTTTAAATTTAATTCTGCATTTATAACGGAGTAAATGAAGAGAAGCCAATATGGGAGAAATATGCTCTCTCTTTGTAGTGCCTGTCAGTACTCTCATTACAGCAATCTGGATCAACTGAAGGCCTTTCAGGGAGTTTTTAGGACACCATGATAGTAATAATGAATTACAATGTTCCAGTCTAGAAGTAATAAATGCATGAACTAGTTTTTCAGCATCATACTGAAACAGGATGTTTCTAATTTTAGAGATCCTGCGCAAATGCAAGAAAGTAGTTGTATATACTTGTTTAATATCTGCACTGAAGGACATATCCTGGTCAAAAATAACTCTAAGATTCCTCACAGTGTTACTGAAGGCTAAGGTAAAGCCATCCAAAGTAAGTATCTATTTATACACCAATTCTTTTTTTAGGTACAATAAACTCAGTTTTATCTAAATTAAGAAGCAGGAAGTCAGAGGCCATCCAGGCCTTTATGTCTTTAAGACCCTCCTGCAGTTTAATAATAGCATCATCTGGCTTCATGGATAGATTAAGCTGAGTATCATCTGCATAGCACTAAAAATTCATGCTATTCCTTCTAATGATAGTTCTTAGGGGAAATATGTTTAATGTATATAGAATTGGTCCCAGCACTAAACCCTGTGGAACTCCACAAATAACCTTGGAGTTAACAAATGGAGTCTATTCAATAGATATGATTCAAACCACTGCAGCACACTCCACTGTTAGATTATTTACCTGCATATAATCAGTTAGCTATTTTAAAATTACACTTTCACAATGTTTGAAACAAAAGGAAGATTGAAGACTGGTCTGTAATTAGCTAAGACAGCTTGGTTGACGGCTTTTTCTCCCCCTGATGGGACAGAGTATGTAATCTGTTCTGCTTGTTTGTGTATTTGTTAGCAGTCTAGCATCAACAGGTTTCAAGATATACCATGTTCACAGCTTGCGATGATTTAATTTTGGTGAAAAATGGGCCAAGGTCGAAATTATAAGGAAGGAGATTCAGAGGGAGTCGTGCTCTCTGAGTGCTCTTGTTAAGTAATGGTTAAATTACTAGAATTTGACTTGCCAAAACTGAAATGTGAACAGCCTGTACAACAAATCAAGCTATATTATTCATTAGATAATATTTAAAATGATACAAACTACACCAACAACACAAACTGTGGCGTCTCTAATAAGCTGAGATAAGGCCCAGCAGACTGTGATGAGATACAGCTAAGGTATCTAAGGTATTTAAGGTTTAACCAAATCAAATTGGATGAATTAAGAGTGAAAAAATCAGCCAATGTACAATTGTTCTTAAGAGGCAAGCTATCCAAAAAGAGCGAAACGTGGGAGTCTAAGGGTACTGATACACTTTTGGAGACAGCCTCAGGTGTTTGATTGACTTTTTCCCCCCAAGTTTTTCTCACCTGTGACTGATTTCCCAGTCAGTCCTATGTTCAGTTCTTGTAGTTTATTTCGTCATTCCCTGTGTCCTTGTTGGACCCTCTGTTTGAGCTATTGTTTCCGTCGCACATTTTATTGCGGTATCTTGGTTTCAGCTTTTTTATTAAATAAACCATTTTTTTCATTCAGTTTCTCTGTATGCGTTTGGGTCCTCTTATGGATTCTTAACCGAAGTACTCCATCTGACATGTAACAAAAAGTAGCTTTTTGAAATGGTGCAACTCAACCCACAAGGTCAAATGAAGTGTATCAAATGAAGAAAGAAGTTCATATTGTGCAACTACAGAGGGGCAATGGTGTAAATATGAAACTGCCTATTTTGGAAGATTGTAAAAACAATCAGATGTAACCGTCGCAGTTGCGATTGAGTAATTTAATTTGTTTTTTTCAGCCAGACTGGGGGAAGGGGGTCAACTTCTGAGAAAAAAATAAATGCAATCACACTATTTTTATTTTTGTGTGTGTTGTTGGCTGTTGAAGTACTGTATATATAAACCTGGCATTGCAACAACACTTTTATATGTATTTGTGTAGCTTCCCTATAATTTCTCATGAGCAACAAAGTTTAGATTGGCCATGACCAATACAGAGGCTGTGAGCCACAGGCATTCACTACAAACACACACCCAACAGGGGAAGGAACAATGACTGGTTAGGGTTAAATATAGACACCCCCAATAACCAGAATAGAATGGAAAAGAATAGAGGAGACATAGAATTGTCACACTCCTGCCTTTAAGGAAAAAGGTAAGTTCCTGTGTAAAGTCCGGGCTCAGGGGGTGGCTGTCGTAGACTAGATTCCTGTGGCTTGCAAACAATGATCTGTCCCAAACTCTGCGCAGGCTTTGAGGAATGCCTTTTTGTGTGTATGTGTGTGTGTGTGTTTGCGCGTAGTGGTCATGCAGATGAAAGCTGATGGAGGGAAAAGGGGAAAGACATAAACCATTTCCTGCCTCAGTAAGTCTGCAACAAATCCCAACACCACCCTTTAAAGAAACACCTCCCAGCAAAGTATGCACAAAATATTTTCTTAGCTTCCACACAAAAATGTTGATGCCCGACTCTTGGGTAAGTTCCACAAATGTCTAAGCAGCTCTGGCTGACAGAGAGGATTTTATTGAATTCATCGACACAATAAATGCAAACACGTGCTCGTTCGAGTCTTCGGGATCTCTGTGTCTCGCTCTTTAGCTCCTTCAACAGCTGCACCTTATCAACCCTTGGCTTAGCGCTGTCTTACACAATCCATCGTCTTGCCACACGGCCCCCTTTTTCTAGCCTCCTCCTCCCTTCATTTCCTCTTGCCTGGGCTCCCCCGTTTGTCTCGTTTACCTCCGAGTATGATCAAGCCTCTGAAATTCTGTCCTTCTGCAGGTCAAACAAACGCGTGCAGCACCTTGCATTAAAAGCTTGGCGATTTGTTTGAGTGTTTGCCAGAAATGTTGGAATTCACCTCTTCTGTTTCATCCCCCTCTTTTCTCCTCTCCATCTTTCCCCCCCAACATGACCCTCCCCCCCACTTTGCTCGACCCCTCATTCCAATCCCAAGCACCAGTTTCCTGTCTCTCATGATCCCTTGACATTTTGTTAGTCTACCTTTTTTCACCTCACTGCTTTGTTCTTCACCTCTTATTCCATCTCCTTTCCCTCCTCACCTCCCTCCAAAGAGAGGGAGCTGAAAATCTATCAAATATTTCAACTTTGCAAGAACCCCCCCTAAAAAAATCAGTCCTCACTTTCTATTATGAAATTCTTGGAATATGAGCTAATAGAATTGGCCGCACAACTGCACGTGCTGTTTAGTTGGTGATTGTGTAGGTAGGTGGGTGACTGGAGGGGTTGTAGCACATGTCATGACTCACAGTTGGATTCTACACTGATTGGTAGGGATATACTGCACAGCCTTAATACCTGAATGTCAATCTAACACATATGGAAGCGACTACAGGACTGAGGCAGCGGGCAGAAATAATGCTGTTTGGATTTGCAGTCTCAGGCAGGAGAATATTATGGGTTACAGTTTAGGGCAGAGAGGAATCCACATATAAGAATATATGGGCACGTATGGCGTGTAATCCATAAAGTTGGTTGTTTTCCTGTTTTAAATAGATTTAGAACCACACAAAACCAGACTTGGGTCTCCTTTTGAGGTTTAATACAAAAAACAAACCAAAAACAACAAAAAGAAAACACACAAAGAGAAAGAAAGCTTGAATAAGAAGTTCAAATACTGAAAAAAAAACAAACCACCCTGTGTTTTCTCAGCTGCAGAGACGTTATGTTCAGAAAAGAGAACAAAGTGATACCTGGAAAAGAAGCTGGTTCCACCTGCTGTATTTCTTTTGTTTGGGCACTAGGTGCCGCTACTAACACACGAGTCACTGTTTAGCAGCTGAGTCAATGCTGGTGTGCAGGGAGGTTTAGTGTCTGGGCACAGGGGTGCTGACCACAGACTCATCTCAAGTCAAGAAAGAAACTTTTAAACAGTAGGCTGGGTTGGATTTGTTTTTAGAAAGAAAAAAAGAAGATCGTTTTGCACAATGCATATCCACGTGTTTACATAGCAAAGAAAGGTCAAACTGGCGAAATGCTGATCTCGTGTGTATTTATTGTTAAAATAACCCTCAGGATATGAAAAGGTTGACAGCACAACCACAACTTTAGATCCAAGTAAAGTGCAGGAAAACTTGCCAGTTATTAAGCTGGAAGAGCTAAAATACTTTAACAAAGAGCCAAGGCTTGCAAGAATACTGCTGCAACACTCGCGTATGTGTCAGAAATACTGAATTAGATTTAAACCCTTTCAACTGCACACATTTACAACCATACCGATGTGAACTGTGTGCAGATGATATTCATTTTTGTTTCCATTTATGTTCTGCTTGTTTACATGCTTGTTATTAATCAAACGTATTAATGCCTTAATAATCAGTAAATATACACTATTTTATAAAATAAACAGCTTTAATTGTAATTTGCGGTCTGGATTAAACACCTCGATCACACCAGAGCTTCTAATGGAAATATGAATATGCTTAATTCAGCCAATCGGGAGTTAGGATCTTTACGCTCCCCTCCAGAAACCGACCAATCAGCGGTTGTTAAAAATTCCAGTAATAGTACTCCACACATGCTTTTCCCCGCTTTGCAGCTCCACCCCGCAGTTCCAGCTCTGGAGAGGGTGGACCGGAGTAAAGAAAACAAGTTATCTCATAGTCCCAGGCCATGTTATTGATGGCCTTCCTGAGAATGAGGGGCAGCCTTTAAGCCTGCGGATATGATTAGCGGGAAAATGAGCAAGGTAAGAGGAGAAAGTCTACTAAAGCCCTGGTAAGAAAGTTTCGAGGGTCTGATCTTGTCTGTCTTGGCTCATCGATGTCTTGATGATTTAATAGTCAGTATCTGCAGTGTAAGTGTGCGCGGAGGAGTTTTGGGTGGGTGTATGATGCTGGGTTTTCATGCACATGTGTTGGCTGAGCAGTTGCGCACTTTTGACAATTTGACTGGCTTAGATGTAAAATTACGTTAACTTCAGTCTGTGCTGTAGACTGTTTTATTTTTATTTATTTATTTATTTATTAGAAAGTCGGTAACTAATAAGTTTATGGGATTCATTAAGAGTTTCAATACACCTTTGACATACCTATCTGCGCGTGCTCTCTGACAGTCACATGTTCGCTAATGTTTTTAGCTACTATTGTCACCATTGAAGTTTCAGTGATTTCGGGGACTTTGTGCTTTTCTCAGGGAAGTTTCTCGTTGTGTCGCACTTCATTAAACTGACATAAAATGGTCTTGAATAGGGTCATGTGATGCATTTAGCCCCCCCTCCAAACACACACACACACACACACACACACACACACACACAGCCCCACTGTTTCTGCGTCAGCGCCAGCCAGGAATTACTAATGTCGCAGAAGGGGGGGGAGAAAAAGTGCTCACGAGCGCGTGTGCGCGTGCCAAGTTTGGACGATTATGAGCTGATTGGATTTTTAATTTTTTAATTTAATATATGGTAGGTCAAGTGTCACTGGGACAGTGTTGATACATTTTATTACACACACACACACACACACACACGCACACACACACACACACACACACACACACACACTATTACCTTTACTTTTGACGTTAAATCAAACTTGTAAAATGACCGCCGCTCTTTTGACAACACAGTGATTGGGGTAGCACATTTGATCGTTTATTTAGCTGAAGTAAGCACTTATATAGCACGATTTATATTGTACTTGTACTGCATTTTTATATGATTTTGTATACACATTCATAATTAGGAATTAGGACTCAATGCTCAATACTCATAGATTTAGTACCGATGGTTTCCAGTTCCATCCACAATCTGTAGAACATAAAGCTGACTTTCTCTATAACTCCCTTACCAGTGCAACTAGTTGGCTATTGTTGCGGCAAGACTGCCACCCTTGCTGGCCCGGTGTTTTGAAAGTGTCCACCTCTGAGAAATGGGGACTGTACTACTACAGCAGCTCCAAAGAAATGACACTGTCTGCACTGTAGAAGCTCCAGGTGTACTGTCCTAGGGTTAGCAATATCTAACTCATAGGATTCCTGATATTCTGTGAACATTTTTTATCAGTCTGCACACATAAATAGCTGGGGAATACCTGATCTTGAGTATACGTGAAGCTTTTTTAAAGCAATGTAAATTTTCGTTTCATTTGAAAAGCGCTGAATGCTGTCTCATACTTTCCCAACTTTCTTTGGGTAAACAGGACAAACCTGAAACAACACAATTCCAAAAAACAAAAAAATTGGTTTAAGTGTTGTTGTTGTCATTTTGGTTAAAAAAAACTAGCTTGAGCTTGTGCTGTTTTCTTCAGCCTGTGTTTTTCAGTGTCAGCTCCCTGTTTGATGTGTGCCCCACACACCCAATGCATGTCCCACCAGTGTGGACATGCAATTTTGATTGTGTGGTTTTCCAGCTGCAGAGTTATACTGTCCTGTTCAACCTTATGCGCCGTCGAGTTTTGAAGTTAGGTTTACTTGCTAAACGTGAACTAGTAAAAGAATTTGAGGAAAGCACATAGATTTTATTAAAAATGAATTCCCAGTGTATTCCCAGCTGTGTCAACATAAATTGGCCAAGGACAACAGCTGGAAATGCAACTGGGACCTTGTGCCTGACTTTCCTTTTGCTTGTTTTTCTTCACAAAATGACTGTTTTACAATGATTTCTATCCAGTGGAATATACCGTCTTTAATTTAATAAAAACTCCTTAAATCACTCAGGCGAATACAATTTGCTGCTTTCAGTCTTGTGGCAATGAGCCAGTGCGGAGCCTATGCATGTGTGTTTGCAGGGATGCTGTGAACAAAAATCTGTCACACAGGCTTCATCGTGCACACTCAAAAGCACGGTATAGTGTGCACGCAGGTGATTGATGATTGTTCATACAATTAGCGTTGGCTCCACATCGTGATTCCTGCTTGTCAGAGTTCCTATCTTCCTTTGCAACATGAGGGAAACAGCCACGCATTAATAACAAGATAACATTGTGCGACCTTTCCTTTGGTCATTTTTCTCCTGTGTGAACTATATTCGGTGCAGATGAGTGGAAGTTGGGCTGCATTTTGATCAGTTCAGAGAGGAAGCTGGTGATTTAAAAAAAAAAAAAAAAGAAGAAGGTTCCAGCATTCTGGAAAAACTTGAGTAGCCTGTTCAAATAACTGTTCCGATGTAAGCATCTAAGCCGGCTGCTCTAGTGGAGATGTTCAGTGACCAGCAGTACAGTGCTGTGGTTGTTTTCAGTGTACAGCTGCTATACTATATTTATAATTACTGGGTGTAACTGAGAAGCTTGAAGGCCCAGGAATGACACATTCTGTGTGCTTGTGACACCTCCTGACCACTGCCAAGTCAAGAGGTTGAAACAGAAGCTGGTTCACGTTCCCCTGGATATAAAGGCGCAGTAACAGTTAGTCACTCACACCTGGAAAATTCTTCACAGTAAACACAGGATGAATCTAAGTGACTCCTTTATACTCTAGCAGATGTTGCAAAAGGGATTCTTAAACACGTGTCAGATCTGGAACTACGGCAACATACTTCACATCACTTAATTTCACACACTGGCTGAGGCCACATCGCAGTACAAGGGTAACATTTTTATTTAGCAAATGCAACAAAGGGTGTTGGTGGCTTTGCTGCAATAAGACCTTTCTGTGTATGTGTGTACGTTTGCAGCAAGAGTTCCACAAGGGAACGGAAGTGTATCATGGCAGCATGCTGACCTCACCTCTGGAACAGGGAGTCACTCTGTTCCCTCCACTGCCTGTCCCACCCTTCGGACACATGCATGCACACACGCGCTTATTATAACACATACAGGCTTTGATGCCAACAAATAAGAAGCAGGAACTCAGATACCCATGAGATGTTCTCAGTGGAGGGTGGGATTTAAGTGTACAGTTGGTCACAAACCCACCATTGAGCCGTGTGATCTAGTGCATAAAATCAACATAGTGTAATTACTAGATGCTCACAATTGAACAAGTTTGGGTTGTTGGGTTTTGTAAGGTAAACCCATAATCTGATAGACCATAAAGAGAGGTACAGTCCATCCAGAAAGCTTTACTTGTTTCACATTTTGTCATGTTACAGCCTTATTCCAAAATGGATTGCATTTGTTTTTCACCTCAAAAAATACCCCCTCAAAAAGTTGGCTTGAAATTCTTGCAAATTTATTGAAAATGAAAAGAAAAAAATAACATGCAAATAAGTAATCACAACGTTTGCTCAGTACTTTGTTGAAGCACCTTTGGCAGCTATTACAGGCTCATTATTTTTGTGTAAGATGCTACAAGCTTGGTCCAAATATTTTTGGGCAGTTTCTACAATTCTTCCTTGCAGAAGCTCTGAAGATCCACCTGGATCAGTCATTTTCAGATCTCTCCAGAGGTGTTCAGTCAGGTTCAAGTCTGGGCTCTGACTGGGACAGTCAAGGACATTCACAGAGCGGTCCCAAAGCATTTCCTTTGTTTCTTGAATGTGTCCATAGGGTAGTTGAGCACTCTGGAGCAGGTTGCATCAATGATGTCTTTGTACATTGCTGCATTCATCTTTCCCTCAACTTTGACTAGTCTCCCAGGTCCTGCTGCTGAAAACCATCCTCACAGCATGATGCTGCAACCACCATGCTTCACTGTAGGCATGGTATTGTTTAGGTGATCAATAGTTCCTGGTTTCCTTCAGACATAATGCTTGACATTGAGGCCAAAGAGTTAAACCTTTGAATTATCAGACCAGAGAATTTTGGTTCTCATGGTCTGAGAGTCTTTCAGGCGCCTTTTAGCAAACTCCAGGTAGGCTGTCATATGCCTTTTGCTGAGGAGTGGTGTCTGTCTGGCCACTCTACCATACAGGCCCAATTGGTGGAATGCTGCAGAAATGGTTGTCCTGTGAAGGGATCATCTGGTTCTTGGTCACCTTGCGTTCTACCTCGATCGCTCAGACTGGCAGCGCGGCCAGTTCTTGGAAGAGACCAAACTTCTTTCATTTATGCATGATGAAGGCCACTGTGCCTTTCAAAATCATGTTGAATGAACCAAATTTACCACAGATTGACTCCAATCAAGTTGTAGAAAATATGTGAAAGATGATCAGTAGAAATAGGATGTACCCAAGTTCAACTGTGAGTGTCATGGCAAAGGCTGTCAATTTCAAGTAAGAATACTCACTATGTCATTATGGGGTATTGTGTGTAGAATTCTGAGTTGAAAACATGACCATATTTGACTTTCCAGATGCGCTCTAGATCAGCGGTCCCCAACCTTTTCGTGCCACGGACTGGTTTATATCCGACAGTAGTTTCATGGACCGGCCTTTAAGGTGTTGCGGATAAATACAACAAAATAAAACCAGTACCGGTACCAAAAAAAAGAAGATTTCATCATAACACACGGGAAAAGACCCCAGGAAACTGAGTTAACGATAAAAATGATAAAAAAAATAACGCTGAAAACCGATAAAAACCCTGAAAACTATACATTTCACACCCGAGCCTCAAGTCTCGTGGCCTGATACCAAACGACTGGTTGGGGACTGCTGCTCTTGATCTTAAGAACTGTTTTTATTAGTATTGAGCATCAAGTCTGTGAATTCCTTGTTTAACCTCCAACGACCCGAACTCTTCCACGACATGCATTTTTAATTTCTCTTTGATATTTGGGCATATTGGGACCCGATGAATGTAAAAACAAAGAATTACCAGATTTTTTTTTTTTTACCTTATTTTTGTTTTTAAGAAAAATAAGAGCCACATATGAGGATATTTGCTTAAAATTTTGATAGAACAGTAGCAGTATAATGTCCTCGTAAGTGGATATCAGGCCCTTGTAGAGCAAAATTCAGTATTTTGGTCTAAATAACCCAAAATGTGATGTCCACATATGTGGACGCCAGGTCCTAGGAGGTTAAAGCCCCCTTCATTTGAGTCGACTTACTGTAAATCACCAATTTAAATTGTAAACTTACACTTTTCCTTCAAAAACAACACTAGATATCAAAAACAGTTGCCTCTACTTTTTATTTTTTGTTTCTCTAGGTCGTAGATTTTCTAAACCTGTTAACTCCCCTGCTCTAAGTCACTATGATACATCAAATTATCTGGTGACACTATAGTTGGCTTTCTTTTTATATAGTCCCAGTTATTAATTGGTTTGCAAGTATGGCAAAATTAATGACGAACATTCATTTTTGTAGCTCATTAGAAAAGCAGTTTAAATCAATGAACGTGTTGTTGGGGTTGGTGAATAGAGTCCAGGAACCAATCTAATTCTATCAGATTAAAATCACTGATGTACAAGTAATACTGAAAGCCCAGGCGTATCTGCTGGTACTTTCCAGAATATACTCTGAAACACCTGCTCCGTTTTCTAGTGCAGATGTCATAAAAGCAAAAAGGCTTTGATAATGATTTAAAGATGTAAAGACAAAAATCCCATTTCATCTAAAAGCACTGGGAAGACTTTTCCCCCTCTGGGGCATGTTCAATCTGTCCTCTTACTGAGGCCATCTGCATCTGATGCCGAGGTCACAGTCACCAGTCCTGCTGTCAGGAATGAACCACTCCCACACAATGCTCATCATTGTCCAAATATCAAGACTATTTTTAGTAAGAAACGAAAGGGTAGGGGCAAGAGAGTTTCCAGAGATGTGTGTGTGGGTGTGTGTGTGGCTGCAAATGGCTTGCTCTGTGTGCGCATTTGTTTTTACATTTGTAGGCCTGTGTTCATCTCTTGTTTGTGTGTTCAACCCCTCCCTCGTTCAATCCAGCTACTGTTCTGTGGTGGTTGGCAGGAGGTGCAGCGAGGAAGGGGAGGGAGCTCTGGTTAGAAAGCATCTCTTTGACACTATTAAACTCCTGTTCCTTTTTCTGCCAAAAGGCTAAAAATATTAGAAAAAGGACCCACTTGTGCATAGCAGATGTTGCAGAGGGGGAGGTCGGGTCTTTCCTGCAGCACACGGGGACGGGAAGAGGAGAGCGGACGTGTGTCTGTTTTCTCCAGCTGTCTGCAGGGATACACGTCTGCACGTGAGTGTGTGTGAGCAAAGTTTTTCCTCTTGAGGTCTCAGGTAGATGTTTACAACTTCTGTTAGTGCTTTGGAAATGTAGACAGGCCTCAGCTGGTTAGGACTGGAGCTTGAATGGCCACATGTAGCCTATTCTTATGAGGGTTTGTCCATCAGTGACTGTGATGATTAAAATGAGCATCTATAGTGAGACTGAGTCAATCGATTTGGTGGTATTATTGTTATTATTATTATTATTATTATTATTGTTATTACGTTCAGACAGTTTTGCGGTTCTTTTCTCTAAAAAATTGTTTCTTTAGGGGCTCTGAGTACTAAATGGTGGATAACACATGCTTTACCAGAGGAAGATGTTTTTTATCCAGTGCAGCAGTGACAGTAATTGCTATCCTGGGGACCGGGCTCTGCATCGCAGGTTGTTTTTAGTGCTCATGCACTCAGACTCTACCAGCTGTTTTCTGTTGTAATCCTACACAAAGTTGTAAACCTCCTTCACTGTGGTTTCCTCTGCTGGACTCCCAAGTTGAGCTGACGGGAATGTTTCAGGAGATTTGAGTTTTGAACTCAGTTTGCACACAGCTTTCCATCAGTGCTGCAGCATGTCTTACAAATACATGAAAAAGAGACACTAACAACAGATGGACATTAATGCTTTTGGCTAATGCTTGGCTCTTTCTTACAATGCAGTCATTTGTTGTTGAATAATGGGAGATATGAGTAGAAAGAGCCATCGAAAATAAAAAAAACTTCAGAGCTTAGAAAAAATGCTGATATTATGTAGGGTAAAAGCAAGGTGGACAAAAATGCTAAATCGTATATTTGACATCATTTTTTTTCGTCATTTTTCAAATTTAATCTGTAATATTTTTTTAGATTGTGACTGTCAAAATAGACGTACTTAGCTTGGTTAGACAAGTTTTTTTTGTTTGTTTTGTTAAATAGTAGCTAAACACAGTTCTCACACTAATTAAGGCGCTACATAGAGCAGAACCTTAATGTCATTAGCAAGATACACTGTATCTCTGAGGAGTAACCCCAGAATCAGGTAAAGCAATATCTGTTATATCCTGAAACTGCCTCAACATATTGTTTAAATATAGCATACAAACCATCTTCTTAAGTGATTTTAAACTTGTTTTTTGGGTAAGGAAAGACAAAGGGGCTAAGCTGAGCTTGCTAACACAGTATAAAATGAGTTTTATACTGTGGATCATGGAGACCAGCGCATAGGCTGCAGGCCTGGATGTCGACATTGGCTGTCTCTCACCCTTTACCCACCCCTGTTGCTTGTCATGTGTTTCTTTGGTGTATTAAGAGTTTTTTTTCATGTGCTATGTGCAGAGGTGTTTTTTTTCTGTTCTCAAACTGATCTCCCTGTTGGAGCTCAGTCTGGGGGGTAGTGCTGGGCGATATGGAAAAAATATTTATCACGATATGAATTATTTTATATCACGATAACGATATATATCACGATATACCAGCTGACCTGTGGTCATCTGGAAAGTATGCAGTCTTTAAACAGCGAGTGGAGAGGGTGCAGTCTTTGTTTTGAGTTACTGTAAAGCATGTCGCAAATCCGGGTGCACGTAAAGCAGCACCATGTTGCAAAACCACAAGACGGAGTTTCTTTGCGAAAAATATCATTTTTTTATACTTTATTTTCTCTTGCATAAAGTTAAGAGTATGTATAGTGAGAAGACAACACTAATATTGGCTATTTAACCCTTTAAGACCTACCATAGAACCAAGTCCGCCAGAGCCTGTCTTTACATTTTACATGCTGTGGAGCCATTTGTGGGAGCATTTCAAGATGCTATACATCAATACAACCATTATAGCCCAAATTTTAATAATATGTATGCATTAAGTCCATAGTAACTACATAAATTGCAAAAAACTGCAATAAACTACAAAAAAATTGAAAGTCTTTTTTTTTTTACATATATTTCTAGTTAGAGAAATTTAAGAGGCTTATCCCTCAAAACTGTAAATACAAAAAAGTTGCACAAAATAGTTTCCAACCACGAGAAATTTATTTTGAGTGTCTTCATAGTTTTATTTTTGAGATACACAAAGTTCTATATACTACAGGAAAAATGAAAATAAATAAATGGAAATTTGCAAAAACACAGCATGTGCATCAAAATAAACTACTTCCAACAGTGTAATTTGACTTCTAAGCATCCCAGAAACTATACAGAAGAGCATAAAGTCAAACATAACTTTTAAAAACACCAACATAGGCTTTGAAGCTAAAGAAACTACATTTTCCGCGAAAATGACGTCACTTCCGGTTTCGGACAGGTGATGGCGGACATGCGATTGTTCACGCCGACGTAGGAAGTGTTACGAACAGCTGATCGGATCGGCAAAGCCTGTTTCTGGAATATTATGTTTTTGTTGCTGGAAGTGCTTTTTATGCAATTTATGCAAAGCTATATGTGGAAGGAAACCGTGACCTCGGGCAAGCTAATGGAATAAGATGTAAGTACAACTCCTACGGCTTCATATGCAAAAAAAACATTATTGCGCTACCTTACGTGGTTCCAGTTCTACAGGGATTAAAAAATAGTTAAGAAAAACAGAGTGTGCCTGCTTCGACCGTTTGTAAAGGGTTAATGATATATTTTATCTAATAATTTGTAAAATTCGGGTTAGAAACGATAGAAGACAAATGGCACGATAGACACTTTTCTATCGTCCACACGATATATATCGTCATATCGCCCAGCACTACTGGGGGGAGTTATTTTTTTCTCCTCATCTTTCCTCATGTTGTGCTTTTCCATGTATACCTCTCTGACCTGTCTTCCCCATGTGATGTTTTTGTGTAATGTATGTATGGTCGGAGGGTAAGATGGCGCCGCCATTGCGTGCAATAGGTCGGCAGCCTTAACATGAAATTTCCCCTTGTGGGACTAATAAAGGTATATCAAATCAAACATTTAGCTTAACAGCTACATTAGCTAGCATTTTCCTATATATATACTATTCAGTGTTTATTTAAGAAAGCAAGTGTAACATTTTTCTTTTCCATTAAATAACCTCAAAAATGACTGACTGTACCTTTACTAAATTTCATTATGTGGGATTACTAATTTGGGATTAAAACATTTTTTAAAATACCAAAAATTATCAATGGAGCGTTATCAGTGTTGTGTTCCAGAAGCATCAACTCAAGTTAGCATGTTAGCCAGCTAGCATCGGCCTACCTGTATGCTGCTTTGTGTCTGTGATGTGTTTGTGAGTGCAGTTTTTCCAGTGTGCGCTGAGCCATGAGAGGGAATTAAAGGTGTTGGAGTGTTTCATAAAGTCTTTGACTTCTTGTAGGGCAGGTCAGAAACAAAAGAAACAGAAAACACAGTAACTGCTAACCCTTTTTTTCATGCAGCTAGTGGAGGAAAGGATTAACAAAATTTGTTTTAAATCTAGCACTTCCTGCTGCATGTATCTTTTCTGATTTCCCATCACCACCCTCAACTGGCCACTGGCATCAGCCCATAGAGAGTACTGGACTTGGTCGCTGTACACAACAGAGATTGATTAGCTTCTCCAGCAGAGTATCATAGAAGTGCTTTTGGTGGCATGGACACAAACACCAGTTGATGTGACACCATTATAGTGATGTGCAAATGTTGGTATCAGTCCACTACTAAGTAAACACAGGGCCAGTGTTGCTGATACTGATACTTTTAACCTATAAAGGCAGCTTATGTAGGAAAGGGAGCAGTGTGTCACGATTTATGAGATGAATCACTATTGGAAATTCTGAACACATTTTAATGACCACTAAATCTCTGTTTCCACGATAATTAGTTATTGAAACCTTTCAGCTTTTAGTCAAAGGAGTTTGCAAAGAAAAGCGTCTGGACTTCTTTAAGTTGCTTGAAGACGTTTCACCTCTCATCCGAGAAGCTTCTTCAGTTCTAAGGTCAAATGGCCGAGAGTCCCAGATTTAAACCCAGTGGGAGTATCCCCCCAAGGAGGGACAAAGGACCCCCTGGTGATCCTCTAATCACATGCGCCAGACGCTTTTCTTTGCAAACTCCTTTGACTACGATGACCTGGATGACTGAGAACCTTCACAGACTTTCAGCTTTTAGTTATTTTGGAGACCCGAAATGTAAATGTGCCTGTCTCTAAAGCACTTTGGGTGATATTCTGTTGTTTAAATGTTCTGTAGGACAGCAGTCCCCAGCCCCCGGGCCATGTACCGATACCGGTCCGTGAGTCGTTTGGTACCGGGCCGTGAGAGTTGAGGCTCAGGTCTGAAATTTATGGTTTTCAGGGTTTTTGTTGTTATTTTTTATTGTTATTTTTTATCTATTTTATCGTTAACTCAGTTTCCCTGGTCTTTTCCCTTGTGTTATGAATCTTCTTTTTTTTGGCACTGGCACTGGTTTTATTTTGTTAAATTTATCCGCGACACCTTAAAGGCTTTTGTGGATTTTTAGAGCATGTCCGATGTATAATGTTTCATTTCTAAAACAATGTATTTCACACAATTCAGTGAGTTATATACTGGACTTAGAGGATAGAAAGTATGATATCATTACTGGCTTTGATACTGATTAGATTGATATTTGAAATAAACCGCCCACCTCTGCATCCTTGTGGTGTTGATTTAAAGAAAGTTGGCTAATAAAAGTAGCAGCTGCTGTGTGCAACTGTAAAAGAACATAATTTTTACAGTAAGATATTACACATATTGAACTTTTTGATTACTATTTATTATCTTTGTCTCTTCTGTTGGAGGCATATGGTTCCATCTATTATAAGCTCTAATGAAACAGCAGTTATTTGCTGCTTTTAACAGCAAACAGACGAGTCATAATAATTACAGCGTACAAAACCACCTCACTTCAAGTCAACTTGGTACCATGACTGAAGCTTGTGATCACATGGGTGATGAGAGTTTGCAGATGGTCATGTTTTACATAGTGCTTGAAAGACTTTTCATCCGTGTTGGTGTAAAGCATGCGTTTGTTCTACTAAATGATCCTTGGGATGAGATTGCTTGGTCAACAGCTGCTTCCAAGTTTGAAGAAGGACACTGGAACCTCTGCGAGTTAATCAGCAATTTTAAAACCAAACAAATGCCACGCTTTAAACATTTGGTATCCATTCATTGCCATTGTTCTTGTTCCCATACATTTTGTATAAAGCATTATTTCCACAGAGGTTATTCTACATATTGAATCACCATATCGTAGAGCTGGGCGATAGAACGATAACGATATGAATTGCGAAATAACTTTTTCTCGATAGAAAAATGAAACTATTGCGATAGACCTCATCGCTCTCTCTTCCTGTCTTAAAAAAAAAGAAAGCACAGCCAATCCAAATTAAGTAGCGCAGAGCCGAACCAATCACAGCCGCAGCGTCACGTCATGTGACTTGTTACGTACAGCACAAGTGCCAAGCCGCACATGTGTATTTGTTTGGGAAGCAGCCAGCCGCCGTGCCAGCCGGGTAATGGAGAAAATGAGTGTGCCCGCTAGAGAAAAATCAACCGAGAGCTTGGGTGATCAGGCTACCGAAGAGAACACAGATGACGGTTCCAATGCCGGAGAGATTGTTGAAAGGAAGGGCCAGAGAAGTTCCGTAGACTAAAAGCGCTAATTCGTCATCGAAAACAACCAGGAGAATCCCTGCGAAGCAGCAACAGTCAATTGAGTCGGCTTTCTCCAGCGTCTTACCATATGACAAAAAAGCTAAGAGACATAGCAGCATAACGAATGCCATAGCCTACCGTCATGCTAAAGACATGCTACCAATAAACACGGTCGAAAATGAAGGATTCAAGCAGCTAATTGAGGTAATAGCTAAGCTATACAACAAGGAGAAATTGAGAATTTCCTTTTAGTTCTCAGTTTATTTGACATTGACAAAAGTTAGTCAATTTTGTCTGTTCTTCTGTAAAACAAACTAAGATTTATTTTTAGAATTAATATTTTGTTTCTAAGTGGAATTGACAATTTAGTAGTCTGTTTTGTTTGTTCTATTTTGAAACTTAAACGCTTTAGCGGCTGCCTTTTGTGTAGTTTGCAATATTTGCCTTTATGTATCTGAAACTGAAGTCTCATGTTCCTTAAGTACATCTGCCCTGTTGAACTTATTATGGGAAATAAATAATTAAATCAAAACAAGCTGCTGATTATTTCACATTTTACTTGTGAGCAACGGCACATTTAAATCTTACAAATATAGTTATTTGGCTTATATCGTGATATATATCGTTATCGCCTGAAATGAAAAAAACATATCGTGATATGAAAAAATCTTATATCGCCCAGCTCTACCATATCGTGTTGCCTTTGTTACATTTTCTTGGTTTTCATGCTTTTACCCTCAGGTCCTCTCGCCTGAGAGAGGCTTTTTAAACACCTTAACAAAGAATTCAGTAGCAGAGCCCCGTATCACTGTCTGACCACGATTGCCTGCGGTGGGACTATATAGTGGTCTTGATTGTGTCTGGAACAGGAAGAATGCTGCCAGCCTTTCCTCAGTGTGTTTATTTCACAGCCCACATCACCACTGTGGTTCATCTGACAGTAACTAGTTGCTTTTTTAAAACTCAGTGTAGGCCCCCTTGTGTAAAATAATGTATATTTTATAGGGCTATTGCACACTTTCATAGATGCATGCTAAAGTCCAGGAGGAGTTTAACTAACATGCTTTGTCAGTGGGCTTGAATGTCACTGTGGAGCAATAGAAATAGAACATGCATTACATAAAGGCAGCAAGACTGGTCATGAGGAAAGGCAAAGGAGCGTTTGTTGTATTTGGGGTTCAGGACCTGGATTGAGTCAGGAAATGCGTCAAAACAGGACTTGATAAGATGAGATAAGATGATGCTAAAGTGTAATGAAATCTGAGTGGATTTTTGTCTGCTAATGTGATAAAAGCACCAACAAGAAATAGACCATGTGAGTCAAATAAAATAAAAAAGTCCCAGCATTTAAAATTATACGTCACCCACAAGTACTGGCAAGATGAGCTTTTCCAGCCGTGTGCTATTATATAACATACTCCAGCCCCTGAGCCACCCACCCTATCCTCCTCCACCATCCAAGGTGCTGCGGTCGCAGTACAGTTGTACAGCAGCAGGCCAGCAGCCGCTGCACACAGCAGGCACGAGGGTGATGCCAGGCGAGGCAGCTGTCCAAACACTGTCCGGTCCCTAGAACAGAGCCAGGGAAGCAGGATAATGGAAGAAGTGTGCAAACAGCTCCCTTTCTTTGTTGCCAAGGAGTAAAAGCACAAGCAGAGGCAACAAAACCCTTTTTGTCTCTGTATCACTTTAATTATCCAAGGCTATGGACACGTTAGCAGCACGATCGCTTTCTTAAATATAGCTGTTTTCTCTGGGTGATGACAGCACTGGTGCATGTTCGGTGTATGTGTGACGTGGGAGGGACTCGTATTTGATGTCAGATAATGCCCATTATGCACCAATCCTCACACTTGGCCCATGGATTCGTATTGTAAACCTCCACAGAGTCATATGCAGATTTGATCCCATGTTAAGAAACAAAGACTCCGTGGGTGGAAATGACAACACAACACACATTAATGTACCCACACTGGCACACACGCATGAAATCAAACACACATACATGTACACTTGGAAACATAAGAAAGAAAAGATGTGATTTTCTTGTACTTTCACTTTATCTAGCTGTCTAGTTCGATACGTTTGTGCTTTTTTCCCCCTCTCTTTTCACAAGTCTTTACACACACACTAAGGATTAGAGTTGGGTATGGGTGGGAACCTCATGGATTATTACTGGAAGACAGTTACACAACCAGAACAGAAGTTTGAGAGGCAAAGGAAGTAAAAGAAGCGCCTTCATTCATACACAGTTATTTACCCTGCATGCACCCTCAAGTCTGCATGTTAAAACTTTAAGCTTCTGCTACTGTTAGAACCAAATTACTCACCCAACTTTTTTTTAATGTTTTATTTGTCTTTAATGAATGGATGAATGAGTTAATTAATTTAAACTGGACATGCAGTAAAATGACTATCGTTGGTGTAAAGATGACTGACTGAAAACATTGAACATCTGCCAAGTTAAAACTCTTGGACGAAGGTTAAACAAGGACTCTTTAAGTCAGGGCTGGGCAACTCCAGGCCTGGAGTGCTGGTGTCCTGCAGGTTTTAGATCTCACCCTGGGTCAACACACCTGAATCAAATGACTAGTTCATTACCAGGCCTCTGGAGAACTTCAAGACATGTTGAGGAGGTAATTTAGCCATTTAAATCAGCTGTGTTGGATCAAGGACACATCTAAAACCTGCAGGACACCGGCTCTTGAGGCCTGGAGTTGCGCGCCCCTGCTTTAAGTGTTTCTAAAACTTGCATGTCTTGTCTGGTATTAGGCATGTAACACGGTGTAAACCTTTGTTTTGTGTGTGTGTGTGAGCAGGCAGGCAAAGGAGAGCCCCACGTCTTCAAGGAGAAGACTTTCAAGAAGAAGCGGCAGTGCAGTGTGTGTCGGCAGAGCGTCGATAACGTGGGCTCCTTCTGCAGAGGTGAGAGTGCTCCTGTGTTGACTTTCTCCCTCTAATTTGGTTGTTATTAAAAATAAAACCAAAGAAAGAAATTGGACACAACTGTAAGGTCACTAATCCTAACCTTCGTTTTCTTTTTTTCCCCTCCCACCTGAATCGTGCTTTTCTCAGTATGCAAAACTGCCGCCCACAGGAAGTGCGAGGCAAAGGTAAGGATCGACCGCCAAAGGAAATAGTTTCAGGCTTGACTTAGATGGAGAAAAATAAATTCTGTATCGCTAAACACAAAAATTACAATACCAAGGAAATTTTGATGTAATTTATTGTTTCACAAAAAACTGCACAGAACAAGGATAAAAGCAAGTTTTACATGATGTTTGTTACTCACATTTTAATGGCTCCCAATTGTAGAATTAGTGCCAGCTGGTTATGTCAGAGAGCCCACTTTTTAGTGCTTGATTGACAGCAAAAAGTTTGGCAACAGTTCTAACCTTGAGGGCTAAGTCCTCATCCTAACCCTGATGTTTTGTGGAAAAACAAGATTCCTGTCCCCTGATTGCAAAGACGGGGTTAACAGTGAGGTGAAGGCTACTTCAGCAGCTTTTCAAAGAAAAATCCCAAATATTTGTTCAGTTTTCTGATGAGTTTTGGGGCTTTGGACTTATGGCTAAACAAACAACACATGAATTCTTTGTGAGAATAATTACTATTAGCAGTCCTTCTTAACCTAAAGTCTACCCAACACCGTGTTTTGGAGAAAGATAAAAGTGACTTTTTGTTTTTTTAAATGTGAATGTTTTTGACGTGTTATTTTGAATGATTATTGTCTTTGTTTTTTTAGAAGAACAATTTCATGAGAACATAAATTACATACTGACTGGCCAGAGCTAGGATTAAGTTAGGGATTGTTAGACCTCGGGGAGTAAAGAAGAATAGATGGATTCAGATATTAATTGCTGTAAACTTGACTCCTATTAAGGTCACTAAGGCTACGTTCACACTGCAGGCGAAAGCGCATCAAATCCGATTTTTTCGCCCCTATGCGACCCATATCCGATCATGGTATGACAGTGTGAACGGCACAAATCCGATATTTTCAAATCCGACCTGGGTCACTTTCGTATGTGGTACTCAATCCGATACATATCCGATGTTTTAGAAAGCGACTGCTGTTTGAACGGTCATGTCGCATTAAATCCGTCTTTTACGTCACTGACACAAAACAGATGCCAATTATCAGCGCCGGAGAAGCGCCCGAGAAGACCATCGCGAACGCTTCCTGGCCATCCAGTGTAGATGTTAGTGAAACTGTTGGGAAGACAACGTTGGAGAAACGTGAACATTTTATTTGTACTGTATAATCTGCAGATTCTGACAGAAATCTGCAACTATCCTTTGGAGCACCGCTCCTCTCTAAAACAGCAGTAAGGATAATTATTAGGTTATTTACATTATTATGTAAATAACAAAATAACTTAAAGCAACAATTGGGAAACGTAAAGTCCGAAGTCTTTATATTAAGGCCCATCAGTCAAACAAAATTGTTTGCTCTGGGTCTAAACAGAGCGCGTTGTGTGTGACATCTTCTTTTGCGCATGCGGGCCGCTTTGAGCGCTCACACTAGAGCGCATTTTATTTGTAGTGTGAACAAGCCGACAAAAAAATCCGATTTGATCAAAAAATCGGAATTGAGCATTAAGACCTGCAGTATGAACGTAGCCTAAAGGAAATGCATTTGCATGTACTCATTAAGCCACTTCCCAGGTCTGAAACAAGGTCAAGGCACTGAAATGATAAATGACATTAAGGAAACTCTTTGGGGTTTTCCAAACATAATGTCGTCACATTCTGAGCTGAAGAGGATCACGGAAGTGATGATAAAATGAAACAGACTTCTTTTTTTGTTGTTTTTCTTAATGAACAAAGTGTTAAATAAATATCACAAGTTTATAAAGCATAACATTGAAAGGTAATGTTACTTTATGATGAAGTTTACCTCAAATAAAGGTATAGGCACATGACAGTATCTCTATGAAAGCAGACATCTCAGGAGCTGTTCTAAAAAGAAGCCTGTTCATTTGCATTCCTCAAAGTAAGCTGCAAGCCTTCCTTCGAACACCACACTGCCTGCTGGCTCTCTGAAAGAGTCATTGATGGAAGTATGGCATAATGAATGGACAGAGTGATGCAGAGGGGGAGAATGCCAACCATGGCCAGAGTGAAGAGGAAAGGGGCAGAAGGCTGAGGCAGGGAACCTTGGCAGGCAGCAGCTGACGGAGATAAAGCTAAGGGGTGAAGGCATGTGGCAAAGACGAGCGTCATTCCTCTAGCATCCCTCTGTCCTCTTGTCTTTTATCTGCGGAGAGCCTTGGGGATGAGTTCAGAGATGAAAGGATAGCTTTGAAACACCACACGCAATAAAAAAGTAAAATCAGCTTTTTAAGGACAACTTGTGGTGTTGGTTGCACGGAGTTATAGGTTGGTTATGACTCAAGAGTGGACATAGACCAGTAAGCCACAACATTAAAACCACCAACAGGTGAAACAAAGAACAATAAAAATGTCTTTACAATAGAATGCTCTGCTGGGAAACAACCTGTGATACATACTATCCACCTAAAATATTGTTGCACCATATCGCCGATGGTTTTAATGTTGTGGCTGACTAAAAGTAGTATTTGTTTTCTTTTATTGTAGGAACTGTTTGTCTGTATGCATTGTTGTCAGAGAGCAACTTTGACAACAATGCAAAGTTGAGTTTTCAGTAACACAGCTGGTTTCTTATTTTAGCTTAAAAGTAATGCAAAATAGCATTGTAGCAGCACAGCTAGCATGATTGTGAGTAGATGTAAAACCACAATTTGAAATATAACTTTGCTTTTTAATGACATTGTACTGTATTTTGTTTGTTTAATGTGTTCACTGGTAAATTAAGAGTAACTGTTAAATTAAGTTAACAGTTATGTCTAATCTCTGATTAGACATAATCAGAGATTTAATCTGTTTTTAAGCTAGGCTAGGTGCTAGCTAGAGCGCTATGTGTTTGTATAGCCATAAAAGGCTGTGTCAGCGTTTTATTTATCTTATCATGTAATTTTGTCAACCACAATTCTAGCCCTGAACTTAAACCTAACCCTTTGCTCTGGAGACGAGCGACAATTCTTTTGGGAAAAATATAGATAAAGACTTGGGAGAACAAAATAACAAAAAATGTTTGTGTCATTACGCACAAAGCAGCAGTTTGGCTAGTTATGCTCCTCATTTAGCAGTACATGTTTTAAATGTTCCAGTGTTTTCCCATTTATTAGGAAAAAAGTTGATTATTCCACAGATATTTTATATTTTTAAGATTAATTACAAATAAACAAAGATCGGGATGTTCTTAAACAGCCTTACTATAACTGTTTGATGTGTGGTTGTTGACTGGGAGTTAAACTGTGATATCCATCGCTGCTGCCCAGGAAGGGAGAGGTCGGATAAGGGAGGGTGTGGAGGACTGGCTCCTCTGTCCATATTAGCCGTTATCTAACCTTATGTATAACGCAGAGACTTGAGGAGGGATGAAGGAGTGGCATTGGTCTTTCCTAATGTGAATTCAGATATTTGAACTTGCGAAGTAAAGACAGAGACACAGCAAACTGAATAAAACTGAATTAATGTGTGTCACTTGGTTTGTGGTAAACAAATGTAGTTACCTGTGTTAGAGCAAGGCTTCAGTTGCTTTGCATGCCATTCACGTTGATTTTGTTAGCTATTACATTATCTTTGAATTGCCCAGCTCTCCTCTCCGTTTTTTGTCTGTGTCTGTTTGTATGTGTGTGATATTCCTGCATACACACACACACACACATGCCTAAGCACTTCTGGAGGTCTGTCATCTGTAAGGCATCCTGTTTACCACACCATTCAGTATGTTGTCAGAGTAGACTTCAGCTCTGTGAGGGTGGGGAAAAAAAGAAATCATAAACCTACATCTCATAAAGATTGACTGGTAGTGATTGTACTCTGCATGTTTTAAATTTCAGTTATCCTGCTCCCTGCTCTTTGCCCATGAGGTCAGCAGCCTCCAGCTGCCTCATCTCTGTCTCTATTAAAAAGAACAGACTCTCACAGAGCCGAGCAGAAGGCCATAAACAGTTTTACTTCAGCATGTTCTCTCTCAGAGAGTAGTCTCCCTTATCTTTGATCCCAAGTGGAAAATTTAGTCCAAAGGGAATTTGTAGGGGGTGGTGGGGAAAGAGATGGCGGGGAGAGAAGAGAGAGGGGGCGAGAGAGGAACAGTGGGAGTAGGAAGGATTAAAATTAGTGAAATGCAGCCCGTGACGATTTGACCGCCCCGTCTGGTCTAATTAGGCAAGAAGAGGCATTTCCGCTGGTCAAACTATGGGCTGCTGGCTAACTGCTTGGTTCACGCCCACCAGTGATCAGTCAGGCTGGATCAATGGATGTCAGATGTGTTGTATCAGACAAAACAGAGCTGACTAACAAGTGCTCCTGTAGATTGCTGATGGTTTCTTACTGTAAGCAGACAAAAGGGTCAGCTGTGCTTTGAATTGACATCTGAAACCAAAGGCAATCTAAAAGTTTTAACTTTGTTGAAACCCTTCTTATAAGGTCATAAGAGGTCAAATCTGATAACATTTTTTCCTAACTGGTTTTGCCAACCATCCATTCATCTATCCATCCATCCGTAAATACTTTTTCTTCAGCTTATCCAGTTAATGGTTATGGGGGTGCTGGAGCTTATCCCTGCTGTCATGGGAAAAGAGGCAGGGTACGTGGACATGTTGTCAGCCTAATATTCCAAATTAAATATAAATGAAATTGCACATTTCACAGTTTCATGCATGTGTTGTTGTACTGCTGTTTTTCTCTTCATCCACATGAAGCAAGATTTCTCAGCAGAACAAGATAAGCGTTATTTACTTTCCCTGTTTAAAGAGATTGTAACTGCAAGTATTATTTCACCACTGACTGTCTGTGACTGCAGTTCAGTGAGTAAAGGAAAAGATTTCAGAATGGAAATTCATTGTTTTAGTGGTAAGTCGTCCTGCAGATGGTGTATGCCAATGCTGGTTAAGTTGGGATGCATATCACAGTAATTACACTCTCTGGCCCCGCCCCCCACATATTGGGACTACATGTTGTCTCTCATCCTTCTCACAGCTCTCATCCGCTGAACATGTCAAACTATATTTTACATGAGGCTAAGCTGTGTGCCATTTGCATTGCCTGCTGCTCTCTTTACAAGAAGAGGATGTACAATCAAGTACAGAAAGAGTGGAAGTGGGGGAGGACGCAGGGATGGGGGAGAAGAGCAACATAACCCGCCTGATGTTTCTCTGAGCCTTTCATCAAGACAGTCGTGGTTACTGTTGTGCTCCTCGGGGCTCTTTTTTTCTAATAAGGAAATTCAAAACATAGAAGTACTTTCAGGAAAAGGACCCTTTGAAGTGTCTTCTGCGCATTTCCTCTACTGTGACAAATTTCCTGAAGGATTCAAAAGACTCTGTTGCAACTTTCTTTCCTTTTTTAACTTTGCATTAGCTAATGTGACACTCAAAAACATTAAGCAGTTGCAGGCTCAAGCGATGAGTGGATGGAATTTAGAGCAATGTCAGAAACAAAAAATCGACCAGATTCCCTGTTTTCCCAACATGGAGCTGACCCCGACATCCCTGTTACTCTACAGACTTCCCGTCACTATAGGAATATGTCACTCGTTGCTATTAGAGCATGCCAGCTGCAGTATGCTTTTAAGCAGTCTCCTGTAACAGGAAGGCTTAAATAAGAAATATCCATCGCAGCAGTTTACTGTAAGAAACCTTTTAATTGTTTCAGTAGGTTGTTTTTGGGGGGCCTCAGTGACATCAGCAGCAAGTCATTCTTGTGGCGTCTAGCCCGGGCCTCTGGTTCCCCCCCTGCAGTTCCAGTATTTCACTAAATACTCGTGTAGTCAGCATGAGTCATTCGGGATAACAGGATCCAACTGCATCATTTTAACATTACTGGGACCATGACCGTCTCTTCTGACTCAACGAACTTTATCACAGACAGCTCTGGTAATTGCTGAGATAAGTTGGCATGTTTTCTGTGTGTGTGTGTGTGTGTGTGTGTGTGTGTGTGTGTGTGTGTGTGTGTGTGTGTGTGTGTGTGTGTGTCCAGCACAGACTAAGCGAGAGAAGGAGTGAGCGTTGTTGATGAGAGTTAAAACCATAAGCATGACAGTTTACTTAGCCAAGTTGTGACTAAGCCAGTCCACTCTGTGTGTGTGTGTATGCGTACGTGTGCGTGTGTGTCTTAGCTAGGACATCAGCTGTTCTAATTGGCTGATGGGTTTGTTCTCAGAACTTTTGCATATCTCTGCTACGAGGGACCGTAAAGATTGGCGTCCCATTCACTTCACTTCATTTGTATCTGGTATTTCATACATCATTCAAGGAGCCTTCTTATAGTGAGGGCAAGACCCAAGACTATTATAGAGAATAATTATTAATTGTACATAAGATAGACCACGACTGTGAATTCTTGACTTCACAGTTTAAACCCTCAACGTTGCCATTTTTCAACCATTTCAATCATTTTTGTACGACAGTTAATAGGAGGATGAAAAAGATTTTTTTTTTAATTCCTAACTAAACTACACTTTAGCTACTAGCAGTTGCTCATGGTTAAAGTAACCATCGCAGTCCAGCCCTGAGCACAGGTGAGGCTGAGCACACTGTTGGCATGGACTGCCTATATCTGCACGCCTGTTAATTTGAAAGTTACAGTAAAGTTTTCACTGTTAGATGTCATTAAATTGCAGATTGAATCAAGTGAGTTCTGTTTTCTTACCCCTCCCAATCCAAGTGCATAATCCTAGCTACGGCGGCTGCTATAGGACAAACTCACTTGGCTGACAAAAGGTTAGTCGTATAATGGCTGCAGGCGGTTGTCATGTTTCTACTACTGTTTGTGTAAAAAGAAAAATGTTGTATATTTGTATATTTTATTGTATCCGAATAATATTGAGACTTAAAAACAATTAGGAAAGAAAAAATTGACTTTTGTACATTTGGTATAAAAGTGTAAATCATGCATAGAGACAAAAACTATCTTTATACCAAGTTGAAAAAATACTTTCCCGCGGGGTCTGCCATATTTGTGCCTGTGTTTAATTGGGTTTTCCTGTCTTGCCTCTTTTGGATGTTGTACCCAGTCAGTTCACCTCCCCAGACCTCAATGAGATGACTTAAAAAAAACAAAAGTCACAGGAAGAGCAGGACGACTGTGACCACAGTGGCGTCTAGTTTGTGAATTGTGGTGTAGCGCAGGAGGAGATGGGTCCTAAAACGGTGGTTGACATTGCCCATCTGAAGAATGCAAATGCATTTTTGTGCATATGGTAAACAATGCGAAGGCTGCAAATATAGAAAGAGGAGGAGACACTGTACTTTTGGGAATTGTGCAAGTGCCTGCTTATCGACAAGATGAATGACAGACGGCGCTCAGCCGCAGAGCGTAGATGTGGAATGAAGATCCAACCCCACATCGGTTGGCTCACAAGAGGTTTTTCCATTGTTGATCTCTCCCAATCACATCATGACCCCGGCCTTCCTGTGTTGTTTATTTACCCATGTTTATTTTTATCCAGCTTCAAGCTTTCTGCGCTTGTTTGGGTTGGGTGGACGCTAAAGATGGGTGGATGAGAACGATGTGTGTGTGCACACGCGTGTGTGTGCGCTTTAACCTTGAACGTTTTCCATAGCAACCCTCTGTACAAGCAGCATTCCTGTTTGTGTTTTCCATCTGCTTAACTTTAGTCCGTGTAGTCAGAACCTCAACATCCATAACAGGGATTTGCATCCCACTTGGTCATAAAAGCTCCACCACAGGGACCCATGTGACCTATGAGATCTTCAGCCGCCCTCTCAGCTGCTTGGAGCGAAATGTAACCGTGATAGACAGAGACCTCCTTCTTTCCTTTTGGGGTCAAAATAAAGTGTGGGAACAAGAGACAAAGAGTGAGGAGGGGGGGGAACACAAATGCTTTGTTAGATGGCCTCGTAGAAAGACGAGCACAATATTGCACTTCTAAGTCTGCTGGATGTAAGTCTTTCACCTATAGGTGTTTTTTTTGCTTAGCTATGGTCTTGAAGCCTTCTTGAGTTAGGTCGGGTTTCTGGTTTTCTCATGAAGACCATCTTGTCATGATTAAGAGGCATTGGACATGTGGGTTGCATTTAAAGGGCAGTTATACAGCTAGGCCAGGTAACTCTCAAAAGTGCCACAGCATAAGTCAGGCAAGTTTGTGCTAAAGAGTCACCATCTGTGTTTTTGACTTTCAGAACTGTCTTAAAACAAAACCCAGTCTTATGTATTAGTTTTAAGTTAGTTACAGATGAGGACAAAGTTATTAGCCCCCCTATGAAATTGGAGGTTTTTGTCAAAGGTTTGACAAGCACTCTTTTAACAGAGCACGGGATTTTCAACATAGCATCTTTAAACATATTAGTTTTCTTTAAAAAGCTTAAATTATTTCTATTTGTGCTCAATAACAGAATAAGCCCTGAGAAACTGACCTTTTTGTTGAGCTATAGTAAAAACAACTGGTGTGCAATGTTGTGCTTTAATTTGGTAAACTGTATATATCCGTATTTGTGTATCAGTGAAGGATTGTGTAATTACCCCCTTAAGTACATTAAAGGGAGCCTTTGTTTAAAAAAATCAAAATAAATTATTATAACAAAATGTCAGACTGAGGAAATTAACACAGACAGTTCAAACTTGCTTTTCCTTGCTGCTGTATCCGTCCTGCTTCCTCGTTTCTGTAAGTGCTTCAATGTTTCATCAGCACTCCTCTTACAGCTTGACAAAAGGTTTCCCTCTGGGATCATATGAGTGTAATACATCACTTTATAAGACCCCTGCATTCTTCTCAGGCTCGCTCACTGATGTAGGTGATGATGGTGATCACTAAAGCACACAAGGTCACAGCCAGCATTGGCTTCGACAGCTGAATCTTTGCGGCTTTCATCAGTGTCCTCTGATTGGCTCTCCTAAGGGAGCTGAAGGAATGAGGAGCCTGTTAGGCCTAAGGCTTACCATCAAAGGAAATGGTGCATGAGAGCAGCGTTCATATGTAGCTGGACGTGGCTTGATCGGGGTCTGGATTGGTTGGTACAGTTTGCTTTGCTCATAGATGTAGTTTTTGTTGATTTTGTCATTAGGACAACAGACTGACCATTCCACATCACTTCACATCTGTTGTTGGGTGTCTGTTGCAAAAACCCTACAGACAAAGAATGTAATTGGTATGGCTTCCACACCTTAACATCTGTGATCATTTGAGGTCTCCACTGCTTCCCTTGAGTCATGGTTTAGTGTCACTGTGGGTTTATGTGCTTGGGGAACTTTGTCCACAGTTCCCTCATCTGCACACTCATCTTACTCGCATTAATCAATTGATTTGATGTTTTCCCGTTCAACATTACCTGAGGGAACACCATGGTATTTTAAGATCTGCCTTGTTGCCATTAGGCTTGATGGCAAGGGTGTTGTTGTAGTGGTCATTAATGTAACTGAGCTGCCTCCCCATCTTATTTTGTGTGAGCTGGAAGGGCTACGTGTAGTCACAGAAACACTCATGAGGATACCCCAAGGAAAGAAAGCCCAAATATTCCCAGCTAGCAGCCTCAGAAATCAACGATTATCAATGCCTCAGACTGATAGCATCATTTGCTGGGAGGATCCTAAAACCCTGATGTTCTGGGTTTGGATTGGTTAGAGAAAAACAGTCACCAAGTACTCAGCTAAATGTCAACCAGATGAAAAATATTGAAAGTAAAACTTACGTTACTTCATTTGATGTATCAGAATGAGCAGTGAGTCCTATTGTATGGCCCTGTTGCTTGTGTGTGCTTCTTAAAGGCACTGCTGGTTATTTATATGCAAGAAAATATTACAAGCAACAAAAGAAGTACTTTAGCTTGTAGCTATTCACACACAGACTATGTCTGACGCTGTTTCTTACGGTAATGACATACCAAGGCTAATAGCTCACTCTGTAGTTACTCCTGTCACAGCCCACGGCTCTTAAGCAATGCATTGAGAGGAGAGACCTGTGCTTTATTCATTTGCTGTGTTTTTCTGGCTTTGATGGATCAAAGGGCAAGTTGGAGGTTTAGGAGCCAGGGCCACTACAGGCAAGAAGAGGGTGGAGAGGGTTATGGAGGTCAGAGGTTTCTGGACATCGTCAGCTGGACACATCTGAATAGAGGCAGCAGAGGCAAAACAACAGGCAGCGTTTCACTGAGAGTGTGTACATAGAGTACAGAGAGCAAGTATATTAGTAAGACAGAGTAGGCAAATTGATTTTTGTCATTTTAATAACATTTGTCACTCGTTATGATTTTCCTTTGCTTCAAACACACAAAGACAAGGACTGTAAAGATGTAAGAAAGTCGGAAGTTCAGAAGCAGGGTGCAGGGAATAAAAAGATTCTAATAAAAGTAGTAGGAGGCACGGAAGTTGGAGATGTGAGAGGAAGACAAACAGGAACGGTTTTGTCAGAAACAGATTAGAGAAGAAAAGGAAGGAAACACCAGGATTGTGAGAGGATATCCAAGGGAAGAAAGTTTGCGATTAGGAGAAAGTTGATCAAGTAGAACTGAGAAAAACAGAGAAAAGAGAAAGGAAGAAGTTAAAAAGCTGGAGAGGAAAACAGATATGGACCAAAAGAAAAGGGAAGGAGAAGAAAAACAAATCCGTAAAGAGGGAAGTGAATAAGCGTGGAAAATAAAGGGAGCAAGCTGAGAAAGGAAAAGAGGGAAGAGGAGATAAATGAGCGGATAAGAAGGTAACAAGGTAGGAGAAAAGCGATGCAAGAAGGATGAAAAGAGAAACGAAGTGATGGGTGGAGGTCTGTTAGCAGGAAGTTTGTGCGTAAGTGTTGGCCTGGGGAGATGGAATCTGGTGCGGTGTGGTGTGTTTGTTCTGGCTTAGCGGCCACCCTCAGCAGGCCCCTTCACTGGGCACTGGGGGAGAGAGGGATGCAGAGGGCTAAAAACTGAGAAAATGGTTCTGAAAAGTCGATAACCAGTGCGCAAGCGTCAAAACGAGGTACAGCCTGCTTTTAGAAACAAAGGCACTAAAGGGTGCGGGGTGAAAATCGAGCAACTGTAGTCATAACAAATGGAAATCTGAAACAGTGTGGAGCACTTCCAGGACTGCAAACTGGAAGCATTGGATGATCCCATAAGGCTTTGATTTTCTTGTTGAACTACTAGATTTATTTTATTTTTTATTCATTGTTTTGTTCCAGTAACAGCAACAATTTTATATCTGTCATTGAACCTGTAGCATTACTCATTGGACGTCACCTTCAAGCGATTAAAGTATAATTTGATATTTGAACGATGATTTAATAAGAAGAGATGGAACTACTGTACTGCATTTTATTACATAACATGAATAGTTGCGCAACATTTGGTACTGTATAATCCTGGCTTGACCGTTTTAAAGATCCTTTCATGGTCTTTCACGTTACAGATCAAAATTTCTGCAGAATTCCCCACAAATTTCCAGCGTCAGACCTAAAACAGCTTACTGATACCTTCTGTGGCAACAGTAATACCATGTTGTTCCCTTCTACTGACTGTCAACTTCTGCATTATGAGACTGAGACAGTGTCTGAAATGTATGAAAAACTAAGCAAACGTGCGGCCACTACAGTTTGGTCAGGTCTCATGCTTAAAATGACTCATCACATAAGAAATAGCCAGACATAAAGACAGTCACTTATTCAAAAAAATAAAGTAATTTGGAATAGGGCACGGTGGTGCAGTGATTGGCACTGTTGCCTCACAGGTCCTGGGTTCGAATCCACCATTCAACCAGAACCTGTCTGTGTGGAGTTTGCATCTTCTCTCCGTGTCTGTAGGGGTTCTCTCAGGTACTCTGGCTTCCTCCCACAGTCCAAAGACATGCGGTTAGTGGGGTTAGGTTAACTGGTGTTTCTAAATTGCCCGTAGGTGTGAATGGTTGTGTTAGCCCTGCAATAGACTGTCCAAGGTGTACCTGGCTCCAGCTCCCCCATGAGAAGCAGAAGAGGAGGAATGGATGGAATATATTATATATATTAACAGATTCTTTTGACTGTTTACATCCATTCATCTAAAAACAAATACTTGAATTTTACCAGACAGCTTTAGTTAAAGTATCCACCAACAGGGAGAAAATTATGGAAGAGTTCTGTGAAAGGACAGATCTCAGATCTTCTTGTTCAGCCCTGTATCTAAAAAATGACTGACGTATGAACTAAATTTTTAAGCTTTCAGATATGGCACTGTTTTGTTTTTTTTGGCACTTTCATAGTAGCCTAAATTTTGAGCCCTGAACATTGACCCTGAGTTCAAACCCACACCCAAAGGAAGGGGTATACAAATTTGTGCAGGCAGTGCCTATCGTAAAAGTGTTAGAATATGTCCCGAAAAGAGAATTTGATAAAATGTGAAAAGAATAATTACTCTTCCAAGTGAGAGCCAAAGATATATTTGACTGGGGCTGTAAGAAGACTATTATGTGTTATTTAGGAATAGCAGAATGGACCACACAGTCGAAAATGTGCTGCTTCACTTGCTGTAGTTGGGGGAGAAAAAAAAAGGGAAAAAAGACTCTTTTAAAATGAAACTGACCTTCTCCAGCCAGAGGGAATTAAGAGAAATTAGATCCTGGCCCAGCCCAAACTCTGCCTTTTGATGCAGTGGGTTCAGACTCAGCTTTAAAAAAGTACACAGGAAAAGATCTGAGATTCAGTCCCCTGTGGACACGGAAAAGAAACATTAATTCTTAGAGTGAGTCATACAGGAACATTGTCCAGTTAGTCATTTGATAGCCGATGTTAAACCTGAACCAGTTTCCTGCAGCTTATCAAACAACGTTGTCCCTCAATTTAGCTCATTGTCTGCTCCTCTGCCTTCCTGCTGATGTCTGTGTCACACACAGGCAACACTAAGAGACTGCACTTTATTCTAAAGAAAGAACGCCTAACACAAACTCCGCAACACATAGTCACTGCGGTGACACGCCCCCCCAGGTTCAGGGCCTGTGTAACTTCCCCTTTGTGCACAATGAGATATACACAAGCCCTTGCCCTTTTCCTGTGTCCAAATAAACAGTCCAAAAAGGGCTCGTTCGGTGGAACATTGCCTTTTGCGTATGTGTGTGCGTGCACACGTGTTGTCGTACGTTACGTAAGCTCAGTGTTGGGAAGGTTACTTTTAAAATGTATTCCACTACAGAATACTGAATACATGCCCCAAAATGTATTCTGTAACGTATTCCGTTACGTTACTCAATGAGAGTAACGTATTCTGAATACTCTGGAATACTTAATATATTATCATGCTGTTTACAACTACGTGAATGTCCTATTGCTGTGATTTATTACTGTTACTGAAGGTCCGCGGCTCCGAAACGTAGTAAAGGGACCTCTGGCTAATACGTCGGGTTCGTGTCGGGCTGGTAGCGAAAACTAGCTTTACTTTGTTGTCTGGGTCAACTTTGCTTATGGGAGACAGAGAGAGGCGTTGAAAGGCTTCTCCAACGGAACTTATTTTTTCCGGAGGAAAACACGAACACAGTGTACAGTTGAGTCTTAATAGCTTACTTACAAATGGGCTCCTCAGGCACTCTTCTTGGCTGCTGTGGTTATTATTATATTTACATGCTTCCAGCTCCCGTTTTTGCTCCGTGACAGCTCGGACATTTCCTTTCTCTCCCTCCCTCGCTCACAGACACATAACGGGTATGGTAGTCCATTCTCCCTGCAGCACGGACTACACTGCCCATCAGGCTACATGCTTTAGAGCTATGCCTGTAGCATTCTGCCTTTTAGCTTAGCACAACAACAACAACAACAAAAAAGCGCTCTCTCACCCAGGAAACACGCAGAGAGAGAGCGTCACCCTGTAACCATGGCAACCGTAACGCTGCCGCCTGGAACAACAGAACGTAGCTGTCAAACAAACCCAAACAGTCCTGACCCGCGACAATATGAAACAGGGAAGTACCGCCGTGTATTCCATTTATTTCAACAAAGTAACTGTATTCTGAATACCACCTTTTTAAACGGTAACTGTAACGGAATACAGTTACTCATATTTTGTATTCTGAATACGTAACGGCGGTACATGTATTCCGTTACTCCCCAACACTGCGTAAGCTTGACTGTGGCTCTCAGCCCCCTTCATTAGGGCTGCTGTTCAGCCCCTGCTTCCTTTGGTTACAGTTCATTGACCTGTAGGCCCATAACAGACATGGGAATCGGATGTGTCATTCCAAGTGTGTGTGCATTTCTGTCTCATTGCTCCTCCAGCTGTGTAGCCATGATATCTGGCTTCACATTTTGTAAACACGCTCTCAAAAACGAGTTGTTCTTGTAATTACTCAGCACTCAAGGATATTTCGATCTTGTGCTGTTTATCATCGCTCATTGGTTTTGTCTTTGCATCCTGCGTGGAATCAGTGATCTTAAAATAGGATGGGCAGTTCTCCCAGTCGTGGTTAATAAATGAAAACACACGGTTAAAATGTTGGGATTTTTTAAGCAGTTACTTGTTCTTGCACAAGAATACCGAGTTGGTTTGTTGTTGATTAAGGATCCAAAGTCCTGTTGACATTATGCCTTCTCTAAGATTGCAAAACAGTTTTGCCTCAGTCTCATCACACGGCGATGGTCAGAGACCCCTTCTCATCATAATGCAACCTTTCTGAGGCCCAGCTGAGATTCTGTTTTATTTCTCATAAGTAAGTCAGCATCTGTCACCCTGTTATTGGTTTACCAATGTTCCTTCGTTGGACCACTTGTGATAGATACTAAACACTGCAGTCAGTGACTGCCGCTCAAATCCTTACATTTGTCTGTTTTTCCTCCTTCTAAGACATCAACTTTGAGGACAAAGTGTTTACTTGCTCCCTAATATATCCCACCCACTAACAGGTGCCATGATGAAGAGATAATCAGTGTTAGTCATGTCATCTGTCAGCGGCCATAATGTTGTGTTTGATCGGTATATAACAGACTGTGAGAATGTTAAATAGGATTTTAATTGTGTGGATCTTGAGTGTGATGCATGTTACGTCTTTTCGAGTACAATGTTAACACTTTTCACATGTCTTTGTTTTTAATTTGCAAAAACCAAAATGGAAATGTAAGTGTAGAGCTTGATGGGCAACATAGCCTTGCAGTCATGGGACTAATCATGTTGCAACTTAATCTTCATATTAAATACAGATGCTGTGTATGAGACTGTATCATCGTAAACCTTCCAGCTTCTACTTAAGGCTTCTCAGTTTTATTTGTGGATTTTCCTCCCTGTCATCTTGTTTTAGGAAGCAATTGCTTCCCACGTCCGACCTCATCACTCTGTCCTGAAGCGAAAAGGATGTTTGGTTTTGTTGCTTTTTTCCCTCTTTGTCTCTCTGTGTGTGTGTGTGTGTGTGTGTGTGTGTGTGTGTGTGTGTGTGTGTGTACATTCATGTATTCAGATGTGTCTGCATTTGTGTGTTCCAGGTGACCTCTGCATGCATCCCAGCTCCCCCCAATGATCTGGTAAGTCCCCTCCATTTCCTCATTTCTTTTCCTCAAAAGAAACTTTTCCCACCCTGTCTGTCCATAGTTAGGAGGCATGGCTCCCCAAAACCACTGTATGGTTTCCTCTTGCTGAATTCCTTTTGGGAAGCCGAGCCCTCAGCCCAGTTAGTGCTCATTCCTCGAGCTCTGTGGGATTTCAGTCCACAACAGGGAAAAAAAAAAAAAAAAGAGTTGATGTAGGAAGTAGTAATGTTTACCCATTAGGGAGTCGGTTTGTTTAATTAACTCTCCTTTCCTTCCTCTGCATTGCCTCCTCTTGTCTCCCCTTTCTCCCCACTCTCACCTCCTTTCAACCTCCTCCCTTTGCCCTACTTCTCGCCTTCGTTCACTTCACCTTCATCCTATCACCACTCCTTCCTCACATCCAGCAGCGTAGAGGGACGGCTCCTTCTCGACACATCCAGCACCTGGTGAGCATACTTTGACCTCCATGCTCTCTCCTCGTCCTCCTCATAACCCTCATGCCTTTTCTCTCTGTATCTTCCCCCTTTTTCCTACACGCCGCCAGTATCAAGCTGTCTGTCTGGGCAATGTCCAAATCTGTCAAGGAATAAACAGTTTGTGGCTTCACTCATTTTGATTTATCACATACTAAACAAACCGAAGAGAGAGCGATGGCAGATTTGAACAGCAGTAACTCCTAAAGGCTGCAGCATTTACTAAAGGCCATGAAGTATAGTAATTGAGCTCAAAGTGATTTATCCCTTAAAGAACTAGTGTGTTGGGCAGATTTAACCTACTTCTTCATCTTGACATATTTTAGCTATTAAATGCCTCAGAACAAGAAAGGGTTAATAATAATCTGCAGATAAGATTTTTTTTAAATTCATCGCATAGACTGTAAATAAAAAGTGGTAGTACCTTCCAGGTTTAAAGTGCTTTAAACCTAAAGAGCGATCAAGGGGCTTTGGTTTCAAGAAGAAGTCTGGTTCTAGAGAAACCCATGGCAACATATTATATGTAATGTATAAAACATGTTTATTTTGTAACATTATTGGTAACAATTACGGACACAAAGGACTAACCTAGTGTCTATTTTTCCAATATAGATCCAACCGTCACCTGTCAGCTGAATTTACAAAGCACCAAAATGGCAAAAATGCTCAATTTTAAGGTTCACAGCAATAAAACCTCTCATTAACCAATGGCTAAAATCACTGTGGCTGTGACCATTTTTTATGTACAGTCTATGTTCTGATCTAGCTGTTATTTTTTGGAAATGTTTGCTTTAGGCTGAAATCTTGAAGGAGGATCATGGTTCCACAACTTTAATGCCATACCTTTGCTCTCTGCCGTTTTATCTCAGTGTGCAGTTATATCTCCAATGGAACATTAAAACAATGCACAGGTCAATGCGATGACATGATTTGACATCTTAAGTTACTATAATTTACCTAATTTACTGTGTACAAAATAGACTAGAGAGTGTTCAGTTTACTGTGAGTTCAGAAGAGATGAACAAGCTTCCAAAGGAGGCCTGAAAGACAAACTTCAGGGATGTAAGACCTGAGCGTAGTCCATATCCTATGTGGACAGATAAGTAACTTGCTCATTTGTTATCATTATCAAAAAGGGCCCAAAGCACATCATTGTTAAAGTGGTAATGAGGTATGGATGAGCTTTGACTGTGTCTTATTGTATATTTGTTTTTTCTGCAGGGATCCACCAAATCTTTAACCTACACCAAACAGAGAAACACCCTGCCAAGGTAACACCATTTCATTCATTTTCCATGTTGGGGAAGTTTCTACAGAAATCATTAAATACAAATGCAAATAAAGTCTCTACACTGGCACAATTTTCCGCTTGCTCTGAAACCTGCACCGTCTTACACCTGTTCCTTAGACAAATGTCGTTTTTAGTGTCTGACCTGCTTGTGAAACACTATCCAGTTTCTTTCTTCGTTGATGGTTTGTCTCCATTCATCCAGTTAGGAGCTTCTTCAGAGTGCATCTGAGGGTCTGTGCTGAGCTACCACAAACAACCCACTAACCACTGCTGTCTCTTTTCGGTTCCTCCAGGAGCTTCAGCGTGGACCGTGTGATGGAGCGAGTGATGGAACGAAACTACGACTTCGACCTGACCTACATCACTGAGAGGATCATCTCCGTCTTCTTCCCTCCGAAGCTGGAAGAGCAGAGATACCGGCTGAACCTGAAGGAGGTGGCTGCCATGCTCAAGTCCAAACACCAGGAAAAGTTTCTGGTGAGTGAAGAGAAATGCAATACTGTATAGCTCAGCTGATGAGTGTAAGTACAGAAGCCTTTGCAAGACATTGTTTACCCCTGGGAGCATTCAGCTAAATACATTTGAAGCATTGTTGCACAATACACTTTGGCATATAGCCACAGGAAGCGGCAAAATAGAAACCCACAAATAAGCAGTCTGTTTTTTTCTGTCACACCCATAATAAAATAATAGTGATGACAGCTTGTTACTGTGATGCAGTGTAGTGATGATATAAAAAAAAAAAAAAAAAAAAAAAAAAAACCTTTCTGTTTTCAGCTCCTGAATCTCTCTGAAAGGCGCCACGATATCACCCGACTGAACCCAAAGGTAGGACTTCCTGTAAGTCTTCATGTTAAGAATTCACTTTACAACCTTTCATTTAATCTGTTTCTTCCGTCTCCACCCACCATCAGGTCCACGACTTTGGCTGGCCCGACCTCCACGCCCCACCGCTGGATAAGATCTGTGCCATATGCAAGGCCATGGAGAACTGGTTGAACTCTGACCCCCAGCACGTGGTGGTCTTACACTGCAAGGTCAGACTTTAGGGGCCCACTGAGGTTTCTCAGATGGACATCACACAGTTTCCCAGGCTGTAAAAAACAGGCATATGCGACATGTCTGTAAAGACTGATGTTTCCTAACAAGCTTGCAAAATATCAAGGCTCACTGATGCATGGAGGGAGTGAAGGCTGGCTCATGTGGTCTGACCCAACAGATGCGCTATGGTAGCTCAAATTGTCAAAAGATTTACTGCTGATCCTGATAGACAGGTGTCAGGGTACACAGGGCATCACTGTTTTTTTGTGTATGGGGCTGCATAGCTGCAGACCAGACAGGGTCTGTGTGCTGACCCCTGTCCACCTCAGAAAGCACAACAATGGACACGTGAGCATCAGAACTCAACTGTGTTATTACAGCATGTGGAATAGAAGTCCAGCCCATTCATCAGACCAGCCCACCTTCTTCTATTGGAGCAATGGAAGAAGATGGGCTTGTCTGATGAATCACGTTTCTTTGACATCGACGTGGATGCTCGTGTAACACTGATGAAGCGCTAATGAATTAATACAGGCTAGGTATTGAGTGAAATATTAGGTCATTATTAATTAGAAGATTTAGGAACGCTACTGGAGCTGATGGGCAGTAATTAATACACACAACACAAAATGCTTTTGCAGGTACCATGTATTTAACCAAAACCCAAAGAAAAGTAACAAGAAAAGGAAAACTTAAATAATCACTCCTGCTGCAGCTATTCAATTAATCAAAACCCAGTGGGGGTGCACAAAGACAACTAAGCAAATTCTTCTGGTTTATGGCCATGAGTTTTATCTGAATGTCCATGAGAGATGTCCAAGCGCTATTGTCCATAAACAGGTGTGTATGATTGTGGAAATCAGTGTATTTGGAAAATGGGGACAGAGCGTCGTCTTTGATAGCTTCCTACCCAACCAGTGGAAGCTTCAGTGCAGAATGATTCCTGCTCCTAGCCGTTCATTGGCTCGCCATCCTTTTCCATACCCAAAAAGGTTCACTTGGCCTGCATTAAATAAACAAGGCCAATAAGAAATGACAAGAATACAAAAATGTCAGCCAGTTAAGCTAAATACATTAAGTTATTCTTGTTCCCGTGTACACAATTTATAAATAAATAAACAAACAGTATATTTAACCAATAAGGATTTAACTGAAACATTTCAACTGCTATATACATACTATATAGCTTCACAACATTTTTTTATTCAACAAATATCGGTCAAATCAAAATCAAATTGTTTGGACCGGCAGCAGCCAATTAGCGTCAGCTGGTAACAATACAAACAGTCAATTAAAAGTTCAAACTCACCAATTCCGTTCTGTTCAGTGCACGACAACACTATGGCTCTGGCTCACGGTAATCAGCGTCTAAGTCGCATAAGTTAGTTGGTGTTAAAAAAATGCATTAAAACGGGAAAAGCAAGTGTTTGCCAATACAAACCTGCAACAGCCATCCGATTGGCTGAGCAAAGTCATGTGGTTGGAGTCATGTATTTGTGATGTGTTCAAGTGCAGGAAATTACTAAAATCTAGTAAAACAGATTTTACTCAGGGTTACACTCGGATGCATGTACGTCACTTACCTGGTGATCACAAGGCACCAGGATGCATTATGGCCTCGAGGGACTTGTCCTGCAAGTTTTAGATCTCACCCTGGGTCAGCAGACCTGAATCAAATGATTAGTTCATTACCAGGCCTCTGGAGAACTTCAAGACATGTTGAGGAGGTAATTTAGCCTTTAAATCAGCTGTGTTGGATCAAGGACACGTCTAAATCCTGCAGGACACCCTCGAGGCCTGGAGTTCGACACCTGTGCATTATGGGAAGAAAGCAGGCTGGTAAAGGCAGTGTGATGCTTTGGGTTATGTTCCAGGGGAAACCTTGGGTCTTACCATCCATGTGCACCACATTTATAAATCAGCAGCATTTGTTAAATCTAAAATCACAACCTGCAGCTAGTAATTAAGATTCAGCAAATTAATGTAATGAAGTAAAAGGGAAAACGTTTTCTACTGAAGTGTACCGTCCTAGAAGTGTAAAGTAGTATAAAGATGAAATAGTGAAGCATAACCAAATTATACTTAGCAGTATCGGATCCCAACACTACCAGATGCCTGAAACAAGCCTGTGAAACTCTGTGCAGCAATATTATAGAAATAAATAAATGGCTAGCTGACCTTTGGGTATGTGATGTTACAGTTTAGTATTTCTCTTGCTTGCTTGTGCATGTTTAATCAGCCATAATTGCTCCGTAAAGAACGCTTTATTAGATACTGCTGTTCACACAACTTGACTAAAACCAAAATTGCAGAGTGCACCATATAATTCAATAAGCTCCTTCCACCCATGGTAAAAAAAAATTAACCATACAATTAAGATCAAACTCTGTCATCCTGACATTTAACTTCCACGCCTTTGCAGATCGCTCAGAGATTCTTTTCCATCGTCCAATCAGAAGAGAGGTGGTGATTTGAATGCTTGGACCATTACTGAACAGTCACCAGCTAATGCTGGTGGTGTCTGAGCTCCCAGACCTCGTCTAGATGTTTTATTTATTGGTTTTGGTCAGGAGAATTGAAATCCTAAAACCAGACTACTTCTGTGGTCTGCCAACTTTCCAGAACATTCCAGCTACAAGCAATCCTTTGCCAGCTGCAGATCACGCCAGGGACGTGAATAAACAAGTTGTTGTCAATGAAACGTCCTCCACTGAGAGATCTGCTGTGCAAAACAAGCTTTAATTTGTGCTCAGCGCGTGGAGGTGCAGCCTCCCTACTGGGATCTGGAAGGGTCACTTCAGGAATTCGGAGCTGGAATGTCTTTGGAATGTGTCAGGAAGTAAAGAGCAACCATTGTGAAAAAAACACCACAGGGAGCTTTTTAATTTGAAGTCAAGCAGCCTTTTTCACATCTCACCATGACACTCCCATGTGTCCTGCTCTCCTCCTTTGCTGCTTTGTTTTCTTTCTATGAAAAATCAGTTAAAACCATCTGGTCATATAAAGCGTGAAAATCAGCTGTCCTCAGCACCTGAGGGTGAGATCAGCACATCATCATCATTTCTTTGTCCTCTCCTCTTCCTCTTACAGGGGAACAAAGGTAAAACAGGCGTCATTATTGCAGCCTACATGCACTACAGCAAGATCTCTGCAGGGTGAGTATGTGTTTGTTAATGTCAGAGACAATCAGAGCAATCAATCAGAGTATCTGCACATTTAATGTGTTAAAGACTGTCTGGGGCAATAACCTGTTTACCTTGTTCCCAAAAGCAAACAAACACAGTTAAAACAGTCTAAAAGTGATCAGTGAAGCTGTTCTCCCAATCAAGAGTGCTGTCCTGGCTTCCATTTGGGGGAAAGAGATCATGTGCAGGGGCCGCAATGACTGATACGCTCCGCTGCATGAAACACTTGCTTTGTTTTGTTTGTTTTGAAACGTGAAACGTGAAACGTCTTCAAGCAACTTAAAGAAGTCCAGACGCTCTTTTCTTTGCAAACTCCTTTGACTACGATGACCTGGATGACTGAGAACCTTCACAGACATTTTGTTTGTTTTGTTTTGCTTTAGGATGTTGTGGCCCAGATTGGGGTGATCCAGTATTGTGATTGTGACAGATTACCACCACACGTCCCTCACGATTTGATATTATTTCAATGTTTAACATTATTGCAAGTATTGCAGTATTGCTAATTATAACCTTTATTCAACTCTAAATTATAAAACCTAAAACATGCCATAAATCTTGCCATAAGTCAGAGTCCGTCTGCTACCCGTCTGTTATCAGTCTGCAATTGAATGGGAACAAGCTGGCTATTACATGCAGTCTGTTTGTGATGATACAGCAATTAACTGTGATAAATGGTTGAAATTCACATATATCATGTTGTTTACTTGGACAGAAAGTCACATTTAATTATCACATTTGTGCTTTTTATCCTTCCAGTTTTCTAAGAATATAACAGAATACAACCAGCTGACAGCCGGTTAAAGTTGAGTCCCCTCGAGTTGCAGGACTCATAATGTCTCTGAGCAACTGCAGTCAGTCCAAGTTTGCTCAACTAACATTATCTGAGGATTTTGGTGCCCTCTGGTTCATATTATTCTAAGAATATTTCAATGTCAATTAAATGTCAATATTTGGCATCTATAGATATAAAATTGCGACGCAAAATATCGCAATACTGTGCCGTGTCGTTCTTTGTTTGGGCTCAGGTATAATAGACTGCAGCGTGTGCAGTGGAGGCTTATAGTCAACAAACAATATTATTGGAGCGTCGATACGTCATCACTTGAAGTTTGAAGCAACGAGCAAAAACATGTTCAGCTTAAATTCAACTACTCAAACATGCATAACCTAAAATGCTTTTAAACATATTACAGCAGTGAGTCTAGTGGCTGATGTGTGCAGGTTCATGTACGTGCAGGACAAAGATTTCCATTCAGACTTTGTTGATAAGTCATTTGATAAATGAAGCCCTCCGGATTTTGCACAGGAACAGTGGAAACTGGTTTATCCTGTGGCCAATGCCAGCTGTATCCTCTCCATGTACTTTCTGGCATCTAGAGAGTCTGGTGCAAGTCCCATGATGGAAATTGTTGGCTAAAAGCTTGTGTGTGTGTGTGTGTGTGTGTGTGTTTGTATTTGTGCATTCATGTACAGGGCGGACCAGGCTCTCAGTACTCTTGCCATGAGGAAGTTCTGTGAAGATAAGGTGTCCTCGTCCCTCCAGCCGTCCCAAAACAGGTAGAGGCCACAGGATGATCTGAGTGGAAAATGAGAGGGGCGTGGGGGGGCAGCAGTTGTGAGTGTGGGTTTCCCACGTCATGCCCAAGTTATTAAATGCATCATCCTTCCATCCTCTAGGGGAAAGAAACGTATTTTAGGATTCTGGATTGGATTTGTAGCTCAACAAATAATAAAATGAGTCAGAGCTCCATATCATTTAGCTGCCTCATCTTCTGGCTCCCTGTCAGACTTTTGGGCATTTAAATAGAACAACAGAGCCATTGTCAATCTTGTTAGTAATAATCATGCTTTTCCTAGTATGAAAATGATTTTAAAAGGTGAAATAAAAGGATGAAAGAAAGATGGAGCTTGTAAATGGAATAAAAACGTGAATTTGGCTCCTTAGATGGAATATAATCCTTTCCCTTTGACATGGAAAAGTAGGTACGTTTACCCAAGACACTTTAAAGGGGACCTCATTTGTTTTTCCTTATTTTCTGCCAAATATCTAATTATACAGTGTTGGATGTTTATAATAATCACATCCCAAAATACCTGTGAGCAAAAGATCTCAGGGTTCAGATTGCCCTGAATACTGGCTTCCCATTATTTTTTTTTCTACTGATGCGATGAGCTGACACTTTTACATGGTTATCTGCAGCATCCACAGAGCACCCGCCTACCAAGCACCGGGTGCAGCTCTTCAGGAAGCTTACATTTAGAAGAAAGTGGAATTTGAAGGCGGGAGTGTTTTAAAGATACAGGAGCTAAAATGGCAAATTTTACTGAGAGGAAGGTGGAGGTCCAACCAGCGTAAGATATAGAAGTGTGAATCATTTAGAGCTACTCTACCAAAACTCTACATATATGTCCCCTTTAATAAAATGTTAATACTTCAGGAAAGAGTTTAGCATTTTCTGACTTATCTGTATATAACATGTATTTCTGTATGCTTACAAAAAGAAACTAGAGCCAGAAGTTGTGTTGGGTGCAATCCGCTTTAAACAGAGGGAACATTTCATACTTCTAATCAACAGACTGTCCATACACATGCTGTATCTGGATTTAAGGAGGTTTTCTAATGTTGTGCAGTATGTCTTACTTCAAAAAATGAAAAATATATCACTCCCAGTCATTTTTACCTTCAATTATATAAACAGATTCAATTTGAGGTCAGCACAGTACCACAATAATTTTATTGTGTCTGCAAAATTCTGTCTAATTGAATTAGTTTCCTTTCATATTTATCACCTGGTTGCCCACTTCTTTTGGAGAACTGCTGAGTTAAACTCTTAGCCTGCTGAGTGTGCGGCTTCACACATAGATACTTCAAAAAAAACTACGATTAAAGGCCAACACAGAGCTCAAGGAAATGACAACTGATTCAGGAATATCGAATCACTTCCAGCTGTGTTGGAGACTAGAAGACAGATGGGAAATGGAAACGTGGAGTCCACACAGCTGGTGTTAGATATTTCTTGCTGCTTTCTTACCTGGCTCTCCACTGGTGGGGGCTGTCTGACAGCAGCATGGCTCAGCGGCTGTTTGACATTTATCATTTGTCCTCAGAAGTTGTAAATGTATTTTTCCATGATAAGAACTTCTCATAATCCCTTTTTATATTCCAGGTATATATATTACTTTGGAGGCCTTCTGTCTGGGGCGATCAAGATGAACAGCAGCCCTCTCTTCCTTCATCAAGTACTCATCCCGTCGCTCCCCAACTTCCAAGGGGAAGGAGGTGTGTTTGCTGACCTTTTGGCCAAATCACCCAATCAAAAATGTATTTCTGCCTGTTCTTAACCCCAAATCGCTCTCTCATACTCAGTGTGGAATTTTGATTCTGCATTTTGAAGCTTCAGTTTGAATAGTCTGAGCACTACTGTCTATTTATATAAAAAAGGCATGTTATATGTCAAAGAAATCCATTAAAATGCTTGAAAAGGCACCAACAGAGCAAACGTAGTTGATATGTCCAGTTCAGCAAAGCCTAACCTCAAAGCCAAAACAAAATCCAACTGGATTATTATGAAATACTAAATGTATATTTGTTTAAACTTAGCTGAAAAGATCCAAATCGTTGTTCTAGTCGTGTTCATTTTATGGTCGAAGTCAGGCATTTTAACATGGTAGTCAATGGGGATGGACTTGCTTCTTGAGATGACCTCAAGTGGCCATTAGAGGAACTGCAGTTCACCCCTCAGGGTGTACCCCGCCTCAGCTGCGCTTTTCTCACTTGCTAAAATGCAAGTGAGGAAAGTGTAAACAGACTTGAGGTATCTAATCTCCTGTCTGATTATCTCCAGTCCGTCCTCACTCTGCTTCCCGACGCAGATAAAATGCACATGCAGCGCAGTGTTTTTCTTGGCTAGGTGCTGGGACAGTGTTATTGAATGCAGATGACATGCACGGTCACATACAGCCTCTACCCACACACGTTAATCTGATGATCGAGTCCACGTGGAGTCAGCGCATTCCTGTCTTTGTGCTGATAGTGCCTGCCATGTCTAAAATCTCTCTCTCTCCTCTTTCCAGGTTACTACCCCTTCTTGAAAATCTACCAGTCCATGCAGTTGGTCTACACTTCAGGCATATAGTGAGTCTATCTTTCTGTCGGGAGGCCAGCTGATAGCCCAGATAAGCTGAATGTATTTGTTGGCTCTGCAGTGTTTTCTTTCATGCGCTGAAGTTTCAGCATCATCGCAGAGTAATTAAAGAGACGGGAGTAAAGGGATGCGTTTCTTCTCCTTTAGTCCACCTCCCATCATGTTTTCATTTTTACCTCAAGGCTTTTTCCAGGTTTAAAAGTGTTGAGAGAAACATTGGTCACAGATTGTGGTAGTATAAAACAAGTGTAAACAATCGATCTTTCACACTCCTTACACCCCCATGTACACCCCCATGCTTTCCGTGGATACGTAACAGGCTCGTTTGTGTACCCTTTATTGTCCACAGTGACCTTCAAGGCACTGGAGGCAGAAGACTGTGTGTGACCATTGAACCAGCACTGCTGCTAAAGGGTGACATCATGGTGAGTCATATGGGAAGGAAATGACAACCAGAAGCCCCCAGATATGGGTGGGGGTTGAATTATGACTAAATGACTTAATTTATGCTCAACAAACATGAAACAATTGTGGTAAAATCTCTAAAATATACATTTTGGTCTGGAAAAGTTTCTTTTCCCCTTTGTTAACACCGAGTCATAATTTGTTTTGTGCACTCAGCCATTTCCAAAGTTGTAGGTGTCACTCATGTGGAACACAAATCCCTTTATTCACTGCACCAAGCTGTCATTATCCCACATGCACTTTATTCTGCGGCTCTTTTTCCTCACTCTCTGCTGCCCTCTGCAGGTCAAGTGCTACCACAGGCGAGCTCAAAGTGCTGACAGAGACACCGTGTTCAGACTGCAGTTCCACACCTGCACCATCCACGGATCCCAGCTGTGGTTTGGCAAAGGGGAGCTGGACGAAGCGTGTACTGGTGCGTAACTCTGGACCACACTGGGAAATTCGTTGGCGGTGTTAATTTAATGATTATTAATGATTCGCATTTAAATACAGTACTCTGATTACAGTTCTAAGAAGGTTACCATAACAACTCAAAGGAAACTGCTTCAAAGCCCTGATTTTGACAGCTACATGTAGTATGTGCAGTTCAATAAAAATACATGCATTCTAAAATTTAAGCTTATTAAAGCAAAATGACAATTCACAAAAAGATTTTGTTTATCTGGACTATGCAGCCTATTCTGCCACAAAACTAGCTGCACATTAAAATGAAGCTTACTTTTCTTCACTTTGAGGTTGTGCTCAAAGAAAGATGTTTTGCTGTAGCTGCATGCCTGTTTTTCAGTTCAGTGACTTTACAGTCCACATTCTTAAAATTTAGATGGCATATTTTAAAAGTATTGATTCAAGAATGAAGACATTAAATAGAAATCGTGACAAATGGATCCACAGATTTCTGTACAGTCAGTTTTGCTTGGCTTCACTTGACTGAATTTGATCAGGATCACATTTCTTTGGCGTTCTGTGTTTGGTAGCTTGTAAGCTTGCAGGTGCCCGTGCACACTGTGTAGAGCACCGCCTGATGGGCCAAAGTTTGAGAAGCTGAACTGATTAGTAGAAAATTTGCAGGTATTATATTATATTAATAATAGCAAAAGAGCCAATAATATGCAGCGTCAGCTGAGAGCCCAAAAATCACTGTTATCCAATATGTACATTCTGCCTTTTCCCTTGCACACAGACATTTCTGTGCATGTTGATGATGTTATGTAATAATAATGACGTATACTTTATTGATCCCCGTGGGAGCAGTGTGTGGGGACAGTACCTTGCTCAGGGGTACCTCAGGGTAGCCGTTCAGGGGATTCGAACCCCCGACCTTCCGATCATGGGGCAACCGCTTTACCTACTGAGCTATCCCTATGTACTAGGGAGCTATGTACTGTAGGTGATGAGATATTCAAAGATTTCACAGTTTTATGTTGAGAGACATTATTCTAAAAAAGTCCCATAGTTTGTAGACAGTGTTTTCCAGATTGTTAAACCACTGCCAGCTTTACTTTTGAGAAACTCTGCCTCTCTAAGCTCTTGTTATACCCACTCATGTTACTGTCATGTTGCCAGTTAACCTAATTAGTTGCTAAGAGGTGTGTTTTATGCTCCATATGAGTGTATGAGATTTCCCAACTTTTTGGAATTAGCATTGTATAAAAATAATCTCACTTTAAACATTCAAGAACAAATGATAATCCTCCCTAAATGCCCGATTTTGCTTCTCTGGATACTTTGAAATTGTCACTCTGGCACGACTTGTTAGTGGTGGTTGGATAATCACTACTTACAACTAACTGACATAATAGCAGCTCTTTGAATTGGCATTGTGGGAATATATTCACAGCGGTTTGGCTTCTTAATGTCATGGTTAAATAAATCCCACAATAGTAGTAGCTTAATCCCCATTGAGGACATAATAGCAGCTCGCTGGAGGAGAGGGTAGTGAGCGTGAGCTGTACTGTAGAGAGATTGAATGATATCTAATAAGTGCTTATCTGCTGCTTAAGTCCATAATGAATATGCTCATTACTTCATTTCCTCTTCGTTTTTTTTTTTTTTCTGAAATGACAGAATATGTGTGGAAGCATGTTCTTAAAGCTCTGTGGCAGTCGATCCGTTACACTGAGTGCGCATAAACACATGACTGTGGGTAAATACAACTCCAAACACATCTGTGAAACGTATTAGTGTATTTGATATCCTGAAGCAGCAGTTTGTTTCCTTCATATATACTCTACATGTCTCAAAAGCACCAGTATGCTTTCATGAATCTGGATCTCATATGGAGATTACGCTGATATTTGTAGACTGTGGGTATGGGTAGGTATATTTCTTAAGCTAGAAACAAAAATATTTATCCTGATCGCGGGGAATATCCTTTTTCCTTCTCCCCAGATGAGCGTTTCCCATCTGATGCCACAGTGGAGTTTGTCTTCTCCTCCGGACCAGAGCGGATCAAAGGTTAGTTCACAGTTTCTTCTGGGAGGAAGGAATGCACGCCGATCTGTCAGATAATAATAAATAATCAAGCCTCCCACAGTCCAAAGACATGTGGGGTTAAGTTAACTGGTGATTCTAAATTGCCCGTAGGTGTGAATGTGAGTATGAATAGTTTTTTGTTTGTTAGCCCTATGCTGGGATAGGCTCCTACTAAAAGGAAAAAAATGTTTTGATTATAATTTAAGGAGCAGAGCTACATGGTAATATATGTCTTCTCAGGCCGTGAATATCACAAGAATGACCCGGCTGTCACAGTGGACTACAACACCGCTGACCCTGTGGTTCGCTGGGATTCCTATGAGAATTTTAACCAGCGATACCAGGACAGCCTGGAAGGTAAACGATGTCTTCATAGTCATCATGGTGGAGCGGTAGAAGCCTTTAACAGCAGCACTCATGGTGCTAGCCATTATTAAAAACTAAGTTTATCTATCTTTGCGTCGTAGATATTGCCCACACCAGAGGTCCTCTGGATGGTAGCCTCTACGCTCAGATAAAGAAGCGGCGAGGTCCAGGCTCTGGTTCCCTCACCTCAACCAACGGCAGCATCGCAGGGGGAGTAGTTGCAGAAGACAGGCCCGATCACCGCATCACCCAAGGCTCTGACTCCGGCCTTTCAGCACATTCCCTCCCTTTGAACCAGTCTTCTATCCATCCAGACCATCAGGAGGAGTCCAATCGTCCACCGCCGCCCACCAGACAGGAAAGGGAGGAGCTCGAACGTCTTCTCGGAGGCATCGAGGGAAGCCGAGATGGAGAGCGAGAGACCGCCATTTTGGATGATGGAGATTCTATTCAGTCGGAGAGAACGGGGACACTGAGGCTCAGTCGGTCATGTTCCTGCCGGGATGGTTACCGGTCGCAGCGCTGTGCAGAGCCAGGATGCGACCGCACCCTTCTCATGCCTAATGGTTACTGCCTCGATCGGGCTCCAGGGACCAACGGTCACCACGGGGCTCCTCCTTCAGCTAGCCCCAACCCCGCTGGTCCACCATCACACATGGATCTGTGCCAACACTATAGCCCCCACTCCCACCAGTCCCTCCCACCTCCAGATCTGGTGTGGGACCGTCAGAGTGGCTCGCCGCACTACCTGCACCGCTCCTGCTCAGAGGCTCCGTCATCGCGTCATATCTGTCCTTACCCATCAGCAGATCTTACCCCTCACGCTCACAACCACCCCCATCACCACCCTATGTCTGCCCCAGGTCGCCTTTGCTATCGGGAAGATGAGTACACACCCTATCACCACCCTCCTCCACCTCACAGCCACCACCATCCCCACCCGCACCAGAAACCAGCCACCAGCCCTACTTACCATGACATCATGCTAATGGATGGTCTGCCGCCCCCTGGCTGTCCTTGCAGAGACTGCAGCATGAGGAGAGAGGACTCGGCTGCCTATCACACCCTCAGGATGGAGCGTGGCGACAGCTTCCACTGGGACAGAGAAGCGGAGCTTCATCAGAGGGAGGTGGGGCTTAGGAGAACCAGGGAGGAGTTACCCAGGGGGTCAGAGGTCCACTGGGAAAGGGACCCAGGGCTGAGACGAGGCAGAGAACTGTCCCTTCACTGGGAACGAGACAGGGAGGCAGAGCTGCAGTGGGAGAGGGACAGAGAGGCTGAATATTGGCACAGGAGAGCCACCGTAGCCTCCTATGGCCCACAGGGCCAAGATCTTCTAGCCTTTACCTTTGACCCCTTGCCATCAGGTCACCCAGCTTATCCAGAGGCATCGAGGTCCCACGCTCATTCCCACCTGGACATGAAGTACAGCAGCAGCAGCAGTGGTTACCAGACACCACGTCAGGTGTGCCCCTGCTCACCTTACCAACCCTCACCGTCTGAGAGCAGGGGCTACGCATCAGGCTACCAGTCCGAGTCCACGTCCCCGCTGCCTCCTGCTTCCGCTGTGATGGGCCACTGCGGCCATAGCAGCGGACCAGCAGAGCATAACCACAACCACCATCATCACCATCCAGACTCACAGCAGTCATACAGCTCTGACTCACACACTGGTGAGTCACATTGAAACAAAAACACTCAATAATGTGGGAATAATGAGGAACAGCATGCACTGAAAATTTGGTTTTAACTTGATACATGCCTTAAGCACAGACTGGGTTTTTACAGGGAACTTGCATAAGAATCAGCTGGGACCATATTAACTGTGTAACAGCTGATGCTGTTTACTGAGGTAATTTTTAGTAAAAATGCTTCATTGTTTCCATCCTCTGTCAGATGGCCTCCGTAGTTCTGGTGAAAGCGTGGGCTGGAGGGATCACATTACCCATGGTTCTTTTAAAAGGGTGCACAGAAACGGCCATGCCGCGTGTTCCACACCATCTGACATGTCTGGATCGCCCACTCCTGTTCACACCAGCAGTCCTCTACGCACACAGGAAAGGTATTCCACTCTTACCCAACCTTGGTTGTGTCAGATGGGCCGTTTCCATAGTGGAAATAAACATGTAACTATGACAGGGAATCATAAATAATGTTAATCTAATTAGAACACCATAGTCAAAAGCTTATTTCTATTTATTGGAATTTATATTTGGTGGCATGGCTCATGGGGAAAGTATGATGAAAACACAGCACAGAACAGAGCGGTCAGACGCCATGAAGAAGCGGGGGTGCAGCTAACATGCAGCTTGTTTTGGGCTCACTCGCTAATATCCTGGAGTCTTTACTGTAAAATCTCAAATGCGCTGAGATGAACTGTTATTGTACAGTTTAAAACTGGATGTATCAGTTTAATTCTGATCAGAGCACAAGCCAAACCAATAGGTAGGAGTCCGATTATACAGCCCCAGTTCCCAAACAATCTGGAATGAATGCTAGGATTTGCAGTCTCATACACTCAAATTTTATTCACAATAAGACGCATCAAATGTTTAAAAATAAAAATGTACAATTTTAAGAAAACTATTAGTAACATGTTTACTGCTGTGTAGCACTCCCTGTTCTTTTAACAACAGTCTACACAGCATTAGTGCTGCTTTCACATCTAGAAAGGTGCTATCACTTTAAAGGCATATACAGATTTTAGAGCAGCTTATCCTCGTATTTAGATCAAATCTTTTTCAGGTAAGGCCTTCGATATTTCAGCAAGACAGTGCTAAACCACATAGTACCACTTTGGGTCAGCTTCTGTTGTTTAAATGTGCTAAAGGGTAAAGATAACGGTAAACGTGACAGGCAACACAAAAAGGTTCAGATAGTTCTCACATTGCATGTTTGAGGTTTACTTTGTCATGTTCCAAAAAGAAAAAACACATTTCAGCATCCTACATACTGAACTGGATAGAAACAAAGTAATCACCCAGACGCGCTAGTATCAATTTATTACCAATACCAGTGTATTGATCTGCCCATCTCTAATTTACAGACTGTTGTTAAAAGAAAAGGGGATAGTCTTCTGTTTAAGCATTTCACACAGGGTACCCATTTTGGGGGCGTTGGGTTTGTATTTGTTGCTGATTAATTTACACATATAGTATAACCTTCAGGCGTTTTTAATAGAGTTCACTCTGATATTACAGTGAAGAAATTCCTAGTCTTTAATAATAATAATAATACTCACGTGTCAATTTTAGCCCCAGTCCAGGAAGGAGAGAGTATGACATTCGAACCACAGACATCATCAATGACTACGAGGCCCCCCAGCCTCACGAGGGCCACTGTCGCACTAACGTCATCCAGGAATCACTGGAAAGGCAAAGAAGCAGCACAGAGCGCCTGGAGCCACACACCAAAGAAGCACAGTCACACACAGCCTCACCAAAACAAACAGAATCCACCAATCAGAGCCCTCCACCAACAAACCTGCCCCCAGCTGCTCCTCAACAGCAGCACTGTAGCTCAGATATGTCCTCAGCTCATGATTCTGTGACACCAACCACCACAAACCAAGCACACTGCCAGACACCTTCTTCCCCTGTCCATACTTCGCCTATACCAGATGCACACCCTCATCCCACTGGCCCGCTGCAGACCTTTACTCCTGCAGGAGCTGGTGGTCCACCATCTGCCATGTCACAGCCTCAGAGCCACACCCAAGCTACCAGCTCTGTGGGACCATCTGTAGCACAGGTTAATGGATCCTCTCCAAATAGGGAATCTCACGCAGAGGTTCCTAAACACACCAGCACCACCAACCCAACATCTTCTCCTGCACCGTCATCCCCACAGCCTGGGCCCAGCAGCATGGACGGCTCCCCTGTGTCTGATGCACCAGTTCCCGGATTCGCTACCTTGGGTAGAAGGTTGATGCTGAGTGGGTCTGACCCCCACCACCACCTAAACCACATGCAACAACACGGACCCCCGCATCACAACTACCAAGCCAGCACAGAGCACAGTGCAGCTGTAGACACAAACAAGAGGCCCTGCTACTCTCCTCACACCCCACAACCCCACCCAGCCTCCTATTCCAGCTACACCACAATCTCCATCCCTCTTCCTCACCCCCAACCCCCCTTGCCAGAGAAGCGCCATTTGCCTGGACATTCGGGTTCACCCAGTGATGGCGTGAAACCAGCTCACGTGCCTGCCTCCACTGCTGCGCAGCATCAGCACCATGTCACGTTTTCTCCCACGGTGGGGGAAATTGCACCCCCTGCTGGCCAAAATGACCAAGTAGAGGCAGAAGCTGCGAACAGGGTCAGTGTGAAGTTTGTCCAGGATAGTTCCAAGTTTTGGTATAAGCCCAGCATCTCTAGAGAGCAAGGTAAGTTCTTTAGTTCTTATTTGTTTCTTTTTCTTCAAAAGCCTACAGAAGTAAAATTCCTAACTTATCATCGTGCTTGGGTACAGCAATCGCAGCTCTGAAGGAGAGGGAGCCCGGCACTTTCCTAATCAGGGACAGTAACTCGTTCCAGGGAGCCTATGGGCTGGCTCTGAAGGTGGTTACACCTCCTCCCAATGTCAGCAACCACAGCAACAAAGGTGAAAAATGATTGCCTCCATCACATAGATGTCTCATTTTGACAGATTTGTCCCTCTGCTCTGTGTTTTTGCTCTTTTATAACTTTTTATGAATCTACTTTTACAGTGAGCGACCCTCTGGAGCAGCTGGTGAGACATTTTCTCATTGAAACTAGTCCTCGAGGAGTGAAGATTAAAGGCTGTCAGAACGAGCCCTACTTTGGTACGTTTCATTCCATCCATTTCCAGTTAGAAATGGGCATTACTGTGCACCTTGCTGTCTCAGATCTATTAATGATTTCCTCTGTTTTCCACAGGGAGTCTGTCTGCACTCGTCTACCAGCACTCCATCACACCCATCTCTTTGCCCTGCGCTCTTAAAATCCCTGAAAAGGGTAATGGAATATTTGAAGGCCACACAGGCCTTCAAATAAATAAATCATGTGTTTCACTGTATTGTGTAATCTTATCAGATGTAGTTCATAGTTTATCTGCATGTTGTCAGATCTCATAGGAGAGGTGCAGGAGGTTCAACCAGTCAGTAACATCAGCACAGCTGCTGACCTGCTGAAGCAGGGAGCGGGTGAGTTCTCTCTTTCTCTATTCCTGAAACACACTGTGTCATGTATTCATGTATGAACAGTAAAGTGCAAAGGGAGACTCTAAAGTTTACATCTTATTTTTTAGATTACAAAATCAGTACTAAATTGGTACTTTTTTCTTTCCTATAATGTCACATTTTTTTAGTTTTCAGTTTCTAAAACCTTTGCACAGGTTAAATGATGGGAAACTGATGCAATACTGGACATAAAGCCTGGCTGAGAAGTTATGTAACATGCAAGGAATAGATGCACCAGAGAGAATGCAAGCACTTCTGTCTGGTTTTAAAAAAAAAGAAGAAGCCAAAGAGGAAGTGCCAAACAGTCGACCAGTAACTAACGCCTGTCAAAGAAAATTTGACTTGATCATTGTTCCTCTATAAGAATGCTCTACATGCTGCCGAATCATCATATTACTCAAACTGTTCACAAACTATTCAAACCCACAGAAACTACTTCTCATCTGACCTCCATGACACAGTTTTTTCAGCTGAATTCTTCTGGGACCCACCGTAGAATCTCAACTCCAGCCCTGCTTAGTTAATAACAACCTCTGAGCCGTTTCACTCAGGTGTTCTTCCCAGACTGAGTACTGAAACAGCTTTTAAACGACCTCCTCATATCTGATGCTGGCCTTCTCGCCATCCTCCTTTACCTTGGAGGTGGTTTGGACACCGTATCGTGTCGTCTTCTGTTAGAACGACTGGCTAACATTGGATTTAGTGACGCAGCCCTTCAGTGGTTTACAGTTTGTTCAAGGCTAGACTGTTTACTCTCCATCAGCCACACAGGGATCAGTGCTGGGACCCCTGCTATTTATAATTTAACTCATCCTCTCAGAAATATCTTACATCATTTTGGTATACAGTTTCATTTTCATGCAGATGACACACACCTGTATTATTCTACAAAACCCCAAATTGTCTTCCCCCTACTATCCTCACCTCCTGCCTACAGGGCATCACCAGTAGGATGATGGTTCAAATTCAGTGGCAATAAAAGTGATGTTATCCACCCATTTTCATCCAACATTGGGTCCCCATTCCTCAATGGATCCAAAAGAAGATTTTGCTTCTCATTTTCAGATGTCTCAGTGACTTGGCACTGCCATATCTTTCAGACCTTCTTCATCCTTACACTCCTTCTGCTCAGCTTCAGTTGCTCTTCTCACTGCTCCTCGCTTCAGATTTAACACCACGGGTGTCAGAGCCTTTAACTGTGCTGCACCTCATCTTTGGAACTGATTCACAAAAAAACCTTCATTATTCTTTCATTAGCATAGTGGCTATAATCTTCTTTTTTATGTTTTACAATCATATTATTCCTGGATTTAATTCTTTTCTTCTTCTTTTTTTAATTGCTGTTCCTTGAATGGACACTTGAGTGTGCTTCCAAAAGTCTGCCATGCTAAAATGTCCGACTTTAATCCAGAAACGAGCATGTTTGCAGGCGAGGTGGCTGCCAAGCTAAGGGACGGGTTTCAAAATGCATGTCCACAAACCAGTGATGTCACGATGTCTTCTCTATGTCCATTGTTTGTATACAGTCTGTGGTCAACATGCTGACCTCTCTGTCCTTCTTCCCTCAGCCTGTAACGTCCTCTATCTGAACTCTGTGGAAACAGAGTCCCTGACGGGCCCCCAGGCCATTGCCAAGGCAACAGATGCCACATTGGGTCGTAGCCCGCGTCCTGCTGCCACAGTCGTCCAGTTCAAAGTGACATCACAGGGTATCACGCTGACCGACAACCAGCGCAGGTAAGAGATTCCCCCGTGGATTCTTATTTTTAGAAAACTATTTACATTATTTTGGTATTTCTTTACACGTCTGTCTTCTTCTAGAGTTTTCTTCAGGAGACATTACCCAGTGAACAGTGTGACCTTCAGCAGCATCGATCCAAAGGACAGGAGGTGGGAAACTCAGAAGAAAAAGACATGTTTGGGTCTTGTAGCCTTAGTTAGAACCGTCGCTAATGAACAGACAGCAGGAACTCACTGCATCATGATCATTCATTGCATTCGTTGCCTTGAGTCCTCGCGTGAGTCTGTACCCGTGTGGGGCTAATGAATGTGCGTGAGCGTCCACGAGAGATGCGAGCATGCCGACTGCGGCCGAGGCTGCGGATGCATCAGCTTGTTTGGCAGCTCTGCCTGTGTGAATGTGCACGCCTGAGTCTTCTGTCTCTCTCTCTTTGTCTGTCTCTTGGATTTAGGTGGACTAACTCAGACAACACAACTGTTAAGTAAGTGCTCTGTTTGTGTTTTAAAGGCTGACAGAAAGTATAGACGCGTGTATGCCGCTGCATGGCATCAAACTGCGTGTGCATCTTGGCAAAATTATCCTGCAAACTTTTGATGATTTAATTAGGAAATTATAAGAAGTCCTACATGATCACGCCATATGTTACACTAATTGTTTCATGGTAGTTTTACGCAGTAGGCTGTCACAGACTGGACAAACTCAAGAGTTCTTGTGTGATTGCCTTTGCTTCTCCTTTTGTTGTCTCTTCCTTTTTTCACATCCTCTCTTTTTTCTCCACCCTTCCCATCTCAGAGTGTTTGGTTTTGTAGCCAAGAAGCCCGGCAGCACGGCAGAGAACGTCTGCCACTTATTCGCTGAGTTGGACCCCGACCAGCCTGCTTCTGCCATCGTCAACTTTATCAACAAGGTCATGCTGTCTCAGCGCCGATAGAGGGAGACAAAGAGAGGAAAACACTCTGAAAAAGAGGCACAGGCAACATATACAGTCGCCCTGCCAAGGCCGTTACTGTTCATTTATGACTCTGTGCCTTTGCTTTTTGATGAGGAATGTTGTTGAGTGTTTGAAGCCAACTTAAAATCCGTGTGAGATTCCTTCTGGTTGTTTATTTGTTTCTTTTACAAGCCATGATGTACAGTGTTACAACTCCAAGTTTGAGGAGGCTTCAGAGGAAATGGCTTTCCAACAAAGCAAACAAGCATCTATCAAGGGCTGCTATCATGAAGCAAGCTAACTTTAGGTTTGCACTATCACAAAGTCGGCTCACTTTTAACTGTCTTAGGTTTTTTGGTAGCTACAAGTGGCCTATTTGACCAACACAGAAGCAGCTGAAACAGGGCTTCAGAGTCCAAAGTCACTGGGTCACATTTGTCTTTTGTATCCCATCTATGGACCTTGAGGCATGAGGACTAGTGTTGTGAAGCCTCATTTAGACAATACTTGGACAAGAGGACAGAGGATTAATACTTCTCAGTCATAAGACTGAGCCCAGAAAAGTATACCCTGCTTTACCACCTGTTTCACTCTAAATAGTACCGTAATTTACAAAATGAAAATGATTGCAGGAGAGCTGAAATTACCAACTGATATCACAAACCTGTAAGGGAATTTCAATTCAGTTTCATTTATATAGCACCAAATCACAACAGCAGTCACCTCAGGGCGCGTTATATGGTAAAGAGCCTACAATAGTTCAGAGGAAACCCAACAATCAAACCGCCCCTGTGAGCCAGCACTTGGCAACAGTGGGAAGGAAAAAACTCACTTTTAACAGGAAGAAACCTGTGGCAGTACCAGGGAGAGCCATCTGCTGGGACCAGTTGGGGGTGATAGGACAAAAGACACTCTGTTGAACGTTTACTGAGCTCTTGAATCAGGGCAGAGGAAGGGTCGGTTTCTCTAAGAGTTGTACATTTGAATCTGACTGGCCATGAGAGAGAATACAAGTTTAAAGTCCATCTGGATTGTCCAAGTCTTCTTTTTTTAATACAATCTATGGTACCTCGGTTTCATTAAGGAGCATTAATACATTGTCAAGGCTTTCATAACAGCATCTTATTCCATTGAACTAATCAAATTATTTGTTTTATGTTAGGGGAGGTCTCAGTGTTTCCTTTATGTTGCCATGAAGTCCTCCATGGTTGAATATCATCTAAAGACTTTTTGTTTGCCATTTAGCCTTGAAAATTGCAGACATACACATGGATACAAACCATTTTATAACTGGCTTGTAACTGGCCTCTCCTTTCCTGCTCTATGATGAATAGACGGGAAACCAGATTTAGCTGAGCTAGCTGATAATGAGCTTCATGACTGTGGGTATCCAGGCTCACTGAACCCTGTCAGAATGTCTTTGTTGGTCCAGCCCCGTTTTAATAGTTAAGCAGAGCTTTGATGACCTCAGTCCTGCCAGTTTCCAGTAAACCAGTGACAGCGCTGAAGTGCTGCAAACGGCTTTGTGGTAGCAGTTACAAAGACGATGCATGCTTGCACCAGTATAGGCTGTAAAAGCCTTAAGGAAGGTCACCATTCAAATATAATGATTTCCTTTAAAAATGACTGGTGTTCATATTTTGTACTGAAACAAAACCATGTATTTTTTTTCTTTGTTACACCATGACCAAAGCCCTGATGATGTAATTTACTCTCTGTATCTTTGAGATGTTCGGGTGTTCACATGTATGTACAGCACATTTACAGTCACGCCTGCCTTCAGTAGCTCGTTTATCAGTGTAACACTTCTAATCAGAAATCGACAATCGTGGGTTTTTGTTTTTCGTTGATTTGTTTTCCACTCATACACTTCTAGTAAAGCAGACAGAGGAATAACTAACGAAAGGAAAAAGGAATGTGAGGTTTTTTACCTTTTAACAAGTGTATGCGTTAGGGAGAGGCGTGTGTGTGTGTTGAGGGTGTTCAGGTAAATATGCAGGCAGGTATTGTTACGTCCACTTTTAAAGACTTGTATGTGAAAAGGGGAAAAAGCTAGTTGTGGGAGGACGTATAGGATATAAGCACACCATTGCCGTGAAATGCTTGCTGGGTTTTTTAGTTTGGGGGGGGGCGGGTTTGTCCCCCACCCCGCCATCTGCTTCGTGTCATGACCAAAGGCAGTATAAAAGTTATTCACACAAATATATAACAAAGAGAAGACACACACACATAAGAAAGTGACCTAAAGAAAGATGTACTTAACCAAAGATGAAGCACTCTTGTATTAATAAGCTTTTTATCAGTTATATTTTTGTACTTATTGCTTCTTTTATTTTTACTATGCATTTATTTAGTGTGTTGCCTTGTTTGGTAGAGGAAAAAAAACACTACTTGTATTACAGCGATAATATATTGTGGTCTGTTGATCTATTATGTAGTAATATATTTTCACATGCAGCTATAGGACAGTGTATAAGATATAAAAAGGAAACATGTTTATCTGGAAAGGTTATTACGCTCTTTTTATATGGAAGAAGATGAAGAATAGAATTAAACTGAAGTGATGTGGTACCTGAACTCTGCTTGTGTCACTCGTTATTTCAGTCATGACTGCTGTACTCAAGATTATTTGCATCAGCAGGTTTAATATGATGTTGGCCCAACCTTTCCAGGATTCCAGGGGCCCAATCAACAGGCAGAGCTTAGATCTGGCTTCAACACTTCTGGGAAGGCTTTCCACAACATTTAGGAGTGTTTATAGGAATTTCTGACCATTCTTCCAGAAGTGCATTTGTGAGGTCAGACACTGTTGATGTGGTTTGCAGTCTCCACTCTAATTCATCCCAAAGGGGTTCACTCAGGTTGAGGTCAGGACTCTGTGCAGGCCAGTCACGTTCTTCCACACCAACTCACTCATCCGTGTTTTTTTTGGTGCTTACTGCGCTGCACTAGTGTGCAGTCATGTTGGAACAGGAAGGGGACTCCCCACTATTCCCATATAACATTGTCCAAAATGTCTTGGTGTCCTGAACCAATAAGAGTTCCTTTCACTGGAACTAATGGGCTCAAGCCCAGCTCCTAAAAAACCTCCCCACACCACCAAGCTTTACACCTGGTACGGTGCAGACAGACAAGTACCGTTCCCCTGGCAACCAAACCCAGACTCGTCCATCAGATTGCCAGACAGAGAAGTGTGAGTCATCACTTCAGAGAACACGTCTCCACTGTTCTAGAGTCCAGTGGCGGAGTGCTTTAAACCACTGCATCTGACGCTTTGCCTTGCTGCTTGGCCATGGAAACCCATTCCATGAAGCTCTCTGTACACTGTTCCTGAGCTATTCTGAAGGCCACATGAAGTGTGGAGGTCTGTAGTGATTGAGTCTGCAGGAAGCTGGTGGCCTCTGCACATTATGTGTCTCAGCATCCGCTGACCCTGCTGTCATTTTACGTGGCCTACCACTTTGTGCCTGAGGTGCTGTTATTCCCAATTGCCTCCACTTTAATATAATACCACTAACAGCTGACTGTAGAATATTTTGTAGTGAGCAAATTTCACAAGTGCACAGGTGGCATCCCATCACGGTACCATGCTGGGATTCACTGAGCTCCTGAGAGAGGCCCATTCCTGCACAAGTGTTTGTAGAGGCAGTCTGCATGCCTGCTGCTTGATTTTATACACCTGTGCCCATGGAAGTGATCGGAACACCTGAATTCAATGATTTGGATGGGTGAGTGAATACGTTGGGCAATGTAGCTCATATGTGGTGTACTCTGTCAACTGTAAGTGGTGGGCAAGAATGAAACAATTATTGGTATTCATTATTAATTTTATTAATTCACAAATCCCTTTAATGTCTCTTCCTTTTTTGGGGAAAACTTAAACCAAAACATTTATTGGTGAAATAAAAAACACAAACAAATACGTAAAAATGTTTCAGAAATTTACAGCATTTGTCGATCTCCTGTCAAACTGCTTCCACACTGAAGCTGGTCTAAAGGCAAAGTTACAGTCAGCCTCCAGGCAGCGTGAGAAGGTGCTGAAATCCATCACACAGGGAGTTAGAAAAGCTGCAAATCAGAAGGAAATACATGTGATGCTATTACAGTGAGTCTGGCAGAAGCAGTGTAAACGCTGAGTGCAGCTGCAAATCTTTATTGTCAAAGTTTAACCAATTAACCCATTAAAGAACACACAGTCAATTTTTCTCTCTCTGGGTAGTACCACCCAGTCTCATTCTGATCTCCTCCACTGCCTCAAACTCAAATCCTAACATCAGTTTTATATTAAGGCGACTGAAGATTTTGTTGATGCTCAAATACCTGCAGCCTTTTTAAATCTACTGTGTGCACTACAGTTGAAGTTGTTTGAATGAAATGTCCCTCAGACGCCTCAGAACATTACTGTGGGACTCATAGATGGTCACTCCCTGCACGACCCTGGCTGTGCTTGTAGAGGACGTGCCGTCTTCCGGTTGGGACGCTGCAGATTACTCTGCACAAAGAGGTGGGAATCACAGGGAACCGTATGCAGCAGGATATACTATTTTTATAATTATTAGCATTGGTATTACAGTACTGCCACTTTTTAAATACTGCATAACAGCGTTCTCTGAGCCTGCCTGAGATTTATCTGCATGTGTAAAGCTCGGTGGGTTCAGCTGGAAATAATGTCTCACTTTAAATAATCAGCTCTCTCACTAAAGGCGTCGTTTTTATTTTAAATTGCACTCCTGTGGTGTGGTGGTGGGACTTCTCTTTTTGTAGCTTAACCCGATCTGTATTAAGGATTCTGTGAGTAGATTTCTACTGAGGGAACAGTAGAAGCAGTTAAATGGAGTTTCACTGGAAGAAAACATGACGTTATCCCTCTTCTCCTTATAGATGTGCTCAAATGAGACTTGGCAGGCAATAACTTATTGAACCATTAAAAAACATCTACAATCCACACCAGTTTCAAGCTGCCAAAAAAAACACAAAAAACAACAGTTAGTAGTGATCACAGTGTAACAGTCATTCAAGCCACACTAAGGAATTTAGATTGAATTCTAATGACATTACAGCAGCAGCACAGAGAGGGAGCTCTGCAGCCATAATTAACGCGAATAGCATCCTGGCTGAGAATGTTCCCTTAAAGAAAGAGCTTTCTGTGACCTTTGTCCTGCTTACAATACAAGGAGTGCTCGCTGCTAGTGACTCATTCAGTTTTCCACTCAGACTCATTTTGCTCTGAAACAGCAAAACTGCTCTCTGGACTTAGACGTGGAGTCAGGCAAGACCATTTCACAAATGCAGTGCTGAGCTTGACAATACAGGCCATAATTCAATATTTCACAAGTCCATCAAAGACCCCTTATCTGTTGACGGCTAGAACAACATTTCCCTGTCAGAGCCCTTGTTTTCCGAGAAACAGCCAAATCCTGGATTAGCACAAGATGACAGCAGGTCAATGTCGGCTCTTTTTAGCAAGTCTAGAAAACGAGACGATATTAGGCATTTCCCTGCTGCCGAGCTGTTAGTCCATCCTGCAGTGTACACTAACGTAGTCCTTGTAGTCCCAGATCTGCGCCCCTCACAGAAGAGAGTGATGGAGGGATAGGGCCGTTGTGTCAGCAGAGGAGCGGATCCTGTAATTCTGCGGCTGCTGGTACGTGGTGTTGGAGCCGCAGTCGATGTAGCGATAGGCCTCCAGGCTGTTCTGGGACGTTCGCACCATGTACGAGGTTTTCACTGAGGTTCTGAAAACAGGAGAGGACAGAGATGTAAGAATCAGGCTGCTCACCACGTTGCTGTCACATCTCAACCAGTTAATTGCTCACAGAAGAAAAGCATGTTGCCACAGTAATGATTTCTCACAGCTCTTTAAGTGTGATATCGAGAACCACAGGGCGCGAAACTGCACCCGCACAAATGACTCTTTTCTCTAGACTGCAAAACAAGAATTAAAGGGTTTGGGAAAAGAAAAAAAAGCAGTGGGTTACCCAGTTTCCCCAAAGTACCTCACCCGGACAATGTGGTTTATGTGTTAACAGCATCTCTTATCTAAGCCTGTGTTCACACTACTCGTGCAGAAGCGACTGGCTACAAGACAGAACCAGGGAGAGCTGAAGACAGGAAGCTACAAACTGACCCTTAATAACTGTTATGGGGCCATTATGCTGAGTGTTCTCACCCTCACAAACTGCACGGCACAACTAAACTTTTATCAAATGTGCTAGCGCATGTAGTGTGTTTTGGTATTATTTCGATCGGGCGTGCACTTCTCAATTTTGTAGCCTCACGTGTTTTACCGTTTCTGCAAAAAGTTGCGGTGAGAATAAACCGACTGGGCTGTGTGATGAAATCACCATCAGCACGTGAACTCGATATGGTGTTATGGTGTTCTTCAGGGGTCAATACTTGGTCCTAGTTTAGTGTGCAATGATCATTTCTAAACACAATGTACATGAAATGTACATTTCATCTTTCATGTAGACAGAAATAGGTGCTGTCCCTGATTTTAAATCCTGTAAATCTGGTTCAGCTCAGTGATTTCAGATTTCTTTCAAGCCCTCTTCTATGAAACCAACTCCCAGTTTTGATTCACGAGACGCCCTCTGTACTTTTAAGACTAGGCTCAAAACTTTCTAAACATATAGTCCCTGATGGATGAGGTGACCCTGAACCCTCCCTAGGCTGCTGTTTCTCCTTCACACTAGATTCATTAAAACATCCTTATTTATGTAATTGCGGTGCCAAAGGCCCTCTATCAAACAGATCATCCACTGTGTGAAACAAGCCATTTTAGCTCCTCCCCCTTTAAGACCAACTTATTCTGATTGGCTGCCCCCTCATGTTGCTTCATATGACCATATTACACATCACAGTGATTTTTCTGCTGCAAGTGTTAAGATAAAAGACAGAAGTAACAAGGCAAAAAGTAAAATGAAGATAAAGCTATCTGTCGGGGTAATGACACTTACTGCATGAGTACGAGAATGTTGTGAACCTTGATGCTGGGCATGGTGCATAACGTACTGAAAAAACAAAACACAAAGGCTCAATTTACTGAACTGGAATTCATGTGTAGGCTTGCAAAGAAGCTTAATTTCCTCTACAAGCTCAGGCGCAGACACTTACTAGACGTACGGAGCGTTACTGCCGATCTCCACACTGACAGTGTAGTTCACCTGCAGAAGATTGACACGATACATCACACCAACAACAGATCAAAGTATTTCAAGAGCAGCGCAGGAAGACAATTCAGGCCATTATCAGCAGTGAAACTACAGAATGAAGCAACCACAGCAACTCTTTGAGCTTTGTTTACTGCTTCAGCAGAGGTGATCTGGAGACAGAAGGTTGTTAAAACAGGAGGGGAAAAACAAAATAAAAACACTGTCATTTCCTGTAAATGCTGGGCAGATAACAACAAACATTACTCAAAAAAAGAGGAAATGGTGATTTAATCTGGCGTCTACTTTTAGCTAAAGATCTGCTGCTTCATTGAGCCACAGCGCTGAGCATGACAGGCACTGTACTGAAGCAGCAGAGCTGAGTATGTGGGCTGTGTGAAAAACTGGCCAAATCTTCTCTGCCAGTGCCAAACGGCTTATTCAGTGACCAGCACATGCAGTGTGACAAATGCTGGTTGAAGCCATCCTCCACATGCTGGTGACCAGAATGAGGAGGAGGTGCCAGGCTGTGTGTTAAAGGAATAGTATCGGTCGTTTCTTCAGATCATTCAGTTCTTTAGCACAAGGAGTTTGACCGCTTTGGTACAGCACCTGGTTTACTGAGGCAGACCTGTTCTCGATCACGTGGGGAAACGATACAAGAAAAATTCTGGCCTGCTAACAAGTGTACTGTGAGAAGCACTTCAGCATGAGGTGGATACACGCAGCTGCAGCCGCTCCACTCCAGCTGACCCACAACAACATACGGTGAACAGGCCCAGGCCACGATGCCATGAAGACAACCAAGGGTGGAGTTAGAAATGTTCTTATGATCTCACTGGAAATCAAAGGCCAAATAACAGTCCTAATTATCAAACTGCTTGTGTGATTGAATGCTTAAATAAGCTGCCATCCAGCATCCTGTTGTAGTTGTACACAACCACAGCAGCGTGGTGAATGAATCATGCTGCGGCTACTGGGCTCTGATCTGCTGTCGATATTCAGTGTGCCACTTGTTTGTAAGCCTGACACAAGCGTGCAGGGGCGTTTGTAAGGATCCCCCTCTAACTTAGTTTAAACCTTACCTGCTATGAAGTTAGAGTGAGCGGTCCTGACAGCCACTGATTATTAATTCTGTCATGTTTATGGTTACTATTTTCAGCTGTGGGGAGATTAGCACAGCTGTTGGCACCAGCTGCCACACACCCGCACAAAAAAACAACTACAACAACAACAACACTAATAGGGGAGCTTGCAAATTGCTTAAAAATAGCCATAACAGTGATTTGACTTATATGGAAATGAACAGTGACAGCAGTAGTGATAACGTATCGGCATCGATGGAGCGGAAACATTAAAATAGTGTACAACAGCAAAGGAGACAAGCATCTTGATTGATTGTACTGCGAGTGCCTGAAATCCTGTACCTGACACGCGCTGAGCGGCAGCACCGTGGTGACATTGTGGAGCAGCTCAGTCCCGATCACCGTCTTCATGTAGAGGACCTGGGAGCTGATGCTCTGCACATGCACCGAGAAGAAGTTGGGGTTGCTGAAGTTGAGCGTGCTCTGAGTAAAATAAAGAACAAAAGACGCACAGAGGAATAAAAAGACCGCACCTATAACACAGCCTGTTTTTGACACTTCTAGTTAAATTTCATCAAAAGACACTTAGATGGCAGAAGCTATTATTATTATTACTACTAACATCCATTTAGTACACAAGCAGAAAGTGGCAAAAGCAACAACATCAACATGTTTTCTAAACTAAATCCTAAAAATGTCAACGCTGTTGCCACGTTTTGCGGTTTCACAAAGGAAGCGTGGTCTGCAGAGTGCTTCAGTGCACTAAAGTGCAGATCTGAACTAGACCAGTGAAGCCGCTCTTACATAGTGCACAGCTTAAATAAAACCCGATGATTGTTTCACATCCTCAGATGATTTAGAACCACTATCGTGATGAGGGAGACAACATTTTGTCACTCACACGCTCAACTTTTACATGAAGATAGTCACATAGGAAAGTAGGATTCTGAATTAATCTCAACCATTCATTCTAAGATCTTGTTGTATTTATTCAAGAGTGCAGGATTTGCTCTTCTGTCAAAAACAAAGAAAAGCAAATGTGTTTACTGATCAGGTATAATATTAATGACCACTCTCAGGTGGAGTGAATAGCACTGATTATCTCTTCATCCTGGCACCTGTTAGTGGGTGTGATATATTAGGGGGGGAAGAGAACATTTTGTCCTCAAAGTTGATGAGTTAGAAGCAGGAAAAATGACAAGTGTAAGAATTTGAGCAAGTTCAACAGGGATCAAGCTGTGATCGCTAGATGACCCGGTCAGAGCATCCCCAAAACAAAAGCAGCTCTTGTGAGCTGTTCTGGGTCTGCAGCGGTCAGTATCTATCAGAACTGGACTGGACCATGGAGCAATGGAAGGAGGCTGGTCTGATGAATCACATGAATGGTTGGTACTGTGTTTCTGTTGCTTAACCTTGGTAACACCTGCTACCAGGACGCATTATGGGAAGAAGACAAGCCAGGAGAGGCAGCTTTGGGCCATGTTCTGCTGGGAAACCTTTGGCCCTGAATCCATGTGGATGTTACTTTGACACGTACCACCTACCTAATCAATTCAATTCAATTCAATTTCTTTATTGTCCCACAAGAGGAAATTAGTTTAGCAGCAGGATAAAAATAAACAGAACAATACTATAAAATAATAATAACAATAATAATGATAGAAAGTTCAAGGACAATTATTTGCCATTAAGGAGACAAGATGCAGTAGGGATAAAAGAGACCTGGAGTCTTTTAGTCCTCCTCGGAGGTACTCTAAAACGGCGGCCGGAAGGCAACAACTCAAACTCACTGTGAAGTGGATGGTTCACACAATTCTCCAAAAGTTGAATCTGTTCATCTGGACGTAGCGTTTTGTGGGAGAAACGTTTCGTCACTCATCCAAGTGACTTCTTCAGTCTCAGCTGACTGCAGGTTTCCCCAAACCTTATAAACAGTACATTTGCATAATGACTGAAACCAGCCCACTGAAGGAACAATGGGCTGTGAGGTCAGTTCCTTAATCATAATTATGCAAATTCCCATGACCATTGATCAACAATCACTGACCAAAACCCACTGATCAAAGAACACTGATCAATGGCCATGAGTACCATTCACAGAGAGTTGGGGAATGGCTGCAATCACAGCATTGTAAGATGGCGAAAGATGTACCCTTAGGCCCCTCCTCGATTCAGAGATGGTCTTTCCTTTTCACGTAAATGGCCTCCTTGACTCGGCGCTCAAACCAGCGTTCCTCCCTGTCCAGGATGTGTACATCCTCATCATTGAAAGAGTGTCCACTGGCCTGTAGGTGTAAATAAACTGCAGAGTCCTGGCCTGATGAGGTTGCTCTTCTGTGTTGTGCCATCCGCTTCGCTAGAGGTTGTTTGGAATTGTTTGAATTGTTTCACACAATTAATAATAGAATGAGCCTTTCTAAGCACATTTCTATTGTAAATGGCCAAAAGTCCATCTTGCCAGCGCCCTGAAATTTTGCTAGCAGTTTTTACCAGAAGTCCCAACCGATTCATTGTTGCACATCATGTACTTCCTCTCATGGAAACCATATTCCCTGATGGCTTTGGCCTCTTTCAGCAGGATGATGCACCACAAAGCAAAAAAGGTTCAAGAATCATTCCAGGAGCACAGCGATGAATCTGAGGTGTTGGCTGGGCCTCCAAATTCCCCAGATCTCAATCCAATAGAGCATCTGTGGGATGTGCTGGATAAACAAGTCTGATCCATGGAGGCCCCACCTCACAGCTTACAGGACTTAGAGGGTCTGTTGCTAACATCTTGGTGTCAGATACCACAGCACACCTTCAGGGGTCAAATGGAGTTCATGCCTCAAGTGCTCAGGGCTGTTTTGGCAGCACAGGGGAGCATACACAATTTTAGGCCAGTGGCCATACTGTTATGTCTGATCAGAGTATATTTAGTAGATGAAATCAAACCCTTCTTGTCAAAGTCATTTTTGCACACTAAATATTTATTTGGCTTTAAGTGGAGCTCCTCCGGGTCAAAAAATAATGGAATTACAGGAGATCTTTCCCTTCTTTACAAAACAACATGAGAAAACACTAAAGTGTGTTTATCTGTCATCTGTGATGTGATGTTTGATGTTTTTGTTTCAGTTTTGGGTTTTTTGTGGAGGTTTTTTTTTTTTTTTTTTTTAAATCTTGTTTGTGTGTCTATATTTAGAAAAAAATGAATGTCCAGATGTTTTTGGACACTTATTAAAGCTGTGCCTCTGTACAGCACCACAGTGAACCTGAAAGGATCCAATCAACAAGCAGTCAAAGTGCCAAGTGCTTGTTAGACAGTCCCTCTATTTCCACAGACTCTAAAGTAACCAGGCAAAGTAACATAGTAAGTTTCACCACTTCATTGTGTTTTGTTTGCTTTTTTAAAGAACGTCTGTCGTCTTCCTGATACAGTCTGTTTTCTATCAGCATCATGATTTCCTGCCACACCTCCTTGGACTTCAGACTGAGAGATATCGGGCTCTGAACAGCAAACAAATGCTTCAACACTCGGATTCATCTCCTGACCACTGATCACATTAACTTGTTGTGGAATAATAAGAACACAGGGCTCTTCTAGCCATGAAACTGCTCATCAGTAATTTCTCTGGTTAATGCTGAGAAAGTGAAAATGGACAAAAAGGTGTTAATAAGGTGTTAATGTGATGTTTTAGTAGTAGCAGCTGAATTCAAGCAAAGACTCAACACTTTAATCACGCTATTGGCATTTCAAATCCACTGTGGTCGTTGTGTTGCTTAACTGGCTGTACTTTCCCAAAGTTGAACTGAAATAATGAAACTGTCTAAGTATTTACCCACTGACCACATGTGATAAAGAAGAGCGTTACTTTTAAATAAACAGAAGCTGAAGATTTTTGCTAGCTTGCAAACTAAAACCGATCTGTCAAACTCGTCCTTCATTAGTCAATTCAGACACATTTGTATGGAAACACATCGGTGTAGTAAAGTGAGACCTGAGTCTGCAGAGGCTGAGCGTTACGCTTTGTCATGCTGTTTGTGAAGATTATTAGAAGCTGTGATATGAAACCTACCGTCATGTTCATCAGGACCTTTGTGTTGTTGCGGTCGAACCTCACCGTCACCGAGCGGATCCCTCCGTCCACCACAACCACTGGGCGTGGAAAAAGAAAGAAGGCAACAAGCGAAGAGGCCAGCAGGCAGAGCACAACTGACAGGACCACGTAGAGCTTCCTATGACACAGAGAGGGAAGGTTCTCTCCAGACCATGCACTCACCTCCTACATCACCTCAGACTGAGTGAGAGACTCACACGTCCAGAGGGAACAGACACAGGAACACATCAGTGTGCTGCAGTTACTCACGTTCTTTGGGGCTGCAGTCTTTGGTCATTGTACGGGATCAGTGCAACCAGTTCATTCACTTGTTCTGCAGAGCAAGAAGAAAAATGATGTTTACCATTTCCCATTAAAACTGTTTTTTTGGAAACACCACAAAGCCTGAGAAATTAAACACAGCACATCAGTGCCACCGCTCAGCCTCCCAGGCGACACACCTGTGGTATCAAGTTCAAAATCCTGTGTCACCTTGTTCACATACAGAAAACTTACTCTGACCCTAAGGTCGAGGTCACTGAGATTCAAAGTCATCTGACATTTTAGTAGAAACACAAATGGTATCAATTTGAAGCGCCTACCTCCCCTCATTTGTGCATTATTGCATTCACAAACTTGTCCATACATCCTGCCAGGGTGATGACAATCAGCCTTTTACAGCTAAGAGGTAAAAACAAAACGAACCAAAAAAACTCCTGAAACTAAAATAATAGCTTCTGTTTAACAGATTCAGTGGTGCAGCTCTACATGAATCCAATCATTACTGTGACACAATTTATTAGGTGAGACACAAAATTGTATAAAACATACAGCATAGTACCACGATATTTTATGTTGCTATACTCTATCAGCACAAGGAACCACAGATAGCTGTGTTTCATTACTTAAATTAAACTGCTCTGTGAGTACTGAACAAAAAAGTACCAGAGGTATGAGGTACATCTCATAGACCACATCCTCAGACATTAGCCAAGCAAACTTTAATCAAATTGGCTCAACCCACCCCCTCATCAATGTGTTTAAGACTTCTTTTTGGTGGGTCTTGTGCAGATGAAGCAAGGGGACTCCTGCCTCTGTGATGGACAAGGTGATTACATTAACGTCTAAGATATGATGATATTCCAGATACAGAATTTAGAAGCCAGGAATGTGTGATTACGACTCATGCGGTTGTTTCTGTACGTGCAGCTCTTTCACTTTCACCTTCTGGAGCAGTTTTTTCCATACGGGAGGATCAGGGATCGGTGAGAGAAAACAAAACCTCCTCAATAAATGGCACTTAAAGGCCGACATCACCACCTGGCTTCTCTGATGTCTGACAGGCTCATAATTGTACAGCTGTGCCCCTTCATATCTGTACGAATGTACACTTTCAGCATCTTCTAAACTACTGTTTGCACCCACGTTTCTTATTGCTGACGTCACACGGCCTCGTGTGAGGTCAAAGTTCTGCGTTATGCACGGTGGGTCATAAACTCCATTAAAAAGATTACTTTAAGCGTTTTATTAGTGGATAAGCGCAGATCAGTTTTCTGGACAATCTAGTCATTTCTTGATTTTTCCATTTGTTCACCGAGCTCCAGAAACCTTGCAAAACAAACTCAATGTGTCTCGTTCAGAATTACCAGCACAACTTTAGCTAAATGTCAGTATGAGCCAACACTGACTATGCTGGCTGATATCTGCGTTTTTTTATGTCTAATATATTTTCGTATATTGGTAAATAGACTGTAGTCAACAGGATTTATGAAAGGGTTACATGTAAAATAAAGAAATGATTTGTTTTTTCTTTATGGCTCCGCATTATTGTACCTACCTACGTTATAATCGATCCAGTCCTTCTTGGTCAAACTTTAGGATATTTAAACGTCACAGATTAGAGACCAACAAGTCTTTTACGACACTTCAAATGTTGACCATGGTTTTTTTTTCCCGTGCCAAACACCTGAAAACACCTTTTAGGAATTCTGCGCCTCGTCTCTCGTGTTAAATAAGCAGAAACTGTGATCATATCAACACAGACTGACTGTCCGACACTAACGCTTACTGATTTATCAACTGTTTCTACTCACCTGAAGGTATGCGTCCAGTGCCTTGGCAGGTCGGACAAGTTATGCTGTCTCTGCCGGTGAACTCCACGTACGGGAACTGGGCTATGTCCTCCCGGCGGACTAGCCCATCCAAAGAGTCGTTATCGGACTCTCTGCGTTCAGTGTACCGCGTCACCCTCTGTTCCTCCGGGAGGAGAGACTGGCTGCTGCCGCTACGAGACCACCGCGTCCCCATGGCGGGTGTTTGCGGGTGGTAAAGACGGCAGAGCCAGAGTCTCCCGTTCGGAGGTGGATAATAAGGAGCCCCCCCCAAAAAAGTGAAGACAGTGACTCGGTGATTTACAGATAACTGTGTTCGGCTAAACGAAAACACACCAAATGTCGGTGAACGCGCAAAGTTTACGCCGTGCCTCAAAGTGACGTCTCTCGGCTAGCTAATCTGCTAACGCACAAGTTCTCGGTTAGCACGTGTGGTGAGCTACGGGAGACGTCCGTAAGCATAACTAAGTAAACTCTAAATACCTTTTAGACAAAACTAGCTGTCGTTAGCATGAACTCATATCTTCCAGCAAAACAGCCTCGGACTCCCGCTCCCTGTTACTTTCACAATAAAGTTTACATATTGTTGCCTTCACGTAACCTAAGTGTCCGATCCAATACACAGCAAATGCATAACAAATACCAATGATGGGGTACTGAAACGAATTGTAAATTTTCAATTCAGTTATGTCGTGTTTTACAAGTCAAGCATTATGACATTTAGCCATAAATTATTTTGAAAAATTGAATTTGATCTATTATTGACACACCGCACAGTTAGAAACATCTACACTACAAATAGCTTTTTAAATTAAATACATTTTACTTGTTACAAGACAGCTCTTTAAAATTACAGACCTCTCCAAACATTTCAAAGTGTTCTGAGTGATGTTAACGCATTTGTTTGTTTGTTTGTTTTATTTTTAACTGCAAGTGAAACAATTAAGTGCAATATTTCTTATGTTTTTAAAACACTTGAACGCATCCAGAGACTTGCCAAATATAGTGAGAATGACAACTCGCTGCTGCGTTCTAGTGGACGAATTTGGGTAAAGCAGCTAAAATGGATTCGACGTTGAATAAGAAAAAAAAAGAAAATTACAGACATATTTATTTCAGCATCCTGTAAATTTAATAGGAAGCAGTGTCTCACAGTCGTTGTGTACTTATATGTACCCACAACAGCAACATTGTATGCAATCATCAGTCATCAATTTCTCCTGCAAGCCTCCTCTTCAGCTTATCATTCTCTCTTTGCAGCATTTTATTCTGAAAAAGAAGTATTAAAAAGATTGAGAGACTCATTTAAAGCTTTCGTGAACATTGCAAAGATTTAATTTCATAAGCTCTGTAATTTCTTTAACAGAAATAGAAAATAAAAGTGTTTTTAAAAAAAAACAGCCATGACAACTCAGGAGTGACCTTATGTTGGAGTGCCTCCACTTTTATGTCTCGTCCTACTCTGGGTGTCTCCTCCTTCTTTGAAACCCGAAAGGCGTCCCCAATAACTGAGACCAGCACGTGAGACTGAAAAGTAATTCAGATAAAATCATATTTGGGACACTAGAAGCCAGAATATGTCATTTAGCTGTTGATTTGTAGTCTTCTACTCTACTAACATCAGACTTCAAAGTTGGTCTTTAGTTTCAGCCTTGGGAATACTCACAAACTTTGCGCTCTGAAAGAGATAACAGTGGTACGTGTCCGCTGCAGGGTGCTTGGCCACAAACCCAAAAACTTTGGGTGAAGAAGGAAGGACAGCACAGAAGGAAATAGTAGAGAGGTTGCACGAGTACAATAGGAACTGAGAGAAGGGAAGATGATGAGAATTAACATTTTAAAACATCATGAAAGCTGAATACATCTTTAAAATGAGCAGTTCTGTAATTAGGACAATTTTGTCACACACCTTGGTTTTGTTTTCCAAAATGTCTATCCCACTCAGAGACAGGAAGAGATGGACTTTGCTCTTCTTTGCAGCCTTCTCAGAGGAGAATTCATCTGAAGTCTAGGAATGACAAAAACACACAAAATTGTTTCATTTAAACAGTAAAAATAATCCTGCAGATGCACACTAAGTTGGCAATTCCCTACTAGAATACAAGACTATTTTAAAAGGGTACATTATAAACAATAATGAGAGTCTGCAGCCACGTTAGCAGCCCTGTAGGTGCTGAAGCGGTGGCTCTAATAGCTCAAGCATAATTATCCCAATATATGCATGTCTACAAGCTAGCACTTACCAGCTGCCCAATTAGGTGGAGCAGAGGCTGGTGGTATTTACATATTTGGTCATGAGCCAATGCACTGGATACATTGACGCTGCTCTATTACTATGAGCAATAAAAGGGTTTATGAGACTTGATATGACTATGAAGAGATAGGAAATAACAAAATAGGGATACAAAACAACCACAAACACAGAGAACAAATCATAAAAGTGAGCAAAACAAGTACAAAGAGGAACAAGACAACCACTCACACAAAATAATCACAGAGACGCAAAGCAACAAAGAGGCACGGGGCACCACAAATAAATACACAGCAACCATAAAAAGGCTACAATGGGACATCAAAGGGGTACAAACCAACCACACACAGAAGAATAACCATAAAGAGACGCAAAATAACTGCAGAGTGCCACAAAACAAATACAAAGTGCTGAAAAACAACTACAAACAATGAAAACATGTACAACAAAGCAGAAGACAACTTAAAAGTGGCAACAATAGCCACAAAGAGACACAAAACAACTACAAAGTTGTGAAAAATAACTACAAATAGAGTTAAAATGATCTCAAAGTTGTGCAAAACATCCACAGAGCAGTGTAAAAGATTTCAATAACACTTTCTCATATGTGGCGTGGCAGAGGTGTTGGGCGCCCTTGTCAACACTTCATGATGTCAGTGTGGACCTGATGGTGGCTGACTACATGAATGCATGATCTATGGCACCAGTATGACTAAAAGTAACATTATAAATGTATTAAATATGTCGGTGGCTCACCTTGAGGTTCTGAGCGGCTTCTTCCAGGATCTGTATTCCATCGGGGCGGACCACCTCTACTCGACCGAGAAACTACAGTTTACAGAAACAAGTGGAAAGTGGGTTTTTTTTTTTAATAAATAAATAAATAATAGTAATAATAAGAACTTTACTTAGCATTTTACTTTACACAGTATGTTTTATTTGAATATGTTTGGTTTCTACCTGTCAAGTATACAAATAAAGTTGAATAAAAAATAAGTAATCTCGGAACTGAGAATATTTTTCAACACTGCAACAAAACTGTGGCTGTTAAACATGAGCATTTACCTTTACTGGAAAGGAGATCTCAACGTCGTCTTCCACGTCACTCATCTCAACACTCGTACCAAACTAAAGCCTGGACCTGTCAAAGACTGACATAAATTAGATTTAAATAAATATATATTATACAAATGATCTAATCAACTATATAAAGAAAAGAAGTGCTGGAGATTTCTTCTTACCTTTTGTAAATATACCGCAAACGGAGTGAATTGGCTTCCAACTGCAGGGGAGTGTAAAGCCTGTCAGAGTTAATGAATAACTGATTTGTCTTCCTTATTGCTTATCACATCTATCTGATAACCAGCCAGCCGGACATCTAAGCAAGATGTTTTATTATGTTTAAAAGCTCTTTCGTGACACGAAGAGCAGGACAAAATAATAAAATGATAAGTATAAATACATACATATGTGCGGACCGTTTTATAGTAGAGATACTGACTCTTCTCTTTGTTTAGCTAAGCTTTTTTTTAGATATTTTATTTTTGGCATGTAATTGAATAGTTGCTGTAGAAACAGACAGTAAACGAGTAAACACAGGTAACAAAGGTGCCGCTGGCTGAGAGTGAAACTGGGGATGTGGCATGTGGTAGTTATTAAAATGACTGCTATGTTGCATGTATTAAAACTCTTAAGCTTGATCTCCCGTCAACATGGATACTGCCTTGAATTCATTTCTGAAATGAGACTCCTTGAACATCATTGTTGGTTCTTACCAGTCTGAGTAAACACTGCTCTGTTAGTAACAGGATTTAATTTAAAAAGCTCAGAATTTGTTTTCATATAGTTACTGGTGATCTCACAGTGACACCTTGACTAGAGATATGATTTAGCCTTCTTTACTGCTGTCACTGCTCATTACTCCACATTCAAATGCTTTTATAAGTCAGTCAGGCTTGAAGTCATTAGGGGCGTGGCTGCTTGGACACAGGTATATACAGGCATACAACTGCTACCATCTGACTTCCTAAACCAGATCTCTGCACTTTGTGAACTTTGTGCCTATTGATGCATTTTGAATGTAATTAGTTAATAAACAGCCTGGCTTGCTGTGTGGTTAGTCACATTACCACCACCACTGATCTAGTCTGCTTTGTGCATATACTTGAAAACCAAAACAAACACAAGAACTTCGATATCGACTGTATTTATTGTTTACAGTGAGTGCCACTTTATCAATGCGCAATTATATATATTTATCTTAGCAAGTACATACAGGAAACATCAACGTCCCGAGGTGGAGAAGAGCATCATGTTAAACAGTGGATGAAAATGATGATTGTGGTCAGACAAAGCAAAGAGAAGCCTAAAACAGACAGTTAAAATACCCAACCATGTACCTCTAATGCTGTAATTACAGAGCAGTTCCAGGTTGTGTCTCACAGTCAACAAACGTTGAGTTCAGACAGTTTTTGAACACATTATCAACAATGCCCGACAAAACATACTTTTTATAACATATTCCCAAAAGACTGCTTGTATCAAACCAATGACAGAAATAGTCAGAAAAGAAGCCTGACTCTCAGCACAGCTGCCGACACCTCATGGAGCGTGTCGGCAGCTGTGCTTTATCGGTTGGTTTTAGGCTCCGTGTTGCTGATGATGTCATACAGTGATAGAGGGGTGAAGTGACCTGGGGATGGCTGACTAAAGGATCCCTTTTTGTGGCGAGTTTTATGTGAATGATGAGATGAAATAACACCACCCACTCAGACAGACACAGATGGAACAGAGCCGAGCGTTCACATTACCGTTAAGTGCCAAGCGACAAACTAATCCCTGATCATTACAATTCACGCAATGCTCTGTTCTATTAGTGTGCATCTGTGAGGCTGGTGAGGCGACACTGCTGCTGTGTGCCGGGGTCTATGAATCGTTCACGGACATGTTCTCTATGGCATCGGGCAGGTTCTGGTCGCCGCCGCCTCCTCCCTGCTTCTTCTTCTTCCCTCCTTCCTGCTGTTTCTTTGACTTCTTGGACATTTCCTGATCAATGGGAGCTGGCTTGACAAACTTAATGATCTCTGTCAAACCTGAAGATGGGAAAAAACAACAGAAACAAACATTTAAGGTCTTTCATGTGAATTCAGAAGCAAACTGTTTCTACATTGCTGAGCAGATGAAGGAGATATTACAACACTGCTTACAAGAAAGACTGTTACATTCCAAAAATAAGTTTGACAATATAAAGTTAGAAATTGGTGTGATTTTTTAATTAAAAAAATTATATCCAATATTTTACATGACTATTTCTTGTCTTAAAAACATATTTTCCCTTGTTTTTCCCACCATCTGGTAGAATGCAATGCAGCTCTAGCACAAGAGGGTGACAGTTATGCTCCTGCAAGCTGTTTGCTGACAGTCACTGAACGATGATGTTAGTGACGCACAGACTACATATAAAGTAAATAATATAAATAATAATAATAAATATATAAATAATAAATATATAAAGCATGGATGCAGCTTCTGGGTATGAGAAATGAAGTCAGTGCACACGTTTCTTAAACTTGCATTTTTTTTAAATGGCCAGCAGGGGGAAGCCTTGAGCCTTTAAACTAACCATCTCTAATATAAACAATCACTGTCATGACACTGTGTCAAATATTATATGTAGAGGTGTTGGGAGGCATCTTAGTTTAACTTGGGCCAGAGGCAGGGTAGCAGTCAGTCCCTGTGATCAGCTTCAAGTGTTGGATACACATACGATTGAGGGCTATGGATGTTAACATGTAACTCTCAGCAGGACAGCACTTCCAAAAATGTCACAAATCTTTTCCTCTAAGAAAGCTGCAAAGCATTTGAAATTTGTTCCAGATGCTACGTATTATATGGAGACAAATGCAGTTGGGATGATAGCGTGCATTAACATCAAACGTCTCTAGGTGCAGTAAGCAGGTAAGAAAGCCAGCACAGCTTACCAGGAGGCATGAACTCCCTGAGCTTCTCTGGAACAATGATTCCTTCTTCAGTTTGGTAGTTCTCCAGGATGGCGCACATTACACGTGTGGTGGCGCACATGGTTGCATTCAACATGTGCACAAACTCTGCCTACAAAACACAAAGACAACGAGAGATATGAATTGAGAGTGTGGCTACAGAAAAGTGAAACGCATGTGCAGGGGGGAAAGCAAGTAAGATTTTTCTGCTTCCAAGTAATTCGTTTAATCATTGATCCCTTACAAAATAGCAGACAAGACATACAAACTGCATTAGTTCTTGTACGCTGTGTTGGAACCAAGCACTCACTTTGTCCATCATTTTTTTGGTCTGTCCGTAGCGGATGCGCAGCCGCCTGGCCTGGTAGTCTGTGCAGTTTGAGCAGGAGACCAGCTCTCTGAAGGCCCCTGAGCCGGGGAACCAGGCCTCCAGATCCAGCTTCTTACTAGCTGCGTGGTTCAGGGCACCTACAGTACACATGAAGGAGAGAGCAGTTAGTTTATGTCATGGTTGAGTCAGAAAGAAATCATCTAAAACTCGTTCTGCTTGTTTAAGGCACAGTTAGATGAATGCCTAGCAGGTAGTGCTGGATATTACATTTATCTTATTTAGCTACAGAAGAAATTCAGTTTATAATTTTCAGATCCATGAGATAAACCACAAAGAAATCCATAAAGCATTTTCATACTGTCTTCATTTTTCTAAATACAAGTGCAGCTGACACAGACGCAGCCTGGTTGTGTCATCTTGAACGCACTGCTGTGCATGTTTAACTCAACTCTGTTCATGCTGCTTCAAAAAATTCACCCCTAGTGGATGTTATACAGAGTTATACTGAACTGTTAGTTCAGATAGTGTAAAAATCAAATTATTGGCTAAATGATGAACACATTTATCCTGTTTGTAATGTGTTCTATATTTTGTAGGCCTACATGGGTAAAACAATCATTCATTTTTCAATGAATGTCCACTGCGCTAAAAGTGATTACTGAAGTGGATAGTTCAAGTTAGGGCTGCTCGATTATGGCAAAAATGATAATCACGATTATTTTCACTGAAATTGAGATCTCGATTATTTGACGATATTTATTTAACAATAACAATGTATTGAATAATGGCTTTAAAGATGTCAAAAATAATATAAAATAGTGTGCAAATACTGATAACAGTGCAAATGTTTGCAATATAAAAAATAAATGAAAAATGTAAACATCTATGTTTAGTGAACTTCAAAATACTGGTTGTTCACTGTGTTAATTGAGCAGTGGTCTTTGGCGAGGAAAACGTTACCGCGTTTGTTATCTCCTTGTGTCTCTGGGAGCTGGTGGGATATTTAGTCGCGTTGTACAGGGTAGCGTGAATGGAGGTCTGTGAGGATGAAGCAGGTGTTGTCAAGAGTTTTTCTCTATGTTCCTTCATTGTTTGATCGTATGTCACTTTGTGAGCGGTCTTCAAATGATTGAATAAATTTGTAGTGTTGCTCTGTGGTGCAGCTACGACACCGTAGCAAAGTTTACACACTATGTCTACTTGATCCACGTCTGACTCCGCGAACCCATAATGTTTCCACACCACTTAAGTCATTTTACCTCTCTTTTCAACCAACGGAATTCTTTCTTCAGCAGTCATTATCCTCTCCTCACCAAATAACTTCTGCTTAGCTTTCCGAGCTTTCCGAGCTTCCCTCGGGTCCTGTTAATTGTTGTGACGCGTGTTCGAAACGCAGAGAGGTGCGCTCGATTTGCACGGAGCAGCGCGAGAGGAGGAGCTAATAATCGGCTCGGTCATTTTTAATGATCGTTGAAAGCCCAGATCGTAATCACGATTAAAATTCGATTAATTGAGCAGCCCTAGTTCAAGTCATGAATGACTGTCCAACTGAGAGATGGTATTTATGTACAAACATGCATGATGATGTTGGTTTGGTGAAGGTCAGTCCATGTATCTCTCTTTTCTTCTTCATGCACAATTTAAAACGAAACACAAAACAGTCTGTTTGTGTTGGATTCCTTTTAGTTTCCAACACAAACAGAGTTGATGTTGTACCTTCAAGAATGGGGGAAATTCAAGTCTGATATTTACTCCGTCTCACCCTATGTGTGTGCGTGTGAATATAAAAATATCGATAACATGTAGTAGACAGGATGGCCCAACAGTTGTGTTTCTTCCTTCCTACCAAAACACTTGGCTATGTAATATTTATAATATATTTAAGTTTTCACTTTTAATTGTGGTATGGTTTAACTGTAGGAGTGTTAATCACAGTTTCATGGTATAATATTACTGTATTGCAATACAGTGATTCTGTGGTATTTACAATGCGAGACTATGTACAAACTATAAGATTTGAGTAAATGATGGAAAAGACAAAATATCCCTAAAAAATAAAAAGACCTGAATTAAATATTTATTCCTTGTATTGTGTTGTCTGTGTGTGTCCAGCAACTAAAATTGCTCAGTGTGGTATGAGGAGTGATAGTGCGTGTCTGGGTGTGTGTGTGTATTTGACCTACCAGAGACAATGTTGACAATACGATAAGGAATTCCCAGCGACTGGTAGAACTCTTCTGCTGTTCCTATCATCTCATCGAACATCTCCCATGATTTGCCGTCATGCGGGGAGGCATAGACAAACTGCTCAATCTACAAGCAGACGAAGAAGAAACAATGTTTAAAATTAAAAGCAAAAGCACTTTTGTTATTAACGTTTTTGAAACTATATTAGTCTGACATACAGTTTTTGAATAAAAATAAAAAATGTAATTATACAAAAAAAAAATAAAAAAAAATAAAAATCACAATTTCAACAAAACTGACCTTCTCAAACTGGTGCACTCTGAAGATCCCACGGGTGTCTCGGCCATGGGAGCCCACTTCCTGTCTGAAGCAGGTGGAGAAGCCGGCGTAGCGGATGGGCAGGTCCTCTGGTTTGAGCCATTCTTCCCTCAGGAAGGCGGCGATGGGCTGCTCTGAGGTGGCAATGAGGTATTTCTCATCTATGGAACTGTCATCTGATTTCTCACTTCCCTTTCCGATGACCTGACAGACACATGTAGAGAGGTTGAAGAGGGAATATATTTGTACCTCTTTGGCACTGAAGCAACTACTGCATGCTCCAAAGTAGCAATGCATGAGCATTTCATTCCAATCACGTCTTAAACATGGGTGGTTAGGGTTAGAAAATAATAATTCTTAAGCTGCCACACATTACAATATGAAACAGTGTGCAGAAACCCCTGCTCCACCACCACAGTTGATAGAAAAAGCTGAGGAATTCAGAGACAGCCTCCATACCTTGTAAAGCTCCTCATCGAACTGGCTGAGCTGGGCGACTTCCTGCATGACCTCCTTCCTCATGAAGAAAGGTGTGTAGAGCATGGTGTAATTCTTGCTGTAGAGGATCCTTAAGGCATAATTGATCAGAGCCTGCTCCAGGAACACCAGGGGACCCTGAACACAGCAGAGAGGAGATAAACAGCTGGTCAGTAAAGGAAAGGAAGAGGAAAGGGAAACCTGCTCATGCTACTGGTGTGTTGCTTTGTTTCTCTGCTTACTTTCCTCATACAAAAACTTACCTTGAGAAAATAACCTCTGCTGCCAGCTACAATTGCTCCCCTCTCGCCATCAAAACCATCGATCATGACCACCAGGTCAACATGGGAGTACTTCTTCTGGGCAGTGCAGTCACCCCAGGTACGCTCCACTTTGTTGTCTGCATCCTGACAGCAAACAATAAACAATCTGATTGTATGATGAGAAGATCCTGAACTGACAAGGCATGCATTCATACTTCCAGATTCTGTGAATTACTAATAAGGAAAACATGTTTTTATTTTCAGTTTCACAAAAAGCTCGATAAAATGTATTTGAAGGTTTTAATGAGGTGTTAAAGCTGTATATGCTGCCAGAACTGCCTCAAAGCACACTCTCCAAACCTCTGGAACTCTAAAAAACTGATGGAATCATATCAGTGTTTTGATGTTGTTTGTGAGGAGAGCACTGTTTAACTGGGAAGACTACAGCATATGAATAACTTTCACACAAATGGTGAGTGACCTTTCACTTTTGGGTGACAAGTGGACCCAGATTAAGCCAGCAAATACTCCCCACAGCACAATACATTAAATCAAGACCTGGAGTACACACAGAGTTGGATTTATAACTGTAACCCTCGTGCAGTTAGTTACAATTGTCAGGAAATGACAGTGAGACACCCTGCTATTTGCTGATGATCCAGTCTTGTGTCATCAAGTTTTACTTCTCACTTTATGGGTGATCGGCATTAGAAGGAGCAGCTGATAAAAGGATATGAAGGGTTAGCTAAATAAATGATTATACTGTTCTTCCCGTGCCTGCAACTTTGCAAAACTATTTATTTATTTCACCAGTGTACAACACCAGCTCACTGTTGGCTTACAGGACCACTCATGGTGGCTCTATACCCCTTGCTATGGATGTGGTAAATGAACAAGGCAGAGGATTAGGACATAAAAATCATCATGATCTGATGGTGTTTTGATCTGTGTGTGGGCTGTGTCCATATAATGGATGATAAACCAATAACCACATCATTACAAACATGTGGATGTTATTTACAAAGAAAAAGCTGCTTCTGCTGCTAACACTGCTAATGTTAGCATCAATCAGAGTGATGCTCACTTTTCATTGAGTTACTCTAAAATTAGTTAAATTCAATTTATTTAAGATGTCGGTCTACAAAAAACAACAACAACAACAACAAACTGATTAGCCTTTAAAGCTAAAATATACCTAAAAAGTTAACTAGTGACACTTTTTACATTTTTACTTCAGTCCCATGTGTCACAGCTCACTGAGCTCAGCACCATGTTGTACTACTGACGACCGAACCAAAGAAAAAAGTCTAGCTGTCTTCTTTTCAGACATTCAAGATCAATGTTGGGCTCTAGTATTAACCCCTTCAGACCAAACCACACACCTCATCATTGCTGATGGGTACAGACGGGTGCAAAAGGTTGCCGATCTCTCTCAGGTACTCGAAACGTTCCGCCTCCAGCTTTACCCTCTCACTGTCCGTCTTCTCTATCGCTTCGTCCACCAACAAACGCACCTTTTTAATCTGGGTTACTGTCAGGGCCTGGCACAGGACAAAAAAAATGCAAACAAGCTTGTTAGATCTGTTTGCCAGCTTACAAACAGTTATGGAAAGAGACAGGAAATAGCGCAGTCAGTCATACCGACAGAACTTCAGCCGTAAGAGACTCCAGGTTCTGCGCTTCTTCAGGAACAGCCTCATCCTCTCCAACTGGTTCCTTCTTCTGCATGAGCAACAAAGCAGAGGGTTAAAGACAGACAACGCTAAACCTTGTTTATTTCTGACAGGACAGGAGAACAAATACAATGCTCAACAGTCCCCATTTAGTGTTATGTTGAAATACCTTCATTTTTTCTCCGATGCTTTTGCTGCAAAGGTTCTTTGCTTTGTTCAAGTTGTCTGCAGTGAAGCGGCCTGTCAGGGGGTAAAATCAATGACTCAGTGCATTATGAGATTGTGTGTGTGCCACAGCAGCTGCTCTAATAACCTGGTGACATGATTTACAGTAACTAAGTATTAAACAGCCCAAAACAATAATATAAACATCGCACTGTCTTGGCAAGTTTCATATCTGTAATATTGTACAGAAGAAATTATTAAAACTGGATCATGTTGACTATCTCAGTAGTCGCACTACAGGGCGAGGTTGACCTGACATGTTGCTGGCTGGGATTGCATCAGATTGACTACCCGGCATCGTTTAGCTAACCCGGCGTTAGCCAGCGTTTCCCATTAAGCTAACTCAACGGAATAATGGGAACAGGGGGTTAACTAGTGATTCGTCTTGTTAAAGTTTGGTCTTAAATAACTAGGTACTTAAATAACAACCACAATGGCTTTTTTAGATTTGCTGAATTATGCTAGCTGCGCTAAGATTAGCGTTCTATTCGCTTTCTCACTGAAGTCCATTCACATCTGCCTACACTAAATAAGATGACAGACAAACTTCAATGAATTGCTTATGAAACAGTCTACAACATCTATCCATCATTCTGTCCACTAATCAATACGGCGCAAATATAACACACCAACCAGCACGTTTACCATTTAAATTACTGACTTTCTTAAGTGAGATCAGACCACTGCAGTGCAGTGAGCTTTTAGCTTGCGCAGCCACACAGTGAAGCTAACAACCAAAATTATTCCCTAAATTTATTCTGAAGATTTTATATTTTGTATTACAATGAGCCGAATAAACAGGTGCACCCTGAATAAGTCCGAAACCTTGTTCGGTCCCATTTCGGATCAAACAATTAACCTCAATTCAACTGTAACAGTTTAAAAAAGACATTTTTTTAAATGGAGTCTGGCGTGAACTCCTCTCCATTATAAGATACATTGACGGCTACGCTAACATTAGCATCGTTAGCCACCGCGTTGACGTTAGCTGCAGAGTGACTTACATTTTCTCCACTCGGTGTCTGCGGCCACCAGCTTGTCAACCAGGGTAACATCTTTAAACCTCTTTCTTTGTGTCTCACGGACGACTTCGGGGTCGCCGCCTTTGTCGGTTCGAAACAGGTCCAAGTCGAGCACCATCTTTGCACGCTGTCTGTCAGAGAAGAAACCGATAGAGCTCGTGCTGACGTCGCCTCCCACCGAGTTGCCAGATTTTGTTGTTCACGTAAAAACAAACAAACAAACAAAAAAAAAAAAAAACACGTAATCCTAGTTGTACGGAGTCCCCGAAGCCCATTGTGTTATTTTTTTTAATCCAATGCAAGCAAGTATTTTAACTTAAATAAGATCAATATTTTGTTCATGATAAATACGATAGACCCAAATGCTCATGTTAACTAGCGTGTATTGTCAGTTTTTAAATACATGTAAATAATGAAATAAATTGTTAAAAAAAACATTTATAGAGAAATTATCTCTGCTGGCTACTATGTTATTCAACAACAACAACTGCATTTCCTCTTATGTCTACTTGAGGCTATCTTGTGTGAGATTTCAAGTGCTGTGGGGGACTGCCTGGTTAGTCTGCTTATCCCTCGAGGTGTTGAACAGTATCAAAATGCATGCTCCACAAAGTAAAACCAGATCTGGGAATTTCTAATTCATCGCCTGACGACCTGCCTCCCATCACAGCTGTTCCCTGCACCAAGCAGAATGAAGTTTCTCAAATACTCTTCAAAAACGGACCTTCAAGACACAGTTTAAATGTCTGGCAGAGCAGAAGGTGAAGACCTTTTCGATGGAAGCAGATCATGATGCATTGTTAAAATGCTTTGGGCAACCAGGGTATTCTAGAATTTGAGGACAAACTCTGGGAGCATTTAACTCAATGCATAATCGTGATAAATGACTGTGATCTCAAATTTGATCAAAATAATTGGGCCCTGATTATTAAGTTTTTCTGGTAGAACCATTCGAAAAAAGCTTTGTAAAACTGCTGTGGTGCAGCTCTACATAAGAGTCACTCCTGCATTTGCAAATGCAGAAGAAGAAGTGAGTGACCAAAAAAAACAAACTAACTAACTAATTAGCCAATTGAGATTTGCCACACAGAAAAATAACATAAATAAGAAAATATCAGCTTCTGCTTCCTCATGGGGAATAAACATCTCAGTTGGGACACCATAAAAACAGTATGTGTAAAACATGGGAACAGGGACTGTCACAAGTGGTAAGCACCTACTGTGTGTCCAGAAGAATTGGAGAAGTATCTGGAAACCTAAGCTCAGTGACTCTCACTTGATCCCCAAAGCAAAAGCCTAAAATGTGAGTAATATACAACCTGGGGATGGACTCCTTTAGCTCAGATAATATGGCTCTCAAAATTTGCAGCACTTGAGCGACCCCTTCTTTGAAACATGTTCCAGTAAAAATAGGAAATACCGTATATTGCAATTATATTAGTTGAATTATAGTCATAACTGACCATTTATATATCCTACAATTGGAATTGGATTCTCGGGGGTGAGAGACTGGTGATTGGAGAAGACTTCAGAGGACATGTACCTGAAGGGAACAGAGGTGATGAGAAGGTGTTGAGTAGGTAAAGTGTAGAAGGACAAAAATACATATAAGAGTGGAGGAAGGTGCACACAGGTGGACTATTCTGGGTGAAGGTGAGCTGAGAATGTGCTGCCTGGCTTCCTTCTCCCCTGAGAAGGTAGCTAGGCAAAAATGCCTAGTCACATTTTTCCTCTGGGGAGAATGTGACGAGGCAGCATCAGGTAGTAGTCTGTAGGATGAATTTAGTCATTAAGAATAGAAAACAAGTTAAGGCAGAGTCAAAGATTAAATGGTGAACATTGCAGAGAGTTCAGAGCGGAGGTGAGATAGGGTAGAATTACTAGATGACTGCAGATGTACGATCTTCATGTCTTCCTTTATTCTATCCAGCCACTGTTTCTTCGGCCTGCCACGGGGTTGCTGCCCGCCGGGCTCAAGCCTCATTGCCGTTTTTGCCACTGAGCTGTCGTCTGAGTGTAATACGTGTCCGTACCACCTTAGACGGCTAAGGTCAGGACCTGGACCCCTGGCCGTAATTGATGGCTCTGGCTCTTTACTAGAAAGTCCTGAAGGAGATTGAAATGCTAAATACAGATGATTCTTTTATTCTTGTTCTTCTGCCAAAAAGAATACACTCAAACATGGACAGACTTCTTTCATAAACCCCAACAAAGAAAATTATTTCCAGTGTAGCAGAGGGAGTAATGTGAATATTTACAATAGACCCTTTTTCAAGTTTTCTTTGTTAGTTATTTGTTGATATATTAACAGTAAAAAGAAGTTCAACTTCCCATAAAATAATTTGTCCTTTTAACAACACCTACTGGTGTTATGGAGGCATTTTGAGAATCCTAGAATACTCTTCTTAACCACGTGGAGGAAAAACTTTAATCATAGTCCAATCATAATCATACTTTAATCAAGTTTAATCATAGATGCAGATACATACAGAAACACTGACTGTTTATTTAATTTTCTTTAATGATTTATAATGATGATGGTTTTTATACACTGACAGTGGCATAGTGTTGCAGTGGTTAGCCTCACAGCAATAAGGTCCTGGGTTTAAATCTACTGGTCAACCACATTCTCACTCCTAACTTGTCAAATGTGCGACGCATGGTCAGGCTCCCTCTGCTTCACTTCTCGACGCGCGGGGGGTACCTGGCGTGTCGAGAATTGACGTGCAGGGTACTCTTACTGAGCTCCCTAAACGTTGTTTATTGAGGACAAGAGATTGCCGCGGAAGAGCCTGTTGTCCGTATATTTATATATTTCCAAAATCACATTGTTGTGACGTATACTGAACACAATAAATTATATGGCCTGTAAATGGCCTGTATTTGTATAGCGCTTAGTCCCTAAGGACCCCAAAGTGCTTTACACTACATTCAGTCATCCACCCATTCACACACACATTCACACACTGGTGATGGCAAGCTATTGTAGCCACAGCTGCCCTGGGGCGCACTGACAGAGGCGAGGCTGGCGGACACTGGCGCCACCGGGCCCTCTGACCACCACCAGTAGGCAATGGTTTGTACACACATACACAATGACATTACTATGACATCCACTTCAGATTCATCTACAGGATGATGCTATGATACATTATATTGAGACCCACTATTCTAATCTGATATTCCATTCTCAGCAAATTCACAGCAAATGAAACAAAACACAAATTCAATTTTTATTTTTTTTTATTTTTTGGTTTGGCGCTGTTTCTTAACTTAAAATGTCCCGTTGTAATTGGACATTTTAAGTTACAGCAACAACACTTCCCTCAAAGTGCTGTATATATTGTAAGACCCTACAATAATACACAAAAACTCCAACCCCCCATGAGCAAGCACTTTGGCGACAGTGGGGAGGAAAAACTCTCTTATAAAAGAAAGAAACCTCCGGCAGAACCAGGCTCAGGGATGTGGTGGGGTGGCCGTCTGCCTCGGCCAGTTGGTCATGAGGGAAGCAAGATGGGAGAGTTTACTTTTAACCGCACAGGTTTTAAAATTTACATTTCCCCCCAAAAATGCCCATTTTAATTGAATATTTTAAGCCAGTTAAAGAGTTTTGCCACAAAATTGCATGCACGTGTCAGTTAAATTGTAGCGTGCACGTGAAAAAAACCTAGAGATGACATTTTGTCTCTTCAATTTTGCATTGTTTTTGAAAGCTTTGATGATTAAGTCGTCAGACAATGTGTTGCCTGACTTCATTGACAGTAGTACTGAAGTAGGACACATATGCTGGAGTTCCTTGTATACTGTCAAGCTGGGCTGTTCAATGTTCTCTAAAGACATTTTGTAGTTTTTGTACACAATTTTGTCCCAGATCTTATGGTAAAGCCTCTGTGTAATTAACTCAGGTGTTCCTGGATGCCATGTTGTCGTCTCATTTACTTCACCCATAGCGTACATTACCAGATTTTTTGTGAAATTTCTCACAACTTCCCTGTACTCCTCCCTGTTTTTAGAGACACTGAGTACTCTTTTTGGTAAAGCCAACAGGTGTGTGGTGAAGGCTGGGACAGTAATACTATCAAGCTCTTCTTTAAGACTTGTCACGGTTCTGGGTCAGTGTTGACCCAGCTTTTTGAGTTTCTTATATTTTGGTTTAATTTTGTATTATGGATTGTTTTCTTATTCTCTTGTAGTGCTGCTGCTGCTGCTGCTGCTGATGATGATGATTATTTAGAGTTTCATGTTTCTGTTTATTCGTGTTTTAGGAATTGTGGTCATGTATTGTTTGAGTTCCATGTGTTATATTCTGCCTCTCAGTCTGCGTCCTTGTTTAGTGGTTATGGTTTCCTGTTTTGTTTTGAAGGAGTGTGCCTCATGTTAGTGTGTGCAGCTTTGTTCCCCCTGTCTCGTCAGCCCTGATCTCTCCCAGCTGTGTCTGCCTTCTGTTGCCCATTCCCTCATTACTACCCCGTGTATTTAAGCCCTGTGTTTTCCCGTACCCGGTGTCGCGTCATCACCATCAGATTATGCCTGTGTGTTTCCGTGTCAGTGTTTCAGTAGTTTCATGTCAGTACCATTGCTCAGTTAATGTTTTGTTTTCTGCCAGCGAATAAAGCTGTGGTTTTCTGTTGACATTTGGCTTCACGAGTCCTGCGTTTGGATCCTCACCTCCACCTGCCGCACACAGAGCCCTGACAAGACTAAAAATCAAATATTTTTCCTTGCAGTTATGTATTTTGCGAAGATCCTTTAAAATGGCCTGGTCAGCATTTTTCAGGCTTTTTGGAGAAAGATCCAATTGTTTGTTCTCAATTTCAGGCCAGATTTTGTCAAGCAGGCGATGACCGATGCAGTCAGGAGTGAGGCGCTCTGTGAAAATCTTTTTTTTAGAGGACACTTTGTCTATGGCCTTTGAAACCACCAACTGAATGAGGTTGTTGACACACAACTTTTCCCCACTCAGAGAATCGGATTGCTGACTGATCTCAGAAAAAGTTAAAGACACAGTATGGGTGTCCGACTCAGGCACTGCTGGCTTTACAGGCTTTTCCGGTGGACACGGTTTCATGTTGTCTGAGTCTTTTCTTTTTCTTTGGTTTTACTGTGGCTGTGGTTTCAGTTTGTGCTGTGCCTGATGCTTCCAGATGATCCAGTGTAAGAATTTCTGTTTTCACTGTCATCTGTTTGTGGTTTTTTGAGACTGCTCTTCTCTGCTCTCTGATCTACAGATATGCAGTCCAGGGTTGGTTGAGCTAGTCCTGGAGTTTCTATTTTTTCATTTTCACTGTGATGGCCTACAGAGCTTTCATTCAGGATGCTTTCCTTTGCTCCTGTATCCTCTGTTTTCTCAGGGGGGTCTGCGCCCACGAGACGAGGACAGACCTCAGTCTGTGTGGAGGCCGGATCTCCATTTTCCGTAGTTTCGCTACATGCTCTCAGTAACATGTCACAAAATTCCATCATCTTAATTAACAAGGTGTAAAGCACACGACAGTCGCAGTACTCTCGTGTGAAGGGTACCAAAGATTGCCGCTGTGGAGCAATTTTAAAAAGAAAGTGCTTGATGAGTAGCTTCCAAGTTTCCAGGTTTGCACTTTGAGAATCAACTTGTGAGAACTGTGAGTAATGCTCATGTATGTGTGAAAAAAGTGTATAAAGTGCGTGGCCAGGGGCTAGTTATTCTGAGAACCCCTGCTGCAATAAATGAGAGACCACTGTAAATACTTTCTCTATGACTATTGTTTTCAACCTGTTAACATTTAATATTGTCTTGATAGAACCAACTGATTCTGCAGCAGAGCATCCCCTGTTGTTTCTTTTGGCTCCCTGGTCCCTCCGCTCCTGCTGCTGCACCCACAGGCATGTAATTGTAGCAACAGGTGTACAGCAAGCACTGATAGCTTTTTACTCGCTTGGATTCCCTTGTGATTACCTTTACTAAATATCTACAACCAATCTAATTACATCCTGGGTTTTTTTTCCAATGTTGAAAATGAAAATCTAGTAGCAGCCTTCTCATTACTTTGTGGTGTTTTGTGCTGTGTTTTACAGGCCCACAGAGGAGGACAGCTCCGTGGCGGACGAGGGACAGGTCCCAGGACGGTCCATCGGTGGAGCTGGCCATTCTGGAGTCCCTGAAGAGGCCACGCCAGTCTCCAACGGAGCATTCCCTCCTCAGCCTTGTTCCTGCTCTGGAGAACATGCCGCCTCAGATGAGAGAATTTGTAAAATTTCAAATTTATAAATTAGTTTTTGAAAACAGCACAGCTGTGTTACATTTGGAAACATTAGACCACAGCAATCAGTAGTTTTCTGATGAGGCAGCAGCTCTCCAGGGCAGAAATAATGTTCTTATTTTTCTCCTCCTTCTCCCTGAGGCTCTTCCACTTTAAGCTGGGTCCTTTTTATTCCTGTCTCTCTGTAAATACTTATATTTTATATATTTATGTTTAATGTTTTTCTGTTTGAGAATTTTAATATTATTTCAAATAAATTTTTATAATGACTAATGTCTCAGTTCTATTACACAGCAAATATTGGCACACAACTTGACACATGTAGAATTTATTTCATATTATAGTAATGGAAAAATATACTACTATATAGGAACATAGTGAAGACCAATTATTTAAGAGAATAAGGAGAAGTTAGTTTATTTTGGAGTAGAGCTCCATTTATTAAGAAAATTTAAAAAAAGGCAGGTTTGTGGGTGGCTCAGAGCCGTTGTGGGGAAGTCACTGGGACTTCAAATGGGCTTTTCTTTTGGCTGCCAAGACACTGCTCCCTCCGAGAAGTGGGCCATGAACTTCTCCTTCACCAGGACAGCCTCTCTGGAGGAGTTGTTGGCTGCTGCACGACCCAGGCCTTTTTTGAAAAATTAACCTGTGATAAGACATAGCATATCAAGATAGAATTGTTATTATCATATAACTAAAGATGAACTGTTCACATTTTTATCTAGCTCTGCGTTTTAAAAAAGGCTGGTGACCCCTGCTATAGAGTCTGACAGCTGCAGGGATTATATAAAAATATTCAACTGGTTCTATAACAGAATTAAACCAGGTCTAAAAAAAAAAAGGACTTTATAAGATAGACCTTGTGAGTATCACTAGAAATATTATAAACAGTTGTCTCCATACCACAGTTTGCTATCAGTTAGGCAGTTGATGGCGGTAACCTCGGTCGATATATCCCCGGCTCCCTCTGTCACGTAAAATTGGAAGAAAAAAAAAGAGAGGGAGCCAGAATAAAACTTTCTACTACACGTTAGTACCACTCAAACAAAAAATAAAAAATGTCGTTTAGTCAAATGAGAGCGCAGAGTACAATAGTTTTAAGGCTGATTTACAGAAATTGTATTTTTTTCTAAACACAGGAGAAGTCCGCTCATTTCAATTGTGACATTTAAACTACAAAAAAACGAAGACATAATTTTTTTTTTTTTCGTTAAAAATCAGCACAGTTGGAAGTAAACTGTGTAGCAAACATTAGTTTGATCAGTTTGCTCACTTGATTTAAATGTCTGTGAAGATTCTCAGTCATCCAGTTCACCGTAGTCTAAGGAGCTTGGAAAGAAAAGCGTCTGGACTTCTTTGCTAGAAGATGTTGCGCCTCTCATCCGAGAAGCTTCTTCAGTTCTAGGGTCAGATGGTGGAGAGTCCCATGGTTCAAGCTTCCTCTTCAATAACCATTAACAGGGACCAAATATTTGTCACATTATCCCCATAAACAACATGTTTTTATAGAAATCATTGTGACACAAATATTTAGATTCTTATTTCACAATGTGCATGAACTCAAAATCTTCAGAGATATCTTTATAAAGATATCGAAAAGAATACATTTATTCCAATGTATGAGCTACACTTCTTGTAAAAAAGCTGATTGGAAATGCATTAAAAAAAAAGCTCCTGCCATGACCTTCCTTCTGTGAGCACACACACACACACACACACACACACACACACACACACACACACAGAGAGAGAGAGCGCGCGCGCGCGCGAGAGAGAGAGAGACATCAATACAAATGATTGCAGCAGGTTTTGGATTTTCACTCTTTGTTGGATTTAATATGAACAGTCATATAAAATTCATTCCATTTTTTTTGCCATTTTTTTGCCATTAAGATGTGTCTTTAAATCTACCATACCTTTCCTGTTCAAAATGTTTACTGACATAGTAAAGAAGTAGCTAGGGAACTCAGTAAGTATGAGCAACAATAGCTTAAGGACACTTTCTCAAATAAAGAGGATTTCATCAACTCCAGTTTGTGAAAAAAATATGTGCCACATTAAAACAAATCAGTAGATCCACAAAGTATGGATACAGACTTGTTTCAGCTATAGAGGTAGAGCTAAACTTCATGCACTTATCAACACATAGTTCAAATGCTTGCATTAGAGTGCATTGGTGCACACTTGGGCATCTTATTTAGCATGGTTATACTATTGTGAATTCTGCTATATAAATATGATCAAGAGTCTATCATAAGTTTGACATCCAGCTAAAAATTCGAAAATATATATTTTTAAATCAGTAACTTTGCAAATGTAGAGGAAATGTTTTTGGACAATGAATGAGTCACGTTTTAAACACTGTTTGAATAATCAGCGCTGACAGACAGACATTTATAAAGCGCAGGCTATAACAGACCAACGTGTTGGGTCAACTGGGACCTGGGTATGTTCATCCATCCTGTTCATACACGTCACTACCAAACACTTATCTGCAGAATCTCTCTCTCTCTCTCTCACACACACACACCTTCATACACCAAGTGACTTTTTGCACAATACTCAGTCTTTTGCACATTTCTCTTGCATTGTTGTGTCTGCACTGTCTTTGTTTTGTTTGCAATCTTTGCACATTTGCACTACATGTAGTCTTGTGTTGGTTGTCTATTATATGTAGCACCATGGTCTTGGAGGAACCTTGTCTCGTTTCACTGTGTACCGTACCACTGCACATGGTTGGAATGACAATAAAGCGACTCGACTTGACTTGGCTTGACTCATCCATGGGTGGATGATTATTATAATGGTATAATGGTTTGATTCAATTGATAGAGTAAGGAGGGTGTGAAGGTGAGATTAAATGCAGGAAAGTGCAGAGTGCTGATAAGTTTAAGAAACTATGAGCTCATTCTGAGTCTAATAGCACCAACACGTCTCATAAAGGGGGGACAGGGCCATGTTTACTACTCTGCTCAACCTCTGGAAGAGGAATGTTGTTCCGTCTGATTCTAACTGCTCAACAACCTTGGGTCTTCATTGTCATGTTCTTCATCTCATAATGCACCACATATTTTCAGTTTGTTAAAGGTCTGGACTGCAGGCAGGCCAGTTCAGCCCCCAGGCTCCTGTACTACAAAGCCATGCTGTTTAATAGATCTGAGAATATGTTGCTGTTAAACCTGTGTATACCTTTTAACACTAATGGTGCCTTTCCAGATGTGTAAAGTGCCAATTCCATCGTCACCAATGCACCCCAATACCGTCAGAGATGCAGACTTTTGAACAAGCTGGATGTTCGGTCTCCTCTTTAATCCAGACAAAGCAGCGTCCGTGTTTTCAAAAAGAATTACAAATTTAAATTTGTCTGACCACAGAACAGTTTTCCACCTCGTCTCAGTCTATTTCAAATGGACTCTGGCCAAAATGAGACAACAGTGATCTGGATTATATTCACATCTGGCTTCTTCTGTGAATTCATATCGTAAACTGTTGCCATTTAACCACATTAGTTGCAAATTGTTCCTCCAGCTGTTTCATTTTAGTGTCACTGACTTTTCCAGCCTTTTGTTGGCCCATTCCAACAAGGGAGCTGTTAATTACGCTGCTGTGAAGACATTTGGTAATAAACAGATAATCTTCAATTATGGTCTGTCTTGTAATTGTTATATTCAGAAACATGGAACAGTGATCGACGATATAAAATTTCCCCCTTTTTTAAATACAGTGTGTGTATGAGGCCAATATTTAACCAAGACTGTTTTTGATCAAAGACAAGCTGAGGACTTACAGCACCAGCAAAATGTTAATTTAAAAAAAACAAGTCTCAATAAAATGGCATTATTTGAAACTTTTTTTAAAATTTTATTAGAAGATTAGATGTAAATAGATTTTATTATTTTACACAAATATAATGTAATATACAAGACAATACATTTATTCATATGTTTAAATGACTTGAAGTTTTGATTTCCATTTTTACGTACAGATGTACACAAACACATGAAGCATGGCTGTAAAGTTGCTTGTTTACAATATTTAATATGCAACTTCAAAATAAACAGTCTTACAGAGTAAGCTTGATAATAAGATTAATAGCTGATGTACTCATGGAAGCTTCTTACACAATACTGCAAGAAAATTGATTGAAAATATTTATTTGAGAAAATGTCTTTTCAGCCAGGACACATAATACTGGGTGCATACAGTATGTTATACAAAGATAATGTTGAATATTAAGGCATTGCAGAGGTCATAGTGTGTGCTGAGGCACAGGTGTAGATCCACTCCTCACATTGAGAACTATCATTAACTGAGGGTGTGTAAGTCCCTTCTTCACTATCTAGTCCCCTTCCTCCAGAGAGTGCTGTCCTTTTCCCTCCAATGCCATTCCAGCCTCATAGATAGCCCACTGCAGAGCAGCTCCAGCCGGCACCTTGGCAAAGCCTTTCTCTGAGATGTGGTCTATCTTCAGGTAAGCCCCAGGCCTGTGCAGGGCCACTCCATGGAGGTGGGAGAAGAGCAGTGGTAAGTCACCTGTCAGCACGTAGTGAGAAATGAGCCTCAGTTCAGTGGGAATGACCGTCTCCTCTGAGTACTCGAAAATGGCTGCCATGTATTTGGACAGGTCCTGGCCCCGGGCTTTGGCTCGGCCCACCTCCGCACCAATAAGCTGGATGATTGCATCAGAGCTGTAGGCCTGATCTTCATCACCATCATCATCTTCTGGCTTGGGTCTTTGGTTAAAGCCCCTAGAGCACATCACCAAGACAAAGTCACTTTCCCGGATCTGCCGGCAGTGCCAGGCCATGCTGCCTTCCTCAGCCACGCTCAGAGAGTCCCAAAGATCCAGACACACCTTTGAAGAAAAAAAAGTGGGAAGACTCTTTTATATAAACCAAATCCCATCTCTTTCTCTTATTAAATGCATCTCATACTAACAAACACTTAGGCAAAATCTTGCCAAAACTGCCCTTAAAACTGTACCTGAGTGGCCATGTGCTGCTGTATGAAGACACCTAACTGCATGACAGCTTTGACATGAGCGGGGCCGTCATAGCTGCTGTAGCAAATCAGAAGACGAGGAGGGGTCAGCCTGTTTTTGCGCAGTGATACCAATTCTTCCTGATTCCCAGCTTCCTCGTGTTTGTCAATGATATCTGATGATTAAAAAAACAAAACATTTTCATGCGCTGCTGGGGAAAGGAGCAGATGGATTAGAAGTACTTAATGAAAATGTATAAACGTAATAACTGGCAGTGATTCAAATACTGATTTTACATGACATGTCTGGGTTGTTTTTGCACCTGGTTGTATGTCAAATTTCTTCATCTGCAGCTTGGTCCTCCTCCTAATGACAATAGCCAGACAGCCTCCAAGTACGGCTACCGCGACCAGACTCAGAGGAAGAATAAAAGCCAAGGAGGGAGTGACGGAGCGTGGAGAGGGATCTTCTGATAACAGCAAAGTTTGAATTATTTCTTGAGATATTATCTCACTGCTTTTCAAAGTATTAGAATAGTTAAAATAAAAAGACTGATGGAATTGGCCACAAGTGTGTATTAGTAACAAATAGACAGTAAAATATGTATAACAAGTATAACTAACAAAGTGGCATTAATGTGTTTCCTATTTTGCACAGAAGTCGGCGTCATCTGTACGAGGGTGGAAATCTTGCGACGAAAGCAATTACTTTCACAGTTACCTAGTGAAAGCTGGTAACTGCTTGCCATTGGGGAATACACATTTTACATGTCCAGTGATAGTTCTTGACAAATTTCTGCATGCATGCAAGAAACCTGTATATGGTTCAGGAGATATAACTTTACAACTAAAAGTACAGAAAGCTTTGTACAAACTGTGATATAGTAATTGTGTGAATATGCAGCAACAAAACAGCCATCCTTACCTTTCTGAGTGTGCATGACATGAACATTGAACATTTTCCTAACTGCATCCACTTCATTAGCTGCAATCTGTGGAAAAAGTTAAAAAGGTGAAGCATGAAAGTACATATCATTAGTGCAGGTCTTTAAGTCCAGATTGAAAATCTATTTTTATTCCCTGGCTTTTAACTCTGTAGGAAACTGACACCTTCTTATTTATTTTATTGTATGTAATGATTTTATGCTATTTTTAATTTGGTAGTTGTTTTGATCTGTGTTGTTCAGCACTTTGGTCTGTCTGGTGTGTTCTTAAAGTGCTATACAAATAAACGATGATGATGATACATATCTGACTGAGCAAGTGAAGAGCAAGTGAACATTTTGTCCTCTAACTTACAGTGTTATGAGCAGGAAGATTAGGCAAGCCCAAGGATCTGAGTGAGTTTGACAAGGGCTAAATTGTGATGGCTAGATGACTGGGTCAGAGCATCTCCAAAACTGTAGCGGTGCGGTCACGTTACTATTTTTCAACAAACAGACGGTCAAAGCTGTGTTCAGCTGATTGTTATGTAAATAGCTTGAAATGGTTATAAAAAAAGGGGTAAAAGGTAAATGGCTGCAAATAACTTTGCTGTTTGTACAACTTGTGCATATGATTTTAAAATTGACAATTTATATTTGCATTTAAAGATTCTACAGGGTGGGCCATTTATATGGATACACCGTAATAAAATGGGAATGGTTGGTGATATTAAAGTCCTGTTTGTGGCACATTAGTATATGTGAGGGGGCAAACTCCTCAAGATGGGTGGTGACCATGGTGGCCATTTAGAAGTCGGCCATCTTGGATACAACTTTTGTTTTTTCAATAGGAAGAGGGCCATGTGACACATCAAACTTATTGGTAATGTCACAAGAAAAACAATGGTGTGCTTGGTTTCAACCTAACTTTATTTTAACTTTATTTAACTTTATTTAAGTTGTATCCAAGATGGCCGACTTCTAAATGGCCACCATGGTCACCACCCATCTTGAGGAGTTTGCCCCCTCACATATACTAATGTGCCACAAACAGGACTTTAATATCACCAACCATTCCCATTTTATTACGGTGTATCCATATAAATGGCCCACCCTGTAGATCAATTGTGTTATTAAAGTATGTCAAAATGAAAACATAACTGTAAATTCAGATACGTGAGGTTGTGCTGAAAAGAATGAGACCAAACAAGGCAAAGTAAATAGTTTTTAAAGGTGAAATGTAGACGTCAAATCAAAAGTAGTTAAAAATGGCCAATTATACCCTGGAGCCCAGAGGGTTAAACTTTTTTTTTAAGTAATGCAATAGTTACTTTTCAAGTAATAAATTACTTTTAGAATCTTGTAACTCAGTTACTAACTCAGTTACTTTTTTGAAGAGGTAACTAGTAACTATAATTAATTACTTTTTCAAAGTAACTTGCCCAACACTGGTTACAATGAAACTGGCTCACATGAGGGCCGCCCCAGGAAAGGAAGACCAAGAGTCATCTCTGCTGCTGAGGATAAATTCATCCGAGTCACCAGCCTCAGAGTTAGCAGCACCTCAGATTAGAGCCCAGATAAATGCTACACAGAGTTTCAGTAGCAGACACATCTCTACATCAGCTGTTCAGAGGAAACTGTGCGAATCAGGCCTTTATGGTCAAATAGCTGCTAAGAAACCACTACTAAAGAAAAGCAACAAGCAGAAGAGATTTGTTTGGGCCAAGAAACACAAGGACTGGACATTAGATCAGTGGAAATTTGTGCTCCAGGATGTGTAAGGGCTATTGGACCAAGAAGGAGAGTGATGGAGTGCTGCACCAGATGGCCTGGCCTCCACAGTCACCTGACCTAAACCCAAGTGAGATGGTTTGGGGTGAGATGGACCGCAGAGTGAAGGCAAAAGTGCCAACAAGTGCATCTCCGGGAACTCCTTCAAGACTGTTGGAAAACCATTTCAGGTGACGACCTCATGAAGCTAATCAAGAGAGTGCCAAGAGTGTGCAAAGTAATAAAGGGTGGCTATTTTTTTAATCTAAAACATGTTTTGAGTTACTTCACACTTTTTTGTTTACTAACTGATTCCATATGTGTTCATTGATAGTTTTGATGCCTTCAGTGAGAATCTACAATGTAAATAGTCATGAAAATAAAGAAAAACCATTAAATGAGAAGGTGTGTCCAAACTTTTGACTGGTAGTGTACCTAAGAATTATTGCAGAACATGTATATGCCTTCATAGAAACGGTGTTCCCTAATAGCTGTAGGGCTCTTTCAGCAGGATAATGCACCCTGCCACAAAGCAAAAATGCTTCAGGAATGGTTTTAGGAGCACAACAACAAGTTTGAGGTGTTGAACTGGCCTCTAAATACTCTAATCCAATCAAGCCATGCATGTGCTGGTTAAACAAGCCAGATACCAAAGCACACATTCAGGGGTGTAATAAAGTCCATGCTTCGATGGGTCAGGGCTGTTTTGGCAGCAAAAGGAGACGAACACAATATTAGGCAGGTGGTCACAATGATATGTGTGATCTTTGTATATGCATTTCACTACCACCTATTTGCTAACTTTGATTATGTGTTTGTGCTGTTGTATCAGACAAAGTTAGCTGTTTCTGGGAAAGAGAGCAATGAAAGTGCACAAAAACAGGAAAGCTGCAGTCCAAAAAATTAAAACAGTTAGTTAAAACACAGTAAAAGAATGTGAAAAGACCTACAATGTCATCACCTCGAGCAATATAACTGATGAGCAAACTATTTTATGATGAAATTCACATATGTGGTAAAAAGATTTGGGAAAAAAGCTAGTCATTAAACACAAAGTCCATTCAAGTATTCAAGTTCATTCATCAACCACGCCTTTTCCTGGAAAACAGTTATACTTATGTCCACATATACTATCAACAGTGTTAGTTATAATTCTTTTACCTCACAGGTGTAATTGGTTCCTTCTTGAAGGTCGCTCAGCTGATAGCTATGGTGAGTTTTATTTGTAGTCAGATCCTAAAATGATGAAATTGATGCTTGTTATATTTATAAAGAGAACCTAAATGATCAGAAATATCTAAAAATAAATAAAAGGCACTGGATGAAACAAAGGTGCAGCACAGGAAACTACTTACAGGTATTATGTCGATGTATTTTTTCCTGCCATTTGCGCAACACAGCGAGAAGTAACTTCTTATTCCCAGATTTGGGGGAGCCAAGTTAAAGGTCACAGTGATGGCACTGCCTTCCTGCTGAACCTCAATATGTTCAGGGTACCAGTCTGTAACCAGATCGTAACATGATGTCACGTATAAAGCAGATCTTTGGAGAAATACTGTTACAGACTGGACTGGACTAAAGTTTTCTCACCATTTTTACACTGCTCAAAGCCATTCTTCTCTGCACATGCTGCAAAAACATGAACCACATGTTACTCTAAATATTGATTTAATGCAGTGTTTACAGAATAGCAGAGCTGCTTGGTGGCAAAATATGTAAATTTATGATAATGCAATTCACTGAAGTTGGACCAAAAATAAAAAGGCAGATTTAAATAATAAAGGTCACCAAACAGCATCTTACATCGTGTAGAGAAGATCTCACTGCGGTAGAACCTCTCCCACTTCTCAGGCACTGGCAGAGCCATGACAGTAACAGCATACTGGGATCCAAGGGAGAGGCCGGGGAACGGGTCTGACTTGTACACCTGCAGAATAGCATGGGCACATTATACACTTCAACTAAGGTTTGGGACAGTGAACTGTGATCACAGATTTTCAGCCTTGTCCCGTACTTACTGAGATTTTTTCAGATTCTCGGAATCTTTAGATGAGGTTGAATACTGTAGATGAGATATTTAATCTTCTCAATTTTAAATTGAAACTATTCTGAAAAAGGAATTTGTAGATGCTGTTTTTTCCCAGATCAGTGAACTTCTGCTCATCTTTACTTCTGAGACACTCTGCCTCTCTAAGAACCTCTTTTTATACCCAATAATATTACTGACCTGTTGCCAGTTAACCTAATGTTCCTCCAGCTGTTTACTCAGTTCAGATTTTTTATGTTTTTCCTTGTGAATAACTCTTGTGAGTTTGCAAATCATTGCATTCTGTTTTTATTTACATTTTAGGCAATATTGCAGGGGGGAACTTTTGTAGTGTGAAAGAGCGATTCTTCGTCAAGAAGAAGAAGTCAGTTATTACAAGATTATAACAAAGCTAGTTACATGTTGTTGTTACTGTCAGTAGTGTTGCTGCTTTTTCATTTTTTGAGACTTACCAGTTACAAAATTTGAATGGATCTGTTCATTGTTGTGTCCATGTGGTTTGAATACATGTAAATAATTTCATATATAATGCTACAGAAAGAAGTCCACTGGGGACCAGCTTAGTCAATAGTCAATAGTCTTCTATATCCTGCCTCATATTTACAGCATTTGGATGATCTTTAGGATAAAATGTCAAGCTGTTTCCTCCAAGGACATGTTGTCAGTTTTAGGTTTGATCGTAATCTCATCCAGAATACAACATTATTTTATTTTATTCTGTATTCAGTGTTTTGCAGTTTTCACCCCAAAACTGAAAGATGCTGTTTAAGCTCTGGTTCAAGGGAATGTAACTGAGAAAAATTTAGAAACCACTTGTAACTCAAAACATTTGTAAATGGAAATATATCCACATGAAACCAGTTATTGTGTTCTTTATTTGTAATCAAAACTAGCTGTAACTTAAAACCTCAAAAGTTTCACATTTTCTTTGTGTGGTCTAACACAATACAAGAGAAAAGAACACAGCCAAAGGCCAAAGCCAGTGGGGCCCTTCCTACCCGTTGAGCATGTGAAGCTGGGAGGGATAAGTTACGGTGGAAGAGAAAGAGCTGACAGGCAACGCTAGTCCCTCCCAGAGCCTGGAGGGACACCTGAAAGCCACGAAGGAAGGCGATCCCTGCAGCAAACACAAAAGAAACAAAGTCTGTGTCACAGAATTGGCAACAACCCTTCATCAAACTTGTACACTGTACAAAGGTGTGTATAAGTTGTATGTGTGAGAGTTTGTTCTTTCTCTTGTTTTTAAACAGGCTCCTACGTTGTCATGCGTCAGTGCTTCAGTCACATAATACAATAAGAAAAATAATTTTGGAGACATCTCGCATTGTCTCATAATTTAAGTCAGATATCGTAGATATCCCACCACCAAGTGAAAATTTACTCTTTACACTTAGAAACTTACGATACGACATGATAAATGATAAGTATATATTCTTAATAAGCAAACAAATTTTACCATAGTAACTGGGTTTCCAGGAGACAATGATGGTGTCAGATTGGGAGTTTGAGTCATTTAAAAACTCAACTTTCACATCGTTTGGTGCTTGGACGTAGTGTTGACAGATTTTAGGGTCTTCATCTCCCAGCAGCTCAAAACATGGCCATGGAATACAACCTGATGAGGAATAATGAGGAAAATACTTCAATAATGGCTCTGAGAGGCTGCATTTGCTAATCCCAACATGCTAACACATTTAAATTAATATGGTCGGAATGCTAGGATGGTAATACTTCCACCACAAATAGTTACATTTGGGGCCGATGGGAATGTTATTGTAAACAATGGTCATAAAGCTGACAATGGTAATGAAAGGAAAAGACAGATAACAGAATTCTCTGACCAATCCTCAGTTTTTCAAATGTAATCTAGCTGGACTGACCCAATCCAAATCTGATTACAATGAGTAATCAATTAAGAATGTCAAAGCTGATCACAGTACATAACAGTTAAATCATTGCAATCTTAAATCTGTAGACATGCTCTTAATGATTTCTGCCATCAGGGTGTCGCTGCTGTACAAAGAGCAACATTCATGTTTTGAAACCTGCTTTGTTAACTACATACGTGTACGCTCTCTCCCTCACAGTGGGACTAATCTAAATAAGACTGGGTGTTATGTTGTTAAGTTCACCATTTGCATTTGTTTTACATGTCACATTCAACATACATCACTCCTACATAACTTAAAGGTCACCAAAATTTGTAACCACAACAAAGTATCGTTCGACAAGACACTAAATTTGGAATGAAGAAAATGGAAAAATCCCTGACAAAAACAGTCTAAAAGGTGGGTTTTTGCTAGTATAATTAATCAGGTGTCTTTCATTTCATGCGAATTTTGGAACCCCCCTGAATCACAGTTAATCCCAGTAATTTGATGAGCCTGATTTGATCATCCTCAGAAGTCTGTACCTTAATCAGACTGATTACATTCATTCTTGTTTGAACTACTGGAACAAAAGTGAGCTGTATTACATGATCCATGGAAGGAAAAAAAATGTATTACTAAAGCCAGACAATTTTCATCTTTTGAACGACTGGGCCGTGGGGAGCATGACTGTCTAAAGCAGATTTAATATTAGTCATGGTGTTAGCATCAATTAGACAAGCACTAGCTGTAGTAATCCTGATAAATGTACTGCAGTTTTAATACTTCTAGACATTATTTGATGTGTGCATGTGTACATGTGCAAATTCTACACGATGCCTGTTTATGAGATGAGTGCGATACAACTATGTTGTCTTTATTTTCATTTTTTTTACCTTTTTTGTGGATTCAGCTAAATAAAAGAGAACAAATTGTTGTTTTTGTGTCAAGCCGGTTTAAAAACAAAAAAGATATATTTTAGCACTGCTTCTTTGCCAAATTCTCAGTTGCATGTAGCCACAACAGTCACTTATCCATTGATTTAGGTGTCTTTTTTATGCTAGAATGATTCATAGGTCAGTGTTAACTGACTAAGCAAACAAAAAAGCATTCTTCGGGACTGGAGGGAGTGTAAAAGCAGCCAAAAGAAAAACTTTGAAAAACCTCCTGAAAGAAACTATTACTCAAAGAACTTTTAAAAGCTAAAAGACAGATTAATCCTCTGGGGACCATGAATAACCAAATTACATGGAGCGTTGCTGACAGCTAACCAAAGTTTTGTGTTGACATGGAGCTAGTTGGACCAACAGCTGCCAGTCATTATGTTATAAAAAAATATTGGCAGCGTCCAGTTGTAGCGCCTCAGCCTCCAAGTAGATGCACCTCAAAATACTGGATTGCCTTATTCTCAAGTTATCGCATTCAGAAGGCTTGACCTCTAACCTGCTGGTCTGAAGCATTCAGCTATGTGCTAGTGCAGTGCCAAGGAGGAACTGGTGCTGAAACAGTGATGATCCTAGTGGAACAACCATTGATCTGAGAAGGGTTATGAGGTAATTTACCCTAAAATTTGAAGTCTGTCATTCTACAAAGAGAAAGATTATTCACAAATGGAAAACACTGAATACAATGTTGAAAGGAGTGGACATCTCTGCCAATTCTGCAACAGTTAAATGTTGAAATTAATCACAGTACAATTAGAAAAAGATTGAGCATGGAAGGTGGAAGGGTCGGAAGTTTGCCAGGAAAGAGAGGGAAAAAAAGTGATAGAACAAATGTATTGTTTTTCACCAAGGCAAGCATTCATGTTAATTCCTCATTTTATTTTTTTCTGTGCTTCCTCTTTAGGCTTGCAGCAAAGTGCAGGTTGAAGCAGATGTTGCGCAGAGATAATAACTACAAGGTGAACCACATTCTTAGCACTGTGGAAATAGGTGTGAACCAAGTTCATTCAAACCTCACACTCACATAGAGCTCAGATATGATGTTTGAACCTGACTTACTTCCAAACCTTTCAATGGAGTTAAAGCCCAGAGCCTTTCTGACATCACTCCTGGTTATTCTGCAGTATTCACATGCTGGACTGCCCTGCATAGGAGAAAATAAAGAGATCAAACTGCACACACTCATCTATATTTCTTTCATAGTTGTGTGCACACAAGGTTCAATTTGAGCTTCCCTTTAACTTTATAATGAAAAGCAAGACTGTGTACAATCTCTGTTCGGCTGCCAAAAGTGAGGTGGAGTAGGGAAGAGGAAAATGCGACTTAATAGCAGCAACAATAAAATGGATGTCACAGCACTGTGTTGCAATTCCTGCTTCCCAATGCTGAACTGATATCCTCTGACAAAAAGCTCCAGAATCTCAAGAGACCCTGGACGCAGCAGTTTTGCTTTACTCTTCATAGAGCTTTGGTTTCAGTAACTTAAGTATCTGAAGTGTATCTGTCCAACACTATGAAAGCCTTTCATGAGAGACAGTCTGAAAACGTTCACCTGTGCACTCTTCCAAAGTGTGTCTTTATCATGTCTTTCTCCCCTCACCCTCAACCGGTCGCAGCTGATGGCCGCCCTTCCTGTTTAAAGGAAGTTTTTCCTTCCCACTGTCGCCAAAGTGCTTCCTCATAGGGAGTCATCTGATTGTTGGGGTTTTCTGTGTTTTCTCTTGATTATTTTGGGGTCTTTACCTTACAATATAAAGCACCTTGAGGCAAGTGTGTTGTGATTTTGCTTTTGCTTGTGAGTTTGCCTGCCATAAGAAAAAGTAGTGCACCAGTTCAGTTCAGTTCAGTTCAGTTCAAGTAACAATCATCAGAGGTGCTTTGATTTCCAAACATCTGCACATACTTACCTATCACAGTTTAAACAGTGGATCAGCACTGACAACCCTTCATGGTGAGTTTGGAGAACCTTGTCGATATAATACAAACAATATTGTTCTGTTTTTATAAGGTGCTCCATGTAAAATCTGATTCCCATCTGTACAGTATGTGCTGTGACTTGTTCTTGTGTTTAAACAGTGGATGTTTCTCATCAAAACATACTGTGTAGTGAAGGCACTGATCCGGGTTGACTCACTGTGCTCTGCTATTGAGTGAACATTATCAATGGAGAGCAGGACAGTGCATTTACCCAAGCATCGCTTTTACGGGGTATTTGTGTAATTATAGATAATGCTGCTTCACACTCAAAGCACGCTAAATTATAGAAAGACATATTTTACTTGTTGGAACAGTGAAAGTGTGACTGGGTCACTGAATGTGTTATAGTTCCTCTGTAATAAAACAGCTGTTTACCTCCACCTTCTGTGAAAATGAAAATCTGGTGTGCCCCTAGACCAGGGGTGGGCAATTCCAGGCCCCGAGGGCCGGTGTCCCTGCAGGTTTTAGATCTCACCTTGGGTCAACACACCTGAATCACATGATTAGTTCGTTACCAGGCCTCTGGAGAACATCAGGATGTGTTGAGGAGCTAATTTAGCCATTTAAATCAGCTGTGTTGGTTCAAGGACACATGTAAAACCTGCAGGGACACCGGCCCTCGGTGCCCACCCCTGCCCTAGACAGACATAGCACTGGTTGTTGGTGTTTCTGTCATTAAGAAAATTGTTTGATCACTTTCTTACACTGCTGACTTGCTCTACAGGTTTTAGAGATCATGACTAATAGGATGAGAAAAGACAAACCGTGTGTGCGAAGGTTAGGTAGAAAGTCTGCGTAGCCTAAACCCTCGTTTTCTGGAGCAAACCAGCTGAGCAAACATGGAGAAACTCTTAATCCATGTGAAAAGCCCGCACAAATTAAGAGTTTTGGAAAAAGATCAAAGTCTACTTTCTACAATATGACTGAGTGCCCCACTTTTCTTTAATTGAAATAAAATTTAAAGGAATACGTGAGCATGGCCCTTTGGTTTAACCACCTCACTGTGGTATGGTAACCCAGGGGTAATATCTTTTCAAGTAAAAACGCTGCATTACTGACAGCAAATCAGACATCTGGCTCAGATAAAATCAACATTTTGGATAATCGCTCACGACTGGATCCATTTTAATGAGTTGCATCATAAATCTCTGTGGCCCAAGCCCCAGTGAAAAGTCACCAAATTATGCTCTCCTCCTTTGCTTTTTAAACTTTCTCACATTTAAAATCTCTCCATATGCGGGTGATGAATTTGTCTTTGTGTCGGGAAATCATTACAACTCCCTCCTCCCCTCTTCTTCTTGTGACACCTAAAACTAAAGGTAACTGCTGCAGATTTCCTTCACTGATAATAACAATCATAGGTTCATTATGTGAATACACACCACACAGTCATCACGGTATAATTGGTTTACTGCCAGTATATGTAACTCCAGCCAGATTAAACTAATGCAGTGAAAACATTCTGGCATCCACTGAGAGAGCGGACAGATTGAAACTGTTGGAGCTTGTAGTGTGAGACGATAGCACGAGAAATTCCACTCAAGCCCCCCCTCCCCTGCAAAAAAAACATTTCTAACTTGATTTATGTTCAAGGAGATTAGAGGCTTACACACAAACACACACACACACATTAAAGGAAGCTCAGATTTGTTTTTTAAATGATAACAAATATAGGAAATCTTGTACACATGTCAAACTTTCCACTACAGAGAACAACACACACACTGAAAGGGCGGGAAATAAAATGTGACTCCTGGGATTTTAAACCATGCAGCAGTTTGACTGTTTAAAATGAATTTTTTTCCCCACCAAATTTGGATCTTATATTTGAAGAATTGAGGATATAGTTTTCTGTGTAACTCATCACTTACGCAGCAGGAACTCATTCCATCTGCAGGTTATTTGCTATCCTGCGACCACTTAAGGAAGACCTAAACTTTTCTTAAAACCAGGACCAACTGAATAATTCTCTTAAAAAAATGTGTTATGTGAATTATTTTTAGTCATTTTTTTTCTTACTTTTCAAACAAAGGGTGAGAGAACATCTGTCACAAAACAAAAAATAAAACATGATGCTGCATATTGTACGAAATATATTATACAAAGTTGATGAATTAAGGTGAGTTAACAGTTGACCATGAAGGAGATAAAACCTCCAGCTTACCTGCTGGATACAGTCCAGACTGCAGCTCTGAGGGGTGACAGGAGCAGCTGTGGCCTCAGCCTGACAGCAGAGCGGCTCACAAAGCATCAAAAACAGGTACAAAAGCCCCCACATGCTGCTAGGGCCAGGACCTCATCATCCTACGGGGAGCACTCACTCAACTTTCACCGACACTCTGGCAGCTGAAGCACCTCCAAGTTATGCTCGAGAGTTAAGTGACAGCAACCTTGGAGAAGGAGGAAAGACGTGGAGGGGAGTGGTATCTTCAGGCTACACGGGGGAGGTGTGGCCTGCAAGCTCCCTGTACATGTTGGAACAGCTCTGCTGCCACAATAAGTTAATAGAGTGCAGAAAAAAAGTATCAGGTAAGTATCAGGTGAGGAAAAACAAGTCATCGCACAAATTTCACCAAAGACCTTTGAGGTGTTAGCCAGGTTCATTTTATTCAGCAGATGTTCCAACAAAGGTTTAGAAGTAATCAGCTATGTACACAAAAAAATTTTGTTTTCAAATAAAACCAATCAAATGTTGAAAAGAAATACTGACATTAAAACAAATAATAGAACAAGTAAAGATGAAAAGTAGCAACTACACATCCGCATCAAGGACCGGACATGGAGGAGGAGCATCGGCGTCTCATCGGATCTGGAAAACAAAAAAACATCATGTAACTCCAAAAGAATCAAACACAAACACGCTGATTAGACAGGGTGTATCATGCACGCTCCTCATCAAACTGTCACATTTTTTTCCAGATCCTGAGGCTGAAAACAATGAAAAACAAATAAAAATAAAAAATCTTGTGCAATACCACAAAAGGCCACTAGATGCTCAACAAACACTTGAGCTTTTCCCCTATTCCCACTGCAAATAGTCATCCAGTCATTGGAGTGTCACTAAAATATTTACTCACTAATAATCAATGATAAAGTAATATCTAAATAAGCTTTAACAGCTGCTTATTTAAAGCATTACAGAATTTTGCTCATCTTTAAAGCAGTTCAGATTATGTTCATTTCCAGCCTTGCAGTCTTTTTTTCTTGGACTACTAGAGTTTCCAGAACCATCAAAACTCAGTCTGAAACCAGCGGTTAGACCTCACTTCTCTGAAGCCGGCTCGTGTAAGAAAGCACTGATGAGGGAAGAAGCTGTACCAGGCAGCTTGCAGAGCAGCGTCTCTGAGGTTTCACTACATTTGTAATATATGTGCTTAACAATTTCCAGCAATAAAAAGACATGCGTTTTCTTTTTAACTGCATTAAAAAAAATAAATGCATGCCATAAAGTGAAAAGCATCTTCTTAGTTACAATGTGACAGCACAAAGCTCTGGACTTCCTTCCAGCATCCCTCTGAACAATTACAAAGAAAACTCGTGCCACAAATCATCCTGTCAGCACTCAGCAATGAGCCTGACGCAGGGAGCAGAAATATCATTATATTTCTCCCATGTCGTTTCTCTTCACTGACTCATCATTGAATCCAGGAGCAATTTTAAAACCCCGCTCATTACTCGGGCCACAGCTACAGTACCACAGCTTTCATGTAAAGCAGCTTGCTCTGACCTTGGACCTTCCCTTTATTATGCTCTTATAAGGATGCCACAGGATCAGACTGCCGGGTACACTCATAGATTTCCCATGATGCACTGAGCAGTATACGTGTACCTTCTTCTTTTCTCTCCTCATGTGCTTTTACTACCACTGCATGTCATTAACTCTTGTCTCACTGTGCACTTCATTTTGGTCTTTCCTTTCTGCTCATCTCATTCAGCAGATGGCTGGCCCTGTCTGACCCTGGTTCAGGGTCATTTCCTGTTTAAAGGGAGTTCTTCCCATCCTCTACTGCCAGATGCTTTTTCACAGGTAATCTAATATTTGGGGTTTTTCTCTCTAATATTGTGGGGCTTTTATGTCCCATATAGAAGCGCCTTGAGATGACTGCCACTGTGAAACAGCACTATATAAATACAACTAAACTGAAACTGAACTGCACACATGGAAGATACATTAGAGTAATGAGGCCCAGTCATCTCTCCCCTCTGCCTCGCAGTCTGGTGCTCCACCTGCAGTCAATGATGAACCTGAGAAAAGCCGGGTCGGCTTCAAAGCTTTGCTTGCAGCTTTGGTGGTGAGGCCACACAGAGCCAACCAGACTCCAATTTAAAAAGAAACTGGGGAAATAACCAGCTGATTAATTTTTGCTTGGCAGAAATGACTCTTACCGTGTATTTGTCCCATTTCTTCTCAGGATCGTACGGCTCCCAGCGACTAGCAGGGAAGATATGCTTGTTCTTCTCATACCAGCTCCTCAGCACCACTTTCCCTGCATGAGACTTGAGGTAAAAGAGCATAGCCGCATTCAATACTTCTGTTTGTTTTACAGAGATATTCCGATATTTCTGTCCCTAAAACCAGTCAGGACAGCCAGACCTCCAAAGCCTTCAACTATACACAATCCATATGACATCAGACCCCCACTGCTCAATTTGTGGGTACACAGTGGATTGGACTCATGTGTCTCAGCCCCATATGCTTGGCAAGTCAACAAGTCCAAAACTGGCTCTAGGGTGTGGTATTGGTTTCCTCTACATTAGTGTCAGTGTAAATATGATTTCTGGGTAAGCAAAATCTGTTTTCAAACTCTGAAAACACAACTGCAAACTACTCAACTTTCTTCCTGTCAAAGAGGACAATTTAGGACATTTCAAAGGATTTTTATCCTTCTAAATTCAGTGAAGAGAAAAAAGTTAAATAGAAAAATATCCTACTAATACATGATGAAGAGACTGACTTATTTCAAGTCAGACTTGGCACAGGACAGTAAACTATTAAAATAATGGTGTTTTTACATTTTACAATCAGAATTCAGTGACTTGTGATACTTTTAGACTCTGACACTGATGTATCAGTCCAATTAACAGTATGTGTCTGTGTCTATTTTTGTGTCAGTTTTTACATTTTATCTCCATTTTGGTCCAGAATTGATGCTTGCCTTGTTTCTTCTGTTTGCTCTCTCTCTGATCTCTGCTTGTGTCTGACTTCAACATCAGTCTTTCTGTTCATTCCTCTATAACCTTATAAACTCCCTTTCCTGTATCAGATATACAAATATTTCACCGTTCTTATGAGTATTTCTAATCAAAGCAACTGTAGAAACAGACTTAAGACATTTCTTTTTTTGAGTATTTTAGGAATAGTTCTAATCAGCTAAAAAAAGGAAACCGTTTCCCACAAAGTCTTTTTTTCCCCCCTCACCTCATCTTTCTCCACAGTGGCATCATTGACCAATCGGATATCATCGTGGACATCAAAGCTGAACAGAGGGCCTGCAAAGAAGAAATATCAACTGGGTGAAAAAGCAGAAAACTAAGAAACATGAGGCATTTAAGAAAGAAAGAATTTCCGACACATAATTGTCTCATGATAATATAAATTACAGAGACTATAACATCCCCTATGGGCCCAGATTTAACCCCTACAGGGCTGGTGGAGGGACTCTCTGCCATTTGACCTTAGAACTGAAGAAGCTTCTCGGAGTTTAGGTGAAACATCTTCAAGGACATTCAAAGAAGTCCAGATGCTTTTGTTTCCAAGCTCCTTAGACTATCAAAGTGCAATGATTAATCAGACTCTGTTAGAATGAAGCCTGAATGTTATAACTAGTGATGGGAATTCCGGCTCTTTTTAGAGAACCGGCTCTTTCGGCTCGGCTCACTAAAAAGAGCCGGCTCGTTCGGCTCCCAACCGGCTCTTCAGGTTGTTTTGTTGCTTTAATTAATTTATTATCAACAACAATATAAAGTGTGTGTGTGTGTGTGTGTGTGTGTGTATGTATATATATATATATATATATATATATATATATATATATATATATATATACATACACATACATGTAATAACGTAATAAATAAACTATAAAATACAAAAACCAACTATTTACATTTCAACTTTTAACTATTCAAATTTTCAGCTTTTTCCTTTTAAACTAATTTAAAATGAATCAACACAAAACACTGCAAACCACAACACAATTAAATATAAATTAAAATATGCAAAACAAAAAGAAGATGCACATTCTCTGTTATATAGGCCTGGGATGATTTTTTGGGGGAGTGTTTTCCTGCTTGGAATTGCATACATAGGATTCACTGCATGAATAAACTTTCTGAATCCTTTATCATCCGCAACTGAAAATAGTTGTGGATGATTACTATACCTTTCTAATGTGACGTTGTTGTCCCTGGCTTTCTTTCTGTTTCTGTGCTACTGCGAGTGTAACTACCGCCCCTCCCCCCTCTGCCCAGCACAAAGCACAAGGCTCAAAAGTGCGAGAGAGAGGGTGAGAGAAAGAAAAAACCCCCAAAAAACACGGCTCTCAATAAGGAGCCGGCTCCCATCGTTCACTTCAAAGATCTGGCTCTAAGAGCCGTTTCGTTCGCGACTGACACATCACTAGTTATAACAGATTAGGGGTAGCTAAATACGGACAACATTCCTGGTCTCGCGCTTTCCTCTTTAGACACCCGCAGTCCAAAGCAACAACATACAAACATGTCCAGAATCAAATCCCCCGTCCACTTATCGTGATTGGACGAGCTGTGCTATTAACTTTAAATTGAATATGAAATATTGTGTAAAAAAGGAACGACACAAAATGCTGTCAGTTTAAAAACAGGGATTAATAAACACTACACCGCAGTGGATTTCTAACAAAGCATTCTGGTTTAATGAGGGTCTATTTATTTTTGGGCTTTTATGCCACATGCCACTGTGGCTTGGTTCATCTTTTATATACACTCTATAGCAAAACAAAAATGTTTTATATTAGAGCTTTTCTATCGTCTGTAGCAGGAAATTGGGATATTGTATGTCAGCAGTGTGGAAGCTGTTGATGCCTGCTTACCTGATTTGCCTCTGGCTTTGGTCACAATGAAGTCATAAAAACTGTGATGCTGAAGGAGACAAGGAGACAAACAACTTTACATCAAAAACAAAGATTCTCTTTCCGATTACAATCTACTAGTGCGACTACACTTAACTATCAAAGTGAGTTTGAGTGGCACACAGGTGTTTAAACAAGAGAGGGAGAAAAAAAGGGAAAAAGCAAAGTTAAGCAACAGTTTGGCAGCAGTTAACTGGGTGTGTCACAGCACTTACATGTGGGATTATCAGATCTTCTTTGATGTACATCAGCTGCTCTACTCCAGCAGATCTGTAGAAAAGAAATCCCATTTATCATTTTGTCACATCCATTAACTCCAAGGTGCCTTTTTTTAATGCCTCCATGGGAACTGAAATAAAACACTGGGGCTGACAGCAATGCTTCAGTTTATCACTCTAGTGTTAAAAGATGGAGAAACTGAGAAGGACATATGATGTGCGCCAAGTCAGTTCTGGCAAGTCAGAAATTGGTCAGATGTTCACTGCAGGAGGAATATCACAGACAGCACTTACACCACTGTCAAGCTTTTTTGAAACTGTTTGGCTAAACGACAGAAAAGCTTCTATTTGGGCTGATGGAAAATATTAGTATAACATATTATATAATAGTTTGTTTTTCTTCACTCTACTTTTACTCATCGGTGTCAATTTCAGATGATGCCGCATTCAGTTGTATACTGGCCTGTAGTAATGAACACACCCACCATGATTTTTCGTATGGCATAACTGCAGCTACTTTTGTAAATACAGTGGAACCCCAACTTACGAATACTCCGTTTCACAAAAAATTCAAGTTACAAAGGCACTGAACGGCAATATTTTTGCCCGCATTACGGCAAAATGCCCGAGCAACGAAATCCGCTGGCTCTGATTGGCTGAGCCTACAATGCCCACAGTGACTTCCGAATTATGTGACAACCCCTTGGCTTCCGTACTTGCGCTTCGCTGTTCCACTTGAACGACGTATTGTTGTTCTAGTTAGCAATTAGCCTATAGCCTATCGTTCAGCATCGCCTCAGTCAAAACGCGCGATGGGTGCTTCGACTTACGAAAGACCCTCAGGAACAAATTAATTTCGTAAGTCGGGGTTCCACTGTACCTGCATTCTCAAACAGTCTGAGTGAAAAACATAAATGATCCATCTTTCATGTCTAAACTCACCGGAGCTCGCTGAAGTCCTTTCTGAGGACTTCAAGGGCTTTCTGCAGGAAGTTCTGAATGGTGTTACCTTTCTTCATCTGAAGCAGAAATACACAAACGGAGACAAAACAAAAACATGAGGAGAGAAACGGTTGCGTAAAGTGTTGCTACACACGGTGCAGGGAACATTTGTTTTTTCTCCTTAAAAACCTCAGTGCCAGTTGCTTCAATCTTTACCTTGACAGTTTTTCGATGTCCAGAGCCATCCCAGTAACTGAACGTAATCTCAATCTCCTCATCTGATGACACAGATGTGCACAGTTATTACAGAGTTAGAGGGAGACACAGGGTTGTGCACTGCTGTACTGCCACACTGATTTCATAATAATGCAATAGCAACTTTTTAATTAGGATGTTCGTTTTCAGATCACCAGGGCCCTGCAGTGCCTTCTACAGGTAGTGAGGCCACAAGAGGGCAAGTCTATGCGTGACTGGACCGCACGGGCTAGACGCAGACACAGACATCCAGTGGAGCTCAAACACCTTGGTGGTTGTAAAGAAGGCCCAACAGTGTCTCCATTTTCTGAGAATCCTCACAAAAATGGACGTGAAGAGGGAGCTGCTGATTGTCTTCCACTCAACGTGTGCTGACATACTGCATCTGTGTATGATTCTCCAGCTGCACCATGGCACACAAAAAAGCACTACAGAGGGTCATTAATATGGCCCCAAAAATGATTGGACATCCTCTGTCCTCCCTGAAAGACATGTACAGCACTTGAGAGGGCATGCAGCATCCTACAGGACTGCACACATCCAGGACACCGGGTGTTTAAGCTGCTGCCGTCAGGCAGGAGATTCAGGTTGCTGATGTCGCAGACTCAAGGAAACGTTTTATAACAGGGCCATAGCTTTGTTAGCTCAATGCTAACAGCTGACCTCATTGGCTGCCTCCCTGGTGTTTTGTTTTTGTTTTTTTTGGGGGGGGGGGCATAACATAAAAACAACAACAATAATAATAATAATAATGATGATAATAATAATAATGATAATGATAATGTGCAATATACATTCACTCATTCTTTTTTTAAAATTTATTAAGTTATTCCTTTTTTTCTTCATACCTTTCTTGCACTTTAAAAAAAATCTACTTTAAGTTACTGTGTTGTGTGTAATGCCAACGTGGCACGCTTTCCAACTTCGTTGTACTATTGTACTAGGTATGACTGTGCAATGACAATAAAGAGTTATCTTCTCCTACAGCTTGGCAAATAAGTGTTCTTCCTGGCTCTGAATCACTCTTTGTCTGGCCCTCACCCAGGACCAATATGACTTGGGAGACATTACCTGAGGCAAAAGCACCTAACCACATTGCTTCTGGGAAATCCAAGTATACACAAACCGCTCCACCACAGTTAGGTGGAGGATGTGGCTCCTCCGACAGAACTTCAACAGCATTCTGAGGGTCAGTGAGTCTGAATGGACCAAGTTCCTAACCTCCACTGCTGAAGCAGCTGCATGGAGCTGTGGCTAATACTTGTAGTGGTGGTAATCCCTGAACCAAATGGTAGACACCAGAGGTGAAGGGAGCTGTCAAGCTAAAGGAGGAGTCTTATGGAGTACCAACCGCCCGAGAAGAGTTTGGCTTTGGTGGTTGCTGGTGTGGGACGAGTTCAGTGAAGTTGTACAAAAAAAGAGTTGAGATCTGCCTCACAGCGATCATGGCAGTTGAACTGTTGACCGTTTTCATTGTACTAGTTTGCGTGCAAATATTGAGACCTTCAGAGCCTTTCAGTAAGCCATTCATTCAACGGCTCTGGGGATTTCAGGAGGAAAACAGTTCTCATTGTTATTTAAAGGTTGTGAGATGACGGTTAGGCGGCTGGGTCAGAGCAAACAGCGATGTGCACAGCACCTTGTCACACTGCCACTAGCACAATGACACATCCAAAAGGGATCATTGTGTAGCTCCTGCTTGCCTCCTTGTATTCAGCATTAAAGTGATCATCATTACTTACTGTTTGCAATCCTCATACTCACTCTTAATCTTCTCCTGTTTGAGCTCCCACTCCTGCCTGAGCTCCTCTCTGAGCCGGTTCTCCTCCTCCTGAGTACACAAAGCCCATCAGCAGACTAAAAATACTTACAAACAGGTTTTACATTTAAAGACGATCAGATTACAGAAGACTGACATCACCACCAACTGATCTACAGTGACAATAACTCTTAACTGTTGAGCTACAATTATTCAGAAATCTGTTTGTTATTTTACTGACATGGACAACTGACAATGAAGTGCAGCTACTTGTGGAGAGGTAACCACTCATCACTTCCTAGCCTTCGCGTTTCTTAAGTTTTGCAGTGTCTGGCAGCTTGCCCAGTAAAACAGAGCACAGCTTAACGAACATGCGGAGCTAAGAATTGCCAGAAGTGCAACGATATTATGTTATCGCACGCTCATGAAGTTAATGTGATTTACAACCACCTCACCTCTCTGTCTCGATCAGGAAGGAAACTTGTGTCCACATCTGGATTTTTCCCTAGTTTTTTCTTCTTGACTGGAGCGTCTACAAGACAAAACCAAAGATCAATAAGATATCATGTGACATCTAGATGTTTGTGTTTTAGCAGTACAAGAAAAAAAATCACAGTTATTAAGCAGACTTTAAAATCCAAGACTGTGTTATTCACTAAGGCTCATTAAGACTCTTACAATCTCTAATGAGAAAGACAAAACCAAGTTAGACTGTATATATGAAGATAGACAAGGCCATCATGACTGAAACCCGATTGTGGAGCCATAAACTGAGGCCATCTTTGAGGGGTGGCTCAAGATTTTTGCACATTAACTTTTGATCTTTCTGCGATTTCATTCAGCAATAAGAAAATAACCGTGATCACCACCATCAGTCTGCACTTGTTGCCTCAGGGTGGCAACGAAATCTCTGAGTGGGATGTTTTGTTACCTTTAATCTGTATGAATGCACAGAAAAGACTTTGGCTGCTCCTGCACCACTGCTGCTCTTAACATAAATCTTATGCTTACACGTGGGGTACGACTTGTAAGGAGTGACATATAACTAACTGTATAATTCACACAAAGAGAAGCGACAAATTAACAAGTTCAAATTAACATTTAACAAGTATAACGAGATCTCTGCCGTTTCTGGAATTCAGATTAGTCGCCCTGCAGGGCTCGGTCTGAACATGTCCATTTCAGCAGTAAATCGTTGACCTAATCTGACAGATTTAGAAGAGATTTAAAAAAAAGTCACAGATAAAGAACGAAAACTGCTTCAGATGACTGAGGCCTTAACATCCCAAACAGAACAAACGCTCACAGTCTTGCTCTTCCTCTTCATTCTCCTCCTCCTCTTCCTCATCCTCGGGATTAAATGACAAGCTGGCTATTTTCCTCTTCTGCTCCTCCTTTCTCTTTTTCTCTTTCTGCTTCTCGAGCTTGCTGGAAAGAGAAGAGAAAATATAAATACTGACCCATCGAGACACAAGAGGTTGTCAGTGAAAGCAAATACATACAGTCATACAGTTATTTGCTGCTGAGCTGAGCTAGAGCCCAGAAAAGAAAATTTACTGTTTACACATTGTGATAAGCTGCTTGTAGGTTTCATATGTTTGGCAACAGAACTCAGGTTGGACAGCACCAAGGAGTTTTACTCATCTGTATTTTATTTGGGTCCTTAGAGGTACAACTGCTTAGAGGTTCCTTAAACTATTCACACACGTGCACTTAATTTGTTCTGTCTGTTGACCAAAACGAACTTGCCTGTATTTAATGATCTGGCAGCATTCCTTCACAAATGCAGAATTACTGCCAACTTAGTAAGAATACACATGTGAGGCATCTGGTGACAATTTCAAAAGCAAGAATTTAAAAGAGTTTGTTTCCAAGAAGCCCAACATTTCAAAACAGGATCTGCAGGTCAGTGCACAGTCTGCATTCTTTCTGTTTCACCTGCACAGGAGACTAACAGCCAAGATTTTAAAAAAAAGAAAACATTGATTTCAATTCAGCTGAAATGAAATTATTACGGTGCACATAACTGAAGTGAGGAAGCTCCTTTCCCCTGGAGTAGAAGGGTAACGTGTTGCTTACCAAAAAGGCCAAAAATCTAACAATTTTCATGGGATGTACACACATCAGATACATTTCAGAAGAACTGAACTCAGGAACTACTTTCACTATCCATCAATCTAAATTAGGCCATTTTAATAGTTTGATAAGCCACTAAACAATAAAACAAAACAAAAAAAAGTACATCACAGTTTTCTATAACCCAGATGACATCTTCCACAACTTTTAGTCCAAAACTCAAAGATAGCAAATTTTGTAATCTGGTATTTAAATGTTTGGTATTTATGTTTAGCAATTATTTCCCAGAATGCATGAATATTATTAACCTGAGAAATGTGTGGGTACCTCACAAGTAGAAGGGTAAAAGTAAGAAGGAAATAAATAAATGAACTTTTTTTAAATGTGATCATTTGGCGACCTCTTCTGGAGGGAGCAGGGTTTGAACCACTGCTGCTGGAACGCTTCCTTTTATATCACATCATTAAGCAGTACACAAAAGGACAGCCCACAGCTGGTTCTCTGACATTTACACACCACACCACTGAGTTAGATCAGCCACAGAGCAGATGCTACATTATCTGGATACACTTATCCTAACTTGGGTAATCAGGATAATCGGTCACACAGAGCTGGTTATCCTCTCATTAATTTCAGTGTTTCCCCTGCACATTCGCACGACAGGGCTGACCCTGGTTGCATCTAACTAATCGCAAATATGGATAAGTGTCCTCGCAGCAGAGCGACTGATTTTATAAAAGAAGATCAAACTATACTGCAGGAAAATATGACGAGATTAAACACATAATAGAAACTGAAATTCACACGGCGATGTGAGTGAGAGGAAAAGCACTGTGGAGTGTTACAGTATTAAAAATGTGCGCTTTAACTGCTCCGGTCAGTAAGACTGGAAAACAGCTGCTCTATTCAGAAGAAAGAAAACAAAACTGACTGTGTGAGCCAACAGACTTATCAATATCACAACTCTATCAATAGGACATGAGAGAATCTGATGGATAGTAATCAATTATTTCTGCAGCATCGGTGCCGTTTAAGAGAAAAAAGAATTCATATTAAAAGAAAATTCAAACGTAGGCTTAGTCTACATGCAAGTTTGATATGCAAGCAAATACAAACAGGTGCTGTATGTTAGGATCATATATTAATGCTGAATAAAACTGCTGTAAAACCGTTCGCAGATAATAGGAATCAAGTAATAAAGTGGTGTTTAAGAATCTATGTCCATCTGTGCTCTTTGGGCAAAAACAAAAACTTTAGATCCTCCTCCAAATGTCCACACCAAGAAGTCTGGCTGATCTGACGCTAATTTCTGGAAATGTAGTTGTTGTTAAATTACTGGAAATCCAGCTGTTTTCCTCGCCCAGGGTGAACCCTGAAGTTAACCAGATAAGACTGAATCCTGGATCGTAGCACAGGCCCCAGAACATCAGTAAGAAAAACTCACAGCTGGAGTTCCTTAGACTGCTCCTTCTTGGCCAGCTGTTTCTCTCGCTCTTTTACCAGTGCCTCCTGCTTGGCTTTCATATCATTCAGTGTCACCAGACCTGATCAAGCAATTTAAGAGAACAAACAAACAAACAAAAACCACAACAGGTAAATTAAAAAGTAAGCAAGAATGCCAGAAACAAATCCTCCTAATCTAAATATAACACAAAACACTCACCAACTGTGCTGGACTTCAGCTCTGCTTCTACAGCATCATAGTGAGCCGAGAACTTCTTGTCAATGTTGGACTTGACCATGTTGTCCTATGAGAAAACACACACACACACACACACACACACACACACACACACACACACACACACACACAGAGTGAAGGCTCGGTGAAGAGCAGGCCAGGCATGTTGTTATCCTGGTGTGGTCACAATATTAGAACAGATCAGAGAGCCCTTACAGCCTTTGTCTCAAAAATCTTACAATTTAAACAGAAATTTGGACAAATCTCTAATTTTAATGATTTTCCCCCCCCTTGTTTTATGTTATTATAATGGTAAAGTAGTTTGTTTTGTATGTATAAATACCTGGATCGAACTACATTTTAAAAAAAAAAGTTAATTATGTATCTGTGTCTATGTATCTTGATGACACAGCAAATTAGCTCATAATACCGCTGATCACCATAAGCTAAACTCATAACAGTAGTAATACACAGTACAACTGTCTATAAGTGGTGCTACATTGGTATTGAGCTTCTTTGTTACTTTATCTGCACAAATAAGAAAAAATGTTAGAGACACTGATATCATTTGATCTTTGCCATCACTACCTAGATTCAAATATTGTACAGGTGTGTAGTTTAAGGTGCTTAAATAGCAATACATTTTTTGTGAGAGATGTATGCCCCCTAAAATCATCACAGATCCATCCTGGCCACCCCACTGACAATTTTCTGGCTCCGCTACTGCCCTTCACTCGCTTTGCTGCCGGCCTTACGCGACTGCGTTCTGTCGTTTTGACCACTAAAGCTAAAGTAGCTCTCATTGACACTGAGCTATTATTGAACTTATAATAATGAAGGGGGAGAAGTTCCAAACCTCTGCAATCTTCTGCTTTAGTTGCTCCAGCTGCTCTCTTTCTTTTTCACGCTTCTTCATGAGCTGCATAGCCCTGCCAGCCTCACTGGCAGCGCCTTTGTACTGCGCCATGTTTTCAAAATGAGCTTAAAAGGATGTTTGCTCAAATACAAGATTAAGAATAAGAATTAAGAACTGTAAAGGCAGCGGTCCTTGCGAATCACAACAAGAAAAATGGCGACGGCGAAGTGCATGCCGGGCAGTTACGTATTAAACGATGCCTTCAAGGACTTCAGGGAAGCTCGGAATTATTGTGAAAATATAAAACATTAAAACGCATAGTTTCCATTCATTCATATATAAAATTGAGAACAGTATGAAAACGTAATGTCTGATTTTTTTCTCTCGAAGCAATTAACACTAAGTTCGCATGGTTCAACTACTGATTAAGCAATCAATCTAAATGTTCTGATTAATTTGTGAAAATCATATATAATTTTTTAGGAAACGCTGAAAAAAAGCCTCAAAGCCAAGTTTGAAGCAAATGAATAGGACTTATACCGTTTCTTCATAAATTATTTTTAAGACAAGATAATTATTTGAACATTTATATTTTATAGTATCTATAAACTTTCTACTTAAAAAAAACCGAACTAAAAACAAAACATTAGTGACCTTAATATTTCTTGAATTTTGTTTGATTTACATTCATATCTATTTCATTTTGGAAAATAAATGAATACTCAAAATAAATACCCGTGGAAGTCTTGACATTTTTATTTGTAGTTTGTTTCAGCTTTCAAACAAATAAACCAGAAATCAAATGATTAACAACAACAACAACATAATAATAGTAGTATTAGTAGTAGCAGTACATTTCTTTATAGCCTGATGGTGGAAATAATAACAGAAATTGGTTTACATGTAGAAAACATTTTAAGTAGGATTAACAGAGCAGGTTAATAAACCATAAATTAAAAAAAAACATAAAGAAAAAGAAAGAAACTAAAAATAGGCCCCCAATTTAAGCATTCACTCAGTCACCCACTTAGTGCATATCTTGCATTCATACTGTGTCTTTGTCTTTCAATTGAATCCAGTCCTTGTTCGACAGTGAAATTGCGATTTGGCTGCAGCAGAGAGCAACAGATGCACAGAATGGAGAGATGACAACGTTGACGGCACACATACACAAGGACCGCAGGCATGGAAGGAAAGTGTTGCTCAGCTGTATGCAGGGAACCAGAAACCTAGGCACAGAGAAAGATCAGAGTAAGTCAGTGAAGTCGGCTTAGGCAGCAGAAACACCTGTGTAATGTGTCTGAACACTCGTGTGGCAAACAGCTACAGGAAGAGAGGCTGAGTTTCTCAGAAGTAAAAAGGGTCAGAAGTTCACCAGCTTGCAAAAAAATTGCATCTATAAATTGTTGAACAATTGTTCAAACACCAGTAACAAAAACACAAGACTTGTCCAAAGCTGCAACAGCTGCACATTTACAAAGATTTTACATATCTCATCATCTATAGGACATAATCAAAAGATTCACACAAGTTGGAGAAATTTCTGTGCGCATGTAACAAAGCTGAAAATCAGTACTGCTGAATATCTGCTGGCTGTGGTGCGACCACACTTGCAGTAAAACAACAACAAAATCTTATTTGACCCAAAAATCTTTTTACATTTATAAGTGAGACATCCGCAATACTGCTAACAGGATAGCCAAGACTGTAAATAAGGTTTCTTTTGCTTGTGTATGGAAGAGGATTAGGGCCACTGGGGAAAAAAAAAAAAGTGGGCTCTTCCGTACTTATGACCTTAGTCCACTGAGGTTTCATTTTAGTGAACCTTCCTCAGTGTCTAGAAGAGAGTTTTATTCATGTGACATTGTTATAATGTCAAGCAGGAATCTTCAAAGAAAGCTATTAAACCTGTGATTGTCTGCATACTTATTTCTACACATGTGAATTGTGCCATAAAGAACTGCCCCTGCCCCTTAATCCTAATCCTAACTGTATACACACAGTAAAACAGGATGCTGATGTAAGGGTTAGCTGAGGTCATGCACAACTTTGTCCATCTCTGATATACAGTCTATGCACTCAAATGTTATATTGAACATGTTTTAAAGTAGAGGCTGTGTCTGATGTTTCATTAGAGGCTAACTACACTCTTTCTTGCTAGGAAAAAAAACCTGCCAATAATACTAATAATACTGTGAATGTGTGTTTGTGGTTATTTGCAGATAAAGCAAATGTGTTTCCAGAGGAGAAAGATTTGATAACTCTCCAACATACCAGACATGAAGGCAGGCAAGAATGGCCAGGAAAATGCCACAAACGAGAGCGCAGGGCACAGCAAAAAGCAAGGAGAGGCACTGGTACGTCCAGATACGAGCATTCTCAAAGCCAGTGACGCTGTAAATCCACACTTGGTCTATGCTGTGAGGTTTGCTGGGTTCTGCCAACACATCACTGACCTCCACCTGTAAAAGATAACAGGAGAGAAAGCTGAGGCTGAACACAATAAACTAGCCAAAGTTAATTCTATTTTTATCAGGATTTATCACAGGATTTTATCACAGTTTTAACTGCTATCTTGATCAGTTAGATCTTTAACATGACAATCATGCACAATATGCTTTGGGAACACGCGGGTTTTGGTTTGTGTATCTGTACTGAAAGCTATTTCATTCCCATTCCCAGATATTCCATTATAACAGAAATAATTTATTATATTTTATGTTTTTTCACTCACACAACTCATGTTGGAAACTATGTTTGCAGCAGGAAATTATCTGGAATATCTGCATCTGAGCGATCACTCTGGGAATACCATTCACAGCATTTCTGGTCAGCTTAATGTTATATTAAAAATGATTAAAAAAAATAGTGTAGTTAACTTCAAAATAAAACAATATAAAAATGATTTAAATTCTTTTTATTATCAAAATGTCACAAAGTTTGGGAAAATGAAATGTGTCATGTGTGGCTTATCTGAGATTTTCTTGACCTAATTTTAAGATCATAAAATTAGGTCAAGAACTAGATTTTTTTTTTCTTTTTTTTTTTCATGTTCTGATATAAAATCTGGGCAAGGATGCATCAGTTGGAGAATGTTAGCTAGGAAGCACTAAAAGCTTAGAAGAAAGTGAGTGGGTGTGATTGGGTGGATGTGCCATGTTCTACAGAGCGCTTTGAGAACTCTGGGAGAGTAGAAAAGCGCTATATAAGAATCAGTCTGTTTACTTAAAACATTTGAGACAGCATTTTATTTTATTATTTTAATGCAGCAAGCTAATAGTGTCCATTGACCCTAACAACCTAAATAGTGTGCAAAATGTGGGACAATACGGAATGTTACTTATGCTGAGGTAAACTAATATTTTGATATATTACTGATCTATTGCACATTTTTATGTGTAATAGTTACGCCAAGAAACTACACAGGTTTGTTTTCCTGGTGTTGTGCAGTAGTTTTTGCACCCCGGTGTATCCTGCTTTTCTTTTGCATTAACTCTTTCAATAATTAAGTGTTATTTCATTGCTGTTGTGTTGAGTGGTATTCTTTGGGGTTTAATTTGTGTTACAGCTAGACTGGCCCGTTTAACTCTTTCCAAAGAGAAACAGCCCCCCCAAAAAAAAGCCAAAAAGAAACCCAGAGAAAAAGAAATAAACAGGGACGTCTGTCTGTCGGATGGGAACGATTGTGCAGTCTCACAAGTGTGCAGCATTTTAAAGACCAAGATAGTCTTATAAAGAGTGGACAAATTCCCCCAAAATACTTTTTTGTCTCAGATATTTTGTCTCAGATATAGATAACAATCCTGAGACTGGTCAGATCCAATTAGAAGGTTGAACAAACAATTTTCTGGTAGGACTGTGTCTATGCATGTGACATCTGGATTTTGAGACTCAAGGGCAGATGTAGTGACAAAGCAGACTCATAATAAACAGAAGAAAAAACAGGACCTTTAGGTGCTGGTTGATACCACGAGGATCCCTGCTGACAGGACGAGTGGCTGCTGGTGTAGGAGGAGCAGCAGGTGGAGCTGGAGCTATGGGTGGAGTCGGGGCCCTGGGTGTAGTCAGAGCTCCAGGTGGAGTTGGAGCTTTGGGCGCAGGGGTCGAGGATTTGGATGCAAACTCTGGGGGAGGAGGGGGAGTGTTTATCTGTTCTTCCACCCCTTCGTCTTCATCGCTGTCGTCAATCTTACACTCCACCAGGCAGTCGTCGCTCACCATCATCATCTTTGCTAAAAGCAAATGTAAATGTTTGCATTCGAATCACGCAGAATTGTTGAAGATTCAACCCACAGACAGAGAGACTCACTCCTCCGGCTGATTGCAGGCCAGTGTAAAAGTGAGCTGAGCTCTGGCACTTCCACCTGTTCTTCAGCCTCCCGAAAAAGAAGTCAGTCCAAAATCTGTAAATAGCAGCTGGTAATATTAAGATGGCATTTTTAAACGGAAAGCTCTGCAGTGCGGCCAGTGGTCGCATTAGATACAGTGCTGCCAGTGGTCGTATCTAATTCAAATACATGCATTTAAAATATTTCTATCAAAAAGGTGAAAAAATATATAGGTGCTTCCTATGAAACTTTCATTTCAAGATTTAAGATTCACCACAGAGACAGCAAAGATATGAATAAATCATGTCTGACTTACCTTTTTAAAAAAAAGAAAAAAAAAAGAAGCTATCTTAATCCTTTCTCACTGACAGAGACCCTCAGAGAGAGACAGATGGGGCTGGGGTGCTCTGCTTAGTGCTAATCTGAAATGTCAATGAGATCAGTTCAGCGGCTTGATCACAATGTCCCTCGAAGCTGAAGTGGAATTTACAGGATATGCAGAGACACAACACAGACACCTACAGTGTCTGACACCGACTTAGTGTGTCAGGAGTGCAAATGCGGTACAGTAGCTCTCTATGCGTGTGGTGTGTGTGTGCGTGTGTGTTGGGTGGCTGTGTTAAGGGGTTATTTTAGGAGAAGGAGCAGACGGGTCCGAATGATCGCATTACAGAATTGGTGTGGTTTCCTAAAACAGAAACAATGACACATGCCCCCACAGAAATCAATTATGTCGTAAACATGTTTCAATTAACATTAATACAACATAGATTCAACACGGTGATGCATCAGACTGCAAGAGAAAGTGTCACACGCAAAATCTTTGAGTGACTACTGGAGAGCCATGTTCAGAAGCAGAGAGCAACCACTTCTACCCCCATCATGCCCGAGTTCAGCTGAACCACGTGTGTCAGTCACACCAGTCAAATGAACAACAATCCCCTTAAATACAACAACAATCTCTTAACCATTCACCACTTTGTCATCTTTATTCATTTTTTTAACCACATATACAGTTGGACGCAGTAAACTTAGTGACATCATCGAACAGTGATCCAGAACAACAGGGTGTTTTAACCATAGATGCAGAATCAATAAAAGAAGGGAAAACAAAACAACTCTTCTTTCTTTTTTCCAATACTGAAACACAAGAAATGGGAGATGATGTATGTAAGATTTTAAAATGCTTTTAGAGTCAAAGGAGCTGTTCACCTCACTGCAGGAATCCCGAAACATGTTTGAATGGGACTTGTGGAAAAAAAAAAAACCGTATCGCAGCTTCCTGGTCCTAAAAATAAAGCCAATGCAGAAGTGCCTAAAAACGTGCATTCTCTCTGAAGGCCACCAGATGGCAATAGCTGTTGTTGCAAAAAGACTGTAGGGGTCTTTGGCTAAAACTTTACTTTAGTCACTTGTTTTGGGTCATACACAATAAAAAATTAAAAAGTAAAATCTTTGTTATCTCATGTTTCAAAAAGGAAGATTAGCAGTGGCATTTACTGCTCAAGTACTGTCTAACGACTTGTCAATCACAAGTTATTAACCAATGAGCAAGCAGTTTCACTGCTGCTTCTCCTCATTGGCTCCAATGTCTTGCAACCAAGATGGCGACAACAGAAATGTTCATCTTGTGGCTTCAAAACGGGACCTCAGATAGCTACGTCCATGTTTTATAGTGCCTATGATGGTGCCATAAACACAGCAAGGGGGGCCCAAAGTGTGGATGAATGAGACAAGAGTTTCAATCGTGGCACCAAAATGGCGCCATGGTGTTCACAGTTTAAATCAGAGAAAGAGTCGGACACCTCTCTGATATAGGGGCCGTTTTGGCTCTCGAGACAAGGGCACAGTTTCCAGCTGAAGAGTAAGTCGACCTAAGACCTGAGAGAAAACCCTTTCTTATTCCTTCTAAGCCAAACCTGAGTTAGCCTGTCCTTAACTCTGCATAAGCCCTGAGATTTGGCCAACATATCAGGCCACGTCACATATGAAGGGGAATGTGTTTTTCTTCTCTGTGTTTTTTCAACACAAGCTTTTATGCAAATACCAAGTATACCAACCCCAATGCTAACAGCTTATCTAGCTAACACACATGGAGTCTCAAAGTGTTCAGTATTCAATAAATTAGTATGAAATAAACAATCAACAGAACAATAAATGTAAACGTTAAGTTGTAATTTGTGAGATGATTTAGGATATAATCATTATAAAAAGTTGCTTGATCATTTTTTTTAGCTTGAAAGGAATTTTTCAGAAAATATTCACAAAATATTTAAAAAAAAATCTTTTTATTTTATTAATTTTCTTCTCCAATAACACACTATTTAATGACAGAGGAGTTTTTCACCAGCTTTTCTTTAGCTGTATGCTACTGCACTAAAGCAGCTAACAGCTAACCTTGCTTGCTGTTGAGCTAGCAGGGTTAGCCTGTTAGCTGCTAACCAAACCAAAACAATTCTATATTAGCTGCTGCTGTAACTCCAATAAACATGTTTTATATAAAGCAACAAAAACGATGTGCCTAGCATGTTGTTCCCCAAAAAGAGTCAGCTGGAAAAAAAATGGGTTAGACAGTAAACTTTAATTAACTGGTGAAATAGTTAGCTGATGTCATTTCTTCCACATTATGATTCTATTCTTCTATTCTTGGAGAAAATCAAAATCAATCATGTTCAAAATCTGCCATTTCCTGTTCCATACAAACCATATTGGTTCAGTGTTTTCCAGGTATACTGCTAATAACTTAAACATTCTAAATGAGGCCTGTTCACTCAGCGTTGCAGCTCATATCACCTTGGGATAAATTTCCCGGGACATTCACTCCTGAGAAAATTAGGAACATTCCTAAATATTTATCACTTGTAAATATTCCTTTCTACTGTAGAATGATGGACTTCAGACTGTTTGGAATTTGCACAACAACCCTTCCAGACTGGTGGACAGCAACAGATGCCTCCCAAGATCATTGCAGATGATATATGGTCACACTTGCTAGTTGATTCAATTAATCAAGTGCATTGAAATGGCAGCACCTGGACACTATTTCTATTACTTCATATGAAAGCAGTAAAGGAGTACTTAGTTCTTCACACACTTCAATACCTCAATAAAATGTGTTGTATTTTGTATTTCATCTAAGGATATATTTATTTAATTTTAGGATCTGCTAAAGACCAGATTATTTTTATTATGCAGCGATTCATAAAACCTTTAGAATTGAAACAGGGAGCACTTTCTTTTTATCATGCCACAATGTTTTGCTGCTAATACTGAACACTTTGGGTTCCATACACATCTGCCTAGGTCACATTTTTATTATAATATGCAGAATTGAAAATGATCAGATCTTTTCAAGTGAATTAAACATGTAGAGTAAAAGATGTGAAGGCACTCCTAGACACAGGCCCCAGATCAGTTTTCTTTTAAATAAGGAAAAAGGTTTATGGGTGAACTGATCTCAGACCTGCCACTAGGGGGCAGTTTTAGTCTTCTGTTGTTGATGTACAGTTAGTATCATGGCAACTGCGTTTAAATAGTCAGTCTGGTGATATCACTGGTGAAGTCACATCCCTGATTCTCCAAAAATCCCCAAAGCATGGAGAACAAAAGCAGACCAGACCATAAAAAAAAACAACAACAAAGCAAAAAAAGAGACCAAAACCAGACACTGGACATACACGGCACAGAGAATAGTGGCACTATGAGATGGCAGAGACGCACTTATTATACACGTGTCCAAAAAAAGGGGAAAAAACAGAAGAAAAGAAAATCAAGATCTTTCCCAAATGCACTATTGGCATCGGTGGGATAACTATCATTGTCAGACAATGAATCAATCATTTCCTGGTTGTCCCCTTCTCAGTCTCAGTCCACCGGTCTGAAAAGGGCCCGTCCCCTGAGACCGAATCCTGCTTTTTTGGCCACAGGGGCAGACTGAGGAACAGAGGAGGAGGTGGACAATGAAGAGGAGGAGGAGGAGGGTGCAGGGGCTGCAGTGGCCACAGGTGCAGTGATGCCAGGCCCCTGCAAGGGAGGCTGGCGAGACAGGAGCTCCTTGAACACCGAGTTCATCTGACGGTTGATCATCTCCTGAGAGAGCGAAAGGAGGAGGAGGAGGAGGGGAGGTGAACATCAAAGTTTTTCTGTTACATACTGCATTATTCTACTGCTGCATCCTGACACTGTTAAAGACTGGAAAGTCCTCTTTTTCATCATTTTTTCATCATTTTTTTGTGAAGGCTCCAACTTAGAATCTTATAACTGAGCATCTCTGAAGGTGGAGTTATGTATACAAAGTCAGTTTAATGTAGACTTTAACAGAAAGTCCGCTGACTAAACAACATAAGTTGCTGGTGGTGTTCTCACTGTAGAATGACTTCACTCTACTGACATCTAACATCATAGTTACTCAGAATCAAGAGGAATTGATGTGATATAAAGCAGCGGTCCCCAACCCCCGGTCCACGGACCGGTACGGGTCCGTGAAACGTTTGGTACCGGGCCGCGAGAGTTGTGGCTCGGGTGTAAAATTTAAGGTTTTCAGGGCTTTTATCGTTAACTCGGTTTCCCATGTTGAAGTTGTGTGTCTTATTTTGAAAGAAATATTTATGCGTTACCATAGCGACCAGAGAGCTTTAAGGGGCAGAGAGGAGGATGTTACTCTCAATGTTGTTGGCACATTTCAGGAGGACGTTTCTGATAAAGTTACACAGTGAATTCGCGTTTATTATTATATTTACAAAATACCACAGTTTTTGTCTAGGTCGTATCATTTTATTTTGTTGTATTTATCCGCCACACCTTTAAGGCCGGTCGGTAAAAATATTGTCTGACATTAAACCAGTCCGTGGCGCAAAAAAGGTTGGGGACCGCTGATATAAAGGACCATTTCCAGGAAAAATGGATGTTGTTGTTCTTTATTCAGATTATTGCAGTGTTTTATTACATGCGTTACTTGTCTAATTTTACAGGGATGAAAAGAGTATGAGGAAATTGCTCTCAACACGTAATGCTACACAACCACACACTTATTATGTGAAAACATGCTTTGATTAAACATTACTGTATGCTTGGAAATAATTATGTGATGATAGTAATGCCTTAGAGCAGTGATTGATCATGCATGGTTTGCAGTGGTGGTAAGTGGTTAGTTAAGTTACTGTGCAGGTTGACAAAATGCATCACTTGCAACAAATATGGCTATCAAATGCATAACTGACTGTTTAAATGATTTTTTTAAAATCTGAACTAATATACTGAATGAACTATTAAAAACAGCCGTGATGAAGACCTCAGGCTTTCAGTGGGCTCCAGAGGATTTTCAGATTTTCTATCTAAAGCCCTTCTCTGTAAAATAAAAAGTACTTCCCCTCACTAATCATCAGTTCTGAATATATATAGTTGCCTTTCTCACAATTGCATTAGTGGTGTTAACCAGAAAGAAGAGCAAAAAAAACCAAACCCCACCACGACTGCTTTTAATAGTCTTTATGTAGTAATACCAACCTTCGTAAATTGCACCAACATCTACTTTTAGACTATGTGAGTGCATAATAAACACCAGTAAAGCAAGCCAGGACAGAGATGCAACTCTAAAACTAACATTTTAAAGCAAAAATAGACCTGCAGCTGTGAGCCACAATGCAAAAGTCTCTAGCATAAATCTAACATCAATGAGCGAAACTAGCAAGCTAACACTCGTCAGATGAAACATCGTAAAAAACCACCACCAGCAAAGTTACTGCTTCATATTGTGCATACATTCTGGATGTGTTTATAAAAAGTCATACCCCCATTTTAGATTTTTTTTAATGTAATGCTTTTGTTTTTGTTGTGAACAAAGGGCAAACCACTAACCTTATCAATTGGTGTTCTTTCTGCTTGAATGAATGGAGGTCTGTCAGGGGGTCTGAAGTTTCCCTGTCTCAGAGTGTCCAAAGTGTGCCTTCGCTCCTGAGACCTGAAAGAAAAAATAAAAACAGCTTAACAGAGATGTTGAAAGACACGGGCAGATGCCACCTCTGATCTGAACCTTGCTTTAATATGTTGGAAAAGTTTCTCTCCATCTTCTCACGCTATAAAGACTAAAGTTTGGGCTTTGCCTCATTTATTCTACAGCTGTGTTGTGCAATTGTGGGATGCACCCAAGTGTGCTTAAAGCAGCCAGCATGAGACTTATACTGTATGAAATAACCGGATCCAATTTGAACATTTATCTGATTTGCAGTGTTCTGACCTGCTACATTACTTTTTATGCTGTAGCTCTGCTTTTGCACAATCTGATTCATAAATCCACAAAGTCTAATTCTTCATCCTCAGCAGCAGAAAGTGCTGCTCCCGCCTAAACCTGTAAGCAGCTGCAGCTCTTCTCAGAGATATTGTGTAGATGAGCCAAATGGACAAATTTCTGCATCAGTCTGTCGGGCTACTGATACAAAGACACAAGGACACCGGCACCATGAGGTAAAACTAAAAAATACAAGAGTGGTGACTAGCAGTTTAACCCAGAATACTACACTTTTATTAAGAGATCAGAAACATTAAAAAAAAGAAGACCGAAAACAGAGAGCTCCTCTACTTTTAAGATTAGGCTTAATTTCCTTTTTGACAAAGCTTATAGTTAGGGCTGGAACAGGTGACCCTGAACCCTCCCTTAGTTATGCTGCAATAAATCTAGACTCCTGGGATCTTCCCATGATGCACCGAGTGTTTTTAATCTCCGTTCACCTTTTTTCTCTCTCTCTCTGTTTATACAGTGATTGCAACAGCCACTTCGGGAAAAATCACCCACCCTTAAATAGCTTACACTATTACATAGACATCATTGTAGGGTCCTTACAGTACTAAGAGCCTTGAGTTTTGATTGGGTGCTATATAACAAACAATTAAATTGAACTGAATTGTTGTGTTGGCTGTCAGTTTGCTGTTTAACTCAGCTGTCAATGCCAGGTGAGAAGCGTGCACCTTTACTCTGGAAGAAGCTGTAAAACTTTGGGAAAGTTCATGAGAATGCATCAGTTTGTTGCAAGATGTAACTCCAAGCTGTTCTGTGTAGACTTATGACACAGTTTTCTGTAATACATAACCTCATAAAAATACTGAATGTATATGACTGTAAGTGGAAAAATCATGAGATATTACAGTGGATGTAATATACCTTCAGTTTGCGAATGGCCAGATGTATGCAAATAAAGACTCTGTACTACTATGTAAAAATGGTAATGTTGCACATTGTTTGTATAGATAGATGCATACGTAAATAGATAATGACAGTTTTATTTTCTCCCACTGTAACGCTCAGTAAGCAGTCCAAACAGAGGGTGATGTGGTGGTGTATAATCAAACCTACAAAAAAATGTAATGCAAAAACTTCCCGGCTCTCACGTGTACATTACTTCCGCTCATGCTGTTTTTTCCTGAACAGAGTTTATCCACTGTCTCAACTGGCTGCAAACCTACTTTATATCAATCTGAGTAACGCTCAACATGCATGAGGCCTGCAATGCGTCAAGATAGGTGCGAGTCTTACACTGGCAGGTGTCGTGTGGCGGGGGAGGTTGGTGGCTTTCGACTAGGGCTCCCCTCACTTCCTCTCTGCCGTCCTGGCAACGAAGCGCTATCGCTGTTCACCCGCATCCTGTGAAGACAGACACAGAAAATTCTGAACTTTCAAATCTATTTACGCACACGAGCTTGTACTCTTCTTTCTACAAAAATGTGGAGCTGGGTAGACGTATGAGTTTGTGTACTTAAATGTTTATGGCTATTACATGTTTTTAATAAACCGCAGTGTGTATTTGAGTGTGTTTGTTCGTGTGTGTGTGCCTCTGTGTACCGGGTTGTGTTCTCTGTCTGTGGATCTTCTGCTGTCAGGTTTCCAGTGCTGCCTCCTCCTCCACCTCCTCCTCCTTCTTCTCTTTTCCCTCGATCTGACCTAAGGGAGGAGAAGAAGAGAGAGATATATTAAGCGTATATTTCATGAGAGAAAGTACAACCAGTACAGTTTTAAATATGGGATGAAGACTGAGCAACAAATTTTTTGTAGGAGGGAGCAGCAGCAGAGGTGAACTTATGTGTGACAAGAACAAAATAACTTCAAAATAAAGCAACAGCTCCTCAAAAAAGAAAATGACCTTTGAGAAACTTGTGATGTCCTGATGGTGCTTGGTCTGCACTGATATTTAATCACCCTCCTGGGAATGTCTGAGGCCACAGTTTTTAACTCTGATAAATGTTGGATATCATAGCACTGTTATCTCTTCATATCTGTACTAGAGATAACTGTGGATTGGTATAAGGCGCTATGAATTAGATATGCAGTTCAAACACCTACACACAAGCAGAGAATATGAATTGATGCTGAAATACTTTCTCTCTCCACTTGTGGGTTTTACATTCTACCAGTTTATCTGATTTAATGGCATCCAATCAGCATACACACACACGCAGATGCTGTTTTTATTTTATTTTGTCACTTCCTGTCACTGTAACTGGTAAAGAATATTAGTGGGGCCAATTGTAATGGAGAGGTCCAGTTCAGTGAATCGAATTACCCAAGGTTCCCGTGTCAGCACTTGTCGTTCAAAGGAGCCACACTTCTAACATTAAACCTTAACAGTATCCAAATGTATGAGTTATTAAAGGAAATCTATCCAGTCATACTGCAGGCTGCCGTGGCGCTCACTCAGGGAAACCGATTTGCCTTAATTTCACTTTGAATTGTGGCACTGAATAAACTGACCTGAATAGCAAGCAAAAACAGTAAATTCTGTATGAAATGATAATGATGCCTTAAGGGTGTCATGAAATTTCATTTTGGCAGTGGATATGTGACATAGAAATGTCACTCACCCTTCCAGCACACTGATGTACTTGTGAGGGATGAGGCCCTTAACCCCTCCCACCTCTCCTCGCCACCAATCAGAAGAGGCCTTGCTGTGAAGGATGAGAGGCTCTCCCTGCTTGAAGGAAAGCTCCGCCGGGGATCTCGCCACGTAGTCAAACATAGCCACCGCCTCCCATTCTGTACACACCAGCAGACACACAAAGCAAGTTTATAACGTAACTTTGTGGTGTAACAGTACAATAATGTGACAGGGTTGGTGCTTATGCGTACTGACCATCCTCACTGGGCAGATGCTCGGTCTCCCCATCTCCCTCTTCTGTGATTGGTTCACTGCAGAAAAGCAGAAAAACCAAAGTCATGCTCGGTTCCTCTTCTCTTCCGCTAACTGTCACACCACAGCCTCTCTTTATGCAAGACTTCATACTGCTGTGAGATTTCCCAAATGACCCTAAAACCTCAGGCTTGGTCTAATGTCAGACAGAATGATTTTTAATAAAAAGATCATGAAGGAAACAGACTGACTTTGGGTCGTAGGGGGTTAGCCTGGAGGCCAGTGTTCAATTTTAGCGAGCAATCGGCTTAATAGCATTAAGCGTTATGTTTTTACACAAAGCATTGTGAGCTACACAGAAGTGCCTTTGGCGTGGCATGAAATTCTGTTTCAAGAGGATGAACCATGAAAAGGGGGCTGAGGGGCGAAGTTGCTTTATGTACTTGGAACCATCTCTGCCTGAGTCTTAAAAGTTTGACAAGAACAACAAATCTCTGGAACAAAAAGGTTGCTGCCCAATCATTTACTGACGACAGTAAATACTTCAACAAATATCTTTTCAGACTGAGCGTGATAGGCACTTTTATGTATTTACTTAATTTACTGCTCAAAAAACCCCAAAGGTACACTTTTTAATACAGTACAGGATCGAACATTAGCCAAATTTCTGGGATATTGATCCTGTCAGTTAAGTAGCAGAGGGGGCATTAATCAGTTTCAGCTGCTTTGGTGTTAATGAAGTTAACAACAGGTGCACTAGAGGGGCAACAATGGGACAACCCCTAAAACAGAAATGCTTTTACAGCTGGAGGCCTCTGACATTTTTCCCCTCCTCGTATTTTTAGTTTTTCTCACTAGTTTTGCATTAGGTTAGTGTCACTACTGGCAACAGGAGGCAATACCTGGACCCTACAGAGGTTGCACAGGTAGTCCAACTCCTCAAGATGGCACATCAATACGTGCCATTGCCAGAAGGTTTGGTGTGTCTCCTCGCAGTCTTAAGAGTATGGAGGAGACTCCAGGAGAGGCAGTTACTCTAGGAGAGCTGGACAGGGATGTAGAACGTCCTTAACTCATCAGCAGGACAGATATCTGCTTCTTTGTGCAAGGAGGAGCAGGCTGAGCACTGCCAGAGCTACAAAATGACCTCCAGCAGGACACTGGTGTGAATGTCTCTGACCAACAATCTGAAACAGGCTTCATGTGGTGGCCTGAATACCCCACCTGACCTAATAGAACACCTCGGGAAAATTATGTTTCAGTCCATTTGATGCTTCCAGGTTGCACCTCAACCTATCCGGGAGCTCAGTGATGGTCCAGATGTGGGAGGAGATCCCCAGGACACTATCAACCATCTCATTTGTAGTGATGCAGGTATACGAGCACGTGGCGGCATACAAATGGAGTACCATTTTGAGTTGCTACAATTAAATTTCTGCAAAATGAACTAGCCTGCTGCAGAATTTTTACACTTTGATTTTCAGGGTGTCTTTGAATTCAGTCCTCTGTAGTTTGATATAAACAAAGAGCCCCACCCACCTGCATTTCAAACCATCGGTTTGTGAGGGGCAGCCAATCCAATGAACGTTGGCTTAAACAAAGGGTTAACAAAGGGACTAGACAACATTATTTTCATGACTAGCAGGTCGCAACTCGCTGCTTTTGATGTCAAACTGAAAAAGTTGTTTTCTTACTTTGCGTTGTGTTCACTGAAATTGCTGTTTGTTAGGAACTCAGAGCTTTTGTATTTTTGCAGCAAAAACAAAATTTTTATCAATGGGTACTCATCTCTCACCAGTACTCCTGCTCCAGAGTCATGTGCTTCTCGTAAACAGGGCCCGGCAGCTCCGATTGGCTGGGGAAGATGCTGTCATGCTGAAGGATCATGGTCTTGACAAGGTCGTTAACCTGTGGCTGCCTAGCAACAGCGTCATCAGAATCCATCCCCCTCAGCAGGCTTGGACCGAAGCAAACAGCCAGGTTGTAGGGCTGCATCATGTTCTCGTCACTGTACTGAGACACACTGAGAAAAAAAGAGAAACACAAACACGCGCATGGTGACTTTCTATTTCTGGCACGAGTGTGCAGTTTTATGAGCATGGCACGTATCTGATATGTGAAAATATCCCACGCTGGGTTTTGGTGCAGCTTACTGGTTGAGGAAAGCAAAAAGGTAACGCATCACGATGAGGAGAGGCCTTGGGAAGGTCGAGACAATCGTTTTAATCTGGACGGCTTTCTCCACCTCCTCCTCGATTTCTGACGACAGGAAGAAAACAAAATGACATGATGAACTAAAACTTCAAGTTTTAGTTGTTGCATTTAAGTTTTTCCAAGCCTGCATTGACCAAAATTCACCCCAAATCCTTCCTTAAAGAAAGAGGTGAGGAGGATGGATTGATTTTGCTGTGCCACTAATGGAAAATCTACAAATTTAAGGGGAGTAAACAACCCCTAGGCAGGTTTGCAGCACTGGTTAGCTGTGCAAATTGTGACTCAGAGCATCTGTCCTGGAAAAAAAAACAAAAAAACAGCATTGGGAAGACACCTACGGAAATAACAGGGAGATAGTGGAAAGGATAAACACACAGCAAACTATGCGCTGTGGTGCGCAAGAACCAAATGTATAAGTTGCATTGTCTTGCATCAATGCTGCATTGTTTTTGCTGCTTTGTGTTTGGAGCATCAGTGAAGTTATATCAAGACAAACAGGATCACAGGCAAAAAACGGTTCACTGCACAGTACGTGACGGGCTGAGTCAGCTTAACCAAGGTTGAGAAAGCATCTAGGAACTACAATGTTCCAGAAATACTCGAGTAACTGAAAGCAGACATCAAAAAGCCCAAGTGAAACCAGTACACAATCTGAAAACAGACACACAAACACACACACATAGAGAAGTTACATAAGGGGTCTTACGGACACACTCCAGCAGCTGAGTGTAGCTGTCGTAGGGGAAGAGAGGAGGCTCGAGGCCTCTGAAGTACAGCTTCAGCACACCGGCCACAGAGTCCAGGTCACACTCGCTATCTGACAGAGGATCCTCTCCTACACAGAGGTTAAACACACGTCAGATGACTGAATCGGAGTAGCAGAGCACACAGGCATGAGATTTTTCCTTCACTCTATGAAGCCTTTCAGCTCTATGTTGTTGTCTCAGATCTCACAGTGTAAACTGCATGCTACCAGCTCAGCGCTGAAAAGACAAAGTTAGCGAATAGATGATGAAAGTCACTGGCAAAAAGGATTCATGCCAGTTAGAATTTGTGAAACTGTAAAGGTAAAATGCATTTGCAATCATCTGATAACTTAGGCCAGGTTACAGGTTAATACCGGCTTGCTGACTCAATCATGAAGAGCTGCTGACAACACGGACAAGTGGGTGATCCTATTATACTCGTTTAGTTCCACTTGAGTAAACTGAAAGGATTTGTTTCACTCACACACATTAAAAATCTCTCTCTAAAAAAAGCGACATCAACATGAGTAGAAAATGATGAACTGCTTTGTTATTAAAAACTGCAACACAGAAGAAAAGAAAAGTGAAGAAAGTGCTGTTTGGCGCTCTCCAAGCAGATCCAAGCCCTTGCAGAATCATGAGGAGGACACAGTAACGCTGGTGTCTGCCTCTTGGACCATGATCTGCTTTTCAGGGCTGTAACTAAAGAACATTTGAGCCAAAACGTTGTGTACTAGTTCTTGTTTCTGAATACAAAGAGCTATTAAGAAGCTGAAACTTTGTCAGATAACAGCCGGTAGTTTGAGGTTGATTTGGGAAAACCGTTTAGTCTTTTGCACTTCACATGACCTACTGACAGCCAGTGGCTGTCAGTACAAACCGAACTAGAAGCGGACCAGAAACCAGAAAGCTTTTAGAACCAAAAGTCACGTCCTCTACCTACAGATATCTGTGTGGTCATATGCAGATATTTGTTTATAGACGTATTATATTTGTAATTTCTCCCAGACCTAGTTTATGTGTGCTGCTGTGGGTTTTTTTTTTAAAACTCATTGTGGCCAATGGTTAGCGGGAAGCTAATGATTTTTACATTATCTTTTTCATCACAAAAACAAAAAACCATGTCAGACCTAGAATAGGGTTCAGAGATATCCTGAGGCACATGCAATTTCAGAGCAGATGGGCAAGCGGGCCACAGACAAACTTGCTGCTTTCAGGGGTATTTGGACAATGTTTTTTGCGTGAGTAGATGAGATTAGTGGTTTTAGAGACAGGTGCAGTTTCAGGCAGTGCATCCTGTCTAAAACAGCCATGTATGGCATAAAGATTTGGTGGAACATTGATGCCAAAACTCAAGTTTGCATAAAAATGACTGAAAATTCAATTCAATTCAATTTTATTTATATAGCGCCAAATCACAACAACAGTCGCCTCAAGGCGCTTTATATTGTAAGGCACACCCTACAATAATACATACAGAGAAAAACCCAACAATCATATGACCCCCTATGAGCAATAACTTTGGCGACAGTGGGAAGGAAAAACTCCCTTTTAACAGGAAGAAACCTCTGGAGGGACCAGGCTAAGGGAGGGGCGGGGTCATCTGCTGCGACCGGTTGGGGGGAGAGAAGGAAGACAGGATAGGAGACAGGATAGGTCACCTCTGATTGGTGACATGGCCCAGAATGTACCATGCATCCATCCCTATGGCGATCGGTAGCTGGATGGATGGTTGAAAAACTATAATTAATTACATTAAACCATTTTAGGATGGTATGTTGGTGTGATGGTATGTTGGTGGCAGTGCACTGCCTCACAGCAACAACAAAAAAGTGTCATGGTTCTGGAAGAAACAGGACCCAAATACAGGACTCACTGGCAAACTAGGTAAACAAAAAAGAAACAATGTTTTTAATTACACAGCAGAAACTAATTAAGGTTATGAGAAAAGGAAGTAAAATTAAATACAAGACACAAGAAACAAGTGAAGACCAAAAAACAGCTACCTAATGGGAACAGAGAACAAAGAATACAAAAATCTAAACAATAAACACCTGAAACTATGAAACCACAGCGATTGGTGAATAAAAGGAAATCAAAAGTTGAGGAACAATACATCTCTAGTACAAATGGAAACTGGAACTAAAGAGATTCTAAAGACACGAAAGTCATTTTGTGAGTAATTAAAAAACCCAACTGATTGAACAAAACTAAAAATGTTCAAAATTCCAAGCTCAAAAATTCAAACCCAGGACTATGACAGGAAGTTTCCTGGGTTTGAATCCACCAGCCACCTCAACAGTGACCCTGAATTAGATAAGTGGAAGAAAATAGATGGATGGGAAACAGTACAAGCTTGATAAAGACAATTGTAGTATTCCTGTGTAAATAAATGGCCATGAATGATCCAGCTCAGTCATTCGAGTCGCTAAAATTAACTTGGTCGATTGAGGTTAACCCTCAGTTATGCTAGACTTACATTCACTGGCTCTGGCTTCATGGCAAACGCAGTTTATGTAAACCACTAGATTGTGCTAATGGAACAACTATAGTGTTCTGCAGTTTTAATTGTCTAAACTTTAACTGTAATATTTATTGCATTGTAAATAGACAACTTCACTTCTTTGATTTAGTTTTCTCCATCTGAGGAAAAAGTTCTGCAATCTCACCACATGTACAAAGAAAAAAAACAAAAGAAAAAACGAGGAAAGCACTTACCTCTTTCAAATGCATCTCTGAGGAGGTTCACCTCCCTCTGTGAGCCTGGAACTCTGAAAATTCCTTCATGGTGGAGGCCTGCGATACACACAAACACATATTCACACCATATGACACGTTCACAGATGCCTGATATGCAGAAGTGCACAAAAAATACAAAACAGGTCCTTCCACCTACTCATTTTCACTGTCCAAAGCTCTCACAGCATGACTTACTGATATGACAAAAACTGACTCACCGTGGAGGTTTATGAAGCGAATGCAGCTTTCAACCACCACAGGAATCTGCTGTCCAGAGCTCTGCAGAAAAAAGACGGTTAGAAGAAGAGAGATGAGACGAGAACGCGGTGCTGAAGACAGAAACAGAGTGCAGAGAGAGATGCAAAGAGAGGGGGAGGAAAAAAGGATGAAAGAAAGGAAGACCAATAACAGGGAAGGGAAATATGCAAGGCAGAAAGATGCAATGCAGGAAACTAAAGATGACTGAAAAGTACAAGTTTCATCAATTGGGGTTCTTTTAAGGGCACTTGGCTACACGTAACTAAAAACTATTATCCCTGTAAATTCAACTGAAATCACTGAGTTACATAACAATAAAAACTAAATCTTGTGGATGAATAGTGAAACTGTTAATACTGGAATCAGGTGAAAATATGAACAAAATGCTTTCACATTTGGGGGAGCGTGTTTATTGGTTTTGTGGTGAGTCTAGGACTGACATGCCAAAGCAAAGACTTTATAAAAGCAAGTCGACACTCAAAGAATCCTGAATAGAAATCTATGGGACACTTCTGTAATGTAGTGATGATCCTTTTTGTATTACTGCAAGATTCTGATGGGATATGCAGCCTTAATGAAACTTTGCACATGCACAGGAAAAGTTTAGCTAACCTTTAAAGAATTTTTAAACAGATTCTACAGCAATTCTACACGTGATGTTTTTAAGACCAAGTGATAATTAAAGGGTTATGGCTCTTTTCTCATTCATTCAAATAGGAGCATCAAAAATAACTGCCCACATAATTGTGCAGGGGCATTACCAGTCAAAAGACTTTGGCTAAAGCTAGTAGCCTAGCACACTGGAAACAAGAGCTAGCATGCAGACTGACATGTCCTATGTTAGTTTAAACCACACAAAAAAAGAAACATATAAAAAATATTTTAGAAAAAACAACTTTTTTAACAAAACCCAGCTAACTCTTCTTCTCTGCATCCAGTTTATGCGCTATGCTAGGCTAACCTACAGCTGATATTTTCAACCATAAAAGCGCTACAGTAAATTAGGGCTGTAACATTGATAATGATTGTCAATTTGATAGCTCACCAGTCAAGGTGATTTTTAGGCAATTTCCTCACTGATGCATAAAATTAATATCATTATTATGAGGTTCATAATAAACTCAACCTGCCAGTCTCATGATTGTGCATAGAAGTTCATGCCTGAACTTTTGCGTACATTGAAGTGACTGAGCTATCATCATCATCAAATGAGAGAAAATGGGAAATATTTTTGACTCATTAATTGTTCAATTGGAGCTTAATGTGATTGTGCATTTGCAGCTGCACCAGTTTTTCTTGTCTGCCTAACTTTTTTGTCTACTGGGCATTGTAGTCGGTGAAAAAGTCTACTCAAATGTATGTGGAAGGCATGATGAAGAGAATGAAGAGATGAGATATTGTACACAGAAAAAAATCTGTATTATATAGTACAGCTATAGGTGTAACGTAAATAAATAAAAACCCAGCAATTTCTATGACTTGCAGCTGTTGTACTGTATGTAAACATGCAAATGGTGAGATTAGGAGTATTTCACCAGTTTTTCAGGGCCTCAATAAATTCAACATTTACAGTGTGTGTTGCTGAGGCCAGGCTGCCAATGTCAATTTTATTTCTATAGCACATTCTATTGTAAAAGGTTGAGCAAAGTGCTTTACAAGTTGGTTAATGAACATGAGAAACCCAGGCTGAAGGGGGAATACTGCATACACATTTCATAAAAACAGCTTTACACCTGCTGCTAAAACTTCCCTGAAAAAAGCTGCACCGGACACGACTTAGACATGGTGACTGCTTCTTTGTGGTAAACAGTCCCAAGTCTGCATGCACTGCATAAGCAGTCACACAGACAGTGCTGAGTACCTGTGTCCGAGACATTCGCCTTCTTCTTCTGCACCAAGCCAAACACAGCAGAGCGGGGACACAGAAAAAGCAGATTAGAAGAGAAGGGAGAGGGGACAATAAGGGGAATAAAGATTTAGAGGCAGTGGGAAGAGGCGCACATAAGCATACGCGCACGCACACATACGCTCATGTACACACACACTGAATAGAGGAGTCGAGAGGAGGCAGCAAAGAGGCCAGTGCATTTTAATCCTTTCACAAGAGAGAGAGGAGGAGATAAAAGGGGGGATGGATTGAAAGGAGAGAAAGCCAGCAGTAAGCCATAAGCATGACCATACACACGAAGGCAGCAGTAACTACACTGGAGGGGGCAAGGGGGGTGGGGGGCTGTCATTGTGCGCATGTGCTGCAAGAACCCTCAACAATCCCCAATTCTTCTGCATCAATGTGGCAGGTTTTCATTTGGAAGGTTTGAACAGCAGCGCAGCAAACAATACAAGACAAGTAAAAACAAATGAAGAGCGGATTTGCTTTTCTGTGTGAATGAATGTGAGTGTTACCTCTATGTAGGACAGTATGTCTGTATTGAAGAGTGTGTGGCAGAATTGGGAAACAGGTCTGGACTTCCGAACGCGCACTGACCGAGCACATTGCATTCTGGGAAATATAATAGATAAAATGCATGATCCCATAGTGACACTCAAGATGTAGTATTGTTGTTAACTGCAAAGTCAGGTGTCCACCCCTCTAGAAATAGATTCGTATACATCATGGAAAAAGCAATTTTGGTTTAAATTTAGCCCATCACTGTCCTCTCTCCATGTCCTCTGTACTCTCTCCATTTCAGTCACACTGATTTATTCTCAGCTGCATAAAAAGTCTGTTTACCTGGAAGGGTCGCTGTCAACGGCCTCAGCTGGAAGACAGAGACAGAAAATATGTGAAAGAGTGAGTCAGGGTTAGCAAAGATCGCACAGCAATGTTAACGGGGAGTGCTACTGATTTTTCAGTCAAGTGCATGTGGAACTGTGGAAAGTCTAATACATGTGATGAAAATCCTGAGTGTGTCGCATTAGAAAGATTTGACCTTAACAAACCTCAGTAGCATATTGTTTAAAGAGCAACAGGTATGTTTTCCTGATTTTATGCTTGAATGATTTGAATGAAGGCATGAGCTGGGCTGTGCTTCACTTATTTTAGATGGGCAGAAACCACTGGGTGTGAAAAATGAAAATTCAGACAGATTAGATAAAAACAAAGCAAAAAATTAAAAACAAACCTCCAAGGTGTTGCCTTTGACCGACAGGTAACAGCTATAGCCGATAGCTTCCTGTTAGTCTTCCCCTCTGTTCATTTCAATCACTGAACTAAACCTCGACTGTGTTTGTGCTACTGGTGAATTTTGAAGCATGTGTGGTCCATCCTCACCAAGACTTCTTATTTTTCCCCTCAAGTTTTGCTCAGTGAAATATTTGTACCTTATTAGTCTCTCACTTCTCAGTTAAGAGAAGCAATCCCTGTCTGCATGTTGCACCTGCAGTATGAATGCAATAAACCAGCAATTCTTGCTAGCATTAGCTGACGAAACTCCAGCCTTTGATCTAAATATGGTCACTTTTGGCTTGAGAACAAAATAAAACAAACAAATAAAACATATTAGTTGGCAGAATGCTAAATGACCAGGTGACATCATGGCTATGTCCATCTTTTGTATACAGTCTATAACTTTGGAGAGCATGATTACATCTTTTGTAACATATGTATATGTGTGTGTATGACAGAGTTCAGTGCGATGCACAGTATTGCTTCAGTACCACTATGAGAATCTGAGACTACCACTGATACACTCTTATTATACTTGGCCTGTTGTAGCTGCTCTAAATGTTACTGTGGAGCATGTACAGCCATGCTTTCTTTCTGTTTTATTTTCTAACAGGTTTTTTCATATGGGTGACAAATCTGCAAGATGCTGATTAAGCCAAGAAGCAGTTTGTGGCAATGTTGGATTTTGGTTAATGTATGTGCATATTTTGCAGACATAATCAAAGGCAACACTGGAACAAACTGCATTAAATCCATCCTCCTTGTACCTTTCTGTATGGCATCTTGTAGGATATCATGTTTGGCTTGAAGTTTGGAGGCCAGAGAGCTGCTGGTAAGGAACTCTTTCACTTTCTAAGACAAAAAAGAGAAAGAAATAGTGAATAAATCAAAAACAGTCGATCATTTTTATCTGTGTTTGGAAAACTGCTCATTGAAACTGCAATCAGGAAACTAATGTCAATCATGCCCTTCATTAACTCACTGTGAAGTAGTAGGTCTCTGTCTCCTGTTGATTGGCTCGACGCTTGGCAAGGGTAAGTTTTGGTAGGGTGCCTCCACCGGGCGGCTCGTGTGATAGGTTGCTGGGCACATCAGGGGAGGGGTTACAGTCGCTGTCGCACATAGTGTCCAGAAGGGCTGCGAGTGTGGCTTTAAGCGTTTTACTGATCTGAGAAAGGCAAAAAAAGGCAATTTGTCAGTTTAGCTGCTCAGAGTTCAAGGTTTAAGGCTCATGTTGCAAAGCACCACCCTGGCTAACGCAGTGACAGACAAGGGCAGACAGACCATTAAGGAAACAGGCAGAAAACAATTAGCTGACCTCCTCTGTTTCCAAGGTAACGGCAGCAAGTCGAGACTGAAGTTGCTGAAACCTGGTCTCCAACTCGTACCTCACCTGGCTCTCCGCACTGACCTCGCACACCTGAAATGCACAAGAGATATAAAACTAATGTCAAATAAGGTATAGTAAAACAAAAGTGGTGCTGATCTCAGCAAACTTTCAGGTATATTTTGACCAGTGAATTCACACAGCAGTAGGAAATGAAAACTTGTAAATGTTTCATTTAGTCACAGCCAGAAAAGAAATATTGGCTGCAACTAACAGATTGTTTTTAAGATGTTAGGGGAGCATGTTAGCCTTTATTTCATGGGACTGCTCAGAGAGAGTAGAAAGAGAGAGAGAGGCGAATGAAATACAGGAAATGGTAGAACCCTGTGTATAGGTCTGTTAACACATAGGTCACCTATAATAAATGAACCTTACCTTGTCTTAAATGGATGTGGCTGTTCTTGCATTTATACTTAGACTTTCACACGTTTTATTGAAACCCCCCTCCAACACCACCACCACCACACATAGGCTGGCAGCACAGAATGTGGGTAGTGGGTTAACGTGAAGATGATGTCACTTAATTCAACTTTGGATCTCAGTGTTTAAGTAAACAGATTGTCTGTACTGGTCTCTAAAATTCAGAGTAAAATGAATTTGCCAAATTAGATAAATTGGCAGGATAAACTATAATAAACCACTATAAACCATTATGATAGTGTCTTAGATTTGACTGGAAGTAAATAGGAGATTATCGTTATTATAACATTATTAATGGTATTCAAACTGGCATTGGCAGGAACACTAGCTAATAGCTGCAGATAGTAAGCTAATTACATGCTAATGTTTGCAGCTTGGATAAGTTAAACACAAAGACTGCTTATGTCAAAAAATATACATATGTGGAAATAAATCTTAATTATAAAACAGTCTGAACTCTCTTGGGTAGGCTTTCCTCTAATTTCTCAAAGTCTTGGGGCATCCAAAGCTAATGTTGAAGTCTAGGTTCTGGGAGCCAATCCATTACTCATAGTGTTCCATTGTATGTTCTCCTGTCCTGGTCTGCTTTTACTGCACCGGCAGTGTGTTTGAGATCATTGTCATGGTGAAAAATTAAGGCGGTGCCAATCATGCTTTCTAGATGGTACTGCATGATGGATCAGAAGCTGATCTATTTTTCAGCATTCAATGGATTTAATTTAAAATTGTATTTTTTTTTTTTTTTTACAAAAGCCTGAAAACTGGGCATCCATAAGATTCAGTGTGTTTGAGTTTGCTTCAGCACTTGATGCTCCAACCATGCCTTGTTATAGAAATGTAATATATTGTATATAATAAGAGTCATATACAATGAGTTAAATGCAATGAACAGGTTACCTAAGTAAGGTACGTGTAAGTCAGCAGCATTGCATATCTAAGAACCCTTCATTAACATGGGTGATAACTGTGAGTCTAAGTAACAGTAACTTTGAGCTCGGTCATACAGCTGTACCAGAGGTACGGTAGCTTCACCTGGTCTCCTTCATGTGGGTGGTAGTTGAATCTGAACGGAAGGCAGAAGGCGGCGTCATGTTGCTGCAGCAATGCATCTCTGTCTCCACTCTGGTCCAGCGATGTCACCGCAGTCTCCAACTGCTTAAGCCCGGTCTCCTCAGTCTTTTGGATGCGCCACCTGCTGGCCAGGTAGCATTTCATCACTGTCTCCACAGACAGATGGAAACCAAGGTCACAGCACTGGCAGGAGAGAGGGAGAAGAAACAAAGGGTGTAAGAAAAGCATGAGAAAATGTGGATGAATGTGGATTCAAACTGTTGTTTTTCTTCTCCCTGTGACAACTTTCATTTATTATTCTGCAGAAAGAATGGCAACAAGGCTGAGGTGTGTCATACATGCATGAACATACAATCACCCAGCACAAAGTGCATGTTTCTTACGTCGATGAGGGTGCTGACATCCTGCAGGTAGTACTTGTTCATGGCTGCATTTGCTCCTGCTAGATTCAGCAGGTAGTCATTGCGAGCCTTGGTACACTTCAGCTGGGTCTCCTGCACTCTGCCATGCCTCTGCGTGTGCATACACAAACATAAAAAGTAAGAGAGAGAATTAGCACGAATAACAACTTAAAACCACATCTACTGATATATAAATATCGGGATGTACAGTACTGAAGTATCTGGCACTTGAACACAGGAAGTGGTTTGCTCTGTGAGAAACATACTAAGACTGCTGTCGTTCTTTATCTCTCACAGAAATACAGGCTCACCTTCTCCATTAATCTTTCCATCTTCTTAACAGAGCTTCGCCTCTGCCCTCCCAGCTGTCCGGGGCCCAGTTCGGCTGACTTGCCGGTGTGTCTCTCCTCCAATCGCTCGGCTTCCTTCAGTTTCCCCTCAGCTATCAGGCAGTCGGTGTGGTACTGGTTATACGTCTTCAGAGCCTTCATCAATAGCACAAACCCTCGTCAACATGCTAGTCTCAGTGACTGTAGTATTTTGTCTTGTTACACACAGGACGGCAGTATAATGTGCTCACCGTCTGCAGTTCAGTGGTAACCTTCAGCAGCTCATCTTGCATCTGGATTCCAACCTCTTTGCTCTGAAATAAAAAAACAAAATATATTTTAAAAAATGGTTTCCTTATGCCTTTTAAAGGCCTGTTACAGTAAGTCTCCTGGTACGGATAAGAGTCCTAGAATTAGTACTAGCAGCTAAATGTTAGGATTAGGGTAACAATAGGAGTGAAAAGGGTGAAAAACATGGAAATGTGAGTCTGTGGGAATTTAGGACCTTCAGAGCTTGGCAGCATTAAAACCTGGAGGTTTATTAAATATGATATAGTTATTCTGTCTTGGTAAAATTATCCCTTTACTTTCTAAAAACAAGAGAACACAAACGCCAGCACTGATTGCTAAAACTGGTTAAAGCTATTCTTTTAGAACAGAGGATTTTACACACACACCTTTATTTTAGCCTACAGACGTGTGACATGTGTCTCTTGATTCTCGGCACTAAAACAAACACATATTCTCAAAAGGTTAAATCTTCCTTCAAAAATAACTAAGTACACAACAATATTACACCACTTTACAAGAACTTTATTTCTTGGGTTGAAAACTTTTAACTTTTAATTATGTTGTTTGCATAGTATTACTTTGATCTGTAGCAGTAATTCATTTAATACAGTGCTGAAAGTGATATTAGAAAAACTAAAAGGGTTCCTCTGCTTGACGGCGGGCCAGACAAAACCTCTTAGCTCCTCTGACATGTCTGTAGTGGCTTAATTAAGATTCTCCTTACATTTCAACCACAAGAAGGTACAGAGAGCATGTCTGACATCCAGTAATTTGAACAAGATGAGTCTGTGTAATGTTTTTTTAAGTGAATGAGGCCCGGCGTTACCAAGACAAATTAGGATCTATATGAAAGCCGTCACTGTATTTGGTATTTGTCAAAGTTGCAAGTTCATGTCTGGGAGCCTGTTCGGTTTTCAAGGAGTCATTTTAGTGTAAAGTAAAAGAAGTAAAATCATCTTTACATTTGAAAAAAATAAATGATTGGCTTGTTTTGGAGTAGAAGGACTCGTGTGCTGGCCACCTCTCTCCCTGTACCTTTCACTGCTTTTCAAACATGTGACCTTACACTATAACATCCTCTCACCCGTTTGTGCAGGCGATGTGTGTCCTCTGTACCATGTGCCAGCCTTTGTGTGAGCGTGTTGCAGCAGGTGTCACCCAGTGCTGCATGTTCGCGGCTCTCCAGACGGGTCTGAGTCAGCAGAACAGACCAGACCTGACACACGGACTGACCCCACTGCTCCTTCCTGTACAGTAACAGAGATGCGCATCGAGATTATGGCACGCACATCAGACCCATGAGAGGAAGAGAAAAGACCCAAATGTATAAACACACACACAACTGATGCAGCCTTACTTTTTTGTTTTATGAGTAAACCTCTCTGTGAGTTTGTCAAGGGCTCGTGCATATTCAGACTCGATGTCACCCCGACGGCGGAGAAACTCAGACAGGTCTGAGAGCTGCTGCTGTTTTACCTCCACCTGAGAGTCTAAAATCTTTATCTGGTCTGTCAGCTGGGCCCGCAGGTCTGAGATGCGAGGGCAATGGAGACGGGGGAGACAAAAAATAGATTAGACACCGAAGTAAACACATGCTCACAACCTCTAACAACCACAGCAAATGTAATTACCAGCTCAGCCAGTGCATAAAATATAGTATGTACCTGATGTCCAACTGAATCACTAAATAAAGGTTTGGAAACGAATTTTAAACACACACAGGGAGGACAAACTGTGTTGCTTTCTAACGCTTTAAATAAACAAAATTAAAGAAAAAAAACATTAAAAACAACCTATTATATCCAGTACAATACTCTATAGTAGCTTTTGAATCACAGTTATAAAAATCATAATCCTTATTTATTTTCCTGTGTTTATGTTATTTTAATAACGTTTGGATTACTAACAAAAATTAAAATGTGAATAATTGCACAGTCCTATTAGGGGCATCTGTCTTCACTGACATTATAGATAGAAAAAAATACTGAATAAGGAGTTTGTGACTTATATTGGCTTATTACTGCTACACACACTCAGACACTTTAACAGGTGCAACCTCTCATTTACCTAAATATCCAATCAACCACTCACAAAGCAGCAACTCACTGCATTTAAACATGTAGATGCAGACAATATGAGCATCCGAAGTTCAAACATGAGCATCAGGATGAGGACTTAAGCCAGATTACAACAGTGTTTACAGTCTTAAAAGGTGTTCCCACAAGGGCCAATCAGCTCAAACGTTTCATGTTTAAGGACATTTTGTACATTTTAAATATTTTTTTGACTTTTAATTGCAAAGAATGAGAGTACGTTTACCACCACCACTCAAAGACAAGCATTCCCAGACACCAATAACAGAGGACAGGAAAAATAAAAACCCCTATCACAACGGCTCCTGAAAGTACAAGCTGGAGACACACCCTGTCTCTGTACATTTGGAAATAATGCACACACATTCACCAATAGTGTATGAATCGTTTGACTGGAATTCTTTCCTCTAACACAGATAGAGGATCAATAATAATTCATGTCTTATGATCATGTTTATAAAACGCAGACAGTGGTGTGACTGATACAGCTGTTTGACTACCCCTGTAATGTGACAGTGACATACTAATTGTTATAATCATAACTATATGTATTACACATTAGCTTGTATGCAAACACAGCTAAAGCAGTAGCACAGCGACCCAGTGCTGCTCTTCGCTCTAAAAAGGCTAATACAAACATCATTCTCTCAGAAAACACCAACTTCGCTTTGCTCTTTCACCTCGTCTGACTCACCCCCTGCCCCTCTACCCCCACCCCCTCATTGCTCATCCCTCTACTCCGCCCGCTCCTTCTATCCCCTCTTTACTCTTTTTCCTCTGTTTTTGTGTGAGTACACAGCCCGGGGCTGACTGGATGTGAGGAGACAGCATCACTAATACTAGCTATAAATACACCCTTGTAGTACAGTACACAGAGCCAAGCAGCCACGGCATGAAGCCTCCAAATCACGACGCACACATGCGCACACACAAACACACAAAAACATGCTGGTGTCATGAGAAAACCTCATTACGACAGCTCTGGTCATTTTGTCGTTGTTTTGTTTTCACTTACACAAAAATGATTTGCTTCTTTCTAGGCAAGCTTTTCTGCTCTCCTCCCTTTACTTTGCATGGAGCTTAGGTTTGAGTATGCACACATATGTTCAGATACTGTGTGTGTTATGTATATTTGTGTGGGTGTGTGTGGATGACTGCGCAGTGCACACATTCATGCATGACTGCCCGTGTGCTGTCTTGTGTGCAGTCATGTGTGCAGGCAAACGCACATGTACAAACACAAGCGTATACACGGAGACAAGCGCATGCATATTCACCTTTCATCTGCGATTCATACTCAGCCAGGCTCCCCTTCTCCCGCCTCAGCTTTCCATGTGAAGTCATCATCTTCGATCCCCTGGCCCTCGTCTGTCACTGAGACGCTCCTTCCCGATAGCTTCTCGGAGCCTCGCAGTCCTTCCCCCTTTCTGAAACCTTGTAACCTCAGCTTCTGCTCTTGATCAGTAGCCTATGACCTTTCACCCTTGACCCCTTGGCCTCACTGCTCTACAGCTGAGTGCAGTGCATTGGCATCAGTGTCGATTGGCTGCTCTTGGCGGGGATGTGAGTCAGGTCGATGTGTCCATGGAATCCCCTGGGTTTCCGATGTGAACGGTGATCCATAGGTGAGCAGGCCTGAGAAAAAAAAGATAGAAGTACAATGAGATTGGATATGGATGAGGAAAAAGGCAACAGGAACAGATTTATGGAGGCCGCAATGAGAGAGTGAACGAATCAGAGGAAGTGGACACATGAGGGCAGGGTGACAAGACAGAAAGGGACAGTGACACCAGAGATGGGAGATATAATAGGAGGGGTGGCGAGACAAGGGTGGTGCAGAGAATGGACAGTAAGAGGGCAGAGTGATGGGGATGTGAAGGATTAAGGACGGGGGTGGGAGGGAGATGAGAGGTGATGAGTAACACCAATAATGAAGGACAGTCGTAGCCTCGGGGTTGGTTGTTGGGGATGTCCGTGAAGGTAATAGGCAGGGAAATACCTCCAGTGATTCAATGATTTTTTTTCTTTTCCAGAAGCGCATATATATAAATGCTGGTTAGAGAACAACCACACACTGGTCTATGTTTTTTTTTTAATCACCTGTGGTTTGCTGATCTATTAATAACTTGTCATTCTTGGTTTGAGGGTTGGTTTGTGTTAAGAGGTGACCCGACTAACACAGCAAAGTCAGTGTATGTGCTACTCAGGCTGAGAAGGATCTCAACCATCAGGTAAAAGACATAAAAATCTGTTGTGAGATCTCCTAATTCTGCTCCTCAACTTTAATCCGAGCCAACTTTATTTATGAAGCACTACAGAGAACATTAGTTCAAATTATACCGATTATATTATTGTATACTTGTTATACCCATCTACAGTAATTAGTGAAACGAGAGGCCACCTTTGAGATGAAAAGGGATGCTGACGTGTAAGAGCCAAAAAACTGCAGTTCCTAAAAATGGCCAGTAGAGGCCGACTCCAAGAGTCAATTCCTATTCCCATTTTAATTTCCCAACAGTTGGACATTATTCACAGTCTCCTCTGAAAAAGTAAGTACACACTTACTGCTTCCATAGGAATTAAGCGTAACTTATGGGTAACTACTTAAGAGTGAGTAGCAGCCAGGTGGTGATAATCAAATGTACCTCATTAATTGATTAGTAGCCTGTGTGAGCACCTATATAAAATCAGACGTTCTGGCAGTTTTCTGGTCTGGAGCATCCAGGTGTGTGTTCACACAATGCCACAATCTTCCCAGGAGTGGGTAGTCCAATAAATCCACACCAAGGTCAGACTGTGCAGAGCTCACACAAACTGCAAAAAATCCAAGAGCCACATCTCAGACAGTACAGGCATCAGACAGCATGTTAAATGAGAGTGCATGGAAACACAGCCTAGGTTTACAAAGTTGTATCTGAACAAACAACAAGAAGAAGCCACAAGACTTCTCTAATAACGTCTTCTGGACAGACCAGACCAAACTGGAGATGACTGGCCACAAAGCACAGCAACAACTAAACAGAGCTTAACAGTGCAAACACCTCATGCTCAGACATTGCTTATGAGTGAAAACGTAGCGCTTCCAGTCGATTTTAAGTGGAAACTCTGAGAATAGCCTGTTCCAGACAACATTATGTGTTCAGCATAAGTTACCGTGGTGATTTAGCCGGATGAAAAAGAGAGCCACTTCTCTGACACGGAAAACTTTGACTTTAAGTTCGACATAGCTAAAGTTCGACTGAAACTGGGTGATGCAACAGGACAACGATCCCAGATAATCTAGAACAGAATAGCAGAAAAAGAAAAGAAATAAGGAGCTATCATCCTGGCTAGTGGCATCTCTGAAACAACTGCAATTATGCACTAATAAAATATGTTTAACCTACGAGCATTTCTCACACAGACGAACAAGAGCAGCAACATACAAATGTCTAGTCGTGCACATCCCCAGCCTAAATATAGTTACTACTTTTTCCAAAACACTAAGACGGCGCCCTGACTTTGGGGTTTCATAAAAGGACTTCACGAAACAACAGTGGCTACATCCATCACATATATACAGTCTATATTTGCTAATGATTTCTACTGTGCAAACAGGTGGTGTCTATTCCCTGCCTCAGTGTATTCAGTTAGTGGGTAGGTTATTCATTGGTTGAACCTCGTAATATCACACTGGGTTGGGTTTTAATAATGGCTACAAGCTGGTTCCTCCAACACAGATTTAAGTTAAAAAAAGCCTAACTGGGTGAGGCTTTTTTTTTAACTTAAATCACCTTCTGGTCTAGTGCTCTTAATATTTAAACGTTTGTAACATTCACTGTGTAATATAAGGTCTGGTTATCTTTTGTTTTGTTTGTAGTCAAATCATAGTGCTGTGACATGTCGTGTTCACAAGTTCACAATGTAAATATATTGTGCCTATGCATAACTAAACATACAGAGATGAGAAGCCAACAGGAAAGAGACTGGGAGGAAATAACATATTTAGAGAATGCAAAGTGTGCTTGATTTTCTGTACTTTATGGACGACTTTCAAGTCCTTCGAGGCTGTCAATGAAAATCGGTTTCTTACTCATGTCTCACTTTTAACTTCAACACACATGCAAGGAAGCACACACACACCCATATATACAGAGGCAGCTTCACCCCCACATCCTGTGTCAGTTTCTCAACAGGTTTCAGAACCCTGTGAAGAATACAAAAAAAAAAAATCCTTCAGTGGAAATTGTTCCTCAATCCGCCACAAGCAATCAATTGTGTTCAGTTCACAAAAGTAACTGAAGTTAAAAGACACCAGGTGGTTTAATGCAGTGTCATTTATACTGCAAAGTTAATACTGTTGATGCAGGTAGATTGTACGGCAAGGAGATAAAAAACAAACAAGAAAACTGGCCTGGCATCTCTTCAATGCCATACCCTGCTGTCATCACGAACGCCAACCACTTTTTGTCTTAACGACTGTTGTCAGACCTGTGCTTTCATTTCCTCCAAAAACAGTGCGCTGAATGTGATCCAGACATAGCTCAGCCGTGGTTTCAAGTGGAGAGCAAATCTGTAAGCAGAGCAAGCGAATGGGAAGAGAAAATCTGCAAATGAGACTCCGAGGGTCCCGAGACCTCTGGAGGCACAGGAAGCCTTCATCAGCGTGCGACCTTAATCTGCACAGAACAAAGCCACTGTAAATGATCTGAGGAGGAGAGAGGAGGGGATGTGAGGGATTCAGCAAAAGACGAGGGAAAACAGTGGGGGTGGGTGGCTGGAAAAAGGGGCGGTCGGGACAGAGAGACAGAGGTTAGAGGGGAGCAGTGTTTCATACTTAAAGTCAAGGTCACTGAATGAGAGAGGTCACGTGGTGCACATGGTGAATATAAAGCAGACTGACGACAGGGCAGGATAAATGTGGTAGGGAGTCTTAGAGCCTTACTGCCATCGAGGGGGTTTCCTGCTAATGTCAGTTAAAGGAAAAAAAAAAAGGGACGCTAAGCAGAATCAATACAAGGATGATATTGTGTTAGATGTTATGCTGATACTACACGGGGATTTCCTGACACTGCTGTTAGCCAGCAACGATTTGCTATGTTGACCGTGTTACTGCGCAGAACTTTATGTTTTGCTATCTAATTGCTAATTGTAAGACTTCTCACAGCTGCCTCGGAGGAAAACCATCCCAAAACCCCCTGAACTCAGGACACAGCCAAACTGTAAAAACAAACAAAAAAAAAAATCATAAAATCAAGTAAGGAAACACATGGGTGTCAGCCAGCGGGACCCTCGGCCAGATGATCTAACTTCCCGAAAAGCTGACTTTTGGGAACTATTAGGCTTCCGCGAAACAGCACTGCAGACACAGGTGCTGAAGCAGTGTCGTCACCACAGATGAATGCTGAAAAGCATGAATGCATGATCATGCCAAACACGATCATATGCTAATGTATGCTTCAGCTGTGCATTGACTGATGTGAAAGCCCAAGTCAGACAGAGTCAGGTGTGACACCGATCAATTGACGTGCTGATTGGAGAGCCTCCTTTAGATCCAATCAGGACCTGGGACAGGATGGAGCTGGTTGCAGCTTATACTGCAGGAGGAGTGAGTTGGATAAACACCAGCTAACAAAAATGTTAAAGGTATGGTAAGCCATGGGGCTTACCAAAAAAAAAAAAGTATAGACCCATACTGTGTCTGGCACATCATCTTATTGTGCAATGTGCAATGTAAATAAAGCATACTGATGAAACAGAATTTGCATAAATGAACAACAATCTGGACCTGTGGATGGAAAAATATAGCTGTGTCATGTATTTTTAATCATATATTGTTCCACACATAGGGAGGTAACCTGAATGCGGGATCACACCTTCGGCCAATTCTGTTTACTCATCATGATAAGTACTTCTCGGGACACGATCATAAAAGTTTAATGGTCTGCTGTGGAGGAAACCCTGATGATGTAATCAGAGTTATCTAAAGAGAAAGTGCATGCCACACATCGTGGGTGTGAAATTTAAAAATAAATAAATAAATAAAACTTCTGTAGTGGGCGGAAAGAAACTGAATAAACCTCGCTGTCCAGTCACGTTATGGTTCATGAAGAGCTTTCTTCATATAACCAGCTGAATGTGTGGATATCTTAGAAGTCGGCTGCTTCCATTTTGACCGCTGTTTCTAAAAGTCGTCTGGTTTGAGTATCCCACTTTTGTGAAAATGCAACACTGACTTTCTGTAGTAACTCTTTAAAGTGAGTTTTTGTAGCCTTTTTTTTTTTAAATTTTCACCTCTGTGACTACAAATCACAGCTGAAGGTTGACACATGCTAAAAGCCAACAGCAACTTCAACAGGTTGCATTTAACCAAAGTAGATAACAGAAAACTGCAGTTCCTTTATTGTCCACTTGATGCTGGCTCGAAACGTGAGTCACGTCCCATTTGCTCCATTGTTAAAATATCCAGCTTAAGCCTAGAAAAAGAAAAGAAAAGAAAAGAAAACAAAACAAAAGTTTTGCCTTCATCGTTAACCAAGGTATGGTGGACAATGTTACCCATACTACTGAGCTCTAAAATTAGAAATGCATCTACTTTTGCTGGCAGGTCTGCGGACACATTTACAGGGTTGGACCTCAGCTGATTCCTGAACTCATGCCTCAACCATGTTTGTGTTGTTGGTGCCACTTGGCGGATTTTTAAAGAAAATTATCTGATCGATAATATGGCCTGCTGTGTGGTGCGGACTTACTTGCCCAAAAAGTTAATGATTCAGTTTTAGTGAGTGAAATCCTACGTAGCATTAATTAGCAGGTTTACAACCTGATGCACCCTGCTAAGCTTGCTAGCATTAACTGATAACTTAGCACTAAGAACTCCCTTCCAAATATGGTTATATCGATCTATCAAATCCCCCCGCAAAGCACAGCGGAAGGTAAAATGCTAACGCTGAGGTTTCAAGCTACGGAGTCTAAAACCCAAGTGATGATATTGTGGCTACATCCATCTTTGATATACAGGTTTTTTTTCTTAGACTCTACAAAAGAACAGTATTAGTGAATGGCTGAGTGTGACTTGCAGTGTAAAATGATTTGAGTCATCAAGATAACTAGAAAGGTAGTGGGTATCAACCGACTTTCAACTGCTGGAAGTTACCTTATTCGTCAGCCAACCGGCTGCATGACGGTAATTCTGAAACCACAGTATACAGCCAACGTGACTGCATCACAACAAAAGGTAGCACAATCTCATACCGACTCCAGGCCCATAACTTATTTAGAATCTGCCATGAGATTTAGGACGCTATATTAGCCATGCAAAGTAGCCAAAATCCAGGTTCGTTTGCATCTTGCCAGAGTTTCTCTACACTCCTGTGTACTCTGTGAAGTGTTGCTTGTGCAGAAACTTCCACAGCAAACAGGAAACTGCATAATAGTATGCTACCACAGGTTTTTTTCCTCTCACAACCATCTGTAGAGAATTACTCTGTTACCTGAAAATCTCACCAAAAGTTTTAAGCAGCAGCTTAATCCTGGCTCGTGTCACTGCCAAAAACACACAGCACAGGGTCAGCTAGTTTCAAGGTGGTAGAGGAGAACCGCACAGAATTCATCCCATAAAAGAAAGTGTGGCCAGCAGTCCACTAAGTACCACACAGAGCAAAAAGATTTACATTTGCAAAAGGACATACATTTTTTCTGGCAGTAGCACAGTAGCCATATTATACACATGGCAGGCGCCTTTTAGATTCTGGCATGATACCTAATTGCAAAAGCACTGAGAGTAACTGTGAAACAGACAGGGCTACAAAACCAAAGCCAAGGGGCACAGAAAGATTTCCACTTATGTCCTGCCACGACTGACTTTTATGCAGGAGATTATTTACAGGTAATGTTTGTGGAATGCATACCTGTAGATCCCGTCAGATATCAAAAACAGAAGAAAAAGGTGAAATGAAACAGTTGGGCAGTGTGAGGGGGTGGAAGGCTGTCAGGCCACATCCGCTCCTCAGGCACAGCTGAAACTGCCTGAGCACAGCGCTGAAACCTGCTCTAAGTGAGATAATTAATCAGCACTTTAGGTTTAGTTCTACTGATATTTTTGCTCCTCGGGTCTACAGTACTGAAAGAGAAAATCTCACTGCTCTAATATAAAATCAGGGACATTTACACAAATATCACCAACTGCTACTAAATCTAACTACAGTTTTTTTTTTTTAAAGATATGCATATATATTAATAGTAAGCATATTTGAGGCCACTTTCCATTTCCATTGTTCTACATTTCAGGAAACAAAACTACTTTTGACTCCACCATCTTTCAGCTAGACCTGCTATTACAAATTTGAAGTTATGGTCATAAAATAGTTATAAAGCAGGTCCACCCTACCTGACATACATTCACCTATATTGAATGGGTTACAGCATATGACTGCATCAATAGATAGAAAGTAAAATTACTGTTAAATTATTCTGCATCCTTTGGGTTAAAATGACTGTTTGTGACCTAAAGACTGTGACCACATGTGCTTTCAAATTCTGTGGAAAAAGTGTCATGCCTGATTTCCTGTAATGCCACTTAAGTGTCCGGCACAGCTCATTGGCAAATCAACATATGAGGGAAGTGGAGTAGGTCAAAATTAGCACCACGTTATGCATGTGCAAGCACAGCAAACACGCTTGAAGCACACCACTGTCTGTGCAGCTGTTTTGATGCAGTGAAAGCAAGGGTGCTCGTGTTGCCATCTGAGGTCAGGGATTTGCACCTTAGATCAGGCCAACCTCTGAGCTGGAAGGGCTACGATTTCAGTCAACGTGAGAATTTCAAGTTTTATCGTGATGCCAGTACAACAATGCCGCTCTCGAATCTGAAGCTCCTCCTGGGTTTAACTAAAGTTAAACTCATCAAATAAGAAAACAAAATACACCAATCAGCTTCCTACATCAGCTTTTGAGCTTGCTGTGTCTGTACTCGAGCTGCTGTCTTACATTACCATCACAATCTTTGTTGTTGCACTGTGAACCAACAGCACAAAGGGAGCGCTACTTTGCAGATGCCTCTGAGAAGCTTGTTTATCTGCGTGCCTTAATAACATAACATGAAAATAGCTGTGAACACCTTATAGGTGAGAAGCCCAGCAGGTGGGATTTAAGGTTTCACAGCTCCATCAGCACTGGTGTTTTTTTGTTTCTAACAGTGGCTGTAAATCACCCCATATGGTCAAGGCACAGTGGCAGGGCTCCACACAATGGCCACATAAACACCTCAGCATAATTACACAAGCATGCAAACACGCACACTCTCTCTCACACACACACTGACACTCATATACAGAGCATCAACAGTGAAAATGGTGCACACTGTATTACATAATTGATACTCCTCTAACAGCCAGTAGCTCCATTTGTCCACTTACAAACCCCCCAAGAGGACACAGTGTCCATTTAAGACACCAAACTATATATAAACACAGACATATTCACTTGAGTCACGCATGCACATGCTCACACACACAGGTTGTTTCTGGATTTATGAGCAGCATGACAGCCGTACATACCTCACTTTGTGGTCCTCTTCGGTCTCTTTCTATGTGTTCCTCAGCTCTCCACCTCTCTTTACATCCTTCGCTCTCTTTCTACCATAGACACACACACACACATACACACACACACACAGTGTGTTTGAATCTGACAGATTTCTCTCAGCTCAGTACTCTCCTTCCTCTCTCTCTATTTCTCAGGGACACACACACACACACTCGCTCACTCAAAAACAGCCCTCCCTCTCTCCCGCCTTTCTTTCTTCCTTCCCTCTCCTGCCAAATAGCCTCTCCTCTCGCTCACTCACTCGCACCAGAGCTGCCTCTCTCCTCCCCACTCCCTCCCTCTCTCCCTCTCCGCCATGCGAAGCGGTGCAAAAAGCCACGCCCCCGCGCTCTCTCCTCTCCTCTGGGCGGCTATAAATGCCGCTGCTGCTATGAATATACCGTCTTTCTCCCTCAGCATCCCTCGCTCCTGCTCTCTCTCCCCCTGCATCCATCCTTCCCCCTCACCTACTCTGCACTACCCCCCCCCCCCCACCCTTCTTTTTCTAAATGTTTCCTAATGACCTTGTATTATTTTCCCTTGCAACACACGACAGCATCCTTTTATTTTCCCCCCACCTTACTCTAATGCAAGATGCAACCGCTGACACACAAAAACACGAAAAGAGCCACAGGATCACATAAAAGGCAACCACAGACAGGAGCGATTGGTACTACTAGTCTCTTTTGCTTCCTGTCTATCGTGCCGGATGTGGTGCGTATCCCCCCCTTCCTCCCGACAGCTCAGAAAAACACGCTCGGATCGAGAGACGCGCACCGACAGCAGATCGCACCGTACTCCGCTGCACAAATTAATTCTACCTTCATCACTAATAGCATTAACACCTGCTCGATGATGAGTCAATCTGCATGGAGCCATGATTAATGGACACCCCTGTAAGAATGCAATAAGTCCCCATGAAATCCATTATGTTAGATGAGTGAACGAGCGGGATACTCTGCACATTTCTTCCACGCGTTCCAGCTTTTATCTGATGAATGCAGGAGGATGAATGCAGTGTAGTAATAATATGACATGGATAAATGATGCTCCTGCACCTGCAGAAGTTGACTGATTTAAAAATAAATAAAAATAAAATAAAAACAGAGGATGGATCTTATACTTTCAGTACAGTAGGTATCACGAACGCTGATCAACGCTGTCTCTGCTCTTCCTCACTGGCAGCAATATTGTTGGGGAATGAGGTTACTAACATCTGGAGCAAGCGCGTTATGTGCACCAAGGGTGCACTTAAACAGAATCAAATCTTCGCCTGCAGGCTGTATAGTATGTCACGGACGTAATTAATCCTCCACCACCAGCACCACCACTGCTGATGTGCTACAACTTCAAATGAAACCTACCAACAAAAAAAAAAAAGAAAGAAAAGGAAATGTGAGGAGCACACAGACAAAGAATCCCTTCTGACTGAAAAGGCTGTAGATCATACACATCCTGCCTCATTATTGATACTGGCAGATAAAGAAAACCACAGGGTGCCTATGCAATGCCATATAAGGTAACCTCTCATCTTATGTTGCTTCTCTGTATGCCGTGTAGCACTTTTGATAGATGGCTGTGAGATAAGTGTCAAAATTGCTGCTAGAATAACAGAAAAGTCTTCTTCACCAGCACATAAAGATATGAGTGTAAATGTAAGAAAAAAAATTGCTCCTGCGTCTTGTAATTAGCATTTCAATTTCGGCTGTTTGAAATCAACACAGTGCTGACGACTGAAATGAAGAAAAATGACAGGAAAGACTCAGAAGTGATGGGCAGTGTGAACAGCTTTATTTCCATTAATTGTAAGGGAGCTGATAATGTTTTGCCCCAAACTGTTTGGTGCACAGTATGCAATTATGAGTCACCAGCTCAGAGTCAGCGTGACAGCATGAGTGTGAGTGTGGAGGATTATGTGTCAGATTGTGCTGCGGTGGGTCAAAACTGAGCATAGGGTTAGTTCAGGCGGGCCATGGAAATCAAGCTCAGCTGAGACCCTTCTACACAGTTAATTGACAAATCTCAAATAGGGCACGCTATTTAAGCCGGTTCAGTCTGCCCACGGTTACTGTGCATCTACAAGCTGCTTTGCAACCCACCTCCACTCCTGCTCCTCTTTTTTTAATGCCATGTCTGACTCAATTAGTGTCATATCCATTGTCCTTAATGCCTGCTCTGTTCTTGCTGCTGGCCTCCCACCTTTGGCTTTCAATACTCATGTACGGCAGGGAGGTGCCAGCATATAAGTTACAGTGGATTTGAAATCATCTTTTGACAATAACAGTCCTGATGGATCTGCATCTACATTTTGAGAGGATGCAGCAATGCAGCTGCAGTTTTTCAAAACTGTTTCCTCAATCCCTCGGTCAGTGCCAGAACTGCTTGCAGGTCCTGTTTCGTGTGTGCATGAGTCTTTAGAGAGTGCGTCAGGGCTTTGTGCAACTCCCTGGGGGCGACCAGGTTGAGTCTCAGCATCGAGTGGACCAGCTGGGAGCGAGCGTTGCCGATGAAAGAGTGCGACAGGAAGGATGCGAGCCCTCCTCCGCCTTTCATGGTGTAGAGAGGGACTCTGACCATTCCCAGGACCTGGAGTCAGAAAGCAGGTGGTGAGGATCAGAGCATGAGATCAGGTAAATCGCTGCAATCAGTTACTCTGGAAGGACACATTACCTCCAAACCGTGATCTGCTGCAGTGGATGCAGCTGCCCTCTCCACCTCCCTAATCTGCTCTTCATCCATCTTCTTCACGTAGAAGTGAGTGATAAGACGTGAAGAGGAGGAGGGGGAGGAAGGAGGGGCAAAGCAAGAATCCACATGATCTTCAACAGAGATTGGCAAAGCCAGGCCCAGCTCTTCTGACAATTCCCTGCTAAGCCCCGACTCAAGGGTCTCCTCCGAAGGGTTAACGAGCCTGAAGTGTGAGAATCAAAGGTCAGCAACAGATATGAAAGTAGATAAACGATGTCAGAGGCACTGCTCTCCTGATAATAAATCACACTCATTGAAAGGCTAATTCAATTTAAAGCCCTAAATTAGTTTGCCTAGGTGATGCTGCTGATCACTTCTCCTTCAAGTCACTAGATTTTGAGTCTCATCTTAGAAAATGGGCAAAACAATATAGTAACAAATGCTCAACCTGAACTGTTACAATAACAATATACCAGACATAATAGACGAAATGCGCAGAGGCTAAAGATACAGTTTCTCTGTGTTTGACAGTGCGCAAAGATGAAAACATTTGCCGAAGTGGTCAGAGTGAGGTTTGAATCCAGAAGAGCACAAGTACAGCAAAAGGTAACAGCTAGCGGGATGTTAAATGCCTAAAAGCTAATCGCTTTGGATATTAGCCAACAACAGAACACCCGCTTATCAACAGCTCTGTGTGATTCTAACATATCAAGTTTGTCATGTTTTCTATTTTTGAATCATTTCAGAGCAATTTATAGGCTTCTATAAAAATCTCTGAAGGAGTTTAGGTGTGTTTTGTACTGTTGCCATAGTGTCAGAGCATTGGTCAACATCCAGACGCACATTTCCATTATCATTAGGAGAACACCGACAACTAAGAGCAGCTCTTTAGAGAGGTTCTTAACCCTCGTAAATGTCACTGGAAGAGACAGAAAAGGCCACTTGCTGTCGTGCAATTAACTGAAGTGACCGCTGCTTTTACATGTATCGTGTCTCAGCAGGTCACTCTCTAACAAAGCTGTGTGGACAGAACTGTGACTGGGCACAGTTGGGAGTCCTCGTTTTTTTTTAACACTTTTATTATCATTATTGGTATCATTATCAATCTTTGTTATGCTTACTGAGTATTTTCTGCTGTGGTGCTTGGATTCTTTTGTTTTTTTTCGATAGAACATGATTGATGACTCATGCACAGCTTAATTGTGGCCCCACAATTAATAATAGGTTAAAATGGTGCTAATATGCATGTTCATATTAATATGGCTAAAGATTTAAATAATGAGGAAAGTGTGAATTAAGGCAATCCTCATGAGCCAACAGTTCAGGCTTCAGTGTTTCTATAAGGGTCCAGAGCGGGAACAGCCCCACCCACGTACTGTTAACAGCATCTCTTCGTGAGGGGCAGCCAATCAGAAGAAAGTTGGCTGAAAGGGAGGGTGAACTTAAAGGGACAGGAGCTAAAACTGGGGCTACATAGAGCCTCAGTATAAGATGAATGAATATTTTGAATTGTGAATCATGGAAAGCTACTATAGTAGATCAAATCAGTTATAAAAACAAAAATGGAAATAAGCAGTAGAGGGCCCCTTTGATGATGCGAGACGAGTCTAGTGCAGAATGAGCTGTGGTTCAAATAAACTCAAACTTTGCAAGCAGAGAAAAAAAAAATTAAGCTTTTTTTTTCAGTTTGAGATGATTTTGCTTCCAACTTGGCACTGCTGCAGAGGGCAGTGACCCAGATGCTGCCTACAACAAATATATGGCTAAAAACAACCATGAAATATAGTGACACACTGTGTCAATACACAGACTTCAAAGAGCTCAGAAATTAAAAAACATTTCTTTTTTTTGCGAAATGCAGCCGTATAACCACATTTCAATAGAACAGCCATCTGTGGCACAACCTGCTCTAATGTAATTCTGGTATAACCTCAAACTCAAAATCAGCCAATAACTATTTGTTTGACTGGTCTAAAGCCTAAGAAAGCCAAAGAAACTCTCAAACTCTCACTCAATTTATCTGGGCATGTGGAATCAGTCACAGTGCCAACAGGCTGATGATTTGAAGATATTAGTTTAGCATTCACAAGCAAAAAAAACCCCATTTTGTCACAAACCAAATGTAAATTTGAAATTTGGCTTGATGATGGCCACTGATACAAAGTGAACAGACTGCCTCCATGAGGGTGACATAATTGTTCCAAGTTGCATATCAGAATTAACACATTCAAGTCTGAGACCATGGTCCTGAACTACAAAAGGGTGGAAAACTCAGGGACGAGTTGCTGCCCTACATATATCAGGATCTCGTTTACAAGCAAGAGGGCAGCAGCGGACTGGCAGATGGATTGCTGTGGCGTCTACAGTCAAACAGATGCTGTACAGCTATTCTGTGATAAGGAAAGAGCTGAGTGTGAAAGGAAAAGTGTTTGTTTACTGGTTGATCTACGCTTCTGCTCTCACTTATGACCACAAGCTCTGGGTGGAAGCAGCGGAAATGAGCTTCCTTTAAAGGTTGGTCCCTTAGCCACAGAGTTTGAGGAGCTTGGACATTCAGGACGCACTCATAGTAGAGCCTCTACTCCTTCACATCAAAAGGAACCAGTTAAGGTGGTTTGGGCATGTCCTGCTGGCCGAAGATGCCAGGGCAGTCCCAGGACACACCGGAGAGATTATGTGTCTTGGCTGGCTTGGGAATGCCTGGGAGTCCCTCCCAGATGAGAAGGAGGAACGGGCCGGGGAGAAAGGGAGGGGACCTGTGGTTAGACTGCTGACCCTGTGACTCTGACAAAAAAATGGATGGATGTGTAGGAATGCCTGCACAAGTCTAAAAGCTAACTAGCAGCAGACCAAATTTACACAACTAACTAGTGATTTGGATGTTTAATGCTGCCAGACTTACATAAGCAGTACAAGTTTTTGAAAGATTTCTTCATACACCACCTGCAGCAGTATATTAAAAACAGAGGCTACATAATTCATATGTAGTTGTATCACTAGAGCTTTCTACTGCTGCCATTTGCTGACGCAGTTTTCCCTTGTTTAGCATATGTCTCTATCATTTTTCAGCCCTGTCTCCTTGCCTCCTCGTTATATAATTTCACTGTGCTGGCAAATGAAACGCCAGAGATCCTGGCAGCGACTACAGTAAATCACAGATACAAAGGCACAAGTGATTCATTTAGCAGAATACTAATTAAGCAGTATGTGACAATCTCAATCTTTACAAATAGGGGTTTACGGCAAGATAAGTCGCTTTAAACAAGAAGCCGTCAGGCACATTTTATCATCGCCAATCCTTGCAGGACGAGGATTGTAGCATCAGTGTTTGAATGTTTGTTCTGAGCTGTAAAGGGTTTCTTTTTTCTTTCTTCTGTGAAGAACAAGAAGGCTTTACAAACCAAAAGCTAAAATGTACCTATGTTTGCAAGGAGCAAAAGCAGCACCAGGAAAGACTCACCCGCCAGGGAAACCCAGCAGACCGTCAAAGCGCATCTGCATCTGTGGAAGTGACACACAGAAATATGCCTGTTCACTCAAAGAGGCAGACATGTAAAGGTGTGTGTGTGTCATTTGAGCTACTCCAACATTTCAGTGTACACACACACACACACACATCTCACCAGTATGATATGTTTGATGGGAATTCTTCCAAACAGCTGAGCTTTCGTGTCAGCGTAGAGCATCACATGACACGCATGCCTGCAGCCTGAGCATGCCAATGCCTCCGCCCTCGACAGCTGTCCACTCGCCATCTACAAGCATACACACAAACACAGTGCTAAATTATACAGTCACAGTTCAGTGCTTCCTGAACACACTGGCTGGATGCCCTCTTTTGCCATGTGCTACCAAAGTGACATCATCCTATTATAGCTGCTCTTTTTGGTCATTTGTTCTCCCTCATATGCTGAGCCAACAGACCTTAATGAAACCTACTGATTAGCCGGAAGGCCTGTGGGCTTGTATGCAGAAAAAAAACACAACAGATCTGAGTGACTTGCATTGGGAAAGCTTTAGCTCCCTCTACTGGGGTGGAGTAAACTGTCGAGTGAGATAATCCCTGTTCCATAGTGAACTTTTCCTCAAAATTTGGAATATGATTATGAATTTTGTCACAGTTGCCTTTCATTCAGTATCATCACCAAGTCAGCACAGAAACGACAAGTCTATCTTCTGAGGATATGGAGAAGTATGTGAGACTGAGAAGAAGAAAGACAAATGAGCTGGGATTGATCAGAGATGTGTGTGAGACTTGCTGAAAACTACAACAAATATTTGCAGGCTGTTCCAGCAAAAAGGAATCACAACTATTAGCATTGGGGAGGGAATTAATTTAGACCTTGGTGGTTTTCATTTTTATGAAATAATTTTGTTTCTGTGTGCAAAGTAAAACAATGTAAGCCATCAAAATAAAACTAGGATGGATCGAAAAGCTGTGTTAAGAAGTGCTACGTTTAACAGCACTTAGGAAATACTTGAAACAATTAGTGGGGGGGGCAATAACTGTCCCCATCTGTATTTCCTCAGATTAATGTATTCTTTGGTTAGCTTTTTAAAATTCTTTATACTTCATTAAAATTGAAAGAGGCTGTAATTTTAAAATGGACTAAACATGCTTTGCTCAAAGTCAGTTATTTAATTTTGATTTTTTTCAGTTTCAGTCTTTTATACTTTAGTCTCTAACTGGAAAAATTATACTAAATCCTCAGCAGCCAGGGTTAGTGTTGTATATTAGCAAACCATATGGGACTTAAGGACACCACCGACTGGAGAACCACTACAGAGAAGAGCCAATTAAGAGTCAGTGAGTCAGAATATTTTTAGTAAAAACCAACAATGAACAGCATAACACACGGTCTAAAACAGGGGTGCCCAATCCCGGTCCTCGAGAGCTACCGTCCTGCAGCTTTTAGATGCATCCTTGTTCCCACACACCCGAATCAAGTGAATGGCTTGCTATCAGGCCTTTGCCAAACATGATGGCATGCTGAAGAGGTAATCAAACCATTTGATTCAGCTGTGTTGGAGTAGGGATGCATCTAAAAGCTGCAGGATAGTAGCTCTCGAGGACTGGGATTGGGCAGCCCTGGTCTAAAATCAAGATTTTTATGATTGAAGTATGACTGCCACCTTCTGACAGTGGTAGCACATTACATCCAAACAGGTGGCAATAAAAATAAGGTGAAATATACAAAAAACTGTCACATTGGCCGTAACATTTTTAAATATTTTTAAACTTTATATCCAGTTGAATATTGGAAACCCATGCCCATTCCTAATTTTGATCGATTGCCTATCAAAATAAATCATGTCTGGCCTATGATGACATTTTGTGTGCTGAAGTGGCTGAAGGTGCAAACACAGACGTTTCTGCAACAGTGTATGAATAAAACACATCACAATGTAATCCACAACTGAGAAAATGTTAATAAGCCCCAAACTTGTTTTTGCCTACAGCTGTAGAATTCTTTCCTCTGATCTGCCAAAAATATATATGTTTAAGTTTATTCCTTTTTTTCAGTTTTCCTGCTCAAATTTGGATCCATTCTTTGCAGTTGTGCGCATGGATGTTTCAAAGATCCTTAGATGGCTCAACAACTACTAAAGCTTTCACTGTTAGTTAAAAAGGGATGGTTCACACATCACATGATTTTTCTTTTACTCAAAATGATCCAAATGAGTGACTTGATGATGACAACAAAACAGTTATTAAAAATCTATAAAGAACATAAAAAATGTAGTAGTAAAATGCAACACTGTTGCAAATAAGAGAAGAGATTAGTACACTTTTGTTAATCGTAGGATTTAGCAAGTCGAGCAGAAAAATTAACGATTTAACTGGAATTAACTACTTTAAAACCATAACCCGGTTTAGGGCAGCGAAACAGGTTTAGCCGGTGTTACAGGTTAACTAGTTTTTACGTTAACGGGTTAGATTTGTTTACATATTCCGCTCTCCGTGTTTCAGATTTTGGTTTCCCAGATTCGTCATTTTCACCTAGCGGTCGTCTCTATATGCCAGTATGACACACAGGTATAAGTATCATCTTCAGACAACAATGAAATTACTTTTTATTAAAAAAAATAAAATTATTTGATATTGACACGTGTATGCATTTGCACGAGCTGGAGATGGAGACCTTTTTTGACGAGGTGTTTAATCTTGTCAAACCATATGACATACGACCACTCGGTGAAAATGACGAATCTGCGGATCCAACATCTGAAACACGGATATGTAATATGTAAACAAATCCAACCAGTTAACATTAAAACCAGTTAACCTGTAACACCGGTGTTGTGCCAAAAAGTGATTGCCTGCCAAAAATTGATTTCCAATGTTTCTGTGTATTTTTTATGTGTAATATCTTTACGTATCTTCGTAAATAGACTTCGGTGAACAGGGTTTATAAAGGGGTTATATATAGAATTAAAAAATTATCTGTTTTTCAAGTATCTTTACAACTCTGTGTTATTGTACTTACATTATAACCAATCCGGTCCTTTATCCCCACTTAAAATATTTTTACTGAACTATTGTAATATTTGCTGCCATTTCTTCTGTCCTCTTGGCCAACTTACTCTTACAAAAGACATTTTTAATGTTAATGAGATTTTTTTAACTGCATAAATAAAGGTTATATAAAAGTCACTGCCAAAAACTGATTGCGGCTTCTACCTTGTTACACGAATGTTGTTTGTGGCTCAAGATGACTTTATGTCATCCATAAGGGATGCATTTGACATATGTTTCACATATTATAGCCCAACAAGTTACTTATAGCAGTTTAAATACGAGCAATCAGTTTTTGGCAAATACCGGAAATCAGTTTTTGGCACAACACCGGTCACCGGCACTCTCCGTTGCGCTTAGACTTTCCCATCGTTTAGCAAGCTAAAATGCGCGGTAAAGGCTGGGTAAGCATGGACGTTATAAACATGAGAGTATATTTCCCCAGCAATAAGTTCTCTTAATAACTGTGTGTTTCTATTTGTTTATTTACGGAGCCTTGATGTCTTAATTAACATTCAAACACTGTTATCGTATACTTTCAACACGAAATACAGGTTAGTGCCACGTTTTGTTTTTTAAATTTCGGTCAAACAATATTACTCCTAATCAAAAATTAAGTAAAACCGCTTTTTTTTTTAATAAGTCACACGTATTTACCTCTGTTCTATATTAAATGCTGTCTCATTCTTCAGTCAGCAAAGCCTTTTCATAACTTTAGGCTTTTCCGATGACGTTCTGGTCGTTGATTGGCTAAGCGTAGCATGTGGTTCCGCTTAGGTAATACGACTCCCCCGGTCGACCAATCAGCTTTGGTTAGTAGTAGCCGTTCAGCCGATTCATCTCGTTTATGCGTCAGGGATTGAAGTGTGTACATGCTTCCGTTAGTTCTTGTGATGCACCGTGGAAGGTAAAGGGTGGCAGTCTTAATCGCTCTCTGCATAAGTGCGAAAGTATTTGAAGAGAACACAGTCCGAGGGAGCCTTCTAGGTTGATAGCTAACTAGCTTCTACTACCGGTGACTGCTAATAGACGGTGTTAAACGACCTGGTTAAAACTTAAGCAGGTAAGTTAGCCACATGTGTTGTTTTGATATTATACACTGGCCTATAACACGATTATTACAGAAAAGATTTAATGTACTGTTTAATGTTACTATAGATGTATGACGTGTTTCATTGTAATTATTGTTATTTAAATGTAATTCATTTTAGTATCTACGCTTGTGTATTGTGTATATGTGTATCATGTAAAACAGTTTAGGAAATTTAAGTGATGAGAAAACACTGCGGTAATAACGTTAGTAATAATAGTAATCTTATTTGGTTATCCTACTTCAGGTGAATGAGAATGGCGCAGGGGATACCAGACGAGGTGCTGATGAACTCGGCTCTGATAAAAGAATTGGCAGAGGAGGCAAAAGACTCAGCCGTTACACAGGGTGTCCTAATGAGGCTCCAGGAGACCCCCAACTCATCTGAGGTGCGAATTATACACACATGGGGCGGTTGTAGTTTAGGAGGTAGAGCAGGTCATCTACTAATCGGAAGCTTTGATAGTGGCTGGCTGCTCCAGTCTGCATGCCAAATGTCATTGGGCAAGATACTAACCACAGGTTGTGTGAATGTGTGTGAATGTTAGATAGAAAACACATATAAAAAGTATAGAAAAACTTCCTGTATGAATGGGTGTGAATGGGTGAATGAGTCAAGTTGTATAAAGTACTTTGAGTGCTTAGGTAGAGTAGAAATGCACCATATAAGAAACAGTCCATTTACCATTTACATGTATCCATAGAACACATTTCAGATTGCTAGAAGCGCTTTCATTGGTTTTTCATTGTTGGATAAGTGTTAGTATAGTTATATAATCTTAAAGAGGGAATGTGTACTTGTGAAACTCATATAAAATTTGCAAGTCTGCTCATGTATGATTTTGAATCGTCTTATTATATTTGTTCCTCCCCCACCCAACAACTGCACCTGAAAGAGTAAAGCCTACAGACCATGAGAATACATTTCCTCAAAATATTCATTCAGGGGAAGATGCTACATATTTGTAACATGTAGTGTATCTTTCTAATATTATACTTTTCCTGGTGTTAGGTTTAGTGAAGTCACGTAACAAAGCATGTTCCCTTGTTGCTTTTGGATTATGGAACTACTGGGAACATGTTGACTGACTAATTCTTAAACAAACAGGTAACCAGTGAAGGGAGGCTAAAATTTCAGTAATCTGCCATGAGCAAAGCCGTGAAGTAGTTTTTCTTAAAATAAATGCTTAAAGTAAAAAAAAAAGTAAGTAAAGCTTTTTTTTCAGCATCTTTAACAGAATTCATATGTTAGGTAATAAGCCTCAACAACAGAGATCACATACCAGTGGGATGTTAAACCGTTGCTGATGAAACGGCCGTGTTGAATGTGAAGTCATGTTAGGAATTTGTTCTGCCTTAGGGCACAGGATTTCAGAGAGATCTTTATTAAGCCCGTGTTTTGAGTCCACAAGCCATCTCCAATGTTTGTCCAACAGTTTTTTGTTTTTTTTGCTTTTTTTTGTTTCCCCTGGTCAGCAGTCTTTTCTCACATTTTACATCTTGTTTTTCAGGTGGTCTCCTTTGCTCCATTCACACTGTTCCCCACACCTGTACCCAAAGCTGTGTTCTCCCAGGCTCTGGCAGTGCAAACACACTACAACACCCTGGTGGACAAGATTAGTCAGGATGCAGACTTCCTACAAGAAGCTTTGGCTAGGTAGGATGCATTATGACCTCATGTATGTGGTTAGGCAAAATTCTCATTATTGTCACAGTCTCTGAAGTCTGTCTTCAAATGACCCCTTAGTTTAATTCAAAATGAATACACTCTGATGAAAAACCTGCTGACAAGATTTTAACAAAGTGTCTGTTTACAGCACCATCACTGTGGATGATTTCACTGCAAGGTTGTTCAAAATCCACCAACAGATCCTTAAAGAAGGAAGGTCACAGGTACGTCAGCACAGCCGTGATGACACTGGTGTTAGGGGGAGCTCAGGAGGCAGAGTCTGCCAGATGGAAGGTTGGCGGATTGATTACCCAGCTCATCAAGTCTGCAGTTTCCTTAGGCAAGATGCTGAACCCTGAGTTTCCCCCAGTGCATCCAGTGTGTGCGAAAGTTAGACAAGGCAGCTTGGATGCGTTTGTGTGTTTGGATGAATAGGGTTTGCAGTAAAAAGCACCTTTCAGTTAGAACAGAAAAGTGCTGCATAATTACCAGTCCATTTACCATCATCATTTTACTTGAGCTGTTTGGGCTCTAAGGCCTTGTTGTGTTGCTAAATCCAACAAAGCTGTTTGGTTGCACTCAGTAAGGATTCAAAGGTAGTGAAAAGAAAGAGTGTATAAAAAAATCAAACAGTTTCTAGTTAAGGAAGATTGGACTTCAAATAGAGTATTTGTAGAATGAACACCTTGGGCCATCACTGCAGGTGTGAGGTTGTGTAAACGTTTACAGGAATGATCTTTCAGCCTGCCTGTTCCTGTGTGGTGTAGGCTGTTTTGGGTTACATCCACCACTATGTGTTTTCACCATGAAAACCTTTCTGTCTTGACTTCTTTTTAAAAAGTTGGAAATGGATCGATGATGCAGGATCTTTTCTTTTTGGGCTTCATATGCTAGCCATTAAATCCTGAGAGATTTCTTATGAAAAAGAAAGACAGGGAACGATGGGGAGGGGGAGGGGTGAGAGTCAAAAGCTATATTTTGGCTAAAACTAAAATCTTGTTTCAATTATCAGCTCTTTTGCTTTATTGCTTGACAAAGTTCTTCACAATTTTCTAAAACTCTGTGACATCTTTAGATCTGCTGTTGCATAGGATGAAGAAAACCTTTAGGTTCTTACAACAGTGTAGCTGGGACCATAAAAATCTATTAATGGATTAGAAAGTGACCAAATGCTGCAGCTGGGATTCTTTGCCTTTGTTACAGTCCATTGTGTTGGGTCTCAATCGGTCTGACTACATGCTGGACCAGAGAGAGAATGACACACCATCGCTAAAGCAGATAGAGATCAACACCATTGCTGCCAGTTTCGGAGGCCTTTCATCACGCACGCCAGATGTACACAGGTAAGCAGGTCATTTATGTTTCCCCAATATTCTGTAGGTTAGCTACTAGAACTCAGTAGTAAGAGTGATCATGTTGGCCAAGACCTTCAAATATATTTACTGTCATCTTTAAAGCCACTGTTTTACACAGCTGCTTTACTTTTATTTTTAAAAAAAGAAAGATAAATAAAAACCCCACATTCCTTTATTTCCCCTACAGTTGACACCAGTCTCTTTGCTTTGCTGTCAGTAGGTTTGGGATTTAATACAGTTATAAACAATCTATAAAAGATAGACATAGCCTTTGTGTCTGAAAAATGAAGCCACTGCAGAAGTTCTTTTAATCTGCATTCTTTTCAATGGCCAAGAGGGGGCGCCTCTTGTGGTTGTGAAAAGATACTCCGTTGTATAGACGTCTACATGAAAATGCCCCTGTTATGAGTTTATAGGCTCATTAATTTCATGTCTTATTAAATACAATATAAAGTTAATTTAATATAGACTATATAAGGCAGGGTTGATCGACAAGTTGCTAGCGTATGGCTGTGCAGTTTCCCTCAGTTTATCAGTTTCAAGGTGGCGAAAATGCTCATCTTAAGGCGTCACAGCGTGACTTTGCTAATGACTGGGGGAGGGAATGGTGGTGACTGTGTCCGTCTTTTATTTACAATCTTTATTTAAGATGAATGAGTGAGAGTGAGACTGGATTGTTCGAGGCATGGTCAGGAAATAATGATGCATAATGTGCTGTGATTGGGTTTGCTGAGAGCGCTTACAATCTTGCTTGACAGACATATCCTGAAGATGGCCGGCAGGCTGGAGGAGAGCGAGCGTATCCTGGATAATAATCCTGCAGCTGGTCTGGCCAGGGCTATTGCCAAAGCCTGGGAGCTCTACGGATCAGAGAAGTAAGAATGAAATACATCCATCGAGTGCATGCCAGACATGCTGTTGATTGCTCTTTGCTTTATTCACTTGGTCTAATTATGTCACCATACATGATGAATTAATTAGTATATCCAGAATAAAACATCTTACCGGTGGAGCTGTACATTCAAACACTGCTTCTGCAGGTGTGGTTGCTCAGTGCATCATAATATTACAAACATTTCTTCAGGACAACAAAGGCCAGTGACAGTTTTGGTAGTATGGGGCACCAAAAAGCAAATCATTTCAGTTAAAATCAAAATCGTGAGAACCAAATGTCCAGAAATTTTCAGGTGCAGTTGTTGTCGTTGCAGAGCAGTCGTCGTGTTCTTGGTGGAAGACGTCCAGAGAAATATCTTTGATCAGCGATACGTTGAGTATGAACTTTGGAAGAGGTAGGTGTTACATGTGAAGGGTTAGAGCTCTCATACCTGCATGTTTTCTTTGTGTGGAAGTTCAAACATTATCTTAAAGCATTTGAAGAGTTGTGCTTTTCACCAACCTGCTGTGTTTCAGAAACATTCACGTAATAAGACTGCGGTTTGAAGATGTCTTTAAAGCAGGCTCCCTTGATCAGGACAAGAGGCTTTTTGTGTAAGTCGATTTCTGTCAGCTCACAATGCACTGAAAGATTATTTAAGTGTATTATTCTCAAACAAAAACTATGAGTTACGCATAGCAGTGGTCCTTAATGTGTCTTTTATGTCGGTTTCACTTCAGGGACAGCAAAGAGGTCGCCGTGGTGTATTTCAGGAATGGTTACATGCCTGACAACTACACTTCTGAACAGGTCCAACTTTTGATTTGCTCTCAGAATGATTACATCAAAGAGTTTAGTTAAAAACACTAAAGTGAAACCTGCAGACTTGCTTAAAGTGATTCGTATTCATGAGAAACTGGAACGTCATTATCATCCAGTTTATTTCTTTCCCTGCTTAACAACACCAAGTCTGGCCCTGGTTGGCTGATATAAGTGACAACAGACCTCTGTGCTGTTTGGTCAGGAATCTCAACCACGAGAAAGTTTGTACGAACGAAGCTAAAAAACCTGTGACAGAGTGTAAAACGTTATTAGCAGCAGTGAAATAATATTCCAAAAGTTAGTGAAATGGTAGAGGCTATTTTATGGGGGAAAAATTCTTGTCCCAATAAACGGAACTTTTTAATACTGAAATACATCTAATGATAAAAAGACAAGCAGAGAATTCATTGTCTGTTTTCAATTGCAGAGCTGGGATGCTCGTCTTCTGATGGAGCGCTCTCGAGCTGTGAAGTGTCCAGATATCAGCACTCACCTGGCTGGTACCAAGAAGGTTCAGCAAGTGCTCGCCAGACCTGGAGTCCTGGAGAGGTTCTTCCCGGACCAGCCTCAAGCTGTGCAGCAGATCCGAGCCACGTTCGCCGGCCTCTACACTCTAGACCTGGTGAGAAAAAGGACACGATTTTTTCATTGTTTGGAAAGTTTGGCATTAGATAATCCTCACTGGGGTGTTGCTGTTTGGTGTAAGCAATATCATTCACATTTTACTCCTCTGATTTATTTCTCTGTGGTTGCGCTCGTCTACAGGGTCCAGAGGGTGACAAAACGGTGTCAATGGCCTTGGCAGCACCAGAACGGTTTGTCTTGAAGCCTCAGCGAGAAGGAGGAGGTAAACTGAACTTTTTAATAAAGCACACCTAATGTTAACACCAGAAACAAATAATGGAACTTCTGTTTTGTTAAACTAGGGAAGCTTAAGCAGTGCATGGATCTGCACACACATGCAGCATTTGCTTGCATTCCATGTATGAGCTAGCCTCAGTCAAAACAGTGGTGACACATACATGACTGCCTGCTGTTTTGCATTACTGTGTATCTACTGTGATTCATGCATGCTGTACTGTGACTAAGATAATAGTGTATATGAGACACACTTGACAACAACATTGATTAGGATGTGAAAAAGCTACCAGATACAAGTTGTCAACAAGTTATGGCTGACTAACCACCCTGCCTTACATCACTCTGGGCTAATACTGTAAAAAGCAATCATTAGTTTTCTTTGTAATATCAGATCATTTGTTTTGATAAATACATAGGTCAGTATCAGGGTTCATATGAGCTATTTTAGCAGTAATTTTACACCTCCACTATGATAGTATTTAGCTGTTAATCATGTTAGCAAGGAAGCTAGGGTTTGTAATTCATTCTTAATTTAGCCACGCTGCATGAATCAGAATCAGGTGGTGATTAGTTTGCCATTTGGATGATAACATTTTTGAAAATTGCAGTTTAATTTATCAGCCAATCATAAAATCGTATTTCTTAGGCTGGCTTTTAAGGAAGGAGAAAAGGTATGCATCAGTTGGCTGGGAAGAAAGATGGAGGTGGAAAGGATGTGCAGCAGGTTAGGGTGGCAGAAACAGAAATGTACTAATGAGTGAAGAGAGTGTGTTGATTAAATGGAAGGAGAGCTTTGAGGAGCTGAGAGAGAGAGGAGGACGGAGGAGGGGAGTTAGTGAAGAGGAGAGGGCAGTCTGACCAGACCGTTTAACACAGTCTTGGAGACTGAGAGGATCCCAGAGGAATGGAGAGGTGTAGTAACTACAGAAAGATAAATCCAGAAGCTATGGGACAAAGTTGCTGAGGCTAGGTTAAAAAGAGAGGTGGCGATCAGTGAGCAGGAGTGTGGCTTCATGCTGAAAAGACCACAACAGATTCTCTGGAGAGAAGGTGAGGGAAAGTCAGCTGAAGCGAGACAGAATACATGTGTGTGAGTCAGAGGGAGGCAGGTATAACAGTGGAGATACAAGGAGTAGAGATAGTGAAGGTAGATGAGATTTAATATTTGGGGTCAACTATCCACAGCAACAGACAGCACACAAGAGAAGTAAAGAGGAGAGTGCAGGCAGGGTGGAGTAGGTGGAGACAAGTGTCAGAGGGGATTTGTGACAGAAGGATAGCAGCAAAAGTGAAAGGGAAGGATTACAAGATGGCAGTGAGGCCTGCTATGATGTATGGTTTGGTGACAATGGCATTGACAAAAAGACAGGAGGCTGGGCTGGAGGTAGCAGAGCTGAAGATGGAGCTGTCAGGCAGGAGGAAGAGAAAAACCACAGAGATTGATGGATGTGGTGAAGGAGGACATGCACAGGGTTGGTGTGACAGAGGAGGATGTTAGGGATACCGTGACAAAGAGGCAGGTGATCCACTATGGCAACCCCTAAAGGGAGCATCTGAAAGAAAGACTACTTGAGGCAGTATTTGTTTAATATTTTTTTATTTTAGATATGTAGCAACTTGCTTGTACTAGCAAGCAGGCTAGCATTATCCAACATAAGCAGGAAAAAAACCCGAAACAGCCAAATAAAGATCTCTCCATGCATCAAATAGCCCACTGATGTTAACACCAGTGGTTTGTCTGTCAGACTGGCTGGGTGTAGCCAGGTGTGGTTCATTGGGTAAAACTTAACTTTCTTTTGGCTAATTTTAAAAAGGGTTTTACAAAAGTTTGTTCATCTGGTAATGTGAAATAATTCCTAGCTAGCCATGTCCGTTTTATCTATACTTTATATTTTAAGTGTAGTATTGTTTTTCTAGGTAACAACATTTATGGATCAGAGATCTGCCAGGTCCTGGAACAAGTGAAGGAGAGTACCGAGCGTACAGCCTATATTCTGATGGATAAAATCCATCCCACCCCTGTAAGGAACTACTTGATGAGACAAGGCAGCCCCCTGAAAATAAGCAACTGCCTCAGTGAACTGGGAGTGTTTGGAGCATATGTAAGGTATGTGACCACCATTGCACTATTAAACAGCCACATACAAAATGCATTTAATATGCATTTTGTATGTGGCTGTTTTTTTTTTTCAGAAGTATTTGCAGATTCCCAATGTGGTGGTTGTGTTTAATTTTAGCCTTTTCTTTGTTTTCTTACAGGCAGGGTAAAGACATGGTGACAAATGAGTGTGTGGGCCATCTGCTGAGGACCAAGAGCTCAGAACACTCAGACGGGGGCGTCGCAGCAGGAGTGGCCGTGCTCGACAATCCTCTGCTGTTCTGAGATTTCACACTCCTGCCTGCACATACAAACCACAGTGAAGTCACAGCAGAAACATCTCATTAAAAAAAAAAAGTCTTTGTTTATTTTTTTAATAAATTCAGTAATTAAGTTAAGAACAGTGATTAAATAAATTGTTTCTTGCATTTTTGAATTAATGATTGTTTATAAGAGGCATTATTTAAGAAACATGTTTAGAGGATCTTTGTAAGCCTGTATTTACTTTAAAAGAAGGGAAGCACTTCTTCATTCTACAGAAAAGGTGACACATTACAGATGAGTTCATAAAAAGTGTCACTGTCACTCTTTCAAGGCTCTGTCACTTTTTCTTTTTTACTGGAACAGCATGGTAAAGTAGGCCTAGGCTGCCATCTTGTGGCAGTGTGTTGTTACTACAACATATGAAATTGTGTTTCTATTGGAAATATAATTCAGCGCCACTGAGCCGCTCTCTCAGTTACAAACTGAACCTGTTTTTTAGACATATAAATCACTAAGCACAGTGAAGCTTTTGATTTTGTAAAAGTGTTTCTTATTCAAAATGCACATTGACTTTTATAAGGTTGAAGAGCAGTTAGCAGTGCATTCATGGACGTCTTTTAACTATTAATTGAAGAATCTTTGTTCATGATGGCATGAACTAGAAACGTGAGCTCCAGGTGAGACTGCACAAAAGAACAAGTGTCCTTAAACTGCATCAGCTGATGACTTCTTACAATTTTATTCTACTCTGTGGTTTTATCATTGAACGTTTATGTCTTTGTGTACACATACTAACACAAGCTACTGTAACTTAGAGAAGCTCAGCAATATATTATTAAGTACACAAACAGTTACAGGTGCTGGACTGTTTGAAGGCCCCACTTTGGATCACATGAAAGACATTCAGTTTTTTTTTTGTTACAGGCATTGAAGGGTTAATGCTGTTAATTGCGTAGTACAGTGACAGATAACTTGGTGAAGTCGGTGCACCTTGTGGACCAAAGAATAATATCCAATATGATGCAAATGAAAAAAATAAATCTTATGACTAAGGCTGCGCTTTCTTTTCTGTTCATTTACCTAACCCTAGCCCCAAGTAGTGAGATCAGGTTCACATCTCTGATCATAGAAATCGTGGACTTTTCAGGAGATGCATTTAAAAAAACTAAAACAAGAGTAAGATGGGACAGTTAGAAGAAAATAAGAAATGTTCTCAATTCATTTTTAATTAAATAAATTGTTCCCATATGTCTATATGCTGGCAAACACTGGCAGTAAGAAACATGGTTTTAAATAGCTCTATATGGCATTACTAGCACTTTGACCTTCAGATAGACCTTCAGTCTATTAATGGAGAGGTCAGAGGTCAAATGTGACACAATATCTATACACTACCTTCTACATTATGGCAATACACAGCAACTTTTAAGAGTCATAGTTTCTAAGTTATAAGGCTTTTTGCCAATTTTTTGACAGATCATGACACTGACCTCGAAGACCTCTGTGGATGTTAGGTGAAATTAAATGGATTGGTCACATGAGCCCACACTACACCCCCACAAGATGTTTTAAAAAAAAATCAAAATTCATTGGGACCCCTAAGAAACAGACCATCGAGGGAACAGTTCACCCTGCCTGGGATAGGGTTACCGGGGCCCCGCCCTGGAGCTGGGCCCGGGGAGGGTGCCTGACGGCGAGGGTCTGGTGGACGGGCCTTAATCCGTGGAGCCCGGCCGGGCACAGCCCGAAAAAGGGACATGGGCCCATCTGCAGGCCCACCACCCGCAGGAGGCACCGTAGGGGTCAGGTGCAATGTGAGCCGGGCGGCGGCCAGGAGCGGTGTCCTGGCGGACCGATCCCCGGCTACCAAGACTGGCCATGGGGACATGGAATGTCACCTTTCTGGTGGAGAAGCAGCCAGAGCTAGTGTGTGAGGTTTAGAGGTACCAGTTAGATATAGTCAGGCTCAATTCAACGCATGGCCTGGGCTCTGGAACCAGCCTCCTGGAGTAGGGCTGGACTCTGTCTCAGTCTGGAGTTTCCCCTGGTGAGAGGCGGCGGGCTGGGGTGTGTATCTTAGTATCCCCTCGGCTTGCTGCTGGTATGTTGGGGTTCCTCCAAGTGGACGAGAGGGTTTGTTCCCTTCTCCTTCGGGTCAGGGAACGGGTCCTGATCGTCGTCTGTGCTTATGCGCCGAGCGGCAGTTCAGAGTACCCAGCCTTCTTGGAGTCCCTGGGTGGGGTACTGGAAGGTGCTCCTGGGGACTCTGTTGTCCTACTGGGAGACTTCAATGCTCACGTGGGCAAGGACAGTGAGACCTGGAAGAGCGTGATTGGGAGGAACGGCCTCCCGGATCTGAACCCGAGCGATGTTTTGTTATTGGACTTCTGTGCACACCACAGTTTGGCCATAACGAACACCATGTTCGAACATAAGAGTGTCCATAAGGACTGCCTTGAAGAGATTCTGGTAAACCGTCAGGCGAGTCAGGAGGGGAAAGCGGTGTTCTACCTGCACTGTGTATAGTGCGGGTGGAGTGCTGCTGACTTCGACTGAGGAAATTGTCAGATGGTGGAAGGAATACTTCGAGGACATCCTCATTCCCACTGGCACGTCTTCCGTGGCGGAAGCAGTATCTGGGGACGAAGGGGATGACCCACCAATCTCTGAGGATGAGGCGAGTTAAACGACTCCTTGGTGGCAGAGCCCCTGGGGTGGACGAGGTCCGCCCCGAGTTCCAGAAGGCTCTGGATGTTGTAGGGCTGTCTTGGTTGACACGTCTCTGCAATGTTGCGTGGAAGGGCAGTACTCCTGGACTAGCAGACCGGGGTGGTGGTCCCCATCTTTAAGAAAGGGGGCAGGAGGGTGTGTTCCAACTACAGGGGAATCACACTCCTCAGCCTCCCTGGGAAAGTCTATGCCAGGGTGCTGGAGAGGAGAGTCTATCCGTTAGTCGAACCTCGGATACAGGAGGAACAATGCGGTTTTCGTCCTGGTTGCCAGGGCTGCCCTTTGTCACCGATTCTGTTCATAATTTTTATGGACAGAATTTCTCGGCGTAGCCAAGTGGTGGAAGGCTTTCACTTTAACACACCTGAATAAAAGTAGTAGGTCATTAGCAAGACTATAGAACATGCTGAGGTTTAATTTGGAGTGCGAAGAGTGCTCCAGGCTTTGCCCTTTTCAATGATGAAGTTATTTGACTTTGAACTCACTGATAATAAATGAAAGAAAACGAAAACAGACAGAACCGTATAATAATGTAACCATATTTAGACTTCTTCATTGTACCCTCTGATCAGCCTGTTTGATTATCGGACTCAGACTCATATATACAAACAGTATATAATAATACAAGTACAACCTTTTTTCAATATTAATTAGGATGAGATGATATACTGTATCTTAGGTGTAGGCTTGACAGGTGTGCCTGATTATTTTAAGTTTTTTTTTTAACTTAAATTTGATAGACACACACACACACACACACACACACACACACACACACACATATATATGTATATGTCATGTATACATATGTATATGTACATATACATATGTATATGTATATACACACACACACACACATACACACACATACATACTTACATATACATATATATATATTAGGGTGCAACATTACACAAAATTCACGATTCGGTTCGATACTTTGGTGTCATGGTTCGATATTTTTTGTATACAAAAAAAAATGTTCATGCCTTTTTTAACATGCCCACTTAAATACAAACCAAAACATAGTTTACTCAATTTCCATGTCTTTCTTCAGAAAAAATTAGGATGTCCACATGTTCTGCTGAGATCTGCTTGCTGTGACAATGTCACCTGCTGTGGAAAACACCCTCTCACTTGGGACAGAGGTTCCAGGTACAACCAAGTAACACTTGCTCTCATTTAATGTAGCTATATTGCATATATGCTGCAGAAAGACTGGAAATGGAAAGCAGCTGTAGCTGGTAGAGGTTCACTATGTTTATAAACCAAAGTTCCCCAACTTCGTTTTTTCTTTAAACTAAAAAAATTGCAATGCTGTTTAAGGTTTCTTCACATTAAAGACTGACAAGATTATGTTACTCATAATCCCAAATTAAATCTTTAATCAGTGCTTCTGCCGTGATCCTATACAAGCCTGGTTAACATCTGTATTCTGGGTCACATTATTTACCCTACTTTGTATAACTTGACTTTGACAACTTATTTTGATGTTATAATTCTTTTTATTTAAAATAGTTTTGAATAATTTCTAGTCCAATATTAAATATTGACTATGTTTCACTCAAGGTTATGTGGATCAAATTCTTAACAAATAAAATGTATAGAAACAAGTGCACTTACTTAAGTGACCTGCAGCATAATCTGGAATTAGCTAGAGCTAATATAGTTTAATAAATAGTTTTTATTCAATCAAATACAAACCTCAAGTAGAAATATAACACTATTTTCAGACTATTTCTTGTATGTTTATAATGTTTCTAGGCTTTTTAATTGTGTTTTTCTTTTTTGAGACCTTGAGCTGCAAGAAGATGGAGTTCCACAGAATGCCGTGCCTAGCGCACACATGAAAGATGCCATGAAACACCCAACTGCTGATCAGTCATAACTAAAGCAAGAAAACTGGTACATGCTGTCAGAAAATCATCAGTGGCAAATGAAGAAATGTCCAAAAAGCTTTACAACTGTTAAACAATGACGGAAATTTGTTATCATATAACAAATTCATAGATAAATATGCCACATCATGTACTGAAAGTAAATTCATTAAAGTTGTGAAAGCCATTCCCCTAGCAATGATTCAAATGGCTAAAGCAAGCTTAACCTGTTCTTCCCGTATAATTAGTGAACCATCCTTAATCCTTATCGCCAATTTAAAGGAAAGGCATGCAATAATAAAATTTTAAGGACAATTCTCAACAAACAATTTTTCCCTTCTCAACTAATAAGAAAATATATGTTTAGAGATTATAATAACACATTTTTTAATAAATCTCTCTCTTTTCCAATTCCACCCAAAGCAAAGAAAATCACTTCCAATTTTTAAATGCCATATATCTGTCCAATGATTATCTTCACAAGAAATTCAATATAGATAGGAACGCATGCACTTTCTGCAATAATGATATTGAAACAACAGAGTTCTGTCCAAACATCTCACAAATGTCGTTTCTTAAAAATTACTCCAATTTTTGATGGCTTTAAAAATGAAGTCATGCTGTGGAAGGCTTCATTAGATAAGCGTAACTTAAATAAAGCTCATGCCTTACTTGAGTTTTTGATGCAGCTTTTTGATTGATGTAACAAGATTGTATATGCGTACTTTTATATGGTATGTCACCTTACTGTACAAGTATGCTGCTTCGAGTTATTCCTGATTTATACTGTTCTTTAAATGTTCTTTTGTTTGCCAGCTGCTTTGTTCTTATCCACTTATACTTGTACAGGACTCTTTGTTGAAATGTCAAAATAAGCGCTGTACTGTTATATTGTTTGCTAAAAAACAAAAAAAGTTACACAAACGGAGCATGCCCACTCCGACAAAGGGTTAAATGAAAAGAACAAATTACACTCAAATTACACTACACTACTGAAACTTTCTGCTGCTGTTTTTAAAGTTTCCATGTTACAAGGCTGTAGAGTGCTCTGAACATTTAAACAGTTTTACATTCATTACTCTCACAGAATTAAAATCTCATAGGACAACATTACATTTCTGATATTAACAGTAACTCTGGGCCTCTGTGGAGCATGCAGCTGATCTCATCGCTGTCTAAAAATGGATGACAAACCCCAAGGAGTGCTGAATCATTGACAAATGCAGACTATTAGAGTAACAGGTGTGTAGCATGGCTAACCATCTAGCAACAAGCCTCTAACACAGTGTGTATGCTAGCGGGTAATCTAGCAAAGCAATTAACAGAGTGATTTTAGACGTAGAACTGTAAGATGATAAGTATGTTGTAATCAGTGTTGGTCAAGTTACTTGAAAAAAGTAATCAGTTACTAATTACTGATTACTTCCCCCAAAAAGTAATCCCGTTACTTTACTGATTACTTATTTTCAAAAGTAATTAATTACTTAGTTACTTAGTTACTTAGTTACTTTATAAAAACACGATTTACAACCTGAATAGGTGATAAAGTGATAGATCTTTCAGCCCAATTCTACTTTTTCTGCATAATTCATCATACAAAATGTAATCAAATGAAAAAGTCTCTTTTTAAAACTTGTTTTATTAGTTTTAATCTTTTAACTTTATGCATCAAGCAAAAATTAAATTATATGCAACATTCTCTGACTGGAAGAAATTTGTTTAACATTTAAACCTGTTTTCTGCATATTCCAGCACATAAAATAAAATATTTTTTTGTGTTTACACTCACTCTTCCAAATAGATGCAAGTAAAACACAGCAGAAAATAAATAAAATCAAAGACTAGCGGTCCTGTTGCTCTATTTTCACCTGTAAAGCAGGACTTGGGTAGGCGGAGGTTTACCCTGGTGCAGGTGTGCTGCAGCGGTCAGTGGAAGAATCCGCGAGTTTCTCTGTGAATTTCACATTACAGTCGTAGGCACTCGCTGCTTGCTTGGAAGTTTAGGGGTTTTTTCGCTGTAAAAAGAAGTTTTCTTCCCACGCACAACGGACACTAATGTTTTTCTCACTTTTTATGGAATCAAACTCAAAATAAGGTTAGTACTTCCACGCTTTAAACGCTGCATGCTACACTCTGTCCCGCACTCGATATATTATGATCTGCAGACAGCTGTTGTCACGAACGTCGCACTCGCTTACGTCACTGTCATGAGACGTTCTCGGAAAAAATCACGGTTTTAGTAACGCAGTAACGCAGCGTTCCTACGTGAAAGTAACGGTAATCTAATTACCGTTTTTGCAATAGTAATCCCTTACATTACTCGTTACTTGAAAAAAGTAATCAGATTACAGTAACGCGTTACAAGTAACGCGTTACTGCCCATCTCTGGTTGTAATGTACATTATAAAAATGTGATTCTTTTATCATTGACAGGTGTCACATGTCTGGGAGCTAATCGGAATAGATCTAACTGGACCTCTTCCAAAAACGTCTAGTGGCTTCCAGTACATTCTGACTGCAACAGCTTCCATCAGCAAACCTGGGTTTGCAGCGTAGATTTATTAATTACTTCACTGCAGTTGAAGTCTCCTTTGTCCTTTATGTGTTTCATGTCTGCATGTCTTTTGTTGTCAAGTTCATGTTGTCATTATGTTTCCTGTTTTATTTTGAAGAGGTCCTGTGTTCCTGTGTTTAATGTGTTTAGTTTTACGTTTCCCCTGTGATGTCGTTATGCGCATGTGTGTCAGCTGTTTCCCCATGTGTTCCCACCCTCATTAGCCTCCTGTGTGGATTTAGTCTGTGGGCGTTTATCAATATGCGTACTTGTGCGTACTTGCGTTCTCGTGTACTCGTGAAACGTCATCAGTCGGAGACCAAGTACTGTTCCAACCGGCAAATGCGCATCACGCCGAGAACGCGAAAAAGTCCCGGATGTGTTCTCGATCCGCCCATTTCATCGAGCATGCATCGGTGTAGACTTGGGACAGCTAAATATCCCAGAATGCATTTCGTCCAAAACTCAACAGCGGACTCCCGGCACATCTCCCCCCCCCCCCCCACTCGCGGACTTGAGAATTGAGAAACATCCCACGAGTCCGTGCTCGCGTTCTCGGCAGGTACGTACTCCCGTGCGTTCTCGGCGGGTACGTACTCACCGAGAACGCGAGTACGTACTCGCGTACTTGGGCATTGATAAACGGCCTCTGTTTTCTCATTCAGTCTTCCATGTTGGACCCAGCGGACATTTATTTCAGAGACTTTTGTTCAGCAACCTAAGGTGGTCCATATACAACACCCTCCGCTAATTCAGACCGCTTTTTCTGTTTCTAAGCTAGCTAAGGGCCTAAAACTCAGTAGCTCTGAGCTGGCTGACATGGTTACATTTCGTGTTCCCAGTTTGTGTTTTGCTACAAAAGAAGATTGTGTTCCTGTTTATGAGTCTGTTTTCTGAGCCACCTCCTCTGCCTCATGTTCCTATTTCCAGGGCGGCTGTGGTCCAGCCTTCCCCTGCACTTTCTCACTCTAGTTTCCCGAGTGAGGGGGGCTAGGGCCCAGTTGGTCTCTGCTCTGGCTTCCAGGCCGGCTGAGGCTCTGTCAGCTTCTGCACCCGTACCTACTCCTTGGGTGGGAGTGACTGGTGTCCAGTCCACCCCTACACTGAGTCTGCAGAGGGTACCAGTGATGTGGAAGACATCATGCCTCGTCCCTATTCCAAAGATGCCACATCCCAGTGGCCCCCAGGATTACAGGCCCGTGGCACTGATCTCCCACATCATGAAGACCCTGGAAAGGCTCATCCTGGACCAGCTGCGACCCATCGTCAGACCACATCTGGATCCCCTTCAATTTGCTTATTAGCCTCGTCTCGGAACAGAGGACGCCATCATCTACCTGCTCAATCGCGTCTACACCCATCTGGACCAGCCGGCGAGCACTGTGAGGGTCATGTTTTTTTACTTTTCCAGTGCTTTCAACACCATCAGGCCGACCCTCCTGGGTGATAAGTTAACAGTGATGCAGGTGGATGCTTACCACTTACCACACCATTACCACACCATTACCTTGGCCTCCAGTAACACTGTGAGGAACCTTGGAGTCATTTTTGACCAGGATATGTCCTTCAATGCACATATTAAACAAATATGTAAGACTGCTTTCTTCCATTTGCGCAACATCTCTAAAATTAGAAATATCCTGTCTCAGAGTGATGCTGAAAAACTAGTTCATGCCTTCATTACTTCCAGGCTGGACTACTGTAATTCTTTATTATCAGGATGTCCTAAAAACTCACTGAAAAGCCTTCAGCTGATCCAAAATGCTGCAGCAAGGGTACTGACAGGGACTAGAAAGAGAGAGCATATTTCTCCTGTTTTGGCTTCCCTTCATTGGCTTCCTGTTAAATCCAGAATTGAATTCAAAATCCTGCTCCTCACATACAAGGTCTTAAATAATCAGGCCCCATCTTATCTTAATGACCTTGTAGTACCATATCACCCCATTAGAGCACTTCGCTCTCGCTCTGCAGGCTTACTTGTTGTTCCTAGAGTATTTAAAAGTAGAATGGGAGGCAGAGCCTTCAGTTTTCAGGCCCCTCTTCTGTGGAACCAGCTTCCAGTTTGGATTCGGGAGACAGACACTATCTCTACTTTCAAGATTAGGCTTAAAACTTTCCTTTTTGCTAAAGCATATAGTTAGGGCTGGACCAGGTGACCCTGAATCCTCCCTTAGTTATGCTGCAATAGACGTAGGCTGCCGGGGATTCCCATGATGCATTGAGTTTTTCCCTTCCAGTCACCTTTCTCACTCACTATGTGTTAATAGACCTCTCTGCATTGAATCATATCTGTTATTAATCTCTGTCTCTCTTCCACAGCATGTCTTTATCCTGTTTTTCTTCTCTCACCCCAACCGGTCTCAGCAGATGGCCCCGCCCCTCCCTGAGCCTGGTTCTGCCGGAGGTTTCTTCCTGTTAAAAGGGAGTTTTTCCTTCCCACTGTCGCCAAAGTGCTTGCTCATAGGGGGTCATATGATTGTTGGGTTTTTCTCTGTATTTATTATTGTGCTATCTACTGTACAATATAAAGCGCCTTGAGGCGACTTTTGTTGTGATTTGGCGCTATATAAATAAAATTGAATTGAATTGAATTGAATTGAATTGAATTCTCTGGTGTCCTGGATTGTTGATTACCTGACAGGAAGACCACAATATGTACGTCTCCCACAGTGTGTGTCTGACAAGGTAATCAGCAGCATAGGGGCACCACAGGGGACTGTCCTCTCCCCCTTCCTCTTCACCCTCTACACCACAGACTTCAGCCACTGCACAGAGACCTGCCATCTTCAGAAGTTTTCTGATGACTCTGCGGTGGTTGGATGCATCAACAGGGATGATGAGACAGAGTACCGGGCTGTGGTCGACTCCTTGTCACGTGGTGCGAGCAGAATCATCTGCAGCTCAACGTGGCAAAGACCAAGGAATTGATAGTGGACTTCAGGAAGACCAGGAAACACTTGACCCCTGTTTCAGTCCAAGGGGTCAGTGTTGACATTGTGGAGGACTATAAATACCTTGGAGTACACATTGACAATAAACTGGACTGGGCTACAAACACCACTGCACTTTACAGAAAGGGCCAGAGTCGTCTCTATTTTTTGAGGCGACTGAGGTCCTTCAACATCTGCCAGAAAATGCTCAGGATTTTCTATGAGTCTGTTGTGGCCAGTGCGATCCTCTATGCTGTTGCATGCTGGGGGAGCAGGCTGAGGGTTGCAGATGCCAACAGACTCGATAAACTGATTCATAAGGCCAGTAATGTTGTGGGGATGGAGCTGGACTCCCTCAAGGTGGTGTCGGAGAGGCGGATGTTGTCCAAGATAAAGACAATGTTGGATAACACCTCCCACCCACTCCATGACATGCTGGTCAGTCACAGGAGCACGTTCAGTGGGAGACTGAGATTACCGAAAAGCAGCACTGAACGACACAGGAAATCATTCCTGCCTGTGGCCATCTCCCTGTACAACTCATCCACTTAACACACTGTTTACTGCAACAGCTACACCCTTCTCGCATATGTTCTTTTCAGCTATTTATTAATAAGTGACTTTTATGTATATATACGCCTGTATATATTGTGCTATTCTTAGTTAGTGTATTGTCTGTCTTGTTAATGTTTGTTTATAATGGAGCACTGTAACGAAAAATAATTTCCCCTAGGGATCAATAAAGTATTCTGATTCTGATTCTGATTCACCCATGCTGGTCCCCAGGGTGAGGTCAGCCAGGACACATCCTTTCTCTGTACCCGTACCTACTCCTCGGGTGGGAGGGGCTAATGTCCAGCAGGTGCCTGCACCCGTTCCTGTCCCCGCTGGAGGCTCAGATGAGCCTGTCCAGCTGTTTCCCTCATGTTCTAGAGGTTCAGGAGAATTAGCTCAGCAACCATCACAGCTACCACCGCTATAAACTTCATTACAACCACCACCACTACAACCTCTACTTCAGTCTCTAGCTCAGTTATTAGCTGTTTTATCTCTAGCTTAGTCCCCTGCTCAGTCTCCAGCTCAGTCTTTAGCTTCGTTATCAGTTCTTGGATCAGTTCAGTCACTAGCTCATTCACAACCTCAGTCACCTGCTCAGCACTCTGTGGCTTCCACGCCGCCATCTGTTCCCGCTGGGGCTTCTGGGGAATCGGTCCAGCCTCATGCTACGTCAGTTGTGGGTTCTGGAGAGCCCGTCCAGCGTCTCCTCATGTCCGCTGACGGCTCTAGTGAGTCCGTTCAGCCACCACCTGCAGCTTCCTCGCCTGGTCCTGCAGTTGCCATGCCTCCGGCTCAGCCAGCTCAGCCTCGTCCATGTCTGATTTGGCGTCAGCAGCCACCTTCCAGGCCACTGACTGGAGTTCTTCGCTGGTGCACACAGCCTTTGGAACTGCTTCATCACCACCGCTGGCTCTGCGGTCGGCCTCCTGAACTGTTTGGTCATGGACTCCTGTGCCGTCGGCCCCCTGAAAAGGTTATGAACTATCTCCTGAGCTCGAGTGCCTTTAATAGACTTTTGTTTTGGTCAAAAGTCTATTAAAGGTCATTGGTCACTGGTCCTGACTGTGACACTTAGTATTCACATATGTTTCTCTGTTTCTCTAAATTACATTGGAAATACATTAATGGCTCACAGTCAGTGTGACAGGAAACAGGCACAGAGTTTGAGAAACTCATGCAATGTGAAAGCCCTTTTTTCTGACAGTTGGAGCTACAACTGCAACATCTTCAGATTGGCTCCATTAAACAGGATACATCTCTAAATTAGAAAAGGATGATGATTGAGCGAGTGTACAGTGACAGCAATAAGCACAGCCGTTTTCATGAAGCTAAAAACTAAACTTCTCTTTTGAACAGGAAGTTGTTACTTTGGTGCCATTACATTTTTTTAAAAGTATGCCGTCATACGGAGTATGAGTATGGACAAAATAGTTTTATTTTATACTATCAAGCAATAAAGAGGTCATTGTTTAACAAAAACAGTTTTATATCTGCATGTAAGAGCGTAGGATCTCAGTACATTAATATTTCTATGACTGAATGTAACAGGGCAGCCCTTAGCGGCTGGAAACACAGTGAGATGGACGAAGGCAAGTGCAGTGGAACAAAAGTATTTATTTCCCATACAGCTCTCCTTACAACAATTCACTTGTCGAGCTTCTTCACAGCACAATATATCCCTTCTAATGACAACCGGCAGCCTTAAATATGTTCAGCTGTCACAGATCAAACCATTATTCCACTCTTAGGTAAATTCTTAAATCCCAACCTTCCACCACAATATACAATATATCAATTAGAATAAATAAATACATTTCACATTTTCATATTAATAAATATTCCACACTTTAATGTTACACCAAACCCAATATTATAAAAACCCAAAAACCTAAGCACAAAAAGATTCACCACACTCTCTTTACCAATGGTCTCTCCCGGAACCTTTAAATGGTGTCTGGACCCCCGGGGAAACATTTGCCCAAACACCCTGAAGAGGACACAGGCAAGAAAGGTGAGTAATCATTATCTTACAAACACTTATTTGCACCACTTCTATTCCTAGATTTCACACACACTTGCATTAGTTTTCCTTACTGGTAAACCTTAATCATAATCTCAATCACCATTCTTCTCTCCTGACAGACAACCACCACATTCCTTGATGAGGAGCAGCTGTGCAGGATCTGAATCAAGGCTACCAACTGATTTTAAAATTCCCAATAAATAATCAATAAATATTTAAACTTCTTGTGTGCAAATGTTTTACTGTGCAAATCCATGCTTAAAGTGCAAAGCTAAATAAAGTGCTTGATAAGGTGCTTTTAATAAAGTGAAAGGTGTGCTCTAAAGTGCTATACAGATAATATAATACAAATAAATGTAGTAAGGGAGTCCTCTTCCTTACATTTCCTCCTCCCTCTCTTAAGCGCAAAGTGCTTCAGTCCTCTGTCATCCTAGATAAACAGTCAGCAACCACATTTGACTTCCCTGGCCTATAGTGGACCGTAAAGTCATAAGGCTGCAGAGACAGGTACCATCCTGCAATGCGGGCATTCGCATCCCTCATGCGGTTCAACCACTGGAGGGCACGATGATCAGTCTCTAGGGTGAAGTGACGTCCCAGAAGATAATACCTCAAGGCCTCGATAGCCCATTTCATGGCCAAGCACTCTTTCTCCACCGTCGAATACCTCGTCTCCCTGTCGAGTAGTTTCCGACTCAGAAACACCACAGGCCTTCTTTCACCATCCACCTCTTGCTGAAGAACAGCACCAAGGCCAACTCCTGAAGCATCAGTTTGCAAGATGAATGGCTTGTTGAAGTCTGGGCTGTGTAGAACTGGATGTGTGCAAACTGCTTCCTTGAGGTCTCTGAATGCTTGGTCACATTCTTCTGTCCAACGCACTTTGTTGGGGCTGAGCCTTTTGTGAGATCATTCAGTGCAGTGGATCGCTCTGCAAAAGAAGGTATGAATTTCCTGTACCAGCCTACTAGACCCAGAAAACCTCTCACCTTCCTTTTTGTTGTCGGAACTGGGAAGGACTGAATTGCTTCAATCTTTCCAACCTGCGGCTTTATCTTCCCAGAGCCAACCACGAAGCCCAAGTACTCCACTTCTCTCTTGGCTATGGAGCACTTCTTGGGGTTAATAGTCAGTCCAGCCATTCTGATGGAGTGTAGCACCTTCTGTAGGTGAGTAACATGCTCGTCCCAGGACTGGCTGTACACCACCACGTCATCCAGATATGCTGCAGAGAATGCTGACACATCTCTCAGTACATGGTCCATTAATCGTTGGAATGTCGCTGGTGCACCTTGAAGCCCAAATGGCATGACTTTAAATTGGTACATACCAAAAGGAGTTTTGAAGGCTGTCAGCTCTTTTCGCTTCTGGTGCCAAAGCCACTTGCCAGTATCCTTTACACAGATCAAGTGTCGTAATGTACCTTGCTGATCCAACTCTCTCCAGCAGGTCATCCACCCTGGGCATTGGGTAGGGATCAAACTTGGATACTGCATTCAAATATCTGAAATCAATACAGAATCTCAGGGTGTCATCTTTCTTTGGCACCAAAACAATTGGGCTGCACCACTCACTACTTGACACCTCAATGATTCCCAGGTCCAACATCAGTTTTATTTCTTTCTGAAGCACTGGCACCAACCGTTCTGGAATTCTGTAGCTCTTTTGTTGAACGGGTACATCCTCCTTCACCCGTATCTTGTGCTGAACCAGTGATGTGAAGCCTGGTGTTTCTCGAAAGAGCTGTGGGTCCACGAGTGATTTAATATCAGCCTGCTCAGTATGAGACAAATGAGAAAGGTCAACTGAAGCACAAACTTGAATGTTAGTTGGAAAGAACTTCTCAGTCACCTCCTCATCCTTAACTGAACGCACCAGTAACTGATGGACCGGCTCTTGTCGGCTGTGGAATTCCTTCAACAAGTTCACATGAAATGTCTGATATTTCTTAACTCTTTCTGGCATATTCAGTTCATAAGTGACTTTACTCACTTGTCTGACGATCTCATATGGTCCATGCCATTTTGTCAGCAGCTTGTTATCGCTGGTGGGAAGCAATAACAGTACTTTCTGACCTGGAAGGAAGACCCTATCCCTGGCCTTCTGATCATACCATGTCTTTTGATGTTTTTGTGCAGCTTTCATGTTGTCTTGCACCAGTGATGCCATTTTCTCCAACCTCTCTCTCATGGTGATGACGTAGGCTGCGATGTTTTCGCCCTCTGCTTTGGGGTCCTCCCAGCAGTCCTTAAGCAGATCCAGGGGGCCTCTCACTTGGCGGCCGTACAAAAGTTCAAAAGGCGAGAAACCAGTGGAAACCTGCGGGACCTCCCGGTAGGCGAACAGAAGGTATGGCAGCCATTGATCCCAGTCAGCACCTGTGTCAGAAACAAACTTGCGCAGCATACTTTTGAGAGTCTGGTTGTATCTCTCCACTAGCCCGTCCGTTTGGGGGTGATAAGGGGTGGTCTTAAGTCCCTTTATCCCTAACAGCGTATAAACCTGCTGCAACAACTTGGATAGAAAGTTCGTTCCACAATCTGTCAGAATTTCTCTTGGTATGCCTACCCTAGAGAAAAGCTGCAGCAGACAATTAGCAATGTAACGGGCTTTAATTGATCTGAGTGGGAAGGCCTCAGGAAACCGTGTTGCATAATCACATATGACTAATATGTAGCGATGACCTGTGGAGCTCCTCTCTAAAGGGCCCACAATATCCATGCCTAGCCTCTCAAACGGTGTTTCAATAATTGGCAGTGGTTGCAACTGGGCTCGTGCTACTCCTTTGCCTGAGGTCAACTGACATTTTCCACAGGAACGGCAAAACTCAGAAACCTGGACATACATCCCTGGCCAAACAAAGCGGCTGCTGATCCTATTCAACGTTTTGTGAAAAGCCATATGACCTGCCCATGGAATTGAATGACCCAAATCCATAACTTTGTTTCTGAACTGTTGTGGAGTGCTACAGCTTCGCACTTCCCTTTCTCTGGTACAGGATGCCTCCTTTAATCAAGTAAACAGTGTCTGCAAGACAGCTTACCTGACCTTGACTAGCCCCCTCTACCTCTGTTACCTTCTCAAACCAGGGTTTTAGAGTAGGGTCGCTTCTTTGGAGTGCACCTAAATCTGAGGGAACATCAAACTCAAGCTGGTTATTTGGCTTAGGAAACAATGCTGTACCTTTTTCCCTGAGCCTTTGAACTTTTCTCTTCTTTTCTGAGCCCTAGACTTTCTAATCTTCCCTGGCTCTGTTTCGAGAGACTCCTCAAAAAGGGTAGCTCTTGCATCATTTCCTTTGCACTTTGTGCTCTTGTGACTACATGACAGGGTTTAAATGGTTCAACTGTCATATCTAGAGGAAGTGAGCCTCCAGATTCATCACCTAGAATGTCTTTCTCAGCACTCATTTGAGGGTCATAATCTGACTGATGTATTAGATCAAAGAGAGTGGGGATGTCATTACCAAGTATCACTGAATATGGCAAACTGGGAACCACAGCTACCACTAACAAGTAGGTTTGACCTCCCACTGTCAGGTAAACCTCAGCAGTGGGGTACCTGTGTTCATCTCCATGCACACAACTTATTGTAGCCCCAACCCCACTTAGCTTTTCTCCTGAAATTATGCTAGAGTGTACAAGAGTTTGGAAGCACCCAGAGTCGAGCAAAGCTTCTTCTTTACGCCCATTAATTAAAACAGGGACAGTACAAGCTTTCTTTCCTACTGGCTCTGTGGCTGGTCTTGGAACTGCACACAAAAGAGATGGTTTTGACTTAAGGGCAGGGCAAAATTGTTGTGTATGGCCAAAGTTATGACAGTGATAACATTTAATATCCTGAACTGAAGACTTAAAGGATTTCTTCACATTGTGAGGTCTATGGGAAGGGAGCTGCCTAGAACTAGAAAGATTTTTAGCCTGAACTTGACCAGAACCCTGTTCACCCCCAATGGACTTACTTGGTTGGGCGTAGTGGGTCTCCCGGCTGAAGTAGGTGCTCTTGCTTCCTTTTCTGGCTGAAGTGAAAACCTCTGCGAGGCTAGCTGCTTCCTTTGCCGTCTTCGGGTCATGCTCACGTATCCAGATTTCCAGCTCTGGGTTAACCATTCTTAAAAACTGCTCCAGAATTATCTGCTCAGATATTTCTTCAACAGTTGATTTCTCAGGTTTAATCCATCTTGAAAACAGGTCTTTCAATGTTACATAAAGTTCACGTGGCGTCTCACCTGGTTCAACTTTCATAGATCTGAAGCGGCGTCTGTAGGTGTCAGCAGTGATCTCATATTTTGCCAGAATTGCCTCTTTCACTTTATCGTAGTTCTCAGAGTCTGTTACATCCATAAGAATGTAGGCTGTGCGGGCTTTACCTGTCAACAGGGGAACCAGACGAATAGCCCACTCATCTCTGGGCCATCGACACACGTTTGCCATTCTTTCAAACGTAGTCAGAAAATGTTCAATGTCATCTTCTGGTGACAGAGGAAAAAGTTTTGGTTCAATTAAAGACCTGGACCCACTGGCCACTGGAATGTCTTCAACATTGAATCCATGTTCTTGTTCTTCAGATGTTGTAGGGGGCGCTGGCGCCTCTGGTGGATCAGGCTTATCAATTACAGCATTAACTTGTAGCTGGATTTGCTGAAATTGATGCTGCATGCCTTTCCACCTTTGCTCCTGACGTGACAAATCCTTCTCCCACTTTTGGTCTCTGGCTGCTTGAGACCGCATAAGAGATTTCACCAACCCTGTCAACTCCTCCAATTTGTCCTCAGGGCTTGTTGCTGCCATGGCCTCTAGCTCAGATGAAGCTCCAACTCCTTCATCAGGCTGCTCCTCTTGGCCTGGCTTTCTTCCACCTCTTGTCATCATCTTCTCACTGTGGCATGAGTGACACACTCCTGACACCACTTGTAACAGGGCAGCCCTTAGCGGCTGGAAACACAGTGAGATGGACGAAGGCAAGTGCAGTGGAACAAAAGTATTTATTTCCCATACAGCTCTCCTTACAACAATTCACTTGTCGAGCTTCTTCACAGCACAATATATCCCTTCTAATGACAACCGGCAGCCTTAAATATGTTCAGCTGTCACAGATCAAACCATTATTCCACTCTTAGGTAAATTCTTAAATCCCAACCTTCCACCACAATATACAATATATCAATTAGAATAAATAAATACATTTCACATTTTCATATTAATAAATATTCCACACTTTAATGTTACACCAAACCCAATATTATAAAAACCCAAAAACCTAAGCACAAAAAGATTCACCACACTCTCTTTACCAATGGTCTCTCCCGGAACCTTTAAATGGTGTCTGGACCCCCGGGGAAACATTTGCCCAAACACCCTGAAGAGGACACAGGCAAGAAAGGTGAGTAATCATTATCTTACAAACACTTATTTGCACCACTTCTATTCCTAGATTTCACACACACTTGCATTAGTTTTCCTTACTGGTAAACCTTAATCATAATCTCAATCACCATTCTTCTCTCCTGACAGACAACCACCACATTCCTTGATGAGGAGCAGCTGTGCAGGATCTGAATCAAGGCTACCAACTGATTTTAAAATTCCCAATAAATAATCAATAAATATTTAAACTTCTTGTGTGCAAATGTTTTACTGTGCAAATCCATGCTTAAAGTGCAAAGCTAAATAAAGTGCTTGATAAGGTGCTTTTAATAAAGTGAAAGGTGTGCTCTAAAGTGCTATACAGATAATATAATACAAATAAATGTAGTAAGGGAGTCCTCTTCCTTACACTGAATTATTCATATATACATGTTTTTTCTTTTAAGGACTTGGATAATCAATAAATGGAAAAAGAATAAACCAGACAATGAAACAGTGATCTTTTATGAGTGTTTATTTTTAAACCAGACAAAATGAATAAATTAGAAACTAAATATAACAGCTGCTGGCTATGCTTCTAATTTCTGGTTGATATTGTAGTATTTTTTTTAGGCTGGATGGGAGTTTAATTTGAGTACATTTGATTTATATTGCACCATTTCACAATAATAATTGTTAAATATAATAAATAAAAGACCTTAAAATAATAGAGACAAAACCCCAACAATCAAATAATCCCCTATGAGCAAGCACTTGGGGATGGTGGGATGGAAAAACCCCCTTTTAAGAAACCTTCGGCAGAATGAGGCTCAAGGATGAGCAACTGGTTGGGGATGACAGAAAAGACAAAATAAGGAAAAAATCAAGAGCGTACGAGGACAGGACAAAACACATGATGGGAGGAAGAGGACCAAGGTTACTGACACGCAGTAGTGATATATTAACACACTGAGAGTAAAAGACAGAAGTGCTCAGTGCATGATGGGAAGTTAATCAGCAGTTGTGGCCTATAACAGCGTAACTAAAGGATGGGACAGGGTCAGCTGATCCAGCTGTAGCTATAAGATTGACCAAAAAGGAAAGTTATGAGTTTAATGTTAAAAGACGAGAGCGTTTCTGGTTAAACAGGACAGGGACAGGAAAGCTGAAGGCTCAGCCTCCCATTAGACTCATTAGACCTCACCAGAGTGAACAACTTTCTCTGCAGCAACACAACTCATAACTTTTATTCACACCCTGTCCTGATACTTCTGTTTCATCTGCTATAAACAATAACCATACACTATTATTGCAATCTCGACTACAGCTCAAAGGTTTGTAGAGAATTAGAAATGTCTTATTTTCTGACAACAGTAAAAATCTTTTTGATGTTTTACTAAATTATTCAGAAGCGTAAAGAAATATAAATAATTAATCGTAACATTTATCATAAATCACAAATGAGATTTAGTGGAATATCTACTAAGTGTTGTTGAGACAACGTCGGTCTCTCCGATTCTTTTTGTCTTGGTAGAGATCACGCAGAGATGTTTCCAAATTTCACACAATCCTTTTATTACCCATTTTCCTTACAGATGCATCTGGAGATCAGCACACTGTATCCTGTGCAGTCCTACTCTAAAGGCTGATCTGAAGAGTTTCACACAACAGTTACAGTTATAGTCTCTGGTCTCCAATGTCTACAGTAAACCCCCTCACAATGGAAAAACACTGGTAAAGTGGCCAGGGGTGCTGACACCCTGACCCCCGTCTCCTTTTAAGGTAATGTACATTGGCAATTGTCTGCCCCTCACCCTCAGTACATCTTGCTACTGTCCTGTGTTTGGGGGTTAATTGCCCCACTTCCCTGCACCCCAGTTCTTTGTTCCCATCCCAGGACTATTTTCTATTTTGTAATCTTAAATCCTATCAGCAACAAAATCATACTACGACACACACTAATAAACTACATTCACTATGACCTCAATACACAGTCCATTATTTCTACAGTGTACTGTTATGAAAACAACAGAATGACCATAAGACACTGTGGTAAAGTTTTACAGGTTTGTTTGCAGATAGTTGAATACAGAATAAACACTGTGGGCTCCAGGAGACGGGGCAGAGGCAGTGAAGGTTGTCTGAAGGCACACTCAGACACTGTCACAGAAGGCTGTGGAGATCCGAAACATTGAAACGTCTGCACAGAAACAGAGAGTGAGCAAAGGCAAGAACTGATGGAAAATGTGACATGACTGTGGCATGATACGCTACCTTGGTAATGCAATGATCTGGTTGTTTAGAAGCCAGCATGAAGACCTCGTGAGGAACAGGCGAGTAATCAGCTGATTGTTCACAAGTGACAGAAGGACAGGAAGGTGGAGGAGCATCCCCTAAAAAAGACAAGCACACGGACAACAACACAGGCATACACCGAAAGAGGAGAGAGAGAAAAAAGCAGGCGAGGAAAAGAGGGCAAGGGAACCATGACATCTACAGAGACCCATTTTCATTTGGTACATCGTGTTACCAGATGTCAGTTTGTGATGTTAGATCCCAACTTGTCAGTCAAGAAACCTTTTTCCAAAGATATCAGCACAAACCAAAATCACTGTGTGGATGAAAAAACAGTAAATTGTCCCATTTTCTGTTTTTAATCTGATTAAATCAAATTTGTACCTGGTTTATAACCACATGATCTGTCGATATAGGAGTGATTGTTACCAAAAATGGGCCCATGTATAACTGTGTAGACATTTCCTAGTAGGGTGATTTAACATAAATGATTCATTAAACACACATCTGTGAAAACATTACTGGTAAACTTTGTGTAATATTACCTTAAAGCAAATGTAAATTTACAATTAAGAAAAAAATGTTTGAATCTGACCACAAACCTTTGAGCAGTAGTGTGTGTTGTATGCATGTGTCTGTCTGTACCTGATCAGGATTTTGTCATCAGTGTCAACAAAACGCTCATTTTTTTTTTTAGCTGTGTCTATCATCAAAATTGAGTTGGAGTGTTTTAACTCTGATGGCAATCTCTCCCTAACAAGTCCACTTTACTGCGTGCTCATTTTCTCCTATTAGTGACTTACAGGAGTCTAACTAATGCACTTTATGCATGTTTCCTAATCTGTCACGCTTATCAGTGGCTCATGGTTGCTTAAAGCCTATGTCTGAACTTGACCACAGAGGCAGAGCATCATTCAATCCTACCTGCTGCCTATCTTGGCAGCAGCTCAAGGATGACAAACTCCACTTTCTCTGCATCAAGACAGCTCATAACTTTTTAACAGTGTCTCCCTGTCCTCATACTTCTATATATTCCTCTGTAATAGATAACTATACACTATCATTGCAATCTAAACTACAGCTCAAAAGTTTGAAGTCAATTTTCACCTGGTTTATAACCATGTGATCTGTCCATACAGGAGTGATTGTTACTAAAAATGGGCCCATGTATAACTGTGTAGACATTTCCTAATGCATCATGGGTAATTTAACATAAATGATGCATTAAACACACATCTGTGAAAACATTACTGGTAAACTTTGTGTAATATTACGTTAAAGCAAATGTAAATTATTAAATGTGCATTTTTTTATATTAGTATTTTTTGACTTCATATTGCCATGACAACATAACACAGAGCATCATGGTAGTTTAAAGCAGGTGGTTCTGTCCTCTGCAGAAATGCTGGTGTTCCATAGTGATGTAAAAGTTAATAATCTTTAAACAGACACTCACTGATCCTGTAAAAGCAGGAATTTAACTACAAACCCTCATAGTCCCCATCAGTATTCTTCATTCTGCTCTGCAGCAATGGTCACAGTGGCTGGTTTAAGTACATTCGCCCCATAGAAATCCACTGATGTTCAGTGAGTCCATTTGATACATATTTAGACCTTCATAATTTTCAGGGCGCATGAGTGTTATATCTCCATCTCATCCTAAACATTTTACCAACATGTAAAAGGTATACGTCCTCGAGATTTTAATGTGTTTGTGCTGAAATTCAGTTTTTTATATTCTAGTTTTTTTCTTCAATCAACGGGCAGCTTAAGTATCTTGAATGACAGCTGCTCATTATCAGAGCTCACATACATGTGTGTTTGCTTCTTTAACATGATTTCATTTGGATGTCTTAATATACACAAAGTGAAAATCCAGGTCAAATATAGAATGTGTTACGCTGCGATTTTTATGAACAGCTGTCTGCACTGATGTTTACTGGGTACTTGTGCACGTTATGTTGACATCCTCCACGACACAAACACAAAACCTGTTTTATTCTGAATAAATGTGTGAGATGGCCCTCAGGCCTCTAAATCCACATCCAGGTTTGGGTGACTACTTGGATTAGGGGAGTATTATTTAGAGCAATGTTTGTCACTTTAGTTAATGGCTCAACTCAGGCCGTTTTTGTTCAGTCTTTTTCTAACTGAACTTTCACATTTAACATGCTAACTGAAGCCTGTAGAGTCTGAGATGTAGCGCTTTTATTTTCTGTATTGTACAGTCTGACTTAGGGGTTAGCTTAATGAAAATAGATAGAAGTGTCACAGCAGCATATCACCCTCAGACAAATGGCCTCAACGAAAAGACAAATGACAACATAAAAAGGTATGTTTTATTTGTATGTAACATTTCAATAGCTTTTAAGACACTGTCACTATTGTGTTTGTTTTTTAATGTCCACATGTATAGCCCTGAAAAAATTAGTCAACAGTCAACAGAATGACTGGGATGTGTATCTGGATGCTACACTGTTTTCTTTGAGGTCCAAGGTCCACACCACAACCAAATACACACCATTCCGTTTAATGTATAGGAGAGAAGCTACGGATCCTTCTTAAGTTCCTGTTGAAGTCAGTGTTTTTAAGGAATTCGGTTTATGCAACAACTATGATAATGCATAAATTAAATGTAATCTTAATTGCAAAGCGTGCATATTGATATTGGCTGCAGATTTAATCTTCTCTGCTTAACTTCTATATGCAAGACACATTTTAAAGATAAAGTAGGTGACTAATTACTTCTTCTATCTTTGTGGCTTTCTGCGCTCAAAGCTTTATAATAGTATATTTACTTTTAAACATTAGTTATTAATGTTAGATTGTTTTAGTTCATGTTTCACATGCATTATTTGCCTTTCTGATTTTAATAGTTAATTAAAATGTGAAAATTTTAGCTGTCCTCCATCATTCTCCCTGAGGAGTCGAGTTACAGTGACTCTGTATCTTCTACAAGAGACTCACAAGACAAAGTTTAAAAAATTGTACAGGAAAATATGACAAAGTCCCAAGACTTACAAAAGGAAGTCTATGCCAGACGAGTCCAGAAGAAGTACAACGTTGGAGATGAAGTTCTTCTCCTGAACATGAGGAAACGTGGAAGGAAGGGAGGAAGACTTGATCCAGATTTTTCAGGACCCTACACCATTCAGGACATTGCTGGCAAATGTATGAGATTAAAAAACACCGAAGAGAACCAGTGCAGCATTGACCATGTTAAGCCGTACAGAAGAAGCCACCATGTAAATGTCAGTGACAATGAAAAATGCCCAACTCACAGTCAGCCAGTGAACAGCAGCACAAACCTGAAGATGCCCCCATGCCATCCTACTGCATTTTGCAGTCTTCAACTCATATTGGATGTAAAGAAACATGCAACGTGCACTGAGCTTGTGGAAGTCTGGAAATGGATCTGCCTGTCAGTAATTTTCTCTTTTGCCCACCCGCTGTACCGTTCCTATTGTGTTGACTTTTTTCCTGTTGTGGCCCGTTGGCCTTTACCCGGCTTTTCCACTAAAAATCTCATGCATGCCTGAGCTAACTTATCACATTTTTCTTTTAGTAAAGAGGCTATGGTGTGCAAAGGATACTGGGCGCTTGGAGTCAGTTGTTGGACCATACAAGCTATTTGATTCCTCTTTTCGAACACTGCAGGGGTCATGGTGGCTTTCTGATGAGGTCATTATTGATTCTGATTTTGAAGTGCTGCTCCTTCTGAAACATTTGCAGTGCAGACACCATTAATGGTTTAAAATGTGTCCGATAAGGTTTCACCCATACACTTCAATAGGAAAGACTGTTATCAATCACAACACAGATTTTGTGACATCTGTGACATCATAAAACCCAGTTCCAGTATATGCAGAAAGAACCTTTATCAGCAATTATATTCCTTTCTAAGTTTTTGTGTACAGCACTCAAGCAGTTACTTCAGAAATTGTTGCTGTTGGTGTATAAATTCTGATTTTTCAAAACAGGTCATTGATGCATACCTGCACCGCCTCATTGAGAGACGAAAGTTAAGTAAGAAATGTCCTTTGCCCACTTATTTTGAAATACAAAACATGTATTTATTGTTCTATAACATTTTTGTATACTTATACAGAATGCTGCACACCTGCTCTGCTCAGCAGTTGCAAGCTTGTTGTTTTCTGGGCAGTTCAGATGACTCACCAAGGTAAGTTGGAAGTTCAGAAGTGGTCCAAAAAGTTGACTCCTTTCTATTTCTGAAGACAGAGTTCGGTTTCTTTAAAGAAGACTATATTTGAAAACACCCTGAGATGCATGGCACCTAAGTAAATCGAAATTATTCTAAATTTCCAGTCCCACAGATGAAGTTCCCAGTTGAAGACATGTGGCTGTGCCCAGTGAACTTTGGTACACACTGGATTCTTGTGGTATGTGGCAAAAACTATTTTAATTTTTAATTTAAAGGATTCAGAAAGTTTATTCATGCAGGCCTATATGACAGATAATGTGCATTTTCTTTTTGTTTTGCATATTTTAATTTATATTTTATTGTGTTGTGGTTTGAAGTGTTTTGTGTTGTTTCACTTCAAATTTGTTTAAAAGGAAAAAGCTGAAAATTTAAATAGTTAAAAATTGAAATGTAAATAGTTGGTTTTTGTTTTATATAATTTATTTATTACATTTTATGTGGAGTGAATAAAAAAAAAAGTATATTTACGGTGGCCCCTAAAGGCAAAGCACGTACAAACTCCAAAACACAACGGATGCTAGGGGCAGTGTTGAGCTTTTGTTAACTAGTGGCTACACAAGCCAGGAAGTACCAACGACGGGATTTGGTGTGTGGTAGTAACAGGTAAATGAACATGTTCTTTTTTAAATTATTTGAATATATATGAGTGTTTGTGTATAAATACACAAACAATACACATATGCTTTCAATTGTGTAATTTAAGTGATCTAGGTAGCTCTGTTTTGGAAGTTCAGTTAACACTAGCAATGTGTTTTGGAATTTGTACGTGCTTTTTGGAGTTTGTACATGCTTTGTCTCTAGGGGCCACCGTATATATTTATATATAAACATATATTAAAAAATTTTTTTTTTTACATTAGTAATTCCTTTTGTGCATAATTTTATATTGTTGTTGATAATAAATTAATTAAAGCAACAAAACAACCTGGAGTTCATTTGCAATAAATCCTTTATATCTAGCTTAATCTTGTTTTCCCCCAGGTTTGGAATCAGTTGGTTTCTTTCTTCCTGATCATTTTGACAATGCAACAGAACATGTTCAATGGTTTCACTTGTTCCACAGCGACTACATCCCTCGTTTGATGTTTCCCTATAACGAATAGTAAACTGTTTAACTCTTTAAATAGCCCTTTGAGTCCAGCTAGTACTTCCAATTGAACTCCCTGCTTTCTTTCTTCAAATTCCTACGCTGCTCAGACTTTAAACTACTGAACAACCAAATTCAATCCAGATCATCATGGGTGGGTCTCTAGCCTTCACTTAATTTCATAAGATTGCAAGCAGCAGCCCCCTGCCCATGTTTAATTTCAACATAAACTCCTAAGTCCTTGAAAGCAGTTAGCCCGTTACCTCCAGCTTCAGAAATCCCAGCAAGTTTCCCCTTCAGACCGTCCAGTCATCACTGAGTCCGGCCACATTGCTACCAGATTCTGGTCCTACTCAGACTTCCATTAAGTTTTCTCATTGCCTGGAATTTTTTCCTGATCCCGTCTCTGGCCTTTCCTTCCAAACTGGGACAGCTACATACAAAGAGAGCAGCTTCACGCAAAAGAATCCCCGACCAACTGATTAAGGTCATTGGAAGCCTACCATTTATATATTTTTTCATCAATCTTAAAGTTTATTCCATCCACCATTCACTTTTAAGAAACTATAACTGAGGGTGTTCCCTGCTAGTGAAATGAAAATATTTTGTCTTAATTCTGGGAGTGGGACTGCACCTCATACACTCCCCTTTTAGTTTTATAACTGATTGTATTCCCACATTACACACTTTTTGTTCTCATTTTCATGCTCACACCCTTCTCTATTCTTACTTCTCATTAGTACCTGCTATCAGTCATAAGGCTGCCATGAAGCTTTTCCCAAACTCCAGTCTCAGACACGGATATAAGCTTCCATCTGCTATTATCTTTCAAGAAACACTGACAATCTAAGTGAAGACGTGGTTCAAAATTTACAGCCAGAAACAAAAACCAGTTTCTATAGCTAAATTATATTCCCTCTACTTAACTACTGAATGGTGTTTTGATTGTTCTGTTTTTATAACTCAGCTGTTTTGAAACTTACAGTTACTGACATTGCCACTTTGATGGGAAGGTGTGCAAACACATGCACCCATATAGCCAACTCTGCCTGCTAGGCTTCAATTCATCTCATTTTACTCACTGATCTGGACCTCTCGACATCCTAGGTTTGGTGCTGCAGTGCAGTTGGTCATACTAATGGCTTATCCAGGGTTGTTGTACATGAAATTGTATTTATCTATTTGGCAGCACTAATTAGCAGATACCTTGGAAGTGTTTCACAGAGATTCTGAATCTATCTGTCCAAACGTCTCAGAAACAGTTTTAACAAAAGCTGAAAATCTGAACCTTCAGTTAGTCAGGATGCTTTGCAGGACTGATATCAGGTTGGTGTAACTAATAAAGTGATACTTGGGTGTAGCTTCAAAAGAGCTGGTCTCGTAGGACAAAAACACAGTGACATGTTCTGTCCTCTTGTGTGTGTGTGCATCTGTCAGGAGTTGGAAACGCTGAAGGAAGTGTCAGAAGCTTCTGAGTCGATGAGCGAGGAGGTAAAGCAGCTTCAAACACAGCCTGGCTACTGGAGCCGTCAGTTTTAATACTCACACTCATATTTAGAGTCTGTTTAATATTTGTTTCCTCTTTCTTCTTCTTTTTTCTCCACTAGCTGTTCAACTGGAAAAGGTTATCAGGCGAATTCTAGACTTTCTCTCTCAGCTAAATTAATGATGTTGTTTAGAGTGACAGACTCATCAAAATCATGGAGGAGGGTCTGAGCTCTGGTTGTGTTAAGACGCAGACAACACAGCTATCATTACAGGACCACACACCTCTTTCTGTAACTGTGAGGGACAGAAAGAGGTGTGTGTTCACTGGAGTCAAACACCCTATTTTAATATGAGCATGACTGACATGTTGGGAAAGTGCTGCACTCAGTGTCGATGTAAAGATTTGTGAATTTCATTAGTGAATAAATGTTTTTGGACCCTTTAAGGCTGAAAGCGTTTGACACAATCATATCACAGACATCTGACGTCATGTTGTCGGCCACACTGAAAATAACAAACAAACAAACCGCCCACCAGTAACACTTCTACACATTGACGTCCACAGAAAAGTGTCACTGTTAAAGCAGGTCATTTTAATGTTGTTGCACACTCAGTCTCAGTCTGAAGAATCTACAATTGGCGAGTCGAGATTTTTTACATCATTTTTTGGAGAAAGCATGGATGACATTAAACAGACAGTTGCTATGCTTCTATGTTTAATCACAATTACTTAAACTGGCCTGCATCATTTCACACTCAGTGGTCACATCACATCTCACTGCTGTCAAAGAGTTCATTAACTTGGCACAGGTCAGCAGTCATGCTTCCATAAGGACTGAACCAGGCTTTGAAGTGTGCTCCATTTGACAGGCCGCCTCCTCCACGGCTCCCTGTCCCTTCAGCAGGTCGATGCCAGCAACGGAAGCTCTTCCAGTCAAAAACCTTTGCGGACCAGCCAGTCCTTCAACTCCTTATCGAAGTGACCTTTGACCTTCAGGGTCATGGTGACCTCGTTGACCTGTGTAGGTAGCTCTTTCCCCGTCACCTCCTGTAGGTACTGCCTCACGTCCTTCTCTAGAGCCCAAATGTCGCCCTCCACTTTCCGTATCAGCGTTAATTTCCGGTTGCTATTGGTCACGTCGGTATAAATCGGGATGTTGTGCATGCGGGAGCGGCGGATCGTGTAGGGCAGAGGCGGCGGTGAATCCGCAGGAGGGATCCAGCCCGATGGGGTAGGACCGGTGTGTTTAGGCGGAGTGGGAATCCGTGATGGGGGGATGAGCCGCTCAACGTACTTGTATTCCTCCGTGGACTCTATTATCGGCGACCGATTATCTTCTGGAGCAGCATTACTCACAAACCGGAGCCCGGCAGCAGAGACAGGATCCCCCGGTGTCCTGCAGCACAAGGTGGAAGGTCCCAGCCACGCTCTGCGGAGGACGGTAGAACCAAAGAAGGCCGCCATGATGTGGAGCGGTGTGACGAGCGCGACCCGGAAGTAGTGTGCAGCTTCCGGTACGAGGACTTTCATAGAAAAATTAAAAGGACCTTTCCTTTTATTTTTATTTATTTAAAGGAAGAGAGACACGTTCACATTAACCCAATGTGTCAAATATGAAAACATTGTTTATTTATTCATTTATTTATTATGAGATAATTATTAACAGTAGTTCAAAAGCCTTATTATATTAATCTGGACGGTGACCTCAGCTTATCCTTGTTTTATATCTCATGTATATATGGCTTGTAGCTCATGTACAGTTGTATGATTCAAAAATTCAGCCTTCAGACTGCCACTCTATTTCAGACAGTTCCCTCTACTCAGCTTGGTTTGATGTCAGAAAAAGCAGCTATCTCATCCAGTGGGAAACCTTCTGTATTCAAGGGGAGCCTTTCCAAAGAAACTGGCTTAAACGAAAGGAGAGGGGAGCTAAAACAGTCCGTTCGAAACAAAGGTTCAACTGAGAGGTTGCTCTTAGACCCAGTATAAGATTATAAATACACTGTAATAAATAAAAATCTACTAAAATAAATATATATGGAGCAGGGAAATTTTATTATGGTAAAAAAGATAGATGAGAGATTTTAAAAACAAAATGCTGAAACTGTTTTGGGTTCTAATCATAGGAACAGACAGTTTTTAGGTTATATAAAAAACTTTAGCCCTGCGACAGACTGGCGACCTGTCCAGGGTGTACCCCGCCTCTCGCCCTATGACAGCTGGGATAGGCTCCAGCAACCCCCGCGACCCTGGAAAGGATAAGCGGAAGCGAATGGATGGATGGATGGATGGATGGATGGGATGGGATGGAAACTTTAAATTTTTCCGAATCAATCATAATGGGAATAAGATGTTGAAAAATCCCTCCTGAACATGCATCTGAACAGACCCAACAGAGCACCTCAGTAAAGGACTTCTTATCATTGCTGGCATTTTGCAGGCAGACTGTCACACTGATTCATGTTGTGGGTTTGTACAACTGTGTCCTCTTTTTGTATACTGTTTACAGCTATATTACCCTGCTGATATATTTAACAAAAACTGGGGTAGTGGGTAGCCTTAATATCTTTGGCTTTTGTTATTTGTGATATATTTATATGGTAAAGCTAGCAATGGTTATTTTGAACCCTCTTTAAAATAGCTGAACGTAACTATGTGTTCTCTTATTGCTCTGATCCCATCTGTCAATCATGTGCAGGCTATACTATAACAAAGGTAATCTGTACAGTATTATAATATGTTGTGTGATATATTCTGAAGAAGGCTCCAGAAAAAATAATCCATTTAGAAGTGTGGTATAGTACTGTAGCATTGTGGCTTCACAATAAGCTTCTTGATTTGAAGCTCCTGCATAGAGAAAGCATTTCTATAAGCAATGGGTGGTTTTATTATGAACTATTGGATCATATTCCCGACTTCACAAAAAAACAGCTGTTTAGTTCAGTGTCACTTCATCATTATTCTATTAAACTCCTTGATAACAGGAAGAGAGAGGAGGCGCATACCTAATGTTGAGAGGAAAAATAAGAATCTTCTGTTCTTAGGACCCCTGAGAATTAACTTGTGACCCCTCATCAGTGTCTGTTCCATAGTCATCAGCTGTATGGAGAGGTGAATGATAGCTTTGGGACTCAGACATGGGCTGCACCCAGGTGTGACGTCTCACACCCTTGTGCTAGACAACCAGACTTAAGTAAATGTCTCTGCTGGTTGAAACTTTCTCTCAGTATTTCTGAGATACGTGGAGGCTTATACAATTCAATTCAATTCAATTTTATTTATATAGCAGCAAATTACGACAACAAGGCGCTTTTATTGTAAGGTAGACCCTACAATAATACATGGTCCTGTATCTGACCTTATCAGCTCAGATACAGGATCAGCTTCAAGTCATTCTCCACTGTCGTGTTCAAAGTTTTTCATAAGGAATTCATGAGAAATATCTGTCGTTGAAAAAGATTTACTTTGCGTCAGCAGTTGAAATTACGTCACGTGACACAGCCGTCTGCCTCACACCAAGGATGGCCCTTATCGGCCCGTACAGTTTTTATACTACGACAATAACAAGTGATTATTATGGCTGTCTTCTTCCAGAAGCAACGTGGCAGTCCTGCTGTCTCCTTACGACTCCTCTCTATTCATGTCCAACCTCGTGACCTCCTATCTGCTCCTTTTTTCCTGGAATCAGAAAGACAGACACAAAAAACACCCCCTGATCATTTTAATATTACTGATTCTAATATCTAGATTCTAATATCTAGTTCAGGACATTCTGTTCGAACTCCCTTGCCCCCGAGTATATCCTTCTAGTCATTATCAGTTGTGATGTTGTGATGTGTAAGCATGCAGCAGTTCCTTCTGCGCTCTACGTCTACCCCCAATATTTCAAATCCAGACACAGGACTGGACGAAGCTTTTGACCCTAAAAACACAGAGCGCCAACACGTTTATGAGCACATTGCATTGCGTATATAAAAAATGATAAAACAGCTTTATATAATTATTTTATATTTTATTTAATAATTTTCAACCCTAACACCACACATGCATGTTTTCATGTGATAAATTGGCACGTATCTAGAAGACCACAAAAACCACACCTCTTTGCACGTTAACTCATGTTTCCCCCCAGCTCAGGTGAGTCAACATATGTTATTCTGCCACTTCTACCTTTCTCCTTAACTAAAAGTGAATTGTATAAAGACGACCTAAGTAAAAAGTATACAAAGGTTTTAGGGTAATTCAGTTCATGGACCACATACATCACAATTTGCTCTCAAGCAGACTGGACAAGTAAAACTATTTATTCATAAAAGAATGAATTACATTAAAAAATGAATAAAAAACAAGATAAAATTCGTCCTTCTTTTAAAACATATTTAATGAATCAACATGTGCCCCCCCCTCCAAAAAACAAGTGCAATTATAAAATAATGTCTTATGTCATTCTGTGAGTTTATAGCACTTACGTGTATGTTACAGATTACAGTGGTGTTTTAAAAAGCATAAAGCCTTTACATGCAGCATTTCTGAAACTGTATTTTACATCTTTATAAATAAAACAAATATATTAATTCATAAAGAAATTTTTAAGTTTCACATTATAAATTATCTCAATACAATTTGCACACTTTGCAGATCCAACCTTGGAGTTCCCAGCAGTCCCCGGGTCACATGTATCACACCCCTGTTAGAGCAAGTGAGCTGCTGGTCTTCGTTCACCGCATGATCGGAGGGTCGGGGGTTCAAATCCACCGAAAGACTACCCTGAGGTACCCCTGAGCAACGTACTGTCCCTACACACTGCTCCCCGGGCACTGGATTGGTGGCTGCCCACTGCTTCACTGAGTGAATGGGTTAAATGCAGAGAGTGATTTCCCTACAGGGGATTAATAAAGTATACAAAAAAGTCTATATTTGTTATGATTGCCTTTATGTTTCAACACAGCCTGAATTCTCTTAGACAAACTTTCTTGAAATTTCTTTAAGAAGTCGTCAAAGATGGTCCTCCAGGCATCACATCCAAAGCTCTTCTTTGGATGTTGGCTGCCTTTTCCCATTCTCTGTAAAGACGAACCCACACTTCTTCAATAATGTTAAAGCCTGAGCTCCGAACAGTCATGACTTATGGTGGTCCATTGTGTTTTTCTATCCAGATAGGCATTTACTGAACTGGCTGAACTGGTGAAAAATGAAGTTAATGCAGATCAGAGGCTTTACAGCTGGTATTTCATGGTGATGTAATGCCCTTATAATTAAACTGAATTTCAATGTACTTGAAATTATTATGTAATTATATGTGCCTAAAAGTGCTTTAAGACATAAATGTACTGTAAGTACATTTAAGTATTGCATAAGTAAGTTATAAGTTGTTATAAGTTGTAACACTACTTCTTGGGCCGTGGTCTGTATTATTGAGTACTTTTTTACATCACTTTTTAAAAAAAAATGTCTTTATTTAATATTCATTATGTTGATGTGTATGATGGATGTTCCTTTTATTTTGCCAATATAATTGTGAGTAATTGTGTTCTCCTGGACCAAATTACAACAGAAAATAAATACCATAAAAATTTGCAGGCCTGTGACCTTATAATGATGGAGCCCATCCATCCATCCATCCATCCATCTTCATCCGCTTTATCCGAGGCCGGGTCACGGGGGCAGCAGCCTAAGCAGAGAAGCCCAGACCTCCCTCTCCCCAGCGTCCTCCTCCAGCTTATCCGGGGGAACACCAAGGCGTTCCCAGGCCAGCCGAGAGATATAATCTCTCCAGCGTGTCCTGGGTCTGCCCCGGGGCCTCCTCCCGGTGGGACATGTCCGGAACACCTCACCCAGGAGGCGCCCAGGAGGCATCCTTATCAGATGCCCGAACCACCTCAACTGGCTCCTTTCGATGTGGAGGAGCAGCGGCTCTACTCTGAGCCCCTCCCGGATGGCCGAACTTCTCACCCTATCTCTAAGGGAGAGGCCAGCCACCCTTCGGAGGAAGCTCATTTCTGCCGCTTGTATCCGCGATCTCGTTCTTTCGGTCACTACCCACAGCTCGTGGCCATAGGTGAGGGTAGGGACGTAGATCGACCGGTAAATTGAGAGCTTCGCTTTTATACTCAGCTCCCTCTTCACCACGACGGACCGGTGCAGCGTCCGCATTACTGCAGCCGCAGCACCAATCCGTCTGTCGATCTCCGGCTCCCTTCTCCCATCACTCGCGAACAAGACCCCGAGATACTTGAACTCCTCCACTTGGGGCAGGAACTCATCCCCGACCCGGAGTGGGCACTCCACCCTTTTCCGGCTGAGAACCATGGCCTCAGATTTGGAGGTGCTGATCCTCATTCCCGCTGCTTCACACTCGGCTGCGAACCATTCCAGTGCGAGCTGGAGGCCTTCACCTGATGAAGCCAACAGAACCACATCATCCCATAAAAAGCAGAGATGAGATTCTGAGGCCACCAAGTGAAAGCCCTCCGCCACTTGGCTGCGCCTAGAAATCCTGTCCATAAAAATTATGAACAGAACCGGTGACAAAGGGCAGCCCTGGCGGAACCCATCACCCACCGAACGAGTCCGACTTATTGCCGGCAATGCGAACCAAACTCTTGCAACGGTTGTATAGGGATCGAATGGCCCGTAGCAATGGGCCAGACACCCCATACTCCCCGCAACACTTCCCACAGGACACCCTGAGGGACACGGTCGAATGCCTTCTCCAAGTCCACAAAACACATGTAGACTGGTTGGGCAAACTCCCATGCACCCTCAAGTATCCTTGAGAGGATAAAGAGCTGGTCCAGTGTTCCGTGACCAGGACGAAAACCGCATTGTTCCTCCTGTATCTGAGGTTCGACTAGCGGACGAACTCTCCTTTCCAGCACCCTGGCATAGACTTTCCCAAGGAGGCTGAGGAGTGTGATCCCCTGTAGTTGGAACACACCCTCCGGTCCCCTTCTTAAAGATGGGGACCACCACCCGGTCTGCCAGTCCAGGGTACTGCCCCTGATCTCCACGCAACATTGTAGAGGCGTGTCAACCAGGACAGCCCTACAACGTCCAGAGCCTTCAGGAACTCGGGCGGACCTCATCAACACCAGGGCTCTGCCACCAAGGAGTTGTTTAACTGCCTCAGTGACCTCGCCCCCGGAAATTGGCGGGTCATTCCCCTCATCCCCAGACTCTGCTTCCTCCTCGGAAGACGTGTCAGTGGGATTAAGGAGGTCCTCGAAGTATTCCTTCCACCGCCTGACGATTTTCTCAGTCGACGTCAGCAGCGCTCCGCCAGCACTATACACAGTGCAGGTAGAGCACCGCTTTCCCCTCCTGAGACGCCTGACGGTTTGCCAGAATCTCTTCGAGGCAGTCCGAAGGTCTTTTTCCATGGCCTCTCCGAACTCCTCCCACACCCGAGTTTTTGCTTCAGCCACTGCCCGAGCCGCATTCCGCTTGGCCTGTTGATACCTGTCGGCTGCCTCCGGAGTCCCACAGGCTAACCAAGCCCGATAGGACTCCTTCTTCAGCCTGGTGACTCCCTTCACCTCTGGTGTCCACCATTTGGTTCGGGGATTACCACCACGGCAGGCACCAACCACCTTGCGGTCGCAGCTCAATGCAGCAACCCGGCAATGGAGACGCTGAACATGGTCCATTCGGACTCAATGTCCCCAGTCTCCCTCGGAATGCTGTTGAAGCTCTGCCGGAGGTGTGCGTTGAAGATCTCGCGGACTGGGGCCTCTACTAGACGTTCCCAGCACACCCTCACTACGCGTTTGGAGCCCATCCTAACTTATTTTCCCCTTCACAATCACTGTTAAAACATAAGTTTTGAAATAAGTTTTTTACAATTTAAATAGTAATTTAAAAACTGTATTTTGTATTTACTTTTGTATTTGATGATAATAAGCAAATATGATAATTATGCAAAACATAACATATCAAGAAGAGGGGAAAAGGTTTTTTCCACAGCACTGTATGTAAAATATTGCCAAATGTGGTTTATATGTGGTGGAAGTATATTCACAGAAAAACTGCACTGCGTTTTGAGGTAATATTTTAAGTTTATTTTTTGTGGATAATGGCAAAAAACAAACCAGCGTATATCAACTTGAAAAGCTTCTTCAGGATTTGACAAATACATCATCAGACTAAGTTTAACATCAGCCATGGGTAGCAATCTAGCAACCCTTATGGCATAGTAGTCTATAACAGTAACCTGTAGAGGGTACTAATGATAAAAGCATAAACCCACAAGGTACAAGAGGTCACAAACAAGCAAAGTTCTCAGAAACAGTGAGAGAGTTGAAGACGTGGAGTCTCTCTTTGTATGCTACCATGAGCTGTGTTGATAGGATAAATCTGTGTCGTGTCACCAAACTCTTCGAGCATATCAGACTAGCCTGGATCAGACTACTTCCATTGCTTGTGAATTTGCCCCTCCAGATGTGAGTAAATCTCACTCACCGATGCTTTTCAAAATGTCCAGGCAGCAAAGATTATGTTGAGTTTGTCCTTGTGGTCAGGAAACATCGTTTTGAGTCATGGGTCACTAGTATCTCTATACAGTGCACCCTCTCTAGAAGCATTCAGCTGTCAGTGCCAATCACCATTTACTATTATTAAAACAGGAAGCACACTTCAAATGCTGATGGATCATGTGTGTTTACTGATGGCGTGACAGAAGACAATAGCAGTCATTTTTTTAATCAAAGGTGTAAAAGGATATACTTTATGCTCAGTTTCATCCAATTGCTACTGACTGGACGATGGCAAAGTAAAGATGGACAACAGCTCAGACCCAAGGAATTTTGAAGGTACGAAGGTAATGTTCCATGCATGTTATTTATGATTTGACTATTTATAAATTTGTTGAACTGTAATTCCTTGATTATTGTACAATTATAGGTAAATAATTATTTCTTGCTACAGTTTTTTGTTCAGCCCTGTAAATCAGAGCTGAGATCCAACCTCGAGCTAACTGTGTGTTTTTGAGTTAGATTGTCCAGCGTAATGCTTTTCTTTTCTTTCTTTTTCTTTCATCTTATTAAAAATAAAGCATTTTTTTCGGCTGTGGCTCTATGTGATGCACACAGAGTTGAGCCATGCCAAGGAAGAAAAATAAAGACGAAAAATTAATTTCATATCGTCATAACGTGCATTTCTGGAGCCGACCTGTTTTGACGTACTTTTAAAAGGAGTGCTGCGTTTTTTAATCAAAATGAAGCGGCCTGCAGTTAACAGAGTGAACACAAGGTGGCAGAAGAGCCAAAGGCATTTTGCACCAGTAACAGCCAAATCATGAGGGCTCCTCTGCATGCAGCATGACATGCTTAGAGATTCAGCTGAACATATTTACATCAGTAATGTGAAAACATCCTCATTATAATTCATTATTAACTGACTTATGCATATGTGTCAAAGTGACATGTATGAGATTAGATATTTAATTTTACAAAGTAAACTGTTGATGATTCAAAGTTAGGTTATTTTTTGTGTGCAAGGAATGACACTGGGCTGGTATTTAAATAGCACTTTTCTACTATTCTACCTGTGTTTACTCTTTAGTCTACATGCATTCATTCTGTGCGCACATCAATGGACAACTTAGAATCTTTGGTGCGTAATGACATGTGCCACAGGTGTTCAGCTATATTGTTATATACCAAAAATTAATCCATGCCTTCCAGCCAGCCAGTCAGAATCTAGATCTTTATGCAAATAAGTGCTAAAAGTTGCACAGCAGTTGGTCTCATCCCTTACACAACACTCATTGCTTACGCCACAGAAATCTTCCTGTTATATATCCACCTCCTGTTTTTCTGCTTCTTCCAGATTAGAAGTTGTTGGTGCTGACTAGCGAGTGTCACATTCTAGTTAGCTGCCAGGGTCATGAAACAGAAACACATGTCACTGTCAGTGAGGGCCATCGCCACGGCACAATCTCCCACAGGAAACACACAGCATTCACAGTTCAACTGCAAGAATAGCTCCAGACAAACACCTCTGTTGAAGCGGTTTTTCCCCTAAATGTGAATGCAATGTTGCTGCTGTGAATTCTGGTAGTTTGCATGCGTTTTTCATTTTGGTTTTTTGATGCGTCATATGAAAACAAAAGTTCAAACCATTGCTGATGTTTGACTTTTAGTTTCAGGTTACGATTTAATCGCAAGAGTGTGCACCATCAGCCAGTTTCAAACAATTTAACAAAACTGATTATTAACAAAAAGGTTTCCTTTTAAATTCTTTGTTGTATTTTTTTTCTGCACTGGTTTAAATCCTACACTCATCTGTGTTAGTATACAGTTATGTTGCACAGGCAGAGGACAGAAGAAGAGAATTGCGATGTGGGTCACAGCAGGATGTAAGTGGGTCAGAGTCACCCTGCTCTGGTTTTGTAAAGAGGAAGAGTGGGAAGCAGAAGCATCAGCAGGATTTTGAGATGTGTGAGTGCACTCTTAATCAATAACAGTTTCTTATAAAATGTAGGGTGTGTGTGTCTGCGTGTTTATCCTGTGGGTCTCTACGAGGAGACACAGCGACGGCAGATAGTGCCTGCTGCTTCATTCCTAGCGTTATTTTGTACGTCCCATTAACAATAACTGGAAGTAAAAGCACCACTTTCATAGGCTGGAGCATGTGCCCTCTGACTCCCATTGTATCTTTGACCACAACTGCTAATTTCCTATTGTGGTATGTCAGTTTTCCTCTCCAAGTGCCAGAACACATCTATAAATATTACCAACGTATTACCCTTTATAAAAAGCAGCATTACTGGCATGCTGCTAAAAAAGGCGCTAAGAAAATCCCATGTTATGATAGTGGAACAAACATTCTGCTAAAAGTAAACTGCAAAAAGGAAATCCTGTGCAAAAATACAGCTTTAGCAACAGTAGCGTGATGACTCCAAGTGTGAATATGGTGGTATGCCAACCATGTCATTGGCTGGTTGGTTGATTGGTTCGCCCAGGATATAATGAAGACTTTCACAACAAGTTATGCTAACTTTGGTAACACAATCACTTTTTTTTAGTGTCACTGTGAGGTTGAACTTTCATATTTTTAAATACCTCAACAGGTAGTGGGTTCATATGGAAGCCCGTTTCTGCCACAAAAAAAATAAAAAAAACTATACATAACTGGAAATTTTGAGTTATTTTCTTGAAATTTTGAGTTATTTTCTCGATATTTCAACTTATTAACTTAAAATTTTGACTTATTAGCTCAAAAGTTTGAGAAAAGTATCTCGAAATTTCGAGTTAGTTCTGCCAAGCAGTTCTATATGAGTGACGTCATTTTCTTGTTACCCGGAAGGATATGGCGCAGCGTACTCAAAACCGGATCACAACAAATTGGCCCCTTCGAGAGTACGTTTGCTGATAGTAACACCATGTGATTCAGCTAATAACACAAGAATTTCATCATTTGTGAAGCCAGGCTAAAAATACTCAGCAATTTGTGCATTCATGACTGGCTGTAATACTGGTAGCTTAGCTGTAGCATTTGTAGCTGAGGCTTTCAGCTTCCGGGTAACAAGGAAATGACGTCATTCATGTAGATTACTGATTGGCAGCGCTAACTCGAAATTTAAAGAAAGATATGAATACTTATTTTTAAGAGGCAGAAACGGCCTTCCATTGGTTCAAGATGTGTCTAATGACTTCCAACTAACTGCCTCCTGAATTTTCCTCTTGTGCCACCACAGGGTGCATAGTGTATCTCCGTTGCTGCAGGATACATTTTAGTACATCCATTTGCAACCCCTTTAGAGCTAAACTGGTCATCACCTGATCGGGTACCACCACGCCTGTCAATTTTAGCAAGCCTCAACTGGATAAGCAGAAAAACATGGATGGACGGATTTCCTGTGGTCCTCTGCAAGAAGCAGGTCAAAGTTTCACTTGTGAAATATCTCAGCACCTGCGAGGTCGAACTTTGTCACGATTCTCAGACTTTGACGTCTTCTGACTTTTCACGCACCACCGTGAGGCTCACGTTTGTCAAATGAAACGACCTGATAACTGCTGCACGGACTGTTACTTCATGTAATGCAAACATATATGGGCCCCTTGGGAAGAAATGTAATTATGTTAGTGACACCATAATATTTTCTTTAGTTTGGCTCCACTTTAGGACGAAGTACTTTTAAAGATTACATAAATAGTCCATAAATGACATCAGCCCAGATCTGAATTAACAGATATTTGTTGGCGATGCAGAATTATTTACTGAAATTGATTCTTTCTGACAACGCAGAAAAAAGTGGAAGTAGCACTTTAGCTTTTACAGTCAATACCGTGTACAAAATACAGTATTTTTTGTGTGTTTTTTAAAAAGATTATTCTAATGAAAGAAAATAGTGTGAAGATAATATGTCTAAGTAAGTCTAATTCCTCAACTCTTTATTTTGAAAGTGCTTACCCTTGATAAGAGTTGATATAGAGTGTTGGTAAGGGCCATCGGTGAATGTCTTTTTATTTGATTTGTTCATTTGTTGCAGTTTGTTCAGTGATACTTTGCTGCTGAAGCAGAGCACAAGATAAAAAATTATACCTACTTTGGAGAATGAAGGCTTTAGCATGCTGATTCTGGCATTTAGCTTAAAGACAAAAACTAGCCTTTTACAATAAAATGTTAAAAAAAAAAATAATGAAGCAGAATATTACAAACTGGACAAAATAAGCCGTTATTTGTGTTTCACGTTTGACCCTGATGTGACCCTGAAGAGTAAGCTAGGCTTGCAAATGATAACACAAATGTCTGATTCACTGGAACAGACACTTTCCCTGAGTAATCAACATGTGCTTTGCGCTCGTACCTGTCACAGACTGTGCTGTCAGGTTCATGTGCAAATGGCCACACACTGCTGCAGTCCGATAACAGCACTTCAGTTTCAATTCAATTAAAGGCAAATGGGGTTGAAAGTCAGCATTTGCCTTTGAAATCTGTTTCCTTATCATGATTCTGTACAGTGCATTCTGAATGCTCCCATATTTGTAATGTTAATGTCAGCATTGTTTGCGTTGTCTTTCCAGCGATCACTGTGTCCTGTCCTGTCATCACTGTGTGTGCTGCCACGAGTGATGCCAGTAACAAGCAAGCAATCGACCAGTTTCATCACACAGGAAAGACTCCTCTGCACATTCCAGCTACAGCACACACACACACACACACACACACACACATACACACACACAAGGATTTCTCTACCTGCGGTGGCTCAGAGGAAGCAAGAATGTCCATTTACACGCAAAGACACGCACACATACACACAGGCACATGCACATCCATAGACACACACAAACAGTCTGCAGGAAGAGTCAAGGTCAGTTCCTGTTTTTGTACCTTTTTCGAGTTCTACATTACTGTAAACCGCACACGGCTTAATCGTCAGTTTCCTCTGCTAATAATGACTGATTAACAAACAGCCCAACGGAAAGTTCAGCAAGGACACAGCTTTATGTAACCGATGATCAGCGACTGCTGACCTTCTCTCCCTACTCAGCAGTTACTATCAGCATCGCAGGAGCCGGAAAGCCTGCTGTCATTCACAACATTCGAGTGGGAAATTCATTACACCATTTTATTCTGTGCTGGAAAATAAGCAGAGAGGAATTAAATGTGTTTGAGATGAAATTATTTCTAAATTTTGTTTCAAGAGATAAACCGCTATACAACAAGTATCGGAGGGTTTTGTCTTTTGTGTTGTGCGTACTGTTGGAATCGTTACTCAGAAAAGTAATGATTACACATTACCCTGCACTTTACTTCAAAGTAATGCAGTAAAGTAACCATTTTCCATCCCTCAGTGGAGAAAGTAATTTGTTATGTAACACACCCAAAAAGATTCTAGGTCTGACCAACCGTCTCAGCCGTGGGCAAAAAGATGACAGTCAATAAAATTCTAAAAGATAATTTATTGACACAATACTCAAAAGATAAAAGATAAAACAGTCCAGTGTCTCATTTGCGAATCAAGTAAAAACACACAGTCCCAAGGCCAGAGCCAGCTATGCCACAATGCCAGTTGCACTCCACATGTTAACTTCAACAGGGTTAGCAGTTGTCCTCTAAGACCTACCATCCTGCAAGTAGATAGCCAGTGGTCACCCCAGCCTCTGCAACTCCGCTGCCTTTAGGCTGTGGCATTTAATAGGCCCTGGCCTGCACAGAGAGACAAAATTACACATTTACTATAGAATTCATAGTGCAAAACCCATCCATCCCAAACATACAGTGGCTTGCAAAAGTATTTGGCCCCCTTGAACTTTCCCACATTTTGTCACATTACAGCCACAAACATGAATCAATTTTATTGGAATTCCACGTGAAAGACCAATACAAAGTGGTGTACACGTGAGAAGTGGAACGAAAATCATACATGATTCCAAACATTTTTTACAAATAAATAACTGCAAAGTGGGGTGTGCGTAATTATTCAGCCCCCTTTGGTCTGAGTGCAGTCAGTTGCCCATTGACATTGCCTGATGAGTGCTAATGACTAAATAGAGTGCACCTGTGTGTAATCTAATGTCAGTACAAATACAGCTGCTCTGTGATGGCCTCAGAGGTTGTCTAAGGGAATATTGGGAGCAACAACACCATGAAGTCCAAAGAACACACCAGACAGGTCAGGGATAAAGTTATTGAGAAATTTAAAGCAGGTTTACACACCATCCTCACTGTCAAATATGGTGGTGGCAGCATCATGCTCTGGGGGTGCTTCTCTTCAGCAGGGACAGGGAAGCTGGTCAGAGTTGATGGGAAGATGGATGGAGCCAAATACAGGGCAATCTTGGAAGAAAACCTCTTGGAGTCTGCAAAAGACTTGAGACTGGGGCGGAGGTTCACCTTCCAGCAGGACAACGACCCTAAACATAAAGCCAGGGCAACAATGGAATGGTTTAAAACAAAACATATCCATGTGTTAGAATGGCCCAGTCAAAGTCCAGATCTAAATCCAATCGAGAATCTGTGGCAAGATCTGAAAACTGCTGTTCACAAACGCTGTCCATCTAATCTGACTGAGCTGGAGCTGTTTTGCAAAGAAGAATGGGCAAAGATTTCAGTCTGTAGATGTGCAAAGCTGGTAGAGACATACCCTAAAAGACTGGCAGCTGTAATTGCAGCAAAAGGTGGTTCTACAAAGTATTGACTCAGGGGCTGAATAATTACGCACACACACCCCACTTTTCAGTTATTTATTTGTAAAAATGTTTGGAATCATGTATGATTTTCGTTCCACTTCTCACGTGTACACCACTTTGTATTGGTCTTTCACCTGGAATTCCAATAAAATCGATTCATGTTTGTGGCTGTAATGTGACAAAATGTGGGAAAGTTCAAGGGGGCCAAATACTTTTACAAGCCACTGTATCAGATTTCATCACATTACATACCTGCACAGAGAGACAAAATTACACAGCAGTGTTTGTAGTGTGGGCTATAAGTAGACCAGTGTATCAGTGCAATCAGTTACACCTGCCTCTAATTAGTCCAACCCCATTACAGCCATTGGCTCACCAGAAATGTGACACACACACACTCAACCACTCCCAACCCAGTGCAACTTCACACAATAATATGGAGCTGAATTAATACAGGCACATTAGTCTACCATGTTATAGTTACATTTATCGTGATTCTTTAAATCACTCTGGGGTCTTGGCTAGCTTAGCGTTAGCATACCCTAATCATGTAATGCACAGCAATGTGTCATATTGCTACATTACTAAAAAAATATGTGATTACAGTAACATGTTACATCCAGTACTGGTTTTAAGTTGGTTTTTCTAGTCAACAAAGGCCTGTATTAGTAAGCAGGATTTGTAAATTCAGGTTTTCAGGCTCATAAAGGTGCTGTAATGTGTACCAGGCGCTGAAAAATACAACAAAAACTGACCTTTCTCTATTGGCTGGCTTCAAAACATGAATGTTTTTCTGGTGTGTTGGCTTTAACTCACAGGTAGATGCTGACACAGTCAGGTGTGTTAGCAGCCCTCACTTGTGGTTTTGTTGACAGAAAATTCATTTTAGTCTGTTAGCTAGCATTAATCAGCACATACCTGTGTCTGTGCTGTGCATGCTATGTTTGCTAACCAAATTTAATAATATTAGCTGACAACTGATGACCTTACCATCATCTTCAAAATCCTCCTTTTAAGGGCCAAAAAACCACAGCAAAGTTGTTTCTTTTTTTAGCTTTTTCTCACAATCTTAGCATCTTACATGAAAATTTATTATGTTTTATTTTTCCTGCTAACTGTTCATAAAAAAAAACATTTCAATGACAAGATTTGCAAGTAAGCCTAATCAACAGTTTTTAAATTTATTGGTTTGCTGTTTTTTCTTTAAATCATTTAAAGACAATTTACCACCACCATGGTTGTAGCTAAAACAGTCATTAAGAATGACTCTAGCTACATCTAGAAATATCAATAAGCCTATTAAGTTGCACAGTTTTTAGTCACGCCACCGACTCACTACCTTTGTGGGAAAATCATTACTCCATTGTGTCGGCCAGTAGTGGACAGTCGGTGGTATTGCAGGATGGAAGTATTGTTTTTTTCACCTGTCTCAAGTAAAGACTCTGGATGTTCTGTCAATGGATGAAAAATGCAGATATGAAAAAAAATTAAGACTTTTTGCAAATTCATATTCTGCCCTAGGTTTATTTAAAAGTGGCAAAGTCTCTCCCAGAGTTCGAATTTAGTGATCCCTATGGGTATCTTGTAAAGAATCCCTCATGTAGCACAAGTAAAGGATGAAAGCTTTCAAAGTACAGACAGCTCCATGTATTTTTAATCTGTGCAGGAGGTGAAAAACAAAAAATAGTTCATTGTTAAAGCAACGTGAAGCGCTACATAGCTATCTTAAACAAACTCTTAGTTTTGTTGACTTGGTTTACGGTGTAGGGGCAGAAGAATTCTGCTAGTATTAATTTGAAACATTAATGTAATGTCGTCTGTAAATAAGCGTTGATTAGTGCATCTGATAGCGCAGCAACTATCTGGTGTGTTGGCTAAAGGCTGGAGGACAAAGGACAGCAGTGCTGTTTTTGGCCATCGGCAACTACTACTTGCAACATCTGTTGTCACGCGAAAATATTTTTAAATGCTCATTTTTGAGGATTACAGTAATAAAGTAAGTCTATTCTGTGATGCTAAATTGCATGTTTATAAATAAACTCTTCCTTTTAACAGGTTTATTTTAGAATTTTTAAATACCAGGACACACTTTTAGCTTTTCAACTAGGTCACTATTTCCCCTATGCTGGTCAGGTGCTGCGTTCAATGATCGGTAATAGCCTTTTATTTGTGCTAGCTCTGAAGATTCCACAGAATCAATGGAGTGCAGAGGAGGAGTTGTTCCGATTATGAAGACATCAGTATACTCAGTGTAGATGATACCTTTGCTGCTGAGGCAAGCTTTTTTCTTCTTTATTGCTTTAAGAAATAATTCCACACATCGGGAAATGAGCCTGCTTATTTTCTTTCCAAGAGGTAGATGAGAAAATCAATACTGCTGTTGTATCTGTTCTTTACACCAGGAAGAGACTGCACATTCTTATTGATCCCTTGTCACGTTAACGAAAAGCCTTTAAGCATGGCCACTGCACAGATGGTTGTGGCGTTTTTGTCCCAATAGTATGGGCGCGTTAATGCATATTGTCGTGTCTATGTGTATCAGTACTACATACAGTTAAACATACATACAGCCATTTAAAAACTAAAGTTTTCACCAAACTAAATACACCCTATGATATATTAGCTTATGTAATGACCTTTAATAGCAGTAACTTAAAGTGCAATGCAAAGTGCTCAGGTGTTATACCTCATCACCCCTCCTCCACCATGCTTGACAGTTGGTACGGGGTGTTCATGATGTGCTGTATTTGGTTTTCGTTAAATGCGGTACTATGTATTGTGGCAATACGTGTCCACTTTGGCTTCATCTAAAGGACACATTTACAGATTCCTTAGATGCAAGTTTGCCGACGCCATGCTGTCTTTTTCTTTTTGAAGAGAAGAGACTCCCCTGGCAACTCTTCTAAACTAGCCACACTTGTTCGGTCTTTTTCTAATTGTACTGTCACGAACATCAACATTTAACATGCTAGTTGAGGCGTGTAGAGTCTGAGATGTAGCTTCAGACCAGCAAACCGCCAAAACGTCTGCTTTTCTAGAGGTGCTCACGTTTGCTGATGATCAGTTAATGCTGCAGTCTGTGATAAGCTTTGTTTTTAATGGCTGTATGTTGGAGAAAGTGAAACTGTGCATTGTGCTGTACAGAGGACCAAAACCAAACAATATTTATACAAGCATCCCAGTTTCATTATGCTGAGAATAATGTTTTGCTGTTGTCTGTATTGTTGCTACAAATAAATGCTGCACATGTGTGAATTCTTCCACAAAGTTCAGTTGTAGAAGCTCCTCAGCCGTGCATTGATTTCTTGTTTTTATTCCCCTTTTTGAATATAGACTTCTTTTGTTCCTTAATTAGGATTATTTTGTCATTTTCATCTATAGTTTCTCAACAGAATCTTTTCTTTCCAGATGAAACGAATGAATGACCAACACAAAAGGGAAGGATTACATTCCCGCTTTGTGTTTCCCTCCAATCCTTCGAGGTATTATGATACACTAAGCAGTATCACAGTAAAACCTGTTTATTGCCCCTGCACCTCTTTCACACTGTTAATCATTAATCCTTGAAGTATCAGTCATCAGCAGTTGACAGTCCATAACGACGCGTTTAAGAAAATGAAGCGTGTCGTCTCGGCTTCCGAGTAGCTCATCTGTAAATAAGCATCAAACGCCCTGCACTGCAGCCAGCACGAGCAGGCAGAAGTTTGAGCGTTGCCACATCAGTGTTCTTTATTAGTTTTTCAGGAATGAGGAAGTGAGTGAGGCAGCATCTTTACGGGAAGACAGCCAGTGTGAGAGGGAGGGGCGGATGGGAATGCACGTGGGCGGGGAGGTTATGACAAATATTTGTTAAGACAGACAGGAAGAGCTGGACGAGAAGAAGGCAAAGTGCAAAGGTGGAAAACTTTAATTACATTTGAGGCTGGGTAATCTCATTTCTCATCTTACTCACACTGCAGTTGGTTTGTTGTGTACCCGCCCTGCCTGTGTTACTACTTGCAATGTCTTGGCAAACCGGTGGTTGTTGTGAAAGGAGTCGTATTTGGCAAAGGGATGGCTTATTCAAAAAGAGAATTATTATAGCTTGGGGTGATAATACATTCTGTTCCCTTTCACAATGCCATTAAAAAACGATGTGTTCTACTTGGCAGGCACTGCAGCACACAGAATACACAATGTGAAGCTGATCACAGATCATTGACATGTATGTGTTTGCCTTATTGATCTGTGTGTGTTTCCAAGTCTCCTCACCCTTTGCCCAACATCCAAACTGCCTGCTGACAGAGCGGGAAAGCAGGCTGACCTTTCCTTAACGGACGTGACACCAACCAGCACAATGTGTAATGCCGTGAGTCAGTTGAAGAGGAATGTGGCACTCCCCTAGAATCTCCTGTAAACATCACACAGGTTCTCACAGAGTGATAGACAGCTAAGAGGGGGTGTTTGGGGAAGACTGACAGGAGCTGATACCACTAACCCATATTTCCTTTCATGTGGTTATATATGAAACAACTACAAAAGTATGTAAATATTAAAATGTAATTGTAGAAAATAAGTCATGTTTATCTCATAAACCAGCCAGTACACCCACACAATACATGTCAGAACCTCGCAACATGTACTTGTTCACACCAATGACGTCACAAAAATATTCAGTGATTGTTAATGTTGCATATTCAGCCCCTCAAATTCTAAACCAAAAACATCAACATATTTCAACCTTTTTCTCCCACAAAAAAGTATGAACACATGTATATTTTACCACACTTGGTGGTAACATTAAGCGCCTATGGTATGAGTAGGACATAGCTAAAACTACAAGCTATTGCTATCTTAGCCTAAACAATATAAGACAATAAGACATCTGGGCCATCCTCAAGAAGATAATGCTAGCCTTTGTAGCAGAAGTAGCTCACAGACTTTGCAAACAATCATGCTAACATTTTATGCTAAAAACACTGAATACTTGTTTAAGAGCAAAGTAAAGGCTTGTCCAGTCAAGCGGCTTTATTGTCATTTCAACCGTGTGCAGTGGTACAGTCCACAGAGAAATGAGACAATGTTCCTCCAAGACCATGGTGTTATGTATAACATAAAACAATGCATGACTACCTAAAGTGCAAGTGTGCAAAAATTGCAAAAATTGCAAAAAAGAAACGAAAACAAAGACAGTGCAACACCAGACAGAACAGAAGACAGTGCAGACACAACAGTGCAATAGAAAAGTGAACAATAACAGTGAGTTGTGCAAAACACTGAGCATTATGCAAAAACTTGATGTATGAAGGTGTGCATGTGTGTGTGTGTGTGTGTGTGTGTGTGTGTGAGATTGTACAGGTAAGTGTTTGAGGTAGTGATGTGTATGAAGTTTGTAATATGTTTGTGATGTTTTATTCTGTTCTTCAACACTCTGTAGGTCCTTTCACATTGGACACGGGCCGCACAGCGCTGCGCTCTGAACCCCATTCTTTTCTATTGCTTGCACCGCACAATAACGGATGCGCGCTGTGACGTACCTTTGACGAATAGAAACGAAGCCTACAGCCATGCTAAGTTCAAACACACAATGAACAAAAGCATTCTGTGCATATTGGAGTTCAGTGAAATTTATGACTTAGGTTGATGTGCATACATAGGCACCGCCAGAGTCCTTGACTAAGTCATTCCTTTCAATGTCTCTGAGGACCTCGGGGGGGGGGGGGGGGTTAGAATAGTCAGAATAGTTACAAAGCTTGCTTCTTTATGGATGACAGATACATGTTTTGACATGACATGGAGCAGGCACATCTAGTAAATGTGGAGCGGGTGCAAAAAAAATGACGACCAAAAAACTCAACAGCCATCACAAATTTTGGACCATTCGCACTAGGTAGTGGTCAACGCAGTGCATGCAACATCCGACGTGAAAGGGCCTTTTGTCCTCTAGGCTTCTTCTTTTGTTTTCAGTTTTTGTAGATGTGTTGCTCCACCTGCTGCTGTCAGAGTTTGACTTCTCTCTTATCTCTGCTCTACATAAGGTTTATGCTATGTACAAAAGTTTGGGGCCACATCTCTTAATCTTTGAAATCAGGTGTTTTCAGTCTCATCTGTACGGTGTATTGTGCAGTCTACCTTTACAAACATTTGTGAAAGAATGGGTCATTCTAAAGAGTTCAGGTCAACTCAATTAAATTTTATTTATATAGCGCCAAACCACAACAATAGTCAACTAAAGGCACTTAATATTGTAAGGTAAAAACCCCATAATAATACAGGGAACCCCAACAATCAGATGACCCCTTATTAGCAAGCACTTTAGTGACAGTGGGAAGGAAAAACCGGAAGAAACAAACTTCCAGCAGAACCAGACTCATGGAGGGGCTGCTATCTGTCTCAACCAGTTGGGGGTGAGGGGAGGGGAGTTCAGTGAATTCAACGATGTTAGTGTAAAAGGAATCATAGCATCGTAGCAACAAATCAGTTTTTTCAAATCAAATGTCTTCCCTCCTTGATATTTCATGACTGTCTGTCTACAAGTGGTATTACTGCAGAGTGGAAGTGTCAACCACAGTCACAAAGTGGCTGACCATGTAAAATTACAGAGTGTTAAGGGAAATAGTATGTAAAAGTATGTATGTAAAAGTATGTAAAAGTCTCCAAGCCCCCTCTGGCATTAATATCAGCATAACAACTCTGTGCCAGGAGCTTCATGGCATGGGTTTCCATGGCTCAGCAGCTCCTGTAGGGCTAATGTGTAGGTGGACCAGTGCTTTTGTCCATACAGCATTTATCCATAGAAAGCATGCTTCACAAACACCCAAGTAAAATTAATAGAGCAAAGTTAATTAAGTCAAATTAACTGCGGATTAAACCATAGCACTTATAGGCACCAACAGCACAAATGGTTCAAAGGTCGAGGTCAGGAAGGCTGCCACCTACAGCCATGTGTGTCGGCAGTCACCTGCAAGTCAGAGTGGCTACACCCCATACATAAGCCTGTCGAGTCATAAAAATGTAAGCTATATTAATAATAACAGGATTAACATTCACTGGTTACAACTTTGTGGATTCTTTCACATATTAAACATACAGAACAACCTTGGTATGATTTAATTGATCAGATAAATCTGAATAGTATTTTTCCAGATAGTATTTTTTATGTGATAAAATCTCCACACTTAGTAAACTTCCACCGCTCTCTGACTTCAGGCAGCCAAATAGTTCAAGTGATGTTATTGTTTGTTCTGGGATTTTATTTCGAAGCAGCAGAAACTCAGTCCTGTTTTCAAATAAGTCAGGTGCAGCCAAATCAGGTTTAAAATGAGGCTCAGTGAATAGAGTTCCTCTCTCTAACTGCTCAAAATGAAACTGAAGGTAAACAAGTGGCGTCTCCTAACCCTCAGCAAGAAAACAAATATGTATATCTTTTCAAAATGCTGAGTTTTTCCATTAAGGGAACAGTGTGGGGCTGATTATTCATTTATAGGGACGAGAGAGAGAATCACACGTTCAGGTCATGACATGTACTCTAGCTCACACACCATCATGAATGCAGAGCAGAACCCTTTTTTGGTGATTTTGTCCGGAACCATTCTTCCGAGCTTCCTCAACCTCCCCTTCCCATAACCTTTCAGATTTAAGGATCCGTGGCCTCCCCCTTCCGCAGCCTATCAGCTGCTCAGGGAATTAGCCAGAGAGAAACTCAGGGTCACCCTTGGCTCAGACAAGTTACTCCCACTACCCTGGAAACCCAACAGGCATCCTGGAGACAAACACAGAGTCACTGAGCTACCACACAGAGTTCCTGGACTCCCACAGTTCCCAGCCAGGCCTGGGAAAAATACCCAGTGAAAATGTAAGGCAAATAAAAGCTGAGAGGCTGCTCGAGTTTGTTTGGTGAGAAGCTCTAACTGGCTTCTATTGCCTCACAAGTCTCCATTTCCTTCAGAGCTTCAATGTCTTATCTGTTGTTTTCCTCTGGCAGACAGAAAAGAAAAGTTCCGCTCATCCCGAGTTGCTTTGTCTGTCTGGCACAGACCCAAATTAACCTTTTGCAAATGCAAAACTCCTCATCAGTGTGTTAAAGCTGTTTCTTTTGCAAATGAACAATAAGTCACATAATTGTGGGTGTTTTGTGTGTTTTATCATCTTTTAGCAGAGTTGCGGATTGACCAAAATAATTTTGCTATTCTGGTTTACCCTAACCATTGTAACCAGCTATTAACAGAAGAGGAGGATTTTGAGCTTAAAGGTTGAGCAAGAGAGAGTTTGGCTTATTAAATGCATTCAAGTAGCTAGCAACAAAATGTTCCATAAGCGCTGACATTAGCCTGTGTTTGTTGGATGTATCTGCATTTATGTTCAGTGAATAAATATTTTTAGGCTTCTGTTGGTTGTTACTGTTGAGTCTACAGCTTGTTGGTTTGGATTCAGTATAATCACTTTGGTTTATCGGACTTTGGAACAGTGGTGTAGCCATTAGCACTGCTGCCCCACACCTTGAAGGTTCGTGCTACGAACCTCCTTCTTATGGAGTTTCATATTTTTGCCTGTGTAAACGTAATGGACAGGTGTTCCTCCGAACTTGCAATGAAAAAAAAGAAAGAAAGGCGAGCTGTAAAACTGTTATGCAAGCATTTGATGTGACTTCCTGTTAATCATAGGTCTTGTTTTTTTCTTTCTAAAACTGTCTTGTAAAACTTTCTACTAAAAAGGGCACTATCATTTCAATTTCCAAATAAAGGGGTTTAGATCATCAGGATAGGCCATTCGTGACTTCACCGCTGGTCTGATTCCCCCGATCCCTTCAGGCTTCTGGTGAAGTGAAACCCAGGCCAGTATCGTCAAAATCAAAACTAATACTGTTACAGGTTGTTCTCAAGTTCAGCTCTCATTATTCAGGTGTTGTTTGTCTTTACTTCATCACCCACTCTAAGTGTCAGTAAAGAATGCATGGTATTGGCAATGAAACAGGCATGATGATACATCTAAAACATAGTTGTATCATGTTAGCTGCCTTCAGCATGTCAGTGTGTCATGACATAATTACAGGTGTGCCTTTTTTTTAGCGTACCTTGTTAAGTGCTCTCTTAATCAGAACTGAATCACTGTTTTCTACACTGCTGTAGAAGTTACCTGTCCATCTCTACCTAGCACAACCGTTTCTTCTCCTCTTCAGTGGCTTGCACACGTAAAGCTGTAGTTTGCAGTTTGCATACAATTAGGAAGGAGAAATGCTTCCTGTTGACTGGTTATCGTGTAGAGTAGATCCTGGTGTTTTGTATTTACACTGTGATTCACATTCCTCAGTATGATTTCCTTCAAATTATGTTCCCAGGTGTTAATTGACGCTTTTGTAGTTTGTAATTTCAATGTGCTAGACAAAAATGCCAACATGACAATGCACGCCCTCTGGTTCCTAATATTTCTTATCAGTAAGGGAGAAACTGGGTGGGAAAAGAGGTTGCCGCAAGAACACTTGCACAATATGGTGGTACCTGTGTGTTTATGTAGCCTTCCCAGGCCAAAGCTCCCTCTGTACTCCCCTCCATGTTCAGGCTTGTTAGCAGTGGAGGTGTAACGTGGCCGGTGATGGCCACAACCCATGGGATCCTGCATAACTGCTGGAGAGAGTGCAGAGGTGGGGCGGTGAGCTGTCAGCCCTCTCCCTCTCTCCCTTTCTTATGATGAGGGCTGAGTCATTCACAAAAATGTGGAGACAAAGTCAACAACACAGGTGTCTTCATGTGACTACAAGTTGGCAAAGAATGACTGCTGGCTGTTTGGTTGAGATTAAACCGAGCAGGGGTTGTTTACGCACAGCGCAGAGGAAAACAGTCTTACTTAACGAGGCAATAAATAACATTGCCATGGGAACGTCAGTCGGCGAACAAATGCTGTGCAGCCCAGTTCGCTTTCATTATTTTCATGCACTGCTGTCTTCCGTTTGCTTCACATCTTCAAATGAACAAAATACAATTAACACCCCCGGTGCTCTGAGAATACTCTGCTCTGCAGCTTTACTATGGATGCAAAACGACCATGATTTTTGCAACGGCCAGCAGTGCAAACTAAGATTAAACTAATGAATATTTTGGAAAAGTGCCTTTTAAAAAGAATTGCTTTGTTGTTTCATTTACTGCTCATACAGTCAGTTATGGGTGGGGCTAACGGCCACTGCATTGTAATTCTGACAATTATTGTGTTTGCATTCATCATCTCCTTTTCATTGGTCTGGTGGCTTCCAAAAGAAATGCAGACACTGAAAATGCCCTGCACATATCAGCACTCTTATAAGTTGCTTCTTCTTTTTAAAATACAAAGTAATTTTAAAATTAAATGATGAAACAAAGAAACAAAAATTTAATGAGTAACACAATTTGTGTGTTTGCTTTCCCACCTTTTTAGAGCTAGTAATGAAAATCTTTATATATGTGTAATTTGATTGCGCTCTTTATGGTGACAATTAAAAACTAAATAGTTAGTTTTGTTTTTGCCGAAAGGAGGCTTCTGTTTTACAGTTCTGGAAAACCTGTGCACTTCCAGTAACCTAACATCACTTATCCCTAAAAGCTGATTCTGTTCATCTGGACATAGCATTTTCAATGAAAACAGATGAACAGAATCAACTTTCCTGGATGATCGAGCATGCATCAAGATAACAGCACGTATGTGCTTGTGAGGTGAACATGGAGCATTTCCCTGTGGAGGTGGGGGAGTCCAAAAATAGGCATCAAACAGAATGGTGAGAGTTATTTGTCCCATTTGTCAGGTGGCTGGAAACTCCCCATGGAAGGATATGTAAATAAGGAACTGTTCATCAGGTATATTTATACATAGGATTTTTCTGTTGTAGCTGGTCAAAAGAGGTAGTTTTAACTGTGGGGTTCTTCGGTGATTAATGTGAGAAGAGAAGCAAAAAATATGAGGCAGACATCTGAGGAGCTTTTGGGATTAAACAGTCTCTGATATATGTTGAAATGCATTCCAGACTTCAGCAGACTGAAATAAACTACTCCAATGTTACAGACGTTTTGTGTAAAACCCCCTCTTTGACCTTCCCCTGACTGCTCAGGGAGAGCAGACAGTATTGCAAATTAGGAATTTTGTATTGAAAATTGTGTAACTCTGGAAAACAGCCACTTGATTTGTTGTGCTGTAGGATCCGGAACGTCATATTAGCTTCAGAGGACACACGAAATGTATTTATAAAGAATGAGGATCAGAAATTCAGAGGGGACAAATTTCTTTAATGCCAGAAAAAATAAATAATAAAACTTTTTTCACTGCAGTTCCTTTGTGACATTTTTCATTAAACTGGGACAAGTTTTTTTTTTTACTCAGAAACTTTACAATTAACCTCTTACATTTCCACATTCACTCCAGCTGCTAACTGTTTAAAAAGAAGATCAAACTGTAGGTTTTGTAATTTGTGAGCTTGATGGACTGTATTGTGGAATTGTTCTGACACCATACAAATGCACTGTGAAGGTTTGCAAAATTCCTCTGTGGGAAAGTTTTGTTACAATCTTTGCAAACCCTCGGATCCCTGTCCTTGGGTGAGTTTAAATTCATGCTAAGTTTGCCCCGTGGCAGAGAAACTGACAGATGTTTGAAACTAAAACACTTTTTGCTTACTTTGATATGTCAGTGTAATATCCTCAACTTGTATCCGCTTGCTTCAGGTAATAAACAAAAAAGGTTTTGCATGGTTAAAATGCACTGTTAATGGAACCTTTTCACTAAAGTATTTCTGAAATAAAGCAGAGAGTTTAGCAGCCAAACAGCCAGATGAAGCCTTTAGAGATGGAGGAGACCAAAAACTGAGCTAAAAGTGGATCAATGTTTCATGGAAGAATTCACCAGACAGCCAGAAAAAAAGTTAAACCATCTTTTTGCTTACTTGAAAACAAAACGCATAGAAACTTGAAGGATGTTTATATATTACTGACACCGAAAAGATACTGAATCTTTTTCACCCGATAGAATATCTGCAAACTGGGATATGAGCCTGCACAGGAATTATTCACACTTCATTTTATCCACCCAACTGTCTTCTCCAGAAACATATAGTTTCAGCGTAAATGTAGCATGAAGTGTATTTGCGTCTTATGCACGCAACTACAGTGAGAATGTGTTTGTGGCTCTGAAGGCTGCTAAAATGTGGGTGACCTACACTCAGTGCCCTGAAGCACTGAAGCTGCTGCTGTGCTAATGTGCTGCTCACGCTATCCTGTGCAGACGCTAGTGTTGGACTTACATAAAAGCTTTAAGCAGTTACTCTCTGTCCATTACTCACTGGAAAATGACACTTAGCTTTAGTTACTCTGCAAAGCTCCGTCAGCCTGCCTTTAAATAACTTCAAATAGCCCACAACCAGTTCAAAATGTTCTTCTTCACACAATTCCTAATTTGTATGAACAGCAGCTGGTGGCCATGCTTTTACCCACCTTCCTTCTATGTGTGATTCACTCAAGTGTGTGAGGATGGAAACTATGATCTGATCTCTGGAAAGTATTTTTTTCTTTCAATCTGGCAACAGAGAGACAAATTACTCCTTATAGGCTAAATTTGATTGAGCATAGCAGCCAGGAAGGCCCCGACAGTCTGGTGCCCGAACCCCTGCCAACACACTGAGAGAGAAAGGGAGAGAGTCTGGATCAGCTGTCAGATAAACAGTGAAAAAAAGGGAAAAAAAGAGGGCCAGAGCCAAGTGGTGACATCAAGAACACTGTGTTGCTGTATGAGCAGGAGGTTCATCTCAACCTTTACCAGAGTATCATGCCCTGGAACAAGTGACACAGACACTGGCTGACCACCATTATTACTCATTTACTGTTTGTGTGAGTTCCAGTATGAGGTTGAAGTGACCTTATCAAGGTGGAACCATGTAAGAAACTGAACCTTTTTTCCTCCTCCTCACTCCAGTGTGTCAGCGTGTCCTGTAAAAATGTGTGCCATTTCCACAAAAAGATCAGAGCTTGCTTTTTGAATATCAGTCTATGATGAGGTACAGTTAGAAGAGTAGCTCTTTAAAACTACGGAATAAGGAAAAGACAGTGTAGAGAAAAGGGTTAAAAAAAAGGTAATACTGTATGTGTGCACCATTTACAGCCCTGCATTCACATATTTATTTTGCTGAAATTATTACCAACAATGTGGATTTCAAGACTCAAAAGGCAAAGTCCTCATGAGAGATGCACGTATAGGATGATAAACCATCAAGTGAATTGACGTACTTTTTATTTTTACATATCCGCTTTAACTTCTTCGGAAACTATAAATAGTGTACTAAGGAACTGAAAGGTGTCTTGTGCATTGTCACCTAAATGTCAGCTGGCCCCACACATGTCAGCAATAGCACAGCTGAACATTGACTTATTAGGTTACAAAATCATTCAAAAAAGTGTCCAAATCCAAAATTCTCTTTTTGTTCCGTAGGAGTTTTTTCTATACACTTTGAGCATTAGAACCATGGGTTACAGCACAGTGTCAGCAGCAAAAACGCTCATATATTTTTGTTGTCTATTGATAATTATATTACTGAATAACCGAAACAAGCATTAGTTATCAGATGGCCGATACAGCATTCAGGGTGCAGGACTGTTGAAATGTTCTATAAGCATATTTGGGTACACCTTAAAAGGTGGTTAATGTCAGGTCGCTAAAAAACAGTTATAGGAAATGAAAGGCCTCCGTGTTATCTACATTTTGACACCAAGCTCATTTCATTGCCATGGGTCCACTTGATCAAAAATAATTTTCTAATGTAGTCAAATTTTAATATAGCTTGTTAAATTAAAAATAAAACAAACAAAAGACATTATTAACATGTCCTGTGGTTTTTCAGAATGCTATAAGTGCCTGGGTCACAAAGGTTCTCTTCACAATTTGTTGCTTCATTTCCTGCTCACCTTTTTTTGACATAAGATGGCAAGCCCCTTTCACTCATTTGAGTTTGAGTTAACTTTAGGTTGGAACAGTCTGCTGTTTTTTTTACGATGTCTGTCCCCTGTACTTATGAAATTATTTATTAATGTTTTGAAAATGCTGCAAAACAAAATCTTTGAAAATTAAAAAGCACAAATTTTGACCCACCCATTTGTACTTCTTTATCAGCTGATTCTGAAGGCGTTAGGAGTGAGACACTGACTATCTTTCAAGGGACAACCCACCTATGCCACCTTCCATTTTTAACGCATTCGGCCCCATATCGTCCTACTCCAACCTTTGTATTTCACTAACAGGACTATGCTAGGGCTAAACGAGGGAAAACATTAGACTAGCTGACTAGTCAGCTCAGATATTAAATTAAATTTGAGAATGTTTAGTTGAAAATGTCAAAAACTGATTATTTTTTTAAAAAAGAAGAAAAGTTAATATTAATCACATTCTTCAATAATGAATCATGCCACGTGTAATGCACTGTACTCCAGACAGACAATGAAGAAGAAAAACACTTATAATAAACCAATGTTTAATATGTTACTACAAAAAGATGTTCATGTATTGTTAAAATATGACAAATTAACATCTGAAAAACCCTAAAACTACGATGGAAAAGTGTGGCCCGTTGTGCCGTGCATTATCAGTGATGCACAGTTTGAAAATTTGTGACAATCACTTTAATAAAAGTTAGAAATTCTAAAATAATGAAATAATAAATCATCCAGCCATTTTCTTACGTATATCTGAAGTCAGGTCGTGGGGCAACAGCTTAAGCAGGGAAGCCCAGACCTCCTTCTTCATCCAGCTTATCCGAGGAACCATTGAACCTTCCCAGGCCAGCTGATGTGTCCTGGGTCTATGCCGGGGCCTTTCACCGGCAGGACATGCCAGACAAGAACACCTTACCCAGGAGGCGACAGCCTTAGCTGGCTCCTTTCGATGTGGAGGAACAACCCTACTCTGAACCCCTCCTGAATGACTAAACCCTAGCACTAAGAGAAAGACCAGCCACCCTTTGGGGAAAGCTAATTTACGTCGCTTGTATCGCTATCTTGCTCTGATAGTGTTAACAAAAGATCAGGCCAAGATAAATTTACATTTCTAACTCCGTTATTGAGCTAGCAGCATTTTTATGTATTTTATCACTTTAGTTTGGAGTGACTGTAGCCCAGGAGGTAGAGCAGGGCATCTACTAATTGGAAGGCTGGTGCTTCAGTCATTGACTGTTCAAGTCTCCATGCCAAAGTAACCTTGGGCAAGATATTGCACCCCAAATTGCTCTCCGATACATTCCTTGGAATGTGAATGTGTGTGTTATACCTCTTTTCCACTGCTTGGTTTTGATCGTTTTTCATTACAGTTGAGTACCACCTTAATGTGCTGGGGTTTTTACAACACAATAATGTAGGACAATGAGGCGATGGCATACCTGCTGTTAAACTAATGGTAAGCGTCGGCACCTCCTTGCTGGAACACAGTGTTGGTTTGTGCACCCATTTCCTTCGTTGCTGGGGTTTCAAAATTGGCATTGTTGATTTTTGTGAAGGAGATGCACTCATGACTCATGAGTAGGTACTAAAAAGGTACCTGTTAACAGGTACTACCACCTAATGAAAAACCCTAAAAACTGAGTTGAGTCAAGCCAAACCAAGGAGGTACTTGTGGAAACGGGCCATTAGAAAGTACTTAGGCGTAGAAAAGCGTGTTTGTATGAATGGATGTAAATGAGTGAATGAGGCATATTGTATAAAGTGCTTTGAGTGTGCAAGAAGAGTAGAAAAGCGCTGTGTAAAAATCAATCCATTTATCACTTATGTATTAATAACTCTTGAGTTATTGCTGTTCCACTTGTGTTTTTTCTGATCCCCATTCTTTAACGTAAAGCCCAAAACTGCATATTTCATAATACTTCAACATCAACATTTCTCAAGGTTGTAAATTACAGGTTGGGCCAGGGAGCACGTGGTTTCCCATTCATCTTTCAGTAAGTCCTTTGTGCAAGAATGTAGATGTGTGTGTGTAGTGTGTCGTGTAGTGGAAGCAGGCAGATAAGAAGGGGGCCAAACGCTTACAGACTGAGAAAGTGACAGCGATAGAGGCGGGGTAGAGGCTGAAGGAAGTTCCTCAGAACATTGCCCAACTGCTCCTGCTCTACATCTAACAGTTGGAACAGGGAGGAGGTTGATTAGGCAACAAGTTGGCTTTCTGTTTCTTTCTCACAAGATAAAGGTGACGACACACGGCTTACGGGAAAAAGGCCTAGATGAACCAATCAGCTCTGATTGCTAAGGTGTTGAGAAGTCTCTGGCTCATATCTGCTGCGGGATGAGAAGACCATATTCCCAACATGCTTGATCAAAACAAATGACACATTGACTGAGTCAAAATCACACACAGGGTCTCTTCACAGAGAAACAACAGCCTTATCAGTGTGCTTCTGAAAGCTAATCATAATGTTTGCTGTTGCTCTTTCACGTTGGGGCTTATTTTTGTAATGACTCAGGGTTGAAGCAAAGCAGTCAAATGAACACAGAGCAGGGGTTGGGGGATGGATGCGTGTCAGTGACTCACGACAGTCCATGCAAATACCTGAGCCTGCATTTGACTCTGAAGGTGATTTGCATGATTAGTCCTTCGAATGAACAATAGGACGAAGCAGCTCACTGTGTGGGTTGATGCAACTGTGGCTTTGCTGGACGTTTTCTCGGCCCCTTGTTACCTGCTTCCCACTTTTTGTGTCCGGGTGAATAAAAGCCAACGTGCTCCAAGTGTGCAACACGACAGAGGCGGCCTTTTAAGTGTTATGTGGTTCTCAGAACGAAAGGGGAAATGAATGGTGGTGTCATTCGTAGAAACCTGTGGTCTCCGATACACTGCAGCTTCTTCAGGGAAATAGAGCAGTGTGTGAAAAACCGAAAAAGAAGAAACCCAGCATCAGATCAAAGAAACTCGAACACTGACACGACATTTTCAGTTCATGCTGCAGATGACATTTTATATTTAGTTAATTTTGTTCTGTTGTCCTTTGAAAGACACCCCCCGCCTGTCTATTATTATCTGTTATAAAAATACATGCAGGGACTTGAACCACTTCCATTTTGTGCTTTTAACTCTGTGTCAAGCTGATGGGCTTAAGGGCCTGCACAAGCTGACCTAAGAACAGATAGCAGGGATAGGCCGAGGATTAAATGGTGCTCCAGGAGCGTGACCCCCAGAGTTTGATTATAGGAGTGTGTGTGCAGCAGGGGTGAGGCATTAGGATGACTGAATTAAACCCCTTTATGTCACAAATCAGTGATTATGTGTCATTTATGGGGTCCTGTCTAAACTGCAACATAAGGTCAGAAATCCTGCAGCATATTAAGACTAGTCATTAAAACATTAGCTCTGAATGTTTTTCTTTTCTTTTTAATTATAATGAGTGGGAAAGATTACAGGCAATTAAAAGCCTAAAAGCTAATTCTGGCCACTGGAATCCTGGTGAAATACTCTGTGAGGCTGTCCTTAGGCACAGCAGTAATTTGAACTAACATGCACAGAGTGTTAATGTTCACTGCAAATATTTAATCATCTTAGCTAATTAGCAAGTACACTTCCAGTACTGTGCGAGCGCCTCGAGTCACCCCTCATTTCTTTATATTTTACTTCCAAGAAACCAGACTTTCATGTAGTTCTATAAAGTGGTTGCGAGCAATAGTTCTCTGGGCTTTTTATTGGACCTTGGCTGCTTTTCCACTCTTTTTTAGTCCACTCCTTGATCATTTTTAGAGGAATATTTTTATTTGCTAAGAGACATCAAGTGGAGAACAAAAGTAGAAGTGCCAGGACTAGAAAACTTTTAAAAATTCACAGGACCTGGAAGATGCCTCTGACACATCAGGCAGTCCATCTACTGTTAGACTGTCTCATCAGAAATGGCTGAGGCGAAAAAAAGGCTGAGGTTTACTAAATTATACAGAAACTGGATTAAAATTCAATAGCAGCAGTATTTATGGAGTGATGAATCCAAATTTGTATATAAACATATTTTTTTTGGTTCCGATTGTCAACAGCGAGTGTCTACAGGCTGTAAAACACGGTGCAGGCTCTGTCATGGGGACATTATGGTTGTCTTGAGGATGTTTTTGGAATTATGAACTCAGGAAGGTATGGTTAGATTTTGATCCATCGTGTAATCCCATCTGGAAAATGTTTCACTGCCAACAGCTTCATTTTTCAACAATGATGAGAATGGAGCAGTGTGATATCATCTTAGCAAAGACCAGAATAAAAGGCAACATGCCAACATTCAAAGAAGACTTTGAATGTCTTTCAAGGAGCCTGGAGAATTATTCCTGAAGACTACTTAAAGAAATTATAAGAAAGTTTGCCTGAGAGGGTCCAGGTTGCATTGAATATTAAAGGCGGTTATCAACAATATTTAACTTTCAAACCTTTGGCTTATATATTGTTTTTCCCTGTATATTTGCACATGTTTCAAAAAACTTGCTACACCCATTTTATTTCCCATTTTCTAGCAAAATAGAAATAAATAAAGGGTGGCTCAGGAATTTTGCACAATACATTTTTAAGAAGTTAATGGATTCTAAAGTTGCTACATTTTATCCTCAAGGAAACATGAGTCTTTGAACAAAATTGCACAACAATACACGGACTGATTCTTATATAGCGCTTTTCTACTCTCCCAAAGTACTCAAAGCACTTTATACAACATGCACTTTCTTCTAAGCTTTTTAGCGCTTCCTCACTAACAGTCATTCTCCAACGGATTCATCGGAGAGCAACTTGGGGTTAGTATCTTGCCCAAGGATACTTGGCATCGAACCACTAACCTTCCGATCAGTAGATGCTCTGCTCTACCTCCTGAGATACAGCCACCCCCGTACACTCTGTTGGTTCTTTTAGAGCTAGAAGTTGCAATATTTGAAAGAGAATAGAGTGCTAAGATATGAGCTAAGATTTGCAAGCATAATGCAAAGTAATTTGTGGGACCATTAAAGTAGTTGTGACAGCTGATAAGATACTTCAGAGTAGACCAAAGCTGACATTGCCATTCATAAAACCATTCGTTAGCCTTGCTAGAAATATGTCAATACATCTGTAATATCTTTTTTTCACTTCTGGGTAGCAAAAATATTGACATTTTATATCCCTAATGAACTTTGGAGCTACAAACAAACCGTTTCATCCTTTCAGCTGCTAACTGGAACTGCCTGTTGTTTGATGTGAGAAAGGCTGGGTTAAATGTGTTCCGAGCATTCCTACTAAAAACTGCTTCCTGTAACCAGTGAGCTCGAGCTAAAACTGTACACCTGAGAGCGGCGAGGCTAAAAAAATAATCTGAAAGATGCTTATAAGCTTTGTTGAGCTTATGGGAACTATAAACGCTTTCACACCCATGTCCTTTATTTCAGTTCTCATCCGTCCATTTAAATCTCGGCTTGTAAACACACATTATATTCACCTGACAGACACTAACTGGGACTGATGGCACGCCAGCATTTCCAACCTCCATGTAATTTGATGTTGTGTAAATCTTCGTCTCGCTGTAGGTGGGGTGCTGGCAGAGATGTCTCAAGGAAGATTAGCGGCGAGGCCGGCAGTCCCCCCGGGAGCATCACAACTGATTAAACCTACAGCTCTTATCTATCCAAGAGAACAGATCCACGATAGGCTGCTGCCCACTGGTTACTATCACCGCTCAAATGTCTAGATTAACCCACAAGAGCATCTGCAGCCTATTAGTGTGATTAAACCCATGAACACAAGCGGCCATCCTGCTGTGAACTGGCAGAGGGCAATTAGTTCAAACCTTATTCCTAATGACCGATGCTTTAATGAGCGGTGGCGACGAAAATTCTCAGATCCTTCACTTTTATGTATCCATCTAAAAATACTCTAGAAAAGTCCCTAATAATTACAATTTTTTAAAGCTGCTCAGGACCCTTAAACAAGTCGATGAAGCTGTGTTGTTGGAGCATTCAGTTTTACAACTCAAATCTTGCTTTAATAGACTTTTGTAGTATTACAGTAAGATCTTTATCTACAAAATAACTGTAGTGGCCAGACATAATAAACCCCCCAGAAAAAATCCTTTAAAATGTAGTTCAGTAAAAGAACAAAGCAAAAATAACCACACATACACACATCTTAAAAATCTACTTAGTCGTGGTCCTCATATAAATATACTTTCCCTCACTGATGAGCAGCTAGTTTTACCTTACTCTTTATATCATTTATCATTGAAATGCAACCCTTCATCACTGTTAGGAGAGGGCACAAAGTCAGTGAAGAGGTGAAGAAGTGAAGAGGACTCCTTGTAGTACAATGAAATAAAATGCATGCAGCAGTGTTGTGCTGTTTTTATTTTGTATCATATTTACTAAGACTTACTGTTGACAATTTATTGCAATTTTGAGTATAAAATATTTGATCCATTGTCAACAAAAGTGTTACTTCATGTTATTTGGATAGAATTATGTTGATTTTTACTGGAGGGTTTCATCACTCAAGACTTCAAAACTGTCCTACGGTCTCCATGGTTGTTTGTGTTAGCCGTACAGTTGTTCCGCTGAATTCGGGGAATAAGCGTGCCTTTTTGTTTCCTGGGGTAAATGCTTTTATTCATCCATGAAAGATCACCTTGACAATAACATTCCACTTCTGCATAACTTTTGTTTGAGTCTCACAGAAGTCTTTTCCTGTAAAAAAAAAAAGGAGTTCTTCCTTCCCACATTCCCCAGATGCTAGTCATAGGCAAGAGACTGATTTCCTGGGTTTTCCCTTTTTCCCTGTTATTAAAAACTCCTGTCAAAGGTCTTTGTTCTATATAAATGAACAATTTGCAGCACATTCTGATAAGCATCTTTTGTCCTATGGCCTTTCTTTAACTGATGGGATATGTTGGAGGTTATGTCAATTATTTTCTCTTGCTTAGAAATCTTTTTTTTTTCTTTTCTGTCTTTTGTTTCTTTAAGTTTTTGAATTATTATTAATACTGAAGCCAGTGCTTGAGTATATCTGTCTGCACTTGAAAGCCAAGCGCAGAGCTTGTTTTCTTTTTGCTAACATATATATAGGCACCCTGCCCTATGTTGATGCCATCTACCATCCTCTTATCTCTTCATCCGTTTCCCGTTTCTGACGCTTTTCTACAGTCTTAAACAGGAAGTTGTATAACCTTCTGGCCTAGTAAATTCTCTGTAGGCGTTAAAAACAATGCATAGGCCATTGTTGTTTCTAGCTTAACAAAAAAAAAAAAAAACCCTAAAAAAAAAAAAAAAAAAAAAAAAAGCAGTGTTGTCAATCCATTTGTAGTCTCTTGCAGTTCTAAGTTTATTTTTAACCCCAGAATCCAAATGAACTCTTTGAAGCAATACAAAGGAGCACAAGTGTCATAGTTTTAAAAAAAACATATTTATTGAAATTGTATAAAAATAGCTTCTAAAATAATTTACAATTCTAATTTGAAAAGATGGAAATAAACAAAACAAAAAAAACTATCCAAGCTGCGATCATGCAGCCAGAAAAGTCTTCTCAGTCTCTCACTCACACTCACAACATTCACTCAAACAGCGCAACGAAAACCAGTTACCATCAGTAGACATTGGATGTTTACATACATTAGGATGGAAGTGCTTTTGGGACTATTTACATGTTATGTACAACACATACAAACATACACATCTGCTCTTTTCAAATTTTTCAAGCCATAAATATGGTCACATCTCTGCTTTTCTTTTTAAATAATGTGGGCCCTTCAGTGATGGTGGAATGAAATATATATATATATATATATATATATATATATATACACACACACACACACACACACACATCAACAGCCGAAATTCTCTCATAAATAAATAAATAAGATCTGTGACCAAAAAAAACAAAACCTCATTGAGTGTGAAAAAGAAGACACAATAATAAATATCATTCTTATTTACAATTCTTGTCCCCAGCGATTTTTTAAGACCTGCGTGAGGCACTGTTTATAAGAAAAAAATTAAAGAGCAGAGGATGTTGTATCTCGGTATGGTTTTGCATTGTGGTGTGCATTCAGGTGGGTGTGAATGAGCGGTTGCCTAAGCCTTGTGTTTGTATACAACACAAGAAGGAGGAGGAAGCAGAGGTTGTAGAATAGAGGTGGATGCTGTAGTAAAGAGTGAGGTAAGTCCAGTGTTTTTTTTTGTTTTGTTTTTTTTATGACTTGTTTGCACAGGTTGCTGCCGGAGCTATGAGGTTGTCTGGTTGCTAATGACATTGGAGTAGTAGAAATAGTGATAGTAGTGGTTATAAATGGCATAGGCTTTACTGATCTAGGCCCACGAGAGGAAAAACAGTGACAGCAATAAACGCTATAAAGCCTTGTAGAGAGTAAGGAGCAAAAAGGCCATTGATGAAAAGCCTTTTTGCATTCACAAATTCAAGTATTTTCAGGCGCCTACCCCCCAACAATCTCACAGAAGGCACTTTTCTTTGAGAAAACAAAAAAACAAAACAAAAGTCAAGCTTCTCTTCACCAGCGTCTTTGCTTTTCCCTCTTTGCTGTGATCTTGAGGGAGAGAGCGGTGCAACGAGAGCTTATGTAACTCTGTCCTCTTGCCATTCAGCACAACAGCCACACATGTGCTGTGTTTGCTCAGAGCAGGTGCGTCCAGAGCACGCCCTCTTGCAGACTCACGGACGTCCGGTGCCTAGATCAGCGTCCAGCGAGGATAATGTCATGACACTAATGGCTGGGAAACTCAAGTAGTTGGGGTCGTGACGGTGGAGAGGGTCTGACCCGCCAGGCCGAAACTGCCAGATGTGTGCAGTTCCATACACTTTGCTCTGGGGTGTGGTGGCCAACATTCCTCTCCACTCTGCTTCAAGTCTTTTGTATCAGTGCAGTCCAGTTTGGACCAGAACAGCCCAATTCCAACTGTCCACGCCCCTATCACCGAGCCACGGCCACGGGAGTGGGTGTGAAGGCTGAGGGCTCGTGGCCGATGCTGTGCAGTCTGATTTCTGTGGTCTGGTTATCTGTCTGCACAGATGACGGTACTACAGAGGAGGACGTGCTCTGCATCCACGAGTGGTTGAAGATGTCCTCGAAGGATGGGCGGTCAGCTGGCCGCAGAGACAGACACCACTTGATTAGCTGCTGGCATTCTGGTGAAGAAGAAGCAACATGCAATTAGTCCTGGTCAACACATGAGTAAAGCAGATGATGTGCAACCCTGTGACTGAAAGGCTGGGATATGAGCTGCAACGTGGGTTTACCTGGTGAGATTCTCCTCCGGAAGAAGACCTGCCCCCTCATGATCTCCTCATCATGTTCAAATGGGATGTCCCCGCACACCATGTCATACAGCAGGATACCCAGGGACCAAACTGTGGCAGAGCGCCCGTGATAGCGATGGTACTTGATCCACTCTGGAGGACTGTATACTCTTGTGCCTGTGAGACAAAAATAAAATTAAAGAAATAATTTAGCTTAAAAGGTGTACTCTTTCTAAAAGAAAATTTGAAAATATCAGAAAACCATGTGACTTATCATAACACAGTAATAGTGAAAATGAAAATATTTCTGGGAAGAGTTGAATGATAAACAAGGACTGGGGATTTGTCAGCTGAGCCTGTTTCTCAGGCTGTTATCTGGGCTCAGGTGCCAGGCAGCGTGACAGGCAGTTTTAGCGTGCGGTAACAGAGAGTGCACGGGAGGGAGGGGGAGCAGACATGTGACTTTGTTTACAAACTTTGAGTTGTAAAAATACCACTTCCCTCCAGTGGGGGGCAACAAAACTAAGGCAAAACCGTCCCGCCTGTACTAAAAGGCGGCTGTGTGGAGAATGATTACACAAGCTGGGAATTTCTGCTGTGGTCTAAACGGGCAAAAACCTTATAATCCAAATGATGTTGATAAAAAGTAAATGTAAACAAGTTAGGTGAAAAACAATATACAGCGCACTATATTCTGAGCGCAGTGAACTCACCATCAAAGTCCGTGTAAATGGTGTCCTTCAGCAGGGCTCCGGAGCCGAAATCGATGAGCTTCATCTCCCCGGTGCGGAGGTCGATGAGAATGTTCTCGTCTTTGATGTCCCGGTGCACCACGCCGCAGTTGTGGCAGTGCCGCACGGCCTCCAGCACCTGGCGGAAAAAGCTCCGCGCCAGGTCCTCCGGTAAGGCACCTTTCTCGGTGATGAAGTCGAACAAGTCCTTGACGTTCTCGGGTCTCTCCATTACGATGATGAAGCTGTCCGGCCGCTCGAACCAGTCCAGCATCTTGATAACTCCGCGGAAGCCCGTCCCGACTTTTTTCAGCAGGACGATCTCCATTGGGACCCGGGAGCCGTTAGGCTTTAGAGACAAATGACAAATACAGCATTCACTACACACGTACACGCCCTAAATCAACCCGCATGTGTGGGTATTGATAAATAATGTGTTTTTCCTCTTAATTAAAAAGGCGCTAATAATAAAACTGCTTCTTACCAGCTCTCCCCACTCCGAGATTCGGTCCTTGGCTACATGTTTGACAGCGACCTGGCACGGCAAAGGAGAGACCGCGTCACACAACGTGTACAACAACAGCACATGTAATAACCATGACAAATAAACGAGCACATAAAAAACGTATTCTAATAATAAAACATGGCATACTAACCGGAGCTCCGTCGGCTATCCTTGTTCCGGAGTAGACGGTTCCGAAGCCGCCGCTGCCCAGCACGGCGCCGACCTGATAAAGCTTCTCGAAAGGCTCCCTCTCCTTCACTGCAACACAGTATAAACATAGCCGGTAAATACCGGAGAGCAAACTCGCTTATCCGCGCTGCAAACAGCGCAATGTAAGAATATAAAATATTGCAACATGGCTAAAATTACTGTTAATAAATGGCCGTCCTCGGCAGTTATTAAGTTAAACTAGCTGCTAGCGTGTGTAGACTGAGCCACTGCTGCAGCGCTGTCCTCCATGACAACACAGCGGGGGGAGAAAAAGGGCGTCTAACCTTGATGAACCTGGAGTTGGATTTTCGCCGGCATGTCTACGGTGGAGATGTGGGCCAGAGAATTGAGCTTGGACAGCAGCATTCCTTTAATATCCACTGCAGGTCAACGACGTGTGCCCTTCGTCTTCGTTTTTGTTGAAAGGAGTAGTTTTATTCCGACAGTGCGACTCTCCCGTGCTGAGCTCCGAGTCCACGTTGCAGGAACAAAAATGCGGTAGGGATCCTTTCATCCGAATAGCAGACAACAAAACAGTCCCTGTGGCCCAGGAAAATATAGCCAAAAACGTAGTCCCGGCAAAAGGATGAAAACCTAACGCGAGCTACGGCAGTTCCCCTGCAATGTTTTGTAAACAGTTGAGTAAAAATGCGCGATATAAAGAGATAAGGCAGGGTTAGACCTAGTGCCTCCGTCTGACACCGGCTCCTGAAAATATCTAATGGGGGGGAGGACACTTATATGACTATAGTAAGAAGGCGGGTACCAAATGCTGACGTCTACATTGCCCCGCCCTTTTCCGCTCGTCTACACCAATAAAAAGCAAATACCACATGTCAATCACAGACTGAAAATAAAGCTAACCGGCCTGCCAGACACAGACGTGGCGGGAATCAAAACGCGCCAAAAAGGGAGAGACTAAAGTAATAATTATGAATTCATGTTGGAGGGAAATGCAAATCCAAGGCCAAGTGCTTGTCTCCTCCCTTCGCGGGAAACCAAACCGGGTGGGGTGAGGGGGATATAACTAGACCATTAGGAATAAGACTGAAGATACAAGGGCGGCACTGGTGAAGCTGCATATACCATCTTGTCTACTCTGGCATAGGCTTGATATCACCTGCAGAATTTTTTCTTTTTTCTTTTTCACTGTTTGCACCTCACTTGCTAAGCCTGCATTTAACAAAATAAGCACCCTGTTGCTGCACCGAAGCATCTAAATTGCTTCATAAAGATATTTGTGCTTAAAACACACACATTTGCATGCACACAAAGTATAGATACGACCTGAGAGCAGTTCATCAATTTGCACTTTAGTTATGCTCACCCCCTGCCAATCACCTGATTAATTTCACATTCAACACAAAGCTTTAAGGGATGAAGTGAAGCCCAGGACTGTGCTTTCAGTTGACAATGCCTCTCAACTGGCTGCTGCATCAAAGAGGCGCTGGTGAGAATAGCTGCATTCCACTCATTCTTTCAAATTGGGTGGCCATGTCTGCAGCCGTTCACAGGATGTGGGAAACTAGAGATAAATAGGCTTCCATTTACCCCCTCTCCCCAAGCCCCCTCCTCTTTCTGCCCTCTCTGCTCCTCCTCTCTCCTCCTTCTTTTTCCCGCGCATGTTATTGTCTGAATGGCATGCTCCCTTTTCCCCACCCATGCTTAAGTTGCATTTTGTTTTCCTTTGAAATTTCACAGCAGATCTTAAAACGGTCATGCTGCTGATTTATTGCTTTCACATGTATGTCGTGAGATGACGCACCCCAAAAGAATAAAACTAAGTGCTGTGTGGGTGGATGAGAAACACTGCTTTGTAGATACACTGTGGTTTTAAAAAAAAGGTGGAAGATAAAGTGCAGATCATTTACTATTTTGCAGTTTTGGTTTATATTTAGTGGTAGAAATTATTATTTTCATAGTTTTTCTTTTTTAATGCACGGGCTAGCATGCACAAAAATGTGTACTTAATGCACCATGAAGGTCATTGAGTGCATGTAAGGAAAAAAAAAGACTCAGTGGGCTACTCTCTTATGGTATTTTCAGGTCAGTCTGGCTTAGTGGAGTGACAATGAGAGAAAGGGGGCTGTTGATACATGCATTTGGGACACCCTGGGCAAATTCCTTTAGCCCTAAAATGTTTGAAGACAATATGCAAATCAGGTGCTGAACAATGTAACCAAATGTCAATCTCATTTAAAAGGCTTCCTTCAAGTAATGGCGTGGATGAGGGCTCTGTAACCAAACACATGTACCTTCTTTCTTTAGGATCCACACCAGCCATTCTTCCTGGGTGTAGATTCCATTTGAGGACAACAGGGAGGCAAGGGGACACACACATGAAGTAGCCGCCAGTAACGATTGACTTTCAGACACTTCATTTCCTGCATTCTTTTGTTTAGGTGCCAGTTTGCACACATTTTTCTGCATAATTTGAAGGTAGAAATGCATCAGCAGCTCAACATCTACTGGATATATGTATGAAGTGTCTGTGAGGCCTTCTGCACTGCTTTAAAAGGATTATTCTGAACCCTTTCCACATTAACATTATCCCCACTGAGTCGAAAGATGTAAGCATTATTTGCTCTGTCCTGTTTTGTTTGCTTGGCTCCAGACGTCAAGAGTCAAACTGTAATGAGTTTATAATTCTGTGTGACATCAGGCTGTGTTTGTGTCTTTTGTTTGGGGAAGTATAACCTTGTCGTGTGATAACATTAGTGATAAATTCATTTACTTAATTTATAACAACCCCGCCCTCAGACTTTAATAGCCCGGCTATGCATCAGCAAGACTGCTCCCCATTTTCAAAACCTTCTGCACTTTACTGAAGAGATTTTGAAATGCCTAAATTCCTGAAACAGGAGCCAGTGCAAATGCTGCTATCCCATTAAGTGCCACTTGAGGCAGGCTCCAAAAAGCCATAAACGTAAACTTTATTTGTATAGCACAAATTAAGAAAAAAACAAAAACAAAGCAACAACACATCATGAAACCTGGAGATTAGCCTTTTTACCATTGCCAGCTTGGTTTCAGAAAACCTGATGATCATACCATTTCATCTGTAAAACACTAACGTGTAAGCTTCAAACCTTTCTTCTTCTTCTTTCAGATCTCATGCAATTTCTTGCATCTAGGTTATACTTCACTTTTCCATAAGACGTACACATTCTCCCTCCTTGCACCATTTGCGTTTTATATAAAACATTTCAATTTGCATTCTTGTTGCTTTTGGTATCACTGTTTTATCAAATATCAAATATAAAAAATGAACCTTGGAGTCATTTTTGACCAGGACATGTCCTTCAATGCACATATTAAACAAATATGTAAGACTGCTTTCTTCCATTTGCGCAACATCTCTAAAATTAGAAATATCCTGTCTCAGAGTGATGCTGAAAAACTAGTTCATGCATTTATTACTTCCAGGCTGGACTACTGTAATTCTTTATTATCAGGATGTCCTAAAAACTCACTGAAAAGCCTTCAGCTGATCCAAAATGCTGCAGCAAGGGTACTGACAGGGACTAGAAAGAGAGAGCATATTTCTCCTGTTTTGGCTTCCCTTCATTGGCTTCCTGTTAAATCCAGAATTGAATTCAAAATCCTGCTCCTCACATACAAAGTCTTAAATAATCAGGCCCCATCTTATCTTAATGACCTTGTAGTACCATATCACCCCATTAGAGCACTTCGCTCTCGCTCTGCAGGCTTACTTGTTGTTCCTAGAGTATTTAAAAGTAGAATGGGAGGCAGAGCCTTCAGTTTTCAGGCCCCTCTTCTGTGGAACCAGCTTCCAGTTTGGATTCGGGAGACAGACACTATCTCTACTTTCAAGATTAGGCTTAAAACTTTCCTTTTGCTAAAGCATATAGTTAGGGCTGGACCAGGTGACCCTGAATCCTCCCTTAGTTATGCTGCAATAGACGTAGGCTGCCGGGGATTCCCATGATGCATTGAGTTTTTCCTTCCACTCACCTTTCTCACTCACTATGTGTTAATAGACCCTCTGCATCGAATCATATCTGTTATTAATCTCTGTCTCTCTTCCACAGCATGTCTTTATCCTGTTTTCCTTCTTCACCCCAACCGGTCGCAGCAGATGGCCCGCCCTCCCTGAGCCTGGTTCTGCCGGAGGTTTCTTCCTGTTAAAGGGAGTTTTTCCTTCCCACTGTCGCCAAAGTGCTTGCTCATAGGGGGTCATATGATTGTTGGGCTTTTCTCTGTATTTATTATTGTGCTATCTACTGTACAATATAAAGCGCCTTGAGGCGACTTTTGTTGTGATTTGGTGCTATATAAATAAAATTGAATTGAATTGAATTGAATATTTAAACCAGCATTGTGCATGCTCATGTACAGTGTACAGTCTCAGTCTGCTGCAATAAAGAAATCCAGTTGTATAGAAGTCTGTTGGAAAATGGCCCTTGGCTCCCTTGATCTCTGTGTTACCCTTTTCTAAGATGGTGATAGCAACTTGCTCGAACAGTATTTCACAATGCAATGCACCAAGTGGGTAGGCGCACCTCGTATTTGCAATATATGTGCAAAATTTTGAGATTTCATTTACACACCTTTCAGTTCCTTTATATGTTTGCATTAATCAGACTATGACCTTTTAAGGCCTTGATTTTAATGTCACTGGCCAGGCTTTGTATCTTAAATCACATTTGCCACACTTGTATTCAAACTGAACATAGCTTCAGTGTCGAAATATATGTGAATAAGTGGATAATCTATGAAACTATTGTTAATGTGTTTATGTTCCCGCTGTAATAATGTAAGGGTAAGTGTTGTTACAGTGGCATAGGTTCTGATGGGAGTGTGCACTTCATGTCCAGTCAGGGGCACAGGAGAAGTGTGTGAAAATGGAACGATCCAAAGCAATGAGTGCCACAGTGAAATGCCACAAGTGAGTGCATCATCTTTCTGTAGGCTGCAGATATTCCTGCCTGCATGATCAGCAAGGCTCAAGTGACAGCCATCTAAGCCCATCTGTCAAAAGGACAGGTTATTAGTTTGGGACCAGCTGCTCAATCCAATATCCTGACGTCTTTCCCCTAAGGGGAGGGCGACAGGTTCTCAGTGTAAAGCAGGGCATCCCGCTCTTTATGGTCGCCAAACAGAGCCACAGCGACCCGTGCAACGAGCTGGTGGGCTCAAATTTGTGGCAGGTTTTTCATTTACATCAGTGTCATTCTGCATATTGAAACTTTAGAGGCCACAGGATAAAAAGGCCACATAGCTAAAGTTGGCTTGCATAATATGTCTATGAATTACTTCCTCTTTCTAGAGAAATGAAAACCATTTCCACTGGAAAGTTTCACAACACCAGTGTTTGTGTAGAATGACTGGTCATAATCAGTATGTGCATAACACTTTGTAAATATTTGGATAAAAGGCACTTTTATTCGGAGTTTTATGAGATCACTAAATCCTTAAAGTAGCAAAAAATTAAAAAAAAAATAAAATAAAAAATAACCGAGAAAAGAAAAGAAAACAAGACATTATATCCAGTGAAAATCTTGATACTGTGAGCTGGCTTCTTTGGGAGGGAGCTTGCCATAAAGAAAATTGTTATCTCTTTTACCTTTTGGCAAACTCCTGACTTGCTACTCCACCTTCGTGCTTCCTGTAAAAGTTATGAAATGTCCGATATGACATATTTAGTAAGCACACATTGCCTTCCAAGGAGATGATTCACTTTCTCTCTCACCCACATGTGTGACCTTTTTTTCACTCCTCTCATGCTTTCTGGATTGGGGTAAAAGGTAAAACACCACTTAAGACACTTGTCCATCCATCAATCATTAACTGCTGGCCGGGCCGCCTTCTTTAGCTGAACCACAGTTCCCACCTGCTGTAAGCAGCGGGAAAATGATTACAGAAGGTCGCGGGATAAAGGTCCACTAGTGGTTCCAATGAGTTAAACACTAGATTGAACTCTCCAATGTTGTTATATTCACATAAAATCCCGTGACACAAGCATGTATAATTATAAGATATACTGATTTGTATTTTATGCCTTTGCTGTCTGTGTGGAATCCAGACGGGTAATTATTGTAAATAGCTGGTTTATGTAAAAGCATGCAGGCTTTTCCTTATGAAATGCATAGTGATGACTGTGTTAATGGACATTCTCTGTAATTTTCCCCCATAATGGGTTTGATACTTCACTCACAGCCTTATCATTCATGACAGCACCTTCAGAGCTCACAATAAATGCAGAGCCCCCCAATGCAGGGATAATTGCTGTTTATATATTGTAATTGCTTGAAGCTGTGTGAGCCTATAGTGAACTCAAATAACCTCTCAGCTGTAATGATGCTAATGGGGATAAATATAGCTTTCCTAATATCTAGCCTTTTACATATAGACATGCTTCGCTTTCATTTTCTGAACAGAAAAAAATGATTTGTCATAATGAAGATTCCATGTGTATGAAAAAGTGTGTAACAAATGTAACAATTAGCTCATGATCTTCAGCTAAAATCCCCCCAAAGTACCTCAAAAGGGCATCTGTATGCTCATCACCGATAGCCAATTATCATGGGTAGGTGTGTGCTCTGTGACAGTGATTGACAAAGATGACCACGTAATTAGAGGAGGGTCGTAGTACGGTCCTGCAGCTCAGCAGGAGGAGTAGCTTTGCTCCTCTCAGACAAACAAAGCCTGCCTGTGTCATTTATGTTGACAATGAAGCCGACAGACAATGAAGCCTGCAGGGTCCTTGTGTCCTATTATTTATATGGGATAGCCAGGAATGAATGCTTAGTGCTGAAAGTTTTGGTTCCCCTTGCTTTCTCATTTGAGCGGTCACTGATTTCACTGCTTTGAAATGTCTGGGGTGAAAGTTACAATGCCTGGCCATTGCCCTGTGCTACGATACAGGACCTGGAAGTTGCTAACCCACCCACCCAAGGTGGTGCACACTTAAACACACACAAATAAATACAACCGCTGAAACATTATCTGCCATGCTTCAAAATTACCAGCAAAGTCTTTTTAGGTTCCCCCCCTAAATAAGGAAAGCATGGGCATGTGTGAATGATTGTGTGTGTTTAAGGAATGAGATGGGGAGGCCAAGTTATATTTAGAGATGACTTAAAGGCAGAAAGAATAGCTGTGGGCTGGGTAGCCTCCGGTGTGGCCTGACCTCTCCTCAGGTAGCCTCTTATCCCCTGCTCTCCTCAGGTTATAAGACGCCTTGGCTAGTGGGGCTCATGGGAAAAGGGCCCAATACACATCAAAAGAAGGCCTATGTGGGAAAGCACTATAGAGTCCTGCTGGAGAACCCCATAGGTCACCACAGGTCAACTTTCATGTCAGCACAGGCCTGGTTTTAGGTCAGAGGTTATTAGCATACCTGTCCTGGGCCACTCAGACTGTTCTTCAAGGAAATTATCCCCACTTGTCCCAATTAGGGGTTCTGCTACTGAAGGGTTGTTTATGATCTTTGTTGTGTTGGTTAAAGAGGAGTGGGTATAATCAGTGTGTAAAAAAGGCAGGCTGCTTTTCACATTGCGAGCAGCTACAATAATAGGGCTATTGTGAGGTTTAGCCTTGTCACTGTGGGGTTTCAGATCATAGGAAATAACACATGCAACTTCATCCCAGCAATTACTGCTGATAATGACATTACTGATAGAAAGGATTACATGATATCATATGACATGGCCTTACTAAAGTCCTGAAAAAATGTTCAGTAATTAGAAATAAAAATGCAGACACGTGGAGTTGTAATAGTGTAAGGAAATGGTCCTGAAACTGGTTTTTGGCAGCTTTTATGTAAGCTGCAAACTAGCATGTCTGGCTATAACCTGCAGCAGCATTACTTTTTTTAACTGCTTTGGGGTTATAGGTCATGTTATGTTATGCTTTGCTAAGAGGCCAAACCAGTACTAACCAGAACCTGCTCTAAAGCAGAAGTAATTGTGTACAGTTGAAAAAATTCCACTTTATTTTGAGCAGAAAAATTAACCTAATATGGAACTACAGTGGCCAATTAAGCCTCTTGTTAAAGGGCCCATCTTTAAAACATCAAAAGCATGTTTACAGCCTGATGCACTCTGAAAATTGGTGGTAGGCATGTGGCCACTGTAATTTAGAGGTGTCACAGGAGCTGTAGCTGATCTGCTAAGCCACACATCTGCTCCAACTGTATAGAAAACATGGATGTAGCTTCTGGGTTTGAAAAAAGAAGTGCTTTAAACTGGAATTCTATCTGAAGGCCTGATAGCTGTTGTTAAAGAAAAACTTCCAGTTGTATAGAAGTCTATGGGAAAAAGGCTTTCGTAACCTTTGTAAACACTTTCCTGTTGAGTTCAAGGCGCTTTACGGTAAAGACCCTTACAATGCTAAGGGTCTTTACCTTTTCATTGTAAGGTAAAGACCCTACAATAATAGAGTGAAAACCCCAACAATTAGACAAATCCCTATGAGAAAGCACTTAGCAACAGTGGGAAGAAAAAAACCTTTTTAACAGGAAGAAATTGACAGCAGAACAAATGTCAAACATAGATAATAATAATAACTATTGATTAAATGCAAAGTGGTGTATAAACACAGAGAGTGAAAACAGATGAGTGATGAAAAAATACCTGGTACATCATGAAGCCACCAGCAGCCCAACCCTATTGCAGCAGAACTAAGGGAGGGTTCAGGGTAAGCTTTATTACTTATTACTATTATATAATAATAATTATTATTATAAGCTTCATAAAAAGGAAGTTAAGGCTTATCTTAATAGTAGAGTCACTGTCCAGTTCCTCAATCCAAACTGGGAGATACTGGGAGATACACAGAAGAGTGCCCTGTAAGCTGAAGGCTCTGCCTCCCATTTTACTTTTATATATCTTTGGTACCACAGGTAAGCCTGCAGTATGGGAGCAAAATGCTCTATTGGGGTGTTTAGTACAATAAGGTCTTAAAGATAAGATGGGATCTGATTATTTGAGGCTATCTATGAGAGGAGAAGGATTACAAATTTGATATTGTATTTAACAGGGAGACAATGAAGAGAAGATAATATGAGGGAAATCTGCTTTCTCTGTTGGGGCCCTGTTGGTTGTTTCTGTTTGACATTAAGGACTTCTTGAAATTGAACTGCTATGCTAAAATAGCAATAACCAGCCCTCCCCCAAGATGCCTGGGTGAAGGTCTGCTGAAAACACCACTCTCAGCAATGCCCTTCCATTGGTTCTGTAATGGCTTTGAGGGTCACAGTGAGGAAAGGGTGAACTAAGGGGGGCTGTGAAGCTGTGTGCTTCTGCGAGGAATGTGCTGAACCAGGAAGAAGTCTGCTAGTGTCACCTTCCCACAGAGGTTAGGGGGATCAAGGGGGTAGGGACAGGGGCGGATCTAGAAGGGTGGCATGGGGTGGCAAGTGCCACTCTAAAATGATCCCTTGCCACCCCAAGTGCCACCCCAGTTTTGCATATGACAGTGTTGTTAATAAAATAAGATAGCATTAACAGTTTGAGCATAGTTACAGTCAACAGTGAATATAAATACTAAAACTGAATATATTGCATAGTGTTCCCCCCCTCCACCATTAACAAATGGTTCAGCCCATAGCAGGACCGGCTTTTTTCTTGTTTTCAGTAGCAAGCAGAGCACATTTTGAACAACACCATGGGAATTTCAGATTTTACACAGGTGGTTGGATGTTACACTCTGGAAATGGAAGGAAGGTGAGTGTTATTAACTCTCTGTGGTCCACGGACACGCTGCACCTCCAAATCACATGACTGATGTAAGCTGACATAGCAACAAGCTGCAGCCACGCTGAGTCTCTATTTCAGCCCACATTGAAAGTTCTGACTTCAAAGTTTTTAAATTTTAATTACAGGCCAGTAAATCCAGAGTTATGATAATATATATAAGCCACGCTTTTTACTAAATACTGTCGTCACGTTTTTTATGTGTGTGTGTGTATTTTAAGCGTTTTCTAAGGACAGCGCGAAAACAGTAAAGAAAGAAAAAAGCCACCTCTTTCCTATCGGTGGAAAAATGTACCTTGTTGATCAATTAAAAAAAAAGTCAACACTTGGGATTTGGTTGTTTAGGAAGAGGGAAAAGTTTGGGGAGTGATGGTAATGGCAGCGAGACAGAGCGAGCGAGTGAGAGAGAGAGTTTTTAGATGTGGGAGATTTGTGACGTTTAGTGTGGAGTGTATACTTAGTGTGTTGTGTTGTCTTGTGTAGTTCTTCTGTTGTGTTTTGTTTTGTGTGTCAGTGAGGGCACTAATGAATGTCACAAAAGCACATTTGCAACGTAAACACTGTCACTAAGTAGAAAACCAGCGGAGTGATACACCTCCTGTTGTCAGGCCTGCAGGTTTATCCCTGTGCTGTTCTGTCTTTTGGTGGAAAAACATGTTTTTTTACTGGCACACATCATTTGTGGGGCATCTTGTCAGGCGACACCTGATTGTTCTCTCATTTTAGTTTTAGTAATATTTTTAAATGGTTGTACAAGATGAAAAAAACAGCAGGTGTATTGGCTGCATTTTTAGATAAATAGTTGTATATGTTTACAAAATGTACAATTTATATTTGCATTTCAAGTTATAAAAATTTACTCAACATGTCTGTGTTTTTTTTTTTACAGTAAAAAAATACTACTAGGATTTTAAGTTCTTTGTGTGATTTCAGATCAGTAATACTAATGCAGTATGTCAGTGAAAAAACAACTAAATTCAGTTGAGCTGAAAAGAATGATCCCAAACAAGGCAAGGGGGAAAAAAATAAAATGAAACAATTTGAGGGTGAAATACAAACGTAAACTCAAAAGTAGTCAAAAATGGCCGGTTGCATTTCAGACCTCAGTGGGTTCATCCAACAAATCATGAAAAATTAGGTTTAAATTTTTGTTCATGACGGTGCAGATTTCTGACATTTTGTGTAATTTAAGCTGTAACAATGTGATTGTTTTCTAACAAAAAACAGTGTGAAACTTAAGTTAGACTTGTGTTTGTAAATGAACCGCCCCATGTTGTGTAGCTTTCTGGATTTTATACTTATTCGGCTACATGTTTATTTATTATACAGGCTACAGTACATAATATCAAAACTCACATGTTTTATGTAACTAAAGTGTTTAATTATGTGGCTACAGACAATAATTAAGTTATAGACTATATTTATATGAAAAACGTGTATACTTACTGCATTTGAATCATTTTAACTATATGTAACCACCTGCATATGTGTTTGGGGAAAAAAAGGCTTTGATTTTGCCACCCCATTTGATTTCTTTGCCACCCTCATACCACCCTAAGAAAATTTCTCTAGATCCGCCCCTGGGTAGGGACTCGAAGGAGAGAGGAGCTGTTGTTTAGCGGGGGCAGTACACATTCATCCACGTGGGAAACACACAGTAGTGACATATTAGACTGCTATCACACAAACAGCCCAGTGACACTGCAACCAGTCACGGCCAAAGAATGTTGGCGGCAGGGTTCTTTCAAAAAAATTCCCACAGGGATGGAACAAGGGGTTTCTCCTTTGCCCTTTCTTTACGTTTGGCAATCAGCTGGTCTGTTTTCATTTCGAGAAATCCGAATTAACGTGAGAAACAGCATTAGAGACAGGTTACACTGATGCCACCTATAAATAGCCCTGTTCCAAACAACTAAGACTCCCCGACGGAGTTATGGAACGCTGAAAAAGTCCCCACAATAGTTACAGCTAGTGCTGCTTTATCTTTTTTTAGCATTTATTTTCACTGATCTGTTTGGTTTCTGTATCTTGTTTTGGTGCCCTGTCGAACTTTCTCCATTTCTTTCTCACTCCCCCACCCCCTAGGGTGTCTACAGTTGATTTGCATTGTGGCTCGGAGAGTGGGGTAAGCAGTTATTGTTGTTGTGATGGTAGAGGGGTTTTCCCACCAGCTTTTCCCTATCCTCCAACGGAATCAAAACACCTCTGTGCTGCTGCCGGTGATGTCATGGCCCAGAAACTGCTCAAAGTCCTGCTTCCCTGGGAAACCCCATATCAGGAAGTCCAGACGATTTTTTTCCCCTCACTCTTTGATTGTTATAGCAGAGCAGCTTGGAAGAGACTGTGAGGTTTCTGATTAGGTTCCCATCCGCTGCTGGCTGAAGAGGCCACTGTGAACCCACTGAACTCAAACGCCAAAGCGGCTTGGCTACTCATCTGCCTGCCCCCCCCCCCAAATTTGCATTAAAGCAATAAAAAAAAAAGAAAGAGGATATAACACGGCTCTAAAAAAGACAGCTCTTGCCAGTATTTGTGATTTATTATTTGTGTTGCTATTTTGTGCATTCATGCATACAGGCTTAGGCCACAAGCAGCCATGAAATACAGCTGTCGATGAGTCATCAAGTAAAAATATCCAACAGCTGATTCAACCTAACAACAGGAAAACAAGAGTGGACTATGAGACCCAAAACAAAAGGATGCATTCAGCAGGTCCAACTGATTGGTGTTTTTGAACTAGGAAGAGCATGTTTATTGGAGGAGACTTGTTTACTGATGGTAAAGAGATATAGTTTTTATTTAATCCAGATTCTAGTTTAATACATTTCAGCAGGCTGTCTTATCCCAGGGCAGTTTGCCATGGTCACATGTTGACCATGTTGTGTTGTTGTTTTGATACCTTTTGGATTTTTGGTTATATTAGATATGTATGGTCTGGACTGGGACTAACTAACCTCTGAAAAGCCCCAGTTACACCCAATCCCCACCAGCTATGAGGTCACCCTGAGCTGTTGTTTGAAAGCAAGTTTTAAGCCCTGAAGCCCTGTAGTACAAAGCTTGAGTTTGGGCTTTGTACTTCAGGGTTAACCCAGTTTCACTAAAGTTTCCAGTGTCACGAAAATTATTTTCTTTTTACTGTTGTCTGTTTTATAGATCAGCAATTTGTTTTGGAGCAGGTGATGTTTGAGATAACATGGCAATGCCATTCATAGAGGAGCTGGAGACCTTGGTGCACAGAAGAGGGCCTGTGGTTTAAAAGGTCAAAAGTTCTGTTTCTCTCTGACAAGAATCAATAAAATATTTATTTTCTTAGGCAGAATATTATTCTCCCCCCTCCCCCATCCATGTATCAGCAATGTTATCAATTTCTTTGTTATCCATTGCTGTATATAGAGTTATAGACTGTCAAGTGTAGGTTTCTCACAGTACTGTTATGGACATAGTTGGGGAGCCACCTGTGAGTCAGTGTTTTCCATGGCAGTTGTTGCAACTGTTAACTACTGTGGTTTACTGTTGCAACTGGAGAGCCTTGTAGGCCTTTGCGACCCATGAATATTAACCTTTCCAACCCTGGAAACCCGCTGTGCTGTTGTCATTTTAATAATATGGTTAGCTTAGCATAAAGAATAGATGAATGAAACAAAAAATTTATATTAAGGTACATTAGCTGACCATTTGTGTGTGTGTGTGTGTGTTTGTTTTGGTAATGTTTTTGTTGCTAACACCTATTAGCAACAAAAACATTACCAAACAAATGTCCAAAGCATCATCTTTCTTTTCATTTATTATTTTCAAGGGGCAAATGCTAACTAGCCTAGCTTGCTACTATTAGCAGTGACATCTACAAGGCCTAAATGTATGGCTTCACTTTTCTAACCCCTGCTGTGTCATTGTCAGCTGCTTTTGTGTATCTCACATTATGCATATTCTTCCTAATGTAGGGTATGTCACTTGTTGGCGATCGTGGCGATCGTGGCTCAAGAGTTGGGAGTTCGCCTTGTAATCGGAAGGTTGCCAGTTCGAGCCCCAGCTTGGACAGCTTGGACAGTCTCGGTCGTTGTGTCCTTGGGCAAGACACTTCACCCGTTGCCTACTGGTGGTGGTCAGAGGGCCCGGTGGCGCCAGTGTCCGGCAGCCTCGCCTCTGTCAGCCTCGCCTCGCCTCTGTCAGTGCGCCCCAGGGTGGCTGTGGCTACTATGTAGCTTGCCATCACCAGTGTGTGAATGGGTGGATGTCTGGATATGTAAAGCGCTTTGGGGTCCTTAGGGACTAGTAAAGCGCTATATAAATACAGGCCATTTACCATTTACCATTTGTTAGGGTAGTTGTTATGGTGCTATAACCACCATAATTGCAGAAGTTGATAGTGCCTGTGGCAGCAACATCTCTGTCACTACCACAACTAAGCAAGTGGAAATTTGAATAAATATTTACCAAATACTTTATTGATCTTGATGAGCAGCACCATGCGGTTTGACATGCCATACCACATAAATACACTTGTGAAAGTATATTTATCATATGAGCAAATCTCAGTGTATATGTGATATGTGACTGCTTATTGAATATTCAGCAGCCCTCTCGCCGAGCTGCAACCCATGTTGTGGGAATGTAATGCATTTAACAATGTAAATCATGACTCTGTGGTCACATTCACACTGAAACAGTAAGGTTTGTGTGGCTAGTGCTTCCTATTCAACCCCCCAATGAACTGATTTACCTTTAAATGGCTGGGGGACACAAAGCATAATTCTGCTGGCTCTGGCCTACTTTCCCTTCTGGTCCTCCCCACGTGCACATCCTGCACACACATGCAAATATCTCTATGTGTGTGTGTGTGTGTGTGTGTGTGTGTGTGTGGGTGTGGGTGGATGGTAGTGTTGAAGGAGGAAGCATGAGGAGTCATCTGGCCATGCGGTCCCCAGAGGGAAGGGAGGGAATGCAGAGAAATCTTTGCTCCCAACCTTCTTCTCTTCCCCTCTATCTCCAATGATTACATCCTGTCTCTGTGCCATCACAGGATGATACATACTCTGCCTTTTTCAGATCTGATACCGTTTCCCAGGCATAAACTGTAATGAAAACACCACCCACTTCATAAAATTGTAAATAAACATTCAGTGCTAATTAGTGCTGGGTATGAAGAACATGTCCTGTCTTTTTCTTTTTGCTCTCGTAAGCACCAAAAGATCTGATATTCTGTATACACACTGCTCAGGGACTGAAGATTTTGCGCCTGATGCGATTACACGAGGCAGCGCTTTTTGCGTTGGTGTTTTTCCTTTTCTTCTCTCTCTTGTGCTCTCGACTCTCAGCCACTGACCACCCTCTTTAAGGCTGTGGTTGAGGGTCACTCTGGAAGTTAATGACAGAGGAAGCACATGGTGACACGCAAATTGCTGGTGCAGCTCAATGAGTGTATGGCAGCTGGCTGGCCGGATGAATGATAGCAGCTGCTGTCACTTTAAAAAAAAAGTTTTTGCCTTGGTAGAAAAAAATGTCATCTGGCATTTTTAATCTGTAATCTTTGAAAAGGTGCTGCCACCATGAAAACAATGTAAAAGTAGTATGATAATTATAGTGGTGCTTTATTGGGAACTGTTTTAGTTCCCACTACACTGTGGGAAGTTTAAAGGTGACCTGTTGTCACGTTCCCAGGGTTTCTCTTTGTTGTTATTAGGTTTTGTTTTCTGTTTGGTTTTACTTAGTTTGTGATTATTGTTCATATGAAGCTTTTGATTCCTGTTTTGTTTTCATGGTCATTCTGGTATTTTGGAGCATTATTTCTTGTTGCAGTTATTTGAGGTCTGGTCACACAGTGTTTTATTCCTGCAGTGTCTTCCCACCTGATCCTTCCCCTGTCTTGTATTTCTGTGTTAGTCTCGCACCTCCTGTCATCCCTTAATCTAGAATCTTGTATTTGTCTTGTGATGGTGTCTTGTTTTGCTCTGAAAGCTGTGTTTGTGTTGTGTTGTGTCCCATTCTGGTTTTACTTTCTGTTCTTCCCTTCTTCACCTTGATTGTCTACCCCACCCAAACTGTCTTCACCAGTTGATTATTTTTACCTGTGTTCTGCTGCTTTGAGTAATTAGTGTACATACACACACATAATAGCCTCATCAGCTACCTATTTGATCCACGCTGACATGATAGCATCTCACATTTGTGCAAATTTATCGGCATCACATTCATGATGTGACTTGTTCCAGCACATCCCAAAGTTGCTTTATTGGATTGAGATCTGGTGACTGCACCCGCCATTTGAGTACAGTGAACGCACTGTCATGCTTGAGAAACTACACTGAGATCATCAGAGCTTTGTGATCTGATATCCGCGTGTTGGTGTTCTCTCATATATTGGATATCTAACATTGCCAAAGTTTTTATATACTGACGTCAGTGGTTAAACTGAGGAACTGGTGGTGAGCTATATACTCATATATCAATGCGGGTCTGGGACCAACATTATTACTGACAACTTACCAGTGATGTTTGAGAATTCACTTAGTATTAGTCAAAGATTTGGCTAATACTATTACGCATTATCAGCAAACCTAACTTGATATTATATTGTATAAATGAATAAAGCTTGAGATTTGTCCAGAAAAAAGAGTTTTATATAAACAAGGACATGTTTTTTTTTTTTACCCACATTGCAAAGCCATGGCATCACAACAACGTGATTGGCCAGTTAAAATGTTGATCCTGCACCAACATTATCATGATGATGTAGGAACAATAACAACACAGGGATATCAGATACACCGTGACCTGGGACGTTATGCTGCTGGAAGCAGCCATCAGGAGATATTTACACTGTGTCATAAAGGGACATGGTCACTAAAGGTACACAGATGGACTGTAGTGTTTAAGCATTGTTCAGTTGGTCCTAAGGGAACTGAAGTGTGCCAAGAAAGCGTTTCCCACACCATCACACCACCACCAGCAGTCTGAAGCATTGACGTGAGGCAGCAGGGATCCATGCTTTCATAGTGTTTACACCAAATTCTGACATTACTGTATGAAATTTGCAGCAGAAACTGAGACTTATCAGACCAGGTGACATTTTTACAGTTTTTTACTGTCCAATTTTGGTGAGCCAAGCCAAATTGTAGCCTCGGTTTCCTGTTCTTAGATAACAGAATGGTATTTTCTTTTGCTGCTGTTGTTAGCTTTGCCTTTCTATCAGCTTGAAGCAGTTGGACAACTTTCCTCTGACCTCTAGTATGAATGAGGTATTTTCCCCTGGAGAACTGGTGCTCACTGGATAGTTTCTCCTTTTGTGTCATATTTTATAAATCTTGGAGCTGGCAGTGTGCTAAATTTCCAGTAAATCGGCAGTTTGATATTCAAAGTCACTTAAATCACCTTTTTCCCTATTCTGATGGTCAGTTTGAACTTCAGCAGGTTGACTCGACCATGTCTACATGCCACGATGCCTTGAGGTGCTGTCATGTGGCTGATATTTGTATTATCAATGAGTTGAACAGATGCACTCGATGAAGTGGCCGGTGAGTGTGTGTATATGGTTGTCTCAGTATTTCAAGAAGCTTTTATACTCATTTCCAGCTCCACTGTTTTATTTTTGTTCTCTAGAGTTTGCGTCACAGTTCAAATGCTTTTTTTTAATCTCACCTCGGTCTTTGGTATTGTAATTAGTTCATCCACTGCATCAGACAAGCTGTTTTAGGTCTCTTGCAGCGCTTTTCTTCAGATTTGTTACCCTTTGCATACAAAAAGGTTTCAGCAGCTGTGTGCCTGTGAGGTCCATATTAGGGATATCCCCTCTCTTTGACATCACAAAGACCCAAGAGTAGGAAATACAGACAGAAAACCTGGTTGGACTGGCAGGAAAACAAAGAGACATTTTGATGACTAAGTTAGATGAACAATAACAATTAAAAACAAAATCCAAGATACAATATTTGACAATGGAAAGGAAGAGAAATATTGAACATACAGTTTACAAAGACCTGGACAAAAATGGTCTGTAATGGAGTGTTTAGAGGAATCTGGGGCTTCCTAAGCATTTAGCTTACCAGCAGTTCCTCAGTTTATCCAATGACCTCATTATATAAATACTCTGGCAATGTTAGATGTCCAATATATGAGAGAATATAAGCAAAAGCGCAACAAGTCCACTTCAGTTTCTCATATTTTACAAACTCGTCATATGTTCTGTATTGAAAGTAATAAAAACAAAAGAATGATTGACTGTAGCGTTCCATCATGAACCTGTTATATTTAAGCCATAATTTCAATTCCATGACCATATCAGCAGTCTGTTGTTATGTACAGTGTAAAACAGTCTATATTTTACGAGGAACGTGCCCTTTGTTTTACGTCAGAGCAGCTGTTTGCTTTGGTCTTCTCCCACAGATGTCCGCCTGCTATACTCACAGTGCCTCAGAATGTGGACAGGTCAAACAAAAGCTACGCAAAACCTCTGAGCCCAGGTTTTAACAACACACACGGATGTGTAACTTTCCTTTAATGTTCCTCACACACCATCGTGGCTGCTTGTTTACAGGGAAGCCTACTATAAACAGCAGCCACTAATGTGAGGAAAACGTGGGAGAGGCACTGCCTGGAGTCCCAACCTTTGTTTACATTCTCCAGCCCTGACGTCAGCGGCGAGCTCAGGGCTTGGTGGATCAACAGTGGCCATACGGGAGGGTCCTGTTTACTTACCTGGGAAAATTACTGTAGCACTTTGCTACATCTTTAGCAAACAGGAGATGGAAACACAGAGGCAGGGAGAAGCGTAGAACGAGCCGATAACAAAAACACTGTGTGGAAAAAGACAGGGGTTTGAAGCCAAAGGTAAAGCTACATGACCTTGTTAAGCAAATACAGGCCGCCGCAGCAGGAGCCGTCACTCCAGGTAACCTGAGCCACGGGCAGACGTCAGGCATCGCACAAGAGATTTCCATTTTGAAACTCTGAGCTTAGCCCAGTTAATAACCCTTTCCTCCCCTTGGAGCTCACCGCTCACCTGTGTAAACGACTACCTCTGCATTACAATTGCACACACCTGCTGCTATATATTTTTAGTATTTTTAGTATTTTCTTTAGCACTATTTATATTATTTATATTACTATTACTGCTGCTACAGTCTTATGCTGCATTAAAACAAAAACACTTACCAACCACAACCTGGGACTACGTCAAGTAGACTAGTACACTACTTTCCAGGGCGCACTGTGGAACACTTTATTATATGTTATGTGTAGGTCGTGTCTTGTTATATCCTGTATGTTACCTAAATGTTGTGCATCTGCACTTTATTGTTGTCTATGTCTACGCATGGGACAGTGTGAAACATAATTTCAATTCCTTTGTATGGCAAGTACATCTGAAGAAATTGACAAATAAAACTGACTTTGACTTTGACTTTGTATATCTCTGTAGATGCACACAAACTGATTTCTCGACTTTTACTCGCACCTTTCGCACCTTTTTCTCAGTTAATTCATTCGTATTCAAGTCAGGGAGGAGCAGTTGACACTTGCAACTTTCCCACTTTAGCTCCACCTATCCTGTAGCCCTGCAGCAGCAGCTCCATCAGTATTCATAACAAATGTGACATTTATGATTTGTCTCTGAGGTATTGCCCTGGGGGCACTGTGGAAAAGCAGCTCCTGTGCCCGGTTCTCATGACAGTGGCTTCGTCTTACGCAATATATGCCGACAGCTACATGCCTTTCAGTAATATTCTGGTTTAACTTTTACTACAGGTGAGCTGTCAAGGAATGAATGCACACAGGCCGCGCCCAAGAGCTCCACTTCTCTCTGCGAGCAATCGAATTCCATACATTTCACTTTGTGCTATTAGTCATGAATTGTCATGTTAATCCTTTCCAAAGGAATCCTCTTCACACAGGTGGGGAAAGCAGTTCTGACTTGAACTTTAGTAACACCAGTAATCTCCTAGTTGGACCTGCTCTTACAGTTTCGGGCCTCGAGGGTGATCGCCTGTCGGCTTTTGTAACTCTAGTGGGGTGAAGCAGATGACCACGATTTGACAGCTGCTGCACCAGCAATACACATAGGATCAAGACAGTTTTATGATACAAATAAAACAATGAAGCTTGTGGTGCATTCTCAGGAATATTTCAGCTGAGACCACTATTGTTGAAAGGGGATAGCTATTTCCATCTGCGGTCATTTATATTTGGTAGCGAGTCCATGTTTTGGGATATGCATGTTTAGGAAGCACAGGTAGTGACAGCACAGCATGGAAAAGAGTGATCAGATATAACATTAATTAAGCCCCTGAGGTCTAAGTCATCGTTAGTGACCCTTCCGACCCTTGTTCCAAACACTAAACCTGAGGTACTTTAAAAAAAAGATTTTGATATGTGTCAGAGTGATTATTTTTTCGTCCTCTGATCTTTTCTGTTAAGATTAGTGTTGGGGCCCTTACCAATTATGATCTAGACCTCATTGGTCTAAAGTTAGGAGCTGGGACAATGGTGGGTTGCAAATCATCTTGCCAAGATGCAGCAAGTGTGGTCAGACTGAACCAGCTTAAAAAGTATGCCCTATATGAGATTTGCCAATTTCCTACTAAACATGAGCGCTCAATGCATTTTATACAACAAGCCTCATCCAACCATTCACACACGTTCATATTAGCACATTTTTCTACACCTAAGTACCTTTTGTCTTACAGTCACATATCCATGAACAAATCAGAAGCAATCTGGATTCAATGTTTTGCCAAAGGACACTTGGGATACCCAAGGAATCATCATCAAGAATTCCTCATAGCAAAAAGAAGACTTGTCCTTGCTAGTATACTCTCCACTTTATGCAAAGGTAGAAGAAATTTATTTGAATAAAAGTTTAATGAAAGAAGTTTGGCCTATTGCTGCAACACGTTTTCACTCCTAAAGTGTAAGATTTTATGCTAGGTGAAAAATCGTTGGTGTATTACGCTTTTGGCCACCCAACATGTCTGTATATTAAGAGTTTGGAACAATGAGGAAACATAAGAACTATTTGGAATGAATCTACACATGTATGTTTATTTTAATTTAATTTTAAATCGCTTTGGAAAACACTAACATGAATAAGGTTGGCCTTAACTTTAGGGATAAGGTTAGGGTTAGGGCTGGAATACACAGGTGGAATGTGTGTTGCCGTGGGAGCGTCATTCTATTCGATTTCATCCAAAATCCGGCGTCTAGCATAGGAACGCGGAAGGTCACCTTTCGCATTCCTATGGAACGGCTCGGAACGTGACAAATCATCGGTATATTACGCGCCGGGAGTGAGAGCCACTCACAAAAAAATGTTCCTTACTGAAAAAGTAATGCAGAAAAATCGATTAGTTACAATCTTACTTCATGCACTGCCGCATGCACTCATCGCACCTGCTGTGTATGACATAATATGGTGTTATTTTTATATTTTTGTACTGACACTGTACCCTAAACAGACACATTATATATTTCTAAACCCTGAGCTGAATCTTTAAACAGTCAACTATAGGAGACTATATAAGATACATAATGACTCATCATCTGAAAGTAAAGTAAGAAATGGAAAAATGTTAACACCTAAAACAAAAATGTATTTCTTCTTAAACAGAGAGAACTAGATGTTCTCCATAAAGCACAAAGTCTTCATAGAAAGCTCACATTTTGTGGAACAGTGTGTCCATTTCCCAGTGTTAAAGCAATGAAACAGACATTTATAGTACGGTAAGACAGGCTAGAAGGTGGAAGAACATGATCCATTTTGGCAAGCAGAGCACTCTGCACATGCATTTTAGGAGTTTTGCATTTAATGGATAAGATTACTTAATGAGCCAAAATGAGCTGGTGGCCTGGGTAAAACATTTAGCACTGTTTCTGAGTCTGTGTGGCGAGCGGGAATAAAAGGAGAAGCTGAGTATGCTACTATAAGCTGCGGTTAAATTCTTACAAACATGGGTATAGAAATCAGCTGAGATGGTGATCCTATACAGTACAGGCTTTGCAAGGTCAACATTGTGCACATAAGGAGATAAATGCATGTATTTTGAAATTCAGTTGCGTAAAAGTCAAATGTCAGATTTTATGTAATACTCACAGAAGCAGAACTGCACACAAAGGCACACAAAGACACCCATTAAGGATGTGAGGATAAATTATTCATGTTTCCTTCTGTGTTTGGTGACCTGGCCACTCTTAGCTAATATTTGATATATATATGTGACACTTCAATAAACACTACCCCTTACTGTCTTTCTTGGATCATTAATTGTAGTGTATTTTTAGGAGAATATCCACACCTTAAAAGGAACCTACTTTCCTGGAGATTCACATTTCAAAATAATCCTTATTTATTTTATACTGAGCTTGCAGCTCATCAGCTCATCCACTGTTTTAACTGCTTTTAATCTGATTGGATGTCGCTGGTAAACAGAAGATTTGAACAGAAGGTGGGTGGGGCTTCTGCGCTCACAGCCAGAGCAGTATATCTGCGCTTTGGGCTCCTGAGCGTCACCGAAGGTTACAGCCTACCTAAGAGTTGTTGCTGACCATCTAAGCAGGATAACCCACCATGCCACACAACTCAAATAGACTCAAACTGGTTTCTTAAACATCCCAATGAATTGTACTTAAATGGCCTTCACAGACACCAGATCTCAAACTAGCAGAGTACTGCTGGGGTGTTGTTAAATCGGAACACTTAACAACATCCCAACTGTTTAATCTATGCCATGATGAATGAAAGCAGTTTGGAAGGTAAAAGTAGGTCTAATCAAGTGCTAGCTGATGAATGTAGGGCTGAACGGTCGTTTAATGCAATTTAGGGCAGGTTTTGCCCCTCATGAAAACTTTGTTTGAGAAGCTAACAAGATTGGAGGAATGACTTTGTAGAAAGACAGACAAAGTGTGTCTGTATGCTTCTGAATTTTTTCTGCTCAGACTTTCATCTCTTCCATTATCAATAAATGGTAAACAGTGAGCCGAGTGGTTCAGATCACAGATGGGGAAAAAAGTTGCAAAGCGGTCCTCATGTGATTCATATGTTCATTTTTTCAAACTGAACTAGGATCTGCCATCTTGTCTGACAGTATGGACAATGCTCAGATAAACTTTAAGAGCAAAAGGCTCTTAAGAAAGTGAAAGGGGAAAATACGCTCTAGAAAACACATTTATGAAGGGAAAAACCAAATCAAAATTCAAATCTGTTTGCACTGAACTACAAACAGTAACTACATGCTAATTGCTGACCTGTCATTCTGAATGAATGCATTTTTGGAAAAGCAGATTGAGTGTGGTTTCTCAAAGGTTACGGTCAGATCCGGTATGTCAGGACTGTCTTGTTGTGTTGCATGACATAAATTGTTTGACCTGTGAGGCGCTGGTGGAAACATCTTTGGGATCTCTCATGTCTCATCCATAATCTCTTTGAGTAGTCTGATATAACTTTTTACTGCTGGGTGGTTTTTGTTTTAAGGGGGAAGATCGTAGAACACAAGAAGTCCCCGTTTATTACTGACAGATACAGGAAATTCTGCTGTGTGGAAACAATTTATAGTTGCAGAACTAGGCTGACAGTGGGCACATTATCGAGCAGACAGAGTGAGAGTTTGTGCTGATCCAATAAATCTGCATTATGCCAGTTACATATCTTCTCTGGAGTAGCTCAATCGGGAAATGGCTCTTGCTGTTTGCAGTGAAAGTGAGCTTAATTACAGCAACAAAGGGCAGTGTTTGCTTAGTGTGGAAAACACAGAGTGGAACTGTTGTTGTGCTCATAGGGAGCTTTTGCTCCACCTGATCAAGGCCCCTGAGGCAGCAAGTGTCCTTCACTAGATACTGAATCTCTTCTATCTCCAGCTGAAGCTCAGCCTGACCCCTGACCTCCCTGTGAAGGAGGGATGTGAAAAGAACAACTCTCCTTTTGGGATCAATAGATTATGAAAAAAAAGTGAATGAGAGAAGGTGGGGGGTTTTCTTCATGGAAATGAAGCATTTCTCTGGGGAAATTCCTTTTGAATTGCTTCCTGTGGGTCAGGATTCTAAATAGGTTGTGGGCCTATTAGTGATGGATCCCCTCATGGTAATATGTTTTAATGAGCATAAGTCCCTGGGCAAGAGACTAAATTTTAGATTTTTGATAAGCAAGAGTTTAACGGGGCATTAGGCAATGTGTGACCTGTAATGACTGCTGTGGTTGTATGTGAAACTCTGGAATTTTTGTGGTAGCAACAGCCCCCGTGAGTAGATGTTTTTGTCTAATAACAACAGCAAAAAACTTGATTTGCTTGATGCCCTAATGACATGGACCTAGAGACCTGGACTTATTCATCTGGAAACCACCAGTTACAAGGAAAAAACTTTAATTCTTTTCAGGCTAACACTGGGATAAGTTAGTTCCTCCTCGTGCTTGCTTTGATTGCTAGCAGATTGCAGCAATCACCTGTACCTTGCATGAAACACAGATCCTACAAACACCTGCTGTTTACTCAACAAGCATTAGTGAAACTGTGAAATGTCCTTTGCAAAGTAGAAATGGAAACTGTTCATCTTCAAAGTTGTGCCTTACCAATGCAGCCAACACATTTTAAAAGGCACAAGGTTTTCATGTTAGGAAACTCGACGTATTCTATGTAGTTTACTGGCAACCATGCCAACTTGCTAATGAGTCAAGTGAATGCAAGGAGATTTTTAGTGCAGCATGTTATGACCGATTTCACGCAACCACTCGCCAACCTGTTGGGGAATACTTTTTGCTAGCGACCAGCAGTTGCCAGGGGGAAGCTGACTGGTCTTTAGGCCTGTGTGAATGGAGATTTAACAATCAATTTAACACCAGCTGGTACCATCCTCTCATCAGCTGACTGGAAATGCACTTTTCTCCCTCCTGACTTGCAGTTGCCAGATGGTTACCATCCGGTCTCTAAATGTATGTGACTGCGCCTTAGCGGCACAGTTGTGCAGTGTTTAGAATTGTTATCTTACAGCTAGAATGTCTTGGGTTTGAATCCACTAACTGGTTTTCACCATTTCTGGTGTGTTTGCATGCCCTCCCTGAGACTGAGTGGCTTTTTTCCCAGGTACCATCTTCCTCCCACACTTTCAAAGATGATGATGCATTTTTGTTTGATTTTCCTCTGGCCTGTGGGAAAGGTGTTGCTAAGTTAATTTATTCTAGTGATTTTAAATTGACCATCGGTATGAATGATTATCTGTCTCTCTGTGTTAGCCCTGTGATAGACTGGTGACCCTTTTTGGGTTGGCTTACTTTATACCCTTTGACAGCTGGTATAAACTTCAGCCCCCTGTAACCCTGACTTGGATTGAGAAAAACGGATGGATGAAAAATGTTTAATTAAATTTAAATTTGTCTTAATAGATATTTATTTGATGTACTTTAATTGACACATAGCATCTGAGTCCTCTGAATTTTCCTCCCTAAATGATGGCCAGTGAGACACTTGAATGTGATAAATATATGAATAGATACTAGAGGAATTTTTCAGCTCTTATAACTGTCTGCCCCATAACAACTTGGGTCTGTAGTTCATAGAACTCTGTTTATCAATGACTACCATGCCTTCCCTCCATAAAAGGAACTCTGAAGATGTGAGCAAAAATCAAAATCTCAAAATCTTCACTACCAGTTCCTTTGTGTTGGAACTAAGCATCCACCACACAACGGGACAAGGTAGAGAAAAAAAAAGAAAAATCCGAAACACGATTGCAAGAAAATGAAAGCCCATCACAAAAAGTGATGTTGCATTACCAGCTGCTATCTGGCTATGATATCACATCAGCATTCAGCCTGCAGCAGAATAATGAAAACAGAAAAGTTAGCAGTTTCCAGGGGACTTCCCCAGTTGGTACTTAGTCCCAGGCACAGAAAGTGTCTGTTTTCATTTTTAAAAAATAAACACATTCATTTATGTCTTTCACTTGCTTTTCATGATGCTCCAAAAATGTTCTGAGCCAGATACCAAAAGGGGGAATATTGGCCTATTAAAAATCCTCCTATTGCAGAACAGGCTTGTGATTTACAGCCTCCTCCTCTTCGGCACTTACTGCTTTTGTTTTTCTTCTTTCTCTCCATTTTTCCCTCTATGTGAATCGTTGTGGCAGCACATGAAGGGGAAAAATTTGCGTGGAGCCACAATGGTGTCATCAAGGGCAAGTTCACTTTGACAAACTCCTCCAGTGGGCAGACAGGCCACACACAGACAACCATGCACTTTGCAGGAGGTGGCAGTGCATGAAATGAACCGTGCAAACGCACAAAGTTAGCGTGCACATTTCACACACATGCAACGACAGTGATACCTCTCATCGGCCTGTGCAGCCACAGTAGCTGACCGCGGCTGCAGGCCCAGCAGGACTGGAATGCGACCTATTGTTGCAAGGGGCCATTTAGCAACAATAGAGGTCCAGGGACAGTTAGCACCACAATACCTCCATGCTGATCTGTGCCGAAGCATCAGTGCTGCTAGCTGCTTGGACGCCCTGCTGAGTGCATTTAACTGGTTGGGAATCAGGTCGCTTGTGTTACTCATCAATTAACGATGCTTTTCCAAGAATTGCTTTAATGGCAATCACATAGCAACGGCGCCGCTGCGAGAACGCCAGGAGAGCTGAGTATGTGGATCCACGGTGGGAGCTTTGTAGCTTAGTTTATTAAAAAAGCAGAAAAAATTTACTTTGCACAAAAATCTATAACACACACGAACATATACAGTAATTACGGAAGCAAAGCTTTATCGCCCTAATGTGCAAAATCAATGAAACATTACAAATGTGCTTCCTCTCATTTTAAATTCAGTAGTTACTTACAGTTTCTAATCCCAGTAATGTTCTTTCAATTCCTCAGTTTAGTGGTCAGCATGTCTCAGCCAGATTCGTGCTTTGGATTCAACAGCCAGACTGTGGGTGTGTTAGGGACAGCCGGGTAGAATGGCTACCCATTCACGAGTGTGAGAGACACACTGCACATCTCAGACTTCCTGCTGACTTCCTGTTGGGATCTTGAACACAAAATGAAACAATGATGTTTTTCTATATAAGACAAATGCTATTTAACAGCATGGACCAAATTTCTATGATAAAAAGCAATTTTGTAAAGTTTGTGATGTCTAGAGAAATGTATTCAGTTTGGACGACACTTTTTTTCAGTTGCAGTGAATGGAAAGAGTAGCTTTTGAGACGGGGTTAATCACAAATCGAAATCTGAAGTGATTTAAAGCTCAGAGCTGTTCTTTGGTGCTTAAGATAGACTGATCCAACTGAATTGACTTGCTAGTAGTGGTCAATCAGTTGGAGACAGGATAGGGCAGAAACATGAAGTTTTGGTTCCTTGTGCGTCACATTAGGGAAGAAGTTATGTAGCCACTGAGTAACAATGCGGAACAGCTGCCTTCCAGTCAACAGTATCACCATCACTAGCAGGTCACTGGCTGCCCAAAAAAGCCCAGAATGAGGAAGTGACACTATATCTCCTGGAAGGGAACTGGAAAGCAGTTGTCAATGGGGATTTCTTCCGACCTAGTTTCCATTTGTTCAACAATGAAGTGAGCTATTCTGTTGTAAGGAAGTTGGCATTATTATCATGGTCAGGTGTGATAGCGACACTAATGTTGCAGCTGAATCTGCATGAGCGAGAGAACTGATATGTGCAGGTGTTATGCAACGCCAGGAGGACAGGATGGCATTTCATTGTTATTTTTATTAATCGCAACTGTTGGGTGCAACCAGAAAGACTGTGGATAAATAATACTTGTCACTGTGAGAACTCCTGTACAGTAACTGTTGTCTAAATATGTGGTAAGGAGAGAAAGTGCTTTTATGTATGACAATAAAAGGGGTGAGACTAGAGTTGATGTGTATAAGCTACAAAACAGTCCTAAAAAGGCACGGCTGTTTTAAAAGCAGGAACCTGAAGCACCTGCAGCATGAGAATAGTCTTCTGGGGAAAATGGGACTGAGAGTTTTTTTTTGTGTAATATTCCTACATCTGTATAGTAAACACATGTGTAGGAGGCAGATGGACAGACAGAGATATGGAAACAGAAAGCTTGAAAATAGAGTATGAGAAAAAAGAAAAGAGAAGCGGATCGCCCTCTTACTCACACAGCTACAGTTTACAGCACTTGATTGTCCACTTAATAAAACTAAGAGGATGTGAGTCACACATAGCCACGAACATGAAAACAAAGATGGTTATGCATGCGCACACACCAACACACACACACACACACACACACACACACACACATGCACAATTCTTTCTGTTTATGAGTCACAGTGCAAGTGTGAAAGTAAAGCACAGGTTAACAATGAAGGCAGAGCATCTAACACGTGGTAGAGGCGGCAAAACAAAGGGTCACATGAACAGATATTTAGCTGGGGTGTGTTTGGTTTCGTGTGTGGCTTGGGTGGGGTGTGAGAAGTGGAGAAATAGGAGCAAAAAGGTGTGGCACTTTCTTTTTTTCCAACTTGGATGCAACTGGATGTTGCTTTTTTTTTTCTTCAGGTCAGTGTTGTGTACTCAACATTTAATAATAGTTCACGCTCACACACACATTTCATACTAACGTAACAATAACTCCTGCTTCCCAAACCTCATTCTCAACCTTAAATGTTTTTCAGCAACTTTTTTTTTTTTTTTTGCAACAATCATTATGGGGCAGCATGGTGGTTAGCACTGTTGCTTCACAGCAAGAAGGTCCTGGGTTCACTTCCACCATCAGGCCGGGGTCTTTCTGTGTGCCGTTTGCATGTTTCCCCATGTTTGCGTGGGTTCTCTCCCAGTACTCCGGTTCCCTCCCACAGTCCAAATACATACAGTTAGTTGGGTTAGGTTAATTGGTCTCTCTAAATTGCCAATAGGTGTGAATGATTGTCTATGTGATTACCCAGGACAGACTGGTGACCTGTCCAGGTTGCACCTTGCCTCTCGCCAAGACAGTTGGGTTAGGCTCCAGCCCCCTGCGACCCTGAAAAAGGATAAGCGGAAAAGAATGGATGGATAATCATTATTTCAAATTTAATGATTTATGTTACGGTGACTTTTTGTTGGCCCCAGATTTAGATCTCGATTTTACAGTCACACAAAAATAAGCATGCTCCTTCATACTTCTTTGTGAAAGCATGGAAAACTAGTAGCAGGATAGATTTCACTTCCATGCACTCAGATCATCAATCTGTTATGCTGTTTTCTTGTACCATAATCTTGTTCTTGGAGTCTACCAGAGTCCAAGAATAAAAGCTACAGTTTTAAAGAAAAATCCTAATATTTTTCTTGTACTAGACCTTGATGCACGTCTTAGTGCAACCTTTTTGGGAGTCACACTCTTTTAGGGTCAATCCCACTAAGGATACCCTCCAGTTAAGCAAATATTCTTCTGATTGGGTTAGACATTCAAACACAAGGTTTGAACAGTCAGCCATTATCGCATCATATTATGGATATTCGCTCTCTGTGGCGTTATGAAGATCACAACTGTTTAGGAAAGACACGTTTTTCCCTAACAACCAAGGGGCCATTGAACACCACTCTGATGTCTGTTGACTAGATATGATAATAATGCCAGTGACCTAATAAGAACTATCAATTATAAAAAGCCACAAATTCTTTCTATTAGTTTTTGTATTTCTGTTTATTCCATACGAAAATCCCAAGTATCGAGCCAAAGATGCAACTTTTCTGACCATGCACTGTTAAGTTCCTGCTAAAAGAATGATGATGATAACACTTCAGGAAGTCACTGCACCTGGCTTCCAAATAGTTCAACCCTCATAAGATGCATTCTCTTGCACCTAAAATAGTTCAATGCAGTGCTGGAGGGGCCTCAGTTAGGTAACGAGCCAAAGTATGCTATAGTATCCTCCCCTCAAAAGGCACTCCTAAACTTGTGCAAGAAGACCAAGAAGTCCTCGTACTTGTTGGATGAGCCACATTGGGTGTTGATTTACAACAGTGCTTCCTAAGGTAAACATGCATGTAGCCAAGATAATATAAAAGCTAAATTGTCCAACTCAGATGAGAGATTGCAACACGTTATGTGCTGTTTGCTGTGGCGCCTTTAATGAATTCAGCAAGTTTTTAAGAAGTCTTTAAGTTAGTTTTCTGCATTTCAACTCGAGTTCCCCGGTTTATTACTGCATTAATTACTGCTAACTTGTTAATAGAAGCCTATTCATATTGTATGCAGCCGATAACCTACACAAAAGGCTGCTTAATAAGCTATCAGTGTAATACCACACCAGTATCTGGCAGCAGCAAGTGTTATGGGTGTGACTCCAGGTACAGAATTGGCAGAACACAGAGTTTTCTCTGTCTGGCACGCTGACTTTACCACAGGGTACATTTGTTAAATGAGCATACTTTTGCTTGATGATGCACCAAGATGTGAGTTTTTAGCCCTTTGGGTGCACAAGTAAAATACACATTCATCTGTGCACAAAACTGAAATCTTGAGCTGGAAATAATGGAAGATTCAATACTTTAATATGAAATTAAAACAACACACACTATTAAAGGTCATTGAAAGACAGCAGGTAATTCAACACATTTATAAAGGGCAATATATTACAGCAATATTGGCAGCTTTATTAATGTCCTTTCAAATTGCTTTTAAATGACACAATTATGTTATAAGTAAAGTAAAGGCAACACCTGACTGGACCTTTTCTAATTTAAGGTATCTTTAGAAGATATTTTTAGAACTTTATAACCTGGCTCATTATTTTATAGTTTGCACCATCTGTTCAGCACATCTGCACTCTTGAACTCGTTAAGTGATGTCATCTTAGCCATATTAGCCACGATAACCACAGTTTGCAAAGCTAAATATGGAGAGCAATCCAATGAAAGGCACTTCTCCAGAATGTTTAAAGATAATTTTCGGTGTAGTTGTTGACAGTTTCACAAAAATTCATCAGGTCACATAACCAGTAATCAGTGTAGTCCACCTTACCCTCTCCTCATCAACTTCTGGGTTGGGATTTCCTACCAGTTTGATGTGCCTGGAAAACCTAAAACAGAAGGTGCTGAGAGAGCATCCAGTGCTCAAAAGCAGCAGCAAATCTATTCTGGCTTCAGACTATATAATACCCCAGCGCCTGCTTAAGGTCTGGTGAAGGTCTCGGCTGTTTGTTTGATATTTTTTGTTCTTTCTATGCACCCTCCATGCAGATAACTGAAGAGCCACACATTACTGTAACATTGCCATGTTACTAAAAAATGTAATGTGATTACAGTAGCGCATTACTTTGCTTTACTACCAACAATGTCAATGGGTACCAGTGAATACTTTTAAATAGTGAAGTTTAGCATATAGAGAAACCCAAATGTCTTCTAAATTTTCCAAGTATGGAGAGAAGTTTTACCTCCTTACTTTGAAACTAAATGTTCCATCCATTGTTGATTCATAGTTATATCTGTGGTGTCTGTCAGTGACTGAGAACACACTAGCGTTTGGTTTTAACAAATGCATATCATCTTATTTGGATATGAGCTTAAATCTATGGTAGGTCTATATTTAGTTGTTAGCTGAGCAGCATCACTGTAGATATTATCAAGCATCCAAACCCACTATAGGAAATAATGCAGAAAGAGAGTGAGTTAAGCCATAAAACAGCTTCAGTGAGCATGCTGGGAGCTATTTTGGCCTTATCAATGTGACTCATATTTATTCTCTCAACAAACAGTGTTGAATGTTTCCACAGAAACAAAGGAGTGCAGCCACTCGTTCGCTACAAGAGGTCCTGGATGGGTTTGCTTTTATTCAATTCCACAACCCCCACTGCGCTACCCCTGTGCTTTCTCACTCTCAACTGTCATGCGGCTGCCTCTTACTTGTTCCGTAGAACTGTTCTTATCTAACCCTCACACTTCCAGAGAATCCGCACCCCTGCCTCATGTTTGTAACATGTGCGTTTGTTCCTCTGCACACATGTGTATTTGTGTGTGTGTGTGTGTGTGGCTACACAGGAAAGCAGGCTGGAGGTTTGTGTGATTAATGTTGCACATCCTCGTGTGTTTGTTTGTAATATCACAGCATACATTGTGGTGGCCTGTGGTCAAAGTAGTTTTCCTAGAAGAGCCATGCAGCCCCTGTGGTACCTCCATGTTCACGCTGGTATTGTTTTTGTTAAAATGAAAGTGATGGATCCTTTTGTCACCCCTGGTGTCATTTTTTTTGATTAAGCAATAGCAGGCTACATATGTGACACGTAAGTGTGAAAAAATCCATTTAGATGCTGTATATTACTATTCAGGCCAAAGGCTTTTTCCTCTGCTTTCGCAAATAACAAGGTTATTTTGTCTTATGACTTGTGCCTTCCGTAGCGGCTTTTCTTATTATGTAAACATGAACATGCATTGTATGCAGACCTTACAGGAAGCAGGGGAAACTGATTTCTATATGAAATAGAAGAAACTGTATTTCCAAGGTTGTAAATGATTGTTTTCATAAGAATATCAGCTCAACAGTAAAAAGAAGGTCATTGAGTACACCTGGTATTATTTTTCTGTCTTTCTTTCTTTCTTTTTTAGAATTTTTTGTCTACGCAGAAAAACAGATTACAACAACTAATAACAGGCTAGTTTGAGTTTTAGTGGTATTTTTGTGTACATTTTATACATGCATCCATGAGCTGCTCCTTGTTTTCCAAGCTTCGTAACATTAGTTCAAAACTTGGTATTTTTATGAGATTTCTATGCCATATAATATAAAAGACAAAATTATGGAAAACTTTGGTTTGAGTGTGATTAGGAAGCTAAAGCACTTTTTCATATTTTAAGTACTGTTTACGCTTGCCTGTGAAAATGTGACCGCTCAATTCCATTTCATATCTTCAGTTTCCAGGTTCTGGTGTTGTAGATGTTGTTGGCCCAGGGTAAGGCCCGCATTATAATCATTCAGTGTAGACATTTTGACTCTTCACAACAAACAGACATGTGATAAAAGTTTCACTGATGATATCTCATCAAAGTGTCTGGGTAAGCCGTACCGACCAACCAGCATGTAAAATTACAGCAAACTCGTCTTAGAGGAATGCTTTCTTGTGATGACATGCCAAATGGGAATGTAGCTGTAATTCTGTGAGTGTCACAAATTTGTTCACACATGATAAAGAGAGGGCACCCTGTCTCATGCAATGCTGGTGGGGCTACAATACATTAAAAGATGCCGAAGTCATATATCAGAAAATGAGTAATGCTACTTCTGATAGCAAAAAGCTGAAACAAACCTGGTAGATCATTATCTCGGCCAGCCCACAGACTTGATCGCTCAGTGGATACCTTTCTAGGCATGAAAGTACCAAATCTTATGTGTTATTTAAGCTGCTTTATGCTACAGTCACTGTAGGGGAAACACTGGTTGGAGTCTGCAGCATGATCGATATTGATGTGAGTGTGTGCAATGAACTTGCAGTCTCATGGCCTTTGAAGTGTTTGCTTCAAAGATGGGAACTGTGTGCACAAGTCTGAATTTGTTTTTTTCTCTGATCCACGTAGGGTTAAAAGTATGCATAGAGTCACAGATATATGCATACAGCCCCATCACTATATTTGATCAAATGTTAATTGCCCCTTGGGGATAAATAAAGTCTTCTGATTCTGATTCTTAGAAACTTGTACCTCACCCAGAGGATTTTGGTAGCCCTCAACAAGCTTCTGGCATAATTCCGGCTGAATATTTGACCACTCTTCTTGACAAAACTGGTAGAGTTCATTGGTTGGTTCACTGGTTTTTTAAGCAAAGCAAATTAATTATAAATAAGGTTGAGGTTGGGAAGACCATTCCAGACGTTAAATGTTCGCCTGCATTATTCCTTCCAAACCCAGTTTGGATGTGTTTTTATCCTGTTGGAACATGCAGTTGTACCCAAGTTTCAACAATCTAGCTGTTGAAGGATTAGAAGATAGTTTTCCTTCATCATTATTCCACTCTATTTTGGGTATACACCAGCAGCATGAATGCAAAACAACCACAGAATATGAGGCTACAGCCACAATTCTTGACAGTTGGTACAGTGTTCTTAGGTATGAAGGCCTCAGTGTTACTCCTCCAAGCATACCTCATGTGATATTGGCCCGATAGCTCAATCTTTGTCTTGTCTGACCATAAAAGTGTTCTCCTGGAAGGATATGGCTTGTTTATGTGGCTAGCTGCGAATTTCTATTGAACTAGAAGATGTAGATTTTGGACCAGGTTTCTTGGATGCACTCCCCATCCGTAGCAACTCACTTCACTGTGGACGGTGATGCTGGTGTTCCAGCAGTTTCAGGTTAATTTCATCCAAAAATTGCATCTGGCAGTCACAAAGTCTGGAGAGCACACAAATCTGTTTGATTCATTCTCTGAGGATCATGAATGTCTATAAAATTTGTAGCACTCGAAAGGTCTTTCACTTAAAATCTCAGTTACCCTTCTGTAGGTGAGATAAAGGCATTTTCATTCGTCCTCAGTGGCAAATCTTATTTTTCACTCTGGACCAAAGTGAAGGAATAGAACGCCATCTGTAGTATACACACACACACACGCACGCACGCACGCACGCACACACACACACACACACACACACACACACACACACACACACACACACACTATATAAACACACAGTGGTAGAAAAACATTTGAGGAGATTCAGTCCATCTAGCTACTCCCAACCTTTCTGATCTGGCAAAATGCTAAAAGTGATGTCAGTGCATTCCTCGGGAACATTCTCCAAGCAGCACCAGTGAGCTTAAAAGGAACTTTCCCAGCATGAAATCCCTACAGTCCAACTTAACATGTTTTGGGTTAACTTTACACAATGTGAGGTTGAATGTTGTGAGGCTCAAGGCTTCATTTTAGGTGGTCAGAATTGTATCAGTGTCTAACCAGCCTTGTGACTAGGGGCAAAGTTAAACGCAGGTTCCCGGCTGTCCACGTGTTCTTTTTTGGAAAAGCATGGACAGTTAGAGGTATGCTGCTACAGGTCACATTCTTTCCAGGAAAGTGTAGCATCTCCAAGGCCGTGAGGCTGTTTCATTGCCATGTCTGGTTAATGTTGCTGATCTGCTCTACCTCACCCTCACTTAGGCCTCAGCGACTCCATACACAGCTGACTCAAACACAAACACAGAGCGAGACACACACATGCAACAACACTTGGGCAATCTTCCACCAACTCGGTGACCTCTTTTTTTTTACTTTACAGTTGATATTCTCTCTCACATGGACACACAGGCACACTCACTGACCCCTGGCAGCTGATTCTGTGGCCCCTTCCCAGAATTTAGTGAGGTGATGAAAACAGCTGTGGCGGTGATCTCAGTCCAGACTCAAGCCTGACCAGAATTCCTTCGAATTACAGCTGAACCATTATGATTCAATAGAAATCCCATTATCTTAACTTACTGTCAGTGCTGATTATATTGGCTGCTTCTTAAGCACACAACACAGCTGCATTATTAAGAACGAAAGCTTAAACTGAATGACTGAACTTCCTGTCAAAGGGTCTCTGCATGTTTTTTTGCTCACTATCATAGTGAGACTGAAGCTAGTGTACTGGAATGATTCAGATATGACTTTCAGCCTGACTGAGCTCCCGTACATCTAGCCTTTCCCAAACAAAAAGCTTGTCAGCAGCCGAGTCTCCCAGACAACTATAAAAACAACAAATGAGTTCCTGGAAAGCTCATTGCAAATGCGTCTTGTCACACTGCATGGCATCTGCGCTTCATCACTGCTGCTGGTTCTTTTTCCAGAGTAATCCTTCTGCTGATGGAGAAACAGTCAAACAGCAAGCAGGGAAAATCTTCTGTGATGTCCTTGAGTTTGCTCCTTAGTTGTTATATGACATAATAACTGTCCATATATAGCAAAACTTCAGCCATCTGCTGTTCCTCATTATAGTAAATGCGTTGCTAGAGCAGAACAAACAGGATGCTGTTGTGTTTAATAATGTATAGAGCAGCTGGACCTTTTCTTGCTGTTGGATGTAGGAGTTGTGGTGCATTGTGATTTAGTGTATTTCCCTCTGCTCTACTTCTCAGTCATCTTAAGGAATTACAGTTAAAAATAGGACAATATCAATCTCATTTGTGATACGCAGCTGGAATTAGCTGAAATAGCCCATCCTCCTTAACTTGAACTTAGCAAGAACCCTGGATGCAGGGAACAGTAGTAAGGTTGCCACACTAAATTTTTAAACTTTGTTTTGTTTTATTCACACCAATTCTCATGACTAAATGTATTATATTCTTTTCCCATTCTGCAGTAATTTAGCACAGTAGAGAACAGATGACAATAGATGACATCGATTGACCCTCAGAGGCCTGGCCTAAGCCCCTACCTGAGGAGTTCAGCCATCGTCCTCCACATCGAAAGGAGCCAGTTGAGGTGGCTCGGGCATCTAATAAGGATGCCTCTGGCTGGAAACGCCTTGGTGTTCCCCCGGACAAGCTGGAGGAGGTGGCCAGGGAGAGGGAGATCTGGGCTTCTCCGCTTAGGCTGCTGCCCCTGCGACCCAGCCCTGGATAAGCGGAAGAAGATGGATGGATGGATGGATGGATGGATGGATGGATGGATGGATGGATGGATGGATGGATGGATGGATGGATAGACAGATGGATGGATGGACGGATGGACGGATGGATGGAGGTCTGGCCTAAGTCATCATAGGTGCTAACCTACATTAACCCTATAATTTGGAGGAGGCCAAAACTGACGTTTTTGTTGAAAAAGCATGAATCGTTTTTCACATGTATCAGTTAGAAGGATTACTTACTTTGTTCCCCATTTGCCAAGTGGTGGAGGTGTAAATTGGCCTGCAGGTGTGCATCAATTGTGGACGGGCTAAAATAACTATTTTTGTGTTTTTGTCTTTGAACTTCAGCAGATTCATGTTGACCATGTCTACATGCCTAAATGCACTAAGGTGCTGCCATGTGATTGGCTAATTACATATTTGTATTAATGAACTGAACAGGTATACCCAACAAGGTGACCAGTAAGTGCAGAAGTTTTCTTTTATATTGTAGAAGTCTGGTTAGCTCTTCTCCAAAGTGCATGCTGATCTGAGCTGACTGGCTGCTGGTGCTTCATATTTAAGTAGACAGAAGCTTTGCCCAAACTGCTTGACAATGTCAAATGAGCTACGCATCATGAGAGAAACCCCCCCCGTGAGTGACTAATACTGAAAAGTGAAATATATGAGACAGCTCAGTCCTCTTTTGAGAGTGTGATTTTGGAGATAATGATCCTCCACAGAGTCGGCTAACCTCTCACTGCTCTACTTTTTCACAGCTCAGTTGTCTTATTATCAGCTGTATGGGTGAATGCAGCAGCCGTTACCTGACACGAACCTTTTCTGTGGTCTGTTTCCACAAGCTGTCTAAAGCGACCAAGTGGTTTTCTAATACACTCATCTGTTCGCTTGCTCTCTGCCTCTCCTCATCTCCGTCTGCTCCTGCGCTCCGTCCCTAAATGACTCTGTCTTCCTCTCTTATGTCTCCATCTGTTACCATGTCTAGTGGTGTTTACTCACCTCTTCCTCTCTCTCTTCTTTTGCCATCCCCATCTGTTTGCTTGGTCCTTTTGGTATTTGAAGCATTTCTTGCCTAAGTGTTCATCCTGTTTGCTCCATTTCATCACATGGTATTAATGCGCTCCTCTGCAGAACCTTTATGTATACCTGTCACTTTTAGAATGATTTTCAGATGTCTGCAAGCCTGTGTGGTTACTTATTTATGGGAGAGAAGGCCCAAGTCTTGGAGTTTGATTGAGGTCGGTAACGCATACAACTGGAGATATTTTATAGATGCACTGCATTACAAAACCTGCATAACTGATGAGTGCATGATATTTGCCTCCTCTTCTGAGAATCACCCAAATTAACCCCTGCGCCTGCAAAACCACACAGGAACCTATTTTTTGAACACTATCGAGCACAAACACAAGTCTGTTCAGACATAGCCTTCCTGTGAAACCAAATACTTAGAAAACAGCTGGTTCACTTTTAGAGGATTCCCAAAGATGAATGCTTTGGGATGAATATTTTGTCTCAGGTACATCCAGTTTGCACTACAGAGGGTAGCCATGGGCCTGCAGCAGGTTGTAATGTAGTGTCTGTAATGTTTTCTGATTAGCAAATGAGTTCTGGGCTTTGGGGCCTTGGGACTCTATAAGGCTGTGTCTGATCTTTTACACAATGACTTCTTATAGAAAGCCACATAAAAATGACAAATTGCATTCACATAAGTCTGAACAGCTGAGGGGCACCTTAAATTAAACCACATTTAAACACTCAAAATGACTCCTGATGTGATTGCCATGGTGCCAAACGTTCCCTCACTGGTTCCTGGAAGAGGCGAGTATAGTAGTGGGCCCAGAGCCAGCATGGCAACGGTACAGCATCAGGAACCAAGGCAACAGATTCCCTGAACAGATTTAGCTCTCTGCTCAGAGGCATTCAAAGAGAGTTTGGCTTGGTTTAAAGTATTAGTTGCAAAAACCTTTGATTTCTGATTTGGGGTGAAAGCTGCTCTGTTAGAGAAGCCTGGGAGAATTTTTCATTTTAGCTTCCTAATACCTGCTCATACAAAGCTAATAACAGCAAACAAGACTCCTGACAATTGCAGTGACATTGAAGGGATGCACATTTATGTGTTTCAGCTGTCTGATAAGCAGCATCACATGTATTTAAAGTGACTGTTTTATATGACTAATTTTTATTTTGTTTGTTGCAAAGTCCATACAAATGCAAACTCGGGTCAGCCTGCTTCTCATAGCAAACCGACCACAGTCAAATGATCAACTTCCCTCCTAAAAGGGCAAATTGTTTAGCAACATGATCACCCACAGCAGACAAGTTCTCCAATCTAAATGACAGAAAAGGTTGCCCAAAAGTTGTTTTCTCATCCTGCACTCATATCAAGAGGACAGCGTTGTGCATCAATTGTACTTTCTGGTGTGTCAGTGCTACGGTTTAGGTTTGGTTAGGTGTAGCGCCAAATGAAAACATTAAGCTGAGGTTACATAGTTGTAGTTAAAAGAAATCAACCTTGACTTTTAGGAAGTGGGGCAGCAGATTGGTGTCAAATGTCACAGCCACAGACTTACCGTCCTTCTGGCTTTGGAACTTCTAACTGAAGGTGTAGTCAGTGTTGCGTTACTGGTTTTATGTTTCCCCTGCTGTGGGAATGTTTTCTAGAAACTAAATATTATTGCTTTAGTACAGAGGTGTTTCACAGCCTGTTTTAGAATCTGTGGCGTGTGGTTTGCACTGGTTCATGTTAATGCTTTGTTGTTCATCAAAGTTTAAATTCATTTCCCAGTAACAATTGCTTGAGTCATTACAAAGTTTCAAATTGTTTTATTTTATTTTTTATTTAAATGCATCATTATAGTGCAGGTTGCTAAATTAACATATGTGATATGAAAACATGAAATGCCTGTACAATGTCTTTTCCCCAAGACACAATGTAACCTGCTTCGAGTGCCAGGACTCAAAACCCTCCTTTGCTGTCACAAATCCTTTTATAATTGTCGCTCTTGATGGATGTCCATTATTTTAGCATTTTGAGGCATCAAAGTTCCTCCTTCAGGACAGATCCTCTTCAACTCAAAAGGAAACTTCCGATTGTGTGGTGCAGCACCAGCAGCTGCCATATTAAAAAAAGAAAAGAACAAAACTATAAAAATCATTGTATGAAGAATTTGAACACATAGCTCTAAAAATTAAGCAAAACACAGAAAATTGGAGCAACCATCAGTTGTAGGTTTGATTAACCCTAAATGTTGGAGAAAATACACGAGCATTGTTATTCTCAGCTATGTGAAGCATCCACATGCTGCAAAGCAGTGTAGATGAAGCTGAAATAAAGTGACAAGTAAAACACCACAATTATTAAACCGCAACTGAACTGATATAGTCGTGCCTACAGGCCAGCAAATAGTCCTTATACTACTACTACTCCTGGCACAGAGCAAGTCTTAGGTTAGGCGCTCTTTGTACGCTTAACAATACTTGAAGGAAATCGTCACTTGTTGTATAATGTGCATTATACAAGTCCAAGGAGCACAAAATTGATGCTTTCAACCACACGTCTTTCCATCTTGATGTTGTTGAGATTATAAAGAACTGGCATCTTCCAACATTTTGAGCTTGTAGCAGTTGTTTGTCTTGATGCATGCTCAATCAGCCAGGTGAGGAAATCCCCAAAACTTGATTGAACTAGTTGTTCAGCCCTTGGTGTTCAATCAAAAACTGGGGTAGCTCAATTGTTGTAATACCAATTACCAACTACCTATTATACTGCATTAACATTCTGACTGATTAAATGAGGGCAAACAAGAAAAAAAGCCATATAAAGACATTCAGGGACCTCAATAGTGGGCAATTAGTAAAGACTGCATATGAAAAAATGATGAGAAGCCAATCAATCAGTGCACCAAACCTGCCTTCTTCTAATGGCCACCATGGGCGAGTCGCCTGGTTGGACAAAAAGTCCAGTTAGATAGACGTCTACAGGAAAATGACAGTAAAGCTCAGACTATCTATGACCTCGATAAACCCTTTCCTAATGAGTTTATGGTCATGACCACTTTTCAAGTCACACTGACTCTGAGTTTGTAAATTATGGTTAAATAATGAGTGTGCAGTGTAACTTATTTTCATGACTAGACGACAAAAATGCTCAGCTTGAAGCTTCACAACAGGACTTCCATAATCAGTGGCTTATCTGACAGTGGCTGGTCACTATCTTTTATGTATAATCTGTATTAGCAATCTCCCAAAAAGTGCCACGTAATTTTTCTAATGACATGTTAATCCATCAACACAAGAAATCTTTACAAACAAGTAAATATGCAAAGATAATTTGATAACAATATATGTGCAGTAAAGGGTGCAGTCTGATCGCACGCTGCCCAACCACAGCTCTATTTTGAGATACAGTAGTAAATATAATCGACATCATGAAAATGTCAAAGCCGAAGGTTGGATGGTATTTGGTGGTAACTATCAACACTGCAGAATTTTTCCCCAAAACAAACGATAAACCATCCAAGAGACTAGTGGTATGATAAACAACGATAAACTCCGAGGAATGCACTGACTCAGAGTGGATCTGGGGCCTGAAAAATTTCAATAAAAGTGGGTTACAGAGTGAGACCAGTTCATGCAAGGTCAACATCAAAGCTGTAACTCTAGCCATATTCCCACAAGATCTATGCTTCAGCTCAGAGCTTCAAAATCTAATCACTCCTAATAGAACAGTATTGGATTCTCAGTACTCTTCTCTCTCTCTTATTCTCAGTCACCTCGTATGTCTTCTGCTTCTTATTCTCCCCATCCCCCACCCCTGCCCCCTTCTTTTTCCCCCCCCTCCCATATCTCATAGTCCTTGGTGGGTGTGGAGGCCTTCTTCTGGCTCTGACGAGGGATGGCTTTATCTGAGTTTTTCAGACAGCCAGACAGTCAGCAAATCAGTTACTCTATCACTACAGACACAATCGAGCAGCCCAGCATGCCACTGACTCATCAAGCCATGCAATCAGCCATTCAGCAAGCAGGTAAGCAACACGGAGGAGGAAGTTAGTAGACCACATGTCAGCATGAGCATTCTGTATCTGTGTTCAGATACACAATGTATTCCTTTCCCCTGCCTCCCACCCTCCTTCCTAGTAATAAGCAGTTTTAGCTATTTTCCACTAAAGGAAAACCATTTCCTTTAAGCCAAATGATTGGTTTTCTTTTACTGGTAAATTTTCTTCTGCGAAGCAAAAACAGAAAGAAACTGAACTTCAGATTACTCTGAAGACCGAGCTTCTGACTCATGGAGATTACTTGTTCATGTGCTGACCTCATTAATTGAAATGTTTACTATGAGCATCCATCATTATAATCTCGGGAATACATCAGGTGCCTGTCTGTGATGCGTTTTTGTTTCAGCTTTCGCACGCTCACCTGACAAGCCTGCAAAATGTCTCTTATTTTGAAAATTTACCCAATTCTTTAGGGCATTCTTGCATTTGACTTCCTGTCCTCCTTATCTGTTCTGACAAGGATGATGTGACTTCACTGAAAAATAGAGCCATTTTGAACCACGGCCATGTCTGGGACAATTCTGGGATGCTTCTGTAACGCCATCCAGCATGTTTAGCTCCATTGGCTGTGCTGGAGCCAGAATGTGGCAAGGGTGTAGTTTTTGTATTCTTGGGCTAACAGTATGTATACATGTGACAGAAAATAAGGAAGAGGATCAAAAACTCACTTCAGGTTTGTTAATGCTTGTCTTTGTTTTCAATGAAGTTTAAGCGCATGGTTGAAAAGCAGTAATACTTGGGATTTGAAAGGAAAACCAAAAATCCTGAAGCCATATAAGGAACAAATCTTCAAAATAAAGCAGGAAACAAAAGAGGGAGCAGGAATAACAAACCTACACTAGCAACAGTGAACCACAGACAAAAGAACAAAGAAGAAAAAGAAGAAAACAGGAAGCAAGAAGCAACATTCAAAAACACACAGGAAGTGATGAACTAAGAGTTATAAAGAAAAACCACAGGCATAGACAAAGCCCATGGCAACTGGATGAGTTTGTGGAAGATCAGCATATGTGTTTGGGATAAAAATGAGCTACTAAATGAGGGTTGAAACTAGGGTTTCATAGGTGAATTAAATTGAATACACCTATACTTGATTTGAAAGGGTCAAATTGCTGCAGGAAAATTCCAAACAATGCAGCAAGTGCACCATAAGATGCTCAGCGTTTCTAGACCCCCGCTTAAAGCACAATCCTCCAGTGTGAAAGTAAAGCAAACTCCCACATGTCGAGGAGTGACTCAAGTAAGCCTCTGCTAACATGTTCCATGTAGAAATAGTCGTTCAGTCTACCAGGTCTTTGTTTAGCTGTGCTAAGTACACTTTTTTTCTGCCTAACTAGTCATCGTGTTAGCTAAGAATTCATCTGATCAGGCCAGAAGTTCACACAGACCCTAACGGTGTTGTAACTCTCCGCCTCTGTGTTTCCCTGCATGGGCTACCTGACAGCAGGTTTCTGGAAACCTGTCAGGACACAGCAGGCACACACTCATAACTGAGCCACAGCTGTTTGTCTTGGACAGAAGTAGAGGAGAAGGGAGATGGAGATGTTTTCCACCTCCCCTAAGCCTGTGATTCAGCTAGAGAGCCAAAGTGGAAGGATGAGGTATTGTCTCGTGGTCAGAGAATGAACTCATTCCCCCCCACATGAAAACAGTCACTGAGAGGAAGACCGTCGACGGGAGTGCAGGGCCGGGGGGTGGGGGGGCAGTAGGTCGGGATGATGTGGCACATGGGGCCAGACGTGGTTTTTTTCAGACAGACTTAAAAAACCACTAACAGTGATGGAAACGATGTGTTGCTACTTGGTCTCAAAACCACAAAAATTCTGCCTACAAAGCCTTGGCACAAACGAGACATGAGTGACTCCGGCTTAGAAATATGTCAGGCGGGCGGGGCTGCAAACAGCTGTGCAACTTGTTTTTTTTTCTGTTTGGGAGAGAGTCAGACACACTTTAAGGAGCAAAAACTTTCAAAGAGCGCAGTGATGACTCCTAGCTTTGTTGAACCACAGGGCTTATTCTTAGAACACTTTTGGCCTTAATCTTCAGTGTATCAAAAGAAAGAAAATGACGCTTAATAATGGACCTTTGGTGCTGTTAAAAGAGCAGGAAGAAGAGAAACCAGTGAAATGAATCAGCAATACACAACAGATGGAAATTCAGCTATTTATTGCAACATTTTTGGACTGCAATGTGAAATCAGCGGCTGTCTAGGAGTGTTTCCTGTGCTGCTCTTGCTTTCTGTTTGCATTCATTCACAATGTGCAGGACAACAGAATGTGTTTGGTGACCTTCCGTGAGATGAAGAAAGCCCAGACAGCAAGTCTTGAGTTGTTTTGATCCTCTTTCAGTTTAGAGGGAAAAACAGGCCACTGGTCGCACTGCATGGTTTAGATTTCTGTTTTTGTTGTCTGCACGGCATGGATGTTTCTCACAACGCTGCAGTGGCAAAACCATTTACTAAATTGCATTCTGGCAGGACTTAAACCATTAAGATTTTATGTATAAAGTGATATAAAGTGAGACAAAAACCAAACAAAAACAAAACAAATCTTTCTCAGAATGGGGTTGCTGCTTTTTGCTGCAACTTTAAACATGCAACTTTCTTCTTCAGAAAGTCATCACCTAGAAAGGCCTATCACAGGCTTAGTTATCAGGGTTAGGGTTAGCTGTGACAGTTAACTGGTCAAATTTCCCATTTTTTTCATGTGCTTCAGACGACACATTTTGTCCCATTAAGGTAGAGGAAAGCTTTTTCAACCACTGTGGTTCTCTATATTATGGAAAGAAAGCCCACCCTCTGAGTTTTAAGTCATTATTGGTAATGACCCTAACTATAGCCAGAACCCTAACCCTATCTGTAAGTTTGGGACAAAAGTAAAACCAATTTTTTTCTGGAAAAATTTAAATAGTTGTTAATTGGGTCAAATGATTACTTTTAAAGCATATTCTGATAACACAGGGTTGGGATTAAGGTCATCAGTGTTTGCGTGGACCTCACGTGATTCCCATGTGAAGGCTGCTTCCCTATTTTGTAGCTGGCTGACAACACTCGCTGTTCACAGGAAGCTAAAATGCTGCTGTGAATGGATACGTGTATGTATGTAGTAATTGTACACTAGCGAATAAAATCTTTGTTTTTAAGCAGGTCTTGAAATTTTATTACAACACTTCATTGCAACATTATTCTATAAATATGCTAATATACAACCGTATTAGATACTGTTTGCTTTGTTTGTGTTGTTGGGAAATCGAAATACTGAATGAAAATGAGAAAAGTACAAAAAAATACTAACTGGCTGCACTCATCAACCATTAATGAGCAGAAGCCCATTAAAGATAGAAGGAGTAAAGTATAAGTATGTTTGACTTCATAGGTGTGCCAAATGATGTAATGTAATTTTCACGCTGTAAACATCACAATGTAGAGACATTAAAATTTAAATTACATTATTGTTGTAAAAACTGCAAAACTGAAATATTTTAGTAAGTGGTTGCTAGGAAACATAAAGATGTCTATAACTGCCGATAGAGATAACAACGTTCAAGTCCTTTGATGCACCTGTGTTGCAATTTTGGTTGCTCCACTCCTCGTGTAGGAGCTGTTTGTGCACAAAAAACAAACCAACAAACAGACAGATATGAACAATACTAAAACCAAAGTCTTGGCAAGACGGACACGAAAATACTTGGCAATGAACCTTGTATGAACCTTCTGGAAGTGTCTACTGGTTATCTTATTGCCTTACACTGATGATGAGACTCAAGCACGTTGACCAGCATCAAAGTTTGAATGAATGAAAAGTGGATTTGTATGTAATATGGATTAGGGAGGCAGGTCTAAGTGCTATTTATACTCTGGCACTGAGCGAACAGGGGAAACCTCTGGCCCATATTAGCTGGCTAGTGATACTCTGTGCAAATCCCATGTAATCCTGTTGGTGTCCAGCCCTGACCTTCATTCTGCTGCTGAAACGGGAATACATGCACGTGGTTTTAGACAAATCACTGATTTTAACCCCATAAATACACAATTGGATACTAAAAAAATGGTTTGTGTGGCACCAAAACAACTCGCTTTGCTTCTTAGTTGTTTGTGTTTTTCTATGTGTGAATGCACATGTGTATTTCATAATGAGAGAATGTAAACACAAGCCTCTTATGGCAATCAGCGGTGGATATTTGAAATGTGTTACATCATGAACGAGACATGAATGTGACACAGTGACATTTAGATAATCCAATAACAGTATGAAATCCTTTGTGATCATATTATCATTAATGTTGGAGCCAGATGGCTATGAGTGCCAGGAAGGCTGAAGGAAAAAACTACTGTACTGTCTTTCAGATGTGTTCCTGTGAATGCTGTGTCAGTGCTGCGTTCTAGGAAGTTGCACGAAGTACTGTAATTTCCAAATGTACATACAAACATAAATACTGTATGTATGATCATTTGTCAGCTAGGACAAATCATCCTTTGCTTTGTTCTCTCTCACTGCTTCAGACTCCACGGCTCTCTTATATCACCCTGCCACTGGCGTCATTAAACTTGAATTCAGTGTCTTGTTTACACAACTTAGAGCTACCAATCTACTGTATATTATTAAATCCACTCATTTAAAAATATTACAGCAGATTACAGATGTACGTTACGACCCTATGTTGCTAACCAGAGCAAGCATTAACTAACAGCTCCTCATGTGGCTGTAGCTCGGGAGGTAGACCAGGTCATCTGCTGATCGGATGGTTAGGGGTTCGATCCCCTGGATCTCCCAGTCTGCATGCCAAGTATCCTTGGGCAAGATACTAACCCCAAGATGCAGCCATCCATGTATGAATGAGTGTGAATGGTAGATAGTAGGCGCTTAAAAGCACTGTGTGATTGGGTGAATGTGGCATGTTGTATAAAGTGCTTTGAGTACTCCAGGAGAGTAGAAAAATGCTGTATAAGGATCACGAGTCACAAACACACAACAGTGGCAGCAGACATAATAACTATCTTGGTCCACCATCTTGGACTGTTAACTTGGGTTAGGTGGGCTCCTCCGACTTTCTTTGTAGTAGATCCAAGTTTAGGGGTTATTCTAGATTCACATTTTGACTGTGAAATGGAAAATTCTGACTTGTTCAGGAACACATTTAGATTCACTGAGGAAAAAACAAAGAAATCAAAAAGTAAAGCACAACCTAACCTGCCCTGACCATGACACTGCAGCTCTATGCTGTCTTGTCCAAATATGGTCCAAAAAATAAATAAACAAATAAATGAACAAGGTTTTCTTCTGCTAGCATGTTAGCATGCCCAATAACGAGCAATGAATTAAAACAGGAAGTCTGCTATCTTAATCACAAACTAGCATAAATTGAACTAACACAGTTACAGTTCTTTTGAAAATGTTTTATTTCACTTAGTAGCTATAGTGACACATGGCAGTGCAAAGAACCTCTCAGCTAGCATTCTTTGGCATCATTGCTGTGACACATCAGCTGTGAGCCGGGCGTCACTCCTAATGGATAATGTACTGTATGTGTATTTGTCCTGGACCCTTTGGCATCAAATGTAAAAGCGTAATTTGTCAGACTGCATAGTGACAGTTCTTAACAGGTGTATTTCTCCCAAACCAACTTCTTTCCTTAAACAATGTAATTTTAGTACCTGAACAACACATTCTTGATGAAAATAAATAAAATGCAAGATTTGTCTTGAGATTTGTCTTGGATGACAAACATAGGATGCATCCCACTATAGCACTGCTCCTGTCTACTTCTGCGGACTTAGCTGCCAAAAAACAACGTGCATCTTGCTGTGACACCTCTGGCTTTTGTTCAGAGCAGTGTCTGACAGAGTGGGTTGAGAAAACATTCATTTTTACTGACGGGTTCAGATCCTCCAATTGTGAAATTCCTTGGATTTGAAAAGTGCTCCAGTTCTTGACTTAGATTAGATTTACTGTTTTTTTTTTTTCAGTGGCAGTCATGATGATGTGATTCTGGAATTTTAAATACAAATCTTAAGGTCCGTACAGGTACATGGTTATCAGCCTGCATCTGGGCAAAAACTGGGAATTAAAAAAAGCAACTCAGTGGAATAATTACTTTCTTTAATCACGTCTCTGACAGCCTTCTTGGGATTAATTTTTCTCTGGGAAGGTAAATGCAGAGTTAGAGTTATTATCTTTCATATAGACTGTTTTTATCTTACATCTGGGACACTGTAAATTATATGATGGCCCAGTTATTAACTTTTACCTTATTGCAGTGCGTAGGAATATACATTCCTACAAATAAATGTATAATTCAAACTGTAGAGTAATTTAATCCGACTCCACAGTGAATCTTCATTTTTAAAAATCACGCGTTTCCATTTCAGAAGCATCCATATTCATTGTTTCTCTCTTCGTAGCTGAAAACGCACAGACTTTGATCAAAATTTCACAGTGTGGTTTATGTCAGCTGTAAGGTGCGCTCTGGTGTAATTTTCACCTTTGCAAAAGACTTGAGAGGCCTCCAGTCCATCTACCAGCAGGTAGCTGTGCTGTACGCATGCACTCCTTATTAAAATACATATAGAATTCACCAGCCTGCTTATTTAAAATGCACAGATAATGAGACATTCCAAGTGAATAGGACAGCTTTGGTACATTTAAAGTTTTAGTAGTTGCTGCTCATAGGCACATCGTATGTGCATGAAGTGCTACATGCACGCTTACGTCTAGTATGTATAGAGCAATAATACAGTAGCATGCTGTGGAGCCAAAGTTTAATGACTGAGTGCAGTAGGTACACCTCCCTCAGGAGGGACTGCAAAGAACATAAAGAATGTTCAATGTGCATTTTAAAACATTAAAAGCTGACTTGCTTCCTCATAATTGCTTCTCTTTTATGAAGGGAGTGCACTGTGAATATGAAAATCTCAGTAGTAACATCATGGGCTGGTATTTAGTATGCTTTATGCAGGCACAGGTGGAGCCTTTATACACCAGCAATACAACACCCTCCATACTGGCAATCCATTCATACATACTATTCTTATTTCTTAATTGTGCTGCCCTGTAACTGCTATTTTATTTATAAAAACATGTAATTATCTTACATAATAATCTCCTAATTGGATAATCTGCTGTGTCAACCGGGAAAATATTCACAGTTGATGTCTTTCAATAAAATTTATGACATCCCATGACCGCTTGGTCTCATGACAATTCTTGAAATAGTCGCAGAATGTGATCTGTTTGTTCTTGTACGTCGACAAGAACGGTCCTTTTTTGGTTGCAAAAACACTTCTTTGAAACTAATGTTGGATCGAGAAGTCCTTATTTCAAAGCTGGGATATGGTTCTTGTTTGGTCAGAGATGCTATTTAGTGGCATTTAATGCTCATACAAATTAAAACAGACTATTAAATTGGTAGAATTTCACTCACGCAGGTGACTCGGATTAGCTCCCAGTTGTCAGCCAAAGTGGCCTTTTGAAGTCTTTGTTATATTTAAATAAGTTAGTTATAAAAATAACCTCTACCATATAATCGTTATAAAGAGCAAATTTATCTGTGAACACCAAAACAGAGTTCTTTACCAGGACCCTGTTATTGTGGGGTCTTTACGTATATTGTATATACGCTTGGAGCTCAACCTCTGTTTTCACTGTAAAAAGAATAGAAAAGAGTTACTACTTTGTACATTCATCGTTGAGGGACTATTCGGTTAAGAATCAGAAAGTTAAATATCAGCACCACTTGCTGAAAAATCAATACCAGAAGCCATGTTAGATGTTTAACCTCTGAACTCCACTTCCCATGCTCTTGCTCGCTCCCCCTTGTCTCTCTCTCTCTCTCACACACACACACACACACACACACACACACACACACACACACACACACACACACACACACACACACACACACAAGAGTAAATTAATGTCAACTCCACTAGACCCGCCCTGGGAAATATTGCCATGATGTGCCTCACCATAATATCATGGTTCATGTCAGGTCCAGGGCTTAAGCTACTGAGGGTAATCCTCCTTTGACGTTTTGATAGGAGTGACAGTGTATCCACTGGTGAAGGGAGGGAATGGTAAAGAGGGGGATGGGGACCAAAGACTGAGGGCAGAGTGACCAAAATCTTTTAGCCAATATAAAACCGAATAATACTGTTCTTTTAGGCTGTCACAAAGAAGTCCATTCATAGAAATGTAACATTTGATTTAAAAATTGCACGAAGGGGGAATCTATATTGCAAAAATAATGATACTGTATACACTGGATGGATTTTTTGCAAATCTATTCTCACAACAGAATTTTCCAAATATGAAATTAATAATTTCAGCGGATTGTAATGAATCTTTAAAAATATCATTTTACGGTGAGAAAAAGTATAAACGTCATTTACATACTCACCTTCTTTCCTGGTTTAGTCACATTGAAAGGCAGTTGAGACATAATAAATAAATAAAATAAATCCCACTTCATGGTGCTATTGGAGGTCATGCTTTCTGTATTTTGAACATCATCTTTTTGGCTGTTTTGTCAGTTTGCAGATTGTGATCTTCACACTGTGTTTGACTATTTAATAGCAAGATTGTAAGAATATAAATTGTACTGTAAATTATTTACCATCAAGCTTTTAGGACATTAGAAAAACACTATCTTTAAAGAAAAAGTTTTCAAAGACCATTTTTCGGTGATCTTTACTAAGTTAGAAAACACAAAAGCATACACAGACTTATAGTCACTAGCTTGTTGACAAAAAAAAGGTCACACCATGAAAAATCTCTGTTTACAGTATAAATCACATTCACAGGAGTCTTTCTCAATAATATCTCTTGACTATTTACCATTTTAAAGTTGGTGTATATGGGAAAAGAAAAAAGCTGCAAACTCTGACAAACTTGGAGTATTATGCTGTTTAAAACTATTCAAAGTGTGGAGGACAGAAGCATAAATAATAATAAAAGGAATAAGTCATGTTGCACCATAAAAAATTTGTGTAAATAAGGTCTCAGAATGTATAATAAAAGACAAGAGTAAAGAAAATGTTCCAGTGTGACCTTTATTCCAGGATAACATGTTCGGGGTGGGGGGTTTAACAAAACCGTCAGTCACTGCACAGCCTCTTTTGTTCTGAATCCCAGTGTTAACACTCTCTCCTGATAATGCCAAAGATCTCATTGGTTCTTTTTTCTATTGTAGAATATCTGTAATCAGATTTGTGCAGATGCCATGTTGGGTCATTCAGCGACACAGGCACACGGATACTTACATATATATAAAAATAAACACCCATGCACATAATCACAAATCGCGTGTGAGTTGAGGACAATATATCTTAAGTACATGGAACATTCTGGATCCAACATTCAAAATATTTTGAAATAGGAAGCCAAGGTTCAAAGATCCAGTGTTGCTTTGTGATGCATTGAGATGTAGTGAGTCTACATTCTTGTGTGATAAGTGAGATACTAGGCAGACTGAAGAAATACTGCTGAATCCTTACTCTTAACGTTAATTGTGAGCCATAAAAAATAAAGGTCCCCATCTGGAACTGCAACTCAACTCCACCTAACAATGAACAAGACAAAAAGTGGCATCTTTATGTCATCTAAAATTATGCTCAGGGTATTCAGCGATGGTAGTAATGCACCAAGAAGCAGATTTTCATGGATGTTTTCTCATCTAAGAATGGTTAGCCAGCCTTCAAAGCCTTCAACAAGATGTACCTTTACATTTATGTTTAATTCAAAAGTGAAAGGTTACAGTGCAGTAAGTATGCTCAGAAGTCAAAGGCAGATGTCTACAGCTTACCAAATGGGCTGCTGCCAAATTTAGTGTCAATACAACATTTTCACAGTTTTGACAGGATTTTAGGAGCATTTTTTTTTCAAAATTACCGGAAGGGTTCATTAATGAAATTTGGTGAAAACATTTGTGACACTCACAGGCCCGTGAAATGGACCTATTAATTGTGTTTGTGCTGTTGGTGCCTTTTAGAGCACTTTTAAGGAAACTGTCTGGTAAATATTATGGTGTGGATTAATTTGTCCAAGAACTCTATGTTCCAGTTTTAATGACTGGAACACTGGAACCTATTAGTCTCATATACTAGTAATTAGCAGGAGTATGTGTCTGTGTGCTGCACTGAACCAAGCACACAACCAACCCTGTCAGCAATAAACAATAACTCAGTTTGAAATGGTCATTTCCCCCTAAAAACCTACCAAACAGACAAAAAACATGGCAATGACCATAATGCTTACTAACTCTTAGGCTGCAAAATGTGGAGTCCAAAACTGATGATTGACATGACTGCAGCAGTCTTTTACATACTGACTATGCTAAACATCAGCACGCATGTGCCATTGCAAGCTTACCATCACAGTTACTACCCTCGCTTCATAAATGCAACACAGTTCAACCAAACAACTATGTGAAAACTGACCGCACTCGTTGCTGTTGTTCACCAAGCCATGGTGTTGGGATTTGGTTCATTTTGCTAATGCAACACAAACTACGTCAAAGTTACTGAAATGTACCAAAACTACCGCTCTTCCCCCTCTCTGTTTGATTGGTTAAAATCAAAACATAATGGTGTATAGTGAGTTTCAAGTTTACCAAAGTGACAACAATTATCTGTCAGACAGATGTACGGTGGCCTTTTACCAGTGTAGATCATGAACTTTAAATAGCTTTATTTTATTCAGCTTTCACTGAAAAGAAGAACATAAAATGAAATGAATGGGGAAAATTGTGAATCAACTTTTAGCTGAATGAACCTTGAGGGATTTGATGCTATGCTGCTGCTTTCTAAATAAATCTTTTGTATCTTTTCCCAGAATCAAGGCTCCTCACATTGCCAACATGATTGCACAAGTTGCTTTGGATCAGAATATGTGCAGAGTGTGTGCTTAACCTTTGGTACATTTATAACAGCGAGGTATTCTGATGGTACAAAGAATGAATAAATTCATGCTTTTATCAGAAGTGTTTATGAAAGAAGAAATCCAGACTGCCTACACTTTGCAGCATCAAAAGGTTTTAGAAATATCACTGGCCTTGAGGTTCTTGCTTCCTGGAGAGATTCATTCAAAAAAAGAGCCATTTGTAACAACAAGTTACTTCCTCTGAGTTAACTCTTCGTCAATATGCACATTTCAGATGTTTAGAAGTGTAACCTTTTGATAGCAATAGTTTGTTTCTGGATGTTATTAGTCAATATGATGGGTGGTATGATAAGGCAAAGATGTACAAGGACATAACACCTGTAGCTATTACACATTATGTTCAGATTTCATATTCAGATTTCATAAACTGTCTCAGTCTGCAGTCCTTTGTGAAGAAACTGTTTCCTGCTTCTATGCCTTTGTAGTTTGTAATGTCATGAGACATGAATGACATGAATCTTACAACTCATGAATGAGATGTAAGATTCCTTGATGGATTGAATGAATGTTTGAAAGTGGTGGGAATAGATTTAACACATGAAAACATCATTTAGTGGATATTCAGCTGGCTGGAGAATGTAGCTAGGCAGCATTGGATGGTAGTGGGATGACTTTATAAGAACAAGAAGAAGAACTGAAGCAGAGGCGACCATTAAATGGTGGAAACTATAGAAGGAAGGATGTTGCACAGAGTTCAGGGAGGGATTGAGTCAAGCTGTACGTGACATTAAAGCAGTACCAGATGACTGGGAAAGTACAGCTAAAGTGGTGAGGGCAACTGCCAGGAAGGTATTTGGTGTATGTCGAGGAAAGAAGAAAGATGACAAGGAGACTTAATGTTTAAATGAGGAAAGCACCTGAGTTTTTTCCTTGGCTACTACCAGAGCTGGATTCGATTTGGCTTGCTGGTGATCTGTCAGCTCCCTTTAGAGTCCCACAAGGTAACCATGCAGACAAGGACTCCTTCTTCAACTCAACAGTTCCCTTCACCTCTGATATGCAATCTGGTTCGGGATTACTGAAACGACAAACACCAACCACCTTGTGGCCGCAGCTTCACATAATTGCCTCGGCAGTGGAGTTAGGCAACATGGTCCATTCAAATTCAATGTCCCCAAACTCCCTTGGAGTCCCGTTGAAGCTCTAACAGAATTGAAGAGTGCACCTTCACCATCCATGTGGATGTGCCAGGCCTGTCCACCATTTTCTCCCATCACCCGATCCAACTCACTTCTAGATAGATAATTATCTAGATAGATAATCAGTTGACAACTTTGTTCCTGTCTTCCCCTGGGAAAGACAGCAGATTAGTTGATACAATTACAGAATTGATCATCATCCTTTGACCTATAGTGTCCTTATGGACCCCTCTCCAATTCCTATTTTTTGGGTCTCCAACCACTGTTTTCCCTATTGTGACTACAGAAAACCTAGAAAACGTATATAGAAAAATATGAAAACCAAATTGCTGCAGTCCAAGCTTGTCTCCAAGTACATTAATCAATGGTTTCAAACTATTGGTTCAAAGTTTAGTTTAGGCCAAAAATTGGGAGCCTCGAGGTCCATCATCAACTTGATGTGAAAACTATTGTGAAAACCAACTATTGCAGAGGACTTCTAATCATCAGTTAAAACAGTGATGAAGAGAAAGAAATGTATTTTTATGCTAATCAGCTATTGTTGCCATTATCTGCTGAATTGAGGCTCATTAAGCAACAATTACACTATATGTACTAATTTACATAGTTAGGGCTCATCCATAAGTGGGAAAATCCTTTCCCCCCAGTCATCACTGCTCTTTAGAAACTCCCTCTGAGACCAGCAGAGCCCCAGAGAACAGGCAGAAGCAACTGGAATAATAATGAGGAATAGGCTGGGAAAAAAGAATTTCTTCACGCCTGCCTGGAGGGAAGAAATCTCACCGACACAGGTAAATCCATTTACACACTGCAGGGTTAATTGCCTTGAGCTATAGACATGAACATCACCTGCAGAATAACAGAAAGATGAAATGCTGGCACTTGATCTTTCCTTAATATCTCCCTCTCCACACAAATTCCTCCTGAAGTACATACATAAAATATGTATATGTCTGGGAATACACGTATCCACCATCCACTGGAACGTTTTCACCTGAGGCCAATTTAAAGATTACTGGCACTGGTCTCTCTCCATAAAATGAGCATTTGTGTTAATTACATTCATTTTTTATGATGGTTGGGCAGTAAACTCAATTTTGTACCTCAATGACTCTCAATAACGGCAAGCGATAGAAAAAAAGGCTTAAGACAAAATCTTAAAACCTACATGGATATTTCAAGTAGGGCTGAAGGTTTTATCTAGAGAATAAAATCTCAAAGCTTTTACATTAGCATTACCTCATACTATAGATGACACACACACTAATCCAAGCAAGTGCTTTTACAGCCCAGGTAACCCTGCTGAATCTCAGCACACTGAGTCATGGTTCTGTTCCCTGCATTTCCTATTTAGAGCCAAATAAAGGACTCCCCCATGGTCATTTGGCTGAAAAAAGCATAGAACAAAAATCTGATCATGACTCATCATTGCTACATAGTAAATTGGAACAGCAACACATGATATTAAATTGAAATGCTGCAGCCTACATAACCATTTTCCATCCACTTATAGGCTGTATAAAATGATAGATGACATGGTCGTTGACTGTGTTATAGACCATAAACCATCCTATATCCTTGGTTACACTCCCTGAGAAACTAAAAGACGTTAGATGCTTTCTAAAATATGTCTGGTTAGAAAACCCCCCCATCAAATTTACTTTTTTTCTACTCACTTGTATTACAATCTCCTGAATGCAGCTTGTATGAAAGGTAGAGAAAAATACAGGAAATCAACAAATGCAATGATGAACAGTCAGGGTTTTGGCAGTGTATTATCCATTTTCACCATCACCCCCAACTTTTTCCCCCTCTTTTTTTTAATACCAGTATCTATTTCTACAGTAAAGTGCTCTTTGGGCTTGTGTTTTGACCTTTGCGTTAATACTTAAACAGTAAAAGAAAGCTCTTCTGTGTATCCTCCTCATTAGAATAGAGATTTGCCTGTCGGACTGTAAATTATTATTTTCATTGTCAAACGGTAATCATGCAGTGTTGCGCAGTGATGCAAAAGTGATGCAACTGTTATTCTAACAAAGTACTTTCTTGAAGGAATTAATAATTAACTAGATGCTAGAGCACTTCCTGGATTCAAACTGCTTCTATTTGAGCTGCTCTTGGGAAGGGATACACATAGGCTAAGTCATCAAACAACTCCAAGGCACGCTATTTTCAAATAAAATTTAAAATGAGAACCGTGTCTGTTTTCTGTTTGTGCATCTCTTTTTCAGGTTTGCAACTGCTGTCTACAGCAATTAGAAGGTTTTTTTTGGTGCAGCTACATATGCCAATTTCATGCTAGTAATTCCCAGCAACCAACAGAAACCACTTGCAACCGGTCTGGGAATGCACATGTTTTCTTTAGGACCACTTTCCTGATGGTCAATAACTGCTGTCTGGGCATTTGGACTGAGGCTTAAAAGAAGTTTGTTGAAGTTGCTCAGCAGAGTGACAGTGCAAGAAAGTCCCCTATATTTGTAACCCTGCAGTCACTACAGCACAGTTGTTGTTAGATTTATAGCACATAACTAACATTGGTGTCACTTTTAGTGTACTATTTCTACAGTTTATGCTAGCTTAATTTCAGAATACAGTGTTTATTTTACACTTTGTTATGGAAAAACTCACTATGAATGTTTCAACAACAATATTTTGTCACCCCAAATACAAAATTCTTTGGATTTTGTATTCAGAAAAGCTCAGTTTTGGAGTAAGTAAATGCTGGTGTAATGTGATCATAGAGCTAAAATAGAGTTCAGATTGAGCCAGCAGATATGTAGTTTTAGCCCTGTGCTATCATTTGAGGCATTCATCTACTCTACTTAACTTCAGCACTAATTGTTTCCTGTGCTAAATGTTCTGTACAAATTACCAAAGGGAAAATGCTGAAGCTGCTGTGCATAAATATAACCTTGAAACACATAGCTGTAGATGGGGAAAAATAACCTTGAAAATGTATAAACCAAACAGAATGTTCACAGAAAATCTGAAAATCCAACAGAAGCAAATAAAAGACCAAAGACGAGGCCCAAGAGAAACCCTTGTCCACTCTATGCTGGTACCTTGTGTTCTTGTTCTTGTATAGATTAAAGCTGCTCCTATGTACTACAGGCAAAACATATGGGGAGGCTAATATAGCTCAAAGACTGTGCATGCTGGAGCCTACGAGGCCTGCACGGAAGCTATGCCAAGTGTGTGGGCATGCGTTTTCCGAAATCTGTTTGCATGCATGGGTGAGAGACTGTTTTTTCGGAGTATATCGGAGAGTGCGTGGGCGAACGAGAGGTGGAAGGAAAGAACGGAAGAGCGCACTGATAAACTGAAGAGCTGGCAAAAACGGGCAGTGATCCGGGGGAGGGGAGTGGGGGTAGTGACAGCTCGACTTTAACGGGGGCTTGCACGCTCTGTCCCCCAGTGGGCATCCTGGAGTCTCAATAAGCAAGCGCTGGTGGATGAGGGTGTATGTGTGTAGAGCCTGAGTGATGTCCCTTTTTTCTGTGCATCAGCTCCACAGGGGGAATGCCACCTGCTAACTCCTCGTTAACTAGCAGTTGTCACGCTTATGCTAGATGTGTGTTCGTGTGTGTGTTTTTTCCCCGTCTTGAGTGCAGAGAAATGTGCATGGATTTGTGTGCCCATTTCAGTATATTGATGTGATCGGCCTTCAGTGGGGAGTTATAGTATATATGATCAAATGGAAGGCGTGCTGGAGCTCTGATGAATTCATTTAATATTCCACCCTGTAAGGCGATTTAATGCTTCCAGTAAATACTGCGTGATATCGATCATTGCGCACTTCAGGCAAGGACTTAACTCTAGTCTTGATTCATGCTTTTAGATATGTTATAATACTGGTGGTAGTACAGCAATTTTGTTGAGATAAAATGTTTCAGGGCGCTCATCCATCATGCCTTATGACAACTATCTAGTCTGTTTGCTGACAATGGCCCATTTTTCAGGACACCAAGCTTCATTCTGCAGAAACCTCACAGAATGCAATTTTTCAACAGTTTCCATTCCCCTAAAATGCAATCTTTTTAATGCAGCAGAGCCATAGTCTCTTATACATTAGAGACTTGGAGAGTTTCAGCTATAACCTCACCAGCTATGCAAAAATGAACGATGACCTTCAGATGCTGTGCGCGCACTACAGGACATCTTGAGAGAATATGACCTGTGCTTTGATTTGATTGGATATGAAATCTGCATAAGCTGACAACCACCAATTGCAGCAGTGCTTTTGGATGGATTTCAGAGAGGACAGCTTTTGATTTCTGTGGGATTGCTTCCAAGGAAACCCTAGCAGTGCAAACCTTGCTGGTGTAGTCAATTGACTTTGATAAAAGTGCTGGTGAAGGGTGTTGATGAGGGGGTGGGGATGGTAGATGGGCTGCTATGAAGAAGAGGTGAGTACATGAGTTAAAAAGACAGAAAAAATGAGAGTGTGGTGATGAATGAGGGAAGGCGGGTGGGGGAAATAAGCACTTGGAGAAAGTATCTGGTTGAAAAAATGGGGCGGGGTGGATGGAGGGGAGTAAATGGTGTGATTGCGTGAATATGTGAGTGCATGTATGTCTTTTATGGGGGAATGGCTATGTGCAACGGGGTGGCAGAGATGATCAGTGAAAGTGGGTGCGTGTGAGAGTCAAATGGGCAGGGAAGCGTTATCGATGATAATGAACAGAAGACGAAGGCAATTCATGGCTAGCTGTTCTCTAAATAGGACACAGAAGTTGGAGATGTCACCAGTGCTTCTCTTTAGTACCGTGATGCGGAAAGATCCTGACAGACATGGACTGGGGGGTACTATCAAGTTTTTCTAAATAAAATAACAATTTTTTCAGTGTAAAAAAACCAATTATCATAAAACGCTGCTAACAGATGGAATTCACAGCAAACCAGAGGAGCCTATGTTTATGACAAAGCCAGAGGCTGATTCAACTGCTAATGGGCTGGTGGCAGAAAATGACAGACCAGCAATGATAAGTTAGAGACGGCACGTGGAAACATCAACTTTCTGAACATTCTGCTTGATGAGCCATCCAGTCATAGGATAATGATTCAGTCAAACCAACAATAAATGTCTCCAATGGCAAACAGTTGTATATGTTGAAAACATCAACCTGATAATGGTAAAAACACATGCTTCATAATGGGGACCGCGCTAACCAGATGATGTTGTTGAAGTGTATTTTAGTTGCCAATCCAGTGGCTGGCTAAGGTAAACTTTTGAAGCAGGGGTCTTGTCTTCTTAGATGAGTGTTGTAGTTTTTGTGTCCATGAATCCGCGAGGATCTACTTCATTCTGCTTGGTTCAGAATGACGGAAAATTTCGTCTTTCCAGACGTCTGCATACCGTCAGGTTGTTGCTATTGCATGGACCATTCGCAATGAACATTGCAACACATCAACTACATGTGTGCCCCAGGCAGCAAACTTCAAGCAAACTTCAAAGAAGTATAACAGGAACTCACCTAGTGTCCAAAGCTGTCTGTGTCTGAGTCCAGGATAGAGTTCTCACAAGAGATCAACACAGACCAGCTTTTAGTAGGCTACAGGAAATTTGCATGATTACTACATGAAGCGAGACCACTGATCATCTAACATGATTTGGAGGCTGCGTTTGGTTTTATATAAGGGGGCAAGGTTTGTTTCCAGTTCTGCTTCAAAGCCTTCGTTTGAGAATCAAAGTTTCCTGGTTCCTGAAGACATTTTGTCCTCTGAAAGAATAACTGTAACTTTTCTCTTCTTTTACTTTAGAAAATATTTCTGAGAGTGCCTCTACAAATTTCTCTTGAGAGAATACTGTGGTAAGAATTATTTTGAAATAATAAAACCAAAGAACACCTGGGCTGTTCTTTTCAAAATCCCCCACTCAAAGTTCTCTGCCACTGTCTTAAAATGTGAAAAGGTTTTTACTGAATGATACACTTTCATAGATTCTCCGTGAGATTAACTGTGACATTTGTTGGGAACAGGGTGTGATGTCAGTTATTCGAATAAAATAAAAGAACTGAAGACTCTCAGGTTCACCATGTTCTCAACCGCCCACTGTTTTTCCCATCAGCTAATCTCCAAGTCTGGGTTACTTTGACATCAATGCACAAATCTTATTTCTTTTCACTTTTTAGAAATTTTTTTTCAAGACCCTTCATGCAATGCTTTTAGGATGAGACACTTGAATTTTTGAGCTTTGATGAAACACTTTTATTTCTGGCATTTTATTATGCTATGCAATATAATTATTACTATTATTATTGTGTTAATAAGTGTAATTTTAATGTCATGAAAGAAGCCTACATTATATTTTTCCATTGAATGATGCAGGGTGGCTTCAAGCCTGCATGAAATCACTGCATGTGCGTTTCCTGCTTGTGCATGTGATTTGTAGCCATGTGTGTGATGAGAGTCAGTGTAATTGAGACCTTTAAGCACCACATGACATCTTGTGCAGGGGGATAAAACATGGGCACTGTATCTGGATCAGGTCGATTTGCATTGGCTGAGCATCAGCATTAAATTAATACTCGCCACCTGATCCACACCTTAACACCTGTGACGGTGATCGCTGGGACTTCCAACACTGCAATAAACACACAGGCAAACACATCCACTGTCGGTACGTGTGATCAGTCAGAAGATGATATTACGGCTGAATTAGCTGTCAGAATGAGGGAGATTATACATAACACTGAACTGATTGGGGGGTGTGGCAAGCTGCTCTGATGGTGTGCGTTTGTGTTTGCGAAGCGCCGAGAGGCTCATCGCTGCTTCAAGAGGATACACCCACTCAGCGGTTTGTGCCGCACTCTCTCCCATCCCCAACCTTCAGCTGCGGCGGGACGATATATCACGAGGCTAACAGAGCAAAAGACTGTGTCTGCAGCGAAAAATGGCCTTTCATGAATATATATGGAAAGAGCATGTGTTTTGTTTTAGCCAACTAGATATGATATAAGATGGATTGGTTTTATGATACTGCTGGTAGCACACCTGCTGTATGTACACACGTGCAGAGAGACAGACGTTTGACACGCATAAATTGGAGACAATGTGCGTGAAGATGACCGAGAGAGACAGTGTGAGAGACTCGAAGTCACACACTCTTACTTACAGACACACTCGCATTACTGCTCTCCTGCCACCATCATCCATCTTCCATCAGATCAGTGAGAGTGACAAATTGCTTTTTGCTCTGCTGACCGGAGGGTTAGACGCTCGCAGCGGGAGACGATCGAACCAAATAGCTGACTTCTCGAGACTGGTGCAAATCTACCGCCCCGGTTCGCCTCCCTTTCCTTTGTTTCCCTCTGAGAGCTGTGTTGGGGAATTTTTATAGTGTTGATCTGTCTGATTTTGAGACACTGTCATTAAGATTACTACCTTTACTTAGATATAATAAAGGAGGTATACAGCTTTAGAAATTTATGGAAATTTTGCTAAAACATTACATGTAGATGTTACAAGGTAAATTGAAATTGTTTCTATACAACTACTGCTACTGCCTGACTGAGTTGGTGCACATGCGCAGGAAAGTTTTCCACTTCACAGCTTTTGCCTGATGTACAACTGACCACCTATTACTGGGGTCCTGGATTTCAGCTGAAGTCAGTGGAGGATGCGACAGAAGATGCCTGAAGATTAAAACACGTGCTTACAGCAAGAGTTATCGTAAAAGCTATTGTCCGTTCTTATTGTGTAAAAGGGGAAAAATACGCAAATGTGCTGCAGTTTGATGAAAGGTGTCTGCTTTTATCATTATTTGCATGTGCAGCATGATATGTAGAGAAATGTTCATAAAGTATGTTGAAATAAAGATGTTATGACCATTAATATCTCAGCATATATTAATTTTTATCAACAATTCTTCCTCATATCATGCTGCATATGCAAATAAAGATAAAAGTAGACACCTTTCATAAAACTGCTGCACATTTGTGTATTTTAATTGAGTTAAGCAAGGGAAATTTTTATAGCCCACTGAATAGCTCAAAGTTTCAATAGTTTCTCCCAGAAGAACCCCGTTTGTACTTTACAGTATTGTTTGTTTTTTATACATTTTTTAACATATTTGTTTTTATATCTGTGCAACAGACCAACATTCTGCCAAAGGGCAGGAGTTTAAAACAAAGCTGTACAAGACATGGGCTATGATGAACAAATTAAAATATATACTGCCATTGTTCATAGTATAAAGTAAATGTTAAATCACACACACAAAAACACTATAACATGATCATTATAATAGTATATGACCATAACTATGGACAGCAATACTGGAAGAAGAACTAGGGGTATGCATGTTTGAAGACTTTGGCGATGAGAGTGGGGATTTTAAATCTGTGGACTATGACTAGTAAACCTGATATATAGGGAAAAGGAGCATAGATATATTGCCTGTGCAGGAGACCAGGTGGAAGGGAAGCAAGGCCAGAGGCTGTTATGCAGCGGTGTAGAAAGGAAGCGAAGTGCAGCAGCGGTAATCCTGAAGTGTGTGAATATGTGAATAGTGTGGAGCTGAAGAGTGCCAGATAGGATCATTAGTTTCAAGCTAGAAATCAAAGGGTGATGCTGGATGTTACCAGTGCGCATGCCCTACAGGTTTGGATGTCAGTTAGAAGAGAATGAGGAATTCTGGAGTAAGTTGGAATGAAGTGGTATCAAGTGTCCCCAGGGGGTGAGGGTGGTGATTAGAGTAGACTTCAATGGGGATGTAGGTGAAGGGAACAGGGATGATGAGGAGGTGTTGGTGGAAGCCAAAGAAATAAGGATGATGCACAGAGCTCACACAGGCTCAGGTGATAGGTAAGAGTTACCAGATGACTGGGAAAGTTCAGCTGAAGTGATGAAGTAAACTGCCAAGGTGTTTGGACTATCCTCCCGACGGAGATAAAAAAGACAAGGAGAGGAAGGAAGTACAGGGAAATATTCAAAAGAAAAAAGTGGCAAGGAAAAAGTGGGATAGCAATGGAGATGAAGAAAGTAGACAAGAGTACTGGGGGGATAGCCATACAACAAAGATAGAGGTGGCAAAGGAAAAGGTTTATAATGAGTTTTATGTGAGGCTGGACATTAAGGAAGGCTAAAAGGATTCTTATTGATTGGCAGAGAGATGGAGCTGGAAAGCATGTGCTGCAGGTTACGGTGGTTAAGGACAGAGATTTAGAAATGTACTAATGTGTGAAGAGAGTATATTGGAAGGAGTACTTTAAAGAGCTGATGAATGTGGAAAATGAGAGAGAACTGGAGGACAAATGGAGGAAAGTTAATGAATCAGGAAGTCAGGGCTGCTATTAAGAGGATGCAAACCTGTCAAGGTCTAGGAGAGAGGCCAATGGCCTTTTTAACCAGATTAGTTAATGCCGTATCAAAGTGGCAGAAGTGTTCTGGTGCTGATTTTCAAGAACAAGTGGAATAAGACTGATGTGTTGCAGCCATGTTGAGAGAAGAGGTGCTGATCAGTATGGCTTCATGCTGCGAAAGAGGACTATAGATGACATGTTTTTTTTGAGAGGGTCAGTGGATAAGTATAGAGAAGGTCAGATAAAATTGATATGATAGAGAACCAAGAAAAGAACTGCATGAGGAAGCCAGGAGAGGAATGACAGTCAGATGGTGGTGAGACATGCGGTAGGATTGACAGATGGGTTCAAAGTCAGGGTGGGATTACATCATGAACCTCTACTTGTTTGTGATGGTGATGGACAGGTTGACAGATAAGGTCAGGAAGGAGTCTCCGTCAACTATGATGTTTTCAGACAGCGTGGTGGTAAGAGTGGGAAGCAGGTGGAAGAGAGCCTGTAAAGGTGGAGGCATGCTCTGGAGAGAAGAGGAATAATTATCAGTAGAAGCAAAACCAACTCCATGTGTATTAATGAGAGGTAGACAGGTGGAAAAATGAACATTTAGTAGTAGAGGTACTGCCAGGCAGAAGGAAAAGAGGAAGATGACAGTAGTGAAAGATGACATGCAGGTGGTTAGTGTGACAGAAGAAGATGCTAGAGATAGGATAGAGATTGGTGCAGCCATCAACTCTTTGCATCTAATTTCACAAAGTGAAAATAAGCAAAGACTTGTCAATTGCTCAGGGAATGTACCTTTTTGCCCTGCAACTGAGGTTGTCAGACAGTCGCCAACTGGTCTTTAGGCCTGTGTGTGTCTGAGAGTTTAACAACTGATTTCAAAGTAGTTTTTAGTAGTTTCAGGATCTTGCTAGTTTTCTTTCAGTTTTTTTTCTGTGTTTCTGCCACCAGAATACAAATGCAACTGCAATGACATAACCCAAACAGATCCATTCAGTGGCGTCTGTTTAAAGACTTGCCACCATTATCAGCTTTGTTTTACTTCAAAGAGTGACAGCCATTTTTTAAATCATTTGATTTTGATGACCAAACTGTTTTTTTTTTTTTGCTTTACCATGAAGTTTTGACATTACAGACATTTTTGCTCTGCAAATTTGCCAACAATGAACTCTGCTTTATTCTTCTGTCAGTTCATTTCTTCATGTTGAAAACATACAGCTACAACTATCATCCCTTTACAATTCTCAGTTTCCTCCGTATTCTTCTCCCCTCTCACCTGACACACATTTTCCTTTTCTCCTCCATCCTCTACCTGAAATAGAAGCCCATTTTCCTTTGTGCCAAGCTCTTCATTGACTGTCTCTTATTCTGTCACCCCTTTCATTTCAAATCAATCTTTTCATTATTTGAATCTAAATTTGGTCTTTTCCCTTGATCCCCTCTTTTCCCTTAATCCATTTTTGCTCTAAATCTCCTAAATCTCTCAATTGATTTCCCTTTTTGCTTTATCTTCTCTGCTCTCTCCGTCACCTCCCACTTCTTCATTCTACATGGGAGCTTTCTCATCTGTATTGTTGCATTGGTCCCTGAAATGACTTTCACCGATGTCAATCAGAGGGTAATCTTCCCAACTCAGAGTCATTCCTTCAAGTCACTTGTACAGCAACATTTTTCCTTCCCTCCATGCTGTCCCCTTCCTCTTCTCTGTAGGCCCTCATTATCTTCGTCCCACTCTTCCTTATCCTTCACTAAGTCTGTGCTCCTTCTCGCCATCATTGCTCTTTTACACTCATCTTCCCTCTCTGACACCAATCGTTCACCTTGTAACACCATCATCATCCTCATCAACTCCCCCCACACTGCCATGACAACAAGTCAAACACTGTTGTCATGGCAGCCCTATCAACTAATTGAGGCAATTTTGACTGAGCAGCAGCTGCCGTAACCATGCTGTCCCGACCCCCTCCTCTGTTTCCTCCCCCCATCTCCATCTTCTTCTACTTCTACCCTGCCCCCCCCCCCTTATTTTTTCTCTTTCATCTAGTTTTTTGAACATCCCCACTCTTTGCGATCCATTTCTATGGTTTTCCGATCCATTTTCATGGTTTTCCAACACTTTAATTCCTTTTTCACTTTAAAAAAGTCTTCTTATATCATCAATCTTCCATTTAATTCATGTTAAAATCCTCTGAAATCTGCTCTGTATAGGATCTCATAATATAGAAAAAAAACCAACAAAGTAAAGGAAATGTTGACACATGTAAATTTTATTCACAGTATAGGATCCAGGCATTACAAAACTCACAAAGCTTATAAGTTGCAGGACCTGCAAAAATTAATTTTGCAGGTCCTGCAAGTAGGAGGAAAATACAGAACTAGCTGTTAGTGTATAGCTGGTCAGCCCTTTAGATCTGAATGTGAAAAGAAACAGCTTGAAATGCTTTCATTAGAATTTAATATTATTGCATTGCTGGCAAAATAGTTTGTGTGAAGATTTGTCAGGCTAATAAATGTCAAATGTGTTCAGAGTTTCTATGTGCAGCTAATAGTGACTTCTGATAATTTTGGATTAAAAAAAAATAAAAAAAAGAATTGCACTTTTTTTACACAATCAACTAAGCTAATCTTGATATTAATTACAGTTGGGTACTAACTATGAAAGGAATAACATATAAAACTGCATAAATGTAGCCACCGATCAGTCATAGGTCTTATGACAAATGACACACCTCTTCAGATGGTTGAAAATCTTATTTATTTACTGGTAGAGAGGCAAGTTGCTATCGCAGCACTAGCCCCAACTGGCTCCACTGAAAAGTAGCTTAAGAAAAGATATGTATTTAATCAAGTTTTATTTATATAGCAAGAGCTAATAAAACAATCAGCTCAGTGTGCTTTCTATTGTAAGTTGAAGTTCCTACAACAGTAATGAGAGAGAACCCCGGCAATCAGACGATCCTCTGTGAGCAGCACTTGGCAACTTTGAGGAGAATGAACTCTTTTTTTTAACAGGAAGACATTTCTGGCTGTCATCTGTTGGGTGATGAGATGAAAGAAATAACTAAAAAGAAAACAAAGCAGGTAAAAACACAATTTATAACCACATGGGGAAGGGAAGAGAAGCAGTTCATCATGGGATGTCCCTCAATTCAATTCAATTCAATTTTATTTATATAGTGCCAAATCACAACAAAAGTCGCCTCAAGGCGCTCAGAAGCCTGAATCTATAGTAGCTTATCTAAAAGATAGTCCAGGGGAAACTTTATTAAAGAAATATTGGAAACCCAACTGTAAAAGCAGAGGCGGTGTCTGCCTCGTGAACCCAAACTGGAGGCTGGTTCCACATCTAAAACCACCTCGACACTCTGAGAGCAAAATGCAGTGGTGGGATAATCAGGAAGAGAACCTTATCTAAAAGAGTCTGTTTATGAACAGTAAGTGCTACTTTTTGTTCTTTCTGTTCTTCTGCAGCACAAGTGGGCATTAGTCATGTCTAAATTTGTTCTGTAGTTGGTTAGGTTGCGTATAGATTCATAAAAGTGGGTGATGAGCAGCTGTGAGAAATGCTGCTAACAGTGTAGCCCTCTGCTAATTGCAGCTAAAGGCTAATTCAGGAAATAGAATAGGAAATATGTGCATGTGCTCATTTTGGGAGAGGCGCTTATGACAGTGTCCCTCAATGTCATTATTTTGAAATTCACTTGTCTAGTTTTTAGATTACTTTATACATTTTACTAATCTAATAACACGTGATACACTAATTACTGACATCTACTAGTAGCACATTGAACTGTGTGTTGTGTCTGGGGTTCTTGGCTGTTGTGAATTTGAGCTTCATCATTAAAATTTGTAATACAATGAGGGGTTCTTCCATGCTTGAAAATCAGAGACACACTCTCACTACAAGTGCCAGTTAGGTTTGTGTTGTGTTGGTTAGCATAATTATGCTGTGTACTTGACTGTATTCAGAGAAACCTTTGATGAAGCACCACATTTAGGAACTGAGTCGACATCGGCGTAAAACATTTAGGATTAGATGCAGCTACTGTTTTGGTTTGGGGAGATCATCGTGGATCATAGCCTTTTTCTAACCTCACCCACATTTTTAATAGTATATGTACATATATATATATATATATACACACATACATTTTCAGCCCTGTTTAACAACAAAAGATGGAACCAACAAAAACTATGAAATATGTAATTACATTTGGCAGTAAGGAGAAAAAGTGTAAACAATAAAAAAATATTAGTTGGAAATGTCATATTCCACAGAGTAGCTGCCTTTTCATTTTGATAACAGCTTCTCACATTCTTGGCGTTTTTCCTGCCAGTTTCTCAAGATTTTACTGTATGTACTATAAATAAGATGAAATGAAGCTAATGCCTGTATCTACTTTTGTCTCATTTCCATATTTTTCAAATGCAAATGCCTAAATTAAAGATGTACAGTTGTAGGGAAACTGGGAAGCCAGACCTGACAGATGTCTCTGGATGTGTTGTGCGTCTTCAAATAATTGCAAACATTTTTTAATTTTTACATCTAAAGTTTCAGCTGATTGTTTATTGAGTTTTGTATCCACAGCTGTATCTGCATACACAACTGAGTGACAAACAGGAAACACTTCTAGAGACTCTAAAATGACACTAAAAGCTCCAAAATATTGACACTACACATTGGATTCATTTTCAAAACAATCTGAAAATGAAACTTTTTCCTCTCTAAAGTCTCTTATTATCAATACTTTATCTTTCTCCCCTCCGTCTCCCTCCCCCTGCCTTCTTTCTGAAATTGTTTTGTAGGTTCCCCTTCCTCCGCTCACTCCTTGAAGATGCGCTTGAAGGTTTTCCCCTTGTAGCCACAGGGGACAACAAGCGCTGATGTTACGGGAAAAGGGTGGTGGTGGGTGAGAAGAAAGGGTGAGGCTTGCTTATCCACACAGATGCACATGCAAATTACAATGTGCAGATTTGAGTGTGGACGCAGGAACCCACACACAGTTCCCTGATGTGTGATAGCGTGCAATTCAGCGTGATTGCTGAGGGGGCTTGTTGGGCCCTTAGCCCTTGGTAAGAGCTTTGACACTAAGGATGTTTTATAACCCATGGATATTTGCTTATGCAAATGTTAAGATTTATTAAAATAACCCCTCCCCCTCCTTCACATCCCAATCTGTGACAGCTTTTAGTGCTTGTAATAAATACTGACCAGTCTTGTGTAAACAGAATGAGTGTGAAGTAGTGTGTTGCTGGGAAAATATACTGTATATTCATATTTTCTATATTAAAATGAGAACATCTTTTCAGGGTAAATTTATTGTCGCTTTGTAACATGGCTAGAATTTTTCTTGTTAAATTATGAGACCCCTTCAAAGTAGAAAAACAATAAAACGTTTTAGCTGAATTTGATGGAGTAAAAAGAAAAATGTAGAGCTGTACTCCCAGGATTAATGTGCTGTTTTAAAATTCTGTTTCTTGATTAGATTCCCATCCAAGCCAGGCAGATGATTTATATGTTTCTCCAGAGATTTTGATCTATACGTGTGAGAGTGTACATGCACCATCATATGGTGCAACTGCAACCGATGTGAAAGAACTCGGCAACAGTGCACGTTGAGTTTGTTTGTCAAACTGGAGCCTCTAAAAAGAAAAAAAAAGGCCGGGATGGAAGTAAACAGAGCCACGCATGTTTGTCATCTTGTTTGCACATAAACTCATTTTTAATTAATGTATGCCTGTGCGTATATCGCGTGTGGATAATTGCCATTGCATGCATTTGTGCATTTTTCTGAGCATGCAGCAAAACAAAAAGGAGAAAAAAACGAGCAGTGCTCTTATTCGTCATCAAATGTGTGCCATACTTCTCTGGCATGCAAAGTCAAGTAACTCTCCAGGCCAATTACTAGAAGTGACTATCGTGCGTGTTGGAAAGGATACCCGTGCCAGTATGTGGTAAACATTCGGGCATGCAACACAAGTGGCTGAGTGCCACAGGGTAGATTTAAAAAGCTCAGGGAGGAGGTGTCACATCAACAAGAAGTGCGGTCAATGAAGCGGGCTTTGGCAAAATGATCAAAAAACGCTCACGGTGAAAGGGAAAACTTGCATGCCGGGGTGCACATTGAAATTCTAATGCTATTTAGACACAGCTGACATATTTAAATGTGAACTTATCATCTTCTTCTTTGTACAGTATAGTTTCCCTTAAAGGAAACTAAGCAGGAGTCTTTTGAATATATGAGATTAATGCCGCTGGAGTTGGAAGCGGGAGTGATGTATGTGTGAGCACGGCGTGACAGGGCGGGTGGTGTTTGAGAGTCAAAGGAGAGCAATGGTGGAGGGGTTGTGCACGGGAGCGCTCTTGTTCACCCGTCGGCTTATCTGCTTCGTACAGACGGATTTCTTTTTACAACGCTCTGTCCACGCATGATCGTTCTTATCTTTTCGGCCACTTAGCTGGAAGGTACCCTATCACACACAGAGCGCGGCGAAGAAGAAGCAGCAGAGCAGCTGCCTGTGACTCTCTCTGCCTTGTGCTAGGATGGTCTGAACACCACTTGATGTTAGGGTTAAGGAAGTCCCAATGTGATATAAAGACTTACTGACTGATGGGCTGAAGCAGGAAAAAAAGGCATCTGCATGCTGCTTTATTCAGCAGCAAAAACAGTGACATTCAACTTTTTTTTACTAGGCTCAAAGAACTCATAAAAGAAGCTGGAAAGAACTTTTTTACACCAAGAAAGTGCACGTGGTGTTCTTCTCTCTGCAGGGAGAGAGCTGCAAAAAGCCTTCATGTTTTTGTAGGGAAAGGTGTAAAATATTTTGTTGTGTTTGACAATAAACATTTTAGGTATACTTTATGATACAGTTACCTACAGGGCCTCAATGTTGAAAGTTAATGTGGAATATAACCTGTTGGACATCCATTCATCCAGGTTCTGTGAAACACATCTTCTAAGAAGGTGGCATTCAGATGCCTGAACCATCTCACCTAGCTATTTTCTATGCTGAGGAGTAGCAGCTCTAGCCTGAGTCCCTCCTGTATGACGAAGCCCCTCACCCAGTTTACAAGCCTGAGGCCAGACACTTTGTGGAGGAAACCCATTTTCACTATTTGTGTATGTGATCTTATTCTTTCAGTTAGTACTCTCAGCCTGTGGCTATAGGTAAAGGTGTGAATGCAGATTGACCTGTAAATAGACGGATTCGCTTACACGCTCAGTTCTCTCTTTACCACAGTGTCCGCATCATTGCTGCTGCTGCACCAGCCTGTCAGTCAGTCTCCTGCTCCACTTTCACCTAACACTTGTGAACAATATCCCAAGATACTTGATCTCCTCCACTTGGGGCAGCAACTCCTCCCTGACCCAGAATGTGCACTCCACCCTTTTCTGGTTGAGTGTCATGGCTTCACATTCCCAATTATATGGTAAATATAAACACATTTAAAGAAAGATTCACACAGAATGAAATTTACAAATGCTTCCTCTGTCCTGTAGTGCCATTTATCCATCTGAAGCAGTTTAGTGTGAGTTGTCCAGTTTTGGAAGTCTAAAAAGTCTAAAGCCTAAAAAACAAATACACAAAAATAATGAAAAGTGGCAAGTAACGTGACCCAAACTGCCCTTCAAACTAGGTCTGTTTGAGTGCACATTAATTTATTATCATATTAATGTCCTATTGTTTCTAATTGAATAATTTGCACATGTCAGTGGAAATAAAGTTTCAATTTACCACTGACTTAATGAATGTATAGCTGAAATGCTGAATTGTATGCCTGTGGTAAAAACACACCCAGTACTGTTAACACACTGTATAGCTTATACACAAAATGTACTTATGTAGAAACAGTTGCACATACACAAGCAGCCAAACACTCACAGTGGAACTCCTAGTCATGAATAAGTAATGGGTGTGATAATGCAGATGGATGAGACCTTTGGAGCTCATGCAAAAGGGCCAGGGTCAGGAGGACTGTTATTTGATATTCAGCCGTGGCATTTTCTCTGCTGCACCACACACACACACACACACACACGGACACACGCACACACAAAGAAGAGTGGCCATCTGCTGAATGATTAATGCTTCGGTCTCTACCTAGAGTGGAAAGTGTGTACCTTAAAACAGGGGGAGTGGTTGACATTATTAAACCACCTGCAAATATTCTCTCCCTGCAGAGCACGTCTTTGGTGCCTTCTATCAGAGTGGTGATTGAGCCTATGGTTCACTCATAAATGAATTCCTGTACTTATATGATAACTGGCCACTTTGTTAGGCGCACCTGTTCAACTGCTCGTTTATGCAAATGTTTAATCAGGCAGTAACATAACAGTAAGTTAATGCATATTAGCATGCAGCACGACCAATTCAGGACAAAGACGATTTTAGTGACTCTGAACGTGACATGGTTGCTGGTACCAGATAGGCTTATTTGAGTGTTTCATAAACTGCTGATTTACTGGGAGTTTGCTTCACAAATGTCTCCAGGATTACTGAGAATGGTACAAAAAACTGATATTGAGCAGCAGTTCTCTTCGTGATGTCAGAGTTCAGAGGAGACTGGCTGGACTGTTTCGAGCTAATAGGAGCTGCTTGTTACAATCAAGGTATGCAGAAGAGCAGCTCTGCAGCTTAGTACACACACTATTCATTATTCAAATGCACAGCCTACTTGACTGTTGCTAACCATGCCCATCCCTTTAGGATGACAGAGTACCCGTCCTGTATTTGCCCCACTCAAAATGGCTATGGATAGGTTCCTCTCTTCATACCCACATGTGTGAATTATATTTTATATAACTCACTGTAATTGTCCTGGTTTAAATTTATGTGAACAGAGAGGTGTAATGAAAATGACATCTGTGACCTCACCTCCATTAGTGAAGTCAGTGAACTAGACCGCTCCTCTGGTGCCTTTTGGAGCATTATTCTACCATTATCTGTCTATTATTATGGTTTGCAGCCTAGTACAAACTGTCCAAGTAGCTTAGGCTTCAGTGAGGTGGTTGAAGTTCATGTTACGTAGCTCTTATCAGCTAGTTTATGGAGCTTAGTAACCAAGACTGCTAGCCTTAGCTTATATACTAGCAAATACACTAACCCCCCCAAAACAAACCAACAACAAAATAGCATCCACCAAAACACTAATGTTGCTATTATTCATACTTCAAGTTTCTATCTTTTATATGAAATCTGTGGTTGATATGTGATGCTGATGTTCTCCCTTGAACACCTCACAAAGTTATGATAAAACTCCCGTGTCTCCCTGAGCGGTGACGTACCTACTGGTCACATGGCCTGCGTTTGGGGTTGGAAACTATGGACTCTTAAACAGCCGGAGCTCTAGTTCTTATCATCAGGTATGGCCCTCCACATGAAAGACGCCCTAATTTGAAAGTGAAACTAATTTTCCAGTCTGCACAAGTTTGAAATGACCAATTTGCAAACAGACATATGCAACTAACTCCCCATAATAACATGTTAACATGTAAAAATGTCAGTATTTGAATATGTGGTTGGTTTGAGAACTCATTGGAATCGTTGCTGGTGTAATCCCATTTGCAAGATGATCTCTGAAAGCAGCTTTCACAAGTTTTCTCTCCCCTTTCCAATGACATCATGACACCAAGAAAAAGGATAAAGAGACTGTAACTGAAGCGTTCCACATTTCCAAATTTTACTGACCTTAATCTGCCTTACAGTGAGTGTGTGTGTGTGTGTGTGTGTGTGTGTGTGTGTGTGTGTATGAGAGAAAGAGATACAAAAATTTCAGCTGTGCAAATACAGTATGAGCTGGCTTTGATGTGTCCAGACAAATGTTCAGCTGTTCCTTGATGCTCTCAGCGCCTCTCTGTCATAACACCTGAAACAACAAATGACCACACCAGCAGCTGCCCTGTGGCTTACCCCCTCTGGTATCTGTAATAGGACATGTGCCTGTGTTCACACACACACACCTGCCAGTTGTGTCACTGATACAAAATCAGCAAAGGACCTCACAAACGCACACAGATTAAAGACTCATCAAGTGACAGTAGCCAGACTGAAAACATCCACTGAGTGTGGCGTGTAACAGGAGAAGAAGATATAGCAAACAATGGAGACAGAGCTTAGCTTAAATAATAACTGTTGTATTATAAGAAACGTTGAATTATTCAGGATTTAAGATGTTTGCCTTTCTGGTGCTTGAGTTGATTCATTTGATTGGTCTAACAGATTTAGTAACATTTAAGTGTGAGTGTGTGCATGTGTGTGGTTTGGGAGTACTGTGTTTACAGCAGAAGAATAGTCACCCTAAATGGCTCCTTGATACGAGCACACGCTCACACTGTTACCCAATCTGCCTCGCTGCCTCACTATATATAGGCCTACCCTATCAGGTTGCCTGAGCCAGTTAAAAATAGCTTTGCCCCATGATTCCACACCGTGTGTCTCTTTTTCCTTTTCCCCCTCACTCTCATGGACAAAAACACACTCCATCCAACCCCTCACAAACTGTTCACATCTCTTCCCTCCTCGTGTTTGATCTTCAGGTGTGAGGAGAGGGGAGCAAAAGTGTTGAGTCATTTTCGCACATGGTGTCAAGACAGTCAGGTCCAGGCACAGTCCAAAGCTGCCCACTCTCACGTGTACTTAACAACAGGAGATTCTCGGTACTCTCATTCCTGGAAACACTCAGTTTACTTTGGTTGAGAGTTGGTGCATGAAGGATGGCAGGTCAAATTAACACTCATTGGCAGGTTAAAGACTGTTTAATGTCTGATCTCAAACATGCAGACGTAGAGCTCCCCTGGGTAATGTCTAGAAGTGTTTTGGATAGTGCAAAGGGAGGAATGAAGTATGCTTTTCTCCACGTGGAAGCAAATTAGTTCTTTTTTAAATGGCAGACTGCGGTTAGAAACTAAAAGAGGAGATCTAGAATTGTCTCTGTGACGCTTTCTCTTGGCCTTATTAAGCCAAGCAGTATTACACAATAATCTGTAACTGAAGCCATTACAATAAGTACAGATGGAAAGTTACAAAATTACATTTTATGCTTATGTTATATATATTCATAAAATATAAAATAATATAATATACATACTGTGTTGTATACTGTGTAACACATTGTTGTATACATTGTAACACATTGCAGTGATGCAGATTGCAGCACTGGTGTCTTTGTTAGTAACGTGATGTGTAAACACTGTACATTGATTAGCATGAAGACAAAGCCTCCATTAAGGTGAAACTTTATCTAGCTTGGCCACAATGCTTATGAATTACCAATATAGACATAAGTAATTTTTTCCTTCTTATATGTCTGACAGTCCATTTATTATGAAGTCTTTCTTTCTTACATTGCAGTAAGTATCTGTTGTTCTGTACTTACTTGGCTTTGTCCAACAGGATCATCAGTTGAAAAGACTAAAGACACCTTTGTCAGGTTAAAAAGAGAAAGGAACAAAGGTAAAAAGCTGTCGTCTCTGGTCATTAAAAAGATTGACCTTTATTCTAAAATTTACGTGAAAGTGAAAATAAAAATAAAGTTTTCTCCCTCAACACCTCCACCTAACAATAGCCAGCCAGCACATTTAAACATATTTTAACCCTTTACGGTGTAAGCACTGATCGTTGTGCTGCCGTCCCATCCTAGCATAGAAGAGCAATAAGTCTGGACTATCCAGAGGTTTGAAGTATAAAAGCAGGAATGATCAGCTGATCTACGTCAAGAAACAACTTCACTGACTTTACTCACAGCTATCTGTAAAACACCTCATTTTCTGTCTTGATGCATGCTCAGTCATGCAGGTAATGCTGTTCTGATTCTGTGGGCGTAGTGTTTTCAGAGATGCTATGTCCAGAACAGAATCAACTTTCTGGCATCTCATTTTCTGTTATTTACTGACTTTCCTAGCACATAGGCATTAGCACTGAGCTGGTCTCTTGTGTGCAGTATCATGCCTCTAAACTGCTGAACACACTCTGCAGACTGTGCCCTCACAGCTTCTCCTGTCAGATAACAGCACATCTTCTTTGGTCGTATAAGTGTCGCAGTGGATAATGAAATGAAATGGTGCTGGGGTTTTAAAAAGAGTCACACCTCAAAAACTTTATGGTTCAGCTCTGCTAAGATGTTATTGTCAACATAATGATTCATTGGTGTAGAAAATATAATCCATTGCGTTACAAGATTGTTGTGCATGGATGCTTTACATGCTTTGAATTTCTTTGTGACAACCGAGAATGCAGGTTTGTTTTACAGATGTCAGATGATGGCAGTTATGACGCATTTGTGTCGAAACAAAAACCAAGAGGACGTTTGTTCCCATGACACATTCCTATATTTGATAATAGAGCCTTAAAGCAGTGTTCTAAAATTAGCATGTTGTTGACTTATATATTGAAACTGGGTTAAGATGTATGAATATGGATTGGAAATATTCCACTGGAGTTGTTGAGTACGTATTACATTCCAGCAGCACAAACTCATGTAAACACAACACTTAAAAATAACACATGGTGCATGTTGATTTAAATCTATAAATGCTTTAGATCTAGAAGCATTTGACACACACCTGACATGACTTAGTAGCTATGCAAACACTTTAAGAGATTCAGTATGCTGATGGAACATTTATTGGCCACTGTAGAAAGTTTCAGGCATGAAATATGTCCCATAGCTTTAAGAAACTGGAAAACAGTGGCATTGATTAGGCCTCATTCTCAAACACTTGTGGTTAAGCACATTGACTCTTAGTATAACTAAATGTGGCACATAAGTAAAACTGCCATAAAATTGGTCACCAGCAGGGGGTTTTCCAGGATTTTCTTTCCGCTGCAATTATAGTCATAGCGTCTTAAAACACTTCTGTTTTGCAGAGAAAAACAATTTGATGGTTGACATCCCACTAAACATTGGATGGACGTGTAGATCATGTCTATACTGGGTCCATCGGTCAATGACCAATTTTGGACCTCTATACGACGTCTGTACTTGGTCCTCAGTTTGGACGTGCAACCATGTCCAGTCTGGACGTCAATATGTCGTTTTATTTACAAATATCAACATTGTTTCGTAAGACGTCACTCCAACATCACTTAGTGCAGTGGGATATTTTCATTTGTTTTAGATGAAGTACATCTAATAAAAGGTAAACCATGATTTTTCTTTTCCCAAGTTGTAAATATGTGCAGGCAAATGCTAGACAAAGTGCTCAGGTACAGAAAAAATTCTGAGTGAATTAGGCTTTAACTAAGTAAGTGCTCAGCTAGACTCGAAAAGCACTATTTATGTACCAGTCCATTTAGCATAACAACAGCGTGTTTTATCTGTCACATTTTGTGTATGATGGTGTGATGCATGATCACCGGGATGTTTGTGTTTCTCGTGAAATCTACTAGCTACTTTGTTATTGTTGTTAGGCCTCAGTCACATAGGCCAGGTAACCAGTTGGCAACCTCTGTGAGTCATAGCTACAAAATTTCAAAGTGCAGCTTGCTAAACAGCCTTGCTAGCCAAACTTAGCTCTCTTACAATCTCATACAAATGGTAACTTCTGAGTCCTAAACCTAATAGGTAACTGATGAGTGGCTATGTCCTTCTTTCATATACAGTTGATTATAAAGGGGTTTTTTTTAAAAGAAAAGGTTCAGTAGCATAAATATCTCTGAGCCATTCCTTTAAGGCTAACACACTGATGTTTAGCTTGAATTAGGTGCTGGAAAAAACACACAGCTTATTGTCAGTAGCTACACACCTCTGCTGACTGGAAGCAAAAGATATGGCCTTATCAAAAAGCTCCAGTCTTCACAGCTGCCTGTCTCTCCCCCATCTAAAAGACTTAAGATGAGAACTAAGCCTTCACCTGCAGCCTAATGGACTACAGACCTTGACATGTGAGATGGATACGAGATAATAATAGTGTTATTTGCTTTACCTGTCAGCGGTTACGTTTTAACTCATCAGTTAACGTAATAAATGGCTTGACTGTTGGCTTGGCAGTTTTTTTCTTTTTGCCCATCTTTGAATCTGGCTCTAGAAACCTTCACACAACTCACGTGAAAACTCATTTGCTCTAAGAGTATCGCTGATATTTGTTAGAACTTCTTGTGCATTTCCACTGATTTTAATTTTGCAGCATGAAATCTTAATAGGACAACAAGAACCAGGCAAATGGTAACAATTCTGTAGTGTGCTACAAGTCAGAGCACGCACTGATGTGCTTAAAATACAGAGAATGCAGAAGTGCTATATTCAAATGAAGAACTCGGTAACCCCATTACATCACTTGTTTGTTCTACTTGAAGAGGGGAAGTGGCGCAGAAGGCGCGAGTTGTGTTTGCTATGAAATTCATCCTGTTATCCATCTTAGACAAACACACCGTGGAAGCTGAGCAGCTGTGTTTTTTATGAATGAGGTTAATGGTTGCTCGTGCTGTCATTGTCTTTGTGTGTCCACAGGAAAAACGGTCAATTGCGGACACATCCTGTGTGGAAGCTGGAGGGAAACCTGACAGCATTTTAAAAAAAATACTCTCAAAGTCACCAACAACTTGTTGACTCAGTAGGAAGGAAGACATGCTGATAACTGAATGTGTGTTTGCTTGAGTGTGGACACCTGTGTGTCTATGTGGGTGCACTCCCACCTGTTCGTGAGTACACCCACGAAGAGACATTGACGAACATGTAAACATTTATGTTTGCATATTCTTATATCCACATCAGGAAGAGTTTGAAGGGGAACTCCTGGTTTAGAGTATGGAAAAAACAAATCCTGCTTCCTTGTTGTGAAGCCAGTGTGTGTGCATGTGTGTGTGCGTCCACTGCACAGCTAGTGAGACTGGGAAACGCTAAAGGAAGCGTCTAATGTGATGCTGCAAGGACTAGAAAACAGCTTCTCATTCACAAACACTTGTGCCATGTGCATGGCACCGCAGATGCATAACCACACAGTGTGTAGAAACCAACACACCACACACATTCTACATTCACACCCACTCCCTTTAAAACCAACAAATGCTCAAATTAGCATTAGACAGCTTGTTGTTTGCAGCTGCAACATCCACCACGAATGAATCAAACAGTTTCCCAAAACCTGACCTACAGCATCTATTTGCTCACTCCCAGCTCATCATGTAACTATGCCTGTAACAGGCCCTTCCCTTTCCACTGAAATACATTGGATACAGCCTTCAGTTCCCTTGTGCTATGACCTCTGTAAACATTTTCCCGATGAATTTATTGGCTTACTGTCTAGCTTCAGGTCATCCTGAATAAAACTTAATTTAGTACATTATGGTCTTTGTTAGAGGCAGAAAGAAGGGTGTGCTCATTGGCTAATGACCTGAAAAGTCTTTAGACAGCGATGGTGAAACGTTTCCTCCAGATGCTTTGTAACATTTGGTTTCTAAAAGCTAGGATGGCAGCTACTGGTTGACACTCACTGAAAGCACCAAGGCCTTGTCCATGTGCATATCTCTGAGATTCTATTGACAGAACAGCAGTAATTAGTAAAGGTCTAAACTGGTTACCAGAGATGGACTGGCAACCTGTTTACCCTGCCTCTTGCCTTAAGACAGCTGGGATAGGCTCCAGCCCCCTGGCAACCCTGAAAAGGATAAGCGGTAGAGAATGGATGGATGAACGATTACTTTTTTCAACTAACGAGTAAAGTAAGGGATTTCTAAAAGGTAATTAGATTACTGTTACTTTCCCATAAGCACGCTGCGTTACTGCGTTACTAAACCGTGATTTTGTTTGTGACAGTGTCTCATGACAATGACATACGAGCGTGCGACGTCCGTGGCAGCAACAGACGTGTGTAGATCAACAATGGATAATATGGAGTGTGGGAGAGAGTATGAGCATGAAGAGTTCAAAGTTTGGAAGTACTGACATTACTTTGAGTTTGATTCTGTAAAAAGCGACAAAAGCATTAGTGTCCACTGTCCACTCACGCTTAAACTTCAAATCTGAGCAAGCACCGAGCACGCTGCCACGGGAATATGAACCTCACAGAGAAACCCCCGGATCCTCCCACTGACATGACCATTGTGGCACCGGGCAAACCTCCGCCTGTTCCACTCCAGCTAAACAGGTGAAAATAGATTTAAGAGTGACAGGACTTAGTGCTGCTGAATCTTTGATTTTGTTTATTTTTTGCTGTGTTTTTGTGTGGTGTGTATCTATTTGAAAGAGGGAGTGTAAACACAAAAAAATATTTTATTTTATATGCTGAAATATGCAGAAAATAGGTTTAAATATTTAGCAAATTTCTTACGGTCAAAGGCTGTTGCATATAATTTAAATTTTGCTTATGCATTGTGCATAAAGTTAAAAGATTAAACCTAATAAAACAATTTTTAAAAAGAGACTTTTTCATTTGATTCATTTTTATATGCTGGATTATGCAGAAATAATAGAACTGGGCTGAAAGGTCTATTGCTTTATTACGTATTCAGGTTGTGTATCATGTTTTTAAAAAGTAACTAAGTAATAAAGTAACTAATTACTTTTGAAAATAAGTAATCAGTAAAATAATGGGATGACTTTCTTGGAGAAGTAATCAGCAATTAGTAACTAATTACTTTGATTTAAATACAACCAGAAGTTATAACTGCTTCTGTATTTTGCATTTGTGTTCCTGGCCGTGCAGTTTCAGTCTTGAGATTTGTGCACTTCTGTCTTAATTCTTTCTGAAGTGGGTGAGGCTCATTTGGAAAAGGCTGACGTCACAATATTTCCCTTCACAAATCAGAGTAGCGACATTTGAATAGAAAGATCTGTGGAGTTACTTGCTTGTGTTGCCAAATCCAAACAACACAGACACCGCTTACAAAACAGATTAGCTTTGGTGTTGACAAGTAACTTAAAAAAGAACTAAGAATGTCTTTTTTTCCAAACTGAACTTGTGGTAGTTGCTGATTTCGTCACAGATTTTGAATATTACAGGTAAGCAGTAATTATTCAAGGCCAGACTGGTGCCCCAGATGAAACCCTGTGACATCAGCCTCGGACGACTGCAGATATCTTCCATAGGATTGAGGTCTGGCCAAATTTAATGATGTTTAAGCCTCTGGAGTCAAGTAGCCATTTTTGACTACTTTTGATTTCACCTTTAAAAAAACAGTTTACCTTGCCTTGTTTGGGGTCATTCTTTTCAGCACAACTGCAAATGTCAGACTTTATGGTTATGGTTTCATGTTGATTAATGCAATGGACCAAAAATCACACAAAAAACAAAAAAAATCAGAGTAGGAAATAATTTTATTTTTGAATTTACTATGAAAACCACAAACACGTTTAAATCATTTTTATAATTTAAAATGCAAATAAAAAGTATGTAAAAATTTTGCAAATAAGAAAGTTATATACAACATTTACGTTAAAATGTTACACCTGTCCACCTGGTTACAATGTTTACATTGTAGTTTGTCTCTGGTGGCTTGGCCTGCATCTGTGACATTCAAAAAACCCAAAACAAAAACCAACTTCTCTGTATACAGACTATATTCTCCAAACACGCTAAATGTCACAAATCTCTCAAATGTCAGAAAATCACTGTTGATGTCGCTGTTCTTTCTTTTGCCATCACTCACACAACTATCCCCTTTTCCTCAGCAAACAATTGGAGATTATGTATCGGAATTTCAGGAGCGGGACCACGCCTCCAAACACGCTCCTTCCGGTTGTCATCTATATAGGTTCCCCCCAGTTCTGCAAGCTGTTCATTCTCATTTACGCGCCCAACCCTCCCTCCCTCCTTGTTCTCAATTCTTTAACTCCTTCACTTCTATTTAGTACACGGGGATCTGTCAGGCCCAGGAGCCGTCGCCAGTCCCCTTCGAGGCCTTCCCCAAACCGCAGCTCCATTCATGTCCAAGCATTCACCTTTACCTACTAAAACGCTGTTAAATCTAAAATGAGGACGTGGGCCCAGCTAGTGAAATGCCAAGTGCTGCCAGATAATTGGGGGATTGCTGGCATTTATATGTAGCTGTGCTGTTTTTTTGATTAAAAAATGACTGTATGTTTACTCAGATGTTGAAAGTCAAACCTTAAATACTGATCTGTATGGATTGTTTTACAGCACAGGTCACCTTTCAAATGCCCCCCACTGATGGTAATTTCACAGTCTAAGAATGCAAGCTTGTCATTTTTCATATCCTCCCTTGTGACCTGGTCCACCAACTAAATGCGATCAGTGATTTGTGGCAAGTCCCGACATTTGATTTTCACCTAGGTTTAAATCAGGCCCTTCTATGTATTTATATATCTTAAGTTAATAATCGGTGGTACGAGGTCTGCTCAGTAGGGTTGTCCTGTTCAGACTGCTTCAGACAATCTCTGACCCTTTTCCTGTAAACATTACCCGGATCTTGTTTCAGATGAGAAAGGAGAGAAAACGCACTCACGTCAGTCAATACTGACAACGTCATCATCCTTCCAGCAGAAGGAAATTGGAAAGAAAAATGTGTAAGTTTGTAGCTTGCAGTGCTCCTTGGCAGAGATTTTATTACATTTTTCACTTATCCTGATTCCTATATGTTTGTACTTGGCAATTTTTTTAACAACAGGTGAATGTCACACTGATCCGGTAAAGCAAGTAGGAAAAAAGATCCTGCAACAAGAACTCGACTTTACCACAGTGGACCAAGATCACGACGATTCTGCTGAAAGAAAGGACGTCATTTGGGCTATAATACTGGAAACAGAGAGAAAATGACTGATCTGCACAGATAACTCTAAAATCAACCTCTCCTGTCCCTTTTGAGGTTACAGAAGAACTCGGGCTGATCAATCCATGCCTTGAACCTTGAAGCTCAATATTTAAGCTTTCAGAGTCACAATCCTCTTTCACTGATACATTCTGTCTCTAGATTGAAGTGACATGTGTAGTAATGTGTCATCTAAATGCAACATATCTGAGATATTATCCAGCGATGTGATAGGAGCGCATGATCCGGTGTACAAGGAGTAAATTGTTAAACAGCTGTTTCCTACAGTGTTCCGGAGTCATGCTGCACCTCAGGACAGGAAGCTGGTGGATATTGAGCTTTGCAGCAGGAGATGTGTGGGTAGAGAGGACCTGCACAGAGTACACAGAAACAAATACCCATTACTAATAAAAGAATACTTTGATTTGCTTGTGTAAATAGCAGCAAAAGCATTTGAGAAGAAACAGAAAGGATCACAACAGACTTCTGTCACATCCTGCTTTTCCTACTGAAGCGGCATCTCGGATGTTTGCTGCTGCAGCTTCTCGGCTAAAAAGGAAGTGGGGAGCTGTAGGGCAACAGGCAAGGAGAGGAAGAACGATGCAGCTCTGTGTAAACAGCTACTGCAAGATATAACCTGGAGGGCAGGACGGTGTTTCAGCCGCAGCGAGATCACATATGCAGCTAATGCAGCTTAAAAGGCGGATAAGGACAAGCTTTTTGAAAGCATATCTATACAGAAAAAGGAAATGGTTTATGAATAATTTGTCACCCTGAGGGACCGATAGCAGGAGAGGACAGGAGGCAATCGGTGGAGCCTCCTGTCAGAATACTAGAGATGGAAAAAAGCATCCCGCAGAGAGAGAGAGAGAGAGAGAGCAAGCAGGAGAGAGTGAACAGTTCACACAGTCACACAGAATGAGCCACACACAGAAGGTATAGCATGCATTCTGCACCGTATAGAGAAGAATAGCACAGCATGACGCACAGACAAAGTGTGCACGTTTTTGCGTTTTTGCTTTCATGTCTTTGTCTGAGAGATAAATGAAAGAGAGACACAAATGCACAAAATACACATGCATAAATATTTCTGTCTTTGTGAGGACAAACGTCAACATGGCGTCTCCCTGTACCAATCAAACCTATGCTCTGGTAAATGTTTCTCTTTTGATCTTTCTATAGAAAAGTAGTAAGTATCTCTCAGTTCACCTAGAAGCTCTTTGTAATCCTCTGAACACATGCACTTGGACCCTTGCCACCACCACCACTAAATGTTTGCAAGAAACAGAGGATTATTTTGAAGAAACACTAACAGACGACAGGCCCTTCAAACAGAGTTCTGTTCAACAATCCTTTTTGGACCAAAAACAGGAACACCACTAAGAGATCAGGCAGCCATTGACTTTTTTTGTGGCATATATATAGCTTTGCCTGACAGACAGGGGCTGTGGTCTCAGTCAGCAGCAGTACAGCATCTTCTCCTCTTGTCCTCGACACCTGTTCATCCGGCGTGCTTGAAACTTGTTAAGTGTATGCCTGTGACAGAAGAGACATGCACAAGTGTTTTTAATCTTCGGAAACATTTTTAATTATGTTGAATCACTTAATAACTGTGAAAGACCCAGGGTATATAAATTAAAGGTACAGCATGCAAAAAGCATACAAATGCTTTTGCTGCTATTTACACAAGCAAATCAAAGTATTCTTTTATTAGTAATGGGTATTTGTTTCTGTGTACTCTGTGCAGGTCCTCTCTACCCACACATCTCCTGCTGCAAAGCTCAATATCCACCAGCTTCCTGTCCTGAGAGCTCTCTATGATCTTAAAATTAAAGATAACTTATAAGGCGTAATACATATATAGGCGGTCTCTAAATACATAAATAATACAAGATTAGGCATAAAGACAATCTTTACCACTGTATTAAAGATGGCAAGACAACATGGTGGCTTCCTCGTGTAGTTTTAATGAATTATTTCCAGGTTTATGCATTGAGGAAAATGTTCTTACTTTCACTACTAAGGTCAAAAACTGAAACTGGTCTTCACAAAGATAAATGTAGAACGACATCCAGTTTTCATAGTCTGTCAGTCAAACAGAGGAACAGGATGGGGGTCAGTAATGACAGTAATGATCCTGCTATGAATAAACCAGTTGGAGGAAGTAGAGCTCCCATTAGGCTTCCCTCCTTAGGCTATTAATAACCAGAAAGCTAATGCCTCTCCTGCAATCAATACACACACCCACTAGGACATGGTTAAAGACAAACTGTGATGTTTGATCTATTAGCACTGCTCAGCTGGTTGAAAGGAGAGGGAATTGGGACTCTTATGGCTACTTATAGGGACTTGCTAATGTTTCAAAGGATAACATTAGAGATATAATTTGTCATTTTTGCTTCTTTTTGTAATACAAGATCTGATCAGTGTGTTAAAAATAACCACAGATGTATTTTTGTCATCTCTGGGGTACAAGGCTTAAAGAAGCTGAATAAATTATAACTATAAAGAGAGTAAACGCCATGTTCTCAACAATCATTGTGAATGGCAACTTTAATATAACTTTAGTTGTAGAAATACTGCATTTATTGGCAGTAAAATGAAGCATGTGTTTCTTATACCTCAGTCGTATTGGCTGTTTGGCACCAGCCATTTGGACTGTATTTCACGATGAGTGGCTTATTCATTGTTTTGTAGCTGTTTTCTGTTGAGGCTACTGTATATGTTATTTTGTATTGCTGATTTCAATAGGATTTTATGTTTATGTGTGTTTTTTAATGGGATTAGCTCTCTCAGAAGAAATCCTGTCATTGTGCAGATTCTTTCAGAGTGGCAGCAAACAGCAAAGCCTCTTACACCTAACATTAACAAACGTTTGCTACAAATGATCTCCTCTTTGATGTCATTTTAACTGAACTATTGTGTGGGTCGTACTGTGACTTTTTACAGAAAAGTAAGCAAAACTGAGCCCGAGCTCATTTCAAACACTTTGTACTGTGTGTGTAATTAACACCAAATTCTATAAAATCAGATGTTTGTTGTGACTGTCCCGTGAGCACAGCCAAGAAAAACAGGCTGTCCTCTTAATTTAAAAAACAAAACAAGAAAAATGTCATGGTTAGCTGTCAGTATCTACAAGGGGGATTAAAAATATTCATGGGAAATGAATGTGGTGTGTTGGCAAAACAGGTGTGAAAATGAAGTGTTGTCTGAGCCTTCACCTGTTCTACTTGCCTGTTTTATTGAGCCAGTTTGGATGCCACCTCTCCATCAAGGCTGTCCTTCTGTATGTGCTAAAGGAGTTATTAAAATTTCTACATCATCCGTGTTGGCAAAGATGGTTAGTAAGAGGAGACTTATCTATTATGAGGATAATTCACAGAAGCTCGTCTCCTTGCTAATACTAGCTCTGTTTCCACACAAAACAAGGCAGTGGCAGCTTGTCACGGACGTTGGTCTCCCATCTTTCTCCCATCAAAGACTGGAGGTTTATCTATAATGCACATGCAGAAACAAGCAGAAAAAGCTGCTGGAGTATCACCTTGATAAGCTCCAAGTGCTATTATGAACACATCCAAGAAATGGAAACATGCTACAGTTTTCAATGGGATCCAAGGAAGCGGAGCATCCGGTGAGAATAGCCAAATGAGGGCCACAAGATGGCAATTTATTTAAAAGATGGATGCAAACAGGTCAGAAGCTTTACAATAGAACGCTGTATGAGATGAAAAGATAGAGCTCATTTTCACAGTGCATTTCCATTAACAACAAAAAGCAGCATATCAATGATATTCCAGGATATTGGGATTTGTTGACCAACTACAGTAGTTCATGTCTCTGTCACAGACTAGTTTCACATAACTGCTAAACATCATTTCCAAAACTTCGTCCAAAGCTTTTTGTAATTTGGATTGTCTTGCTCACCAATTCTTCCAGGCTTAGCAATAGTTTGCTAATAGTTTGTAGACTCACTCAGCTAATGTGCCACTCTTAAGTGGCACATTAGCTGTAAAGTGGACCTTCGGCCACAACCTCCACTAAAGTTCCAAGTGACTGTTGTCATTTCCTTTCTACATATTACATACATAGAGTCGCACAACGATACTGAAGAGACACAAAACTATCACAAAGAGATGTAAAGCAACCACAAAAAGATTCAAAACAACATGTAAAACAAACACAGACACAAACAACCATAAAGAAATGCAAAGCAACTGAAAACAGATGCAAGATAACTACAAAGAGGTAAAACTGGGCTACAAAGCAGCCATAGCAAGTGAAAAAAATGAACTTAATCTAACGATGAAATTGTATATATTTGTCAGTTATCAGGCTTTATGGAGTTGATCAGTGCATTAGCTTTGGTCTAAAACGGGATCTTTAAGTTGTGGCTTTCTCACCCAGGAAGAGTGAAGATTATCCAAAAAATTCCAGCAAGTGGGAAATGAAAGCTGAGTGCACATCAGCAGTCAAATCCATCAAGCTGATCAGCAGAGGTTTGTTTCACAGTCTCACTCAGTTGAAATCAACGAGATTGTGGGCGGACCTGCTCATAGATATAATGGCTTGTCAGACATAAGGATGAGCCAGAGGTTGATGGATCAATACGAAGCTATAGTGCCAAAATTTTTCATCAAGGGAAAAATACTTTTCTGAGTGTCCACAGCTACAGGCTGCCTGGTGTAAGAATACATGTGCCACAAAAATTGAGTTATTGTTATCTAGTAAGCTTGATCATTTCCAACATTAAGAACATTTGTGATGCCACATTTATCACCCAGGAGCATATAGACGTGAATTTGTGTAGACAAATGGAGCTTTTAGCTCCCAGAAGCAAGAGGGTGAGAACCACAGGATACATCTATCCATCCATTCATCCAGCACTAATCTATTACTTGTCACAATGTCTTCCAGCCCTGCATACTCCTATAGAACAAAGACCTACAATAAAGTAGCAGCATCCTTGTTAGATAAAGACACCAAGAAATAGTGTAATTTGTATTAATGTAAATAGTTGTATGCAAATTGCATTCCCATCCTCAGTCTTTTATTTTTGCAGACAAAAAACAGCTCAGCCCACAAAGGTGAGCTCATTAGTGTGATTCCTTTTAGATAATATTCAGTGCTTCAAAGCTGTTTGATAGTGAGATAGTGCCTGTCGCCAGCTCAGTGTGTGTGTGTGTGTGTGTGTGTGTGTGTGTGTGTGTGTGTGTGTGTATGCATCTAGGGAGTACGTCCATTATCAGCCCACAGCTGAAGCACACATTTAGAGAGAAGAGGAAGAGAGAGAGGATGATGAGGCTTGTGAACTTAAAGGTTGTACAATTCTCAGCTACTATAAAAAGGACAGAAACACAGAGAAACAAAGATGTTTGTTTTGGTGAGATTTTAGCTACGGACCTGTATTTATAAAACATGTAAACTATTTATGTTATTCAGTGGAAAATCCATCTGTCTCATAATCTAATAGTCCTTGGATGCATTCATTATTTTTGTCATGCATTCAAAGTAGTAACCAATACTCTAATCTATATTCTTGTAGCTTCATTTCCAGCAGTGCAAAACAGAAGTACATGTTACAGTTAGTAAGTTGGTGATAGTAAGATATGGCTCTACACATTGCATATATAAAACATAATTTCCCAGTATAGACTCCATATGATACTTAAACGTACAAATTATTTAAAATATGGTGTTTACAATAGATTTCAAACTAAACTCTCAACACTTCCAAACTCTCAACACTTCCAAATCAGCTTGTGATTTCAGTATAAGTTACCATGGTGATCTAGCCAGGTAAAAGAGATCCACCTTTATGACACTGTAGAAAACAACTGAAATTCCTTCCAACTGAAATTCTATATATTTTTTTATTTTTTATAAAACTAAGCGTATAAAGAAAAATAGAAGCACGCTCCTAATGCTTATAGTATAAGGCTCCTTTAAATGAACAATGTGAGAATCACTTGCACAAAAACAGAGCATTATCACCCTCCAACGTCCTTGGCCCATCAATTAAAATGTGCAAACTGGATGAAATTACTTGTGTGCTGGAATAAAATCATAAGGAAGTATTATAGTACATTTGTATATTTGAAAGCATCTGTATTGGTAGCACATTTCATAAGTTGAAAAATTTGTTCTGTATAACCAACCGCATGTTTATTTCAGCTGAAGTTTGAATATGATTGTGTAAGTGGGGGAAAGGTTATGTTATTTTAGTTTAATTTAATACACTCACTCACACACACACACACACACACACACACACACACACACACACACACACACACACACACACACACACACACACACACACACACACACATTCCAGCTGACCTATAAATGTAGGTTCAGCATGTCCATCAAAGCATCTATCTCCCTCCCTTCTGCTGTTGCTTTTAGACTGGAACATAAAGAGAACAGCAAAGGTGGCTATAAAATTGATTTTTAATAGGTCTTAGTTTATTACATTTGTCTGGGTGAGGCATGGGCATGATGGATACCGGAGGCAGTTTAATAGAACAGTCATCACACCTGATGTTCTCTGGCCAGTAGAGAAGAGCTTTTGGCGCTATGTCACGCTCACATGCAGGGGATTCAGAAAATATTCAGATCCCTTCACATGGGGATGAAACAAATTAAATTCCGCTGCTCGCACTTGGTCCCAAATCAGTGAAGAGGAAGATTGAAGAACTGGAAACCACAATGGGGTTCAATTCATTTTAGTCCAGTTCCCTGTTCAGACAGTATAGACCAGGGGTGGGCAATCTCAGTCCACGAGGGCCGGTGTCCCTGCAGGTTTTAGATGTGTCCTCGAACCAACACAGCTGATTTAAATGGCTAAATTAGCTCCTCAACATGTCCTGAAGTTCTCCAGAGGCCTGGTAATGAACTAATCATGTGATTCAGGTGTGTTGACCCAAGGTGAGATCTAAAACCTGCAGGGACACCGGCCCTCGTGGACTGAGATTGCCCACCCCTGGTATAGACAGTCAGTGTGAGAGCCCACACGTTATACTTTTTAATAGGACGACTGATTAAAAAAATACAATAAATTAAAGTCAAAGGCTTATATCAGAAGCTTAAAGCTCCTCCAGCCAGGCTGAAGCTGAAGGACAGTGAAGTTCAATGAAAAAATGAAGTTAAACTCTGTAATTATAACACGGTACTCTTGAAGTTAATTGATGGTGAACCTTTGGAATGAGGTTGCACTGTTGAAGACATCCACTGGGTTGGTCAGATGGTTCTGTAAAAAGAGAAAATGAGGAGGAACTATAAAAATAACTACCTTCATTTTACAGAATGATTGGTTTGATGGAAAGGGCTTACTGTACTTGCTTGTGTGTATAATATATTAGTCAGAGTTGTCATACAGAATTGTATCTAATTCTTTAAAAGTAATGACGTATGTGTGTTGTAATCAATTTGCAGTCTCAGTCTGATCATCAGTCTGTTATGTGCTGGATTGTCTCAGGGGTATATTTGCACGGGCTGCACCTGGGGACAATTACTAGTGGACGCTGTAACTAGTTGAAATCCTCCATGCATGATAAGGAGGTTCCTTGTCTTGATGTCAGTGGCTTTTATCTCCTCCTTTGGCCAGCATTATCCCAACAGGGGAATCTGATAACCAGCAAGGCATAGGTGTTGATAGCCCAGATAATGGTAAATGGACTGGTTCTTATATAGTGCTTTTCTACTCTATCTGAGCACTCAAAGCGCTTTACACAACTTGTTCATTCACCCAATTCATACCCATTCGCACAAGGACTTTTTCTAAGCTGTTACTAAGTGCTTCCTATCTAACGTTCACACACGCATTCATATTCCGATGGATGCATCAGAGAGCAACACTGTCTTGCCCAAGGATATTTGGCATGCAGACTGCAGCAGACTGGGATCGAACCACCAACATTCCGGTTAGTAGGTGACCTGCTCTACAGCCACCCCATATTATGTTCTTCCGAATTAGCTGACTCCATAGGAGTTGCCTTATTGTCTGCAGGTATTTGGTGGCTGTGGCTTTCCTAGCAGCCTCTTCCTGATTTCCATTTGTCTGTGGGATTCCCAGGTACTTGTAGCTGTCCTCAGTGTCTGCAATGTTGCCTTCTCGTAGTAAATCCCTAAGTTCTGATTACCTTCCCTCTCTCTGTTGCCATGTGACTACACTTTTCCAGTTCGAATGACATTCCGATGTCACTGATGTAGGCCCCAATGGTGTGAATCAGTGAATCAGAACCTTGTTAACTCCTGGCATACAGCTTGCTGTGATCCAGGTAATTCATCAGAAGGTGGTTAAGGATTGCTCAGTTCTGTAGTCGGTATCCGATCATCTTGTTGATGATCAGACTAATGGGGTTCAGCCCTGTGCAGAACAGCAGTGGGAACAGAGCATCTCCCTGGTAAATCTCACATTCGATGGTGTCTTGTGCTACTGGCTTGAAGTTGGCCTCTGGTGTTGCCTGCCACATCTCCAATGAATTTCTGATGAAGGCTCTTAGGGTCCTGTTGCTCTTTTATATCTCTAGGCATTTCAGGATGTGAAGGAACAAGTCATAGGCTTTATTGTAGTCAATCCAGGCATGTAAAAGTTGCTCAGTCTGATCTTATAGTCTCAAGCGACTGCTGTGTCTACCAGTAACTGATGTTTTGTCCCTCTGGTGTTTCTGGCAATTCCTTTCTGTTCCATGCTCTTCTGTTGAACCATGTGCTTGTTCATCTTAGCCACTATGATGCCTGACAGTAGCTTCTATGTGGTGCTGAGGCAGGTTATTAGCCAGTAACTGGATGGAACCGTTGGTCTTCAGTTAGCCATTCCGGGTGTGTCTTGTCCATTAGCAACTGGTTCATTAGGTTTAAATCATCTGAGGGCCTGGTGCTGTTCAACTCATAATGAATCTCTGCCACTGTGACCATTATTGGATCCTGTTCATGGAAAATGTTATGCTCTGCTCTTAGCTCTGCTAGCCACTGAGCATCTTTTTTCTGGGTTGTGTTCTCCCACATTTTCTTCCTGTATTGCTCCAATCGCAGTAGGGATTGTCCATGCATTCACATCTTCTAGTAGACCTTCAGAGGGTAGTTCATGTAGTCTTGGTAATCGGCCATGGAGGGTCCAGGTTTCCAACTTAGCCATGGTCCTATCTCTCAGGTCAGCTGCTCTACCATTCAACGCCTGCAAAACACTGGTTATACCTGGTGCTTGGTACCCAAACTGCCAGGGATGATGATATCTCTCCCGTGACCTGACGTCCTGGCTCCCCCTTGCCATAGCATTTGTGCTGTACCTCGTCGATCTCCAGTTGTGATAGCAGTTGCTTCTTCCAAATGTCGAATACTGAGCTACTAGTTGTTTTGCCAGTCTAGATATTGGATGTTGAAGATTCCAATGGGTCCGACATCCTCTTCATGTAATCCGTTCCACTGGAATTACTTGCATAGAAACATTCCAATATTCCAACATTCCATGAGGTAAAATCTTCCCTTGCCCACTTGTGCCTACTTCTTCCAGTAGCCCACTTGTCATCAGTGTGCCTAGTTAATCCAGGTGACATTTGAGCCGGTATGGCTTCAGCTTCTCTCTTTTGCTCATATCTGAGGTAGGCTTAGCTAACATCGGGGCCCTGGGGACCCTTACTGGATACAGACACCCTGTTCGGGAGTCTATCATTCATTTTATGCCAGTAATTTTTTTCCTTAATGATTTATTATTTGATATTTTAGTTGCATGTTACTCAAAATTATCAGTTCATGTTTATGAGGGTCAAGAATCTTTTTATCTTTTTTTTTTTTAGAGTGTACATAAATCAACCTTTAAAGATGGTTGATTAAAGGACCTGAGTATATCAGCTTGCAGTTACGATTTTTAAATATTACTTTATTTTTCTCTTCATCTTTTTTATTCTTCATTGTTTACTTTTTAGGCAGCACGGTGGCACGGTGGTTAGCACTGTTGCCGCACAGCAAGAAGGTCCTGAGTTCAATTCCACCATCAGGCCGGGGTCTTTCTGTGTGGAGTTTGCATGTTCTCCCCGTGTTTGCGTGGGTTCCCTCCGGGTACTCCGGCTTCCTCCCACCGTCCAAAGACATGCAGCTTGTGGGGATAGGTTAATTGGATAATCGAAATTGTCACTAGGTGTGAGTGTGAATGGTTGTCTGTCCCTGTGTGTTAGCCCTGCGACAGACTGGCGACCTGTCCAGTGTGTACCCCGCCTCTCGCCCTGTGACAGCTGGGATAGGCTCCAGCGCCCCCCGCGACCCTGAAAAGGATAAGCGGAAGCGGATGGATGTTTACTTTTTATTCCTTAATAAAAACTGGAATATAATTTATAATATTTAGTAAATCTCTTGTTTCTTGTTATTAAAGTGTATAGAAATATATTGGAGAAAGGTCTGCTCACTATCTGCTCCCAAATTAATACACATTTATACAAAAGCTACATTACCCAGTGCAGTTCTTTAAAAATTGCCAAGATATGTGCATTTTCCAGAATTGTCTTTTGACACCAAAAGGAACATTAATCAGGCAGGTTTAAATTTCCTTAATGGCATATTTTACCACAAAAAACCCACAAAACTATTATATGAAGAAAAGCATAGGCTACACATAGAAGTGTAGTGTGGACTCTTCCTAGTGCCTATAGGGCTTTTTAAAAATCTTCCTAATGACCATGGTACCATGTAAAAATCAATAATTAGCGCACAGAAAAGCATCATTACCCCTCTTCAGAATTCCATTGTGAATTCATCTGTTCCCATGTTGGGAATTGTAGGTGGGAAAAAAACTAAATTTTCCAAGCTAATATCTCTGTTTGCATATCCATGATAACTTAATTAGCCCAGAAACATTAGCCCACAATAAAATGTGTTTTGCATACATACTGTAACATCATTATCATGTGTAAATGTATTTTTATGACAAATCCCCTGTGGTTTCTGTCAGCCATCATCGGCAGTAATACCCACACAAGCTCTCAGTGACCACACATCCTTGCCTACGGCACCCTTCAGTCGCATCCCTCCATTCTGTTTCATCCTTTATTTAAAGACTTCCTTCCATGTTACTGCTCCTCTGTTCAGTGCTCCATCCCGTACTCCCCAGTGACTGCCTATTACAGTGGGAAGCATCCTCTGTTTCCCCTCCCTGCAGAGCATGCACTGGGTATGGGTGTGTCTCCAAAGCACTGCTGGTGCTATGACCTTCAGCTGAGTTGTATCTAAAGTCCTTGTGCACTTTCTCAGTCATATTCACTGTCATCCAACTGTCCACAATCTACAGCTCTTTCCTGTTCTCTCCAAATGTTCAGAGATCTTCCTTCTCCCAACACCACCCCCACAATTTACAGCTTACTCCCACCCTTACCCATCACTTTTTTGCACTTCTTTGATTCTTGCAGAGCCACAGCCTCCTCCCTTAATCCCTTTTTCATCCTCTATTACTCCATCCTCTTTGACCCTCCTGATTTTATTAAGCCGTCTTATACTCACACTCACCTTCCTTTAACCTCTTTGCCTGTTTCTACCTTTTCCCACCCAAATCCTCAACATTGCACTCCCATAAATTCCCTCCAATTAGCCAAGAAACACACACATTCTGACCCATTTACATAAGTCCCAAGCTGCCAGCCCACACAAATCATCACATCACTTCTGAGTGTTTTTGTTATCTGTTTAAACTGCAGCACATCAGCTGGATGCTATATGTTTAACATACTCATCAGAGTAATGTATGATCTGCAAGGAAAAAAAAATCATTCGGTAGTGTTGTGCTCTTGTTATTCTACATTCCATCCTTTCTGAAGCAGGCATTCATGGGCGTAACTTTGTGTTGAACATTGGGGGGGTCAAGATCTCTGTCTAAATAAATAAATAAATACATGTGGGTAAATTCCAAGATGGTTAAACATGCAACTATTTTGCTGGTAATAACGGAAACAAGTAAGGAAAACCAACAGCCTATTTATGCAAGATCATTCATAATTTTACTGGGGGGGGGGGGTATATTGGCTGGGTCTGATTATTGGGGGATTACGCCCTGCAGCCATTACAAGAGCTTTTAAAGTTTATCTGTGGCTAACTCTCTTTAAAGAAATGTAACCAACATTTGTGTCTTTTTATGCTGGTTTTTTAGTGTTTGAAGGATGAAAATGTCATTCAGACAATGAATGTAAGACAGTAACTGTACAACCTTTACCCCCAAATGAATTCATTCATTTGTTTTCTTGCCATATACTCAGTCTTTACTCCTCATGCATTATTTATTCAAAAGGACACAAGACTATTTTGCATGACCTCTGCAGCCTCCAGGGAGCCCAGGGCATGCTGGGAGCATCCTGTAAGCATGGACAGTGTTACAGCTGATCTTTCTCACTTGGACTGGTGTGTTAACTGGTCCTGTCAACCAGTTGCACGTGCACAGAGCCCCCATGTCCTCTCTGGCCATTTCAGCTTCAACAAGTCATGAACATGGTGTTTCTTAAACACTGCACATGTGTCTCGGTCACACTTGTTATCATCACGTGTGCAGTGTATGGAGAGCGCTGCTGTGCACAGCCAAGCCTAGTGTCACAAAATCAATCTTTTCCATGCCATGTAGGGAAGGATCAGCACACGTGTGTGTGAGACTGTGCTCTCACAGTCAAGTCATCTCATGATAATAATATTATTCATAAGTGAAAAGAGGAAATCATGCAGCAATCATGTGATAGCAGATGAGATAATGATTTTTTTCAGAGCTCAAATGGTACCAAGCATGTGGTTTAGACTGGTTGTATGAAATTTAAAAAATGAGATAAATGAGTGAAGGATTTATTATAACAGTATGGATGCCAACTCTGTTAGTGAAGTGTGTCTTCCCACGAGGTAAGACGGAGGGAAAATTTTTGTTTGTGTTTTAAAAAACTGGATGTTAATTAGAGTTTGGCCTGTGTGTTGTGGCAAGCTGTGGGTAATAGCCACAAATAAAGTTTAAAAAAACATTATATAAAAGTTATAAATTGATCTGCATGTCAAAGGGATAAATATGTATCCCTAAGCAAACTATGACTTGGTGTAGAAACCCTTGTTGCAGCCCTGTCAGATGGTAAAATATGTTGACTTTTTCTAATAGCTTTGTCTTGTTGCTTATCAGCTAGTATCAGTTTTTTTCCCCTTGTTTAAACAATTAACAAATTAGTCACTAGGAACATCCAAAGACAAGATTCACCCCTATTTTCTCAAGGCTCAGGATGTTTTTGGGGATTGTCTGCTACATCACATGAAGTTGGGGACAGTGCACTAGGATTCACAAAGTGGGGTGTGACAGGGTTTTGCTAGAGTTAGCTTGCAGTTGCTCCATGTAATAGGCAAGCTAGCATTAGCTATTATAGCTAAAAAAAAAACCGTATTCAAGGTCATTTTTAATGCATGAAACTGAAGAAAGTTCCTTCAGTAAATTGAAGGCTCTACTAAATGTCTTGCTTCGACTTTGGTCTTGTCATGTTTCGCCAGAAGACCTTCAAACCCAGACTATTGGGCTACCCAATGCAGACACTGCGGATTAACTTTAGAAATTTAGTACAATGAATGGTTAACTCTCACTCCACATGTGAAAAAACGCCAATAAACTTGTGTAAAAATCACAGAAAAATTAATTTGCCAGAGAATTGCTGCATGGGTATGCTGTAAACTGGCATCAGCTAATTTTGCATATTAACAATGATGTATGAAATAAATATAAAGGGAAACAAGGAGGGTATGGCGTCAAAATCTAAAATCTATTGTTAATGCTATGCTATGTTATATAGTTATGTGAGCAAAACATGCCTGTTCCAGTATGTCAATACCAGTGCATGATGGATTATCTGAGGCTCGATGTTTACAACAGCAGCAAATCAACTAGAAATGGTAGTGAATGTGTGTGCAAGCCATCTCCAAGTACTTTTGCAGCATGGCTGATTACGCAGGAGAGAGGCTGTGCTGACGTCAGAGTGTGTTGCACAAGCAACTTTTTTCCCTCTTTTTTCCCTAGAGCATCCTTCCTCCATTCATGCCCCTTATTCTCTGCAGTGAGGACGCAAACGGCTGGGGATCAGAGTATGTGAATCACTGCTAAAGGCTATCAGGATAGTATGCCATAACCCAGAAAAAAAGGAGGAAGGAGAGACACACATAGTTGTGAATCTGTTGGCTTTGAAAGGCAGTGATGACGCAGATACCCCCTCCCTTGCCTCCAGTTCAAGCTGAACGTGCTCGCAATTTATATCCAAGGCTCTGCATGTTTCATAAAGTCCTCTGCAGTGGAGGAATAAGACAAGTACAGAAAAGGAGATGGGGAGAAAAATATAAATTCAGAAACTGCTAGAATCACTGGCTCTTTATTTGTATTTTACACAAATACTGTAATTATAAAAATGATCTTCTTGTCACCTATTAAACCTCTGTGCAATGCTTCTTACTCCCAAAGGATGTAAATGCAGAAACACTGTATTTTCAGCATATAGACACCAGCTTATATTCCCACTAACACTGGATTCCTCAAAGTGTCTAATAGCCTCATTAATAAATCACTACAAGCTGACATTGATGTGTAGCATCAAGGTCACTGAGTTTGTCCCCTTTAGACAAGCTTCCTGCTCAGCAAGCACCCACCCAAACAAGACCGCACCCAACTCTGGAATGAGCCCTGCTATATTGTACCCCTCATCCAGTTCTCAGGCATTCTACGTGGGCAGAGAGAGATGCATGGAATCAGGGCGGAGATGGAGATAAGCTCAGTCGCTGCAAGGCTTTGTATCCTACCTCCAGTGACATCATTGCCTGCAACACAATTCTCTCCCAGTAATAGTGATGTAACTGACACTTGGTGGATGTACTAGACATACAGTGTTTCAGAATTCCTAGGTCTGATTGTACTTATCTAGGATTCTGTTTTAAGGTTCAAGAGTTTCTTTATTGTTATTTGGATGTTTCCATATGACAGTGACATTTGCCCTCAGTGTACTGAGAGTAAATAATAACTCAATAAATAAATATAAAATACAAATCAATAATAATAAAATAAAAATAAAAATGAAGATATTTATGTTCAGTGTTCACTGGTAGGCAAACTAATAACAACATAAATTCAAAACAAGTGGCTCAGTATGGATTCATTGATATTTTGTGCCGTGTCTGTTCCACCGTATGGTAATGTTGAATGAATTGTATCATATCCTGTTAGGTGATTGCATTTCATTGTACATGACCTCAGTGCAACACTATTCAACTATCAGCTTGAGCAACATCTGCATTGTCAGATTTTTGCTTTGGATACTCAATTTAGAAACAAAACAAAACAAACTTCCTGTTTTATTTAAATATTACTTCCCAAAGCCTTATTCTTATTCTCAGGTGTAGCTTAGGATGTTGCTTGCACCCTTGTGCCCTTCACTGACCCTTTCCTAATAGCTAATGCAAAGACTGTGTTTATTCTCTGAAATAAGTTGCTAAAGCCCAATTATATCCCACTGGCCCCTGGCAGCTTCCAGTCAGGGGGAAAGGGAAGGGAAAATTGTGCATTCTATGGCTGGCTGACATGTGGTTGCTGGAAGTTGCTGGCAGCTTTGTCTCAAAGAGGTACAATAAAAACCTCCTTGCAATTACTTTGGTTGCTAGCAGTTTGCCACTGTCACCCATAGTTTGCAATTAAGATCTAAAGATAAACTATTCACCAAGCAGTAGTGAGTCTGTGAAAATGAGGTGCAAACCAGAAACTAAGACCTTACTGCTGCAACCAGGCACAACCTTTACTATGAAGAAGTCTCAGTTTCTGGTTTGCATTGTGTTGCGTCACTATGGCTCAGAGAGTAAAAGGCAAGTGTCTGCACATAAGTCCACATCTTTCATGCAAACTGTAGGACGATTCTGTAATCTGTTAGCACCCAAAGCAATCACAAGGAGGTTTTTGTTGCAGCAACCTCTTTACCTCAGATTTCTCCCACAATAGATAGCAGGACTTCCCAACCAGTTGGATAATGCACATTCTTTCTTAGCAACTAGAAGCTGCTAAGAATTTTCAGGCCTCTAGGTTGACCCTAGGGGTTTGAACTTGTCCACTGTCTTGTCCACCTTCAGTACCTCTACTACTAGGAGCTTCACTACACATTATACCCGTGGCCTTTTTATTCATACATATTCTTATTCTTCTTTCTACAGACTTTTATTCTTCTTCCCTCCAGTACATACCTCCAGGTTTTCTTCCACCTGCTTCCTACTCTCACTACAGATCACAATGCCATCTCCTAACATCAGTCCATGGAGACTCCTGCTTCACTTAATCTGTCAGCCTGTCAATCGTCATTACAAACATAAAGGGACTCAGAGCAGATCCCTCATGTAATCTCATCCTCATCTTGAACCCATGTGTGTCTCCTGCTAGACATCTCAACACTGTTTTGCTCCTCATACACGTCCTGAGCCAGGCTCACATAGTTCTCTGTCCTTCCTTGCTTCTTCATGCAGTATCACAGTTCCTCTACTGGGACCCTATCATTTGTTTTCTGCAGATCCACAAAGACACACTATAACTTCTTTTGACCTTCTGTATATGTCTCCATCAGCAGACATCACAGCTGTAGAGCTCTTTCTGACATGAAGCTAACTCACTACACAGCCTTTCCAGCTTGAACGTTCTGTATAGACAATTGATAAGTGTCCTTTTCTCCTTCCTTAGTGTTCAGCCTCACATATAACTAAATGGAAGCCTTTCCTTTTGCCTTTGCCACCTCTGTCTTTGCTGTACACCTCACTTCCTCCCTCTGGCCGACTTTCTTCATTTTCCTAACTATTCCACTTTTTCTTTGTCGCTCTTGTCCGTTGGATAGTTTTCTGTACAAACTCATTCCACCAATAAGTCTCCTGGTCTTCTTTCATTTGTCCCAAGGATGCACCAAATGCTTGGCAGTTCCTGTCACCAGTCATCTGGTAAGTCTTCTCTGCCATCCACAGTCTGTCTCAACTCCTCCCTCAAGTCTGTGCAAAATTCTTCCTTCTTAGGAGTCCACCATTATCCTTGCTTCAGTCTTTGCTCATTTCCTTTTCTTGGTTTCTCAAGTCTCCCTACAGACTACCATCCAATGTTCCCTAGCTTCTCTTCTGACACCACCGTGAATCACTTTCAGATTTCACCTTCTGCACAGGATATGCCCATGTGTATGCACTGTCCTCTACTCTTATATATCACGCCATGCTTCTCTGTCTTCTTGAAATATTCAATTCAATTCAATTCAATTTTATTTATATAGCACCAAATCACAACAAAAGTTGCCTCAAGGCGCTTTATATTGTACAATAGATCGCACAATAATAAATACAGAGAAAAACCCAACAATCCTATGACCCCCTATGAGCAAGCACTTTGGCGACAGTGGGAAGGAAAAACTCCCTTTTAACAGGAAGAAACCTCCGGCAGAACCAGGCTCAGGGAGGGGCGGGGCCATCTGCTGCGACTGGTTGGGGTGAGAGAAGGAAAACAGGATAAAGACATGCTGTGGAAGAGAGACAGAGGTTAATAACAGATATGATTCGATGCAGAGAGGTCTATTAACACATAGTGAGTGAGAAAGGTGACTGGAAAGGAAAAACTCAATGCATCATGGGAATCCCCGGCAGCCTACATCTATTGCAGCATAACTAAGGGAGGATTCAGGGTCACCTGGTCCAGCCCTAACTATATGCTTTAGCAAAAAGGAAGGTTTTAAGCCTAATCTTGAAAGTAGAGATAGTGTCTGTGTCCCAAATCCAAACTGGAAGCTGGTTCCACAGAAGAGGGGCCTGAAAACTGAAGGCTCTGCCTCCCATTCTACTTTTAAATACTCTAGGAACAACAAGTAAGCCTGCAGAGCGAGAGTGAAGTGCTCTAATAGGGTGATATGGTACTACAAGGTCATTAAGATAAGATGGGGCCTGATTATTTAAGACCTTGTATGTGAGGAGCAGGATTTTGAATTCAATTCTGGATTTAACAGGAAGCCAATGAACGGAAGCCAAAACAGGAGTCTATGTGTTCACCCCAGACATTTCCATCTTTTCCTCTTCATTGCCTCTTCACCTCTTTTTCCTTCACCTGCATGTCCATTGAGGTCGATTCAGCTCACCACTCTCATCCCCTGGGGAAACTCTCTACTACTTGTTCCAACTTACTCCAGAATTCCTCTTTCTCTTCTCTTTTCCTTGGCTTCTTAATGCCGCTAGAGTTTTGTGGTGGCACAGACCATTAGTAAATCTGGCACAAGATGCCTTAGTAAGGCACTGGACTACCATCATATACCCACAGAAATGCTTAAGTGCACCTTGGCATTCATTCTCTGTCTCTGAAGTGTTACTGGAAGGATCATTCTTTAAAAACATATTCCTTCATTTGGTGTTTTGGTTAGGGTAGCGGAGACATCAGTCCCAAATGTCCAGCAGTTTATGATTAATGCCATTTTCACATCATCATACCACTCATACCCCCATCCACAGGGCATGTGTGAGCCCTCGTGTCTTGTGGATGGGGGCATTTTTATCTAGGAAGAAATCACTTCCAAGTTTGAAATGTTTCATCACATAATAACGGTGATCACTTGGAAGAACTTTATTTTGATTTCCAGTTACACTTCCTTTTAAGGGGACAAGTGGACCAATGACGCCCCTTTCCCACACACTATCAGAGGGCTAAAGGTTGTTGTTTTGCCTTTAACTTATCACCCATCTAATTGCATATGCCATCATGAAAATAATAACTTATTCAATTAGAGATGACTTTAATTATATGGTTATTATTATGTTAGCTCCCAGTAGTAGTAGAAGTAAGTAGGCAAAAGAGAGGCACATGCTGGAAACAGCAGCCCCGTGGGTCACCGGTTTGACCTCTGAACTTTAACCCTTGGTCCTGAGCTGCCTGTGGCCATGCTCATCTCTCCTCATGGGGCACTTAAGTAATTTTCTTAATTTGGTTCTGAGGGAGATAATAAGGATTTAATCGTGGCTCAGCCTCTCCCCTGTGGACAGTGCCTTCCACACGTGTTCGCGCTGACACATACATACATTGACAGGTCCTGGTCTCAGAAGACCGTGTGAATAGAGGCACAAGACCACCAGGTCTGGAATTCACTGATTATCTGCAGATTTCCCCAGAGAGTTCATGGATCAGGAATGTCTTCAGTGTTTCTATTTTTAACAGAGATAATACCTAAACAGAAATGTAATTGTTGCTTCTGTGTCAGTCCTTAAAAGGACACAATTCCTTTCATGTCTGTGGACATGAGATGTAGTGTTTTCTTGGTGGGAATTTTCTGTAGCTTGGTAATTTCTGTTTGGAATAAACAAAACTGAGTGGATGTGGATAAAAAAAATGTGAGATGCCAGCAACGATTTAAAGTCCTACCCATCTGATTTCGCACATCTTGTGAGGCTTATCCAGATTTTGCTTAGATTAATACATTGCAGCTATGATTTATGACCAACAAACACTAAAAACAAAACAAAACAGGAATACCAAAAAAGCCACAACAAAATTCAGTCCTGAAGGGGTCAAACAGGACAGAATGTATTTACTTCCAGTCTTCATCAGTTCAGTCTCAATGAACTTTGACCTACAAAATAATAAGACCCACCCACCTTCCAGCCTGTTTGAGATAGAGGGTAGAGTTGACCTGTATTTCAGACAACCGTGATAGTTTATAGCCTTTCATGCTAAACTACTACAAAAGACATTATGGGGAATGTTGCGTGGCTGGCTGTCAAAGCCAGGAGAGGGCAGAGGGGAACATAAATAAAGTGACTCAGTTGTTGTGCTCATTCTGTTAATGCTTTTGAGTCTAGACATCTTTTCTCTTATTTGGTCTTAGTTGTCCGTGTGTGTGTGTGTGTGTGTGTGTGTGTGTGTGTGTGTGTGTGTGTGTGTGTGTGTGTGTGTGTGTGTGTTCCCAAACAGGATACTATACTGTTAAGTGCAGAGCCCCTTCTATTGTCCTAGATGTGGAGTTTTATGCATAAAAAATGTATCTTTGTCTTCTCCTAAATTTTGAAATTGAAACTTTATGCCCACAGCAAACAATCACAGCTTGAGGCTGCAGTCAGTGAAGTTCTGTTGAGTGCAACGCTTCTTGTTAGTCACAGAATTCTTGCTTATCTTTAACAGTAATTACTTATTCAGTATATCTAGAAAAGTCGTTATGGTCTCATTTGCTAACCTGTGGCTTTTAGAAGATTTTGTTGTTTGAACTTGATAACAGTAACTTTCTTGTTAGCACACTACAGATAAAGCAGATAACGTTATCCACAGCCAGTCGGTGATTACAGTAGAGGAGTCTTTGTTTTGGCCCAGGCAGCAAAATAATGATGGATTCAAACCCTGGCAATTAGACACTCCCTAATTTAATCGTTTCTTAGACTTGATCTTATTACAGTTAGTACCTTTAAATGTACTGCTGCTCATTGCCACTAGACGAATGCCCGATTTGTATCTTATTTAAAAGGTGTCAATTTTGCTCTAGAAACATAAAGTATATTATTTTACATGTTTTTTTTTTAATGTGGCATGCTGTTGGTAATTTCAGAAATGATTGCTCTAGTACAGGGGCGTCAAAGATATGGCATCAAGGCCACAATCAGCAAAGACTCCAGTCTGACCCACTGGATGGCTTTGGAAAATGTGGAGGTCATATATTTTTGACTTTTAACTTTCATAAGTTTTACAGCTTTTCCTGCTGAAGATCTTCCACGTGGCCATTCATGCGACACCAAACTAATTAGGTAATAAATGAACAAATAAAGGACAGGCAAAAACAAGCAGACAACAAAGAACAACAAAAAAACACATCTTTGCAATTTCATAGAAACGTACAGTTTTCCAGAATTACCGGACAATCTGGGCAATAAGCTAAGTTTTTCTGTAATTTTACATATTGAGTTTTTAAAATTTTAGCCCAAAGATTCATGCTGAGACATTTCTTTCTACATTACTACAGCAGCATATATTTATCATTTATTTATCATATTTAGCAACTATTGGGGTCATTACCTGGTAGTGATAACAAAGAGTGCATATGTGTTCTTAATAACACATTTATTTGAAAACTGGATTTAGTCTGAAGGCCACTTTAATTAGCACCTCTCCACCTGTTTGTAGAGAGGTGCAGTTATACGTTGCCACTTATTTGGTACACACCAGCCAAAACAATTTGTGTTTCAGTTTTAGTCAAATTGCCAGATTCATTGTTCTGGTAGTTAGCACCAAGTAGCAGATATATGTGGCAGTACATTGCACCCACAAAGCTTGCTAGCCAACCTAACTAGAGTACTTACCATGCCACTGGTTTTTCTTGATATGGTTCTTCTAACAACAAAATCAATCATGCTGGTGTCCATACTGCTAATATTGTGCCATTAAAATGTAGATTCTAAAACCAATGGGTGGCACTTGCCATCGTTTACATACAGTCTATGTCTCTGTCTATGTTCCAAAGGCTGCTCATGCAGGGTTTTCACCATATCATAGGTAGTTTTGGCTATGATGTGGGAGGATTCTGTTAAAACAACACGGAAATAGATGCAGTATCTAATGTCACTAATGCGATGCCTTTGAAATCCTCTTCAGCATACAATGTGTGCGGGAAGTGTAATCTGAAACCACATTACTGTTCAGGGCAGTAATCAGCATATCTTTACATTTCACAGTTGCTTCTGTTTTCCTTTATATTCCCTCATTATTTTGCTGATTCTTTCTTATGCAGGTCAAACTCAGTAAAAGATCAAAATCTCTTAGAAATGCACACACAATCACATATTCCCACGACATATTTAACATGCAACGATTTGGCTTTACATAAGCGTTGACGCACACATACACTGACACCCTTCACTGCGGGCAAGCACCATCTCCTGCTTGGCTTTCCCCATCATTCTCTCCCCTTCTCTAGCTGCGATCTGATTGGCTGTTGCATGGGTGAGGCTCACTGCAGAGGCAGAAACCAAGGGGAGGGGGGCTTCCCCCGCTTAGCACGACTCATACACACAAAACCAACCACCTACACACACGCGCTCATACACACATACAGGGAATCCCTCCTTTTCTCATTTCAGCACACGTCCCGTTTTTGGTTACAGAGTGCTGGTAAATTATTCACGTCAAGCGCAGGTTTTAAAGTGCTGCCTAGCAGATAGGATGAGGTGGTTTGGGGTATCTCTGCACTCCATGCGGTTTTTGAGAGCTTCACCTCATTTTACCTTTGCCAATAGGAGACTGGGATTTGTTATCTGTCAAAAGTGAGATTTCCACCACTGTGTTATTAATAGGGATGTCTCAGGTTTTGGGCTGATGGTAAGACTTAGTTATGCCTTCACAGGGTAAGAGGATCCACAGTTCGGTACAGCTGTCGAGTGCAGACGTTTTATGTCAGATTTTACTACTGGTGTATGTGCATGTCTGTTTTTTTGTGTGATGGGACGAGGGAGCCCCCAGCGGATCAAGAGAGGCTCATCGGGTAGTGTTTCTGATTCATCTGTTTTTGGGTGTGTACCTGTTACTTTGTTCAGTGTGTGTGCGTTACTGGGAATATACAATGCTGATTTCTTTTTCTTTTTTTTGCGTATTTGTGACACTTAAATGTTTCAGATCATCAAATGAATCTGACAAAATACTAACAGCATATCATAAAAAGATTTAAAAACTGCATTTTGTAGTCACTCAGATTATGTTTGTCTAATATTCTGAAACATGTAAGTGTGACAAATATGCAAAACCATAAGAAAACAGAAAGGGGGTAGAACTGTGCTCATAGGGGATTGATTTATATATTGTGAGCGGTGAAAGAATGAAGGTGTTGGGCACTCTGATCAAATAACATAGCTTAAGGTCACTGAGGTCTCTGTCACAGTGGCATTGTATTAGAAAGACACAGAGGACAAAACACACATGATGAGATGATCTCTCCTTTACTATTTTGGGAAAATCTGGAGCACGAGCCAATGACATCTCCATGTAAATCATGTGACACTACATGCAAAATCCCATGCAGTAACCTAATAACTGTTCATCATATATTTTTAATACTCTGATTTATTTTGGTCTTGCTAGCAAAGTACTAAAGTGAATATGTGAAATTTGCTGTTCCTGCACTTGAAGGCCAGCGATGGGGCAGTGTTACTAATAATAACTGAGCTGTAATATGAATAGAGACATCCTTATACGGAGAAGAGCCACAGAGGTAGGGAGCTGTTGAGTTATCTCTTGCCCAACGGTCACGGATGACATCAGTGTCAAGCTGACCCTCCACTAAAAAGGCCTGGACTCTTTCCCTCCCTCTGTTTGTACATATAGCCACCCCTCTGCACGCATGCTGTGTATGCTGCTCTACGTCACTTCCAAAAGGTCTGACTGTCAGCAGCTCTGGGAGAGTCACAAGACAGGCAGGGTGCCTGGGTGGGATCAGTGTGGCTCAGCTAGCTCTGTGTGGCACCATAAAGAGCCCACAGCATGACTTTACCGCAAATGTTACTGTAGGAATGCAAGGAATGATGGAGAGCAGTGTGAGTGACTCGTGGATCCTGTCAGCTCTGATAAGATCATGTGAGACACGCTGGCTCCGAGTTTCTCGTTTTAAGTCTGATGATAACAATGATATGTGTGTTCTTATCAGCTGACAGTGACCAGGTCATCAATTAGATATGTACAACTATCAGATGATAACTTCGCTGCTATTTTAGAGAGAAAGTTTGTTCCATAATGTAGCTGGTCACGGTTACATTTTAGTGGGTTGACAGACCTCAAATATATATAATCGTTTTTTTTAAACCGACAAAGGATGAAGCAGGCAATGTTACAAAAATCTAATTCAGAGAGCAAAATGATGATCAGTGCATTCTAGGCAGAAGTGCCTTGATGTATTGATAATCTGGTCGATAACAGCTGTGACATGCAGTTCTGCAGTTGCATAAAACTGTTAACATGACTTGGCATTCACACTAGCAGCTGACAGTTGGTCAGGTTCTATATTTAGGTACTTTAAGCTAGATTTTAAAGACAGTGTGCTCACATCAACTGGGTTAACATGACAACTTTTTAGCTGTTAGGTTTTATTTTAACATTTGCTAATTAATTCTAAACACAAAGCTGTCTCACTGATATTTCCTTAACTTTACTATAAAACACCAAAGCACCATCCATCCCTCCATTTTCTTCCATTTATCAAGGAGCAGGTCTGGGGAGCAGCAGCCTAAGAAGAGGAGCCCAGACCTATTTATCCCCTACCACCTCTTCCAGCTTAACCAGGGGAATACCGAGGCTTTTCCAGGCTAGCCGAGAGACAAAATCTCTCTTGGGTCTATGCCAGGGCATACTCCTGGTAGTATATTCTTTGGAGTTTTTGAGATATCTGGACAACTATCCAGAAAATGTGATGGATAACCTATTCTATTGAACACATGCAGGGTAGACAGTCTTGAGTCAGATCAGTATACAGAATTGTTGGTGCTACACTTCAATATGTCTTTTTTACTGACACTGCCAGTGAGCAACTTGGAAGGAGCTAGAGCAGGGGTGGGCAATCTCAGTACACAAGGGCCGGTGTCCCTGCAGGTTTTAGATGTGTCCTCGAAACAACACAGCTGATTTAAATGGCTAAATTAGCTCCTCAACATGTCCTGAAGTTCTCCAGAGGCCTGGTAACAAACTAATCATGTGATTCAGGTGTGTTGACCCAGGGTGAGATCTAAAACCTGCAGGGACACCGGCCCTCGTGGACTGAGATTGCCCACCCCTGAGCTAGAGTTTGCACAACCACACGAAATTCACTGCTGATTCACAGAACATGTCAGAGATTTTGTCCATCCCATTAAAGTTACCACTTTCACTAAGCAGTGCAAAGCATTTTGGCGTTTATTTATTGAAAGCAGATGAGATGCAGAGTGAAACACCAAATGTGTTTTAGAAGAAACACCAACACAAATGAGGTTCTCCATTGGGACTAACAGCTTCCCAGAAACCAGACCAACATGCAATCAGAAACGGGCAAATATTAAACATAATTCAGACAAACTTGGAACAGTATAATAAGTTTAGATCTTAATATTCTCCCAAATGTATTTGCTTCCCAACAGAGGTTTCACCTATTTAGTGATTTGTGACCCATATTCTGCAAAGACTTGCCTTTAATCCTTCTCTTATTGGCTAATGTTTGCTAGCTAACCAAGTAGACTTCACATTTATCATAGTAGAATCATTCACACTGCATTGGGAGGATACAATTCTGAAATTTACTGTTTACCATTTTGTGACCTTTTTATTTTTAGCACCAACTAATGAGCTTAGAGTTGATTCAAACAGAGAAGTTATTGCTATTATGGACTAACGCAAATATTTTGTGTTCATGGACTATCTTGACAGCAACACAGTGTAGAATATCGTGTGTTATGCTTTTTAATGGGTTTATTGTTTTATATAGTTAAAAGGAACCTTTGCAACAGCTATTGTGTTCACTAAGTTAAGTTCAACTGTGTACAAATCACTACTTGCATTGACTACTGACAGTTCTGGCAAGTTGGCATTGAATGATCAAAGACATGCTGAACAGAGGGAGGGAGGGTTTTTGTTTATGTGTTATGTTGTTGTGACTAACATATGTGCGTGCCAAGTGTGGCATGCATGCAAAAGATATATCAATTATGCATGTTTGCTTTGTATACACTTTAGATTGCTCATTGTTGTTCACTGCTTTTTGAACTATAATGGAGCATTTTGCATGAGATAGCATTTAGATAGCGTTTTTTCTTACCCCATTATACTGAACCTACATAACAACCTTAGAAAGGAAAGAGCATTAGTCTTCTGAGGACGTATGTGACTGATATACGTTTTGATTAAAAGCAAGGCAACCAAATTTTTTGTAGGAAGCACAGTCAAAATGCTATTTAGTTTGATGTGAAGTATCGAAAGAGGAACAAAGGATCCCGGCATTCATTTATCAAATGGTAGGAACATTTTTTTGACCGAGTAACCATGCAGGTCATAAAATAACAGTTTAGAAAAATACTACCATTTTCAATTGTGTCGTCTGTTAAACATATTAGTTGCATTATTGGCGAGGGTGGTGGCTGTGTACATGAAAGCACATTTACCTGTTCAGTGTTACCATGACTACCTGGCTGTTTCATTAATCCCTCACTTGGAAAATTATCTGTTTGTTTTTATTCATGTCAAGAGGCCATCGTGTGTTTTTGTATGTATGCAAACTCAATCAACAAGAACAAACAAATTTGAAGCAAATTACCAATAAACATCAAATGAATGCATGGCTGATTTGTACTGAAATAGCAAATGCCACTGTGAGGTTATTTAGATCACCGAGTATTCTTTGCATTGAGTTATTTGTGTTTAGAATACAGTTTGAGTCAAACTTCATCATGTCTTCATTTGTATGATCAGCTGTCTTTCCACTTTCAGTTTATGTCTTCCCCTCCATCTACTGTCCCAAATCTCCTTGATCTGTTACTATTATTTTTCCTCATGCATATTCCTCTTTCTTCTGTTGGTTCTATTAGCAAGCTGGAAATCAATAAACCAACAAACACCATGTTAGAACAGCAAAATAGTCAGTAGTGAGTCTGATGCCTATCCTTCAGTCATAGAAACTACTGTACATTAGAGAAATATTGCTCATTAATACTTATACAAATGCAAATAATATTAAATGATTATTAAATGACTCAGTTAAGTTTATTCAAGAAAAGCACAGGGCTTAGGTAAAACATAATGATGGCTAAAAAATGGTGGGGATGACAACATGCTGCCAACACAAAAACCATCTGTTTAAGATACATTTGTTTCAAATGTTATGTAAAAAAATAGTGTCCATGTACTTGAAGAAACAGATTACATTTTCATCATTATTTCACATTTGACCATAAAATGCACACCTAAATATCTATTAAAGTGCTGGATCTCGGATATTGGTCTGAAATTTGTACAGCTCATCAAAGAAGGCATCCATCCCTCCCTCCCTCTTCAACTTATCACAGTGGTGGTGGGGGCAGCAGCCTAATCCAGTTTATCCAGGGGAACTCTGAGGCATTCCCAGGCCAGCTGAGAGATATAATCCTTCCAGCTTGTCCTGGGTCTATGCCAGGGGCTCTTCCTGGACAGAAGGTACCCAGAAGGTGGTTTTAGCACCTCAACTAGTTCCTTCCGATGTGTAGGAGTAGTGGCTGTACTCTCAACCCCTTCCAATTACGGAATTTGTCATCCTATCTCTAAGGGAGAAGCTAGCCTCCCTTCGAAGACATCTCACTGTATTAGCAAACTCATTGTTTGCTAATGAGTTTGCTATCCACAGCTCATAATCATAGGTGAACACAGGGACGTAGGTCAGCCATTGTATTGACAGCTTTGCTTTTATGCTCAGCTCTCTCTTCACCACAATAGTCAATATGGCAGTGGCTTTAACCTGTATTCTTATCCTCAGTTTCCTAAGATGTTCAGTTGTGTGGAAGTCTATAGGAAAATGTCCCTCAGCACCTTTACTGTGTGACCTTATAGACTAAGGTCCATACTAAGGTTATTTTATGTGTAATTTATAATGACACACAACAAAACCATTTCATGTTTCTCTAAAAAGTCTGTCCAAACACAAGCTTTCTAGGTTTAGGTTCATCAGTGACAAGTGACAACTTAAAAAGTAACTAAAGTCCCATTAGTTACTGAAGTGTCACAATGGCCACAAGCCGATAACTAAACTGGACTCAAATGCAGAGAACCACAGAGACGGCTCGTACTTTTACAATGTCTTATTAAGAAAACAGATCAACTCGTAGCAAAGAGTAGTGATGTGGCCGTGGATCAGTGAGAGTGAGCTGGGAATTGACAGTAGTGACAGGAATGGAGCAGGTGCGTTGATAGCCTGGGTGAGCTTGGCTTGAGGGAGAGGTGGCAAGAATCCCGGTGAGTATTGGCAAAGGCTGGCTGACCTAAGTTCCACTGCGTCCGAGGTGGTGATTGATAGCTGGAGAGCAGGAAGGTGAGATTCTCTGTATTTTCCTGAATGCGGAGGTAATCTAACAAGAGCTGAGGTTGAAGGCAGTGGCGAAGAAGGTCCAGGGAAACTGTGGCACAGGAAAACAAGGTAAGCAACAAAACAAGTAGCAAGAGCATGAAAGCCTTAGAGCCGATACCAACATGAGGACATTGACAAACTGACAGTGAAGGAGAGTCTGAGTGGAGATTAAATCCTCAACTTGATTACCCCAGAATCAGCTTCAGGTGTGCAGGACTATAGGAGAGATGATGGCTCCGCCCAGGGGTGGAGACAAAGGAACTCGGGTGCCTGATGGAATTTTCCAGGCATACCTCCAGATGAGGCAATAAAGGTTACTCATATGTCTTTGGTAGCTGCTGGTTTTCAATCACAAGGCCTGTAATAATAACCAGAGAAAATTCAATGTGACCCATTGTGGGAAAAGAACAAGAAAAAGCCTTGACATATGGCTGGATCAGCAGTTGCTCATACAACTCCACAAAATCTACAAGAAACAACTCAGACCTTTCAGATGTGCACATGGCAAGCGGTGATGGGAAACAGGCCGATGGCAATTTGTAATTTACAAGTATGTCCAATTTCAACATGCTGAGAATGGCATATTGCAACAGACTGTTGCTGCTGAATGGGTATTTTGTATATGTGTTCTTATACAGCTGAGCAATTACAACCCGAGGGTCAGGTCACGTGTGGTCAGTGATGGGCTGATTCAGGGGACCTTTGTTCATTGAATCATGTTACCATGCTTGACTCATACAAACATAACCACATGAGGAGCGACTCGTGTCAGGAGTGACTAAGCTGCCAATGAGAAAAATAAAAATAAAAGAAGCAATTTGCAACCTGTCAGTGTTTCTTTCAAACTCCATGACAGTCAGCATTCCTTAGTCTTTGTTCTTCAAGTACTTCTTCACAGCGCTCTCTTTAAATAGAATAACAACTTGTTCAGATGACATGTTTTTTTTTATTATTTTGAAAAAGCTGCTGTCGATATTCTGTTGTAAAACTATCATTTTATTACAAGTAAATAATGGAGCTTAGTAAGTACTAAACAAGTGCAATCCACCTGAATGTGACCACTCCTAGTTTACATTCTCAAACACTCTCTTTGTATACGCCAATTTCAGCAGGAAGATATATGTATATATATATATGTGTGTGTGTGTGTGTGTGTGTGTGTGTGTGTGTATTTTGTTTTTCTGTTTTTGATCTTTTGCATTAGGGAGATGATAGTTTCCTTCTTTGTCTCTGTCTTTGTTTCTTTCTCTTTCACACACACACACACACACACACACACACACACACACACACACACACACACACACACACACACACACACACACACACACACACACAAATCACCCCACCCCATTCCCAAATACCTCCCCTGGTGATCTACAGACATTGTTACAGCAAGTGAAAAGGCGGGGCCTGCGCACAGACTCATGGGTTCAACGAGGGCGTTTAAGGGAGGGGCACAAGGGGGCTTAATGTGAGTGTTTTTGGGGCCATGTGGGGGGAGTGAAGATGTTCCCTCTGGAATATATCTGGCAGTGTGAATACACTGAGTATAAGTGACTGTGTGTGTTTGTGTGTGTGTGTGTACACATATATGTGGTTGTCCTGTAAGCAGCAACAGCATCCTTTGACTGACAATCATAAAGCCGCACTGCATGCATGCCTGTATCTTAATATGTCAGTAATCACGTCTGCCATGTGGGTTGCTCCTGTGTGCCATTCGTGCAAAAGACAGGAGGGTTCACTGAAGAAGACACCAGTGCAAAGACGGGCTCTTCTTGCTCTTCATTTACTTCTTGCCAACCATACATCCATTCACACTCACTCACACAACATCTCCCCCTCCCCTCTAATCCCCATCTTCTATCCAACCAATCAAGTGTATAGATGCGCACACATGCATCTATACACCCACTACAAACATACCTATTTGATTAGTCACTCCCTTAGCTCATTACCACATGGTTATTAACTATCAGAGGACAAAATTATGTAGAGCAATGTTGGTATGGACAGAGGCTTGAAAATCACAGCAGTGATCTTTAGCATGCCACTCAAGTGAGAAAAATACAAGCATGTGCATGTAGTCCCAAAGACTTCCATTTTACATGTGCACACATTTATACTGAGATATAGTGATGCAATCCCAATTACTGATTCATTAACTCACGCATTAAAAGAGTCAGTGAGGCAGGTAACAAGAAATTGGTCTTTTGCACATTTTGAATCATATTATCCTTCATTAGTTGTGATGGCATAATTAAGCTTTATAAAAGGGGGATTATTTTTTTGTATGACCATTTCTCAGAAATGTTACATGTGGATAATAAAAAAAAATATAAATATGAATATAAATATCTGTGTGGCAGAGGATAAAAAAAGCTAGATAACCCTTTCCTGTTTTTCAGATTATTTATATAAATATTGAATTAGTGTAGTTTAAAAGGTATGAAAAAATGTAATCATGAGGATCCAAAAGACTGCTGGTGCTGTGCTGTGACCTCAACATAGAAGACACATGACTTCACCAGACTGAGGGACCAGTGGATGAAGCCAAGAATTGTAAAAATTTGGACAAAAACCTCCTTCCCTCAGCTAGAACACTGAGGTGGGTCGTGGATGGGTCTTCCAGCATGACAGTATATAGGAGTGGCTAAAGAAGAAGGACCTCAGTCATATTGAAAATCTGTAGAGGGAGCTGAATCTTTGATTTGCCAAGTTGCTGCCAAGAAACCTAAATGATTTAGAGAGTTTCTGTAATGAGGAGTGGGCCAGACTCCCTTCTGAGGTGTGTGCAACTACAAGAAATGTCCTTCTGTTGAGCTTTCCAACAAGGGTTTCTCCACCAAGTACAAAGTCATTCTGCTTAAAGATCAAACACTTGTGCTGTACGTTGGTTAAAAACAACTAGGTCTAGCTAGCTAGCTGCATATCAACATGCTTACTTTTCCTGCATATGACAGAAAAACCTTTGCAGTTTCAGAAATGTGCTTCAGAGAGGCCTGTGTGTGGCTTAACAAATACCATTCAAAGCAACTACCATGTAAGTCACTATTAAAATTTAAAGGGTAAAACAGAAATTTATGGTAAATGGCCTGTATTTGTATAGTGCTTTACTAGTCCCTAAGGACCCCAAAGCGCTTTACACATCCACTCATCCACACACACATTCACACACTGGGGATGGCAAGCTACATTGTAGCCACAGCTGCCCTGGGGCGCACTGACAGAGGCGAGGCTGCCGGACACTGGCCCCACCGGTCCCTCTGACCACCACCAGTAGGCAACGGGTGAAGTGTCTTGCCCAAGGACACAACGACCGAGACTGTCAGAGTCAGGGCTCGAACCGGCAACCGGCAACCTTTCGATTACAAGGCGAACTCCCAACTTTTGAGCCACAACTTTTTTAACTGTAAACAAATTTAAAAAAGTTTAATCACTAGTTGGATAATTAGTTGGTGATAGTTGGCATGTTTGTGTGCAGCTTCCTTTTTAACCTATGCTAGCTGCAATATAGTCGTGTGCCTGGATGGGTGGATGGACAATAAACACAGTAGCCGTCCAACTGATTGCAATTTAAAAACAGTTAATGCATTACTGTTGAGAGTACTATTTATGACATTGCATACAATATAAAACATCAAGTAAACATTTATATGCAGAACATTAGAGTACATTATAGTTTATATTAGTATATAAATACACTGACCTGAATTTTTCATTAGCACACAACAGAAAATGTTTTAGACTCGCACATTGTTGGTCAGTTACATCAATGCAGAATTTAAAGCAGTTCACAAAGTAAGGTACTTTGAAGAGGAAAAGACCAAAGCATTTACTTTATCTTTTAAGTCTCATTGCCACCTTTTATCACACATAAACCTGGAGAAAGATTTACTGCTAATTTGACTGAAAACACATTTACAGCCTGTGCTCTGTTTCTGAGAAGTTTTCTTGTGTTAACTACCCTCTAAAGAGAGGTCACCCCCAAGGGTCATCACTCCCCTCCTCTCACTCCCTGCTGCTCTTCTTGTCTCTGCTCTCACCATTTAAGACAGGCCATTGAGGTTAAACTGCGCCTTTCATTTTCCTGCCTCATCTCACACATTTCCCTCTCCCTCTTTTCCTTGCCACCAAAACTAAACCCAGCTTTCTGCTCGCTTTTGCTTCCTTGTGTCCCCCTCATGTTTTTTCAGGGGTCATCTGTGAACTTGTCCCTTTCACCCTTACTGACCCCCAAACTGATTGTTCTGCAGCGAGTCCCTTTGTCAGCAGGCTCCTCTAAAGATTTCATTTATTCCACTAACTAGAACACAGGAAAACAGGCCTTCGTCTGGGTTCGGCACTTCACTCGCACATTGTTACAAGTTAATGTGGTCACTTGAATGATCGGTGACCTCTTTTCACTTGCTTCCCTCTGGTGCTTCTGACCATGGGTGGTAGCTGCACAGAACACACACATAAAGATCATGAAAGGATCTGGAGTAGTTCAAAATAAGGAGCAATGCAATGCAGACACAAGAGAAAAGACAGTTGGGGGGCAAACAAGAACTTTAATACACCCTGAAACAAAACACTAATTGATATAAAAAAAAATACTTTGTGCCAAAATCAATTTCTTTTTTGGTTACTTTTGGTATGTGAAATAGCAGTAGTAGTCAGTCTGCAATTGAAATGGGTCAAGTATAAATTTACATGCAAACTGGGATCATATGGTGATTAACTATGATAAATAGGTGAGCACTGCAAATCCATTGCACTTCATATACACAGAAATTCACATTAAGCAGAAATTCACAATAACTACTTACATTTAGAGTCAAGACAGAACCTCATAGACCTGAAGAACATACTGAGAAAATTCTTTAATAAATAGTCAGGTATTTGCTGCAGAACAGTAAATTTAACATGCTTGTTTTTATATATAACCAGAATCAAACCAGTTGGGAACCAGTTGAATTGAGTCCAAAGAGACACATTGTTCGCAACATACTGGCAATCCGTCTGCAATTAAAAATAAGACTGTAATTATCTGCAAAAGTATTTGCCAATCTGTCTGAGAGTTTCTGCAGTCTGAGTCTGACTTCAATTGACAAGCCCCATTCGGTGACCAGTTCTATCACCTTGGGTGTTGCACTGTCACCCTCTTGGTGACCAGTTGGTTGCGTATCTACATCCAATTGGTCACTGCAAGGGAAAAAAATTTAACCATGCAGTGTTTTTCCCTAGTCACAAGGAGGGTGCCATCTGAGTTTTACTTTAATATACTTAAGCCATTAAAGGGAGGGACAAAATGGCTTGTTTCAGACATAATAATAAAATAATAATAATGAATAAACCCAGGGGATGCACCAAGGCGCAGTATAAGATAAATTATTATTATTTAGATTGGTGCATACTGCAAAGGTACTTAAAATTATGGGGAAAATGAACATAAAATTTCCACTTAATCTGAGATTTTTCAAGTTTGACTTGATATATAAGTATGTTGGCTGCATACAGGACATGACCAGCTCAAAAATAAAAGCGTTTAAATCTTCAGCAATTATAGATGACTGGTTGATGGATGATATAGCTCATTACAATCCATGACCCCAAACAAAGAAATTAATTTCCTTATGTGAGGTCTTGAATTGTAATGAAAAGGCTGGACTTTGCATATAAAAGGTTTCTTCATATAATTTATCAATCAGTTAATGCAAACTAATGCAAATAATCGCTCATTGCTATCCACTGTATACATGACACCTATTTGTCATGATGAAAACCTCACTTTGAAAAATCAGTTTTTTCTTAGGGACCTTTGTTAACTTTTTCTTCTTGGGTTGTAGAGTTCTGCAAAAAGAATGTCAGGAACCTCATCTCGTGCAGTCAGGTGTAAAACCATCATGTTGGTACTTTTCTGAAATACATTAGGTTTCACACAGAATAACTCACAATTGATTCCTTTCCCACCTGCAGCGTTTAACTATCCTGTGGGAATGAGGTTGAGCTGTATGCAATCCACTGACATGCTTGAGAACATTTTGGTAAGACACCTCGTCAATATTCACACACAGGATGCCGAAGTCCCTGTGGCTTTTTTTCCACACTAAGAGATTTGACTGACAGGGAAGTGCTCCATTCCAGGGTTCGCATATAAATAAAACATCTACTTCAATCTTCACTCGTGCCTCCAACATCCAGAACATGCCATCCTGGTGTACTTATATATATTATCTGTTCTCAAGAAGCAACTTCTCCTCCCATCCCCAAATCTGATCTCACCCCCCTTTTCCTCTTCCTCCAAGGCTGCCCACACACCCGGTCCGTTGTCATTGAGATGCAGTTAGCGTGAAACAAGATAGTAGTGAAATGGCGGGAATCTTGTGATTCAAAGCAGGGCTGGCTGTCGGGGAGAGGGAGTGAAACTGACAGATGCAGAGGAATGGTAGAAAGACAGTCAGTTTACATTTCATTTTATTCTTTTTATATTACAACCATGCACATGCAGTACAATCATAGAGAGTTATTAAATTGCTAAAATGTCTATCTTAGATTGCAGAGGCAAAGCAGGGGATGAAGAGGAGAGACATTTTCTCTGGGTGCAGAAGTGGATCAGTGAAGTCATCACACATATGGACAGCTGACTGTGAGCTCACGATAACCTCAACACATTTCCATCTGTTTTGCAATGTTTCAGTAAGGTCATGCTTTATAACTAGCTGCACAAGCTGGTGAATGACCTCTTTTTAGTTTCAAAGATTCATGAGGGGTACTTCCCAAAGTGTGACCTGCACAGGCCCATCCACTCAGTGTCCTCGGTCACGCTGGTTACCACGATTTCTGCAAAAGTGCAAAACTACTATCAGCCGAATAATTAAACTCAGCTTGCATTGCAGTAAGTTATTAGTGATGTGGGTGTTTTATTTTCTTTCTTTCTTTCTTTTTTTTTTTTTTTTTACCAAACTGTAGGAATTAATGCAATTTATAGTTGTGGTATGTCATTAGACTTCAGCTAAAAGGGCCACGGTGATTTATCCCGTTGGTGTAGCTGAACCTGGCACAGGGTCACCTGAACCAGCTAACCTTAAATGATTATCTTCAGAAGATAGGTAGTGGATAATGCCCAATGGGACGATCGCTGGTACACTTCTACAGTGAACATTGTTTTGCTTATGCACCAAGTGACTATTTTTTTAAATGAGTTAATGCTGTCTTTGAATTTTAATACACAGTTGTTGATACATCGATGTTTCACACTGATATTTGGCTTTTTAACAGGAATCAAGTGCAGGAAGAATTAAACAGCCAACACATACAAAAAGGTAATAAAGTTTAGGAACGCAATCTAGTGCTTGAAAATAAGGACCAAAATAACATTACTACAAATAAATGTATACAAGGCTGGAATTCTGGCACTCAGTGCATTCTTCAAAAGGCCATTAACAAAATGGTCTCTCAATCTTTACAGCTTCAGGAAGAGAGAGGTGCTTTAGATCCAACGCCAACCATCACCGACAGAAAAGGGTTTGATCCAATGATTGATGAGGGCCTTAATGGAGCACTATGGAGACGAAAAGCCAGAAAGGAAATGCCTTCCATCCCACAACCACTTATTAGTAACGGGTTTCGGACAAAGCGGCCCCCAAACATCGTAGTGGCAATGGTGCTCATGCACGCAAGCCCTTTGAAACGTCTATGTAGGTGCATGTGTTTTGGTCCATGCACAAGTGTGCGTGCAGCATTAGCGTTGCAAAGTGTGCACATTTATGTGAGAGTATATGCATTAATGTGTATGTGAGGCTATCAAACTGGCTTGCACTAACCCCCTAATGGGATCATATTCGATAAGAAACACCACTCAGCCAGACAAAAATGCAAACACATCCTCTTGATGTTTCTATTCCAAGATGGCCTGCTTTCTTGGAAAGCTAAATGGAGCATTAGCAGATGGTCTCTGGATTCTGGTGGAGTTTTTTTCCCATAGTGGGAAGCAGTTATTTATTTTCAGTGTAACTAGATCGCAGCAAGGTAGGAACAATTATTTTAAAGCAAAAAATGATCTGTATCTCCATAAATAACATGATTTAAAAATTGTCTGTGATTTCTCACCTAAAATGAGTTGCTACTCTGCAGACACTTTATCACACTGTTTCATTAAGTATACACCCATAGCATGGTGATGCAGTTCGTTGCAGGAATTTCATGAGTGTCGCATCTCAGTCTGCATCTTCTTTTAATCTCCTCATCATGTCTCACAAAGCTAAGTATGTGTGACAGAAAAGACCAGGCTTTTTCCAAATTGCCTGAAAGTGAATCATGACGGCCATTCAAGTGCTGTAGAGTAGTCTTTGAAGTCAAGAAAAGAAAGAAGAGTTGAGGAGAAAGGGTGAAAAAAAAGCTGTCCGCCCTCACTTTCCCTCCTTTTTCCACTCTCTTTGTGCCTCTGTGAACTTGCTGTCCTTGGATGAGACACAAAGGCTCTGGAGGAGAAAGGCCTAAGAATCGCTGCGAACGCCACACACAAATCCTTTTCACTGAGCCAGCCGCTGAACCCAATGCCCACTCCCTGCTATGTGTGTGTATGTGCATATATATGCAACCCCCTCCTTAGTTAATAAATGGTTATGTCTTCCCACATTAAATCAGAAAGTAATATGACCACCAAATGAAGCAAAATGTCATTCATATGGAAATTCTATCATCTGTAAGTAAATGAGTCGTATTTGGGTTAATAACCTAAAGTTATGTTAAATGTGCCACAAAACATGCCCAATCGTAAAATTATATACAAGGGTCAGGACGGCTATATGGGTGTCCACATGGTGCTAAAAAAACAAAAAAAACCAAATTAATTAATTTTTAAAAAAGCTGAGTGAAGGTAATGTGTACTACTGGATATTACACAGTAGGTGGTTTAAAAAACAAAGGCTATTTGATGTTACCATACCTGTAAATTTAACTTCTAAAGACGTGTTACTAGGAGTCATGCCCCAAGTTTCTATCAGATACTTGTTTCTTAAAATGCAATGTTGGGTGTTTAGCGATACCACTAGCAAAGGCTATACACATGCTAATCCCAAATGAAATATATTCAGATTGTTTTGTTTTGGGGAAGGTTTGTCAGTGCGGAAAGGTTTCACAGTAACACTTTTTAAAATAAATGGCTGCAAAAAGAAACCTGAACGTTATCAAATTTAAGCAACGCTAAAATTAGCATGTAATGTTAGCAATAGAGCGTATGTGAAAGAAGGAAATAGCTATCAGCTTATTGTAACACGAATTCTTTAAGGGAGTGAATCCTTCTTTTTAAAATAAATAAATAAATAAATAATGCTACTTTGGAGTTGATTTATGACCTGAGTAAAGATCTGAAGAGTTATGCTTATGATCTGGATTTCCATTTTGAAGTCTTTGTTTTTGTAAAATATGCTTATTAGTGTGTAAATTATAATCCCATTGAAAGTAAAATAGACAACAAAGCAGGTTATGATCTAGTGGATGGTTAGCTTGTTATCAACAGTCCGCTACCATAAGAATGTGTAGACTCCTCAAATTCTTAAATCCAATCCAGGTCTTGTTTAAAAAAAACAAGATGACAGTAAAATGCCAAATTGGAGGCAAAACTAATAGATACAGTCCCCGTGAATATTTTATACATTGTATAATATCAGCATGCTTATCAATTTTGCTTTAAAAATATATAAAATTGTAACTTTTTTAAATTGATGGAACATGAAAGGCCCTAAAATTAGGCCAGTATGGTAAAAACACTACAACGCATTCATTTTAGGGTTTCCATTCTTTTCTACTTTCAAAGTATCCAATTACACCGGTAAGTATTCTAAAGCATAGCATGCTGTGGTATTGCCTAGCTGGGTTTAAAAGTAGCTGGGTTCTAAAAGTACCACTGAAGGACAGTATTTCCTCGCTGAAATTAATCCTTGGGTGTCAGAAAAGGGCCCAAGCGAAGACTTCCTAGTTCATTTCCTTGCCTGTGACCCACACTCATTCAGTCCCACCCACAGTGACCTGGCTTAGGAATTCCAGGGGAGGAGGTGGGACGAAGCTGCCAAGGTGCATTCCATGGCTTGGACTTGACAGATCCATGAAACAAAAGCAAAGACAAGGGGAGATGAAGGCATGACTGAAGACCAGGGAGAAGGGGAGAACGTGGGTCACATTGTTCTCTCATTTTAAATGCATCAAGGCTAGAAAAAATCAAAGGTAAAATATGTGAAAATGAAAGGATGGGAGAGCTTATGCTTCAGTCTTTTGCATTTAAATTGTGCTAGTGTACCATCTACTCTAATTCCAATGTAGTCCTTCAAAGCCAAGACCAACATAATGTAATCTGTCCTTCTTGTTGGGGTACACCAATCAGGCATAACATTAAATGGGCAGGTGTAAGGAATTCAGCAAGTTTAACAAGCGCCAAATTGCAGTGGCTAGATAATTGGGTCAGCGTGTCTCCAACATTGCAGCTCTGGTGGGCTGTTCCCAGTCTAAGATATGAACAGTGGTGAACCAGCGACAGGGTCATTAGGTGACCAGTTCCAGACTACCATTGAAGCACACTGGAAGCGAAGGCTGGGTCATGTAGTCTGATCCAACAGACAAGCTACTGTAGCTCAAATTGCCGAACAATTTAATGCTGGTTCTGACAAAAAATGTCAGAATACACAGTGTAGTGTTCATCACCAAAGGCACCAGCAATAGGTGAGTATCAGAGATGGACCATGAAGCCATGGAAGAAGGTGGCACGGTCTAATGAATCATATTTTCTTTAACATCACACAGATAGTCAGGTGCATTTGTGTCACATATAAGGGGAACACTCACCAGGATGCACTATGGGAAGAAGGCAAGCTGACAGACCCAGTGTGATACTTTGGGCAATGCTGTGCCAGGAAACCTTGGGTCCTTCTGTCCATGCCCATCAAAGTTTTCTGAAAGTTTTTGAGTTACACCAACTTTAAATCGACTCTTGCACCCAGCTGGTGTAGAAGGACTAGGAACCACCACCAAACTTAGTTGGTAAACTACCTCTAATAAGCTACACAATACCTAACCAGAAATATAGCAGTTTGTGTATATATGCATGTAGAACACATACCATTTTGTATAATACAGGTTTAGTCTCTCCATATTGTACAACTCTAAGCAGTTAAAGTCAAAACCAAGCAATAGGAAATCATAATTTTACATTTAAGGAATTATTTTAGATTATTATGCTGTTCCAAATCCTTCTCCGAAGGAGAAAATGAAATCAAATTTATGCACTTTGTTTGGTTATTTGAGTAGGCCTTCAAAGAAGAACTGTTAGGAAATAATTATCATTCCTTATGGATTCTAAAAATGCTCCTGCTATACTTTTAACAATTTTTGCTCACACTGAAAAAAAGAAGAAATCCACGTGCTAGCTCCTGAACTGGAGCCCCTCTGAGACAACAGTTCCCTGTGGACACCACCATGTGCTTATTGTTGATGTTGAAACTGGGAGCCTCACTGTGCACGTGAGTTTGACCATGTGGTCCTCTTTATCACAGATTCTTCTCCTCGCTTCTCCTTACCCAACCATTTTCGTTGCTCTTCCCCTCATCCACAAAAAGGATGACTGCAGGAGGTTGACTTCAAGAAGCTTAGACAGACAAAGCATCTGACTGAAAAGATGGATATCTGAAAAAGCCACCACTACAGCAGGGTGTTTTTCACTCTGACAACTATTAACAGAAAAAAAGCACCTAGGTTTTCAGGTGGTTTTCAAGCAGCTGTTGGGCTAGCATTTCTTGTAAAATGGAGAAAATGACTTTAACATAATATTACTATTTTATTTATAGTTTATTAAAAAATACAAACCTGTACTACTAAATATGACACCAGAGAAAATGTGAAAATACAGTCATACTGCAAATATTACATATTTTATATGGTGAAACATGATCTTTTTGATGTAAACATTTTACTCCCACGCTCCTCTAAATATTACCCAAGACTCTAGCAAGATAGAGCACACGGCCCTCGAGCAAGAACCACTCACACAAACAGGACCCCGCGCTGCTGCTCAGCAATATCTGTTAAGTCCGACTGGAATTTAAACATTTTCTAAGTTCTTGTCCTTGTGTTAGTCATTTATCTCTTGTGCTAAATTTGTGTCAAAATTGGATATCAGAAATTATATGAAATGGTGATTTTATATGGTGATTATATGGTGATTTTGGAAACTAACAGCTGTCCTCAGCTTCTGCAATTCCTTTTCTCCACATTGCCTTGTTGTCTTTGCAAAGCTCCGATCACCTTTAAACTGATCGACTCACAGTGAGTGCATCAGATTTCACTTGTAATTAAACCCCATCCACATACTCTTTTATTTGAAAATACATGACTTTAATGAAAGTAAAGCAAACAGTTACTGCAAAATAGACCATAGCTCGACCAAGTAAGCCTATATGAAATAATCCACAAACAAAGATGAACATGTCCATCATCGGTTTTATAGTGTCTTTCACATCCACTCATATATAGAAGAAATATTCCTAGATAAATAAATTCCTTAGGTGTTATAACTTATAAACGTCAAGGGGAACATTGTCTATCCTTTGTTACTATTCCGTGCCCTCATACCTGCTGCACTGGTTTGCTTTAATAAAATTGTTAATGTCATATCATAATATTCCTCCACAAATTTGACAGGTGTATTTTTCTTATTTTGTCAGGTCTTTGAAAAGGACTTCCAAATTTGTTACGCTTTCATTACCTGATTTCAAAGAACATGAAATTCTTCTTTTTGTGTTGTTGGAAATGGATCTTGGCTGCAAACGAAGTGAAGCAGATGTCCTTATATGGCAGTCAGGGTTGGCCAAGTATTATTTGACAGGTTTACCAAGTCCAGAAACACTAGAATTACTTGGAACAATCATACTAATAAGCTTCAAAGAAAAAGCTTAGCATAACAGTACAAAAATGTGTCATGATGGCAGGCAAAAGAGTTAAGTCAATGTGTAAACCTGCATTTTTACTAATGTCCACAAAGGGATGACTAATCTGATTTCAACATATTTGGTATATATATGATATGATATCAGTCCGAGATAGCAGCAGAAGATTGGCTTTCCTCTGTTCATGTCTTTTTGGGTGTATTTTTGAATGTTGTTTTGCTAACTAAAGTACCAACGTCAGCAAAGATTACTTATCACAGCTTGTCACAGCTTTCTGCTCATTGGTCAACATTACAAAATCAGTTCAATTTTATTTATATAGTGCGAAATCACGAAAGCAGTGGCCTCAAAGTGCTTTCTATTTTTAAGGTAAAGACCCTACAATAATATGGAAAAAACAAATAAAGAAGCAGTCAAAGCACTTGGCGACAGTGAGAAGGAAGAACTCCCGTTTAACAACAAGAAACTACCAGCAGAACCAGGCTCAGGAGGGGGCAGCCATCTGCTGTGACTAAATGGTGTCATGACTGATTACCATTTCTGACTTTTATTTCTTTAAATTGGTCACAAAGGTTTTGGCACCACATCTGCGATGCTGTGAAGCAGATCCTGCAAAATGTCGATGCTCTTGGTGGAATATTGCCATGTGGTGTTGGATGTGACACCCCACATGCCAAGACATCTATGAACACATTGAAATTGTTTAAGAATTGTTAGATGATATAGTTCATGATTATATTTTCTATGGAAAATAGCAACAAATAAAATGTTTTTTGGTAGTCCTCTAAAATTGGATCATTATCGCTAAGAGGCCAATAAGTACAACCTGTTCGTAACTGAAAATGTGACACGATTGCCATTAAAAACATTGTCCTTTGTATGAAAACATGTTAGATTTACACCTTACTCCCCCTTTTTTTCTCGTTTGTTTGCTATTGTCTCATATGAAAGAACGTATTTGGTGTCCGCCATAAAAATGTCCTAATTCAGTTTCTTCTTGCATTGTTTCTCTGAATTGACACAATTTGAATGCATTACCTGTTGCCCCCACTATTTCAAGTATCTGCCAGCACAAGTTGTATACATGTGTGCATCTGCTATATCATTTACCTGTGTTACATCCTTTATAGGTCTAAATGTGCGCATGCCTAAACGCTAAATTTATGTACAATCGAGTATCCATTTCTGGAGTCAAGTGAGTCTGCTTGCATAATGGAGAGTGTTGTGAGAGAAATGGGTGTATATTTAGGTTGGCTTCGATGCAGTGGGACTCTACACTGCAGGGCCTGGCTGCCAGCCAAACTCCTCTGTTACCAAGGAAACGTGCTGCAGCCTGGCATCCAAGGGGAGCAACCCAGTTTAACCGTTTTTGGCCTTTTTCTGTCGCTGGGGCCAGCTCTCTGTGTTTGAACTGCAGTACTTTACAGCTCCAAATGCAGGCATAGAGGACACACACACACATATGCAGACATGCATTCATACTCAGTGAGGTGCATTCATGCTTTATGAATAAGCATGAATGCATTAAAAAATGTAGTCTTCAGCAGTATTAATGATGTCGGTGTTAGCTGGCAGAAGTCCACAAGCTGCCATCAGTGTGTAAGTACATAGTTTATAAATAATACTGTAATGTATTTAAAGGGACGACCCTTTTAAGTAAGATGTGGCATAAAAAATAATCATCCATAATCATATCATGATTTCAGGCCAGTTTTGATAGTGAGAGGTCCTTCCTGATCTGTGCTATTGTTAGCCACGTCATCAACACCGTGAGAATCTTAAAAAAACAGCCACAAGCTTCAGCACCATCATATCAGTTTTCTACCTTTTTTAAATCCTCCCCTGTAAGCCCCATGCTGTCTGGATAAACCAAAGGCTTTGCAGTCTGCAGTGTGCACGGTCCTTAATGTAGGTGCACAACGTTATCATTGCATTGCATACTCAAACATCTCTCTAGTCTCAATATGTCTAACGCAATAACAAGCAGACAAAATGAGGAACAAACTGACTTTAATTCAAATATGTTGGATTTATTTTTATCACCAATATGTGATGACAAATATATGCAAAACTGACCCATTTCAGGAACCAGACACACATACTGAGGCTTTGTCATTTCAAATAGTCGTACATTTTTGGAGGGAAGCTGTGGTGAGACAGCACTGAATGAGTTCTTAGAAACCAGCCAAAAAAAGGAAAGAAGGTGCCACAAGACTGAGACACAGCAGCAACCACACTAATCGATAAATTTAAGAGATAGTAATGATTTTTAGTCTTCTTTAAGTCTTCTTCCTCCATACAGGCATACAGGACACACACACACACACACACACACACACACACACACACACACACACACACACACACACACACACACACACACACACACAAACACCACCATGGAGAGTTTTGACAGGCCCATATATAGAGATCACAGCCCAGTGTAGCATTGCTGCCTGCAAGAAAAAATTAAAAGGCATTTGGGAGCTTGAGCAAAAGATTTACAGGTGCAGCGGAGAGGGGAGGCTTCTGCAGACAATTATTCATGCTTGAAGATGTTTAATGTGCAAATGAGATTATTGTAAACACCCAGGGAAGCACTGAAAGCCACGGGGTAGCAGTGGCATCTTTATTTATGTAAGAGCGCCCTCTGCTGACGTGAGTATTAGACTCACTGACTTCACTAAGCAACTATGTGTACGCATTCAAGCAACTGAGCTCTGATTATTTCTTTGCTCTCAATATACACAACAGAGTAGACAACAGACAATACCGACAAAAACAACATGACAGGCAATAACCACCTGTACATATTTATATTTAAAGAGTGCAAATATGTTGGAATAAACAAGGTTGAATCAATAAACAAAGTTTTTAGCCATTCTTTCTTGAGGCATACGTCTAAGAAAAATAGTCTTTCTTTTGCCCAGCAGGGCAGTACTGTTTGATTCTCTAGGACAACATCTCTCCTTGACTCATGTCTGAAGAAGGTCCCATAGATCAACATGCTGCCTTTGGAGCAATTTGTAGAGATATTAATTTTAAAATTGGAGCCAAATGGCCAAATTGCAGAGAGTTCCCCTCTATACGTTTATATGCACACGTTAATTTGATATTTTCCAATTGCAAATGCATAACACTTTTTAATACACACAGGCACTTTGACACTGTGCGAATGTTTGATTCGACAGAAAAGGAGCCTAAAATGGTCAATCAAAGGAACACAGCTAACAGAATATGCGGAACATGCATGTGTTTTCACACCATCAGTGCGAATGCTCCGAAAGGCCTTTATGTCTTACAGCTTACACTCACTATGCCTAAAAAAGGCAGTACTGAGTTAGTTTCCTGTAAGGGGTGCAAACCTTCAGTGAAAACCTTCTGTCGTTACATGAAAAGTGAACCTGCTGTTATAAACAACAGAGAAAAAAAAATAGGGAAGATGCATTAGGGAAAGAGATGATCCATTTCCAGTAACTCCTCATGGTTCCTCATTCTGTTGAAGCCAAACCCTGTCGTGTTTCACTTTCAAAACATTCCTCTTCTTGTTTTGGTGTCATTCAGTACACATATTAGAGCACACGACACAACAAAATACATGATCAGGTCAGCATGACTGCAGTGACCTCTGTGTACTCACTTTGCTGCACACTAAGCCCTGGTGGATTTGGAGACCCTGACATGCTGCAGAAGTGACAGCGCACTCTGTGTTTTGTTGTGTGCAGCCGTCACTCCTCAGGTTCACCTCTGTCTGTGCCTGTTAACAGAGGTGACACTGTGATGTTGCCCTCGGGATCCCACAGTCCTGACTCACCCCCACCCCAGTATGCATAAAAACAGGAGCACTGAGGTTTGCTGGAGGGCTGTATATGCTTTTACAAGTGTTGCACAAGCACCAGATAAAATATGTTTACAGTGATGAATGCATGCATATGCATGTTTTGGTTTTTGGATTAGTCTTACATTAAAGTGTGCAGTGTAAACCAGGAGCATTGAGGTTTGCTGGAGGGCTGTATGTGCTTTTACAAGTGTTGCACAAGCACCTGATAAAATATGTTTACAGTGATGAATGCATGCATATGCATGTTTCGATTTTTGGATTAGTCTTACATTAAAGTGTGCAGTGTAAACCAGGAGCAGTGAGAAGGGAATTAAATGGCAGGGAAGCAGGCCATGTCACTTTAGTGTATCCGCTCTACTGGCCTCTCTTCGTATTCTTAAACACAGTCCCAGAGCAGCAATTTAGCAGCGTGAGTTCTGGCCCTGCAAAGAGACCATCTTTCATGGGTGGATGCTGGTGAGCACAGCCCCATCAGCAACATCAGCACTAAGAAGCTGACCAGTGGAAACAGTGCAGGACAGACTCCTGAAGATGGACTCATCTTCTTAGAAGCCAGAGTCTACTAAATACTAAATAATACCTAAAGTAAAAATTAAAACTTGCTGTGAACAAAACATTTTAGTTAACTAAAATAATAAAATAAGAACTGCAGCAAATGACCAACAAAAACTGAACTGAAGCCCGAAACATCTGAAACACCCACCCTGGGAACTAACTAAGAGTGATTAAATTGAAAAGTGGAAAAGTAATGGAAAGCACTGTATGCATGCAGCTTGCTAACCAAGCTACATAGCAATAGCTAATAATTCACCATGTCACTTTTTCATTCACGTAAGTCATTTCTAGCTCTATTTAAAAACACAGCAGCATTCAAAACGCTAATACTGAGGCTTCAGAGTGAAAAGTACCAAAGAAATGAATGACATCATAGTAGCTACATTCATGCAGCAAGGGTACTGACAGGGACTAGAAAGAGAGAGCATATTTCTCCTGTTTTGGCTTCCCTTCATTGGCTTCCTGTTAAATCCAGAATTGAATTCAAAATCCTGCTCCTCACATACAAGGTCTTAAATAATCAGGCCCCATCTTATCTTAATGACCTTGTAGTACCATATCACCCTATTAGAGCACTTCGCTCTTGCACTGCAGGCCTACTTGTTGTTCCTAGAGTATTTAAAAGTAGAATGGGAGGCAGAGCCTTCAGTTTTCAGGCCCCTCTTCTGTGGAACCAGCTTCCAGTTTGGATTCGGAGACAGACACTATCTCTACTTTTCAAGATTAGGCTTAAAACTTTCCTTTTGCTAAAGCATATAGTTAGGGCTGGACCAGGTGACCCTGAATCCTCCCTTAGTTATGCTGCAATAGACGAGGCTGCCGGGATTCCCATGATGCATTGAGTTTTTCCTTCCAGTCACCTTTCTCACTCACTATGTGTTAATAGACCCTCTGCATCGAATCATATCTGTTATTAATCTCTGTCTCTCTTCCACAGCATGTCTTTATCCTGTTTTCCTTCTTTCACCCCAACCGGTCACAGCAGATGGCCGCCCCTCCCTGAGCCTGGTTCTGCCGGAGGTTTCTTCCTGTTAAAAGGGAGTTTTTCCTTCCCACTGTTGCCAAAGTGCTTGCTCATAGGGGGTCATATGATTGTTGGGTTTTTCTCTGTATTTATTATTGTGCTATCTACTGTACAATATAAAGCGCCTTGAGGCAACTTTTGTTGTGATTTGGCGCTATATAAATAAAATTGAATTGAATTGAATTGAATTGAATACACAAATTTTGGACTCTTTGTAACAACCCACAGCAGCACAAACTTAGTCTTATGAGATCGATCTGTAAATTAGTGCCTGGCGTACACTAATGCCTTTAACTTATATCTTGCGCAATCTTTTTTATGCATATGTTTAATACATTTTTCATAATGACATCAGTGTTATTTTTATGAAATGTTCCTCTTTTTTAGCGACAGTTGTCTATACGTTCATTACTTTCTGCCATGTTGATTGTTTATAATAAAGCAAGCAGTATTTAAACCTTCTGGTGCAATATCGGTAACACTATCGATATTGTGGCGCTTTATAGCAAAGCACAAACTCAATTAACTTGTCTGCAGTTTAGGGTTCGGTGAGTCCTGCCTGGGGTCATATGATCACTTTAATTACCGAGTAGGAGGTTTAAACTGCACCTTTGAAGTTTGAACCACATCCTCATGGGTCCTATAGGGGGCACTGTTTCTGAATTTTAGCTGTATAAAATGAAACCGATAAAAAAAACCAAGTCAAAATGTTTTGCTTTCTTTAAATTTGATTATATTTATATTATTTTTTACCACAGTTATTTTTTCTTCCTGTGATTTTGCTGAGTCATCACGCGACAGACTAGATGTTGCTGTGGTGTAAACTTAAAAATAATGAAAGTCTTTAAGGATATTGAACAACTGTATGAAAAAAACAATTCAATCAAAATGAGAGATTAGTGGCTCTGAACATAGCAGCACCTTTGAACAAAAGGTCTGATTATTTCATTCATCTTCCATTTGAGGTCATTAAATAATAAATTAAAATGGAGGCATCCACTTTGACATCATCCTCTATTACCCGAGTCAAGGAGGCAGTATTTTTGGTAGCGTTTGGATATGAGCAAGTCAGTCTGTCTGTCTGTAAACACAAAAATGTTTTTGAAAGTTTTGTAGGGGTGTTAAAATCCAAAATCTGCAAAATTTAAACCCACCAAGTTCTTCAAGATCAACATAATGATTGAATCAACTTTATTAATCCCTGAAGAAATCATAGATATGGCAATGATAGACAAAAAGCCTCATAACTTAAGGCCTTTTAGAAATTAGGATTCTTACACGTGTGTTGTGTATTGTTGACATATAGAAAGTATCTTCTTAAGATCATGCCAGATGCCACATTTGACCTCTGACCTGTCCTTCAAGGTCAACACACTGATCTGAAGATCAAAGTGATAATAAAGCTATGTAGAGCTATTTAAGACTATGTTTCTTACTGCCATTCTTTGTACTGTCAACATACACAGGTATATAGGGAATGATATATGAGGATATAAATATCACATTACTTTGCACCTTTTTCAAGGTCAAACTTTCATAAATTATGAAACTGCGATAGAGATTCTAAATATCGCATTATATTTTGCATCTAAATGTCACATGACACGTTTGAGCTCTGACTTTTACATGTCACATCTGACTGCCTTTCAAGTTGACCCCAAAAATGTGTTATATGTTTAACTTTATCAAGCGAAAGCACAAGCTGCCTAATTAATTAGAAACATGCTTTAGTATAATATTATATATTAATCTCGAGTTATTCATATGCAGCTATATACAATTCAGTACCTATTATTTACTCCTACATAATGTTTGTGTAATCAAAGTAAACCTATGTCATTCTGACCTAAAGTAAATACTGCGCCGAGGTTTGATGGAGGTTTGTGGCTCAGAGTGTTTCTTGAGGAAATGACTGAACTAATTTAATCTAATCTCCAAGGGCATGTTGTAAAAACCACCAAAACCACAAAGACATCAGACACAAAGTTACATAAACAACTGTCCAGGATTTTTTATATTCAGTTACGACATTATTTTAGACTTTTTTCAACTTTTTCCTTTTCTTAATGTAATGTAATGAAACTTGACACACATGAAGCATTGTGTTAGAATGACACTTTCACATCAACTTGAGCTTGAAATAAGTGTAAATTGTCACCATGCTTTGGATTTACACAATATGGCTTCTTAAACTGGAACAAAAATAATCAGGAGTGACATCGGCTCTCAGGTTCCATTCAGGCAAACTGTTTCACAAGGTGAGATGTTAATGTGCACAGACTGAGAGGAATCCTGACTGAGTGTCCAGTTAGCTATCCAGTTTCTTGTCTCCGTGTTCAGCACATTAGACAGACCCAGAATAGCCTTGCTGAATGAAGTCTATAAAATCAGGTGAAAAGTTCATCTGCATGTTTCTGAAAGATCATCTTTTTCATACACTCATACAAGTGAGCCTCCAGGCATTTAAGAGTTCAATTTAGCAGATGTTAGTAATGTGCCCACGGTCACTAGATGGCAGCATTTGACTCATTTCCGCTTCAGGATTTCTAAAACTTTGGGGAGAAAATGTAAAACTTGGAGGAGCCATAGGTTGTTTTGTTATTTAAAAATCCAATTTAAATTGACATATTTGACTGAAGGTGGCCTGTTTTTCTCCAGCATTTAACAAAGAGGAGATACAGCTCTATGTCCTCTGAATGAAACCCAGTAAATTCCTCAGCCATCAACATGTCATCATGACATAGGTCAGTGCTCTTTACACTTCATTACCAGAGTACATAAGCCAGACGCCACTTTCTATAAATATTCACCGCAGCTACTCACACCTCTTTGGGGCTGGGAAAAAAATGTGCTCGAGCTATAGATGCTTGTAAAGTTCCAGAGCAGATTCCCATCATTAAAGTTCACCTTTTTAGTTCCATTGATCCTTAGAATATGTAGCGCTGGAGCAGCCTCACTACACCCCCAATAAGGACGTCTACACACAAATACAAATCCTACCTGATGAATTTTAAGGTATTTTTTAGCAGTTTGCTCTGTTACAGATGCTTGTACTGTATTTATGATAAAGGATACATGTAATTATGATATAGTTAAGCTTTAAATGCAGATGTTCAAACCTATCATGTTCATAGGAACAATAGCAGTTGTTTTTAAAATATCTTTTAAAATGATTACAGTTAAATAAATTACAGTTGTGCTTAATGTGATGCTCCACTGAAAAAAACAAGCACTAAAATGAGAAAAAACAGTGGCAAAATTACCTCAGTGCTGCTGTCGAAGACTGTTGCTTTAGTCGGTGTGAACAAAGCTTACAAAGCTGTGCAGTGTTACATGTTTTCGTTGCTGCGGCTCAAGTAAACATGTTCATAAGCTTTTACTGCAGTTCATGTTGCCATAGAAAAGACATTTTAACAGACATCAACAGACTGAAGAGACACTGAGTCATCTTAAAAGAAGAGATAGTCATGTTACGCTCTGTTAATTAGTCCTTACTTTTCTGATGAGCAAAACGTAGGGACAGTCAGACCTCGTGGACAGGATGCCATCTATGGTTTCAGACAGCACATTGTGAAAGATGCTATTTTAGAAATAAAATTGTTAACTAAGTTACTTTCTTATATAGTAACTTTTCTAGATCAGTTATCACAAAGTGGTTTGTGATATATAACATTAAAGGTAAATAAAATAGGAGTGCTGTTATTTCATCAGAGTGTGTGAATGGTAGATAGGAGGGAAACAAAGCACTTAGACATATAATAAAGTTTCTCTCTCTATATATATGAATGAGACTTGTTATATGAAGTGCTTTGAGTCTCAGCTAGAGTAGAAAAGCACTATATAAGTTCTTTACTTCCCTCCTTGTTTGTTGTTTTGATCGCATAGCATTTATTAGCAGATAGAAATTACTCATCATCATAAGAAATCATGGGACTGTTGATCTTTTATAACCAAATGTGAATCTGATTATTAAGACACACTTAAAAACTCCAAAAGTTGAGTTGAGACTCTGATGTATGAAATTTATGTTGCAAAGCCACTAGTTATGGGCTATTAGCCAAAATGAGCGTAGTTTCAATCAATTTTCAACCTTTGAGGAAATATTAACAAAGTTAAGAGATGATTCATGTGAACACCTTGAAGTAAATTTTGAAAGCATCTGCTTTGTGCTCGACATACGTAATTACTCATTCTAGTGTTAGATCAGAGTAAAATAAACTAACATAAAAAACGCAGAATAAACTAAAATAAACAAATCGATAAGTCGACATTGAACCGAGACTGTCGGGTTTAACATCAGATGGTTTTCTCTACATATTCTCAGTATCAGTTTCAGATTTGTTATCATGTTATCTTGTAAAAGAGTCATCCAGTAAGACCTTTGCTTAAATTGCCACCTCCCTCCGAGTATTTCCACACTCTTGCCAGCCAACTTGACAGCGTATCAGCTACCATCAGGCTATTCTTAGAGATCCACCACACCAGATAAGACAGAACTCTAGTATAACAGTAGTTGTTGACAAAACACAACACACCGTATCCAGCAACTTGTAAGTCCTGAGGGGATTACAGCCTCTGTGCTGTTCCGGGATACATTTCCAACACTCTGCTCTCTGTAAAATGTCCATGGAATCCCTGTGCCACCCTGTTACCCCATGATAGGAATAACTGGATGAGCATAGTGGTGGCTCAGCCTCATACCATGCAATTATCTCAATTAACACCAGTGCAGGACCCGCTGTAAGCCTTGAGAGAACAGCATTGCGAGGGTGCTGTGTTGAATTCATGAGATGGAAAAAGGTTGAAGAGGAGAGGGAGGAAGGCGAGGGAAGAGAACGAGTTCACATTGTAACATGACTCTAGAGTGACGCCATTGGTCGTTCCTCCTCATTCCATTGTTTGATACTTGCCTTGGCAGGAACATGAGGTGTTATAAAATATGCATCCTGAACATAACTTCTATAAACCCAGCGGGACTACCAAGTCTATCCATCATCATATCGTTCTCCCATCAACCACCTGTGCTGCTATCACAGCTCAATTTGTCATCTGTCACTTGTCAGATTTTTGGAGAGATTTTGTTGTAGAAGTAGCAAAGTTAGAAAAGACTCAGATCACCACAGAGCAGCAGGAATAACAGTCAAAGTCAAACAGAAGCTTTTAAAATGCTGGCATTTAAGTCAAAGTGGGCAAGACTACATTTTGTCTGTTAACTTTTGTGAAGGGTCTGAGAAACTGCCTTCATTAAAATAAAATTCTTTTAGTGTACAGTGGTCCCTCGTTTATCGCGGGAGTTACATTCCTAAAATAACCCGCGATAGATGAAATCTGCGATGTAGCCAGCTTTATTTTTTTACAATTATTATAGATGTTTTAAGGCTGTAAAACCCCTCACTACACACTTGATACACTTCTCAGACAGTCATGAACATTTTCACACTTTTCTCTCTTGTTTAAACACTCTCAAAGTTCAAACATGCGTAGAAAAATAAGTCCAGTATTATAGAATGAAACCAAAGATCAAACCCTGTTTTCAGGTCCAGGACATGGGAATAGAGCAGCTGCGAAAGAATTCATTAATGAATCAATGGTACGGAAGTAGAGGAAGCAAGTAGAATGAGTTGAGTAAAGTTTGACTTATCTGACTGTTTTGTTTCGCTTAATGCGCCTTATAATCCGAAAAATACAGTAACTTCTGCCTTCCATTAGCATCTCCAGAAGTCCAACTTTTTGTGTGTTTCATCGACATTGTTGTGTTTGTTGGAGAGAAAACTTACAAACATACAGTACAGCACTTCAGAGTCACACTGCTAGCGATCGAAGATTTATGTAAATTCGACAAGCTATGTGTTTCAATGCGATGTAAAAAAAAAAAAAAGCCTGCAAAATTGCACACAAAAAAAAATCTGCGAAACAGCGAGGCCGCGAAAGGTGAACAGTGTTATAGCGAGGTACCACTGTATACAGATTTTTTTTGTTTGTTTTTACAAATTTATTATGAATTTTGGAATTTAGTTTTTAAGAAAATTCTATTTTCATTCAACTTTTATTGAAAGGAGAAGATATCACAAGCTGTACCACAGAAACAAAAATACCAGTACATAGTCTAAACTTTATCCTGCTCATCAAACAGGTTGATATTTCATGCAATGGTCTATAATCTAAAATGTAAGCCTTTGTGAATGGTCATGGAACACAAAGTGCAGTGGCAAAAAGAGATGTCATTACTTTGTAGCTGTTAGACCATAAAGATGATTGTACCATATAATTAGGTTTTTAGAACTGCTGCCTATTGGAAACCAATTGATATCAAGATATGTCACTGAAACATACAGTATGTTGCACAAATGTCAACCATGGTATCACACAAGACAGGGATCATTAAAGTCAATATGAATGGTTCTGTTGATCTGGGAAAACTTGCTTAAAGCTTCAGAGGTAAACAACCAGTGCTCTTGGCAGCATTAGTTTAGTCAGCACCAATAGTTATTCACAGTACATGACTTGGTCTATTGTCTTGTATTTTGCAGGGGATGTGGACTTTCATCTTTGAAAACAACTTTCATCACATACATACAGCCCATTTGTTTTTCCGTCTCATCTGTTTCTGTATTTAGAACTGACTGGGAGATTCAGATTCAGATGTCACAGATCTAGTGACTAGTCACAGATGTCAGACTACTTTCTCATGTTCATGACCATCCAAAACACTCGAGTCTATGACCAAGAGACTTACCAACCCTCTATACATCACCAGGTTGAAGATAGGTCCTAAAAGTGTTGCTGGCAGTCAAACACACATGAGGCAGAGTGTTCACATGTTTCAAAAGTTGGAACAAGAGGGAGTGACAGCATAAGTATTGTTTTATTTATTAATCTTTGCTGTTTTTTTTAATGAGAATTACTTGTTACTTTATTTTGATTAACTGATCTAAAACTATACCTTAAATGCAACGTGTAACATTAAACAAATCTAAATGTGTCCATTTTCATGCATAAAGCAGTAAATATTTTTTTTGGACTTGACTAATTTCATAATATAATCAATGAAAACAATTACAATGATTACAGTAAATATAAACATCTGCTGCCCCTGATGTCCCCAATGAACTTTGTGCAGAAAAAAAAGCTTTTGTCTTCAAATACAGCTGAGGTCAACGCTACAACTGTTTTTGAGTGAATGCGCTAACCATGAGGAGGGATGTCAATCTGAAACCATATCTTAGGAGCCTGTCTTCACCCACTCTGTCAACACTAGCCCTGCTGTCTACCCCGTTCCTCTGCTCCATCCATTTACTAAGCTTTCTATATTAAGGCCCAGAGGCCTCCTCCCCTTCCCTGCCCATCAAATTGCTGTACATACACATTTCATCAGTGGAATTCTGTAGTACATTACACACACACTACTTGACATTCTCCTGTTACACACTATTATAACTTCAATTTTAATGCACATATGATCAACTGCAACTGCTAAGTGTGTACACCGAGTATTATGTTTAGGATTGGAGTAACTTTAAGGGGTTTTTGTTTGTTTCACACCCCTGAAGAGCTGCTGACAGCATATAAAAATACAGTGATGCCTGCTTTAAATAGTACCTCTCCAGTATATACTTTTCAAAATAAAGTTTTCTGTGCTTGTCAAGGTTTAAATATTACTGTATGTCTTCCAAGAATCCCATATTTGTAAGGTTCTTTACTGGTTCCTTAACTAATCAGTACTTCTCTCTAACATTTAAAATTTTAACAAACATGTTGATTAATCAGTACAAAATAAGTATGCGCTGAATATTCTTTTATATTATTCTTGATTTGTGTATTTTTTGTTGTTGTTTCTATTAAAAAAAAAGAAGACACATACTTTTTTGTCTTCTTTTTTTTGCTTTCTTTTGCCTTTTTTGCCTTTTTCATACGTAAAAGGCTGGTGGGGAGTTGTCATCACCCTACCAGGTGGGCGGACACATAAGTTTGTGAACATGATAACTTAAGAAAAAGGTGACAAAGATTATGAAGTTCATACCATGGGAGCAGCTACTAAAAATATTGCACAATTTCCATTTCAGTAAGCTCAAGGGTAAGGTCGGAGGTCAAGTTTCCTAAAAATCTTGAATGTGATAACTAGGTCACTTAGGATTTTTTTACTGATACCATAGGTGCATCAACTAAAAATCTCTGACAGGGTAAAATCTCAGAGTTTAGAGGTCAAGTTCTATATAAGTCTTGTGAATTGATAACTATGTTCATGAGCAGGACTGGGATCAAAAAATTGACGCTGGCATTTTTGGTCCATTAATAATAATCGGATTCCCCTCTAGCCCCTGCGGGTGGTCTATCCTTCAAGCTCGCGCCCTCTACTAAAGGCTGTTCTTAGGACCGCGCTCTTCTGGCCAGATATATTGGATATTGTTCCTGGGATCTGCTGGAGCAACTCCCCTAGCTTTCAGGGGTCACTGCACCAAGTTCAGATTGCGGGATCAACTCCTGACCAGGGTGTCTGTATCCAGTAAGGGTCCCTAGGCTAGACCCTCAATGCAAACCAAGCCTACTTTGGATATGGGCGAGAGACAGATAACTGAAGCCATAACAGGTTGGTACAATTATTGTTGTGACAATTCGATATTCGCTGTGGCTCATGGTCAAAGTAGCCATTCATTTCACTTTAATCTTTGCATCTCTTCCTTCCTTCTTATGTTCCTCCATCTATTTTCTTACCACATTAACTTCAGCTTCCTCCATCTCTTTCTCACTTCTCCACAGCTGGTACTAGCAGCAGCATCCTGTGACTGTGAGGCCTACTAGTTGTTGCTGGTACTACTGTTCATGGTGCAACAGCCCCGACAGCTAACATGTCGGTTAATTTGACACATTTTTCTGTATCTATTTTTAGTTTCTTTCTATTGTTTTGTCTCAGCTTCTCAGCTCCACCTTTTCGCCACTTCTTCCACACCAAACGTTTCTTATACAGTGCACAAGTGCACAGTAAAGGTAGGGGAGGGGCTGGTAGCATTAGCAGATTTGATTGGGCAATCCAGTGTCAGTAATGAAAATTACTGAATGGGCTGCTGGTGCACAGCGGCCGTTCAAGCTGGCCTGTCGGCCCAAAAGTGCATCATCCCACTGGGAAAATTCCCAGTATGCCAGATTACCAATTGAGACCTGTTTATGAGGCATGTACAATTTTGGTAAAATTGTCTTTATTAACACTATACTTCAAAGAGTTAGACAGACAGTTAACCATCCAATTACACAATAAATAGAATATATGGACAAAGCACTACCACTCCCACCCACTATAAAAGCCAAAGCACTGTGGATATGAGTGCTGCTGATTTGCAGCCACCATTTGTGCAATGAGGACAAATTTCTTTCAATTTCCATTGTCATCCATCCATGAAAGAAAATGGATGGATGGATGAAGCCTATCCTAGGTGTTTTAGGGCGAGAAGTAGGGTACACCAGTTTCCCATCTATTATAGACTGGAGACTGTTAGAATTGCCAGTTAACCTACCAATACATGTTGCTGAACTGTGGGCTGAAGCTGGAGTGTCTGGAGAGAACTGAGGCAAGCATGGGGAGACCATGCAAGCTCCACACAGAAACACTGCACCACTGCTCTGTGCTGCTTGCTATATAATTTGTGTGTTTTGAAAAACAGTATAAGTAATATTTCTTGAATGATCATTCTGGCAGGTGTAATGTTCAGGACTTAAAAGCAGCAGCTGGAAATGTTAAAGCCACATTTAAAAACGTGTTTGTGGATGTTCTTAATGTCTTGTGTAGTTGTGTGTCTCTGTGTGTGGGTGTATGTGCATGTTTGTGATCTAAAGAGAGCGATAAACAACTGGAGTACAACACGAACCATCTGTCACCAAGAGTTGGACTGCAGAGCTGCAGTTTCTCACGCCTAAAAGTCCTACGCCCAGAGTCACTGCTGTTTATTAGTAAATCTTTTCTCCCACAGCAGGTGCTTACCGAACATGTCTGTATTTTAATGTATGTTAGATGCAGTGTGTGTAAAACCACGATGCACGCACAGAAAGGCTAAGCCACAAAAGAAAGCTTGTCTAAACTAGCCAAATGACTAAAACATCATGTACACACGCAAAGCCGTGCATGCAGGAAGATTGTAGTCACAGCCACACATTTCTGGCCAAGCCACAGTTGAGAACAGCTGTGAGATATGGTCTGCGATAAGAGTGACACATTTGGAAGTGATGACACATTAATGTAATTTTACACAGGGATAAATTTCTCAATTGTAACACTGAAGCCTTGTACTAAATGTCACTGGTGGTCTGTTTGGCTATTGTTCAGAACAGCTGTGTAGGATATGCAAAACACCTGACATCTATTTATATACCAGAGGACCAACTCTGACCTAAAAGTGACAATAAATTTAAAGAAGAAATCTTCATTTAAAAAACACAGTTTTTGCAGGGTTTTCAATATTACAATATAGATTAAATTACTGATTCATTAAAGCTTCTCTAAATTATATTTGCCTCAGAATATTTGGAAGTTCTTGAACCCACAGAGAGTTATCAGAAATAGAAATTTCTGTAGCTACCTACAGGTTTATGATGTTTATCAAGTCATATTATTGCTGCATTGGTGCTGGCAAGGTAGAGTAGTGAAATGACACTCATAATACTGATGAGCCCTTTATTGTGTGTCTTTCTGTCTATCTTCACTGCTCCACTATCCAATAAAGGAAATAATGCTCAAAAAAGAACAAATGTTCTAATAACACTGATTTAGGTTTAACATCTTCAACTAACTTTTAAACTTAGGTCCATATTTTAGAGACTGACAGTTTGTTTTTTTACCTGTAAACTGAAACATATTCCAGTTATAGTCATATAATGGAATGAAGCAGATAAAAGACCTGGAGTTGATTTGAGGTGTGGTGTTTGCAATATGCAATTTGCAGTTTAGAAGATTTTGCTGTGGACAGGCAAAATGCTGTCAAAGGAGCTCTCCATGCAGGTGAAATGAGCCATACTTAAGCTGTGAAAACCCATTGCTACAATAAATAAATTGCTACAATATTGGATGTCCATGAAAGACAAAAAAGCCAGCACACTGCAGGAAAAAACATTCTCTGAACAGATGAGACCCAGATCAACCTCTACCAGAATGATGGAAAGAAAAATGTATTGAAAAAGCGTGGAACAGCTAATGATCCAAAGAATACATACATCATCTGTAAAACACGGCAGAGGCAGTGTGATGGCTTCGACATGCATGACTTATTAATGATGTGTTTATTGATGATGTGACACAAGGCAGAAGCAGCCGAATGAATCCTCAGGAGTTAAGATCTGCTCAAATCCATCTAAATGCAGTCAGATGGGGCGCTGCTTCATACTACAGATAGACAATGATCCAAAACATACAGCCAAAGCATCCCAGGAATTTATTAAAGCAATAATAAAGAAATATTCATGAATGGCCAAGTCAGTCACCTGATCTTATCCCAAGCATGCATTTCACTTGTTTAAGACTAAACTTCAGACAGAAAGGCCCAGAAACAAACAGCGGAGCATTAAAAAGGAGGAAACCCAGCATCTGGTGATGTCCATGAGTTCAAGAATTAAGGCTGTCATTGCCAATAAAGAGTTTTTAACTAAGTATTAGAAATGAAAATTTTCTTTTCAGTTAATTTCTCCAATTACTTCTGAGCCCCTGAAATGAAGGGATTGTGTCAAAATGCTTTAGTTCCTCACATTTTTATGCAATCTTATTGTTCAAGCCACTGAATTAAACCCACTGGATTAAAGCTGAAAGTCTGCACCTCAACTGCATCTGAGTTGTTTCATTTAAAATTCACTGTGGTAATGTACAGAACAAAAATTAAAAAAAAAAGTTGTCTCTGTCCAAATATTTATGGAGCTAATTGTATTTATATCACAAAAACAGTCAACTCAACATACTTTATTATGTAAGGTAAAGCTCATACAATGATAACTATCAGGAACCATCACTGCCAATGATGACGGGGAGCTCAGAGGATTAAATAAGGGTACTTTCAGGCCTACAGTGTTTCGTCCCGTTAAATCAAACTCTGGTTTGTTTTCCCCATTGGTGTAGTTTGTTTGTGCAGATGTGTACACAGTAATCACACTCGGAAGCAATTTGGTTCACTTGGAGCTTACTTGGATTTTTCTTCTGTGTGAAATGAAACCAAATCACAGGGAGAAGCTGATGAGTTTAAAAGTTTATAAACTCATCGGCTGATTTGGACAGACTTGCTGCTGCAAGCTGTTCTTCACTGATGGAGTGAAAAGGTTCACCTGTTAAGCCAAAGTCAGTCCCATATCCCAGACCTGCTCTCAGTTCTGGAATCACAAGGCTGAAAGTGATCTTGTATGAAGTCATGTGTGACTTTGCGGCACGGCAAATAAACAGAATTCTCCAAATGTCCATGTGTTCCTAAAAGATGTTCACTGACTTTAGAGAACTGTGGGATATATGAACTTTCCCTGCAGTTTATTTGGTAATGATAGTGGTGGCATAATTTTTACCTGCTGGTAAAACATATATTTTGTTGAAAGTCTCCGTAATATTACTGGCATGTGTGCTACTGGCATCCATGTGATGATTGCTAAAGGCTATATCTTTATTAGAAATAATTGCAAACTGTGAAAGGAATATTGAGAAGTGAGACTGCTCTGCTCTGTAATTTAATTCTTGTGAGGACATCAAAGATGGGATAGGAAGCTGGGATATGGATTCAGTCTGGCGCCGTGAAGACTACTGCGCACCATCCTGGGATGAAAAAGATCCCAGAAATGACATGACTCTATGTCAGTGGTGACAGCGTAACATGATGATCATAAACTTCAAAACATGCTCCACTACATAACTTTAATCACTGATGGCAGCGTGACTAAGGACGAGAGAGCGTTGCTATGATGTTCGCTGACTACTACCAAACATAGCTGGATATTTTTGGAATCCACAGAAGTAGAAAAATAGATACACTATATATAGTTTCATCAGGTCCATTGTAATGTGCTTACAAAAAGAATAAAACAAAACAAAAATCAGTAAAACTTTGAATTTGTATTGGTGTGTAACTGGGTAAATGAGACAAGCTTGCACAAGTACTTTGTAAAACAGAAAAGACGGAAAAGTGCTAAATACTACGTTCAGTTACCATTCCTTCTGTCCTGGTGTGAACCGCTTGAATGGGTTAGTAGTGAGTGACACCTCATTATCCCACCGCAGCCCTGCAGAGACCAACACGCCAACGTATCCGTTTCTTTGTGTTGTTAGTTCTGTTTGCATGGATGCTCTGTGCCCTCAGATTAAGTGTTCATGACACGGGGCAAAAAACACATACATACACAGTCACTGAGACACAGGTGCAGCAATAACACCACAGACACATCAGTGGGTTGTAGATGACAGCCTGGAGGATTTGTTTGTTCGACTGCCACAGCTTGAGTGCATTCATGGCTCCCAGTTCAGAGTCACAAAGGTGAACCTCCCACCGGGCTGGTGCTGTCTTCCCCTTAAAGACCCACTTCCAAGTGAAAATTTCAACAACATGCATCCAAGGCTACGCTTATTTCAAACATATGTCAACACTTTTATTATTATAATAAAATAATTTATACTTCTAATTATCAGGTCTGCTTTGATGAGTAGGCTCTGCACACAGAACAGATGATTAATAGGCTATTTTCATAATATTGAAATGAAAATCCTGTCAGTTGTTGTAAACTGATTACATTTAAGAAAACAAAAGCAACAAAGACAAAAAAAGAAAAGAAAAGAAAAGAAAAGAAAAGCAGCATTTTTGCATTTTTCCAAATCAAAGAATCGCATAGACATACAAGTAGTTTGTTGGCGTTGTATTAGTATGTAATGCCCAGAGTAGTGCGCTAACAAAGTCTTTTTTTAAAGAAAGAAAGAAAAGAAAAGAAACTACTGAGCAGTTTCCTTCCTTTTGACCGTTCAATTATTGTAGATGTTTGTAATTAAGCAGAGTCTCCACCAGATATTCACAATTTGGTTAGCTCAGTCTAAAAATAGAGAATACAAAAAAAATCACAGGCAGGTAAAAACTGAGGCATGCCGGTTATGGGCCGGGCTTTTCTAGCAGAAAGTATTCACTGTTTAATACCAAAGCAATGCATAAATTAACATTTTAACCTGTTGATGATGATAGATGGAAAATTAGAGGATCATTAAAATTAAATCATCTGATAGCTTTACAGGTGCTTGACACAATAGCACTAGATGAAGGTATGTGTTTACCAAAATTAGTACATCAATGTCTTCTTTAAAGTTCAGGTGCAATTCATCTAGCAACAACAATTGTGGCTCAGACAGCCAACAAAAGCATAGGCCATTCCACAAGACTGTCGAGGACAGGGGTGTTTTATTTGACATCAGGAACACACGTGATGACTTTGCAAACTATTTGGTTGAATTCACGTCTGACTTCATATCATGGCAGCCATTAAGTCCCTATTGCAGGACAGGATGTTTATATCCCTAAAGAAATTGAGTTAAGCAACATTCAGCTCTAGTTATTTCCTGTAGTACAGAAGGAAAAATCTCATTATAGTCATGCTACTATAAAAACAAAGCCTGTATGGCAACATTCATTAGACATGCACAGTAAAATACAGAATAGAACATCTAACACACAACTCAAGAGTGAACTGCTTTCTCTCTTCCAAATACTGATCACTGAGTCCAATCTGCAATGCAATCAGAGCATCATAACCATGTGTCATATGATATATTTACTTGGACACCTCAGCCTCATTTGTAAAGTGGTAACAAATCCCAGTCAAAAGGTCAGTGTAGCAATACCACACTAAAAATACTTAAATAAAAGTCCATTCATTTCAGTTTCCTCGGTTACAGTCAGTGAAGATACACTTTAGATATTGTTATTGTATAGTTCAACCTGTAATAAGTTACTTTCTAAAGCACCTACAATCATCAGTGAGGTTAATATGTTTAAGAAGAATATTTTCATCTAAACTACACTGGTGGAGTATGAAGCAGGCAAAAACTGGTAGATATAAAAGTATCCACAATTTGCTACATTCCTCCATTAAAAATAGATTTGGGTCAAATGTTTTATGTGCTTCAGAGTAACTGGGAAAGAATAAAAAATTATGTAGTTATTTCCATACTTATATTTATGATGATTTTAGTTCAACCACAAAGAAACATGTTTCTGCATGGGGTATGTCAAAAGGCTAAAGTCACTGTTTGTGTGTGTGTGTTTTGGGGAGGGTGTGTGTGTGTGTGTGTGTGTGTGTGTGTGTGTGTGTGTGTGTGTGTGTGTGACAGAGCCACAAATATTGAAACTGTCATATCATTTGCTTTTTCCATTAAAAAAAGGATTAAGTAAGGTTTATGAAAATGTGTTTAAATTTGTGTTTTTCATATATTTATACTATATGCACATGTGCAGTTGATTTTAGTGTGATCGTGTGATCGTGTATGTGTGTTTACGTGCGCGTGCCCTCCCCAGTGGCAGTTTGTAATCAGCTGTCAAAGTGGGCACTGACCCCATCGCAGCATTTGAGAGCTGCATGCTGGGAAACGAAAAGCTTTCAAGTCCACTCATGCAGCAGCAGCAGTGAAAGTGAAGGACAGGCAGCACAGACATTTAACCTGCACTTGTTCAAGATATTGATCAGCTGCATTTTGTCAGTTGTAAGAATGGTGGTTTAAGCCTATGCATTTTTTGTGTGTGTTTGGATTGCCATTTTTTAAACTCCACTGACTTTATCAAGAACAGTAAAGAGCAAAGGTAAGATTTTATTATGGTTTATATGATAATCATGGCTAAAGATGGCAAACCACTGACAAAACTGCTAAAACAATCTGTAATCCCATTTATTGTTTTCATCGAAATATACAAAAGTACTTCATTTTTTCTCATGCATAGCAAGTATAACAATGTGTGTGATTTTTTTAAAAGTAAATAACAACCATCCAAATGCATTGGTAGATGTTCCTGATCAAAAAATCCCTGATAGTATGAATGATAGTATACATTTTAGTTGACACTGGAAATTAAAGTTTTTCAGAAACAAAAGAGCCATTTCTTGAAAAAAACTGCACTCTTACTTCACCTGAAATTGTAGATTTGGTTTTTCTTCCAGAATATTGTGCTGGCGTCTCAAACCTCAGGTTGAAAATTTTAGCTCTGGCTTTTGATTTAACCATAGATGAAGATTCTGGGTCAAACTTTTGTTTAATATGCTATGCTGTTTAATTTATGTTCTTAAATTAGGATTTAAATCAGTATTTTTATCTTTTCAAACTTTAACAAAATCTTAACATAATTAACATTTTTAAAGTATTTAATGGCTGTGCACACACCCTATGTGGCTCTATCACATCAGCTCTGACCAAAATTTCAATGGCATCCAACAAGCTGCTTGCACAAACAAGGGATTGAGTTTTCTTGATTGTTTGTTTGTTTGTGGGAGAGCAATGTTACATTTGAAAAAGCACTTCCTTTGTTTTTGCTTTATGTTTGGCTAAAGATGATTGAGCTGGGCCTCCCTGATGGCAGCCTGATTGATGAGTTGATGGAGCTGACAGCACAGAGCCTCAGTCACCTGGAAATCCAAGAACACTTCAACATCATCAAAGAGATCGGACGAGGGAAATACGGGAAAGTGCTCCTGGTTACACATCGCTTTAGAGGTATGACTGCACTTTTTCTTCTTAAAGCAGAGTATAACCGGTTTCTTTCTATTGGTATTATAAAAATCTTTTGTTTCCCAGGAGAAATCAGTTAAAGAATTTACCTGCTTTAATGTTCGGAATCTGATTAAAAAAATACTGAGTTTTGAAATTTCTTAATACATGGCAGAATATAGTTTTTTATTTGCACTTAGCTGTTGTATTCTCATGAAAGGATGCAATATATGATGACATATAATGGTTCTGAAATAGTACATAGCGAAAAGTACATATTCAACAGACTTAAGACCAAAAACACGTAGTAATTTATAGTCTCCAAAAAGTCACCAAAGTTGTTCTTTTTGTCATGCCAGACATCTCTGTGGGTTGAAATAAAATAACAGCTACTGAGAGAGAAAATGCTTTAGTGAAGAAACCTCAGGTTAAAAATTTGGAAATTTGGAAAAACTGCTACTTGAAGAAAAACTAAGATGTATGATGTCTTCTGATTCTGTGCAAATCTTGAAACCTGGATGACCCAGAGCGATTGAGTCAAATCAAAGTGGAGCAATAAGGGTGTCAGTGGAGACAAAGTAGACAGCATGAATGCATACCATGGGGTTGCAAAGGGTGGCTGGCTTGAGGCCTGGAGGTTCTCAATTTGGAAACAGCTTGCGTGTATGGGGGTGACCTAGGAGAGGTTTAACATTTTGGAAATACTCTGTTGTTGTGTCTTAAATAATTATCATATTCAACTGTCATCAGTTTGATTTCTCTGTTTAACAAAGTAACACAAACATGTGTATGAACTGGGATACTAATTACAAAAACATGAATGATCTGCAGGGACTCCCATGGCATTGAAAGTGATGCCCAAAACTTCAACTAAGCTGCAGGGCTTTCTGCGAGAGTACTGCATCTCCTTGCACCTGTCCTGCCACCCCTGCATTGTGGGTCTCTTTGGCATTGCCTTCCAGTCTAATGAGCATTACTGCTTTGCCCAGGAGCTGATCATTGGAAGGGACCTTTTTGCTGTCATTCAACCAAAAGTGAGTCAAACAATTGCAAAACAAGACTAGAACTAGAGCTATAATAGTGGGTCTGTAAGACTGTAATGTAATGTAGGTAAAGCATTAATTGTGAATTAGCATTAATCACAAAGTGCAGTTGAAACCGATGGCAATAACTCAGAATACAATAACGTACTAAAGATATATCTTCTGGCCACTAGAGGAAATCGCATTGAGTCATCTCGCTGAAAAAATGTATCTCACTGTATCTCAATAAATCCACAATGCTAGAAAAAAATCAAGCAATCAAAATGAAAATCAGTAGATTTAATCCACTGTGGGCCCTGGAGATCGGGGGACGACCCTTTCAGCGCCGTCCATAAGCCATGGCTGTTTTCAAATCTTCCTAAGATAAACTGCTGACATATTAAAGCATTAAGATTTAGACCCGTCAAATATTCAGAATTAAAAGATTCTAATGAAGTGGGTTCATTTGAACTTAGGCTGACTGAATTACACCTTTCATTCCAATACGAAATTTGAATTTCCAAGTTTCTTGAATTCACATTCATCAGAAAAAAACATTTAGCCGTTCAATGTTTGGTGGAAGAAATGATGAGCACTAGAAATATATTAAAAATGACTGTATCCAGCTTCTATATCAGTCTCACTAGCCCATCTCCAATTTCATTTGTTCTAGGTGGGTATCCCAGAATCCTCAGTAAAACGCTGTGTCCTTCAGATCGCCAGTGCTTTGGAGTTCATCCACAGCCATGGCTTGGTCCACCGTGATGTGAAGCCTGAAAATATCCTTCTGCTGGACAATCTCTGCTGCCAGGTCAAGCTGGCAGACTTTGGCCTTGCCCAGAAGAGAGGAACCCTGATACGTTTTATCACAGGAATCCTTCCCTACATGGCCCCTGAACTTTGTTCTGTAGCTCTGCCCGAGGGCCAGAAAGAGGTGACTGTTCCACCTCTGAGTGTGGAGCCAAGTCTGGACACCTGGGCATTTGGCGTGGTTATCTTCTGCATCCTCACAGGCTACTTCCCCTGGGAACGCTGTGTGGACTCGGATGACTTCTACGAGGAGTTTGCAGACTGGTGGAAAATGGAAGAGCGATCTAACGCTGAGGAGGACATCCCTCCTTTGTGGAAAAGGTTCACTCCAGAAGCCATGGAGATGTTTGGTAAGCTCCTGGCTCTGGATGCAGGAAAAAGGTGTTCAGTAGGAGATGTGAGAGCATATGTGGAGAAGGACTGGCTGAAGAAGGTGCCGGGAAATGATCAGCAGTAAAAGTTGGGGAAAAAAGTAAAAAAAGAAAGGAGCTCTCCCTGGATTTTATAGTTCCTTATTGCTTAAAAACATTAAAAATATATGATGTAGCTCAAAGCCAGCATGTGGTTTGCAGTGATAAAACAGTTTTTAGTATCATTCTGATGCCTTTGTCCTTGTGTAAAAGTAATGTCTTTTTGTATATGAGATGATACAGACTGTATGTCAAAATACATGTGTACCTTATTGGACATGCAGTATATTTGAGGTTCAGTAGTATAGCACATAGACTGTGCCTGCAGACACAGAGACACAGAATTTTTGTTTGAATTTACTGCAAGTCCACCAGACTTATAAATGACCTAATAATTTCTCAACAGGTTCATCTATGAAATTTATGTTTGATTACTGCAAAAACAGCATAAAATGAGAAAACAGATGCAGAACAATAAAAAAGGAGGGAACAGAGATGGTTCCAGAGAAACAATGAGTGACATAAACAAAACAATTAATGCAAAGTTACAGCTGTTGCTGAGGAGTGCTTCTAGTTTGTCATACACTGCTTTTGTATTTTCACTTAGTTTCTGTGAAATAAACAATGACATGGTGTAATAATGATAAAGACCACATGATTTTTCTTCATGTTCTTATATGTAAAAACTAAACATTTAAAAAGTGTGTGTACCCAGCATGCAAAAATATACAATTCATGATTATATGTTCTGTAGTTACATGGTTATGTATCTTATGTACAAAGAGAAAACCCAAGAAGCTGATTCTGTTTATCTGGACGTAACGTTTTCAGCGGGAGAAACATTTCATCACTTATTCAAATGAATGAAACTAGCACCACTGACGATCATTAATATGCAAATTGTCATGGTCATGAGTACCATCCACAGAGAGACATCTTTCACCATCTTACAATGCTGTGATTGCAGCTCACGGCTCAAATACACACAGTTACATAAAACAGATCAAATTCATAACCTCACAAGTCATTTTTTGTCCCCCGCCTGTCATACTTTATTGACCTTTCTTTAACAAGGTTACATTGCATAATCTCATGCAGCTTGTTCTCCGCTGATGGATGTCTCACTGTTGCTGTTGCTGTTCACGTACACGGGACACCAGTGTTGCTTTCAGACTGGAATGTTTCAGGATCTGAGGATGGAAGAACCAGATTGACCTGAGTCCTTAATGTGCTTTTCCAACTCATGCTTTACTATATTTTTAGGACATTACACAAACTGGGGTCTTCTTTCAGTTCCCTCTGGGACCCAAGTGCACTTCCAGGCCTGTCATACAAAAACTAATACAGGCAGTGTATTAGTAGCAAAGCCGGTGGAGGAATTTGGCTCACTGACTGTAGAGTGGTGTGAAAAAGTGTTTGCCCCCTTCCTAATTTCCCATTTTTTTTTGTATGTTTGCCAAACTTAAATGTTTCAGATCATCATTTTAAATGAAGGCGTTTATTATTAACCTAATAACTGGTTGGGCCACCCTTAGCAGAAACAACTGCAATCAAGCATTTGCAACAACTAACAATGAGTCTTTTACAGCACTGTGGAGGAATTTTGGTCCACTCATCTTTGCAGAATTTTTATAATTCAGCCACACTGGGGTCTTTTGTGACCTCCCAAATGAGTTCAGTAATCAGGCCAGAGTGTGAAACTGAACTGAGCTTTCTAAAAAATGTAGTTATTCACAGTTAATTCATGATTTAACAAGAGGGGCAAAATCTTTTTCACACAGGACCAGGGAGGTTTGGATAACCTTTCTGCATTAATCTATGAAATCATCATTTAAAAACTGCATTTTATTGTTTGGTTATGTTTGTCTAATCTAAAAATTTGTTTGATGATCTGAAACATGTGAGTGTGATAAATATTCAAAACACTAGGTGATACGAAAGGAGGCTAACACTTTTTCACATCACTGTATGTGCTGATTCTCACATGAAGAGAAGATTAAAATGTTTTGCGAGTGTGTTCTATGTAACAAGGCATCACACCAAGTTCATGGTTCTGCAGACTTCAGAACTCGCAGTAAACTTTTTATTATGTTTATTGTTCCTTCTACATATTAGATTTTTAGAGTGGACATTTTGTGAGAAGTTACATTCTGTGTATCTAATTTTAATAACATTTATACCAATAAGTGTGTGTGTGTGGACAGCATCTACAGTAAGCATGATTTGGAGGTAACAAGTGTGTAAACCAAATAACAATAATTAAAAAAAACAAACAAACAGGCTGTGGACAGACATGATTTCTATTGTTAAGAAACATGATTTCTCATTTTATATTACAACACTGTGTATATGGCTTCTGAGTCCCCACTGCTTCCTTCTCTGGAGAAATGACACTTGAGACTCACTGTAATTATCATTGAGATCACTTACAGACCACTATGTCTCTGCTATCTATTTCAGCTTCAGCTACACAGCAGACTTAATCCTACACCATGATCCTTTAGCAAGGCCTCTGACAGCGATGCTGGCTGTGATGTTTACATATGACATGAGGGGCACTGCTTACAAATTAGTCCCTTTGGGTGTATTGTTGGCTCTCTTCTCAGTGGCCCTTGGCTAACTCCTAACCAAGCATCTGGCCTTAGTAGGTCTGTCAGTCTTATAAAAGCTGCACTATCCAGTCTGTCAGTGCCTCAACGATGGCCTTACTCGGGTTAACATTTGTAGTAAGCAGCTGCTCTAATTTTGGCCATTGGCATAAATTCTTAAGTCATAATAGAGAATGTTGTTTCATTTTCAGTTTCAGAACTTCAGTGACTCTCAAAACGTCTTGTTGATGAAACAGCTTATCTCTCAGGCATTAGGAGATGCACTCAGAGGATCAAACCTAAACATGTCACTCATTTTATGTCAGTGCTATTCATCTATCCAGTGTCCCATGGTAAAAACAAAATGTAATGTCAGCTCAACGGTAATATTGGCTGGTAAGTTTTGGTCAGCAATACATCCATAATTCACCCTGATTTCAAATCGCATGCTAATGCTAACTAGCCTGTAATTCACCAAGTGGCTTTCTGAGCCTGCATTTCTCTGCAATTACAAACTCTATTTAAACAATCTTGGTATCAAAATAAAGCTAACATTTATGAGATTTCATCAGAGGTGTAAACATTACAGCAAATGTTACTAGATCAAAGTTACAGAAGCTGGAATATAGAAAAAGTAAGTATAATTTATTTTTGGATTTTATTGCACATAAACACTTTGAAAATATGCTTCGGTTCACATTTAACTCCGGAAAAAAACAAATCAACATATCGACATTGTCTGTGCAAAGATTTATGCTCCTGAAGTAAAACAGTGAAAGATTACAGCACTTTTAATGAATAGAAAGCCAGGTGTTTTGCAGTTTGCTACATTTTGGCAACATATGTCAGTTGAAATATCTTAGGTATTGAACAGCAGAAATTATTTAACTTTATTTACATGCCTAAAAATGTTTGTTTTTTGAAACTTTTCTGAATCAGTTTCTGAATCAGTGTGTTGATTTTTTTGACAAATGCGCCAGGCTTTGACTAGCTTGCTGCTTTCACTGTGTTTGGTGGTTGTAGAAATGGTTTATATGAGCTCTTAGTTGAGATTCAGAGATTTACGGGACTTATATTACCAAGCTCTTGTTACAGCCAAATAAACAAGATCTCCCCCCTTTTTGCCCCGGGGACTGGAGGCTAGTCTTAAAATAAAATGTACCTGCCAAAGAAGCTAAACAGACTGAAAGATCACCCACCTGACACTCACAACAGTCACAACCTTAATTATTCTTAAGTTTAAGAAAAATAAACAAATTGGGTGAGTTATAGAAAAACGTGTTCTGTGAACATTTGTCATGAATGTGAAAATTAGCCCTAAATTAGCTGCAGAAAAAACAGCTACAACCATGAGAAGAAATAAACACAAAAGATAATAAATGAAATCTAATAGTTTTTTATTTGTAAAGTTGAGCATTTTTAAGATGAAGACTAAACAGACCAGCTTAGCACTACTACAACTGAGACCCTGGTGTCTCAACGACCATCTACTGACACATTGAAAATATCAAGACGACAACCACAAGATATTGAATATTTATGCTTTAAAGATCATATTTTACTCAGAGTAATACCTTATCACTCTTATACATTTTGCATTAAACAGTTTTTGCTATACAGTATCAAAAGAGAGATTGTTTTTGTTTTTACAGCAAGTTCTTGCATCAAATATAGTTTTCCTTCAGCCATTTCATTAAATGTATATTGCATTTAAAGATTTTAATATTGTTTTTCATTTAGTCCTCATTCCTTCGCACCAATCCTGGGGCTGCTGTGTTTAAGTCATGTGTGGCTGACATGGACCTCTGCTGTAGTCAGTGTGGTTCCAGGGATTGTATCGATGTCGTCAAAACTCTCCACTGGATTTTCCACTTGATAGGTCACCCCATCTGTCACAAAGAAAAACAGATGACACGTGTTAAACATTGATTAGTCTTATTTATTTTTATTTATTTGCCATTTACTTATATTAAAATGGAAACACTGTGAACAAACTAGTTTAGAGCTCCAGTGCTTTCATTATGGACACCTTTATGTGTGTTGATGTTGATGGCAGTAGTGCCTGGAAAGGTCAGGGGTCGAGCCTCATCTGCTTGAATATCATCCTTCTCTGAGATTAATTCAGCCTCTGATCTGACACCTGAATGAAAAATAGCAAGAGAACACTTACACCATGCTGGCTTTTTAAAAAACAAATATTTCCCAAAAAACTCCCACATGCCAGATCTGTGACTGTTTTTCAAAGACAACTGAACCTCACATCCTGAAAAGGACAGTTTAATAGGAATGATCTGAGATAAATCTAAGATAGGCAAATAGTTTTATAAAAAGAACTCTGGCACAGAAGAACATCTTAATAAATAGGAAATGTATACATTTTCAGTTTGAGACAGTGTCAAAGGTGAAAATTCTACTTTAAGATTATTATCACAGACTTAGACTGCATTATGTTAAAAAGTGCTGCTTTGCAATGAGGCACATCTGGCGAGTGAAAGCTGTGTGTTTGCAGCTTAAAAATATTTGCATTTTCACTGGACTGTGAGTGGAAACATGGTGGCCGATTGGCTGACAGATTGTTTTCACTTTTGACATATTTTCAGTCAATCAAATAAGCGCTGTTCCTGGTCATGCTCCTGACGATGCTATTTCTGGGGTTTTGACAATCTGGACTAAAAAACACTGGTCTTTGTATCCAGAGACCTAACTCTCATCACCAATGATGCGAGAATTTTGCATTTGCATCTGTTTTATATCTCTGTTCAGGTTCATTGTGAAATTTTGGTGAAATTGAAAGTGTATGTCTTCGAATGGTCAGCAGGGAGCAGCAGTAGCAGTGCACAAGGAGACAACATCAGAAGGGATAAAAGTCTAATTTAATTCAGGTGAGGTTTTTTTTTTTATAAGCAGAGAGACTGCAGTTCTTGATGCAATACAATTAGGTAGAAATAACTTACAAAAGAAAAAAAATAATTTGTTCAATTAATATCTAATGATAAGTAATATTATTAGTGTAAAGTTTTAAAAAAAAGTGTTAAAGGTGTTGCTGCTTTTTATATTTCCAAACTAAAATAGTGATCTTAATGATGTACAGTGTGTAAATGACACTAAGCTAAAGATTTGTTTAGGGGGAAAAAGACAATATAAAACGAATGAAAGACTTAATGACTCACCACCACAACTGAAGTCTTCCATCTCATTTTCTTTGTCAGTGACATCTTCATGTTCCCCACCTTGAAACTCCAGTTCTTTCCCTGGCAGCATTCTTGCTGAAAGGTTACAGCATTACACATTTACTCATACAGTACATAACAACAACTGTCTCACCAGTGCACTGTGCTAATGTACCAGTGAGGTAACAAGGTGCACAAGAGCAGGAAAAACACAACACAAGAACAGGTGTGGTTAATTTTTCCAGTTCTGTATTTACATTTTCAATCAAGCAGTGTTTGGTTGAGCTCATGTGCTGCTTGTTCAGTCAGCAGCAGTGATGGTGTTATTTGAAATGGCTGTATAGACTGCCCTCTTGTGGCAAAAAGTCTGCAACACCCTCTTTGGTTTTAAACTTGGAATATAAAGGATGATCTCATATTCAATCAGGATTTTTACACTTTTTAAGGTTTTCAATTAAAAGTGAGACAAGCCATGTGTATACGTCATGTAATAAATATACTCACATGAAGCTCTGGACCTCCTCGCTCTCTTGACACAGAATCGTACAAATACAAAAGTCAAGATCACCACAACAAGAAGTCTCACACCCATGATAATAGGTGCTATGGATATAGAGGGATGTTTTTCATAGTCTGAAATCAAACACAGTCAGTTTATTATTTTTTCTGGATTCAGTCACAGTGAGTTTCAGTCATAATTTATCTGTATCACACTGACCAAAGTAAGTCAGCTCAGATTTACAGAATACAAAAAGTGTCTTTCTGTCAAAAACAAGTAATTAATTGATGGATTCATGGTTTCTCCTTTTCAGTGGTGCGGAACTTTACACTTTCTGTAAAAGCAAAGAAACTGTGTTTAAAGAAGGAATTTAAGGAAACAAGCTCATCCACTTCTGTCTGACAAATATGATGTTAGAGATGGTCAACTTAGCTTTAGCAAAATCACTAGGAGCAAAGCAAGCACCTGTCATCATTTTACATTTATTAAAGTTACAGTGTTCAACATATTTTTAAAAAATGTTCAAAAAATATTCTTGACAAAACCGATCAGACTATCAATGTCATGGTTTGCAGTGCAAATTATTTGTGGCTTCACTATCTTATAAAGAACTTGACAATGTCATTTTTATTTAATGAAACCTTCCTTTTTATAAAATAAATAAAAATCACTCCCAAGATAATGAATTAAAATACTACCATAATTAACAGAGGACATACATGTATGTACTGTATATGTGAATGAGTCTATAGAAAGAGAGGTGTATGGACTCACACTTACCACTACAAGTAATGAACACCACATTTGTGTCACACTTTCCTTTAGTCCTCCTGCACTGGCCAATGATGGAATGGTACTTTTCACAGCTGACATGGTAAATGTTACCTGAACCCTTTGATGGAGCTTTGGGTTTAATGAAGACAGCATTGCCACAAAGCTTTTCTTGGCAAACTTTGTGTGCATAGGATAGATCCCAGTTACTAGCACACACTGGAACGCCATCTATCCTCACTTCCCCACTACAGTTCTGTGAAAGGCTGACATTGGGCTCCTCTGGGAAGGAAAGCAATAAAACACTGCAGTCAAGTATTGATAAAGACATAAAGCACTGAAGTAGAAATGATCAGTTAATCATCTCTGCACTACAAAGTCAAAATATGAAGCACAAGTCCATAATCCATAAGAACTTTCTGCAGCCATTAACAAACACCAGAATAAACACCCCGAGGCTGCTTTTATTGTTGCCTGCGACTTCAACCACACCAACTTAAAGACAGTCCTCCCCAGATTCCACCAACATGTCTCCTGCCACACCAGAGGAGACAAGACTTTAGACCATGTTTATTCCAACTTGGCTGGAGCCTACAAAGCAACACCCCTCCCCCACATTGGACAATCGGACCATCTCTCCCTGTTCCTCACACCTAGGTATTCACCACTCATCCAACGTGTGAAACCTGCTGTGAGGACAATTAAAGTGTGGCCAGAGGGGACAGACGCAGTGCTCCATGACAGATTTAAAAACACAGACTGGAATATGTTCACCCACACAGACCTGGACCAGTACGCCTCATCTGTACTGGATTATATCTCCAAAACCACAGACAGTGTCACCACCCAGAAACGGATCACCATGTACCCCAACCAGAAGCCTTGGATGAATCGGGATGTTCGTCTCCTCCTGAAGGCCCGCAACACTGCCTTTAGGTCAGGAGATGCACACGCCTACAGTACAGCCAGGGCTAATCTAAAGAAGGGCATCAAAAAAGCCAAACACCATTACAAAAAGAAGGTAGAAGAACACTTCTCCAACTCCAACCCCCGACGCATGTGGCAAGGACTCCAGACCATTACAGACTACAGGTCCACCAAACCCTCCCCCGCATCCTCTGATGTCTCCTTCCTCAACGAGCTCAACAACTTTTATGCTCGTTTTGAGCGAGGGAACCCCACAACCACAACCAAAACAGACATGATGCCAGACCACCAACCTCTGACTCTCTCCCCCACCGATGTAGGAGCGGTGCTGAGCAGGATCAATGTCCACAAGGCTGCAGGTCCTGATGGCATCCCCGGGCGTGTTCTCAGAGCGTGTTCTGGGGAGCTTGCAGGAGTGCTCACAGACATATTCAACCTGTCCTTGGCCCACGCTGTGGTACCGGCCTGCTTCAAATCCACCTCCATCGTCCCGATACCCAAAAACTCCAACCCATCTAGCCTCAATGACTACCGCCCAGTAGCACTCACCCCCATCATCACTAAGTGCTTAGAGCAGCTGGTCCTAGCACACTTCAAATCCTGTCTCCCCACCACCCTGGACCCCCACCTATTTGCATACCGCCAGAACAGGAGCACAGAGGATGCAGTCTCCATCGCACTGCACTCTGTCCTCTCACACCTGGACAACAACAACACCACCTACGCCAGAATGCTGTTTATAGACTTCAGTTCAGCATTCAATACAATCCACCCCTCACAACTCATCAGGAAACTGACAGACCTGGGCATCAGTTCCCTCATCTGCAAATGATTACTGGACTTCCTGACCAACCGCCCTCAACATGTCCGACTGGATAACCGCTGCTCATCTACAATCACAATGAACACCGGTGTATCACAAGGCTGTGTGATGAGCCCTTTCCTCTACTCCCTCTTCACCCATGACTGCAGACCTGCTGATGGTTCCAACACCATCATTAAGTTTGCAGATGACACCACGGTGATTGGCCTCATCAGTGACAACGATGAGACCGCTTACAGGGAGGAGGTGGATCGTCTGGCTGAGTGGTGCGACACAAACAACCTGCTGCTTAACACTGAGAAGACTAAGGAGCTCATCGTGGACTACAGGAGGAATGCTGACCCACATCCACCCATCCACATTAAGGGGACGGCTGTGGAGCGTGTGAGCAGCTTCAAGTTCCTGGGAGTCCACATCTCCAAGGATCTCACCTGGACAACCAACTGCTCCAAGCTGGTCAAGAAGGCTCACCAGCGCCTCTTCTTCTTGAGGACTCTGAGGAAGAACCACCTGTCCTCAGACATCCTGGTGAACTTCTATCGCTGCACCATTGAGAGCATCCTGACCAACTGTATAACAGTCTGGTACGGGAACTGCTCTGCCTCGGACCAGAAGGCGTTGCAGAGGGTCGTGAAAACTGCCCAGCGCATCGCCGGAGCACCACTTCCTGCCATAAAGGACATCTACAGGAAGCGGTGTCTGAAAAGGGCTGGGAAAATCATCAAAGACCCCAGTCATCCAGCACATGGAGTCTTCACCCTCCTGCCCTCTGGGAGGCGCTACAGGAGCCTCCGGACTAAGACCACCAGGTACCGGAACAGCTTCTTCCCCACAGCTGTCAGACTCCTGAACTCTGCCTCCTGACATCTGACCCACATTAAACTCATGGTCTGAACATACACACACCCACAACCACTAGCACTTTATCACTATCACAATTATCCACATATCTCACTTATCCTAACTGCACTACTGTATAGTTCTGTGTAAATATCATTCTGTACATATGATAATTTTTAATCCTACAACTGTTTGTAACTTGCATAGTTCACATTTCTGTATAACTGTATATCTCAGATTTCTGTATAGTTTTTATTTCATATTTATATCCTGTTCATAGCTTGTACTCACTACAACCTGTACATACTTATAGTTATAGAATATTCATAACATACTTCACACCGTGTACATTATAACATACCATAATAGACCCATTTCTGTAATATACTTAAACATCTATATTATTGCTAATATATATTGTAACATAGCTATATCACGGCTAAAGCACTTTCTGGATGGATGCAAACTGCATTTCGTTGCCCTGTACCTGTGCATGTGCAATGACAATAAAGTTGAATTCTATTCTATTCTATTCTATAATCAAATAGTTCATTTAACACTTTTAGCTTTGGTTTGTTACTTTATCCAGTGTATCTGGAATAATTCTCTTTCACACTCCTAGAGTCTTGTTTCACTCTTCAGTGTTTCCAGTGCAAATGTAAAAAGTCTGTGATCATTTAAGATCAGTCCTGCTGATATAAATCTTACTTTGGCATTCAATAAAGACTGGCTCCTTCCTTGAGGGACTGGTTTTATTTTCACACTCCCAAATGCTTCCTGGATTTTTACCACAGCTGAAGCTTTTGTTCCAAAAAGAATCTATTTCAATTGTTTGGGGGTGGTTTTCATTTGTTGATTGGTGTCCACCACAGTCCATATCCTGGCAAAGCTTTTCCTTCTCAGTTTCATTGAAGCTTTCCGTGGAAACAGCACTGGGTCCCTGTCTCCAGTGAACCAACACTGTTCCACTACAGGCCTTTTTGTCAGGTACCATCGTCCTCCATTCTGAGACAGACAAGAGAAATAAAACGTTCACAAAACATGATGTAATCAACAGGATCTGAATGATATAAATAACACACTCTGCACACAGAAATGACATTATGATCCTGCATCAACTTAAAGTTTTTAAAGTTTAGCTAACCTGCTGACTGCTGTGTAAATAAAATGATTTTATAGAGTGATAACAAAGAGATGACAACTGATGACAGAAATATTTTTATAACCATCAGACTGCACAGGCTAGCTGTTTCCAGCTGATTACAGACATTATTTAAGTGAGTCAGACTGTGTGGCAGAGACATACTGGTGACATGGACAACAAGCAGAAAAGAAAAGAGTAAAACTGAGTAGAACAAATATAATTAATGGAGGTGAGGATGTTAAACTTCTAACCTTTATTTCACTAAAAGTAACCTTTGAAGGCGAGCATGTCAAAGTTTGAGCGCAGCATTATTTTTATCTCAACATTTTTCTGAAATACAAACTAGTCTCAGTTTGTTTCAATTTAAATTCAGTTTCAAACCCTTTATTTTAAAATTAGGCTGAAGGAGCAAAGAATAATTAAGAAACTGCTGACACAAAGATCATTATACACACCAGAGCATCGGAGGCCACCATGTTTGCAGGCAGCTGTAGAAGCAGTAATACTGCTGCATGCAGATAATGGACTGTTAGCATTTGCAATGCAGTTTAGGTTTAAAATGGCTAATTTATCTGTTGGTGCAGGTCCAAAGTAGGGAAGAGTCTCGACAGCATCACCACATTTAAGCTCCTGACAGATGGTGTTTCGATTGTTAGTGTCTTTGAGAGCATCCTCGCACACAGGGATCCACTTCCCCTCATACTCCACCTCTACGTTTCCAAAACATTTGTAACTGGGAATGCTAAATCTGGGCTTGACACTACCTGAAACAAAAGAATATCAAAATAATACCATATATTTACAAAACTCTTATTTTATTTGAATTGTAATTTTAAGCATCTAGAACCATCATCATCTTAGTGAAAAGAATTTTAGTCTGATAGCTTCAGAAAGATTTATATTTGCTTCTTTAAAACAAATGAGCTTAATTATGAAAAACAGTATTTACCCAGATATTTTAAAACATTTGAAGGAACATTTAAAAACAGATCAATGTATTTTTGTTTGCTTTTTAAATTCTGGTATGCTGTAACTTCAATTCAATTCAATTTTATTTATATAGCGCCAAATCACAGGAACAGTTGGCTCAAGGCGCTTTATATTGTACAGTAGATTGTACAATAATAGATTCAGAGAAAATCTATTAACACATAGTGAGTGGCTGGAAAGGAAAAACTCAATGCATCATGGGAATCCCCGGCAGCCTACGTCTATTGCAGCATAACTAAGGGAGGATTCAGGGTCACCTGGTCCAGCCCTAACTATATGCTTTAGAAAAAAGGAAAGTTTTAAGCCTAATCTTAAAAGTAGAGATAGTGTCTGTCTCCCGAATCCAAACTGGAAGCTGGTTCCACAGAAGAGGGGCCTGAAAACTGAAGGCTCTGCCTCCCATTCTACTTTTAAATACTCTAGGAACAACAAGTAGGCCTGCAGAGCGAGAGCGAAGTGCTCTAATAGGGTGATATGGTACTACAAGGTCATTAAGATAAGATGGGGCCTGATTATTTAAGACCTTGTATGTGAGGAGCAGGATTTTGAATTCAATTCTGGATTTAACAGGAAGCCAATGAAGGGAAGCCAAAACGGGAGAAATCTGCTCTCTCTTTCTAGTCCCTGTCAGGACTCTTGCAGCAGCATTTTTGATTAACTGAAGGCTTTTCAGGGAGTTTTTAGGACATCCTGATAATAAAGAATTACAGTAGTCCAGCCTGGAAGTAATAAACGCATGAACTAGTTTTTCAGCATCACTCTGTGACAGGATATTTCTAATTTTAGAGATGTTGCGCAAATGGAAGAAAGCAGTCTTACATATTTGTTTAATATGTGCATTGAAGGACATGTCCTGGTCAAAAATGACTCCAAGGTTCCTCACAGCATTACTGGAGGCCAAGGTAATGCCATCCAGAGTAAGAATCTGCTTAGATACCATATTTCTAAGATTTTCAGGGCCGAGTACAATAACCTCAGTTTTATCTAAATTAAGAAGCAGAAAGTTAGCGGCCATCCAGGTCTTTATGTCCTTAAGACATTCCTGCAGTTTAACTAATTGGTGTGTGTTGTCTGGCTTCATGGACATGGAGAGCTGGGTGTCATCTGCATAGCATAACTTAGTGACTGAAGAATCAAGAGTCCAATAAACTGGAGCAATAAAACTGGCACTTTTTTCCAAAGGGTCCAAATCAGTTAAAAATGAAACTTTTTAAAAAGGACAGTCCAGACACGTAATATTTTTTTGCAATATAAAAATATTTTTAAAAAACAATTAATTACCTGAGCAAACAACATAGGCTGGTTTTTGTTTACAGGAGTTATCATTGTCCTGGTTTTTGACAAAGATGCTCTGTGTCAGGTCAGTAGTCTGACTTGTCGGGTGTAAACTCTTGAAGAGGATATCACCATCTTTGGGACTGTTGTGGGCTTTTATGGGCGTCCCACAGTTCAGCTTTTCACACAGCTTCACAGACTTGTCTTCTGTCCAGGTGTCTGCACACATATCTCCTTCCTTGCCTTCTACACGAATTCTGACTTTTCCCCAGCAGCTGTTCGTCAACCTCATCTCAATATTTCCTGTTGTGACATTGAAAAAGCAAAAGTTAAGAGGAAACTAGTATCAGCAGATATTTCACAACTTCTTAGACCGAGCTGGGTTTCAGAAAAAACTGAAAATAGTAGAAACTTGATTGAGAGAAAACAAGGAAGTGAATGTACATCTATGGACATTAAAAGGTAAAGTCTGTTATAAATAAATTGTCTCTTCTGAGTGGATCACATTACAACTAGTGACACAATAAATCAATTCCATAATGACTTTAGTCTTAGTTTTATACTTTAACTCATTCACATTTCACATTACCTGAACATTTCACATAGGCAGTAGAAGTTTGGTGGTCAGGAGGCAGAGGTGTAGTTTGGCTACACTCAGAAAGAGACTTTTCTCTGGATGAGCAGCTAAAAGAGTCTTTCCAAACTTTATTAATCATATCAGCCGTAGAATTGAAAGAAAAGCTGGCAGCGTTCCCACAATGCATCTGCTGACACACTGTGTCTGCAGACTCTTGGTTCCATGTCTCTTTAGACCCAGAGAGCCAGTAGATTTCTCTGCCATGCTCTATCCCCACATGACCAGAACAGGTTCCACTCAAAAACACCATCTTGTGACCTGATGGACACAAAGAGAGAAACGTGATATACAGTAAGTGGCTGTGCAGGTCGTCTACCTGTTGAAAGGTCAGTGGTTCATGCGTGAATGTTAGACAAAGCCCTTTGACACAGAGTTAAAGCACTGCATGAATGTGTGCTTGTGACTGGGTGAATTGGGCTTGTAGTAAAAACTGCTTTGACTTTAAAATGCTGAATGTCTTTGCTGATAGCTGAGCAGATTAATGAATCTCTACTACTTGCAGCAAAACACGGTCTGGGTGCTCTAAAGGAGTAGAAAAGCATTATATATATGTATGAGCACCAGCTAGTTTTTGTTTTTGTTTTTGCATTCTGGACCAGCTAAACACGAGCTAAAGAGGACCGAGAGGTGCATGGGACAAGTGAGTCACAGTAATCAAGACGACAGAAAATTAAAGCGTGCAGTAAAAGTTCCACATTACTGAGTGTCAGTAAGGGTCTGAAATTTGTGATGTTTCCTAATTAAATGAGAGAAATAGATTGGATGAGCTTTGAGATGTGAGATTCAAATTTCAAATCAGTACCAAAAATGATACGAAGGCTCTTAAATGATGATTCGGTGTTGCTGTAAGAACTGACAACCTCAGATTTTTTAGAATTAAGATGGAGGAAATGTAAAGACATTAAAAGCAATGAAGCATGCTTGTTATTTATTCCTGTTGTCTTACTATTTATATTTTATTTCTGCACACTTGGCGAGGAGCCCCCACAATTTTGTTGTAAATTTACAATGACAATAAAAGGCTATTCTATTCTATTCTACTGGCCAAGGTGTGAGAGCCTGGTAAACACTCCACTATGTGGGCAAACATTGTTTTGTCTGTAATTAGTCTGCTAATCTACCAACAAAGACATTTGGCACCCAAAAAAGCCTAATGACTTTTTCACAAAATACAAATTGTTTATTTGGATTTCTAGTTGGATTTTCACAGGTAAGTATATTTAGACCTTAGACTTGATGATTTACTAAACAGAAGCGTGTAACTAAGCAGAGGAGAAAAAAACACTTCGACTGACATCGATGAATGAAAATGTCTTTTTCCTGGTTCTAACATTTTATTATATTTTAGTATGTTAACTTTGGGAAAGCACTATCATTTGCTACACATGTGTAATTACTTATAACAGTTATACACAGCAACAAGGTCAAAGGGCACGTGACACTCACCCTCACAGGTGATTCCAACTGCTTCCACTTCTCGATTTGAAAATTGGTTGTCTGAGTTTTCTGTTAAGCACTCAGATATGTTTGATATCTTCTTATTTGTTGGACACGTTATTGACAGGAAGCTACCAGAACCCTGACTGAATTTTTCAGTTTTGCCTTTTTCCCCACATTGCAGTTGTTTGCAGACAGCTGCTGACTGATCCTCTGTCCATCTGTTTGCAGGAACTTTCCTCCACTGGCCCTCATGCTTTATCTCCAATCTTCCAGCACATCTTCCAGGACCATCTGCCAGTTTCACCTCCACACTGCCTGTACCATGACAATAAGAGATTTATCAGCCACGAAACACAAAAAGAATAAATACATTAAATTAAACTCTTACTGAACACATTTTGGAAAAAATTAATTAGAATTTAACAATGTCACAGTTTCATTGAATGAAGTAACTCATTGTCTCTCTCAGCAGAGAATTTATTGCAGAATTTAAAATCCCATTATAAAAGCAGACATAGGCCATCAGCAGCCACTCTGTACATTTCCACTGCTGTATCTCACCTGAACACACCACATAAGGTTGGTTTGAACACTGGATGTTCTTGTCATGCTTAGCAGGACAGTGCCACAGTGAGGACTCGCTGCCTTTGCAGCTCACATGGTCCATTATCCCTCTTGAATTTCGACGTTCGACTTTAGTATAAATCAGCTAGAACAAAGCATTTATGAGTTTGCATTATTTCATTGATACTCATCCAGTATTAATGGTGCACATTAGTACACTTATCACAATAAATCCAGTAGCACTGCTGTATGGACAGTTTCTGATACACTCAGTATCCATGTATCAGAACAACAGGTAACTTATGGTGACTAAACTGGAAAACTCACTTTCCCGCATCCAAGCTCCTTGCAGACTAATTCAGCTTCCTTTTTAGTCCAGGTGGAGGCACACACAGGATTAACTGAACCATTCACTTCAATATTAACTGTACCATAGCACTTGCTGTCTTTACCAGAGTGCAGAACTACTTTAACTTCATCTGAGAGAGAGAGAGAGAGAGAGAGAGAGAGAGAGAGCAGTTTTACAGTGTGAAGTTTTTGCTTGGAAGTTGTTTGTGTTGGAATATAAATGTGTTGAATTACCTGTGCATGTCACATCAAGGTTTTTGTTTGTGCTGTTGTTTGGGCTGAGAGAGTTACCACAGTGCATTTGCTGGCACACATCAAAAGTAAAGTTGTCCTGTTGAACAGGTACCCAGTTGTTATTTTCTTCTTTTTCCAGCTGGCCAGAACACACATTTGACTGGTTTCCTTTGAGCTGCAGTCTCATAAAACCTGTTTATAAAAACACGTTCACCATATTTAATATGTAACACAATCAGTTTACGTAATGTGTAACTGTGTGTGTGTGTGTGTGTCTGTGTGTGTGTTACCTTCACATATGATAGAAACAGGTTTGCATGATGCTGAATTGTCCTGTTTGCCATTCACACACTGCCACAGATTATCTGGGTCTGCATTTTTAAAGGCTGAACAATCGAGCTTCATCTTTGATGAGCTTCTGTATCTTTCACTATCGATCCATTTTAGGGGAAGAATTTCTTTGAATTCACCACACCCGAGATTTTTACACAGAAGATTGGCTTCTTTTTTTTCTTTAATAGAGAGGAATTATATATTTTTTGTTAATCAAAAATAGTGTAAGACATTTTAAAACGTGATCGAAGTAGTACACCATTAAATAAGAAGAAGAATATTTCGCAGTAGTGGAACTCTTCTGCCCTTTGAAACACAGAAGATATTTGATTGTAGCATGAATCTGATAATTTAGCACAGAGAGATTTTCTTTAGTGTGATACTTTAGTATTTCAGGCTTAACAAGACAATGTTGAAGCTTCTATTCTGTACAGTTGTGTACTGTATTTATTCTTATTTTATTTTATTCTAATTTTTGCTTCATAACTTTTGCACTGTCCACTTCGTGCTGTGACAAAACAAATTTCCCACGCGTGGGACTAATAAAGGTTATCTTATCTTATCTTATCTTATCTTATCTTATCTTATCTTATCTTCTAATTCTGTGACTATAGTGTCTGAATATAAAAGTATCAATGGTGAAAAGTAACTTTCCTTAAGTATCTTCATTTTTATTTTTGATTAGGAATTATACAATGAAACATATCATCATTATTTGTCTTAGTGAAAATCTTCATTGAATGATATTTTAATAAGTAACTTAATTACAATAATTATTAAAAAATATGAGTCAATTAAAATTTAAAACTATCTGACATTAGTTTAGAATTATTTAACCATAATTGCACTACACTGATCTTAAACGCTGTCTCTGAGTTGCTGTCTATTGTTTACTGCATTTGCATTTTACTGAGAAAAAGTTATCTTTGTTTCTCCTCTGATGTTATGTACAGTTAACATTTAGAAAAGAACCTACAAATGTATACATGAATGAATCACACTCTTACCCAATCTGTCTTTACAAAAGTAACCCGATTTGCCATCAATGGAGTACTGGACCGCTCCAGCACATTTGGGTCCATCCAGGCTTAATGTGATATTACCTTGAAGAGCACAATCATAAACCAGCCAAATACAAACACAGACAAAAAACCAACAAACATCACAATCGATCTTATCAAGTCATTTCCATTAATGTACCTTAACAACCTTTAGCTAAGAGTTGTTGTCACCGAGCTCACTAAAAAACCCACCACCAACAACATAAAAATAACAGAAACAAAAAACAGAGAAACTTACTTGAACATATAATTTTTTTCACTGTGAGCTTTGAGTAATAGTTGGATTTCCAACCAGGATGTTTACATTCCCACAGAGCGCTCTCGTCTCCTTCACACTTCAGTTCATTGAGCCAGATCGGTCTGTCTTCTGAAGGCTTAAGAATATCTGTTACTGAGCCCTCCACAGGTTCCCCACAGTGAGTGCTCTTACAAACCACTTTTTCAGTGTTCTTGTCCCAGTGTGTATCACCAACATAGCCCCATATGTTGTTATGGTAGACTTCAAGGTAGCCTTCACATGGGTAGCCTCCTTTGTTTCCATTTTTTAGAATCAGTTTGTCCTCAGCTAGGAACATACAAGGTTTATACAGCAAATTATTCTTATTATTATTATTATGATTTGTTTCATGACTTACTTTTGGGAACTGCAAAGGATAAAATGTTACACTTTTGTTCGTGCCATAACATCTGAATACAAGTTAAAAAAAAAATAATACTAATAATTATTTGTTTGTATGCTTTTATGTTTTACTTTATTATTTTAATATATTTAGCAACATATTTCTAAACACATTTGACTGGTTTCCTTTGAGCTGCAGTCTCATATAACCTGTTTATAAAAACACTTTCACCATATTTAATATGTAACACCTTTATCACTGCTGTATCTCACCTGAACACACCACACACACACACACACACACACACACACACACACACACACACACACACACACACACACACACACACACACACACACAGGGAGATTTCACTTCAAACATTTTAAAGATTTCAAAGATATATTAAAGATTTTTAATTTAAAATAATGCTATTAATTAATAACATTACTACTATTCAAAGTTAAAGAAACTAAATTAACTTACCTTGTGAGATCACCAGCTCAATGTGAGCAAGTTGGAGAAGCAGGAGCAGGAACCACATCATCACCACAGCTCATGACTTAAGAGTGAGGCAGACAAGTGATATGTTCAGCCTTATATTGCCGTGGCTCTCCCCACAAAAAAGGAAATGAGCACCAAAGTTAGACTGACAAATGTTAACTTAGATTGAAAGAAAAGTAAAACACAAGTGCTCTCATTTCTTATACAACACCTTTTTATGTTAAACTTAAACTCCCTCTGATGCTGTAGCACCTAGAAAATGTGTAAACATATCAACAGTAAATCACACTATTGATTTTATGAGAATGTGAAATTTATCAACTATTGATAAACTGTAAATTTAACCTTTAATAGCTGATTCAATAGCTGTTTTATTATTAATAATTTTAAAAGAAATGCTAATAGACTGATTTAACTCCAGTTCAACTGCTGATAGGATGCCTGGCCCAGCACTGTTCCAAGCAGTTTATGATGAGTCATTTCCTGCAGTCATGATTCCATCATTTGTGACAATTCCGCAACACCACAAGCTGAAATGCAGCCCCAAGCTACGACAGAGCCTCCACTATGTTTTATAAATGGCTTTAGACACTCACTGCTGTTCCGTCTCGATCTCCTCTGTACATACTGATTACAATTTGTCACTGATATTTGCTCTGCGCTGCATTTTTTCCTATTTCTTAGGAACACAGTAAATTATTTTTTAGGCCAGCATCATCATCATCAGAATCTCTTTGTTGCTGCAAAAATAATATTTTTTTTTCTGCGTCATTTTCCAACTTTTCTTACATGCAGATAAAGAAATGGGAACAGAACACATGTTTTTGCCACATGCTGCTAGTAACATCCTGTCTAAAGGTACCAACTTTTCTGTTATATGTTAATACGACAGTGGTTCATTCTTTGAGTTATGTCCATTGGTTATGTTTGAATGATTTATACGTCAGGGTTAAGTGGTTTAATACAGCAAAGGAGCATTGTCAAGCTTACATATTATAACTCCCTCTGTGTCTGTGGTCTCTCTTAATTACTGTCCCTAAGACACACTAACCAAACTTAAAAGAAAATGTAATGAAAGTCTAAAAATAAATAAACTAATGGTAAAGTAATAAAAAGTTTGACATCAGTTGGTGACTTTTTCAATGCATGGGCCCTGAAAAAAGAGTTGTTTCGTAATAATTTTTGTGAAAATCTGATTATTACAGGAGAACATTCTGAGCATTTATTCTCACATCTAAGTGTAAGATTCACACAGAGGCAACTTGACCACATTTATCAGGGACCTGATCAGAAATGAAGCATAAGTGACACCATCAACTCCAGACTAGCTTAACAGAAAAAAAGCCACAAACCTCTGGGTTGCATTTCTGAAACCAGATCGTTTATCTAGGCAGGAAACAGCGATCACATACGAAAAATCAGCTCCCAACTGTGTTTAAAGGTGTATATTTAAAAAAACAATAGATGTATGCTTTCATGTGTTTTAAATATTTACTTAAACATTAAATTCATGAATTTTACTGTATCAAACTGAATACAAAATTAAAGGGCATGCTACCCACCAAACAAGACTCTCAGGGTGCATAAACCAACCCTGTTGTAGGTCAGTGCACACCATGGAAACACACACTGTTCCACAAGACTGTGCGACTTTTTCAAGAACCCAGAAGAAGACAAGTGCAATGGATTATGCATCACGGCATGTGAAACACCAGCGAGTCAACCTATGGATGGCTCAAAAAGTGTTATTAAAATATTATTATTCAGTAATGTGTCAGATTTCATAACAGTTCTATATGTGTTTAACACATGAGCATGCCCTGCAGCCAAGATAGCAGACAATGATATTTTTTTTTTTTTTTGGTTTGTTTTTGGTTTTTTGCTAAATAATGATGGCAGCAAAACTGTGTGCACCCATATGGAAAAGATATATATATAAATCTTATAAAGTTTGTATCTGTCTTGTCTGAAACTTGTATGAAAAGCATACAAGAGTGAAAACAGATATAAGATCCCTTGAAAAATTATATAAATGAAACGTGTATTTTTTGGATACTTACTAAAACAATATATGAAAGTAATGAGAAAGTGGCCACTTTCATGAGGAAATCATATAAGCCTTATATAATTCACTATATGAAGTAGGCCACATCTTATGCAAGTCTTTTATAAGTTTTTTCTTTTTCTTTTCCATATGGCCAAAATCGTGTTAAACAGCAGTACCGAAACCAAAACCCTTCAACCACAACCAGAAAAGAGAGCCAAGATCTTAAACTAGATGCAAAAACATGACAACATATTTGCAATAAAAATGAAGATATATTATTTATATATTATATATACATTTAGTTAAATTCAAATATCTACATTTACATTCATCAGCACACATAACCCACATATACACATATAAGAAAAAAAAAACATAATGTACTTTTCATAAGATAAAGTTTGGAAAATATTAAATGATAATGCCCATGACGTAATTTAACCTTTAAATAAAAAAGAAAACATTTTTCTTAGAAGATAATGATGAGTTGTAGCTGTTCAGCACTTTTGTTGTTGTTATTATTTTATTCAAATTGTTAGCACTTGTTGTTTGATGTCTGAAAGGAAAAAGAAAAACTATAACTTGCCACAGAATTAGATCTAAAAAAAATAACAGAGCAAAACATTCAACTGAAAAACTTGCAAACAATTTAATTAACAAATCAGGCAGTTATATGTCAGTGATTTAATACTAACAAACTATTTTTGCATCTTAATTTTAATTTTCTTCTTTGACTTTTATGCTTTTCTTTTGCCAAAATGTCTGTGGAAGGTAAAATATTTTGAGTGATGTTAGTCCAGAGGCACTGAATTCTCATGTTGTCAGGACCAAAATAGAAAAATAGCTAGTAAACTTAGTCCAAAGGAGAAACAAAAACTGGCAAGGGGCATTGCTTCTGGGGAGTTTTTTGGGACTGGCTAGGTGGCCCATGGCAGAGTTGAAGCAACTTAGGGACCATAAGAGGAGGCAAAAACTTTTGGAATTTGGCCAGGAAACCAGTAGTGGAGGCAAGACAAATTAGAAGGACATGGGGCACCTCAGCTTTGCTTAGCTGGAGGTCAACATCAGTGGTGGAGATCCTCTGGTGCCTGGTGACAAACAACAACCAAGCTTTATTTGTCACATACACAATCATACACAGCTGCGGATATAGTCACACCATTCCAGGGCTTGGTTTTTAGCCTGGGAGGTCTAGCCAGGACTCTTACTGGATGCTGTGTGGGAACTGAACTTGAGACTCCCACTCCAAAGGTGTGTAGTGTTACCACTACACTGAGGTCAGCATGTCTGGAGGGCATTCCATGGAGGCTGGTGTTGGCAGAGGTGCCAGGACACCCCTGTCGCTTGACTGGGGTGCAACATTGGTGGGGAGACCCTCTGAAGGCCAGTGACAAAGAAGACAGGACCCCTTTGGAGCCTCAACAAGTGATCAGCAGTGTAGGCAGAGAACCTTGTCATTGGATATAGATGGAGTCACATGCGCTCAGTTTCAGGTGGTATGGTATACCTACCTAAGTACTATGGGTTCAAATTGTGGTCATAAATATTTTGTACTTGTTAGCCAAATGCATATTTGTGTACTGAGTTTTGTAACCTTGTAAACCATGATATCTGAAAGTTTTATGTTTGTGCATCTACAGATGAGAATTTGTGTATGTGTAAAAAAGATTTGTTTTTGCAAAAAATATTTATACGAGTCAAAATTTTTTTTGTTAAGGTCTGGTTACAGATACAAAGCAAAAAACTATGTGTAAACCTCTGCGCTCAGGTTTCCTGGCTGCATGTGGATTTCAACTTACAAGTACAAATTCTGACCCGATTTTTCTTCCTTTAAGCTGATTGGTCAATGTCATGTCAATCACAAATTTAACAATCCAATCACAGAACAGATGGGTTTGGCTGTTGGAGGGTTGCTTTACAGAGCTTCAGGTCCTGGAAGGGTAATACAGTTTGAAGCTGGAAGATCTCTAATATAAATCTCTATATAAATATCCCATAGAAGCTAGGTCCCCTAACTTTCAGTAGCTGCTGAAAGGATAAAGTTTTGGTATATCAGTGGTTAGAAATACCATTATTACTTTAGGATTAGGGAACCTGAGCGCAGAGTTTTACACATAGTTTTTTGCTTTGTATCTGTAACCAGACTGTAACAAAAAAATTTGCAACTCGTGTAAATATTTTTTACAAACACAAAACTTTTTTACACACACACAAATTCTCATCTGTAGATGCACAAACATAAAACATAAACATAAAACTTTCAGATATTTGGGTTTACAAGGTTACAAAACTCAGTACACAAATACGCATTTGATTTACAAGTACAAAATATTTATGACCACAATTTGAGACTAAGGTTATGTGTGTATGGCGTGCATTGCAACTTAAATGAACTACTATAAATACTTGAAACTGTCTGTAAAGAGATTTCATGCACACTTAGTCAATGATGGCTAAATAATATTGGGTTTATAAAAACATATATATTTGAAACATTCCTGGTTGTGTTGATGAAGGAGAATATCTGGCAGGGGTGGATGTGGGTTTATACTTGATGAAAAGGTTTGAGAAACACAGTTAAAACAAGAGGTTTATTTGGTCTTTTTTTATGTAACAAATTTTATCTCAAGTCATCTGAGCATGCTTTGGATTCCACTAAATGCATGTGAAAACGTTTACTCAGAACCCACATCCACCCCAAACACGTAAACCACAGACACATAATGTCTTCCCCTCCTTCTATGCACAAAATATACCCCACTTACGCACACAGGAACACACGTACACACACAGAGTAACCAGTGAGAAGGCTGAGAAATGTTTTGGTTTTGTTTGGTTTTGAATGTGGATGCATGTTGAAGATCTCGGTTAATATAGGGAGTCATGAGATTACAACAAGAAAAACAAAACAACTTTGAAAAAATAAGTAAATATATATTGGTCCAGTGGCACCATAGTGTAGTAGCTTACACGTTTGTTTAACAAGTAATACATCTATCAATTAGTTACGTTAATATTAACTTAAAATGTTGGTTTAAAATTGAAGAAGACATCAGTCCATGGTTTGAATGTCCCTCAGCATATTTCACATTAATATTGTAAGATGAGGACCCTACAATTATACAGAGAAAACCCCAACAATCAAACGATCACTTTGGTTACAGTGGGAAGGAAAAATTCCTTTTTAACAGAAAGAAACCTCTAGCAGATCCAGGCTCAGGGAGGGGCAGTCCTCTTGGTTGGGGGTGACAGGACAAAAAACATGCTGTGGAAGAGACCCAGAGGTTAACAATAACTGATAATTAGGTTTAGAGTATAAACTTATTGTGGGTGAAAAGAGGTGAGAGAAAGGGAAACGCTAAGTGCATCATGGGAATCATGATTGGAAAGAATGGCCTTCCAGATCTGAACCCGAATGGTGTTCTGTTACTTGACTTCTGTGCAAACCACAGTTTGTCCGAAATGAACAGCATGTTTGACATAAGGGTGTCCATATGTACACATGGCACCAGGATACTCTAGGCTGCAGGTGGATGATCTATTTTGTAATTATATCATCAGATCTGCAGCCATAAGTTCTGGACACTTGATTTAAGAGAGGTGCTGAGCTGTTAACTGATCACCATCTGGTGTTGAGTGATAAAGTGGTAGGGGAGGATGCTGGACAGACCTGGCACGAGCTCTGGCAGTGGCTCAAGTTGGGAGGAGTTCAGAAAGGCCATAGAAAAGACTTTTGGTCTGCCTCGAAGAGATTCTGGCAAACCATCAGGTGACTCAGGAGGGGAAAGCGGTGCTATACCTGCACTATGTATAGTGCGAAGGGAGCACTGCTGACCTCAACTGAGAAAGGAATACTTCGAGGACCTTCTTAATCCCACTCACATGTCTTCTATAGAGAAAGCAGAGTTTGGGGATGAGGAGGAAACTCATCTATCTCTGGGAGGGAGGTTACTGAGGCAGCTTAACAACTCCTTGGTGGCAGGGCCACTTAGGTGGACAAAGTTCGCCCTAAGTTCCTGAAGGCTCTGGATATTGTATGGCTGTCTTGGTTGACATGCCTCTACAATGTTTCCTGGAGATCAGGGGCGGTACCTCTGAATTTGCAGACCGCTTCACACTCACCGTCGCAGCCGAGTGTGAAGCGGTAAGAATGAGAATCAGCACCTCCAAATCTGAGGCCATGGTCTCCAACCAGAAAAGGGTGGAGTGCCCATGCCGGGTAAGGGAAGAGTTACGGCCCCAAGTGGAGGATCTCAGGGTCTTGTTCACAAATGAGGGGAGAAGCAAGCGGACAGACAGATTGGTGCTTTAGTGATGCCGACGTCATACAGGTCCATCGTGGTGAAGAGAGAGCTGAGCGTAAAAGTGAATCTTTCAATATACCGGTCAGTCTATGTCCTTATCGTCACCTATGGTCACGAGCTTTGGGTAGTGACTGAAAGAACAAGATTGTGGATACAAGTGGTGGAAATGAGCTTTCTCCAAAGGGTGGCTGGTATTTCTGTTAGAGATAGGGTGAGGACTTCGTCCATCCAGGAGGGACTCAGAGTAGAACCCCTGCTCCTCTATATGGAAAGGAGCCATCTGAGGTTGTGTGTTCTGGGCATGTCCTACCAAGAGGAGGCCCTGGGGCAGACCCAGAACACACTGAACAGATTAGGTTTCTCAGGTGGCCTAGGAATGCTTTGGTATTTCCCGAGAAAGGCTAGAGGAGGTGGCCAGGGAGAGGGAGGTCTGGGCTTCTCTGCTTAGGCTGCTGCCCCCGTGACCTGGCCTGGATACGCGGGAAAAAAAGTGGATGGAGTGATCATCTGAATAGCAATAAAAATGTATGCTATGCCATCTAATAACACTGCCTTGGGGAAGTATGTATAATGTAAACAGAATGGGTCCCTGCACAGAAACTTTTGGAACTTCATAATTAACCACTGTGCATGAAGAAGACTCCCCATTGACATGAACACATTGAAGTCTATTAGATGGATATGATTCAAACCACTGCAGTTCACTACCTTTAATACCTACAGCATGATCTAATCTCTGTGGGCGACTGTGGCTCAGGGGGTTGGGAAGGGCACCTGTAACCGGAAGGTCGCCGGTTCGATCCCCGGCCTCTCTGTCCTGGTCGTTGTGTCCTTGGGCAAGACACTTTACCCTACCGCCTACTGGTGTTGGCCAGAGGGGCCGATGGCGCGATATGGCAGCCTCGCTTCTGTCAGTCTGCCCCAGGGCAGCTGTGGCTACAACCGTAGCTTGCCTCCACCAGTGTGTGAATGTGAGTGTGAATGAATAATGTCATTGTAAAGCGCTTTGGGTGCCTAGAAAAGCGCTATATAAATCCAATGCATTATTATTAATGAAATATTATGATCAACAGTACTGAGGTCAACTAGAACAAGCACAGATAATAGTGAACTATCAGATAATTTGTGACCTTCACTGATGCTTTTTCTGTACTGTGATGAGTTTTAAATCTGGCTGAATAAACAATTCCTCTGCAGAATGGTTTATAGACCCTTTATAGACCCTTTATAGACTGCAGTAAAGGTTTATCATATTTCTTCATATTAGACAGAGATGCATGGCCTTCTGGAGAAGGTCTGCAGAAGGCTGTATCTATTTCAGCTTCAGCTACACCATGAGCCCTCAGCAAGGCCTCTGACAGCGATGCTAGATGTGATGTTTACACAAGATATAAGGGGCACTGCTTACAAATTAGTCCCATTGGGTGTATTGCTGGCTCTTTGCTCAGTGGCCCTTGGCTAACTCCTTAGTTAGGTCTCTCAGTCTTCTAATAGCTGCACTAGCCGGTCTGTCAGTGCCTTAGCAATGACCTTATTCATGTTAACATTTGTAGCAAGCAACTACTCAAGCTTTGACCATGGGGAGAAATTATTACGTTATTACATAGAACATTAAATTGTGTGATAATTAAATTTTATTCAAAATGCTTTGAATCCAAGCATTGGTTAAAAAAAAAGAAAGAAAGAAAAGAACAAGTCAACAACCTGAAAGAATGGGACATTTTATTTTCAGTTTCAGAACTTCAGAGACTCTAAAAGCAACATTTTATGGATGAAACGGCTTATTGTGCTGTGTATCAAACTATATATAGCATACATAACATACAGTTTGATACTCAACATCTAAGCCATTTCTCAAATTCCTGAGTCTCTGAAGCATCACTAGATGTACTTAAAGGTTCAAACCTAAAAATGTAATGATTATAGAAGATTTAATTATAATAAATGTTACATATGAAACACTGTAAGGATGTTTATAAAAACCTTACATTCAATTATAGGTTTACAAACAAACAAAAAATTGAAAGATGCACAGAAAAAATACTAGTACTTAACATTCTTTTTATATATTATACATTTCAAGTTTTTTGCCAAACTTTATCAAAAGACAGATTTTGCTTCTTTTTACACTGAGGTTTTGGGTCAAACTGAATTTTCTTTCAGCCATTGAAAATAATATCATTTAAGGAAGGCGAATTTTACATGATCTGCTTTTTTTTAAGTAGGTCCTAAAGCCATATTCGGCTCACCCATCCACATCTGGCTCTAGGTAGTCCTCATCTCTCTCCACCAGTCCTGGGGCTGCTGTGTTTAAGTCATCAGTTGTTTGGGAGCTGTTGTGAACCTCTGCTGTAGTCTGTGCGGTTTCAATAATCATACCAATGTCATCATAACTCTCCTGTGAATCTTCCTCTTCGTAGGTCACCCCATCTGTCACAAAGAAAATCAGATTGCAAATGTTAAACATTAATTAGTCTCATTGATGCCATTTTCAGATTTACCAATATTAACGTGCGAAAACACTGTGATAGTGCCAGTACTTTCATTATGGACACCTTCATGAACGTTGATGTCTCGGGCAGCAGGAGCAGTCGTGCCTGAGAAGGTCAGGGGTCGAGCCTCATCTGCTTCAATATCCTCATAAGGTAAAAAGGAAACACTCTGCCCATCTTTCTCTGAGATTAATTCCGCCTCTGATCTGACTCCTGAATGAAAAATAGCAAGAGAACACTTACACCATGTTGTATTAAAAAAAAGTTTCCCCCAAAACTCCCACATCTCAGATATGTGCATATTGTTTAATGAAAATTGAACTTTGACCAGTGCAGTAATTTGAAATCTGTTTTATCCTTCTGTTTAGGTCCACGCTGAAAGGGAAATTGTGCACCTTTAAGTGGACATCAGGGAGAAGCAGTAGCTCAAGGCAAGAAGACAACACCAAAAAGTAAAGCCAAATTTAATTCAGGTAAGGTTTTCATTTCTATGGCCAGAACCTCTCAAGTTGATGATATAGTGCAATTAAGTAGAAATAACTACAACAGGCATATTAATATGTAATAATGAATAATATTATCAGTGTAAAGTATAACAGTGTTTTACGTATTACTGCTTCTTACATTACCACGTCATTACCACAACAAAAGTAATGAGTTTTAGTTATGTACACATGTATACATGTACACATGTATAAATGACACTCAAATCTATAGACTTTGATTAAGATTAATAACATTTTAAAAACTATGAAAAAACTGAATGAATGAACAAAATAATCAATCAATAAACAAATGAATGAATGAATGAATGACATACTACCACGACTGATGTCTTCCATCTCATTGTCTTTGTCTATGACATTCTCATATTCCCCTCTTTCAAACTCCACTTCTTTCCCAGGCAGCATCCTTGCTGAAAGATTAATGTATTATGCATTTACTGATAGAGTACATAGCCGCAGCTGTCTAACCAATGCACTGTGCTATTGAACCAGTGATGTACCGATGTACCAGGGTACAGCACAAGACAAGGAAAATCGCAACATACGCACAGGTTTGGGTAATTTTACAAGTTCTGTATGTACATTTTCAATCAAGTAAGCAATGTTTGACTTTGCTAATGTGCTGCTTGTTCAGTCCGCAGCGGTGACAGCATTATTTGAAATGCTGTCTGAAAAGCACAGAGAAGTCAGAATTCAGTCAGTATGCTGAAAGACTGCCCTCTTGTGGCAAAAAGCCTCCAACGCCTTTTTCTTTAAACTTGGATGATGAGGATGGATCTCATGTTCAGTTCAGTTTTTGATACGTTCTAAGGTAATTCATTAAAACAGAAACAAGCCATGTAATAAATATACTCACATGAAACTTTGGACTTCCTGGCTCTCTTGACACAAAATCGTATAAGAACAGAAATCAAGATTATTACAACAAGAAGAAATCCCACACCCACGATAATAGGTGCTATGGATGTAGAAGGAGGTGGTGAGGTTGGTGAGGGTGGTGAGGGTGGTGAGGGTGATGTTGGTGTGGGAGTCAGTTTCACATAGCCTGAAATAAAGCAAAGCCACTTATGTTTTTCTGGATCCAGTCACAGTGAGAGCTGTACTTGATTCATCATGTTTATCTGCACCACCTTAAGGTAAGTAAGCTCAGAGTTACAGATTTTAAAAAAAGTCTCTTCTCTGCAAAACAAGTGAATGAATATTTCTGAAAACAATAGAACTTATTGAGAAAGGATTCATGGTTTCTCTTACCTTCACAAAGTATTTCAGCTGGAGAAGCGTTTCCACAGGAACGTTGTTTGACGGCGCGCTTGACGTCCATGGTAACATCAGTGAACTCCAGTGTTGTTTCTAAGTTGACCTTGAATCAAATTTAAACTTTATCACATTTAGAGATACAGCCAGAATAAAAAACACTGAAATTTCTCTGGCAGTAAAAAAACAGGCCTGACTGAAGCAACACACAGCAAAAGAAGTCACTAGAAGTCCAGACCAAAAGTATTGGGACATTCAATTTCTTTTATATTTCTGCAAACTTTGTGTCAGCAAAGTATCCAGTAAGTTTTTAACTTCAAACATTTGGTCAATTTGTGATTATTGAGATACACCTCTCATGCATTTCTTTCCATTTTATAAACCGCTATGACCGCTTCAAGAAGCAGAATGTAAAGATTTACCTGTTTGTCTTCCTTAGAGATGCTATGGTTTTCTTTCTTACTCACTTCACAGAGCTTTCTCACTAAAACTGGGGAAGGATTAAATGGACATACTCTTTCCCACTTATCTCGATAATTGACTTCAAGGACACCTCCATGTTTTTCAGTCGTGCGGAACTTTACACTTTCTGTAAAAGCAAAGAAACTGTGTTTAAAGAAGGAAACAAGCTCATCCACTTCTGACAAATATGATGTTAGAGATGGTCAGCTTGTGTTTGTAATGTGTTTAAAAAATGAACAAAAATAACTTGTATATTTTTCAGATTTTTGAGATTACTTTTCTAATGAACCAGCCAAATGGTCATTGTTACGGAAACTGGAATAAGTTCCTTAAGAATGACATAAGCAACTTGAGAATGTCATTTTTACTTTAAAAAAAACCTTTCCTTTTGCAAAGAAACAAAAAATGTAACAATTACCCCAAGATAATGAATTAAAATACTACCATAATTAACAGAGGACCTACATGTATGTACTGTATATATGGATGAGTCTATAGAAAGAGAGGTGTATGGACTCACACTTACCACTACAAGTAATGAACACCACATTTGTGTCACACTTTCCTTTAGTCCTCCTGCACTGGCCAATGATGGAATGGTACTTTTCACAGCTGACATGGTAAATGTTACCTGAACCCTTTGATGGAGCTTTGGGTTTAATGAAGACAGCATTGCCACAAAGCTTTTCTTGGCAAACTTTGTGTGCATAGGATAGATCCCAGTTACTAGCACACACTGGAACGCCATCTATCCTCACTTCCCCACTACAGCCCTGTGAAAGGCTGACATTGGGCTCCTCTGGGAAGGAAAGCAATAAAACACTGCAGTCAAGTATTGATAAAGACATAAAGCACTGAAGTGGAAATGATCAGTTAATCATCTCTGCACTACAAAGTCAAAATATGAAGCACAAGTCCATAATCAAATAGTTCATTTAACACTTTTAGCTTTGGTTTGTTACTTTATCCAGTGTATCTGGAATAATTCTCTTTCACACAGTCTTGTTTGACTCTTCAGTGTTTCCAGTGCAAATGTAAAACGTCTGTGATCATTTAAGATCAGTCCTGCTGATATAAATCTTACTTTGGCATTCAATAAAGACTGGCTCCTTCCTTGAGGGAGTGGTTTTATTTTCACACTCCCAAATGCTTCCTGGATTTTTACCACAGCTGAATCTTTTGTTCCAAAAAGAATCTATTTCAATTGTTTGGGGGTGGCTTTCATTTGTTGATTGGTGTCCACCACAGTCCATATCCTGGCAAAGCTTTTCCTTCTCAGTTTCACTGAAGTTTTCTCTGGAAACAGCACTGGGTCCCTGTCTCCAATGAACCAACACTGTTCCACTACAGGCCTTTTTGTCAGGTACCATCGTCCTCCATTCTGAGACAGACAAGAGAAATAAAACGTTCACAAAACATGATGTAATCAACAGGATCTGAATGATATAAATAACACACTCTGCACACAGAAATGACATTATGATCCTGCATCAACTTAAAGTTGTTAAAGTTTAGCTAACCTGCTGACTGCTGTGTAAATAAAATGATTTTATAGAGTGATAACAAAGAGATGACAACTGATGACAGAGATATTTTTATAACCATCAGACTGCACAGGCTAGCTGTTTCCAGCTGATTCCAGACATTATTTAAGTGAGTCAGACTGTGTGGCAGAGACATACTGGTGACATGGACAACAAGCAGGAAAGAAAAGATTAAAACTGAGTAGAACAAATATGATTAATGGAGGTGAGGATGTTAAACTTCTAACCTTTATTTCACTAAAAGTAACCTTTGAAGGCGAGCATGTCAAAGTTTGAACGCAGCATTATTTTTATCTCAACATTTTTCTGAAATACAAACTAGTCTCAGTTTGTTTCAGTTTCAGTTCAGTGAAGGAGCAAAGAATAATTAAGAAACTGCTGACACAAGAGAAGATTGTAAAAGAAACAAAGATCATTATACACACCAGAGCATCGGAGGCCACTGTGTTTGCAGGCAGCTGTAGAAGCAGTAATACTGCTGCATGCAGATAATGGACTGTTAGCATTTGCAGTGCAGTTTATGTTTGAAATGGCTAATTTATCTGCTGCAGGTCCAAAGTAGGGACGAGTCTCGACAGCATCACCACATTTAAGCTCCTGACAGATGGTGTTTCGATTGTTAGTGTCTTTGAGAGCATCCTCGCACACAGGGATCCACTTCCCCTCATACTCCACCTCTATGTTTCCAAAACATTTGTAACTGGGAATGCTAAATCTGGGCTTGACACTACCTGAAACAAATTGGTAATATTGTCATTTTATTTTTAATTATCCATCATAGTCTTGGTGAAAAGATGAAAAGTTTAAAGAATTTCAGTCTGGTAACTTCAGAAAAATTCAAATTTGCTTTTTTAACACAAAATGGATTTGAAGGAATATTTAAAAACAGATTGATGTTAAAGCAAAAGTCAGTCTCTTTTTGTTTTCTAAATTCTGGTATCCTGTAACTTAGTGACAAAAAGTCAACAAACCAATAAACTGGAACAATAAAACTGGCAATTTTTTCCAAAGGAGGCATATCAGTTGAAAATGAAACATTCTGCCAAGGAAAGTCACGACATTTATTATATTTTTGCAATATAAAAATATTTTTAAAAAACAATTAATTACCTGAGCAAACAACATAGGCTGGTTTTTGATTACAGGAGTTATCATTGTCCTGGTTTTTGACAAAGATGCTCTGTGTCAGGTCAGTAGTCCGACTTGTCGGGTGTAAACTCTTGAAGAGGATATCACCATCTCTGGGACTGTTGTGGGCTTTTATGGGCATCCCACAGTTCAGCTTCTCACACAGCTTCACAGACTTGTCTTCTGTCCAGGTGTCTGCACACATATCTCCTTCCTTCTTTTCTACATGAATTCTGACTTTTCCCCAGCAGCCGTTCATCAACCTCATCTCAATATTTCCTGTTGTGACATTGAAAAAGCAAAAGTTAAGAGGAAACTAGTATCAGCAGATATTTCACAACTTCTTAGACCGAGCTGGGTTTCAGAAAAAACAGAAAATAGTAGAAACTTGATTGAGAGAAAACAAGGAAGTGAATGTACATCTATGGACATTAAAAGGTAAAGTCTGTTATAAATAAATTGTGTCCTCTGAGTGGATCACATTACAACTAGTGACACAATAAATCAATTCTATAATGACTTTAGTCTTAGTTTTATACTTTAACTCATTCACATTTCACATTACCTGAACAGTTCACATAGGCAGTAGAAGTTTGGTGGTCAGGAGGCAGAGGTGTAGTTTGGTTACACTCAAAAAGAGAATTTTTTCTGGATGAGCAGCTAAAAGAGTCTTTCCAAACTTTATTAATCATATCAGCACTAGAATTGAAAGAAAAGCTGGCAGCGTTCCCACAATGCATCTGCTGACACACTGTGTCTGCAGACTCTTGGTTCCATGTCTCGTTAGAGCCAGAGAGCCAGTAGATTTCTCTGCCATGCTCTATCCCCACATGACCAGAACAGGTTCCACTCAAAAACACCACCTTGTGACCTGATGGACACAAAGAGAGAAACGTGATATACAGTAAGTGGCTGTGCAGGTCGTCTACCTGTTGAAAGGTCAGTGGTTCATGCGTGAATGTTAGACAAAGCCCTTTGACACAGAATTAAAGCACTGCATGAATGTGTGCTTGTGACTGGGTGAATTGGGCTTGTAGTAAAAAGTGCTTTGACTTTAAAATGCTGAATGTCTTTGCTGATACCTGAGCAGATTAATGAATCTCTACTACTTGCAGTAAAATGCGCTCTGGGTTCTCAAAAGGAGTAGAAAAGCATTATATATAATAACAGTTCATTTATCATACTGTACCATTACCGTACACTTATCATTACACTTGATGGACAGTTACAAAACTCAAGTATAAAATGTTATCATTCTAAATGGATCCATTCTAAACAGACATGGGTACATATGACACTTTTTAAAAAGAATTTCTTTTATGAAACTTGTTCTCAAATGTACACCCACTAGAAGAACAAGAGCTTAACCTTGACATTTTCTTTCCCAGTTTTGGCAAAATAAAACTCTCAAAGTCTATGAGTGACTGAACTCATAGACATAGAGAGTTTTATAGGGAACACTGGCATTAGAACCTCTGGATACTTAAGACTCCACAAAGCAAAGTTCAGAGTTCACCTCATTTTGTTTGAAAGTCTGCAACTTTTCCTGTTTTGATCCTGTCTCACCAATATCATCAATCTCTCATCAGGTAAATAAAAGACACATGAAAATACATACATAAATAAATACATTTAAAAAAAACTTTAAAAAAGCAAATAGCATTTGGTATTGATTCCATTATTAGAGTTTCAGTGTGTTAACTGTATTTAATTTAAAACAATGACTTGCTTTTATAACCCTGACAGAATCGTACTGGCAGTGACAGTTTGTGATGGCTGCACTCACAGCCACACAGTGGTAATATCCACCATGTTGGTATAGAGGCTTATAAGTAACATTGCATTCACATTTGTCTTCCTTTAAATATAGGAATTAATTTACAGGACAATAAATAACTGGTTTTGGTTTAGAGTTAATTCCACATAACACTGCATTCTAAAATAAGTGCGCACATTTTAGTTTACACTGTTATGTATGATTAATCTTTTGTTTTCTGAGTTACCTTAGTTGCAGCTGCTCCAGTCCCTTGATTAAGGAGCCAAGAGGTGAAAAAGGGGCGGAGTGAGCTTTGAAGGAAGACTGCTAATTGGTTCATTCCATAACTCTGGACCATGGGGGGAATTGGAGTTCATTATGTTTGGTTTAGTTAGGTTTTGTGTGTTTTACCCCTTGTGTTTTTTGTGGGCTGATCAGCCACTATTTAAGTTTCCCCTTTGTCTCGTTAAGTTAGGTCAGTTTGTTTGAGTTATCAGAAGTGTTGTCAACTTTGAGTAGAGTTCTGTTATTTTGACCTCTTTTATGGGCCCAAGATTTTGATTCTTTTTGCATGATTTAACCAATTATGTTTTTGGGTTAAATAAAAATCATTTTTTTGGACTTTAACCTGTGCCTAAGTTTCCTTCGCTGCTCGGTCCATCACACAGTTATACACAGCAACAAGGTCAAAGGGCACGTGACACTCACCCTCACAGGTGATTCCAACTGCTTCCACTTCTCGATTTGAAAATTGGTTGTTTGAGTTTTCTGTTAAGCACTCAGATATGTTTGATATCTTCTTATTTGTTGGACACGTTATTGACAGGAAGCTATCAGAACCCTGACTGAATTTTTCAGTTTTGCCTTTTTCCCCACATTGCAGTTGTTTGCAGACAGCTGCTGACTGATCCTCTGTCCATCTGTTTGCAGGAACTTTCTTCCACTGGCCCTCATGCTTTATCTCCAATCTTCCAGCACATCTTCCAGGACCATCTGCCAGTTTCACCTCCACACTGTCTGTACCATGACAATAAGAGATTTATCAGCCATGAAACACAAAAAGAATAAATACATTAAATTAATTAATTACTGAACACATTTTGGAAAAATATAATCAGAATTTAACAATGTCACAATTTCATTGAATGAAGTAACTCATTTTCTCTCTCGACAGAGAATTTATTGCAGAATTTAAAATCCCATTATAAAAGCAGACAAAGGCCATCAGCAGCCACTCTGTACATTTTCACTGCTGTATCTCACCTGAACACACCACATAAGGTTGGTTTGAACACTGGATGTTCTTGTCATGCTTAGCAGGACAGTGCCACAGTGAGGACTCGCTGCCTTTGCAGCTCACATGGTCCATTATCCCTCCTGAATTTCGACGTTCGACTTTAGTATAAATCAGCTAGAACAAAGCATTTATGAGTTTGCATTATTTCATTGATACTCATCCAGTATTAATGGTGCACATTAGTACACTTATCACAATAAAGCCAGTAGCACTGCTGTATGGACAGTTTCTGATACACTCAGTATCCATGTATCAGAACAACAGGTAACTTATGGTGACTAAACTGGAAAACTCACTTCCCCGCATCCAAGCTCCTTGCAGACTAATTCAGCTTCCTTTTTAGTCCAGGTGGAGGCACACACAGGCTTAACTGAACCATTCACTTGAATATTAACTGTACCATAGCACTTGCTGTCTTTACCAGAGTGCAGAACTACTTTAACTTCATCTGAGAGAGAGAGAGAGAGAGAGAGAGAGAGAGAGTTTTACAGTTTTACAGTGAAGTTTTTGCTTGGAAGTTGTTTGTGTTGGAATATAAATGTGTTGAATTACCTGTGCAAGTCACATTAAGGTTTTTGTTTGTGCTGTTGTTTGGGCTGAGAGAGTTACCACAGTGCATTTGCTGGCACACATCAAAAGTAAAGTTGTCCTGTTGAACAGGTACCCAGTTGTTATTTTCTTCTTTTTCCAGCTGGCCAGAACACACATTTGACTGGTTTCCTTTGAGCTGCAGTCTCATAAAACCTGTTTATAAAAACACTTTCACCATATTTAATATGTAACACAATCAGTTTACGTAATGTGTAACTGTGTGTGTGTGTGTCTGTGTGTGTGTGTTACCTTCACATATGATAGAAACAGGTTTGCATGATGCTGAATTGTCCTGTTTGCCATTCACACACTGCCACAGATTATCTGGGTCTGCATTTTTAAAGGCTGAACAATCGAGCTTCATCTTTGATGAGCTTCTGTATCTTTCACTATCGATCCATTTTAGGGGAAGAATTTCTTTGAATTCACCACACCCGAGATTTTTACACAGAAGATCGGCTTCTTTTTTTTCTTTAATAGAGAGGAATTATATATTCTTTGTTAATCAAAAATAGTGTAAGACATTTTAAAACGTGATCGAAGTAGTACACCATTAAATAAGAAGAAGAATATTTCACAGTAGTGGAACTCTTCTGCCCTTTGAAACACAGAAGATATTTGTTTGTTGCATGAATCTGATAATTTAGCACAGAGAGATTTTCTTTAGTGTGATACTTTAGTATTTCAGGCTTAACAAGACAATGTTGAAGCTTCTAATTCTGTGACTATAGTGTCTGAATATAAAAGTATCAATGGTGAAAAGTAACTTTCCTTAAGTATCTTCATTTTTATTTTTGATTAGGAATTATACAATGAAACATATCATCATTATTTGTCTTAGTGAAAATCTTCATTGAATGATATTTTAATAAGTAACTTAATTACAATAATTATTAAAAAATATGAGTCAATTAAAATTTAAAACTATCTGACATTAGTTTAGAATTATTTAACCATAATTGCACTACACTGATCTTAAACGCTGTCTCTGAGTTGCTGTCTATTGTTTACTGCATTTGCATTTTACTGAGAAAAAGTTATCTTTGTTTCTCCTCTGATGTTATGTACAGTTAACATTTAGAAAAGAACCTACAAATGTATACATGAATGAATCACACTCTTACCCAATCTGTCTTTACAAAAGTAACCCGATTTGCCATCAATGGAGTACTGGACCGCTCCAGCACATTTGGGTCCATCCAGGCTTAATGTGATATTACCTTGAAGAGCACAATCATAAACCAGCCAAATACAAACACAGACAAAAAACCAACAAACATCACAATCGATCTTATCAAGTCATTTCCATTAATGTACCTTAACAACCTTTAGCTAAGAGTTGTTGTCACCGAGCTCACTAAAAAAACCCACCACCAACAACATAAAAATAACAGAAACAAAAAACAGAGAAACTTACTTGAACATGTAATTTTTTTCACTGTGAGCTTTGAGTAATAGCTGGATTTCCAACCAGGATGTTTACATTCCCACAGAGCGCTCTCGTCTCCTTCACACTTCAGTTCATTGAGCCAGATCGTGCTGTCTTCTGAAGGCTTAAGAATATCTGTTACTGAGTTCTCCACAGGTTCCCCACAGTGAGTGCTCTTACAAACCACTTTTTCAGTGTTCTTGCTCCAGCGTGTATCACCAACATAGCCCCATGTGTTGTTATGATAGACTTCAAGGTAACCTTCACATGGGTAGCCTCCTTTGTTTCCATTTTTTAGAATCAGTCTGTCCTCAGCTAGGAACATACAAGGTTTATACAGCAAATTATTCTTATTCTTATTATTATGATTTGTTTCATGACTTACTTTTGGGAACTGCAAAGGATAAAATGTTACACTTTTGTTCGTGCCATAACATCTGAAAACAAGTTAAAAAAAAAATAATACTAATAATTATTTGTTTGTATGCTTTTATGTTTTACTTTATTATTTTAATATATTTAGCAACATATTTCTAAAAACATTGTTTTTGTTCATTATTATTATTGTTATTTTGAATCCACTAAGTCTTAATCCAAACAATTCTGCTCATAAAATTTCTGGGAGGTCGGAATCCAGCCGTCATAGGGAAAGAGGCAGATAACACCGTGGACAGGTCACCAACCTGTTAACACATGCAGACACTCGTGTTTACACACACAGTTATTTAGATTTACTAATTAACCTACTGCACGTATGTCTTTGGACTGTGAGAGGAAGTCACAGTACCCAGAGATAACCCATGCAGACACAAGGTGGCCGTGCCAACTCCACACAGAAAGGATTATGCAAAAATCACAATAAAAAAAAATGCTTAAAGTGGACCTCAGGCTAGATTGGAGCCTGGTATTTTCCTTCACCGCCATGCTTCCCACTATGTTTGTTTATACGTCTTTATAAATAAAAGCATACATAGATCTTTGCAAATAATACACTTTAGCAATGGAAGCTTTTAGCGGTTGTGAATTTTTGCCATTCTGTATTTTATGTTCACCCCCACAAAAAGACCAATTTTTACATTAAGCTTTGAAAGATATTGTAGCGATTCCTTATTTTGAATTGCCACAAACACACTTGTAAACAAATAACACTGATTGTTTTCTTTGTTTCAAATCTACATTCTAACTCTTTTAAAGTATTAATTTTGTTTACTAATTATTAATTAATTAATTAATTATTAATTTCTATAGTTTTTTCCCGTAAATGTCAAACACATTTGAAAGACTCATTCTTAATTCAAATTCATAATAATATTTATTACTATTAATAATATCCAGAATTAAAGAAACTAAACTAACTTACCTTGTGAGATCACCAGCTCAATGTGAGCGATGTGAAGAAACAGGAGCAGGAACCACATCATCACCACAGCTCATGACTTGAGAGTGAGACAGGCAAACGATGTGCTGGGCTTTATATTGCCGCGGCTTCGCCCACCAAAAAGGAAATGAGCAACATACGCGCCAAAGTTAGACTCACAAATATTATCTTAGGCTAAAAGAAAACTAACACACAAGTGCTCTCATTTCATATACAATAACGTTTTCAATTTAAACTCACTATGATGCTGCGACATTGAAAAAATATTTAAACACATCAACGGTAGAACATACAATAGCGTCCATGAGAATGTGAAATTGGTCAACTATTGATAAAACATAAATTCAATAAAGTTGAATATCAACCTTTTTCAGTAATTCTGATATGTGAGAGCATTATGTCCTTAAATACAAAGGCTGCTTTAGGGAACAGCACATACAGCAATCATCAGGAAAACCAAACATCATCTTAGAGAAATATCAGATTTTTTAGAAACGGGTCATTCCATCTCACATCAGCCAAATTTCTACTTTAACTTGTCCATTTCACATAAACATTTTATTGCACAAAGTTTGAACATATAAAACAAGTGCTGTGAAATGTTCCTTTATATATTGAGCCCCTTTCAGGCCATTGTTTGGAACATTTAAATCTGAAACCATGTTTGAACATGAAGATCTCAAAAAGTCTTTTAGAGAAAAGCCTACAATTTTCACTGGTTTTTCTTACTGTCAGCATGAATCAAATTAGCATATTTTTCGTTTTGGAGACCTGGGTCACTTGTCTCAAATTATGACATTTTTAAGAATATCTTCTGTTAAACCTTCGACAATTTTTATGTCAACTGTTGAACATACGTAATAATTACTGTTAAATTTTTTTGCTTTATATACTTTCCAAGATACATATTTAAAAAACAAAAAAACAAAACAAAAAAACCCTTTTGGCCCATTTCTTCACACATTGTTACAACTATTCTAGATGAAATATTTTGCTAAATATATGAATTTTTTGCCTCTTAGTATAAATTATCTTGAGGGCAGTAGTAGGCAGTATTGTAGGTAGGCAGGATAGGTTTTGAAAATGAAAAATATACACATAATTACAGAATATGATTTTGAATATTAACTGGAAAATCCCGAGTTTTGTTAAATTCACTTTAGACTATCTACTAATTTATTTATTCATTTTTTGTTTGGCTGTGGTGCAGCCTGTGATATTGTGACTATGAATTAAATGTTAAAAAATATTCTGTTTTAGCATTATCATGAAATATAACTGTATACTGTTCAAAATTGCTAGTTTTTTGTTTCAATGTGAAGTTGTATTTTATTCATGTGTGTAATCCATTAATATCTTTGTTTTTGTGTTACACGTGTCACATTCGTCCTACTAAAAGAGACTTAGAATTTAATATTAAAAAGTATTCTAAGTGCTTTATTTTACTGTACTTGGGAAATTCTGCTACATAACTTTCAGGAATTGTCTAAATTTGTCTCTTCCCCCCTATTTGTGTTGTAATTTTTTTTTATTTTATAAGACTGCTGGATCTTTTTTTTTCCATATTTTAACTAGTTAGTACTTACAGACTCTGATTGTTTTGAAGTAAAAACACCCAGTGAGGCTTTCATCTTAGTTTTGAGGTATTCATGTTCAAACATGGATTTGTATTTCAATTTGTGAAAAAGAAAGGCCAGAAAATGGGTCGATAGACCATTTTAAAAAAGGCTATTTGATATATGAAGCTAAAATTTCACATATGTTTATACTTTGTATTGTAACATTTGCAAGTCAAAGATGTTTGAGCAAAGGTTGTGATTTAAGATGGAATGACACAAAGACTGTTTCAATAAGACGGACAAAAAAACAACAACAAACCTTCTGCTACTTTTCATCACACGACATCAGCTGCAAATGCTGTGACTGATTAAAAAAACAACAGCTCCTGTGACATTTAAGTAGACTCAATTAACATGAGAGAGAATTATAAATGCTGTACAATACATGCAAATATTCTGTTTTGTATATATGGCCAGGAAACATACACTTGGAGTGCAAATTACCCAGCACAAAATGCAGAAAATTTGTGTAAAAATGTTGAAAGAAAATGACTTATGTAGCCTTATATATGTAGCCTTAGGAGAAGTAAATAACTATCCATGCATATCATGATATGCTGTGAGTACAGTTACTCTAATGATAATATCCATTCTGATGTTTACAAGTTTTACATTTGAATTTGCTTAAACTGTGGTCCCAGGTGTAAACTGAAAGTATGAGAGAACTGCACAGGGCTGTGGGTTTGTGGCTAGAGACTTTTCAGAGCTGTGACTAACTGCAAAAAATATTCTCAAGTGCACTTTAGTAACTTGCTAAACTACATTCACCACCAGGGCAACAAAAATCCAGGTGCTACTGGTGGCATTAGACAAAAGAGAAATAAGTCATTAAAGGAGTTATCTGTTTTTTTAAGAGTTATCTGCTAGATGCTAGCTGTCTCAAAGGATAAAAAAAACGTCATACTTTTTCATACCATGCCAAACATGCGAAATCTACAGGATTCTGGGTAAAGTTGGAAGTTGTAACTAATGCAGTAACCTTCATTATAAACCAGTAAACCTCATCCACTCTGGAGGCCTGGCCACCAAGTAGTTGTTTAACTGCATTTTGTGTAAAATTGGAGGATAATGTTAGGATTAATTGGAAGATATTAGTGTGGCGGCAGGAGTAATAATAGTAGAATAAGAGCCTATGCTTGCCCTTAATACAGCATGTGTATGGATGCAATCACTGTCATTGTGCCATATGCTGCATGTGCTGGAATAGTTGCTGTTACCCCTATGTTAGCAACTGCTAACTTCATACTAGTATGATATACTTTTAACATTAAGATTATTTTTACTTTTTTCAGAAACTGTAGAACACAAGGAGGAACACATTACACACACACTTATCATATTTGTCTCCAATGTTACTGCACTGCTGTATAAAAGTCTTAAGCCAGCCTTAATTTCTCTATATTTTGCTTGGAAAATGGGTGCCATGAAACATGACGAGATGGAGATAGGGTATATAAGGCAAAAAGAGAGTATGTATAATTGTCACAAGCTTGAAGGTCAATATTTGATATGTCCACCTTTAGTCTTCAACAAATTATGAACTTGTAGTTTCAATATTTAGTGTAGAGAAATAGTTTTTCAGGCTTTTTGAAGGACATACAAAATTTTTCTTTGATTCGAACCAAGCTCTTCATATTTGGTTTATGACTCAATAACACCTTTTGCCATTGATTTTTACTCTAGTTCTTGTGTACTTTGGCATACCTCAACAGTTTTCTCCCTGTTTCCTTATGGCTTCCTGACAGTCATCCTTCCACTGATTAAACTTTGGCAAAAAGTAAAAAGAACAACTGAAGTGCCAGATGCATCAGTCAGGTCACAAATATCAGGTCTTTCCTGGATTTTTTCCTGTCTCTTGATGACATGACTTTCAGATACTATTCATCTACAATAAATAATTATTTAGGTCTGAAACTTCTTCTCACCTAATAGTACTTTGGACAGTGTTGCTGCTTGATGTCTATTAAACTGTTATTTGTCATTTGTCAATTTTAATTAAATGCAGCCAAAGAAATAGAAACACAGCTAGTAACATAGTGTCTAAATATGCATTTTCATGCTCACTTGTATGTTATCTGTGGGCACAGTCGTTCATCCTTTGAGTTAGGTGCCTTTTTTATGCTTAAATGATTTACAGGTAGTTTAACAAATCAAATAAGTGATGTCAAGGTTCGGAGCTAATACAAATACTATATCTTCCTTTACCTTATTTTGCTAGTGTCTAAAAATTAAGACACTAATGTTAATGTAACATAAAGTTTTGACATGGTGACTTTTTCAAATATGCATGCCCCCTAAAAAAAAGGTTGCCTTTTTTTATTTATTTATTTATTTTTTAATAAATTGTTGGTGTAAAAATCTGTTTGATCTCACATCTAAGCGTAAGACTCACACAGAGGTGTCTTGACCACATTTACCAGTGATGTGATCAGAAATGAAGCATAACTGACACAACCATCAACTCCAGTTTGGAGGTAGCTTAACAGAAATGAAGCCACAAACCTCTGGGTTGTATTTTTGGAACCAGGTCGTCTATCTAAGCAGGAAACTGTGATCACATACGCTTCTGCTTCAGATATATTCTCAGAAAAATATGAAACTATCAACTCCTACTGTACCTGTGTTTAAAAGTTGTTGTTTTTTAAATAGATCCTATATTGGGGTTTAATTTTCTTTAAATATTTACTGTAAATATTCGTTCAATATTCGTATGTTTATATGACATTGAATACAATATTAAAGGGCACGCTAACAAGCAAACAAGACTGTCCGTGCGCACAGCCCCCAACACACTACAGATACACACAGTGTTAAACAAAACTGTGTGACTTTTACACATACCATACATTACCACAAACTGTAGCAACTGCCAGGAACTAATACATTGCTTGATTTCAAGTATTTCAATATTAAGAAATCACATGAAAAGACAAAAATTAATTAGTGCAGTGATGATCTATATATCTGTGCAAACCTTGATAGAGTCACTTCAGAAGTTACTCTTTGTGAACATGCACAAAAATCAGAATAATGTTTTAAAAATACATTTTCTCTTGTACCAGCCACACCCTGGTCTGATTACTGCCAAACAAGTTCACTTAAATAAGACCTGTCTTAAAAAGTGTAGAAGGGTGAAAGATCTCAAAAGCCAACACATCATTCCACAATCTAAAGAAACTCAAGAAGAACTGAGAAACAAAGATATGACATCTATCGGTCTGGAAAGTTTTACACAAATTCCTAAGGCTTTGGACTGTGGCAACCCAATTACTCTAGCGCATAAAGAAGTCATCCAGAAGGTCACAAAACCCCCTCAAAACAACACAAGCACCTAGGGTGCTATGTAGCAGGGTAATCATCTAAAAAACACTAGCAAGTCAACCTTGACTGGCTTGATTGAAATGGTTTGGCATAATCATAGAGAAGCCATATTCAAAATGGGGCTGCATTAAAAAAACAAGAGTAGAGTAAAATTCATCCAGTGATTGACTCATTGAGAGAAAGACTAGAAAGATAGAATGACTCATTACCAGTTCTCACAAACGCTTGACTACAGTTCTTGCTACCAAGGGAGGCACAAGCAGGTATCAGGTTTTGGGAGCAATTCTTTTTTCACATAGGGCCAGTTTTGGAATATATTTTTTCCCCCTTAATCAATAGAATAATTTAAAAACTACATTTTGTATTTTACTTAAAAATTATTTGATGATCATTAATATGCAAGTGTGACAAGTATGCAAAACAAAAAAAAAAAGAAAGAAATCAGGGACAATCTGGAGACGAGCCAGCCCTTTCTTCTTTAGACAAGCAAACAGTCTATTATAGTAGTCGAGTCTTATAGAGACAAAAGCATGGATTATCATCTCAAGTTTCCTTGTCGACACCACTGATTCAGGTTTTGAGCTGTTCCTCAAATGAAAAAAGTAGGTTCTTACTACCTGATTTACGTTTGATGAAGAGAAGGCTTCATCAAAAATAACACTTACATTTCTGAGGCTACGCTTCGGTGAGGAAACTAAATCACCCAGTCACCGTTTCATGTCAGACATTCCACTGTCCGGTGCAACGGTCTCAGGCTTGTCTGGGTTTAGCTGTAAATAATTGTTGTTCAACCACTGCTTAATATGTTTGTTAAACAGTCATTCAAAGTGGAGAGTTTATGAATTTTAGAAGGCTAAAATGAGTAGTATAGCTGAATATCATCAGCGAAAAGATGATAAAAAACATCAGGAAACTGCTGTATCATCTGGCCTCAAGAAAGAATGTATATTAAAAACAGAATAGGTCCCAGCATGGAGCCTTGAGGAACTCCACATAGAAGTTCTGTAAATTAAAAGCTGCCATGTGGAGAGGCAAATTTAATGCCTTTCCAGGTTTAACAAAGTCACTTAAACAAATCAAAGCAATTTAAACCTCTTTCCCTAATCGCATCTATCAACATTTACCTCAGTTGATGTGCAAACCACTGATTACTGACAATGTTTTGTTTGTTTGTTTGTTCCCGGGTCTGCTGGAGGCCTGTGACACACACACATGTGCACACACACACAGACAAACCTAGCCTAAAACCCGTGAACTTAACAAGACAGAGAACACAAGTGATCATGGAGATAGTTCACAAAGAAACAAGACAGACAGACAGGGGAGACCGAAGGTAAATAAACATAGAGACGATGATAATAACAATTCAAAGGCACTAGGAAAAGCTGAGCTCAAGATCAACTAATACAGAAATACAGAACTAGATAACTACATAAGTTAGCTCAAATTTCCCAAGACAAGAACAAATCACCATCATCTAAACAAATCAGTCCATGACAAACTGAAAAACTTGGCAATATCATAAAGATAGTAAAAAATGAATTAATAAGGACACTGTAAATAACAGAAAAGTACAACAATACTTTTCTGTTATTTACTGTAGAATTAAATTACTTTTTAGTAGTTTACAGTGTCAGTCAGTAATTTAGTAATATCACACTAAATTAATTACTAAAATTAATTAATTACTGTAGTAAATTAATTAAATTCCAATCACAATTGTGCCATTACTTGGATTGCAAAGGTTCTTCAGTTATCTGCACACAAGGTGGATAAAAGACACATTTTCTTTCATCTGAAGTGGCAACTACACCAACGAAAGATACAGCTGAATTATACACCTAACACAACTTCGGCTCTTCATGCAAGCATCCGCACAGACAGCATGCTTACACAAATATAGCCAGGAGCACAGAATGATGTTAAAGCTGAGTGTGTGCCGACCTACATGTACATGTTTTAACAGTATAATCACTGTGGTGAGCCCTTGAGTCAGCGATCAAAGTCTGTTTTGGTCTGATTTTCAACTTTGTTTTGTGTTGTCAGTTTTGAGATCATACACAAAAACTAAAAGAAAGGTTGGATGTGTATCGATAGGGATTTGTGTTGGTGTGTGGAACTGGTAATTGTGTGACAAAGCATTTGACAGAGTAATGTAATAAATAGTGTAACGAATTACTTTCTTCAGTAAGTAATCAACTAACGTACTGTATTTTGTACATACATGTCTTTTTTGAGTAACAAACCCAGTCTTGCATGTCAGTACTGTAGGTGTCAAATACTGCAGTGTAACTTATTTGGTTATTTTACAGGTAACCGTTAAAAATGTTACTTCATCTCTGTTAATTACAATTAACTTGTGATTTAGCTTAAATGAGATTTTGTGAGTGGTTAAATAATATTAAATAAAAAAAAAAACATGTTTGTTAAGCATTCCTGTTGATGAAGGGGAACATCTGCCAGGTTTGGAGGTGAGTTTACACCTGATGAAAAAGTTCAGGAACCACTGTTTAAACAACAAGTCAGTTTGGTTATGCAGCACGTTTAATCTCAAGTCATCTTAACGCGCTTTGCATTCAGATGAATGCATTTAAAAACATTTACCCAGAAACCACATCTAACCCAAGCATGTAACCCCCCAACACACACACACAAACACAGTGTACGCCCACATGCTCACGCATGCACACAGAGTAAGTAACGATAACACTGAGAAATGTTCTAGAATGCAGATGCAGATGTGGAAGCTTTCAGGTCATGTAGGCAGTTTGTTCCACTGAACAGACACCAAGCTAATCAATAACATCATCAATCTGGAGCCCACCACTGATAACTTGAGAGACTTGAGTCTAGAAGCAGGTTTCAAACTTTCTGGTAACATAAACATCTCAGTATTTTTCTTCGGAAGAGGATTAGGGCCACTGGAAAAAACAAACAAACTGGAGACATCTTTAGTTTTTTGGGGGGGTTTTTCAAAAATTCTGACAAAATAGTCAGTGGCTCTAACTTTTTTCCATATGTCTCTCTATATAACAATAAAACATCAAATTAAAACAAGAAAAATGAAAGCACCGTCAAAGAATAATTATAAATAAGAAATATTATGGTCCAGTGGTTTCATAGCGTAGTATTTGCCTAAAATAATCTCTAGTTTGATCCCACGAGGAGACACAAATCCATTTGAACTTATGTTTTGATTGTTTGGTCAGGGACTTTCACACCAGTGACTTGCTGGACGTAATTTTGCAGCTCTAGCAGTGCCTCCTTGTAGAAAGGAGCAGACACTGACAGCAGTTTATGGGATATTTTCAATGTCAAATTAAACAGTGTCAAAGATTTTACTTCTTACCTAGTGCTGTCAATAGATAAAAAAAATTAACTAATTAATCTCATAATTTTCTGTAATTAATCACGATTAATCAATATTACTTGATCAATAGCCTTACAAGCTTAAATATAAAGTTGAAGTGTAATTGCACACTTCAACTTTATATTTAAGCTTGTAACAGACATTTATGCAATATAAGTAAACACAAAGAATGTGTGCTTAAATTCAAAGAGAATTTAAGTAATTTTTCTTTTTGCACAGGTTCTCTCCTGTGAAATACAACTTTTTAAAAAACCTACATACTAGTAGGTAAGCATAGACTAATATATAATATATATATTAGTGCTCTTAAACAATTACAATTTTAAATCAGATTCATCACACGGTTACTGTGGATTAATTTTGATTAATCACGATTAAATATCATTCATTTTTATTCTATATTAATCACATTTCATTTTCCAGGAGCAAACAGACTCGGAAAAACATTGAACATCTTGAACATTCAAAAAAGCTCTGTAAGCATTTATCCACTCTCTCTCTGTCACTCTTGGGGAGGCGCTTCAAGTCACTGAGACGAGGAACCAAAGCTATGTAAAGCGCATGTTCTCAACATTAACAGGTCTGCAGTTTGTTGCAATTCACTTGGCAGTTGTGTCAGTCAATATGTCCAAGGTAGACTTAATGAGCCCCCGATGCGCCGTGAGAAGGAAACTTGGACAAACTGCCTGAAATGCTTTGACAGAAACATTTCAGGGATTTTGAGTCATGCTGCACTCCAGATGCGTTAATAGCGTTAATTTTTTTTATCGCGTTAATCGTGATGACGCTTAATCTACGTTAACACGTTAATTTTTTACAGCACTATTCTTACCACAGTCAGAGTAATAATAATAACCCTCATGATGTACAGTATTTAAATAACACAAAGCTCCAGACTTTGATCAATAAAATGTTTAAAAATAAAAAAAATGCAGATAAGAAAAACTGAACAAATCGATCAATTTTACACGTCATATCTGTTTTATGTCTCTGTTCTGACACATGGTAAAATGGAGGCAAAAGTGAAATTGTGTACCTTCAAGTGGTCAACAGGGAGGAGCAGTAGCACTTTAAATTCAGTTCAGTATTATTTATATAGTGCCAAATCACAACAAGGTTTGGCTCAATCACGACTGTGTCAGGGCGCTAGGTCTTTGACTCAGCATTTTTAGTTTTTTGTATACATGATTCTTTCTGTTGCATTATGCAGATGTTCTAAGTTCAAGTTTATACAGTTTAGCCTGGAGTTTAGTTCTTTTATGTCTCTGAGTTTTTTTGTATTTCTGTTTCATGTTTTCTTGTCTTTGTGTCATCCCTGTGTCTCCTGTAAGAGTCTGTCATGTCCTCTGTGTATATGTTTCCCCAGTCACGTCTCTGTTTATTCCCTCTACATCTCATGTTGGTTTTCCTCGCTTCCCTTGGACTCAGCCTCTTAGTCATGTCTGTGTTTCGTCTCCCTCACATGTTCCCATGTTTCTCCCCTACATCTATGTTTGCTTTTCCCTGTTTCAGTGACGAGCTTGTGCGTTCCTGTCAGTGTTTGTGTGTTTGCATGCACTTCTGTTTTATTTTGACATTCACTTGTTCTGTGTTCAGTGTGTTCAGTTTTGCTTCCCTTGTCTTGTTATTTCTAATGCATTCTTGCTGTTTTCCCATGTGTTTCCACTTCCCTCGTCACTCTTCAGTGTATACATTGTCTCTGTCTTCCTCAGCCCTTTGTTGGATAGTCTGTTAATCCTTCTCCATGTTGTCAAGGTATTTCCAAGTGTTCCAGGTTACCATGTGTTCGTTTTCCCAGATTAGGTTTTATTATTAGTTTCTCATCTAGTTGGCTTTCTTGTCTGGTTTATGTTTGTAATCAGCTAACATAAACAAAACCTCACTTTTTGTTAACTTTAGTCCACCTCTGCTTGTTCGCATTTGGGTTAGGCCTGCACAATAAATCGAAAATTTATTGTCATCGCGATATCAGCCTGTGCGATGGGCCCATCGTAAAACACGGCGTAAACTGCGATAATTGGGTACCCTAAAATGTTTACACACGTGCTTTAAAGACTTTACCAATCAAAGAAACCCCTTGACACATTTGACCAGTCGAATAGAGCCCTTCACGGCATTAACCAATCAAATGGATTAGTGGCCCGCCTCCTACGTAGGGGGATGAGCGAACAACGCTGCAGCAACGAGCTACTATGAACTCGTGGCTAAAAAAAAAATAGTACCTCGCTTATTTGGAGGTACTTTGGATTTGATAAAGACGACGTTCTCCAAACACAGGTACTCTGCAAAACTTGCCGAACACTCGTGGCAACCACCAGAGGAAACACGACTAATTTCCACCATCATCTTCAATACAACAACAGAGAACTGTTTGAAGAGTTCCAGAAAGTTAGGGCTAGCCAAACAAAGGTTGCTAATGTTAAGACAAAGAGCACAGCAGTCCAACAGCCGTCTCTGTTTCAGAGTTTTCAAGTGGAACTCCTTATGAGAAAACGTCGAAGCGGTACAAAGAAATAACAGAGGCCATTACACATTTTTGGCGAAAGACATGATGCCTATAAATACAGTTAGCAGAGAGGGCTTCACCAGTCTGATACATAAAGTGGACCGGAGATACCGCATCCCTCACGAAAGTACTTTTCCCATGTCGCCATTCCACAAATGTACGAAACATGCTGCAAGATCGTCATGTTTGAACTGCGCCAAGCTGAAAACTACACAAGCACTACAGTAAAGTTTCCTCTCCAGTTTTGACTTACATCATAACTACTTGGTGAGTGGTAAAATGATGAACAACTACATTGAGATAATTTGCAGTATAATTTAAGTTATGTTTATTTAAAACTAATTATAGACACTGGGAAGGATGTCTTTCAGAATTCAAGCCTCAGAACACTTTTTATGGGGGCAATGTTTCAATGTTAAAGTGCACTTTGTTGTTACACTGCTAATACAGCAGCTTTCTTTAAATAAAACTGTTGCAGTAAAACGGAAATTATGTATTCGTTTTTTTGTTTTGTTTTGTTTTGCTATTTATTTTATCGCAAGTCATATCGTTATCGCAATATTGATCACAGTTATCGCACATGGCAGGCTTTCCTAATATCGTGCAGCCCTAATTTGGGTCGTCATTCTCTACAACATGCACCCTGCAGCCACAGGCCATGACAGACTGAAGTTTTCCATCTCATTTTCTTTCTTCAGACATCTTCATATTCCCACTTTTAGACTCCAATTCTTTCCCTGACAGCGATCTTGCTGAAAGGTTACAGTATTGCACATTTACTGATACAGTACATAACTGCTGTTTCACTAATACACAGTGCTAATGCACCAGTGCACAGCACAAGAACATGAAAAACACAAGCACAGGTTTGGGTCATTTTCCCAGTTGTGTTTTTGCATTTTTAATCAAGTAAACAAATGATTGGCTGACCTGATGTGCTGTTTGTTCAGTCATCAGCAGTAAAGGTATTATTAGAAATGGCTGTAAGCTGAAGAGTACAGAGGAGTCAGAATGCAGTCAATACGTTGAAAGACTGCCCTCTCCTGGCAAAAAGCCTACAACACGGTTTTACTTTAAACTTGGATGATTAGGATAAACTTTTTGTTCAGTCAGGATTTTTACACTTCATGGCAATTCATTAAAACTGAAACAAGCTATTAGTCAGTATTTAATTCTAACTGATGCAATCAATATACTCATGTGAAACTTTAGACTTCTTGGGTGTTTGAACACTCAGAAATTTTATATATACAAAAACAGTGTCTCTATAAGTCTCACACCTACAATAACAGGTGATATGAATATATAAAAGGTGCATTGGTTGTAGTGGAAATGTCGTCACATAGCCTGAAATCAAACACAGTCATATTTAATTTTTTCTACATTCACTCACAGTGAGAACTGTGACTTGATTTATTTTGTTTATCTATATCGCATCAATCAAAGTAAGCAAGTTCAGATTTACAGAATACACACCTTGGTAAACACGTGAATGAATATTTTCAAAACCATTATGAGTGACTGGGAAATGATTCATAGTTTTGGCACTTTAGGAAACAGGTTTATCCACTTTCAGTTTGACAAATATACAAATATGAAACTACAGATGGTCAGCTTACCTTTAGCAAAAACACTGGGAGCAGAGGAAACATCTGGGTTGTCCCCGTCCAAAGGCATGAAAACCAAAGGCCTCTGGCCCTCTGGGCCCAGCAGGCCAGAGGATTCAAAACCAGGACCTTGTTGCTGTGAGCTAGGTGGCCAGTGCCCCAGGGTAGTGGCCACCCTACCCAATGCTAAGATTCAACATACTGTGTTAGGCTGGGATTATCCTTTAACTCCAAGAAATCAACTGACTGTGATGACATTGATATGGATTTAATTAAAGATGTTATTGGACGTATTGTGAAACCATTTACCTACATTTGTAATCTGTCACTACAGAATGGTTTATTCTCTGATAAGATGAAAATTGCAAAGATTATTTCCAGTATATAAACCTGAAGATAAACGTCTTCTCACAAACTGTTGGCCCATCTCTTTACCACTGCAGTTCTCTAAGATACTGGAAAAATATTTTACAATAGATTGTATGACTTTATCACAAACTCACAAACACTTTATCATTATGGCTTTGCCATACTGGCCCACTTGATTGATCTTTATTATTTTGTTTGTTTGTTTGTTTGTTTTTTATTTTATCTTTTAAGTTATTACAAACGGAAGAGACATGACCAGGGGTTAGGAAAGGAAAGACATAGACAATAGAAGCTGAAGAAAAGGAGAGGGAAAGAAAACAGAGGGAAGAGGGACAGTGCGAAAAGACACAAAAATCTGTTAGATCACCTGCTGGAAAAAAAAAAAAACAAGCAAAAACAACACAGTAGGGAAACCAGCAACACACAAACTCAGCAACACACAAGATCAAAAACATACAATCAAGACTGACACAAATACAAGAAAACAGCCTGTCCACTGTAGTGACCACTATGTGTGAAAGGGCTAGTACTTGGTTGAAAACCCTTTGTGGCAGGGCCTTAATTTCAGGGGTTTTATGAGCCCCCAATAATCAGACCCAACCAATATACCCCAATAAAATTATGAATTATCTTGCATAAATACGCTGTTGATTTTCTTTATTCATTTCAGTTATTACCGCAAAATCGTTGCATGGTTAATCATCTGGGAATTTACCCCGATTTATTTATTTATTTAGACATAGATCTTGACCCCCCCCAATGTTCAGCACAAAGTTAGGCCGATGCTTTGTGGGCAATAACAGCCTGAAGTCTTGAACTAATGGACATCACCAAATGCTGGTTTTCCTCCATTTTAATGCTCTGCGAGGATTTTACGGCAGCAGCTTTCAGCTGCTGTTCATTTGTGGGCCTTTCTGTTCAAAATTTAGTCTTCAACAACTGAAATGCATGCTCAATTGGGTTAAGATCAAATAACTGACTGCCCATTCAAGAATACTGACCTTCTTTGCTTTAATAAACTCCTGGGTTGCTTTGGCTGTATATTTGGGTGACTGTCCATCTATGTTATAAAATGAAATGCCACCGAATCAATTTGACTGTATTTAGCTGGATTTGAGCAGACAGTATGTCTCCTAACACCTCAGAAAACATCAGTCACATCATAAATAGACTAGCCAGCGCGCTCTAATGTCAAGGGTGAGAATTGGTTAATGGTCATCATGTGACTGATGTAAGCAGAGCCTTTATTTAGCAAAATTGTGATTAATAGTTAAATGTTATTGTTGAGGGGCACAGGCAGGACTCCACATGCACACACAAACAAATAAAAAAACAATGCCTCAAGAAAAGGACACTTGGGGCACTCATCACTCTTCACTGTGAATTATTTGAAAAGAAAACAAGTTAGTTACTCTTGGTGCTATGAGGTAGTTCTACAAGCTGTTTATCATGAAGTTTTCATGCACTGCTTTCATATTTATATTCAGTTTTTGTGAAATAAACAATGGTATGGTGTAATAATATGTTATATAATGTTCTGAGATTGTATATAGTTATTATGTTTATTTGTATCAGCTTATGAAAACAGAAATGCATTCGTCTGCTTATTCTCCCTCTTTCCTTCCTGTTGTGTTCGGGTCAAATCTGACCGATTTACAAATTATAACACTCATAAATATTGTTTTTTTCACATCCGATTGCCTCGAGGCCTCATAATATCCTTCACACTATGCACGTGAACATCTAAAAGCGAAGAACACCTCTTTCATTGAATTTTGAGTGTTTTAATCAACTATAAACACTACATCTGTGGTGTTCCCAGTCAAAAGTGTCCGCCATAGGAAATGAATGGGAATCCACGGAGGCAAAGTCACCCTGAGTGATGAAGGAGAAAGACAATAAAGGTATCTTTAAAAATTCTCCTTCCTTTTTTCTGCTCGTGTTTATATATAACAAATTCAAACTGAATACATTGATTAAAATGTAAACTTACATACAAACTCTAAAAAATTTGTATTATCATGTACTAATAACATTTTATTGCATTTATATAACATAAGGTTAAGTTTGCTTTGCACAAATATTTAAGTCCAGAATGGATTTGTCACCTTTGCAGACAACTATGCTGATTCTATTTCAACTTCAGCTACATAGCAGACTTAATCCTACATCATGGCTCCTCAGCAAGGCCTCTGACACACTAAAAGCGACGTCTTATTGATAAAACGGCTTATTGTGCTGTGTATCAAACTATATATAGCATACATAACATACAGTTTGATACTCAACATCTAAGCCATTTCCAAAATCCCAGAGTCTCAGAGGCTTCACTAGACATTCTTTAATTATTAAACCTAAAAATGTCAATAATTTTAAAGATCTGTCAGCAAAGCAGTGTTATTCATCCCTCCAGTGACTCATGGTAAGAACAAAATAATGAGTTAGTAGCTAACGGTCATGCTAGCTAGTTAGTTCTGTTAGCAATGTACATCCATAATTCACAGTGATTTCTAATCACATACTAATGTTGAGTAGTTTCAAAACAAAATGTACCTACCAGAGAAGCTAAACAGGATGAAACATGTCATTCACATCAATCACAACCTTAATCATGCTGTAATTAATTTTCAATACAAACAATAAAAAAATTGGGTGACTTATAGAAAAATGTGCACTGTGAACAGTTGTCAGGAATGTGAAAATTAGCCACAAAGAAGCTGTGGTCATGGGGGAAATAATCAAAAAATAATAATCAATAAAATATAATTGGGTGTTGGGATTTAAAAAAAAATTGTCAAGTTGAGCATCGTTAAAATGAGCAATTAACAGACTAGTTAAGAAATACCAACTGCACTGGTATTTCATGTTGGACCATTTAATGACACATTGCATAAAAATGAAACAATATCACAAAAAGACGACAACCACAAGATTTTGAATTCTTTATATTTATGCTTTAAAGAATATACTATATTTAGAACAATAGCTTAATATTATGAGAAATACACTTGTATTTTTATACTCAGAGTTTGATGAGAATATTGATATTACACAAATTTCAATGCTGAATATAAAAGTAACAAGACAGTTAGCTAAGCCTATAGACTAGAAGCAGGAAGAAGCGGCTGGCATTATAAAACATAATAAAATGATGTATAGATGAAACTAGCACTTTCTTTCTTTACATTGTACATTTTAAGTTTTTTCCTATACAGTATCAAAAGATGGATTTTCAGTCTTTTTACACTGAGTTCTTCCATGAAATGGAAGTTTCCTTCAGCCATTTCAGTAAATGTATGTTGAATTTAAAGATTTTAATATTGCTTTTCATTTGATATTTATTTGAGAGAAAGGAAAGTGAATTTGGACATGAGCCACTTTTTAAGACTGATTTTTTAAAGTAGTTTCTAAAGCCACATTTGGCTCACCCATCCACATCTGGCTCTAGGTAGTCCTCATCTCTCTCCACCAATCCTGGGGCTGCTGTGTTTAAGTCATGTGATGTTTCAGGGCTGTCATGGACCTCTGCTGTAGTCTGTGCGGGTCCAGGGATTGTATCGATGTCGTCATAACTCTCCTGTGGATCTTCCACTTCGTAGGTCACCTCGTCTGTCACAAAGAAAAACAGATGACATGTGTTAAACAGAGATTAGACTCAGTGATTTTCCAAATTGCCATTTACTGTTATTGAAATGTGAAAACAGTGTGTGTAAACTGGTTCAGAACTTTCTAGTGTTTTCATTATGGACACCTTCATGAACGTTGATGTCTCGGGCAGCAGGAGCAGTAGTGCCCGGAAAGGTCAGGGGTCGAGCCTCATCTGCTTCAACATCCTCATAAGGTAAAGAGGAAACACTCTGCCCATCCTTCTCTGAGATTAATTCAGCCTCTGATCTGGCTCCTGAATGAAAAATAGCAAGACAACACTTACACCATGTTGGCTTTTTAAAAAGAACTCCCACTTGGAAACAATCTGAGATAAATCTAAGACAGGCAAATTGTTTTATAAAAACAATTATTTAATTAATTAATTTTTGCAGCTTCTCATGCTGAAAAATAGGTCCCCCAAGGATGTTTATACTGCACAAAATGAATTAAGTACTGCAAAAGATAAACCATTAAATCGTAGAGAAGTTCCTGTCTTTATGATTTACTATTTCATTTTTTACAGTTGGTCTAGATTGAAAAAAAAATAGCCATCAGGGTATTTCCTGTGAATTAATAGAAACTTTCTATTTTTCTGTAATTTTACACATTTGATGATTACAATTTAAATTAGACATTTACTACGGCAGCATTTCTTTTTTATCATGTAGAAAACTAAGAAATACTATTTAAAATGCCTTTATTTTTCTTTTCTTGTTTTAAATGTGTAGTTACATTTCTTTAGGCTGACAGAAAGGGGAGTTTCACTGGTTTCTGTAAGTGGCCTACCATGTAAAATAAGACTGACAGCTTTCACTAAAAACTGCTGCTCTTTGTATCCAGAAGCTTAACTGTTATTACCAATGATCCCTGCCATGAAAGTCAGTTTGACAGATAATTTTTCATTTCATATATGTTTTATATCTCTGTTCAGGTCCACGGTGAAATTGAAATCATGCGCCTTCAAGTGGTCAGCAGGGGGGAGCAGTAGGACTGCACAAGGAGACGACATCAGAAGTGATAAAATCCAGATTTAACTGAGGTAAGGTTTTGTTCTTGACACAGTATGATTAAGCAGAAATAACTTATAAAAGCAGAAAAAATGGAGTATTGATATTCAGTGATAAGAAATATCTGTGGAAAATATAACTGTGTACATGGAAATATAAGAAGCAGCAAGACCTGCAACAAACAAACATGGTGTACAGTATATAAATGGCACTTTGATCAGAAGCAATAAAGTATTTAGAAAAAATGAATGAATGAATGAACAAAATAATCAATCAATCAATAAACAAATGAATGAATGACTCACTGCCATGACTTAAGTCTTCCATCTCATTTTCTTTGTTCGTGACATCTTCATATTCTCCACTTTCAAACTCCATTTCCTTGTCTGGCAGCATTCTTGCTGAAAGGTTACAGTGTTACACATTTACTCATACAGTACATAACAACAGCTGTCTCAACAGTGCACTGTGCTAATGTACCAGTGATGTACCAGTGTACCAGGGTACAGCAAAGACTGGTACGGTAATCTGGAATCAGCCATAAAAGCACTGTCAGCAGGCAATTTGTTCATTTTTGATACAGACACTGTATTGCAAATTCAAATATTTAAACTAGGCCCTCCCTACTTTCCATGTGTGCTCACACAACTTGCAGAACAGAATTTAGTACGGACGAAGTGGGGACTGCTGCTGTTGCAGCAACAATTGCTGTAGTAACAAACATAATAAAATTATGTATAGACGTATGTATAGCCCGTTTTGAGACTATTTTTCAGTTGTGCGACCGTTTTGGGATCGCCCAAGTCTCGCCTTTAATCGTGTGTCATGCATCGTAGTATACATGGGGTAACGAAGCGATTAACACCTCACGACCAGCTCCCGATCAGCAATCGTATGGTTGCAAGAAACTCAAACCTGTTTGAAATCCTGTCGGCCCTCGTGAGGTTAGCAACGCAACCTCTCACAATGTGCATTCGCAAACACAGAATAGAAGTGAAAAAGATGGAGTAGCACGGCAGTGCAGCGTGTGATCTGGACACAAGCGATGGAGGCCAACTTGTAGAACTTCGTCAAGCTCATCCGAGCCTTTTCGATGTGGCCTCACAAAATTATCACGACCACAACAACCGTGAAAAGAGTTGGATGGACATTCCTGATCAATTGCAGCTGCCTGGTCAACATTTTCATTAGCAATGTAGCAAAGTTGATGGTGGTGGTGTGTATGTGTCTGTGTGAGTGAAAGACTCAGATTTTGTGTTATAAGCTTCATGTTATGGACGCACAGTGTGAGCACTCAGGTCGTATCAGAGCATCAGGCCATATAATGTGAGACCCTGTATTGTGGCCTACAAACTTCTAACCCCTGTGATTCAGTTTGGGCAGGAGCTGAATAGATAGCAAAAGTGTAGGCCCAGCTTAAGAGGAGGCTGCCGTGGAGAAGTGCAGGGGGAGGGACAGCAGTCCCAATAAAAGTAAAATGAATGGCCACTTTGTCCATGAGCCACTGCACACAGATAAAATTTAGCTTTTAATTGTCACATACTGTAGTGCATTGTAACTAAGAACTAACCCAACAACAACCGTACCAATGCAATTAAAAAGATTTTTTGTAACAGTCCAGCCCTGAGTATGCGAGCAGGAAAAACACAACACAAGCACAAGTTTGGGTAGTTTTCGCAATTTTCCCCTAATTTTTTAAAGTAAGCAATGTTTGAATGAGCTGATGCGTTGCTTTTTCTGTCAGCAGTAGTGATGGAAGTATTTTCATAATTCAGTCAGTATGTTGGAGACTGTCCTCTTGTGGAAAAACTCTTGAACACCTTTTTCTGGATCACGTTATCATGTTCAATCAGGATTTTTACACTTTTTAAAGTAATTCATTAAAAGTGAAACAGGTCATGTGTTTAATTCATGTAATAAAGATACTCACGTGAAACTTTGGACTTCCTGGCTCTCTTGAGATAGAATCGCACAAATACCAAAATTAAGATCACAACAACAAGAAGAAATCCCACACCCACGATAATAGGTGCTATTGGTGGAGAAGAAGGTGGTGGGGGTGTAGGGGCTGACTCGTAGCCTGAAATAAAAAACAACCACTTTATATATTCTGGATTCAGTCACATTGCGAGCTGACCTCAAGGTAAATAAGCTCAGAGTTACAGATTATAAAAAGTCTCTTCTCTGCAAAACAAGTTGAATGAATATTTTTGAAAACAATGGAACTTATTGAGAAGGGATTCATGGTGTGTCTTACAAAGTATTTCAGCTGGAGAAGCGTTTCCACAGGAATGTTGTTTGACGGCACGCTTGACGTCCATGGTATCATCAGTGAACTCCAGTCTTGTTTCTAAGTTGACCTTGAATCAAATTTAAACTTTATCACATTTAGAGATACAGCCAGAATAAAAACACTGAAATTTCTCTGGCAGTAAAAAACAGGCCTGACTGAAGCATCAAAGCAACACACAGCAAAAGAAGTCACTAGAAGTCCAGACCAAAAGTATTGGGACATTCAATTTCTTTTATATTTCTGGAAACTGGATTTTAACTTAAAAATCTTTGAGCATTTTGTATTTAGTCAGCTACACCTCTCATGCATTTCTTACCTTTTTACAAACCTAAATATTTTAAATGCGATATTCCAGTCTGCATTATTATATTCAATTAAGCTGAGACAGAGCCAGGAAACTGTCCATGGTCTTGGTTTGTAAAATATGAGACAAATCAGTGACCGCTTCAAGATGTAAAATGTAAAGATTTACCTGTTTGTCTTCCTTAGAGCTGCTATGGGTCACATTATTGATCTCTTCACAGAGCTTTGCCTTTAAGTCTTGGGAAGGATTAAATGGACATACTCTTTCCCACTTATCTCGATAATTGACATAAAGGACACCTCCATGTTTTTCAGTCGTGCGGAACTTTACACTTTCTGTTAAAGTAAAGAAACTGTGTTTAAAGAAGGAAACAAGCTCATCCACTTCTGTCTGACAAATATGATGTTAGAGATGGTCAGCTTGTGTTTGTAATGTGTTTAAAAAATGAACAAAAATAACTTTTTTGAGATGACTTTTCTAATGAACCAGCCAAATGGTCATTTTTAAGGAAACTGGAATAGGTTCCTTAACAATGACATAGGGAACTTGAAAATGTCCTTTTAAAAAAAAAACTTTGTTTTTGTAAAAAAAAAAAAAAAAAAAAAAAAAAAGTTAGCAGTTTACTCAAAGATAATGAATTAAAATACTACCAGAATTAACAGAGGACCTACATGTATGTACTGTATATAGGGATGAGTCTATAGAAAGAGAGGTGTATGGACTCACACTTACCACTACAAGTAATGAACACCGCATTTGTGTCACACTTTCCTTTAGTCCTCCTGCACTGGCCAATGATGGAATGGTACTTTTCACAGCTGACATGGTAAATGTTACCTGAACCCTTTGATGGAGCTTTGGGTTTAATGAAGACAGCATTGCCACAAAGCTTTTCTTGGCAAACTTTGTGTGCATAGGATAGATCCCAGTTACTAGCACACACTGGAACGCCATCTATCCTCACTTCCCCACTACAGCCCTGTGAAAGGCTGACACTGGGCTCCTCTGGGAGGCAAAGCAATAAAACACTGCAGTCAAGTATTGATAAAGACATAAAGCACTGAAGTGGAAATGATCAGTTAATCATCTCTGCACTACAAAGTCAAAATATGAAGCACAAGTCCATAATCAAATAGTTCATTTAACACTTTTAGCTTTGGTTTGTTACTTTATCCAGTGTATCTGGAATAATTCTCTTTCACACTCCTAGAGTCTTGTTTCACTCTTCAGTGTTTCCAGTGCAAATGTAAAAAGTCTGTGATCATTTAAGATCAGTCCTGCTGATATAAATCTTACTTTGGCATTCAATAAAGACTGGCTCCTTCCTTGAGGGTGTGGTTTTATTTTCACACTCCCAAATGCTTCCTGGATTTTTACCACAGCTGAATCTTTTGTTCCAAAAAGAATCTATTTCAATTGTTTGGGGGTGGCTTTCATTTGTTGATTGGTGTCCACCACAGTCCATATCCTGGCAAAGCTTTTCCTTCTCAGTCTCATTGAAGTTTTCTCTGGAAACAGCACTGGGTCCCTGTCTCCAGTGAACCAACACTGTTCCACTACAGGCCTTTTTGTCAGGTACCATCGTCCTCCATTCTGAGACAGACAAGAGAAATAAAACGTTCACAAAACATGATGTAATCAACAGGATCTGTATGATATAAATAACACACTCTGCACACAGAAATGACATTAATGTGTAATGTGTATGTGTTAGTCCCCGTAGGGAAATTACTCCTCTCCATTTAACCCATTCACCTAGTGAAGCAGTGGGCAGCCACCAACGCAGCGTCTGGGGAGCAGTCTGTAGGGACGGTACCTTGCTCAGGGGTACCTCAGGGTAGCCATTCAGTAGAGTCGAACCAACAACATTCCAATCATGGGGTAGCTACTCTACCGGTTGAGCTATCCCTGGCCCCTTTTCTTTGTTTTTTTTTAATGATTGATTTTTTTTTATGATCCTGCATCAAATTAAAGTTTTACATTTTTAAAGTTTAGCTAACCTGCTGACTGCTGTGTAAATAAAATGATTTTATAGAGTGATAACAAAGAGATGACAACTGATGACAGAGATATTTTTATAACCATCAGACTGCACAGGCTAGCTGTTTCCAGCTGATTCCACACATTATTTAAGTGAGTCAGACTGTGTGGCAGAGACATACTGGTGACATGAACAACAAGCAGAAAAGAAAAGAGTAAAACTGAGTAGAACAAATATGATTAATGGAGGTGAGGATGTTAAACTTCTAACCTTTATTTTACTTAAAGTAACCTTTGAAGGCGAGCATGTCAAAGTTTGAACGCAGCATTATTTTTATCTCAACATTTTTCTGAAATACAAACTAGTCTCAGTTTGTTTCAGTTTCAATCCAGTTTCAAACCCTTTATTTTAAAATTAGGCTGAAGGAGCAAAGAATAATTAAGAAACTGCTGACACAAAGATCATTATACACACCAGAGCATCGGAGGCCACTGTGTTTGCAGGCAGCTGTAGAAGCAGTAATACTGCTGCATGCAGATAATGGACTGTTAGCATTTGCAATGCAGTTTAGGTTTGAAATGGCTAATTTATCTGTTGGTGCAGGTCCAAAGTAGGGACGAGTCTCGACAGCATCACCACATTTAAGCTCCTGACAGATGGTTTTTCGATTGTTAGTGTCTTTGAGAGCATCCTCGCACACAGGGATCCACTTCCCCTCATACTCCACCTCTATGTTTCCAAAACATTTGTAACTGGGAATGCTAAATCTGGGCTTGACACTACCTGAAACAAAAAAATATCAAAATAATACCATATATTTATAATACTCTTGTTTTATTTTTAAACATAATTTTAAGCATCAATAACCATCATCATCTTGGTAAAAAGATGAAATAAGTATGAAGAATTTCAGTCTGATAGCTTCAGAAAGATTCATATTTGCTTCTTTAACACAAATGAGCTTAAATAGTATTTACACAGATAGTTTTTAAAACATTTGAAGGAACATGTAAAAAAAATTTAAATTCTGGTAACTTCATGACTGAAGAATCAACAGTCCAATAAATTGGAGCAATAAAACTGGCACTTTTTTCCAAAGGGTCCAAATCAGTTGAAAAAGAAACTTTTTAAAAAGGAAAGTCACGAAATTTATTATATGTTTGCAATCTAACAATAGTTTTTTAAAAAACAAACAAACAATTAATTACCTGAGCAAACAACATAGGCTGGTTTTTGATTACAGTACTTATCATTGTCCTGGTTTTTGACAAAGATGCTCTGTGTCAGGTCTTTAGTCTGATTTGTCGGGTGTAAACTCTTGAAGAGGATATCACCATCTCTGGGACTGTTGTGGGCTTTTATGGGCGTCCCACAGTTCAGCTTTTCACACAGCTTCACAGACTTGTCTTCTGTCCAGGTGTCTGCACACATATCTCCTTCATTCTTTTCTACACGAATTCTGACTTTTCCCCAGCAGCCGTTCATCAACCTCATCCCAATATTTCCTGTTGTGACATGAAAAAGTACAATTTAAGTGGAAACTAGTATCAGCAGATATTTCACAACTTCTTAGACCGAGCTGGGTTTCAGAAAAAACAGATAATAGTAGAAACTTGATTGAGAGAAAACAAGGAAGTGAATGTACATCTATGGACATTAAAAGGTAAAGTCTGTTATAAATAAATTGTGTCCTCTGAGTGACACAATAAATCAATTCCATAATGACTTTAGTCTTAGTTTTATATGGTAAATGGTAAATGGCCTGTATTTATATAGCGCCTTTATGGTCCCTAAGGACCCCAAAGCGCTTTACATACCCAGTCATTCACCCATTCACACACACATTCACACACTGGTGATGGCAAGCTACGTTGTAGCCACAGCCACCCTGGGGCGCACTGACAGCGGCGAGGCTGCCGGACACTGGCGCCACCGGGCCCTCTGACCACCACCAGTAGGCAACGGGTGAAGTGTCTTGCCCAAGGACACAACGACCGAGACTGTCCGAGCCGGGGCTCGAGCCGGTAACCTTCCGATTACAAGGCGAACTCCAAACTCTTGAGCCACGATCGCCCCTATACTTTAACTCATTCACATTTCACATTACCTGAACATTTCACATAGGCAGTAGAAGTTTGGTGGTCAGGAGGCAGAGTTGTATTTCGGTTACACTCAAAAAGAGACTTTTTTCTGGATGAGCAGCTAAAAGAGTCTTTCCAAACTTTATTAATCATATCAACTGTTGTAGAGTTGGAAGAAAAGCTGGCAGCGTTCCCACAATGCATCTGCTGACACACTGTGTCTGCAGACTCTTGGTTCCATGTCTCTTTAGACCCAGAGAGCCAGTAGATTTCTCTGCCATGCTCTATCCTCACCTGACCAGAACAGGTTCCACTCAAAAACACCACCTTGTGACCTGATGGACACAAAGAGAGAAACGTGATATACAGTAAGTGGCTGTGCAGGTCGTCTACCTGTTGAAAGCTCAGTGGTTCACAAAGACACAAAGACATAGACAGAAAAATAGGAAAGTGGTGTATAAACACATTCTTGGTGAAAAAAGCTGAATGGAGATAAAACACAGTCTAGTGTTATTGCAGCATAACTAAGTGATTATTTAGGGTCACCTTATTGAGCACTAATTATAACCTTTATCAAAAAGGAAAGTTTGAAGCCTAATCTTAAAATAGAGAAGGTGTCTGTCTACCAAATCCAAACTGGGAGGTGATTCCACAGAAGAGGGGCCTGAAAGCTGAAGCCGCTGCCTTCTATTCCACTTTTAGGAACCACAAGTAAGCCTGTAGTCTGAGAGGGAATTTGTTCTAGGGATCCAATGAAGAGAAGCCAATACAGGACAAATCTGCTCTCAGTCCATGTCAGTACTATTGCTGCAGCATTCTGAATCAACTGAAGGTTTTTACTGGTGGCCAATTTAATGTTCATAAGGTTAAAATATACTTAGTTTTATCTCTATTTATAGGCAAAAAATGAGCATTGTCTGTAAGACTTTCCTTACTAAGCATGTAACTGTGCCAAAAATAATCTTTTAATTAAATTTTTGAGTAAAACGTCAAGGTAGCATTTAAAGAAAAACAATGTTAAAATGGCATGAACAATGAAAATTGTAGTGTCTGATTTCACTTTTATGATCAAAACAGTTTAACAGAAATCCCTTTCTTAGTGAATTTGGCAGTATTAAACTGTAGGTATGGAAGGACTGTTGAGCCTGAAGGAGCTGTAGGAATAAAAAGAGAAATTAACTAAGCTGAGGGGAAAAAACATGTTTTCTTTTTTTCTGACTGACATCGATGAATGAAAATGTCTTTTTCCTGGTTTTAACATTTTATCGTATTTTAGTATGTCTGCAGCTTTTCCTGTTTTGATCAAACTTCACCAATATCATCTGTGACTTGTTCAGCAACTAAAAGGCCAAAGATACATAAAGTCTTCCTTTAAGGAAGGAAACAGTTTTTCTGGCTGATGTCACTGAAGGGCAGAGGAATGAAAAAAATGACACTCACCCTCACAGGTGATTCCAACTGCTTCCACTTCCTGATCCAACAATTGGTTGTTTGAGTTTGAGTTGGCTGTTAAACACTCAGATATTTTTTCTTTATTTTCTGGACACTTTACTGATGGGAAGCTATCAGAACCCTGACTGAATTTTTCAGTTTTGCCTTTTTCCCCACATTGCAGTTGTTTGCAGACAGCTGCTGATTGAGCCTCTGTCCATCCTGTTTTAAGAACTTTCCTCCACTGGCCCTCATGCTTTATCTCCAATCTTCCAGCACATCTTCCAGGACCATCTGCCAGTTTCACCTCCGCACTGTCTGTACCATGACAATAAGAGATTTAGCAAACATCTCACACATCCACACACACACACACACACACACACACACACACACACACACACACACACACACCCTCCTACTGAAGAAATTTGGGGAAAAAGTCGTCTGAATCAAAATATGTCACAGTTTCATTGAATGGAGTAATTCATTTTCTCTCTCGACAGAGAATTTATTGCAGATTTTAAAATCCCATTATAAAAGCAGACAAAGGCCATCAGCAGCCACTCTGTACATTTTCACTGCTGTATCTCACCTGAACACACCACATAAGGTTGGTTTGAACACTGGATGTTCTTGTCATGCTTAGCAGGACAGTGCCACAGTGAGGACTCGCTGCCTTTGCAGCTCACATGGTCCATTATCCCTCTTGAATTTTGACGTTCTTGAGTATAAATCAGCTAGAACAAAGCATTTATGAGTTTGCATTATTTCATTGATACTCATCCAGTATTAATGGTGCACATTAGTACACTTATCACAATAAAGCCAGTAGCACTGCTGTATGGACAGTTTCTGATACACTCAGTATCCATGTATCAGAACAACAGGTAACTTATGGTGACTAAACTGGAAAACTCACTTTCCCGCATCCAAGCTCCTTGCAGACTAATTCAGCTTCACTTTTAGTCCAGGTGGAGGCACACACAGGATTAACTGAACCATTCACTTGAATATTAACTGTACCATAGCACTTGCTGTCTTTACCAGAGTGCAGAACTACTTTAACTTCATCTGAGAGAGAGAGAGAGAGAGAGAGAGAGAGAGCAGTTTTACAGTGTGAAGTGTTTGCTTGGAAGTTGTTTGTGTTGGAATATAAATGTGTTGAATTACCTGTGCAAGTCACATTAAGGTTTTTGTTTGTGCTGTTGTTTGGGCTGAGAGAGTTACCACAGTGCATTTGCTGGCACACATCAAAATCAAAGTTGTCCTGTTGAACAGGTACCCAGTTGTTATTTTCTTCTTTTTCCAGCTGCCCAGAACACACATTTGACTGGTTTCCTTTGAGCTGCAGTCTCATAAAACCTGTTTATAAAAACACTTTCACTGTGTGTGTGTGTGTGTGTGTGTGTGTGTGTGTGTGTGTGTGTGTGTGTGTGTGTGTGTGTGTGTGTGTGTGTTACCTTCACATATGACAGAAAAAGGTTTGCATGATGCTGAATCATCATTGCCTTTCACACACTGCCACAGATGATCTGGGTCTGCATTTTTAAAGGCTGAACAATCGAGCTTCATCTTTGCTGCATTTCTTTCCATGTCCTCCCACTCTGAGGGAGGAATTTCCCTGAGTCCACCACACCCCAGACTTTTACACAGAAGCCTGGCTTCTGTTTCACCTTTTTAAGAGAGGAATTAAAACACTTCAAAACATTTCAAAAAGCGATGAAAAAATATTACAATTTAAATTAAGAGAGAGCAAGCTGGACAATATTTGAACAGCTCTGCCCTTTGAAACAGAAGATTAGCAGAAAGAGAATGCATACCAATGTTACTGTTACAAAAGTAACCATCAAATTTGCCATCAATGGAGTACTTGACAGCTCCAGCACATTTGGCTCCATCCAAGCTTATTGTGATATTACCTTGAAGAGCACACTCAATTACCAGCCACATACAAACACAGATAAAAAACAAACAAACAACACAATCAATCTTATCAAGTCATTCCCATTATTGTTAATTTCCCTTAACAACTTTTAGCTAAGATTCATTTATCTCACCAAAAAGAAAATAAATAAAATAAACCCAGAGAAAGACAAATCCGAACAACTTACTTGAACATGTAATTTTTTTCACTGTGAGCTTTGAGTAATAGCTGGAGTTCCAACCAGGATGTTTACATTCCCACAGAGCGCTCTCATGTCCTTCACACTTCAGTTCATTGAGCCAGATCGTGCTGTCTTCAGAAGGCTTACCAATATCTTTTACTGAGCTGTCCACAGGTTCCCCACAGTGAGTGCTCTTACAAACCACTTTTTCAGTGTTCTTGTCCCAGTGTGTATCCCCAACATAGCCCCATGTGTTGTTATGGTAGACTTCAAGGTAGCCTTCACATGGGTAGCCTCCTTTGTTTTTTAGAATCAGTTTGTCCTCAGCTAGGAACATACAAGGTTTATACAGCAAATTATTATTATTATTAGAATTATTATGATTTGTTTCATGGCTGACTTACTTTTGGGAACTGCAAAGGATAAAATGTTAAACTTTTGGTTGTGCCATAACTTCTGAATACAAGTAAAAAATAACAATAATAATAATAATTTTTTATTTTGTATGCCGTTATGTTTTACTTTATTGTTTTAATATATTTAGCAAGATATTTCTAAACACATTATTTTTGTTCATTATTGTTATTGTTATTATTTTGAATCCACGAAGTCTTAATCCAAACAATTCTGCTTATAAAATTTCTGGGAGGTCGGAATACTGCCGTGATAGGGAAAGAGGCAGATAACACCGTGGACAGGTCACCAAGCTGTTGTAGGGCTAACACATGGAGACACTGTGTTTACACCCACAGTTAATTTTGATTTACCAGTTAACCTACTGCAAGTATGTCTTTGGACTGTGAGGGGAAGTCAGAGTACCCAGAGATTACCCATGCAGACACGAGGTGGCCGTGCCAACTCCACACAGAAAGGCCCCATCATTGATTCGAACCTAGCACTCTCTAAGGTGACAGTGCTCATCACTGGACCCCATGCTGCCCGTTAAGCAGTCATTTTTCTCTAAATAAAACAATAGATCTGCACACACATTTGGAAAGTTAAAGCTTTTTTTTGACTGTAAATCTTTTAAATTCCGAATTTCCTGCAACACCTTGTCTTTTAAAAAAGCTACATAAACATAGCCATTTCATATATTTTTTTTAAAATAGAGTTTTTAAATAGAGAGAGGGACTTCTATTAAAAAATATTGTTAGGATTTCAAAAATATTTTAAAGATTCCTTCCTGTAATTGTGACTGATTATGAAACAAGTCCTCTGCAAGGAACAAGTGCCTCTTTAATGAACACAGCACATAAACTTACACAGTCGGATGTAGCAGGGTGTTACAAGCGCATTCATCAGTTCTCTTAGATCTTTTTCATCTATTTTCTCGACTGCACTTTTTCACGACACCACCCTCTAGTGGTGCAGTTTGTTATATCACATTAGAGGACACAACACTTCCTAATTCGAATTTGACACAAACTTAATTAAAGATATTTGCAAGAAAATAGCAATTTTATTTATTTATGTATTTATTTTGGCTTCAAATCGAGTATCAAATCTGGACTCAGTTCAGATGCATACACACACACGCATACACACACACACACACACACACACACACACACACACACACACACACACACACACACACACACACACACACACACACACACAGAGCTTCTTTTAAACAGTATTTCAAAGATGTTAAATACTTCAAAGACATTTTTAAGATACTTTCTTAATTCTAACTACTAACAATAATTACTCGTATTCAGAATGAAATAAACTGAATTAACTTGCCTTGTGAGATCATCAGCTCAATGTGAGCAAGGTGGAGAAGCAGGAGGAGGAACCACATCGTCACCACAGCTCATGACTTGAGAGTGAGACAGACAAATGATGTGTTCGGCTTTATATTGCCGTGGCTTCGCCCACCAAAAATGGAAATGAGCGGCATACGCGCCAAATTTAGACTCACAAATATTATCTTAATTTTAAAGAAAACTAACACACAAGTGTGCTTATTTCTTATACAGCACCTTTTTATGCTTTTCTATCGTTGAACAAACTCACTATGATGCTTTTACACACACTAGAGATTTTATGAAAATAGGAAATTGATCAACTATTGATAGACTGATGTAAATTCAATGATTAATAACTGACTGTTAATTAATTATTTGACACGTTCATCTAGGAATTCTAACTATTCTAACTAACTATTTAAAGGGGTCATATTGGGTATTCCACTTCAAATCAGCCAACTTATGAAGATTTCCTACTGGACCATCTCCAGTCTTGGTCCAAATTTTGAAGATCTAACAAGTATAACGAGTACTGTGAAATTTTATCGCTAAAATATGAAAGAAAGGTCTAGCGCTCCTGCAAAAATCCGTATGTAAGCACACACTAATGAAAACATTAATACTGCAAAAGACAATTAGTGACAATTTCTGAATGAGGTATTCACTGAAGACAATGTGTTTTTCAATTAACTTTCACTAAATTCAGCAAATAATAATTGTACCACAAAAATAAAATAAATTCAAGTTCATAGTGGAATCCAAATAGAGTGAAATTCATTAGTTTCTTGATGGTACTTTAATTATAACCAAGAAAATAATTAAGTTGAATATGTGCAATCATGATGATTGCTGTGAAATTTTTGCGTCATATATTTCGCATGCTGAAAACTTTGGAAATATGTGAGCATAAATATCTCAAAAACTATTTTTCAAATGTACTTTATTACTGTATTACTATTACTGTTTTAACTAGTCATTCTTACCATAAAACTGAATCGGGCTAACAGCTGGTGACAATTTCTGAATAGTTAATTGTGAAAGCAAAATAAAGCATGTTGTATATGTTTCAACAAGATATTCTTAGTAAGAAGTGACAAAAATCGTGCTGATTGCAAATATGACAAGTTGTATCACAAAATCAAAATATATGAGCAGACAGTCTGAAAACAAAAAATTCTGGACTTCTTAGATTATTCTGACAATAAGTAAAAAAAATTATTTTGTTAAACATAAGCAAAGGATTTTCAAGCATTTCCACTTTCCCTAAACAGTTTTTTTTTGTTTGTTTGTTCTGGTTTTTTTAGGTCAGTCAACCGACTTTTAGGCCACTATGGTATTTATAGACTATGGTATTTATCACAGCAGGTCTCAAAATGGTAGGTAGGTAGAATGGTTCTATGTGTATTGCGCGCATTTATTTAACAAATTTATTTTCTGAGACATAATCAGAGTGCCATCTTGAAATTCAGGATCTTGAATAGCCAATAGATTTCTCTTTTTTAAATATTAGTCCAAGAGAACACATCCTGACTAATGTTGACTGTAAGAAAGGACAATAGGAGAGATTCATGCCCAAATAAAATCAACAGCAATCCTTATATAAAATATATATTCAGCCTTTGTACCATAAAATCTTTAAGAAATAGCGGAGGAGATAACATTCCAAAAATGTGATCAGTTGAAATTGGACTGGACTTGAAAATGGAAAAAATGTGAAGATATTTAACAAAATAATTTTCTGAGTAATGATTATTTTTGGTTTTGTGGCATAGGTTGCCATAATTGGCTTCAGACTAAAAGACTATTTTCATTTTCCTCTCTGAATACAAGCAAAGACCGTTTGCCAAGTTCTGATACTAAAATAATAAAATTAATAGGTAGTAAACATCAAAAAAAACATTTTAAAGTTTTAATTTGAACAAATTACCATAAAATCATCAATATAATGAGGAGTGTTTTTCTGACCTTTTTTTCTTTTAATAAAGTTCCACAAAATATCAACCTGTTGATCCTTTATATGTCTGAGAACATTATATACTAAAAAACAAAGACTGTACTTTTGGAAGCAGCACATATAGCAATCATTAGCAGAGCAAACATTAGCTCATATCAGCGAAATAAATTCTTAGAATGGAAAGATTATTTTAGTGAGAAAACAGAAAAACAACAAACCGGGTATATTTTATCACACAGCATCCAGAAGCTGCATGAAAGTTTTGTTTGTTTTTTTTTTTTTAAAAAAAAAGCTTCCTTAAAATAGAGAGTATGACATTCGCGTAAAACTTACAATGACATGAGGCGGAATTATAAATGCTGTGCAATAAATGTAAATATGACATTTTGCATATATGGCAAGGAGACATATGTTTGGAGTGCGTGTTGCAGAGTGTAGAAAGACTATATACAAGATATAATATATAAAATATGCATAAAAACAGAAAAGAAACAGAACAGAAAAGAAATTTGCCTTGAAAACAGATGTAACCAAGCGAATGGTAATGCATATCTACTAGTCACTCTAATGAAATTATCCATCCATTTTACAGTCAGATTTTACATGTGAATGTTGCCTGAACTGTGGTTACAGGTGTAAAATGAGTGTATGAGAGAAAATGAGTGTATGGCTCTGTGGCTTTGTGGCTGGAGACTTTTCAGAGTTGTGAGTAACTGGAAAAAAAAATTCTCAAGTGCCCCTTAGTTAGCTGCTGAAATACATTTACGCCCAACCACACTTTAGATAAAAGCAAAATAGGTCACTAAAAGGCTTCCAAGAGTTATCTGATTTTCTAAGAGATACACTTTGTTCAAGGGGTCTCAGCAGGTTGAAAGAAAACACTTTTTTAAATCTTACTTCATACCTTTTATGCACATTAATCAATTCACTTTTAATGGTAAATGGACTGATTCTTATATAGCGCTTTTCTACTCTCCCGGAGTACTCAAAGCGCTCTATACAACATGCCTCATTCACCCATTCACACAAGCACTTCTATACACAAGTGCAAACTAACTTGCATTCACACACATTCACACTCCGATGAACGCATCGGAGGGCAACTTGGGGTTAGTATCTTGCCCAAGGATACTCGGCATGCAGACTGGGAAAGCCAAGGATCGAACCACCGACCTTCCGATCAGTAGCTGATCTGCTCTACCACCTGAGCCACAGCCACCCCACGCAGCCACCCAATGCAGTTCAGTTTGATTTTATTAATATAGTAAAGTAAGATTGTTTATATAACATAGACATAACAGTCACAATGCAATATCAATAGAGAATTATGTTAGAAAAGAATTAAAAATAACAAAGATTAAAACAAAATGTCAGCAGAAGGCCTGAATAAACAGACGCGTTTTTAACTGTTTTATAAAAGACTATGAGGAGCCACCTAAACAAAGCCGGGGAGGTGAGGTGTTTCAAAGCCTTGGTGCCGCAGACTGAAAAGCTCTGTCACCTACAGTATTCAGTCTTAGATTTTGAGCTTGTGAGGTAAGACAGCAAGCAGCAGTGTTTGTACCAAGAAGTTCAGATAAGTAGTCACGAGCTTGTCCATTTAGTGCTCTGCATGCAAGCGTGAGAATCTAAAATCAACTGGAAGCCAATGTAAAGAAACTAATATAGGGGTCATGTGAGTGTGCCTGTGTTTTGGCAGCATTTAGTGCCAAATCACAAGACCTCAAGGTAAGGTAAAGACCGTAGAATAATACAGAGAATACCCCACAATCAGGCGACCCACTATGAACCACTGGGAACAGTGGGAAAGAAAAACTCCCTTTTAAGCTCCCGCAGAACCAGGCTGAGGGAGGGGCAGACATGTGCTACGACCAGTTGGGGGTGAAGGAAGGGAGACAGGACAAAAGACACAAGAGTGAGTGAAAAAGAAAACTCACCATGGGAAATGGATTATTTTTCCTCCTTAATTATAAACACCGTTATTTAGAAACTGCGTTTTTTGTTTAGTCATGCATTTTTTGTCTAAAGAAGGGGCCAAAACCTTTCCACGTCACAGTAAATGTGTAAACGTTGTGACATGTAAAGCATTCAGGGTAAAGTTGGAAGCTGTAATTAATGTGGCATCAGTAACCGTAATCAGAACGAGGGCCGCTGTTCTGACGCTGTTAGTTCAACATGGATATAATCACCTTTACTGCACCACATGCAGTTAGTCTACATTCCTTTTTTATGCTTGAATGATTTACAGGTCAGTGTTAACAAAGCAAATAACGAATGTCAAGGTTCACACAAGTTACATAGTATAACTCCTTCTAAATCAGTTTGTGTGTGTCTCTGGCCCTTCTTCATATCTGTCTGGTTCACTAAGAGACACTAACATAAAGTAAATTAAATAAAATTGTAAAAATAAATTAACTAGTTTTAAAGTAACAAAATGTTTTTCAATTCCTTTTTTATTGGAAATCTTGTTGATTTCTTCTTGATCTCACTTTGAAGCGTATGACTCACGCAGAGGTGTCGTGACCACATTTATCAGTGGCCTGATCAGAGTTAAGGCATAACTGACTCAACCATCAGCTCAAGTTAGGAGCAAGCTTAACAGAAATGAAGCCACAAACCTCTGGGTTGTATTTTGAAACCAGATCATCTATCTAAACAGGAAACTGTAATCGTACATATGCTTCTGCTTCAGACATATTCTCAGGAAATATAAAAATATCCATTCCGAACTGGGTTTTAAAGTCTTTAAGAAAAAAAAAGATGCTTTTGGAGCTTTACTTGAATATTTACTTAAACAACAGATTCATGTATTTCAGTGCTTTACATCTGTATCAAACTGAATGCTAAATTAAAGGGCATGCTAACCAGCAAACAAGACTCAGGATGCACAAACCAACCCTGTTGTCCCCCAACACACGCTGCAGAGACACACACTATTCAACAAAACTGTATAGACTATCACATATGCCATAACCAACTTTTACACATGAATATTTCATGCATTAAACACTGGCTCTCTTTCAAAATTTTATTTATTACAACAAAATTAAAACAGTCCATCATGACTGGTATATCTCTATCTAAAGCGTCTTGTCTCAGTTTATTTGAGTAAAGCTGTCAGTAACTAGTACAATGTTTGGCTTTACATATTTGAATATTAAGAAAATTAGGATTAAGAAATCACATGAAAGGACAATTGTCCTTAAATAGTGCACTGATGTGTGCAAACCTTAATATAGTCACTTATGGAAATACATAGACCTCAACTATTTCAGCACTTTATTTTCTATTAGATTTAAATTAAAATGAATAAAATTACAACTATTAACAAATAAACTTACGCCCAAAAACATAATCATCTTCTGAAAATAAATTTTCCATTTCACTAGCTGCATCAGGGCTGATTACTGCCAGACCTAATTACTGTAGGCGAAGTCGACCCCTGAGCTTAAATGAATTCAATTGAATTCAATTTAAAAATAATAATAGGGTAGGTTTGTATAAAAAAAAAAAATCTATCCTTAAGAAATGAAATATATATATAATGAAATATCTTTTCAAAACTGGATTTTTTTTAATGTAATTAACAGATTAACATGCCCTGTAGACAGCAAACAGCAGATTAATATATATATTTTTTGCTTTATTTTATTTTATTTATTTATTTAATAATGTTCACACGTGCAATGTGAGCTGATTGAGTTAAACTGACAGTCTTTAGCCATAAAAAGAAAGAAAAAAACAGTGTTAATATCTTAGCAGACAGCAGATGCCAAAACCAAAATTAAAATATCTTATGTATTTAGTAAATTCAAATACACATCTTACATTCATCAACAAATGTAATGTTTTCTTAACAGATAAAGTTTACAACAGGTATCTCTCGTAAATGAGACCCTGAGTCTCAGTGGGACTACCTGTGTTATGCCCCTCTGCAGCCCCTAATCTCTTCAGTGTGCTCAGATATTGCTAATTGACCACACCTAGTCAGGTGTGGATAAAAGCATACCTGAGTCAGGCTTTCAGGGAGGCTCACTAGTCTTTGGCGTTGCTGCTGGCCCATCAACATTTCCATGTCTACCTAGGGTCCAGTTGGACCTATTAAGGTATTTACTGATCATAGCCTTCTTGTATTCTTGGCACACATGTTCAGTCACAACCAGCGCCTTACGTGCTGGGCCCTGATGCTGCAGGAATACAGTTTAGACATAAAACACAAGAAAGGGTCTGAAAATGTACTGGCTGATGGGCTATTTCGACTAGTAATCTACTATGTGCCCCAGCACATTAGAGAGGCCCCCTCACTGTCCACTTTTAAAACACGTCTTAAAACCCATTTTTACTCCTTGGCATATGACACAGTCTGACCCTGATTTTATTGATTTTATTGTTTTGATCTAATGTGCTGATTTTATTGTTTTAAATGTAATTCTCATCATCATTTTTTTATACTATTTTATTATTGTCTTTGCTATTTGTGCTAATTTTATTTATTTTAATGTCATTTTAATAATCATTTTTATATATATATTTTATTTATTTTATATTATTATTTTTCTTAATTTTTAACATGTTTAATGTATCATTTTGGCATGTCAAGTGTACAGCACTTTGTGTTCAGCTGGGGGCTGATCTGAAAGTGCTATATAAATTGCTTGCTTGCTTGCTTGCTTGCTTGCTATGTCTTGTATGAGAAATGTGTTTCCTATGTTTTTTGTTTTGCCTCTGTATTTATATTATTTTGTTAGCAAAAATGTTCCACTGAATGCCACTGAATATAAATATGCTGCATTAACAGGAAGAGCCAGAGATTGATAATAACTAATAGTTAAACACAGAGTGGTCTATAAACACATACCCCTACTGCAGCATAACTAAAAGAGGATTAAGGGTCACCTGATCCAACCTTAACTGTAAGATTTACCAAAACATTGTTGGTATTGATAAAGGAGTTAATCTGTCTGGGTTGGATGTGAGTTTACACCTGATGAAAAAGTATGGGAATCAGAGTTTTAAAGAACAAGTCAGTTTGGCGCTCGAATCATCTTAACATGCTTTGCATTCAAACAAAAACATGTGAAAACATTTACCCAGAACCCACATCCAACCCAAACACAAAACACAAAGAACCCCACCCACCCACACTTGCATGCAGACAGAGTAACTAATGAGAACCTTGAGAAATGTTTTCACTTTACATTTGCATGTGCATGCAGATGTGGCAGATCTTAGGTCACGTAAGTAGCTCGTTCCAAAAGATAAGAAAAGAAAACATGATCAATTCAGATATCGCCGCTGGTGATTTGAGAGACTTGAATCTACATGCAGGCGTAAAATTTTCTGTAACACAAACTCATAACTACTTTTCGCTGTATTCACAAAACATCACATTAGAACAAGAAAAAAAGGCACTGTCAGAGAATATCTATAAACATGAAATATTACAGTCCTGACGGGAAACATCTGCACCTGGTTTGGGAACAGCACTAAGCAGGACAGACAAGATCTGCAAAGAGTGGTGCGCTTGACCGAACGCATCATTCAATCAGAGCTTCCTGACTTGCTGTCCATTTACACTGAGCGATGCAAGACTAACGCCAGGAAGATTATGATGGACCTCTCCCATCCCAACAATGGACTCTTCTCACTGTTGAGGTCTGGGAAGCGCTTCTGCTCCCTTAAGGCCAAAATAGAGAGAATGAGGAGGAGCTTCTTCCTCCAGGCTATTCAGGCCCTAAACCAGGTGTAGGACTGAACTCGCCCACACACATTACATTACTGTAGGACTGGACTCTTTCACACGCATCACATCTCCACAAGCACTCTGGTTTTCCTTTTGCACACTATAGTTTATAATTTCTTTTTATTAATAATTTCTTATGTAAACTGTTATTTGCACATCTTACTGTAAATTTCTAAGTTAACTCTGTAAATTTTGGTAGTAATCTGTAAATCTGTAAATATTACTGTCAGTTCTTACTGTCATTTAATGGAAATTTCACCTCATGTCATACTGTGTTTGGTTGTGTGTGTGACAAATAAAATTTGAATTTGAATCCAGTGGCTCAACAGTTTACACATTTGTCTAACAAACAAGTTGCCACATTATTAACACTTTCTGTTGTTGCTAGTTATTAGTATTATACAGTGTTGGGACTAACGCGTTATTAAGTAACGCGTTACAGTAACTACGTTATTATTGTGGTAATGAGCACGGTAACTAGTTATTAAGCCAAAACCAGGAACGCGTTACTCGTTACTGGGATTTAGATAGGCTCGTTACTCGTTACTTCGTGTGGTGGATATGGCGGAGCTTCCACAGATTCAATAACATTAGCAAGTGGTGGAAGCCAGCAGGTGGATGAAGGAAAAGGGAGGCAAGAGGAGAGACCCGAAACGGCCGCCGGTCCGCGTGTCAGGTGAACTGAACTTCAGGTAAGAAGTTATGACCTGCAGTCTATCGGAGTCAGATATAAACCAAGTTTAGGTGGAGTTTATTTTCAGTATGCTGACATTGTCGTACTGCGTGCTAGCTAGCATGACGGAGTTTCTATACAGCTGGGTGGGTGGCGGTATGTTACTGATGTTGAACTTTATTTTGTTCATATGGTTAATTATTAGAGTTGCCAACCGTCCCCTAAAAAACAGAATCGTCTGGTATTCAGAGAAAATATTACTCGTTTCGTACTGAGGTGAAAAGGAACACAGTTTGTCCCGGACTTCAGCTACAATGAAAAAGACACAAAGCTGAAGCTGCACAGCTGCCTCTTCTTCTCTCATTCTCTCCTCTCCTGTTTCTACTTCAATCACGAAACTGATCAATGATCAGCTGATCGGCTTTTCTCCCTTGTTTGTTTATCGCCCACTTTGCGCCAGAAAGAGGAAACCAGCGGATGTCACGTTAAACAACAGCAGCACGTTTAAGCTTGATCAGCTGTTGTTAGAATTTATTTAATATTAATTTCTAGTATCAGCTGATGTTTGCTGGAGCCACAGCTGTAAAGCTGCTGGTCATGATATCGGTTTGGTTATCTGGTGAGAGGAAAACATGAAGATGAAACCAGGAGATGTCCTTACTGAGTCATCAGAGCTGAACAGGTGATGTAGAAACAGGTTTACCTTTTAGGTGACATGAATGAGTTGAAGGGACGTTATGAGCTGTTTCTGAGAGACAAATAACACCAGGATCCTTTTCTATGTAGCTGACAGCTGGTAACTGTGCAGGGGCGGATCTAGCAAAGTGTTGCCAGGGGGCCAGGTAGGGCATTAACAGGGAAAGGGGGGCAAAAAGAAATACTTTTCTTTCTTATTCTCATTTAAAATGTCTAGCTTTTAAAAAAAATAATTATCTGAGTCTTACAACAAACAACTGATAGATTGATACATATATACCATCAGAACAGTGTACATCACTGTCACAACAGTGTTTATTTTCATTCAAAGGCTTTATGATTTTTCCTATAATGGCGGGCCGGTCTCTAGTCAAAATGCCCGGGACGATTTTTTTGTCCCAGTCCAGCTCTGTATGCAGCTCATTTGCAGTCTGGTGTTGCTTACATCTTCCTATTCAGAAGGCAGAATTTCCAAGTTCTGAGTACAATCAAAAGCACCACGACTGCAGTTTTTGTGTTGGATGTAAAAAGCAGGCTAGAATCATGGCGGCGGTCAACGACGGTCCAGGCGTGGGATTTCTCTCGTGGAAATGTGCACATTATTTTTTCCTTTCTATTGGTAGGTGGCACAGTGCACTTGTGGCAAGTAAGCAAGCTAGAAGACTGGCAATCTTGCTGGGTATCCAGTTACGGAAGCAACACATTAACAAGAGAAGTCTGAGTAAAACCAAAGTTACTTTCCCTAGTAACTAGTTACTTTGAAAGTAACGAGTAACTTGAAGTAACTGAGTTACTTTTTTAGAGAAGTAACTAGTAATGTAACTAAGTTACTAATTTAAAGTAACTTACCCAACACTGGTATTATATAACCATTATCACTGTTTATAACTTGCACACTACCTCAATATCAATTAAGGAGTAATAAATTGTTTTTTCCATATTATCCCCATATGTTCATTGTTTATGTTAATTAGCTCACACTCTGGCATCTTTTCACATTTAACTAAGATTTCACAAAACAGTATTGTACAGTATTGTAGCGGGCCAGGGCTGTTCGGGGCTTGGTTATTTCAGTTATGTTTTTGTTGTCATGTTGTTATGGTGACGGTGACGCACTCTCTCGGCGACTGTGAGAGAGCGCCTTTTGTTGTTGTTGTTCTGTGGTTGCCGCGCCGAGCAGTTAGGTAGCGGCAGTGTCTCGCTCAGAGATAAATAAACGGCTGTGCTCCCAAGAAACCTCTGTCTCCTCCGTGTCTGAGCTCGCCACATTGGTGTCAGAAGTCGGATAGCTCACCCTCGCCGGAATGGAGAGAGACACTCAGAGGCTGGAGCAAGCCGTCGAGGAGAGCATTCGCTGCTTGGGAAGTGGACGATTGAAGAGAGCGCAAGCGAGCGGCCATGTAAGTCCCCCGACGGCGCGAGCGCACCGCGGCAGCGGCCCGTCGTGACCGACGCTAGGACAATGCTTGGGCTGCCTCTGTCGACCGACACGCCGGGCCTCCGACAGCGAGCAGTGATACGGCTAGGCATAATGGCTGGAGCGACGAAGAGGCTGCTACACACCTAGCTCTAGCATTGGAAGGAGATGCACTGCAGGTACTCCTTGACCTAGCCCCGTCAGAGCAACATGAGCTCCAGGCCCTCATCATAGCACTCGAGAGGCGATTTGGGCAGCGGCACTCCACTGATCAGAGCAGGGAGCAGCTGACCAACCAGAGCCGCAGGCCGCGGGAGAGCCTGGGTATCTTTGCAGCGGATGTGTTGCTGTATGCTCATTGTGGCTACCCAGAGTTCCCAGCAGCAGCCCGTGAGGAGCTTAGTCTGCATGCTTTCCTGCGAGGACTTTTCCCAGAGCGACTACGCCAACACGTCCGCCTGGCCATGCCTCAGACTCTCCGTGAGGCGCTCCTTGAGGCTGAAAGGGCCGAGCATGTGCTCACATCATGACCTGACCAGCAATTGCGCCCCCCAAACTACCCTCAAATCAGAGCCGCAGACTGTGACAGTGAGGGGTAGGTCGCGGGGATATGCCAGCTGCAGCCCATGGTGCCCTGGAGGCGTTCCCGTCGACCGACCGACCGCTGCTACCGGTGCGATGAGCCTGGCCACGTGGCGCGTGACTGCCTGGCGCCTGCCCCAAAGGCCAGAACTATGTGGCCTCAGGGGGATGAGAGGGGGAGCGGTACAGCGAGGGGACCACCGCTCCAGCTTCCTGCCCCCCTCCAAGAACGATGCACGGTGGCGGGCCTAGTCGGGCACCCCCAGGGGACTCTACCTGAGCTGCTGTGTTGAGGACCAGCCCTGCCAGACCCTGGTGGACACGGGGTCCACCATTTCCCTAATACGACCTGGTGTGTTTTCTGGAACATCCGGGCCGCTTGTGATGGGTTGGTCGCCCACCGACACCCAGCTGATGACAGTGACGGGGGAGAGAACTGACATGCGGGGGAAGAAATCGTTGTGGATCCGAGTGAAGGATCTGGAGCTGGTGCACGACTTCTGGCTTGCTGACATCCAAGAACAGTGCATCATCGGCCTTGATCTGCTGACCCGCTGGGGGGCCTGCGTTGACACCGTGAAGCTGGCTATCACTCTTGGTACAGAGACTCTGGCCCTCCAGTGCGGTCAAAAGCAGGGAACCAGAGACTGCAGGCAGACGCGGCTGGTTCAGCACACCATCGACACCGGCTCTGCTCAACCCATCTGTCTGCACCCATGCCAGCTGCCCCTCGCGAAATGGCAGGGAGAGCAGGCCCAGGAGGCATGGGGCGTGGCTACTGCTCGGGCCACAGCCGGCGGAGGGGGATGGCTCTCGTTGACCATGCAGCAGCTGAAGCAGGAGCAGGAGGCTGATGCGACGTTGGTTCAGGTGGGGGCCTGGCTGGAGACAGCACGACGCCCAGGCTGGACAGGGGTGTCAGGACAGGGGCCCGAAGTGAAGGCCTACTACTCCCAGTACAACAATCTGGAGACCCACGACAGCCTCCTGTACCGGAGATGGCGGGCCCCCGGACAGGGCAAGGATCTCCTGCAGCTGTTGGTGCCTTGGTCGCTGCGGTCGCAGGTGCTCGAGCTTGTCCACGGCTCGGTGGGGGCCGGCCACTATGGGAATGCTAAAACACTCCGCCGTCTCAGGGGACAGTTCTACTGGCCTGGTTGTCGTCGGGATGTGGAACTTTATGTGCACTGCTGTGACACCTGTACGGCACGGAAGGGCCCCACTCAACGCTCCACTGCCCCCCTGCAGCAGCATCGGGTGGGGGCCCCGATGGAGAGAGTGGGAGGAGACGTCCTAGGGCCTTTCCCCGTCCCCGAGACAGGGAACCGGTGCGTGTCGGTGGCCAGGGACTGCTACAGGAGGCTGAGGGAGCGGCCGCGAGTGGTTCATGACTACACCTGCCAGGCCCAGGTCAGCGCCGGAGTACGACAGAAAAGAGCCTGCGACACCAGGTGCCGAGGGGGAGCTTTCATGCCTGGCGACAAGGTTTGGGTGTACTGCCCGGTTCACAAGAGAGGGGTGTCCCCCAGGCTGCGCGATCACTGGCAAGGGCCGGCGGAAGTCGTGGGGCGGCTAACAGAAGTGGTGTACCGGATCCGCATCCCAGGCCCAGGGCGTGTGGCGGTGGTGCACCAGGACAGGCTCTCACCGTACCGCCCGCCCGCTCCAGCAGCCGCCGGGGCAGGGGATTCTGGTCGCACCCCAGGGTCTCATCCGAGTGACTCTTCCCCTGCTGGTCGAGATCGGCCTGCGCGCCGAAGGAAGACACATGGACATGTGCAGGACTTTGTGTTGGGTAATGGGGTTGTCGGGGACGACTGACCCCTTAGGTGGGGGCTATGTAGCGGGCCAGGGCTGTTCGGGGTTTTGTTATTTCAGTTATGTTTTTGTTGTCTATTTGTTATGGTGACGGGTGACGCGCTCTCTCGGCGACTGTGTTTTCCGGTGAGAGAGCGCCTTTTTTTGTTGTTGTTCTGTGGTTGCCGCGCCGAGCAGTTAGGTAGCGGCAGTTTCTCGCTCAGAGATAAATACACGGCTGTGCTCCCAAGAAATCTCTGTCTCCTCCGTGTCTGAGCTTGCCACAGTATTTAAGATTCATTTTTTAAAATAAATAACTTTCATCATCAAAAATACACAAGGATATAACAAATACAACAATAAATGACACATGTAAATAATATAACTGTTACAGAAGAAGAACGTTATGGAAGTAAAAAATTAATTTTGGGTAACATGCAGCATTTGTTTTGTAGGCTCTATTTTTAAACTGACCTCACTCCTTAGCAGAAAAATGAGGAAACACATTATAGATAATTACTGAAAAAGAAAAACAGTAAAAGTTTATCATTCCACATTTGGCTTTGATCAACTATCTCCAGCCTCTCAGCAATTGCAGTAATGCAGTAATTACTCATGTTTTATCTAGTCATAATCTCATATATATTTATTTATCAATCAATTTAACTGGCCAAACTGTGTATAAACAATCATGTTGTTAGGTAACTTGGCAGTGGCTTTATTATGGGTTCAAATTTATGTAGGGTTAAAATCTTGTCTTCATATTTGATGAATAAGCTCACTATAGGAAAAGGCATGAAACATGAGATGATGGGTTTTTAATTTAATTAGTTGCAGGATGATTAAAATGACAAGAGGTCAAAATGAGCCTGGTGAAACATGTTGTCAGGGTTCCTGGGTCGGTGACCCAGTGTTTTCAGTTTTGTCACGTTTAGGTTATGTTTACATTATGTTGCCACATCAATGTTCTCACTTCCTGCTTTTCCTGTGTCAGCTCGTCTCTTATGTTATTAGCCAGATTATGTTCAGCTGTGTACTCACCGGTCTCTCATTATCATCCTCATCAGTCTGTGTATTTAAGTCCTCTGTTTCCACTCGTTCACGGTCGTGTCATTGATGTTAATGTCGTCTCTCCGCATGTATGTTCAGATCAGTCAGCCAGCCATTCGTTCATTCAGTCAGTTGTCCACCCAGTCAGCCATTTATTGTGCGATCTATTGTACAATATAAAGCGCCTTGAGGCGACTTTTGTTGTGATTTGGCGCTATACAAATAAAATTGAAATTGAAATTGAATTTCAGTTCATGTTCTGTTCATCCAACCTACCTACAATAAACACCATTATCCTGCACCGTGAGTCCAGCGTTTGGGTCATCTCTTCCTCGCCTCCACACACGACACTCCTGACAGAATGACACGACCTGTGCCAAGAAGACACGCTTTTGACCCAGCGGACTCGGACCTTTTTGAGCGGCAGGAGGCAGCGCTCTCCTTGTGGACGGAAAAGCTTAAGGAGAGACAGCGGCTCTTCGCGGAGCTAGAGCACGTCTTCGAGGGGACTCGCCTGGCTCTGGGCGGGCCTCGGAGACGCCGCGTTCTTCCACCTGCTGCCTCACCTGCACCGGAGCATCCGCCGCGGAGAGTGGGAGTTTCTCGCTGCACTTCAGCGGCTCCCTCTCTCGCGGCTCCGCTCCTCGCTGACACGCCACCTGCCTCATGCACTGGACCTTCAGCCTCGCCACGGCACAGCGGCTCCGCCTCCCATCTCGGCTCAACGGAGGCTCCCGCGCCAGAGGCTCGGCTGTGTACCCCGCCCGCTCTCTCTTCCCGGAGAGAGCGGCGCGCCCGCCGCCATCGCACTTCCCATTCGGAGCTCCAGCACCCGGTGGTGAGCGAAACAGACTTTTTTCTTTCCTCTCACTTCAAACCAGAGACTGTTCACTATCCACCTAATCAAAAGACTGTATGTTGTGATGACATCCTGGACTACCCTATTAATACGCACCACTCTGCCTCCAAAGAGACTGTTCCACCATCACAGGCCACTGCTAAAGACATTATCCCCGCTACACCTAATAATTTCTCCCACTCAATCACCATTTCCTCACCCATTACTCAACCTTTTTTTGCCAGCACAGTGGCTCAGATTCAGCCTTCCCCTTCACCTGTTTCACCTTCTCAGGTGAAGGCAGCTAGGGCTCAGCCTGTCTCTGTGGCACCCCCACCTGTGCCAGCTCCCAGGACGAGAGCAGCTGTGACCCAGTCTACCTCCACACCCGTTCCTGTTTCTCGGGTGGGGGTGACTGGTGTCCAGCCACCTCCCGTGCCTGTCCCAGCACCCAGGCTGAAGGCCGCTAGAACCCAGCTTGACCTCCCTAGAGGCTCGGAAGAGCCAGCCTCTCCACCTGTCAGTTCAACTCTTCATCCACCTCCTGATCCAGCCTTTCACGCCCTCGCACTATCCCTGGTTAGGCTAGCTGAGGTGTTCCCTGCCCAGGCACCAGCTTTACTAGCCCAGGCTGTAGCTCTATCTCCTTCACTAGCTCAGTCTGTAGCTCAGCCGTTAGCCACACCAACCACAGCTCCATCGTCAGCCTCGCCTACCTCTGTTCATCCCTTAGCATCCCCACTCCAGTCAGTTCCCTCGCCTGCTGTTCAGCTTCCGCTCCAGTCAGTTCCCTCGCCTGCTGTTCAGCTTCTGCTCCAGTCAGTTCCCTTGCCCGCTGTTCAGCCTCCAGTTCAGTCAGTTCCCTCGCCCACTGTTCAGCCTCCAGTTCCGTCAGTTCACTCACCTGCTCTTCAGGCTGCTCCTGTCCAGTCACCTGCTCTTCAGGCTGCTCCTGTCCAGTCACCTGTAGCTCAGGCTGCTCCTGTCCAGTCAGCTGTAGCTCAGGCTGCTCCTGTCCAGTCACCTGTAGCTCAGGCTGCTCCTGTCCAGTCACCTGTAGCTCAGGCTCATCCCGTCCTCCAGGCCCCTGTAGCTCAGGCTCATCCCGTCCTCCAGGCCCCTGTAGCTCAGGCTCATCCCGTCCTCCAGGCCCCTGTAGTCCAGTCTCATCCCGTCCTCCAGGCCCCTGTAGTCCAGTCTTCTCTGGTCCAGTCATTCATCCACCATCCTGTTCAGTTCCCGGACCTGCAGCCACAGCATCCAGAGCCAGCTCTGAGCTCTCCCGCTCCTCAGCCAGGGGTTTCCGCACCCGCTGGCCCGGCCGCACCTCAGCCAGGGGTTTCCGCACCCGCTGGCCCAGTCGCTCCTCAGCCAGGGGTTTCCGCATCCGCTGGCCCGGCCTGTCTCCAGCCAGGGGTTTCCGCACCCGCTGGCCCGACCTGTCTCCAGCCAGGGGTTTCCGCACCCGCTGGCCCTGCCTGTCTCCAGCCAGAGGCTTCCGCGCCTCCTGGCCCTGCCTGTCTCCAGCCAGAGGCTTCCGCACCTCCTGGCCCTGCCTGTCTCCAGCCAGAGGCCTCCGCGCCTACTGGCCCAGCCTCCGAAGCTGTTGCTCCGTCACCGCCGGCTCCCATGCCGTCGCCTGGTCCAGCCTCGGCTCCAGCTTCTGCTTCGCCTGGTCCAGCCTCGGCTTCGCACAGTCCAGCTTCTGCCTCTGCGTTAGCCTCGCCTGGTCCTGCGGCTGCCACGCCGTCGCCCAAGCCACGTTCTGGACGTCGCCGCCGTCTTCCTCGCGGCCACCCACCGGACCTTCTCAGTGGCCGCCGCCGTCTTCCTCGCGGCCGCCCACCGGACCTTCTCAGTGGCCGCCGCCGTCTTCCTCACGGCCGCCCACCGGACCTTCTCAGTGGCCGCCGCCGTCTTCCTCACGGCCGCCCACCGGACCTTCTCAGTGGCCGCCGTCTTCCTCGCGGCCGTCCGCCGGATCACCTCCAGCGTCCCAGCTGGCCACGTGGCCGTCTGCCTGAACTGTCTCTGTTTGGACTCCGTCCCTCCATCCTGGGCCCCCTCCGCCCCCCCTGTTCTGGTGTCTTTCTCTTTCGGCCATCGGGTGCCGGCCTTTGAAGGGGGGGGTACTGTCAGGGTTCCTGGGTCGGTAACCCAGTGTTTTCAGTTTTGTCACGTTTAGGTTATGTTTACATTATGTTGCCACATCAATGTTCTCACTTCCTGCTTTTCCTGTGTCAGCTCGTCTCTTGTGTTATTAGCCAGATTATGTTCAGCTGTGTACTCACCGGTCTCTCATTATCATCCTCATCAGTCTGTGTATTTAAGTCCTCTGTTTCCACTCGTTCACGGTCGTGTCATTGATGTTAATGTCGTCTCTCCGCATGTATGTTCAGACCAGTCAGTCAGTCCTTCATTCGTTCATTCAGTCAGTCGTCCACCCAGTCAGCCATTTCAGTTCATGTTCTGTTCATCCAACCTACCTACAATAAACCCCATTATCCTGCACCGTGAGTCCAGCGTTTGGGTCATCTCTTCCTCGCCTCCACACACGACACTCCTGACACATGTGACTAGCAGGGTCAAAGATTTTGAAAATGGTGGTACTGTAGCAGCAGGAGACAGAGAGGGAGATAAATGTATTTTTATATGTAAGTATATGACTTACATATATAGTGGAATAAAAATTAAAAGCTTAAAACCCTTTGATTGTTTTGTTTTTGGCATTTGCATGGAAGTTTTACAGAGAGTATACACATCTATTTTTGATTTTCTGAAATTAAGCTCTGTTTTTTTGGGGATTTTCATACTAAATAACAATTTAAACATCGTGTTTTAGGTTCCAACAGCTCATTTAATCCAAACGACAGAAGAAAATTTCCTTTTCACCAAACATTCTGCCACTGTGGTTCTGAAGTCTAAGAGTAAATAATCTGTCAGTTTAAACTATACTCATAAGCATATTGTGCACATGAGTACAGTTGTATTAACCCTCATCCTATACAGAACGTTTGATATCAGTGCAGCCAGACAGTATTGTTCCTCTTTTTAGGAGTTCTATAAACAAATGATCTTTAAAAAGAAGTTGTACATAAGGGTTAGGTTTGTGTATGGGATTCCCTATGCCCCCTGAATGCACCATGGGTGCGCATGTCCGCAGCTTTAGTTCAGAGACAAACGGCAGCCGAACAACGGGCAGTGTGTGCGTTCATAAGACCGTAAGTTAATGTTTTACTTCACTCAGTTACGTTGGGGTTCAGCCATGAGCGTATTTGATGACTTACCAGCAGTTTCTGCTTCTGTTTAAGTGATGTTATGTATCAGTGGCAGTTCGCTAGCATTACAGATTTGTTCGCTAATTAGCTGCTAGCAGGGAGATTCGTTGTTATCATGTTGTTGATTCTGTGCTCTGTGTAACAGATGATGAACCAATGTAAAGTTGCCTTCAGTGCATAGTTGTACGTGGTGTGTTAATGCATAATGTCTGACTTTAAGTTTATGTAACCAGTCTGAAGTATAATGTCAGTTTATTTAGTTATACACTGTACTTGAGTACACCTCAGTTGTATCTTTATGTTTATTATGTAATTTGATTTCTAAGTGATTTGTATCATTATGCTTCGTCTGCAGAAACCACACACACACACGCAATACAAAGACTGAGAACTTTATTCCTGGACTCTGCCTGTTTGTTCTTCCCACATCTGAACATTTGCAAGTGTTCTGACCCGACACTCTGAAGTGATTGCTGCCAGCTCAGATTTCTTTAACCCTTCTAAACATTTGGTCCTTCGAGCCGGATGTTGAGCAACTGCTTCAGCCTTATATGTTCAGGATGGAAGACCGATATCCATACAGAGAGTCTGACCGCCCACGCAGACATAGCAAGCTGCCATCATACCTCCAGAATTATGAAGTGGACGACTTCGCTAAGAACCGACTCTCTTATGATGATCAGGGCAAGCATTCTACTCATCCTGAAATTCTCCAATATATTCATCATATGAAAGAGGAACACAATCAGCTCCGACTAGATGTGCAACGCCTGACAGAACTGATCTCTAGCTCTCCTGTACTAGCTCCACAGCATGCCACGACACGGTCTGGACATTGTGAGGATGTGACATCAACCACACCTGCCCACACTAGTAAGCTGGTGCCAATCAGAGGGCAGAAGAGCCCACATCAGCCTGAAAGTGCTCCACAGGTGCCATTTGGGGATGAGTCTCAACATCCAAAGGACAGCCAGCAGGGCCTGATCGAGGAGCTCACGCACAGTCTAAATGAAGCAGATCTTGACAGGGAGTGCAGCGCACAGTCACCATCACCTTCGGTTGACTCATGCCCTGAATCTCAAGATTTTCTTCCACCAATGACACCAGGTGAGAGGCCCCCTTCACTTCAAGCTTCGGCAGCAAGGGGACGGTCACCGTATTATGCAGGACAAAGAAGGGTTGATGAGGTGTATGCTCGTCGCCACAGGAACTACAGTCAGCCTGCCACTTCTCCTAGATTGCCAAGGCTAGGGGCCGGCTATGAAGATGACCCATACTACAGACAAGATGACAGGTATCCTACCCCTGGTCACCCAAGCTGCCCTGACAGTCACTATCGTTCTCCTTATGGATATGGGTATCAGGATTCGAGTCATCCGTACAGGCGCTGTGGTAACTACCCAGATGACCGCCGACAGTGTCCACCCGATCGTCTGCAACCAGGTGGGTGCCCTCAGACACCACTCTCTCTCAGCAGAGCCCAACCAATAGAGACTTATCGTGGACCTCAACCAACGATCCCTGACTTTGTGCACGAGGACCCACGTGAGTTTGCAAGATTAAAGTTAGCTCTAGATAACATACTTCCACTTGATGCTCCTGAACACTTCAAGTTCCAGATCTTGACAGATCACCTTAAGTGTGAAGATGCACTACTTGTAGCTGACTCATACAGTAACAGTCCATTCCCATTTGCTGACACCATGAGAGCACTTACAGAAATGTATGGGCAACCTCAACATCTGGCCTTAAAAAGGATTACCAAACTGATGGATGGACCCAACATTAGGAGTGGTGACATCAGAGCCTTCAAGTCTTTTGCCCTCCAAGTCCGTGCGCTAGTGGGGATGCTACACCAGTTGGGAGAACAAGGTCGGACAGAGTTGAGGTGTGGCTCACATGTATCTCGCCTCTTAGCTAAGTTACCTTATGACCTAAGAGCAAATTTCCAGAGATTTGTTAATCCCTCAACACTCCTATACCAACACTGCTTGATCTGGCTGAATGGCTCGAGTATGAGGTGCGTGTCCAGGTAATTGGAGACCAATACTGTGACCACTCCGATAGGGAGAGGCAAGTTTCACGGAAGGAGAGGCGTCCTGAGCATAAGTTTCAGAAGGCTACCACCATTCTCCATGGTAGTGAGCCCAGGAGAAAGATGGAAGGTGACATGGCAGCGACACAAGAAAGGCCCAAGAAGTACTGCCCATTCTGTAATACGGTGCAGCATTACCTGAATCAGTGCAGTAACTTCAAACTCTTGTCGAAGGAGCAGAAGACAGAGTGGATTAAGGTGAATAAGAGGTGCTGGCGATGCGCCCGTGATCATCAAGCAGCTAAGTGTAACCTCAAAGCCAAGTGTAAACCATGTGGGCGGCGACATCTGGAAGTTCTTCATGATGTCAATACCAGCCCAGATGCTACAGCCTCTGATTCAACCAGTGCACCAGAGGAAAGCACGTGCTTAGTAAGCTCCACTTCTGAGACACTGTACGTAGACCGGCAAACCAATAGCAGTCAGGTGCTGCTCAAGCTAAGTCGTGTCATCATTAGGAGCAGTACCAAGATGGTTGAAACCTATGCTATACTGGATGATGGTTCAGAGCGTACCATACTTCTGCATGAAGCAGCTGATCGCTTGGGGCTGCATGGGGAAGCTGAAGACCTAGCACTCCGCACTGTCCGTCAAGATAGCTGTACCATCCATGGTGCCGCTGTGTCATTCTCCATTTCTCCTGCCTCACAGCCTAACAAGTCCTTCCAGATCCACCGAGCCTTCACAGCAAAGGAACTTGGCCTAGCACGCCATAGTTACCCAATAAGAGCATTACAGGAGCGGTACCGTCACCTTAAGCACCTGCCACTGCCAGACATAAAGGAAGTACAGCCCCTTCTGCTTATTGGGTCGGATAATCCACATCTTCTCACTCCTGTGGAGCCAGTACGTCTAGGCCCTCCAGGTGGACCAGCAGCTGTGCACACCCGACTTGGATGGACTTTGCAGGGTCCATCGAGATTCCTACGTCAGCGGCTAACCCCACAGCAGTGTCTCTTCACCTCTGGGGCCTCACCAGAAGCTGAGCTCTTCAGCCATGTTGAGAGACTCTGGAAGATGGATATCTTGCCATACCGGAGTGAACGACTCATTACCAGGTCCCGACAAGACGCTGAGGCCATTCAGAGACTTGAAGAACGGACAATTCGAGTAACAATTGATGGAGTAAACCGCTACGCCACCCCACTACTGTGGAAGAAGAATCTTCCCCCACTTTGTGCTACACCAGAGGCAGTTTTGGCCCAGCTTCGTGGTACAGAGAAACGACTTGCCAGAGAACCACAGAAGGCAGCTGCCTACTCTCTGAAATCAAAAACTGCTGCAGGCTGGCTTCGTCACAGCTGTTGCACGGAAGAGGCCGCAGTGTGTAACTGTTCGTGGTTTATTCCCCATCACATGGTGCACCACAACGGGAAGGACAGGATAGTGTTCAACTGTTCCTTCACCTACAAGGGTCAGAGCCTGAACGACTGCCTTCTTCCAGGGCCTACACTGGGAGCTAGCCTGTTGGGAGTCCTTCTCAGGTTCAGGGAACACCCAGTCGCCTTCAGCAGTGACATAAAGGGGATGTTCCATCAGGTCCGTCTGCTAGATGAGGACAAACGCTTTCTCTGTTTCCTGTGGCGAGACATGGAGGTAGACGAAAAACCCACCATCTACCAGTGGCAGGTGCTTCCCTTTGGGACTACATGCAGTCCGTGCTGCGCTACCTTTGCACTTCAACACCATGTCCACAAACACACTGAGCCAGGGGAGGATGCTCGTCTGTCCATAGAACGTAATTTCTATGTTGACAACTGTTTGCAGAGCCTCCCATCAGAAGGCCAAGCCAAGAAGTTGGTGGATCGCCTGCAGTCTCTCCTCTTGGAGGGTGGATTTGAACTACGACAATGGGCTAGCAATGTCCACACGGTCATCAGCCACCTACCAGTTGAGTCCCAGTCAGAGGGTAGCGTTCTCTGGCTCTCCCAGGAGTCAGCCGATCCTCAAGAGCGCACTCTAGGGCTCGTATGGCACTGTAAGACTGATGCACTCCGGTACAAGCATCAGCAGAGCGTCAGTTCAGAGCCAACAATGCGCAACATTTATCGGCTGCTCGCCCAGCAGTATGATCCTCTCGGGTTTCTTATTCCATATACAATCAGAGCAAAGGTCATCGTGCAACACCTCTGGGACAAGAAAAGAGGATGGGATGATCCTCACTTACCTGAGAATCTGCTCCATGCCTGGCGTTTGTGGGAAAGTGAACTTGGCCAGCTCTCACAGATAACACTGCCGAGATGCTACACCGACCCACACTCGGATTGTAGTAAGAGCCATCGAAGCCTTCATGTGTTCTGTGATGCCTCTGAGCGTGCCTATGGGTCTGTGGCATATCTACGCACCGACCAAGGGGAAGGAAAGGTCCAGGTGGCTTTTTTGGCTGCAAGGTCGAGAGTTGCACCCAAGAAGCAACTCTCAATTCCCAGGCTAGAGTTGTGTGGAGCCCTTACAGGAGCACAGCTGGCTTCTGTTCTGAAGAAAGAACTGACCCTTGACATCCAAGATGTGGTGTTCTGGACAGACTCGACTACAGTGCTTAACTGGCTCCATTCAGATTCATGCAGATATAAAGTCTTTGTGGGAACCAGAGTTGCAGAGGTACAAGAACTCTCTGCTGGAGCCTCTTGGCGGCACGTGGACTCAGGAACCAATCCAGCAGACGATATCACGAGGGGAAAACTGTGGCTCAGCTTGCTGGTGAGAATCGATGGAGCCGGGGCCACCATTTCTTCAGCTGCCACCCAGCCTTTGGCCACAAGCACCGGTGGGAGAAGCTAAGGAGGAAGTGGATGAGCTGAAGAAGCCAGTGTTCTGTGGTCTGCTTACTGGATCCGCTAGTCCAGCGATACCTGACGTCAAACAGTTCAGCACGTATGAGGAACTTCTGAAAGCCACTGCTCAATTGATGCACGGGGCGGCTACGGACACCAGTCACCCTGATGCTGATGATTTTCGAAGGGCAGAGCTGGCCCTACTTAGACATTCTCAGATGGAGAGCTTCCCGAAAGAATTCACATTGCTTAAATCAGAGAAGCTGATTCCATCCAGTAGCAGGCTAATTACCCTCGCTCCTGAGTATGACAAGGCTTCTGACTTGATTAGAGTTGGAGGTCGACTCCGCAGATGTGAAGGCCTGAGCCCTGAGGTACTACACCCTGTACTTCTAGAGCCCGCTCACCCAGTTACGAAGCTTCTAATCCAGCGATGTGACAATAAGCTCAACCACCCGGGAGCTGAACGTGTTTTCGCTGAGTTGCGCCGGAAATACTGGATCTTAAGGGGGAGAGAGGCAGTCAGAAGACATCAGCATTACTGTCCCGAATGCAAGAAGTGGAGAGGTCAACCAGAAGTCCCGAAAATGGCAGATTTGCCGCCCTCAAGTTTGAGGCTCTTCCGACCTGCTTTCTATTCAACTGGAATGGACTGTTTCGGCCCTATGCTCATTAAAGTGGGTCGGCGCACAGAAAAAGGTGGGGCATCCTTTTCAAGTGTCTTACTACTCGAGCAGTTCACCTGGATCTGCTGGTAAACATGGATGTTGACTCCTTCTTGATGTCACTCAGACGGTTCATAGCCCGTAGAGGGAAGCCGTTTGAACTCCTTTCAGACCAGGGTACCAACTTTCGAGGTGCAAGTAAGGAACTACAAGAAGCATTCACTGCCCTCACACCAGATCTTAGACAGCAACTGGCGGCAGAACAGATCCGATTCTCTTTCAATCCCCCTAGTGCTCCACACTTTGGTGGGTCTTGGGAGAGAGAGGTGCGATCTGTGAAAACCGCCCTGCGCACCACGTTGGGAGCGCAGATAGTGTCAGAGGAAGTGCTGAGGACTGTCCTGCTTGAGGTGGAGAGTATACTCAACTCCAGGCCTTTGGGTTATGTTTCTTCAGACATCGCAGACCCAGATCCCATCACGCCCTACTCTTTGTTGATGGGGCGGCCAGATTGCTCTCTACCCCAAGTGTTCTATCCAGAATCCGAGCTGCTCAGTCGTAAGAGGTGGAGACACACTCAAGTCCTGGCTGACCAATTCTGGAAGCACTTCATACGGCATTTTATGCCCACCTTGCAACCACGGCAGAAATGGCACAAGGAAACAGACAACATTGCAGTTGGATCTGTGGTTCTCATTGTTGATCAGCAGACCCCACGAGCGCTCTGGCAAATAGGAACCGTGAAAACTATCTTACCAGGGGCTGATGATCGTGTCAGAGCTGCAGTCGTTCAAGTAAAGGACCGAACTTACACTCGCCCAGTGGCACGGCTCATCAGGTTGCCTGTTCTACCCCAGGATTCTGCTTAGGTGCAGAGGACATTCCACCAAGGTCAAATTTGTACACCAAATTTGGGGGCGGCTGTACATAAGGGTTAGGTTTGTGTATGGGATTCCCTATGCCCCCTGAATGCACCATGGGTGCGCATGTCCGCAGCTTTAGTTCAGAGACAAACGGCAGCCGAACAACGGGCAGTGTGTGCGTTCATAAGACCGTAAGTTAATGTTTTACTTCACTCAGTTACGTTGGGGTTCAGCCATGAGCGTATTTGATGACTTACCAGCAGTTTCTGCTTCTGTTTAAGTGATGTTATGTATCAGTGGCAGTTCGCTAGCATTACAGATTTGTTCGCTAATTAGCTGCTAGCAGGGAGATTCGTTGTTATCATGTTGTTGATTCTGTGCTCTGTGTAACAGATGATGAACCAATGTAAAGTTGCCTTCAGTGCATAGTTGTACGTGGTGTGTTAATGCATAATGTCTGACTTTAAGTTTATGTAACCAGTCTGAAGTATAATGTCAGTTTATTTAGTTATACACTGTACTTGAGTACACCTCAGTTGTATCTTTATGTTTATTATGTAATTTGATTTCTAAGTGATTTGTATCATTATGCTTCGTCTGCAGAAACCACACACACACACGCAATACAAAGACTGAGAACTTTATTCCTGGACTCTGCCTGTTTGTTCTTCCCACATCTGAACATTTGCAAGTGTTCTGACCCGACACTCTGAAGTGATTGCTGCCAGCTCAGATTTCTTTAACCCTTCTAAACAGAAGTATATGTTTATTTTTAGTCTTTTTCTCAGCTGCCTTTTTGATTTCTTTTACCTTCAGGATTGAAAGGATCTAGTTCAGGAGAGGGAGTCAGTGAGAAGCCCACTGCTGCTGATTGGTCCTGGTTTGTACTTATGACTGAGGTGCTGGGAGAGAGCTCTTCAACTAGGCCTCCTGTCCTAATTGTTTCTATCCCTGAGGACACTGCAGGGCCAAAAGATCAGCCGGTTCTCCTTTTTTCTTGCGCCTGGCTACAAATATCATCATCATTTTTATATTTTTAATCTTTCTATACAACAGAACACCTTAGCAGGGATGCAGAGGTGCACCTTTGTACTCCCCCTACAGAAAGGTGGCGATTCTTCCATGATTAATAATTGGTGGCCAATTTCCAAACTTTGTGTCATAGCTAAGGTTCTTGAAAGGCTGGTAAATAATCAACTTAAAAATTATCTGGATTAAAATAGTATTTTATCTCCTTTCCAATCTGGTTTTAGGAAACTGCACAGTACTGTAACTGCCTCCCTAAAAGTTCTCAATGAAGCCGTGGATGCAAAGATCTACTGTGCAGCTCTTTTTATTGATCTATCAAAAGCGTTTGATACTGTTGACCATAGCACTTTATGCCAATGATTACTGTAAATAGGCCTTTCAAACCAGGCAGTTGGCTGTTTCTCTAGTTATCTGTCAGGTTTCTGAAACTCAGGAGTTGAAGACAGTGTGTTTATTTACAGTGAATCAAGATAAACGGTGCAAATTATCCACAGTGAGTGATCTCTTCTTGTGATGGTTCCCAGCTCCCGTGCAGTGGCTTCTCTCCGTGGTCCGTGGTGACAAAACAACTTCCAGCTGTGTCTATGTAAAATTGTGCGCAGCTCCCTCCACACGTTTCCGTAATTCACCTGGAAACAATAAGACGCTGCAGTAAGTACTCTTATCACAACGACTGACAGAGACACTTTCACCTGGCAAGCTGGAGTACTGACTGTGTTCAACAACGATCCAGCATCCTCTGTAGCTCAGCTACTCTGTTTAATAGAATCAGAATCAGAGAATCAGAAAGGGTTTTATTGCCAAATGTTGAGCAGGTTTACAACATTAGGAAATTGCTGCGGTACTTAGTGCAAACATACTGTCATATAATGCTTAAATAGACATAAAAATAAGAATTAAAGAATTAAAAGTGCTAAGTAGATAGATATATACATGGGTGCAGGTGGTGATCAGTGCCAAACATGGAATGATGCAGTGAACACAGTGTAGGGTCACGTGTTAGTGGTGGGAACAGTCATGTGGTTATTGTTCATGAGTCCAACAGCAGAGGGGAAGAAACTGTTCTTGTGGCGAGAGGTTCTGGTGCGAATGGACCGGAGCCTCCTGCCTGAGGGGAGCAGGTCAAACAGACTGTGTCCAGGGTGAGAAGGGTCAGCTGTGATCCGAGCTGCACGCCCCAGTGTCCTTGAGGTGTACAGGTCCTGCAGAGATGGGAGTCTGCAGCCAATCACCTTCTCAGCAGAGCGCACAACACGCTGCAGTCTCTGCTTGTCTTTGATAGTGGCTCCAGCGTACCACACGGTGATGGAGGAGGTGAGGATGGACTCGATGATTGCAGTGTAGAATTGCATCATCGTCCGTGTTGGCAGGTTGAATTTCTTCAGCTGCCTCAGGAAGAACATCCTCTGCTGGGCTTTCTTTATGACGGAGGTGATGGTGGGCTCCCACTTCAGGTCCTGGGTGATGGTGGTACCCAGGAAGCGGAATGAGTCCACAGAGGTGATGAGGATGTCAGTCAGGATGATGGGGGGGAGTGGGGCTGTGTGCTTCCTGAAGTCCACAATAATCTCCACTGTCTTCTGGGCATTCAGCACCAGGTTGTTGTGGCTGCACCAGGACACCAGACGTTCAACCTCCCTCCTGTAGGCAGACTCGTCCCCATCCGAGATGAGTCCAATAACGGTGGTGTCATCTGCAAACTTGATTAGCTTGACAGACTGGTGGGTGGAGGTGCAGCAGTTGGTGTACAGGGAGAAGAGCAGAGGAGAAAGAACACAGCCCTGAGGGGAGCCGGTGCTGATGGTCCGGGAGTCCGAGACATTCTTTCCCAGCCTCACATGCTGCTTCCTGTCCGTCAGGAAGTCAGTGATCCACCGGCAGATGGGATCAGGCACATTCATCTGGGAAAGCTTGCCTTGGAGATGGTCTGGAAGGATGGTGTTAAAGGCAGAGCTGAAGTCCACAAACAGGATCCTGGCGTAGGTTCCTGGGAAGTCCAGATGCTGCAGGATGAAATGAAATAGTGATCCATTGCCAAGGCTAAACAGCATCAGGTGAGTGTGATTACTCCACGGGTGTGGCTGGCTCCAAGGGGAGAAAACTATCCAGGCCTAGTGTTGCACCAAAACGTGAACATCACCACACACTCACACACACACAAACTTGCACAGAGGGAAATCGACAACACAAATCCAAATACATGGCAGGTCGACTGGCAAGGACTGGTGGACCACGACATTATCTTTCGTACTGTAAGCAATGCGTACAGCTCAGTGGTCTCTCTTCCAGTTTTTAAATGTCGCTAATGGAGTGCCACAGGGCTCTCTCCTGGGGCCTACTTTATTTGCTATTTATGTCAATGGGGGAAATCTAAATGCATCTGTCCATTTGTATACAGGTGATACAATTATTTATTGTCGAGTTGGTTTTTAAACAACAGCAAGCTTTTGATAGTATTCAGTCTCAATCTCAGTCAGCGTAGACTGGTTTTAAATGCAGAAAAAAACAAACTCATGTTGTTCTCAAAAAGAAAGAGGGTGCCAGCAGTATTTCCTTCTCTAGTATCTGCTCCAGGCATTTCTATTGAAACTGTAGCCTCCTACAAATAACTAGGTGTTGTAATTGATGTCAATCTTTTCTTAAAGCCACAGATTGACTATCTGTGAAAGAAACTGAGGCTGAAGTTCGGGTTCATTTTCAGAAACAGACCATGTTTCTCACCACAAGGAAAAGGCTTGTTGCTGCCACTTTTTCACCCCTCCAGTATTACAGTGACATAATTTACATGAATACCTCTGCTTACTCTCTTCATCTGTTGGATTCTGTCATGGAGCATTAATATTTATAACTGGCTGTAGACCTTTAACACACTACTGTACTCTATATACTCTGGTTGACTGGGCCTCTGGGCAGGATGTTTCATTGGTATCAGTTTATCTGTAAATCTATTTCTGGTTTACCTCCCTCTTATTTATCAGATTACATGTTACGCATTTCTGTCATAGACTGCAGTCTCAGGACATCATTACATTCAGAGCTTGAGAAGAAAGCGTTCTACTTTTCTGTCCCGTCTTCATAAAATACATTGCAGAAGGATTTGAAGCTCGCTCAATTAATTTCACTTGCAGATGCCTTTTGTGAAATCATCACTAGGAACTTGTTCTTGTCTGTGTAGACAAGGCAAATTGAGCTATTTTATTGTATCTGTTATTTTTGTAGTTTTAATATGTTTGGCTGGAGCAAATCTCTCTTTTAAAGAAGACATTGAGCCCCAATGGGACTGCCTGTACAAATAAAGGTTAAAAAAAAAAACAGCAGGAAAAGAATGGACAGATTATTTTCCACACAGATTAAGCTGTGTTCTTATAAATGAATTAAAAATAAGTTCAAGAAGTTATTTTGACTTCTAACTCATGTTTATTGAATAAACTGATTTACACAAATAGTAATTTTCATCAGTCTGTTTATTTACAGTATTTGTTTAACATGCAGGAAAACATTTGTTGGCTTTTTTGTGAACACCAACACAAAGGAGACAGCTTTCTGGCATTTTTCCAGCCAATCTATGCACACAAACAGGGTAAAAGATCAAATGAATATTAGAAATTTTTACAATATAACATATACAATAAAAGTGTAAATCTGATTGCTGATCACCTAGCTAATGTTAACATGTAATGCCTAAAAGCATACACACTAATACAAACTTATTTTACCTGGATATGATAATCCTTTAGCCTGAGACCTAAGAGGGTTAAATTAGGATGTTATTTCTTCCTTAATAGATTAAATCATCATTTAAAAACTGTATTTTGTGTTTACCCAAGTGATCTTTGTCTAAAGTGTTTATCTGAAACATGTAAGTGTGGCAAATATGCAAAAATCTAAGCATGAAATCAGGGTGGGACAAAATGTTTTTCAGAGAACCGTGTGTGTCGTCAGGAGCAGTTAGGACTCTAGAGACTCTTCCACTTCGTCAATATCATCATGATAAAGATGAAATACTCCGTCCATCGTTCTGATCTGAATCCTGGATAAAAACTAATAATGCAACGCTTTTGGCTTTTTAAAACTAATAAAATATTTCCTCAAAAACTCCAGTACAGGGACAGTGTAATAGAAACTATCCGAAATAAATGAGTGTTAGAGAGAAGGCATTAATAAAGTGCCGTATTTATTGCTTAGGAACTTAGAGATTAAGGTGAGATGGGCAAAAAGTTATGCAAAAGAAGTCCACATTAGATGAAGTCGTATAATGAAACTTGAATTAAAAAGGAAATGGATATATTTTTAGTTTGCTACAGTGTCAGAAAGGAGATGACTCTATGTTAGAGTTATCATTAACCTCTAAGAACTCTTTCATGGCATGCATTTTTAATTTCTCTTTGATATTTGGGCTGATTGGGACCCGATGAATGTAAAAACAAAGAATCACCAGATTTTTTTTTACCTGATTTTTGTTTCTAAGAAAAATGAGAGCCACATATGAGGATATTCGTTTTAAATTTTGATAAAACAGAGGCAGTACAATGTCCTCGTAAGTGGATATCAGGCCCTTGTAGAGCAAAATTTTGTATTTTGGTTTAGCACTAGATTTACTAAACTTGCGCAAATTCGCGTAACTTCCCTCAACCCAACACCTACTAGAATTACTGGCTTTTTTATTTTCTGGTGCAAGTCCCGAGGTGTTAATCACCCCTGCTGAGATTTTCACAGGTCGTCAGCTCGTTTCTCCTCCAGCTTTTGTTGTGCCAACCACCCATTATCCTTGAGGCCTGGCACATTTGCATTTGTTTACTCAGAGTAGCTCAGATCCAAGGCAGGCCAAACCTCTGTGTTACAACCTTCACAAATGTCTGCCTTATCTATACAAAATATCCCACACATTCACACCTTCCTTGACTCTCAGCACAGATCTTCCATTGTTCCATTGTGACTGTGTATGTGTACGAGTGGCATTGCATTGCTACAGCACAGTGCTGTGCATAAAAGCAGACCGACCAGGCGGGAGAATCATTTCTTCTTCACATTTCTGAGAACGCACATCAGGATGGCCTCCGTATCACTGCCACGCAGGAAGAACCTCTCCACGCAACAGGCTTTGGCTTTGCTTCAGGAAATGGACGAAGCAGACTCTGATGGAGGAGCGATTTCATTTGACCAGCAGGCCACTGATACCTCCTCAGAAGAATCTGAAAAGGAGACGGAACAACAACCCAACATGCCTCCATGGAACTCCGTGGTACTGGGAAGCCCAGCCAGAGCCACACGGCAAAAGACGGCACTGTGTGGGCAGAGGAGGACATTGGAATGCCCAGTGCAGTAGCAAATCACTCGTGCTTCACTGGGCAAGCTGGACCCACAGAGTCTGCTAAGGTTTGTCACTGCCATAGTACATATGATATTTATATAAACCCATTTAGAGTGAGGTTCATGTAAATTTACCATTCTCTACTTGTTTATCTTCTGACAGCGTAAGATTACAAGTGTGCTCCAAAGCTTCCTTTGCCTGTTAGACGTGGGAATGCTGCAGACCATCAGGGAGTGTACGGTCCATCAAGCCCGCAGAACAGAGCAAGAAAGGAATTTGTCAGTTCATGAACTGATGGCATTCATTTCAATCCTGTTTGTAAGAGCAATCATGTGTCCCGTTGGTGCCATTGTGGATTGCTGGTCAGAAAGATTTCTGGTGCCAGTAATCAAAGAGACAATGCCCTGAGATAGATTCATTTCAATTATGCAACACCTTTGATTTGATGACAAGGACACGCGGGCAGAACGGGTGAAAACAGACAAATTTGCGGCGATCTCCGACATCTGGACACGCTTCAATGAGAACTGTGCTAAGAGTTTCACTCCAGGAGAACACATGACCATAGATGAACAGCTGTTCCCTACCAAGGTTCGTTGTCCATTCACACAGTATATTGCAACCAAGCCAGACAAATTTGGGATCAAGTTCTGGATGGCCACGGATTTGGACACCAAATATGTCTGCAGTGCATCTCCTTACTTGGGAAAGGACCCCAGTCGTCAGAAGGGAGAGAGGCTGGCAGAGAACGTGGTCATAACACTGATGGAGCCGTTTTTGGATGATGGGAGAAATGTCACAACGGACAATTTCTTTACTTCACTGTCACTGTCGCACAGACTGCTGCAGCGCAAAACAACGTTACTGGCCACGGTGAATAAAGTCCGGCGTGAACTTCCTCAACTTGCGCGGATGTATTCTGTAAGAGCAGCAACACGCAGGTGGCCAGTAGCGGTTTTCTACAATATGCTGGACCTGGCGGCGGTGAATGCCTACATTTTGTACAGGGCATGTACAGGGTGGACAGGCACAAGAAGATTGTTTCTGAGTCTTCTAGCTCAGGAACTTCGTTGCCGATTCATGCAGCACAAGGAAATATTAGCACAGAGGCAGGCTGCTGAAGCTGCTGCAGCTGCTGGGCAGGGACTGTAAAGACAACGCAGTGCCAGGTGCAAGAGAGCTGCAACAGGAATCGCAGCAGGTTTACCTGTGCAACATGTCAGAAATTCACCTGTGCCAAATGCAGGGATGATGGACACTGGGTCTGCAAATGCTGTAAAGTTTGAAACACTTTGAAATAAAACAGACTTGTGTACCCATATATTGTGAATGTGTGTCTATTGTATCGACATGGCAGGAATTTCTGAAGGTTGTAACACAGAGGTTTGGCCTGCCTTGGATCTGAGTAAACAAATGCCAATGTTGCACAAACACACACACACGCAGCAAATCTGCATTTACTAGTCCCAAGTAAGTAGTTCCACAAGTGGAAAATCTGCATCGTCATTGCAGAAAAGTTGACAGTGCAAGACAAAAGCAGCAAAAATAAAAACTGTACAAAGAGTACAGTATAGAAAGTGCATTATACAAACAATCTGGAAACATAAATATGGACACGTGTATTGAAAAATATTGGTGTGTGTATACACACACACACACACACACACACACACACACACACATACATATATATATCCGTATATATATATATATATATATACGGATATATATCGATGTCATATATCGAGACATCGATTCACTGATCCACACTACCAGGCTATACAGCAATGACATTGGAATGTCGTTCGGACTGGAGAAGTGTAGTCGGATGGTAACAAAGAGAGGGAAGATAGTCAGAACTGAGGGGATTGAACTACCAGAAGGCAACATTGCAGACATAGAGGACAGTTACAAGTACCTGGGGATCCCGCAGGCGAATGGGAACCATGAAGAGGCCTCTAGAAAGGCTGCAACCACCAAATACCTGCAGAGGGTCAGGCAAGTCCTGAGGAGTCAGCTGAACGGTAAGAACAAGATCCGGGCCATCAACACCTACGCCCTGCCCGTGATCAGGTACCCTGCTGGGGTAATAGGCTGGCCAAAGGAGGAGATAGAAGCCACTGACATCAAGACAAGAAAGCTCCTTACCATGCATGGAGGGTTTCACCCCAAGTCCAGCACCCTGAGGCTGTACGCTAAGCTGAAGGAAGGGGGCCGGGGACTGGTGAGTGTCAGCACCACAGTCCAGAATGAGACAACGAACATCCAAGAATACATTGGGAAGATGGCCCCAACTGACAGTGTGCTCAGTGAATACCTCAGGCAGCAGAAACCCAAGAAAGAGGAGGGAGACGAGGAACCATCATGGAAGGACAGGCCCCTGCACGGTATGTACCACCGGCAGATAGAGGAGGTGGCTGACATCCAGAAATCCTACCAGTGGCTGGACAAAGCTGGACTGAAAGACAGCACAGAGGCACTAATCATGGCAGCACAAGAACAAGCTCTGAGTACAAGATCCATAGAGGCTGGGGTCTACCACACCAGGCAAGACCCCAGGTGCAGGCTGTGTAAAGATGCCCCAGAGACAATCCAGCACATAACAGCAGGGTGCAAGATGCTAGCAGGCAAGGCATACATGGAACGCCATAACCAAGTGGCCGGCATAGTGTACAGGAACATCTGTGCCGAGTATAACCTGAAAGTTCCGAGGTCAAAATGGGAGATGCCCCCAAGGGTGGTGGAGAATGACCGAGCTAAGATCCTGTAGGACTTCCAGATACAGACGGACAAAATGGTGGTGGCTAACCATCCAGACATAGTGGTGGTAGACAAACAGAAGAAGACGGCCGTAGTGATCGATGTAGCGGTTCCGAATGGCAGCAACATCAGAAAGAAGGAACACGAGAAGCTGGAGAAATACCAAGGGCTCAGAGAAGAGCTTGAGAGGATGTGGAGGGTGAAGGTAACGGTGGTCCCCGTGGTAATCGGAGCACTAGGTGCGGTGACTCCCAAGCTAGGCGAGTGGCTCCAGCAGATCCCGGGAACAACATCGGAGATCTCTGTCCAGAAGAGCACAGTCCTGGGAACAGCTAAGATACTGCGCAGGACCCTCAAGCTCCCAGGCCTCTGGTAGAGGACCCGAGCTTGAAGGATAAACCGCCCACAGGGGCGAGATGGGTGTTTTGTTTTTTTATATATGTTTGTGTGTGTATAACTAGACTTTATGCATATTATGTAAGGTGTGGCTATATAAATATATGTACAACTCTCTGTATATATGTTTATGGACAGGCATGCAATGTAGTGACAAGGATTGACAAGAACTAATATTGCATATGAGAAATATTGCACATAGATACTACCATGGTGTATTGTACGCTGCAGGTAAGGAAGGAAAGTAGCTTTGCAGTTAAGGAAAGACCTGAATCTCTCCTGGTCGGGGGTTGGGGGAGGGTGTGTTTGCGCAGCAAAAGCAGGAGAACAATGGAGCTGAAGGCCTGTGAAAATCTCAGCGGGGTGCTAGGAGGTGTTAGGTTCAGGGGAATTTATGCAAATTTGCGCAGGGCTAGTAAATCTAGTAGTAGGGACTTGCACCAGGAAAAAAAAAGGCTCAGTAATTCTAGTGCTAGCACCAAAAGTGTGATGTACACATATGTGGACGCCAGGTCCTAGGAGGTTAAAGACATGAACAGCATTGTATTTAAAAAGTTCTGCATTTCTCCTTTACAGAGAGATAGATCAGGTGAGTGACTTGTGTCTGTGCACCTGAAAGACTAGCTCACACAATAAGTAGCTCATGTAATACTATCAGTATCAAATAAAACGATGTTAAAGATTTTGTTTATAATGATTATAACAACCTTAGTGAAGTACAGTATTTAAATGACACAAACTTCCAAAAATGAGGATCAGTAAGTAAAAACAGCTTAAAAAACAAACAAACAGATTAATAAATTTTATAATTGTTTTATTTCTATTCAGCTCCACAGTGAAAACTGAGGTGAAATAGAAATGATGCACCTTGAAGTGATCAGGAACAGTAGCACTTTTTATGGTTGGAGCCTCTGCGCTTACTTGATACAGTTGTAGTAATAGATACAACAGTAGTTAAGTGGAAACAACTTATGGAAGGAGAAAATTGGAGTATTAATATATCGATAATATTATCGATGTAAAATATTAAAATGTGTAAGGCATTGCTGCTTCTTATAATACCATGCCTAAACCAAATGAATGACCTTATTGATATGTAGGATATAAATCACACTAAGCTCCAGACTTTGAGCAGAATCAGTAGTGTTTAGAAATACATTTTTAAAAAGTTAAAATAAATAAATAAATAAATGACTCACTGCTATGACTGAGGTCTTCCACCTCATTTTCTTTGTTCATGACATCCTCATATTCCTTACTTTCAAACTCTAGTCCTTTCCCTGGGAGCATTCTTGCTGAAAGGTTACAGTATTACACATTTACTCATACAGTACATAACGTGTTCAGTCAACAGCAAGTGATGGCATTATTGGAAATGGCTGTGTACTGAAGGGCACAGAGACGTCACAATTCAGTCAGTATGTTGAAAGAGCGCCCTCTCATGGCCAAAAGCTTCCAAAAAACCCTTTTCTCTTTCTCTCTGGTTTGTAGTGGAAATGGCATCACAGTCTGAAATCAAATACAGCCACATTTTAGTTTTCTGGATTCATTCATAGTGAGAGCTGTACTTTATTTACAGTCCCTTTCTATGCAAAACAAGTGAATGAATATTTTGAAACCAGTACGGCATACTGAGAAAGGATTAATAGTTTTGGCACTTTAGGAAACACTTTTATCCACTTTGAGTCTGAAAAACATACAAATATGAAACTGCAGATGGTCAGCTTAGCAAAAACACCAAGAGCAGAGGAGACAGCTGGCTTCCTTCTGTCCAAAGGTATGAAAACCAAAGTGTAAAAACTGTTGCTGTTTAAAAACTCAAAAAGAAAATTTTTTCACACTTGTGAGCTGAGGTCACTTGCTTCACCAGGCTCCAGCCTAAGCTAAGTTAGACTCAATGTGCCCTGGCTCTAGCTAATGTGTGAGTTACATCAATCTTAAAATCCTAATTCTGTGCTAGAAATACTAAGGAAAAATCACATCACCAAATATTATCACTACTTCATATACAGATTATTTTAGATCTCTCCCACAAAGACCCTGAAAATGGTATTTTTCCCAAATAATTATTTCATTTTTATGAAAAAAAAGTTTTTAAAATAAGTTGACTAAGAAAACTAAGCAAAAATTAAAGTGGTTTAGCAGAGGAAACACATATGTATGTAGTGATGTATGAATCAAGGCAGGGATGTATGCATGGGAAGACAGGTGTATGGACATATACAGACTACTACAAGAAATTTACATCACTCTGTTAGGTTTAATGTATGTGTTGTAGGTTGCCATTTAAAAAGCTAGAATGCTTCTGTTTGCTCTCTATGTAACCCATGCATATGAGTACGTGCACGACCTCGATAAGGGGAACAAGCAGCCTTGAGAAGAACAGATTCTACTCAATGAAGGAAGCCACCTGGCTGGGACAAGATACCGACAGCATCCTGGGAGGGCTGCACTCCCATCATATAACCACACATTGTATAACCATGCTTGCACAATACACTTTGTAACCATATATAGTAATTTCTCTTAGTTAATACAGCAACAAGCTTTACGAATATTCATGTGTGTAACCAATAAAAACAACCTGCAGGGGGAAAGCAAGTTGAAGTGGGTTGGAGACAACTGCTTCCCTCTCACAAGTGAAAACTTGAGCTCTGTGTGACCTCGTTTATCCAGCAGTATCAGGGGTAAAACTCTGACACACTCTTTCCTTTAGTTTTCCTGCACTCACCAAAGTAGTAGTGATGCTCATCACAGCTGACATGACAACCATGACAAACTCAGTTTGAATAGCTTTTGTCTCAGCGACTATCACACACTAAAAGGACCTGGGTGAGATATGTAGCAATGAGTGAACTCGTACGTTCAGTTTTGGGGAATGTATGGGATTTCTGTTAGAGGAGAGAAAATTTTAATGCAGATTCCAGGATGGTAGAGACATAGAAAAAGAATTTTTGATCTTCATGATTGTCTAAATTTCTACCTGAGTCTGAGTGATGGGGAGAGGTGGCGATGGGGAAGAGGTGGTTTGCACAAAGTTGCCTACAAGGGAGAATGACAGTACCCAGTGTGGGGGCTGATTGACCTGAAGAAGGCAGGCAGAAAGATGATTTCACAAGATCAGTGATGTCACAATCAGCTTGATAGCCTGGGAAAGTGAAATTGATGTAAAGCTTAGATTAGCCGCAAACACCTGGGAAACAGAGATGTATTAGAACTTAGCAGGTGGATTTCCAGAGGTTGTAAGGTGGTACATGTGAAGCGCGGCCAGGCAAGGTATGAACTTGAACGTGGAGTGGGGAAGAAACAAACTGAGTGAGCAGGTAAATACTGTAACTATGAGATAAGGAAATATCCATTGGAGCCTAACTGTCACCATAACGGCAACTCCCACCTGATCAGAGTACAAAAATCCTGTACTTAAGTAGAAGAATAGAAACCTGTCATAAACACTATTGTTGTAAAAGCTAAAGTACTGATTAATTTCTTTATTCAAGTAAAGGAGAAAAGGTACCAGCACTGCACAGCACAATTTACTCAGCGTAAGAAAGCAAAGGTAGCAAATGCATTGTAGAGGGTGACTGTGCCTCCAGACCTACACAGAAAAATGAATGCTGTCATTGCTTAAAGCAAATTTGGGCCAGTGGGGAAACACCAAAATCAGCTGTAGCCGCTCAGGATAGGGGGAAAGAATCACAATGCACAATCATTTCTATGTGAGGTCTAGACGTTTTCTTAGTATATAGTGTTGTGGAAAATCTTAAATAAAACTCCAGCCACCAGGTGAGCATGTTTCTGAAGTGAAGTTTATTAAGAACACTGCAGTGGAGAAAACATTCAGGTCAAACACCAAAATGCTTTTCTGAGAAAGGACACCACCCTGAACTCTTTTATACCCCCACAAACACTCTCAAACAAAGAACACTCCACAGCAGATCATATACCACTATACCTTCAGTCCAGCTCATTCCTGACCCCCTCCCACTCGAAGAAAAGTTACGACCTCCGTCACCTCCCTTGAACAGGGTGCCTGGATGTCTTCAACTCTACAATAGGCCCTCTGTGATAACATTCATGCATACAACTAAATGAGAAAGTGACATTACTATTACCATAGTGATATGGTTAAAATATGTGACCAATACATAGAATAAAGAAATTTCCAGTACAACTGGCTATGATCAGCTGAGCTTTACAGCTCTTGCTCTGAGGTTTTCTGCTCTTTGTGGATTTACACAACTGAATTTAACAATATCTAAGGAGATGTTTCACAAGCTGTCCTGGCTGGTTTCCACAAGACTCAGCTGTACATCTGCATATAAAGGATAAAGGTACTCTTTCGAGGATGTCAGTGTTCACATTTTGGACAGAGAAGACAGATGGTTTGAAACTGTGAACAGCCACCCTTGAACACAGGGGGTGGCTTATGGCACCAACTGTCTGCCACCTACAGTCCAGTTTTGAGATCCCTTTCCAGACGCCGATTCACATCTTGTGTCAGCTGATCTCATATCACTTTGAATTACTGTCCAAACCAACGTAAAGGTTCAATGAAATATATTTAACCTTTGCATTCAATAAAGACTGGCTTCGTATTTGAGGGTGGGTGTGGTTTGTGGCTCAGCTGCAGAGGAGGGGTGAAGCAGTGGGTTCAGGGGCGGTCTCAGGGGAGGCTGACCGACGCAGCCAATCCCCATCATCTAATCATGTCTTCCCTATGTGAGCAGGTGGACGGGACCTGACGGGGTGGAGAGACGCCTGAGATGGAGCAGTGTGTGTCTGCTGCGAGTATTACAAATAAAAATAAAACGATAGTGAAGCTGCTCCCATAGTGTGAGTCATATTGTTTAGATTGTGAGTGACGGACAGATAGTCATGGAAGGGAAACATATTTGTATGGCATTGAGTTGGAATTGTAAAGAGAATCAGTATATTCATGTAAAATATATTCATATGTGATTAAGTTGATGAAAATCATGTTGAAATTAATATTCATATGAATGAGCCGACGAGAGTCATGTTGAATTAAAGTACAGCATGGAGCTGGGTGAGAAAAGTAACCAGTGTACTGACATTATTTGAATGAAATAACCTCTGCCCTGGTTAAATTAGGTGTCAGTCAGAGAGGGAGAGAATAATAGGGTGTGACTGGACATAGGGTGTATTGTTTTACTGCATAATACTGCTAATTAGTGATGCTTAGTTACCTTAATTTCAGTATTGAGAACAGGTACATTTGTCCACTTTAATTTTAATCAGCCAAGAGATTTGCCTTAAATACATATTGCTGTAAGATGCACTGCAGATGTAATGAAGCTTTCAATCCCTTATGAAGTACATGTAAAGAGATGGAAGTGTGAATGCCTTTATTTTTCTGCTTATGACTTGAAAAGATGGACATATGTAACCTGTAAGGACACTGAGACTGTAAGCGAGTAATACACACATGGATATTGTTACTGTTAATGAAACTTGAATAACAGATGCTGTTTGGAAGGTAAACCGAGTGCACTGTGCCTTCATTGTTCCTGAACTTCACTTGTATTTACATTAATTTCATCTTTGTTATAGTGACACCACTCCTGGGGCCTGTAACAACTACATCAAATATAATACTATTATATATATAATACAAAGCTTAACATGTATGAATGCAGCAATAAACCCTTTGCCAGCTAGCATGAATGTAAAAACAGTTTGCATAAAGATGGTGGAATATTAACATGGTGATTAAATGAGTAAAATATCTTAGAATAGCTTATCCCATTTTATTTCACACACATTTACATGAGGCCTGATGCTAGTATTTCCACAAAATAACTGTTTATATGCTTTATTTTACTGCTGACATCAGAATCAACAAATCAGAAAAATTATAAAATGCTAAATATGTACTTATCCAGAGATGGTAATGCTAAATTAATGGAGTACTAAATTAGCTAAATATAATCAGCAGGTAGCTGAAAGCAGCATTTACATGACTCTGACATGAGCTGTAAACTTCATCTCAGCTCATGTTCTCTGTTCGTGGTGTGCCCTGCCACTGGCTCCAACACCCCACAACACTGATAAACATAAGTGGAAGAGGATGGATGTATATGAAAGAAGATCACATGGCTGCTGTGGAGATGTTGTGTTGCATTTTGTTGTTTATAGCAGTGATTCCCATAGTGTACCCAGGGGATACCCAGGTGGGTCACAATGGTATTGCAGGTGTGCCACAATAGTAACAGAATTTCTGTTTGATATTACTCACAAGCATGTACAAAATGAATTAAAACTGGTAATAGGACAATATTACTGATTACCCTGACGTAAATTTACTACTCTTGTATTGAAGTTTACCAGTGGCAGGTGGGTCACACATTGGCCTTAAAACCTTGTATATGACTGGGTAACATTAACAGTTTATAGCCAACAGTCTTTATTGTTGATGTCTTTGAATGCAACTTTCAAAAGAAAATTAAAGATTGGGTTTTAATTTTGCTGGACCCCAGAGATACCAGAAGTACGAACATGCTTTAAGTGGAAGTACAGAGACCTTTGTTAAAAAACACTCCAGTAAGTTGCAGTATTGAATCAACTTCTTTACATAATTAAAAGAGAAAAAATGCAGGCTTCTATCATATATTTTATGCAAAGGTATCTACACCTTGTGCCATTCTAATATAATAATGAAGTGTTTGTCCTGCACTAAACTGTGACGTTGGAATAACACAAAGCTAGTATATATTTGTTTTACAGGATGTTTCACAATATGAAATTACATTTAATGCATTTATTAATTTACCAAAACAGATCATATATGGATCCAATATATGAATAAAATGATGATGATAGATGCAAGCTTCACATTTGCACTTTATCAAGTGTTGCTTACCTCTTAAATCTGCATCTCTATCCTTCCTTCTTACATCGTTCTCCATCCCTGTATGAAATTAGCTCTATTCCTGCTCCAACTGGAAAATACAGCAGCTGGACCTTTAGCTAGCAGAAACACTGTGTGTCAAACTAAACACAAAAATGTGTGTGTTTACTCATGTTTGTTGAGCTAATAGAAACATGTTACATTCTTCATCTTCACTCCTTTCCCGTAACACTAGATGCTGAGTTACTGTGACTACAGTTTCTTAGTTACTGCACTCAGTGCGCCCCAGGGTGGCTGTGGCTACAACGTAGCTTGCCATCACCAGTGTGTGAATGTGTGTGTGAATATGTGAATGACTGGATATGTAAAGCGCTTTGGGGTCCTTAGGGACTAGAAAAGCGCTATATAAATACAGGCCATTTACCATTTACCATTTACCACAAACTGACAGGTCGTCACATAGTCGTCACATGTGACTTTTCCCAGGACAATAATAAAGACACCACATGGATTTATTATATATCAGCTAAAAGTCATAAACAGGACAGAAACTAATGGAAGTTATAAACAGTTATAAACAAAGTAAGCAGTTTGACAACTATTGGAATAGTTGATCAGTGCAGATAGTTATAGTAACTGCTAAAATTGAAATGGTTGTTATAGTTTTAAGAATTCAACTGAAAATTATTAATTATAATAGAGAACATTAAAGTGAATGATTATGAAAATGTATTCAAATTCTTTTGAACCCAAACATTAGTGAAAGAGTCAAAAACCTGAAAGAATTCTATCTAACATTTTCAGGTTCAGAGCTTCAGAGACTCTAAAAGCGACGTCTTATTGATAAAACGGCTTATTGTGCTGTGTATCAAACTATATATAGCATACATAACATACAGTTTGATACTCAACATCTAAGCCATTTCCAAAATCCCCAAGTGTCTGAGGCATCACAAGATGTACTTAAAGAATTACACCTAAAAATGTAATTCACTTTTGTCAGTAAAGCAGTGTTATTCATCCCTCCAGTGGGTAATCTCAGCTGGGAGTAGGGTGGAGCTTGGGAGTTTGCAGCTAATCATAGTGCTGGCCAGTTAGTTCTGTTAGCAAAGTTCATCCGTAATTCACAGTGACTTGAAATCACATGCTAATGTTGACTAGTGCTGAAACAAAATGTACCTACCAGCAAAGCTAAACACGATGAAAGATCACACGCCTGTCACTCAGATGTGTTTCTGTAAAGGTGAGCATCTTTAACATGAGGACTGAAGAGACCAGTTTCAAAATACCAACAGCACTGGTATTTCAGGTTGGACCATTAACTGATAGAATGTGTTAAATGAAACAAAATCTATTCTATTCTATCTATTAGCTAGCTCATCTGTTGCTTCAACATCACACATTTAAACAAAGATAACTGAATAAAAAATGGAATACCACACAGTATAGACATGTTTGATAAAAGCTTTACATTCAACTACTATTAAACACAACATCATGGAATGATTTATTGATAACACTAGTATCCGTCTTTTTTGTTACATTTTACATTTTAAGTTTTTTGCTATACAGGCTCAAGGGATGAATTTAAATTCTTTTAAAATTAAGTTCTTGCATTAAATGTAGTTTTCTTCAAGGAATTTCAGTAAATGTATGTTGCATCAATATATTTTAATTATTTTGTCCTCTTATTTTAATTAGAGAAAAAGAACAGTTAATTTTGTCAGGAGCCACTTTGTGAGACTTTTTTAAGTAGTTTCTAAAGCCGCATTTGGCTCACTCATCTTGATCTGGCTCTAGGTAGTCCTCATCCCTCTTCACCAATCCTGGGGCTGCTGTGTTTAAGTCATGTTGTGTTTCAGGGCTGTCGTGGACCTCTGCTGTAGTCTGTGCAGTTTCAGGGACTGTATCGATGTCATCATAACTCTCCTGTGGATCTTCCACTTCATAGGTCACCCCGTCTGTCACAAAGAAAAATATTTGGCACAGTTAAACATTGACTAGTCTCATAGATGCCATTTTCAAATTTGAAATTCATTGGTACTGTGATGTGAAAACACTGTGTTCAAACTGGTTCAGAACTTTCTAGTGTTTTCATTATGGACACCTTCATGAACGTTGATGTCTCGGGCAGCAGGAGCAGTAGTGCCCGGAAAGGTCAGGGGTCGAGCCTCATCTGCTTCATCAATATCATCATAAGGTAAAGAGGAAACACTCCGCCCATCATTCTCTGAGACAAATTCAGTCTCAGATCTGAATCCTGAATGAAAAAAAGCTAATGTTGGAAAAAATTCTACATCCCAGATCTGTGCCTGTTTTTTTTAAAGAAAACTGAATCTTACATACATAAGCGATACAGGATCATCCTAAGAAGGAAGCAGATAGTTTAGTAGGAAGTGTCTGAAATAAGTCTAAGACAGGCAAATAGTTTCACAAAAAAGCGGTCTACTACAGAAAAAAAGGAACACTTTAATAAACAGGAAACGTATTACTTTTTCAATTTGTAACAGTGTCAGAAAGGTGATATTTCTACCTTAAGGTTATTATCGATCTGGTAGCTGCAAACTCTGTCAACTCTACGAAAAAAAGTGATGAGCTCGTGATATTGCCAAAGACTGCACACACAGACAGTATATTGTGTGTGCAGTCTTATCTGTTTTACTGAAACATGGTTGAATCAAAGCATCTCAGACTTTAATGTGTACATAGTGTATATACCTGGTTTCACTCTCACACGATCTGACAGAGAAGCTAAAGCTAGTGGCAAGAAAAAAGGTGGGGGTCTGGATTTATAAGTGAACAAAAGATGGTGTAATCCTGTCAAAGAGAAGATGTGTTGTCCTGATATTAGTTTTTCTGGTCTTTGTATCCAGACAGAAGTCACTTTGAAATATAATTTTACTTTTTAAATCTGCTTTATGTCTGTCTTTTTGAAATTTTGGTGAAATTTAAATTTGTGCACCTTCAACTCGACAGCAGGGAGGATGACGTTGAAGAGGATAAAAAACATATTTAAAACAGATAAGAATGTAATTTATATGGGCAGAGCAACATGACGTTCTTGATATAGTACAGTTATTTAAAAATAAGTTATGAAGACAGAAAACTGTAGCACTAACATGCAGTAGTTAGTGTAAAATATAACAGTGTAGGTGGTGCAGCTTCTTATATTATCGTGTCCAAATTAAAATAATGATAGTGGTGGTGTAGAGTATATCAAAGGCCATTAAGCTATGGACTTTAAACACTGTTTAGAAAAAAAACAGATAAAACTGAATGAATGACTCACTGCCACGACTGAAGTCTTCCATCTCATTGTCTTTGTCCATGACGTCCTCATAATCTACACTTTCAAACTCCATTTCTTTCCCTGGCAGCATTCTTGCTGAAAGGTTACAGTGTTATAGATTTACTCATACAGCAACAGCTGTCTCACCAATGCACTGTGCTAATGTACCAGTGAAGTAACTGTACAAGGAGCACAAGAGCATGAAAAGCACAACACATGCACAGGTGTGCTTAATTTTCCCTGTTCTGTATTTACATTTGGTCGAGTTTGGTCGAGCTGATGTGCTCCTTGTTCAATCAGCAGCACTGACGGCATTATTTGAAGTCAGAATTCAGTCAGTATGCTGAAAGACTGCCCTCTAAAGGCAAAAAGTTTCCAACACCTTTTTCCTTTAAGCATGAAAGATCTGGATTGATCTCATGTTCAGTCAGGATTTTTACGCTTTTTAAGGTAATTCATTAGAGCAAAAACAAACAAACAAAAAAAACGTGTGTAACTAATTGATTGAGGGCTTTATGGTTTTTCTTACAAGTGATTGTAGCTGGAAAAGTGTTTCCACAGGAACGTTGTTTGACGGCGCGCTTGACGTCCATGGTATCAGTGAACTCCAGTGTTGTTTCTAAGTTCACCTTGAATCAAATTTAAACTTTATCACATTTAGAGATACAGCCAGAATAAAAAACACTGAAATTTCTCTGGCAGTAAAAAACAGGCCTGACTGAAGCATCAAAGCAACACACAGCAAAAGAAGTCACTAGAAGTCCAGACCAAAAGTATTGGGACATTCAAATTCTTTTATATTTCTGCAAACTTTGTGTCAGCAAAGTGTCCAGTAAGTTTTTAACTTCAAACATTTGGTCAATTTGTGTTTATTCAGATACACGTCTCATGCATTTCTTTCCATTTTATAAACCTAAATATTTTAAATGTGAGATTCCAGTCTGCATTATTAGATGTAATTAAGCTGAAACACAGAGCCAGTAGAATATGAGACAAATCAGTGACCGCTTCAAGAAGCAGAATGTAAAGATGTACCTGTTTGTCTTCCTTAGAGCTGCTATGGGTCACTTTCGTAATCTCTTCACAGAGCTTTGCCTTTAAGTCTTGGGAATCATCAGATGGACATAGTCTTTCCCACTAATCTCGATAATTGACTTCAAGGACACCTCCATGTTTTTCAGTCGTGCGGAACTTTACACTTTCTGTAAAAGCACAGAAACTGTGTTGAAAGAAGGAAACAAGCTCATCCACTTCTGTCTGACAAATATGATGTTAGAGATGGTCACCTTAGCTTTAGCAAAATCACTAGGAGCAAAACAAGCACCTGTCATCACTTTACATTTATTAAAGTTGGAGTGTAAAACATGTGTTCAACATAGTTTTTAGAAATTTTCAAAAAATAACTCAGATTTCTGGACAGAACCTGCCAGACTATCAGTGTCATGGTTTGCAGTGCAAATTATTTGTGGCTTCACTATCTTATAATGAACTTTACAATGTCATTTTTATTTAAAAAAAAAAAAAGTTCCATTTTAAAAAATAAATACCTAAAAATTACCCCAAGATAATGAGTTAAAATACTACCATAATTAAGAGAGGACATACATGTATGTACTGTATATAGGGATGGGTTTATGGAAAGAGAGGTGTATGGACTCACACTTACCACTACAAGTAATGAACAATTCAATTCAAATCAATTCAATTTTATTTATATAGCGCCAAATCACAACAAAAGTCGCCTCAAGGTGCTTTATATTGTACAGTAGATCGCACAATAATAAATACAGAGAAAAACCCAACAATCATATGACCCCCTATGAGCAAGCACTTTGGCGACAGTGGGAAGGAAAAACTCCCTTTTAACAGGAAGAAACCTCCGGCAGAACCAGGCTCAGGGAGGGGCGGGGCCATCTGCTGCGACCGGTTGGGGTGAGAGAAGGAAGACAGGATGAAAGACATGCTGTGGAAGAGAGACAGAGATTAATAACAGATATGATTCGATGCAGAGAGGTCTATTAACACATAGTGAGTGAGAAAGGTGACTGGAAAGGAAAAACTCAATCCATCATGGGAATCCCCGGCAGCCTACACCTATTGCAGCATAACTAAGGGAGGATTCAGGGTCACCTGGTCCAGCCCTAACTATATGCTTTAACAAAAAGGAAAGTTTGAAGCCTAATCTTGAAAGTAGAGATAGTGTCTGTCTCCTGAATCCAAACTGGAAGCTGGTTCCACAGAAGAGGGGCCTGAAAACTGAAGGCTCTCCCTCCCATTCTACTTTTAAATACTCTAGGAACAACAAGTAAGCCTGCAGAGCGAGAGTGAAGTGCTCTAATAGGGGGATATGGTACTACAAGGTCATTAAGATAAGATGGGGCCTGATTATTTAAGACCTTGTATGTGAGGAGCAGGATTTTGAATTCAATTCTGGATTTAACAGGAAGCCAATGAAGGGAAGCCAAAACAGGAGAAATATGCTCTCTCTTTCTAGTCCCTGTCAGTACTCTTGATGCAGCATTTTGGATCAGCTGAAGGCTTTTCAGCGAGTTTTTAGCACATCCTGATAATAAAGAATTACAGTAGTCCAGCCTGGAAGTAATACAGTGGCTTGCAAAAGTATTCGGCCCCCTTGAACTTTTCCACATTTTGTCACATTACAGCCACAAACATGAATCAATTTTATTGGAATTCCACGTGAAAGACCACCAACAAAGTGGTGTACACGTGAGAAGTGGAACGAAAATCATACATGATTCCAAACATTTTTTACAAATAAATAACTGCAAAGTGGGGTGTGCATAATTATTCAGCCCCCTTTGGTCTGAGTGCAGTCAGTTGCCCATATACATTACCTGATGAGTGCTAATGACTAAATAGAGTGCACCTGTGTGTAATCTAATGTCAGTACAAATACAGCTGCTCTGTGATGGCCTCAGAGGTTGTCTAAGAGAATATTGGGAGCAACAACACCATGAAGTCCAAAGAACACACCGGACAGGTCAGGGATAAAGTTATTGAGAAATTTAAAGCAGGCTTAGGCTACAAAAAGATTTCCCAAGCCTTGAACATCCCACGGAGCACTGTTCAAGCCATCATTCAGAAATGGAAGGAGTATGGCACAACTGTAAACCTACCAAGACAAGGCCGTCCACCTAAACTCACAGGCCGAACAAGGAGAGCGCTGATCAGAAATGCAGCCAAGAGGCCCATGGTGACTCTGGACGAGCTGCAGAGATCTACAGCTCAGGTGGGGGAATCTGTCCATAGGACAACTATTAGTTGTGCACTGCACAAAGTTGGCCTTTATGGAAGAGTGGCAAGAAGAAAGCCATTGTTAAAAGAAAACCATAAGAAGTCCCGTTTACAGTTTGCCACAAGCCATGTGGGGGACACAGCAAACATGTGGAAGAAGGTGCTCTGGTCAGATGAGACCAAAATGGAACTTTTGGCCAAAATGCAAAACGCTATGTGTGGCGGAAAACTAACACTGCACATCACTCTGAACACACCATCCCCACTGTCAAATATGGTGGTGGCAGCATCATGCTCTGGGGTGCTTCTCTTCAGCAGGGACAGGGAAGCTGGTCAGAGTTGATGGGAAGATGGATGGAGCCAAATACAGGGTAATCTTGGAAGAAAACCTCTTGGAGTCTGCAAAAGACTTGAGACTGGGGCGGAGGTTCACCTTCCAGCAGGACAACGACCCTAAACATAAAGCCAGGGCAACAATGGGATGGTTTAAAACAAAACATATCCATGTGTTAGAATGGCCCAGTCAAAGTCCAGATCTAAATCCAATCGAGAATCTGTGGCAAGATCTGAAAACTGCTGTTCACAAACGCTGTCCATCTAATCTGACTGAGCTGGAGCTGTTTTGCAAAGAAGAATGGGCAAGGATTTCAGTCTCTAGATGTGCAAAGCTGGTAGAGACATACCCTAAAAGATTGGCAGCTGTAGTTGCAGCAAAAGGTCGTTCTGCAAAGTATTGACTCAGGGGGCTGAATAATTACGCACACCCCACTTTGCAGTTATTTATTTATACAAAAATGTTTGGAATCATGTATGATTTTCGTTCCACTTCTCACGTGTACACCACTTTGTATTGGTCTTTCACGTGGAATTCCAATAACATTGATTCATGTTTGTGGCTGTAATGTGACAAAATGTGGAAAAGTTCAAGGGGGCCGAATACTTTTGCAAGCCACTGTAGTTGTGTGTTTTCCACCCCCTGTAAATAAATCCACTGTCCTTCACTAGAGTCTCGCGTTTGGGCCCTACTTTCACTGCCACTCCACGGTCTGCCATTGCAGTCCGTGACAGAAGGATCCAGCCATCATGGGCCCAGCGGACTCAAGGACCGTCTCACAGGAGGAGTTGCTTGCCCAGCTCTGGAGTTACTGTCGGAGCATTCTCCAGGGGGCAGATCCTCATCAGAGACACTTACAGGTCGTATTTTTTGATTCCTTCCTATCATCAACCACCTTATCTGTGAGCTTTTTGGACATTAAGAGACTAATTTCAATTATAACCATGCTGAGGTTTGGGTTTTCCGGGCGAGGAGGATGTGGCGACCTCCCTGGGAGCCCTTGCTGCCTATTTCTTTTTTCATAGGCAGATAGCTTCCCCACCATCGTTTGCGGCTCACTTGTTGGACCCTCCATTGCGGGGGAAACAGTTCACACGCCCTCTGCACCTCACCACATCTCCACTCACCTCCGCGGCATCTGCTGAGTCAGCAGACAAAGGACCGGCAGCTCAAAACCACACAGCTGCTCTCCTGTCCGGCCGACTGGTGGAACCTCAGTCTCTCGCGCCGGCCTCGGCATCATCAAAGAAGCGACGCTCGCGCCGCCGGCGTCCCTCACCGCCGCCAGATTCCCTGACTTTCTCTCAGTCGATTGTGGTGAGTCATATGGACAATTCATCTTCACTCACCTCATCTGTTTATTCACTGGACTGTGTGAACGCTAACCTCGTAGCACAGCCTGTAGCCCTTGCACAGCGTGTAGCAGCTGCCCAGCACGTCACTCAGTCAGCTGCCCAGAACGTCACTCAGTCAGCTGCCCAGCACGTCACTCAGTCAGCTGCCCAGCTAGTCACTCAGTCTGCTGCCCAGCTAGTCACTCAGTCTGCTGCCCAGTCAGCCTCTCATCTTTATCCTCAGTTGAAGGTCGATAGGCCTGCCGGACCTACTCTGCCATCATTTCACCCGTCTGTTGTTCCTGCATCGCTGTCCAGTCTACCACGAGAAGCTGCCACACCATCATCACCTCCGCCCTCTGCAGCTACTTCTTCACCAGCGTTCCATCAGACTGCAGCGACCGCAGCGCTCTCGGCTTCACCATCCACATCACCTACCTACTCTACCATCATCTTCACCACCTGCAGCTACCGTATCACCATCTTCACCATCTAGCGGCAGCGCAGCCGGAGGTACCCGCGCCGCAGCCGGTGGAGCCCAGCAAGCCGGAGCTCGGAGAGCGGGAGCAGCCCGCACCGCCAGCTGCAGAGCCCAGCAAGCTGCTGCCGGAGGAGCTCAGCGAGCCCGAGCAGCTCAGCGAGCCACCCGCTGAGGAGCCCGCACCGCAGCCGGAGGTGCTCAGCGAGCCGGAGGGACCGGCGTTGCCAGCAGAGGAGCTCAGCGAGCCTGTGGAGCCCGCGCTGCCACCGGAGGAGCTCAGAGGTCCGGAGGGATCCGCTGAGCCAGACCTGGAGGTTGGCGTGCCGGAGGGACCCCCGCGTCCAGCAGCACGGGCGCCACGTCTACAACCTGCATGGCCAGCGCATGGTGGATCGTGTGTTGTGCCACATTGTCGCCCTTCGCAGCTGCCACGCCGCCGCCAGTCCCGCGGCCGCTCGCCGGGACAGTTTCGCCGCGGTATATGTATATTAAAAACAGAATAGGTCCCAGCATGGAGCCTTGAGGAACTCCACATAGAAGTTCTGTAAATTAAAAGCTGCCATGTGGAGAGGCAAATTTAATTCCTTTCCAGGTTTAACAAAGTCACTTAAACCAATCAAAGCAATTTAAACCTCTTTCCCTAATCGCATCTATCAACATTTACCTCAGTTGATGTGCAAACAACTGATTACTGACAATGTTTTGTTTGTTTGTTTGTTCCCGGGTCTGCTGGAGGCCTGTGACACACACACACAGACAAACCTAGGCTAAAACCCGTGAACTTAACAAGACAGAGAACACAAGTGATCATGGAGATAGTTCACAAAGTAACAAGACAGACAGACAGGGGAGACTGAAGGTAAATAAACATAGAGACGATGATAATAACAATTCCAAGGCACTAGGAAAAGCTGAGCTCAAGATCAACTAATACAGAAATACAGAACTAGATAACTACATAAGTTACCTCAAATTTCCCAAGACAAGAACAAATCACCATCATCTAAACAAATCAGTCCATGACAAACTCAAAAACATGGCAATATCATAAAGATAGTAAAAAATGAATTAATAAGGACACTGTAAATAACAGAAAAGTACAACAATACTTTTCTGTTATTTACTGTAGAATTAAATTACTTTTTAGTAGTTTACAGTGTCAGTCAGTAATTTAGTAATATCACACTAAATTAATTACTAAAATTAATTAATTACTGTAGTAAATTAATTAAATTCCAATCACAATTGTGCCGTTACTTGGATTGCAAAGGTTCTTCAGTTATCTGCACACAAGGTGGATAAAAGACACATTTTCTTTCACCTGAAGTGGCAACTACACCGACGAAAGATACAGCTGAATTATACACCTAACACAACTTCGGCTCTTCATGCAAGCATCCGCACAGACAGCATGCTTCCACAAAGATAGCCAGGAGCGCAGAATGATGTTAAAGCTGAGTGTGTGCCGACCTACATGTACATGTTTTAACAGTATAATCACTGTGGTGAGCCCTTGAGTCAGCGATCAAAGTCTGTTTTGGTCTGATTTTCAACTTTGTTTTGTGTTGTCAGTTTTGAGATCATACACAAAAACTAAAAGAAAGGTTGGATGTGTATCGATAGGGATTTGTGTTGGTGTGTGGAACTGGTAATTGTGTGACAAAGCATTTGACAGATTAATGTAATAAATAGTGTAACGAATTACTTTCTTCAGTAAGTAATCAACTAACGTACTGTATTTTGTACATACATGTCTTTTTTGAGTAACAAACCCAGTCTTGCATGTCAGTACTGTAGGTGTCAAACACTGCAGTGTAACTTATTTGGTTATTTTACAGGTAACCATTAAAAATGTTACTTCATCTCTGTTAATTACAATTAACTTGTGATTTAGCTTAAATGAGATTTTGTGAGTGGTTAAATAATATTAAATAAAAAAAAAAACATGTTTGTTAAGCATTCCTGTTGATGAAGGGGAACATCTGCCAGGTTTGGAGGTGAGTTTACACCTGATGAAAAGTTCAGGAACCACTGTTTAAACAACAAGTCAGTTTGGTTATGCAGCACGTTTAATCTCAAGTCATCTTAACGCGCTTTGCATTCAGATGAATGCATTTAAAAACATTTACCCAGAAACCACATCTAACCCAAGCATGTAACCCCCCAACACACACACACAAACACAGTGTACGCCTACATGCTCACGCATGCACACAGAGTAAGTAACGATAACACTGAGAAATGTTCTAGAATGCAGATGCAGATGTGGAAGCTTTCAGGTCATGTAGGCAGTTTGTTCCACTGAACAGACACCAAGCTAATCAATAACATCATCAATCTGGAGCCCACCACTGATAACTTGAGAGACTTGAGTCTAGAAGCAGGTTTCAAACTTTCTGGTAACATAAACATCTCAGTATTTTTCTTCGGAAGAGGATTAGGGCCACTGGAAAAAAACAAACAAACTGGAGACATCTTTAGTTTTTTGGGGGGGTTTTTCAAAAATTCTGACAAAATAGTCAGTGGCTCTAACCTTTTTCCATATGTCTCTCTATATAACAATAAAACATCAAATTAAAACAAGAAAAATGAAAGCACTGTCAAAGAATAATTATAAATAAGAAATATTATGGTCCAGTGGTTTCATAGCGTAGTATTTGGCTAAAATAATCTCTAGTTTGATCCCACGAGGAGACACAAATCCATTTGAACTTATGTTTTGATTGTTTGGTCAGGGACTTTCACACCATAGAAACATTTCAGGGATTTTGAGTCATGCTGCACTCCAGATGCGTTAATAGTGTTAATTTTTTTTATCGCGTTAATCGTGATGACGCTTAATCTACGCTAACACGTTAATTTTGACAGCACTATTCTTACCACAGTCAGAGTAATAATAATTACCCTCATGATGTACAGTATTTAAATAACACAAAGCTCCAGACTTTGATCAATAAAATGTTTAAAAATAAAAAAAAATGCAGATAAGAAAAACTGAACAAATCGATCAATTTTACACGTCATATCTGTTTTATGTCTCTGTTCTGACACATGGTAAAATGGAGGCAAAAGTGAAATTGTGTACCTTCAAGTGGTCAACAGGGAGGAGCAGTAGCACTTTAAATTCAGTTCAGTATTATTTATATAGTGCCAAATCACAACAAGGTTTGGCTCAATCACGACTGTGTCAGGGCGCTAGGTCTTTGACTCAGCATTTTTAGTTTTTTGTATACATGATTCTTTCTGTTGCATTATGCAGATGTTCTAAGTTCAAGTTTATACAGTTTAGCCTGGAGTTTAGTTCTTTTATGTCTCTGAGTTTTTTTGTATTTCTGTTTCATGTTTTCTTGTCTTTGTGTCATCCCTGTGTCTCCTGTAAGAGTCTGTCATGTCCTCTGTGTATATGTTTCCCCAGTCACGTCTCTGTTTATTCCCTCTACATCTCATGTTTGTTTTCCTCGCTTCCCTTGGACTCAGCCTCTTAGTCATGTCTGTGTTTCGTCTCCCTCACATGTTCCCATGTTTCTCCCCTACATCTATGTTTGCTTTTCCCTGTTTCAGTGACAAGCTTGTGCGTTCCTGTCAGTGTTTGTGTGTTTGCGTACTTCTGTTTTATTTTGACATTCACTTGTTCTGTGTTCAGTGTGTTCAGTTTTGCTTCCCTTGTCTTGTTATTTCTAATGCATTCTTGCTGTTTTCCCATGTGTTTCCACTTCCCTCGTCACTCTTCAGTGTATACATTGTCTCTGTCTTCCTCAGCCCTTTGTTGGATAGTCTGTTAATCCTTCTCCATTTTGTCAAGGTATTTCCAAGTGTTCCAGGTTACCATGTGTTCGTTTTCCCAGATTAGGTTTTATTATTAGTTTCTCGTCTAGTTGGCTTTCTTGTCTGATTTATGTTTGTAATCAGCTAACATAAACAAAACCTCACTTTTTGTTAACTTTAGTCCACCTCTGCTTGTTCGCATTTGGGTTAGGCCTGCACAATAAATCGAAAATTTATTGTCATCGCGATATCAGCCTGTGCAATGGGCCCATCGTAAAACACGGCGTAAACTGCGATAATTGGGTACCCTAAAATGTTTACACACGTGCTTTAAAGACTTTACCAATCAAAGAAACCCCTTGACACATTTGACCAGTCGAATAGAGCCCTTCACAGCATTAACCAATCAAATGGATTAGTGGCCCGCCTCCTACGTAGGGGGATGAGCGAACAACGCTGCAGCAACGAGCTACTATGAACTCGTGGCTAAAAAAAAAAATAGTACCTCGCTTATTTGGAGGTACTTTGGATTTGATAAAGACGACGTTCTCCAAACACAGGTACTCTGCAAAACTTGCCAAACACTCGTGGCAACCACCAGAGGAAACACGACTAATTTCCACCATCATCTTCAATACAACAACAGAGAACTGTTTGAAGAGTTCCAGAAAGTTAGGGCTAGCCAAACAAAGGTTGCTAATGTTAAGACAAAGAGCACAGCAGTCCAACAGCCGTCTCTGTTTCAGAGTTTTTCAAGTGGAACTCCTTATGAGAAAACGTCGAAGCGGTACAAAGAAATAACAGAGGCCATTACACATTTTTTGGCGAAAGACATGATGCCTATAAATACAGTTAGCAGAGAGGGCTTCACCAGTCTGATACATAAAGTGGACCGGAGATACCGCATCCCCTCACGAAAGTACTTTTCCCATGTCGCCATTCCACAAATGTACGAAACATGCTGCAAGATCGTCATGTTTGAACTGCGCCAAGCTGAAAACTACACAAGCACTACAGTAAAGTTTCCTCTCCAGTTTTGACTTGCATCATAACTACTTGGTGAGTGGTAAAATGATGAACAACTACATTGAGATAATTTGCAGTATAATTTAAGTTATGTTTATTTAAAACTAATTATAGACACTGGGAAGGATGTCTTTCAGAATTCAAGCCTCAGAACACTTTTTTATGGGGGCAATGTTTCAATGTTAAAGTGCACTTTGTTGTTACACTGCTAATACAGCAGCTTTCTTTAAATAAAACTGTTGCAGTAAAACGGAAATTATGTATTCGTTTTTTTGTTTTGTTTTGTTTTGCTATTTATTTTATCGCAAGTCATATCGTTATCGCAATATTGATCACAGTTATCGCACATGGCAGGCTTTCCTAATATCGTGCAGCCCTAATTTGGGTCGTCATTCTCTACAACATGCACCCTGCAGCCACAGGCCATGACAGACTGAAGTTTTCCATCTCATTTTCTTTCTTCAGACATCTTCATATTCCCACTTTTAGACTCCAATTCTTTCCCTGACAGCGATCTTGCTGAAAGGTTACAGTATTGCACATTTACTGATACAGTACATAACTGCTGTTTCACTAATACACAGTGCTAATGCACCAGTGCACAACACAAGAACATGAAAAAACACAAGCACAGGTTTGGGTCATTTTCCCAGTTGTGTTTTTTGCATTTTTAATCAAGTAAACAAATGATTGGCTGACCTGATGTGCTGTTTGTTCAGTCATCAGCAGTAAAGGTATTATTAGAAATGGCTGTAAGCTGAAGAGTACAGAGGAGTCAGAATGCAGTCAATACGTTGAAAGACTGCCCTCTCCTGGCAAAAAGCCTACAACACGGTTTTACTTTAAACTTGGATGATTAGGATAAACTTTTTGTTCAGTCAGGATTTTTACACTTCATGGCAATTCATTAAAACTGAAACAAGCTATTAGTCAGTATTTAATTCTAACTGATGCAATCAATATACTCATGTGAAACTTTAGACTTCTTGGGTGTTTGAACACTCAGAATTTTATATATACAAAAACAGTGTCTCTATAAGTCTCACACCTACAATAACAGGTGATATGAATATATAAAAGGTGCATTGGTTGTAGTGGAAATGTCGTCACATAGCCTGAAATCAAACACAGTCATATTTAATTTTTTCTACATTCACTCACAGTGAGAACTGTGACTTGATTTATTTTGTTTATCTATATCGCATCAATCAAAGTAAGCAAGTTCAGATTTACAGAATACACACCTTGGTAAACACGTGAATGAATATTTTCAAAACCATTATGAGTGACTGGGAAATGATTCATAGTTTTGGCACTTTAGGAAACAGGTTTATCCACTTTCAGTTTGACAAATATACAAATATGAAACTACAGATGGTCAGCTTACCTTTAGCAAAAACACTGGGAGCAGAGGAAACATCTGGGTTGTCCCCGTCCAAAGGCATGAAAACCAAAAGGCCTCTGGCCCCTCTGGGCCCAGCAGGCCAGAGGATTCAAAACCAGGACCTTGTTGCTGTGAGCTAGGTGGCCAGTGCCCCGGGGTAGTGGCCACCCTACCCAATGCTAAGATTCAACATACTGTGTTAGGCTGGGATTATCCTTTAACTCCAAGAAATCAACTGACTGTGATGACATTGATATGGATTTAATTAAAGATGTTATTGGACGTATTGTGAAACCATTTACCTACATTTGTAATCTGTCACTACAGAATGGTTTATTCTCTGATAAGATGAAAATTGCAGAGGTTATTTCCAGTATATAAACCTGAAGATAAACGTCTTCTCACAAACTGTTGGCCCATCTCTTTACCACTGCAGTTCTCTAAGATACTGGAAAAAATATTTTACAATAGATTGTATGACTTTATCACAAACTCACAAACACTTTATCATTATGGCTTTGCCATACTGGCCCACTTGATTGATCTTTATTATTTTGTTTGTTTGTTTGTTTGTTTTTTTATTTTTATCTTTTAAGTTATTACAAACGGAAGAGACATGACCAGGGGTTAGGAAAGGGAAAGACATAGACAATAGAAGCTGAAGAAAAGGAGAGGGAAAGAAAAACAGAGGGGAAGAGGGACAGTGCGAAAAGACACAAAAAATCTGTTAGATCACCTGCTGGAAAAAAAGAAAACAAGCAAAAACAACACAGTAGGGAAACCAGCAACACACAAACTCAGCAACACACAAGATCAAAAACATACAATCAAGACTGACACAAATACAAGAAAACAGCCTGTCCACTGTAGTGACCACTATGTGTGAAAGGGCTAGTACTTGGTTGAAAACCCTTTGTGGCAGGGCCTTAATTTCCAGGGGTTTTATGAGCCCCCCAATAATCAGACCCAACCAATATACCCCCCCCCCCCCCCAATAAAATTATGAATTATCTTGCATAAATACGCTGTTGATTTTCTTTACTCATTTCAGTTATTACCAGCAAAATCGTTGCATGGTTAATCATCTGGGAATTTACCCCGATTTATTTATTTATTTAGACATAGATCTTGACCCCCCCCAATGTTCAGCACAAAGTTAGGCCGATGCTTTGTGGGCAATAACAGCCTGAAGTCTTGAACTAATGGACATCACCAAATGCTGGTTTTCCTCCATTTTAATGCTCTGCGAGGATTTTACGGCAGCAGCTTTCAGCTGCTGTTCATTTGTGGGCCTTTCTGTTCAAAATTTAGTCTTCAACAACTGAAATGCATGCTCAATTGGGTTAAGATCAAATAACTGACTGCCCATTCAAGAATACTGACCTTCTTTGCTTTAATAAACTCCTGGGTTGCTTTGGCTGTATATTTGGGTGACTGTCCATCTATGTTATAAAATGAAATGCCACCGAATCAATTTGACTGTATTTAGCTGGATTTGAGCAGACAGTATGTCTCCTAACACCTCAGAAAACATCAGTCACATCATAAATAGACTAGCCAGCGCGCTCTAATGTCAAGGGTGAGAATTGGTTAATGGTCATCATGTGACTGATGCAAGCAGAGCCTTTTATTTAGCAAAATTGTGATTAATAGTTAAATGTTATTGTTGAGGGGCACAGGCAGGACTCCACATGCACACACAAACAAATAAAAAAACAATGCCTCAAGAAAAGGACACTTGGGGCACTCATCACTCTTCACTGTGAATTATTTGAAAAAGAAAACAAGTTAGTTACTCTTGGTGCTATGAGGTAGTTCTACAAGCTGTTTATCATGAAGTTTTTCATGCACTGCTTTCATATTTATATTCAGTTTTTGTGAAATAAACAATGGTATGGTGTAATAATATGTTATATAATGTTCTGAGATTGTATATAGTTATTATGTTTATTTGTATCAGCTTATGAAAACAGAAATGCATTCATCTGCTTATTCTCCCTCTTTCCTTCCTGTTGTGTTCGGGTCAAATCTGACCGATTTACAAATTATAACACTCATAAATATTGTTTTTTTCACATCCGATTGCCTCGAGGCCTCATAATATCCTTCACACTATGCACGTGAACATCTAAAAAGCGAAGAACACCTCTTTCATTGAATTTTGAGTGTTTTAATCAACTATAAACACTACATCTGTGGTGTTCCCAGTCAAAAGTGTCCGCCATAGGAAATGAATGGGAATCCACGGAGGCAAAGTCACCCTGAGTGATGAAGGAGAAAGACAATAAAGGTATCTTTAAAATTCTCCTTCCTTTTTTTCTGCTCGTGTTTATATATAACAAATTCAAACTGAATACATTGATTAAAATGTAAACTTACATACAAACTCTAAAAATTTGTATTATCATGTACTAATAACATTTTATTGCATTTATATAACATAAGGTTAAGTTTGCTTTGCACAAATATTTAAGTCCAGAATGGATTTGTCACCTTTGCAGACAACTATGCTGATTCTATTTCAACTTCAGCTACATAGCAGACTTAATCCTACATCATGGCTCCTCAGCAAGGCCTCTGACACACTAAAAGCGACGTCTTATTGATAAAACGGCTTATTGTGCTGTGTATCAAACTATATATAGCATACATAACATACAGTTTGATACTCAACATCTAAGCCATTTCCAAAATCCCAGAGTCTCACAGGCTTCACTAGACATTCTTTAATTATTAAACCTAAAAATGTCAATAATTTTAAAGATCTGTCAGCAAAGCAGTGTTATTCATCCCTCCAGTGACTCATGGTAAGAACAAAATAATGAGTTAGTAGCTAACGGTCATGCTAGCTAGTTAGTTCTGTTAGCAATGTACATCCATAATTCACAGTGATTTCTAATCACATACTAATGTTGAGTAGTTTCAAAACAAAATGTACCTACCAGAGAAGCTAAACAGGATGAAACATGTCATTCACATCAATCACAACCTTAATCATGCTGTAATTAATTTTCAATACAAACAATAAAAAAATTGGGTGACTTATAGAAAAATGTGCACTGTGAACAGTTGTCAGGAATCTGAAAATTAGCCACAAAGAAGCTGTGGTCATGGGGGAAATAATCAAAAAATAATAATCAATAAAATATAATTGGGTGTTGGGATTTAAAAAAAAAATTGTCAAGTTGAGCATCGTTAAAATGAGCAATTAACAGACTAGAAATACCAACTGCACTGGTATTTCATGTTGGACCATTTAATGACACATTGCATAAAAATGAAACAATATCACAAAAAGACGACAACCACAAGATTTTGAATTCTTTATATTTATGCTTTAAAGAATATACTATATTTAGAACAATAGCTTAATATTATGAGAAATACACTTGTATTTTTATACTCAGAGTTTGATGAGAATATTGATATTACACAAATTTCAAAGCTGAATATAAAAGTAACAAGACAGTTAGCTAAGCCTATAGACTAGAAGCAGGAAGAAGCGGCTGGGATTATAAAACATAATAAAATGATGTATAGATGAAACTAGCACTTTCTTTCTTTACATTGTACATTTTAAGTTTTTTCCTATACAGTATCAAAAGATGGATTTTCAGTCTTTTTACACTGAGTTCTTCCATGAAATGGAAGTTTCCTTCAGTCATTTCAGTAAATGTATGTTGAATTTAAAGATTTTAATATTGCTTTTCATTTGATATTTATTTGAGAGAAAGGAAAGTGAATTTGGACATGAGCCACTTTTTAAGACTGATTTTTTAAAGTAGTTTCTAAAGCCACATTCGGCTCACCCATCCACATCTGGCTCTAGGTAGTCCTCATCTCTCTCCACCAATCCTGGGGCTGCTGTGTTTAAGTCATGTGATGTTTCAGGGCTGTCATGGACCTCTGCTGTAGTCTGTGCGGGTCCAGGGATTGTATCGATGTCGTCATAACTCTCCTGTGGATCTTCCACTTCGTAGGTCACCTCGTCTGTCACAAAGAAAAACAGATGACATGTGTTAAACAGAGATTAGACTCAGTGATTTTCCAAATTGCCATTTACTGTTATTGAAATGTGAAAACACTGTGATCGAACTAGTTTAGAACTCCAGTGCTTTCATTATGGACACCTTCATGCGTGTTGATGTTAATGGCAGTAGTGCCTGGAAAGGTCAGGGGTCGAGCCTCATCTGCTTCAACATCCTCATAAGGTAAAGAGGAAACACTCTGCCCATCCTTCTCTGAGATTAATTCAGCCTCTGATCTGGCTCCTGAATGAAAAATAGCAAGAGAACACTTACACCATGTTGGCTTTTTAAAAAGAACTCCCACTTGGAAACAATCTGAGATAAATCTAAGACAGGCAAATTGTTTTATAAAAACAATTATTTAATTAATTAATTTTGCAGCTTCTCATGCTGAAAAATAGGTCCCCCAAGGATGTTTATACTGCACAAAATGAATTAAGTACTGCAAAAGATAAACCATTAAATCATAGAGAAGTTCCTGTCTTTATGATTTACTATTTTGTTTTTTACAGTTGGTCTAGATTGAAAAAAAAATAGCCATCAGGGTATTTCCTGTGAATTAATAGAAACTTTCTATTTTTCTGTAATTTTACACATTTGATGATTACAATTTAAATTAGACATTTACTACGGCAGCATTTCTTTTTTTTTCATGTAGAAAACTAAGAAATACTATTTAAAATGCCTTTATTTTTCTTTTCTTGTTTTAAATGTGTAGTTACATTTCTTTAGGCTGACAGAAAGGGGAGTTTCACTGGTTTCTGTAAGTGGCCTACCATGTAAAATAAGACTGACAGCTTTCACTAAAAACTGCTGCTCTTTGTATCCAGAGGCTTAACTGTTATTACCAATGATCCCTGCCATGAAAGTCAGTTTGACAGATAATTTTTCATTTCATATTTGTTTTATATCTCTGTTCAGGTCCACAGTGAAAGTGAAATCGTGCACCTTCAAGTGGTCAGCAGGGGGGAGCAGTAGGACTGCACAAAAAGACGACATCAGAAGTGGTAAAATCCAGATTTAACTGAGGCAAGGTTTTGTTCTTGACACAGTATGATTAAGCAGAAATAACTTATAAAAGCAGAAAAAATGGAGTATTGATATTCAGTGATAAGAAATATCTGTGTAAAATATAGCTGTGTACATGGAAATATAAGAAGCAGCAAGACCTGCAACAAACAAACATGGTGTACAGTATATAAATGGCACTTTGATCAGAAGCAATAAAATATTTAGAAAAAATGAATGAATGAATGAACAAAATAATCAATCAATCAATAAACAAATGAATGAATGAATGACTCACTGCCATGACTTAAGTCTTCCATCTCATTTTCTTTGTTCGTGACATCTTCATATTCCCCACTTTCAAACTCCATTTCCTTGTCTGGCAGCATTCTTGCTGAAAGGTTACAGTGTTACACATTTACTCATACAGTACATAACAACAGCTGTCTCAACAGTGCACTGTGCTAATGTACCAGTGATGTACCAATGTACCAGGGTACAGCAAAGACTGGTACGGTAATCTGGAATCAGCCATAAAAGCACTGTCAGCAGGCAATTTGTTCATTTTTGATACAGACACTGTATTGCAAATTCAAATATTTAAACTAGGCCCTCCCCTACTTTCCATGTGTGCTCACACAACTTGCAGAACAGAATTTAGTACGGACGAAGTGGGGGACTGCTGCTGTTGCAGCAACAATTGCTGTAGTAACAAACATAATAAAATTATGTATAGACGTATGTATAGCCCGTTTTGAGACTATTTTTCAGTTGTGCGACCGTTTTGGGGATCGGCCCAAGTCTCGCCTTAATCGTGTGTCATGCATCGTGTAGTATACATGGGGTAACGAGAAGCGATTAACACCTCACGACCAGCTCCCGATCAGCAATCGTATGGTTGCAAGAAACTCAAACCTGTTTGAAATCCTGTCGGCCCTCGTGAGGTTAGCAACGCAACCTCTCACAATGTGCATTCGCAAACACAGAATAGAAGTGAAAAAGATGGAGTAGCACGGCAGTGCAGCGTGTGATCTGGACACAAGCGATGGAGGCCAACTTGTAGAACTTCGTCAAGCTCATCCGAGCCTTTTCGATGTGGCCTCACAAAATTATCACGACCACAACAACCGTGAAAAGAGTTGGATGGACATTCCTGCTCAATTGCAGCTGCCTGGTCAACATTTTCATTAGCAATGTAGCAAAGTTGATGGTGGTGGTGTGTATGTGTCTGTGTGAGTGAAAGACTCAGATTTTGTGTTATAAGCTTCATGTTATGGACGCACAGTGTGAGCACTCAGGTCGTATCAGAGCATCAGGCCATATAATGTGAGACCCTGTATTGTGGCCTACAAACTTCTAACCCCTGTGATTCAGTTTGGGCAGGAGCTGAATAGATAGCAAAAGTGTAGGCCCAGCTTAAGAGGAGGCTGCCGTGGAGAAGTGCAGGGGGAGGGACAGCAGTCCCAATAAAAGTAAAATGAATGGCCACTTTGTCCATGAGCCACTGCACACAGATAAAATTTAGCTTTTAATTGTCACATACTGTAGTGCATTGTAACTAAGAACTAACCCAACAACAACCGTACCAATGCAATTAAAAAGATTTTTTGTAACAGTCCAGCCCTGAGTATGCGAGCAGGAAAAACACAACACAAGCACAAGTTTGGGTAGTTTTCGCAATTTTCCCCTAATTTTTTAAAGTAAGCAATGTTTGAATGAGCTGATGCGTTGCTTTTTCTGTCAGCAGTAGTGATGGAAGTATTTTCATAATTCAGTCAGTATGTTGGAGACTGCCCTCTTGTGGAAAAACTCTTGAACACCTTTTTCTGGATCACGTTATCATGTTCAATCAGGATTTTTACACTTTTTAAAGTAATTCATTAAAAGTGAAACAGGTCACGTGTTTAATTCATGTAATAAAGATACTCACGTGAAACTTTGGACTTCCTGGCTCTCTTGAGATAGAATCGCACAAATACCAAAATTAAGATCACAACAACAAGAAGAAATCCCACACCCACGATAATAGGTGCTATTGGTGGAGGAGAAGGTGTTGGGAGTGTAGGGGCTGACTCGTAGCCTGAAATAAAAAACAACCACTTTATTTATTCTGGATTCAGTCACATTGCGAGCTGACCTCAAGGTAAATAAGCTCAGAGTTACAGATTATAAAAAGTCTCTTCTCTGCAAAACAAGTTGAATGAATATTTTTGAAAACAGTGGAACTTATTGAGAAGGGATTCATGGTGTGTCTTACAAAGTATTTCAGCTGGAGAAGCGTTTCCACAGGAATGTTGTTTGACGGAGCGCTTGACGTCCATGGTATCATCAGTGAACTCCAGTCTTGTTTCTAAGTTGACCTTGAATCAAATTTAAACCTTATCACATTTAGAGATACAGCCAGAATAAAAAACACTGAAATTTCTCTGGCAGTAAAAAACAGGCCTGACTGAAGCATCAAAGCAACACACAGCAAAAGAAGTCACTAGAAGTCCAGACCAAAAGTATTGGGACATTCAATTTCTTTTATATTTCTGGAAACTGGATTTTAACTTAAAAATCTTTGAGCATTTTGTATTTAGTCAGCTACACCTCTCATGCATTTCTTACCTTTTTACAAACCTAAATATTTTAAATGTGATATTCCAGTCTGCATTATTATATTCAATTAAGCTGAGACAGAGCCAGGAAACTGTCCATGGTCTTGGTTTGTAAAATATGAGACAAATCAGTGACCGCTTCAAGATGTAAAATGTAAAGATTTACCTGTTTGTCTTCCTTAGAGCCGCTATGGGTCACATTACTGATCTCTTCACAGAGCTTTGCCTTTAAGTCTTGGGAAGGATTAAATGGACATACTCTTTCCCACTTATCTCGATAATTGACATAAAGGACACCTCCATGTTTTTCAGTCGTGCGGAACTTTACACTTTCTGTAAAAGTAAAGAAACTGTGTTTAAAGAAGGAAACAAGCTCATCCACTTCTGTCTGACAAATATGATGTTAGAGATGGTCAGCTTGTGTTTGTAATGTGTTTAAAAAATGAACAAAAATAACTTTTTGAGATGACTTTTCTAATGAACCAGCCAAATGGTCATTTTTAAGGAAACTGGAATAGGTTCCTTAAGAATGACATAGGGAACTTGAAAATGTCCTTTTAAAAACAGAAAACTTTGTTTTTGTAAAAAAAAAAAAAAAAGAAAAAGAAAAAGTTAGCAGTTACTCAAAGATAATAAATTAAAATACTACCAGAATTAACAGAGGACATACATGTATGTACTGTATATAGGGATGAGTCTATAGAAAGAGAGGTGTATGGACTCACACTTACCACTACAAGTAATGAACACCGCATTTGTGTCACACTTTCCTTTAGTCCTCCTGCACTGGCCAATGATGGAATGGTACTTTTCACAGCTGACATGGTAAATGTTACCTGAACCCTTTGATGGAGCTTTGGGTTTAATGAAGACAGCATTGCCACAAAGCTTTTCTTGGCAAACTTTGTGTGCATAGGATAGATCCCAGTTACTAGCACACACTGGAACACCATCTATCCTCACTTCCCCACTACAGTTGTGTGAAAGGCTGACACTGGGCTCCTCTGGGAAGGAAAGCAATAAAACACTGCAGTCAAGTATTGATAAAGACATAAAGCACTGAAGTGGAAATGATCAGTTAATCATCTCTGCACTACAAAGTCAAAATATGAAGCACAAGTCCATAATCAAATAGTTCATTTAACACTTTTAGCTTTGGTTTGTTACTTTATCCAGTGTATCTGGAATAATTCTCTTTCACACTCCTTGAGTCTTGTTTCACTCTTCAGTGTTTCCAGTGCAAATGTAAAAAGTCTGTGATCATTTAAGATCAGTCCTGCTGATATAAATCTTACTTTGGCATTCAATAAAGACTGGCTCCTTCCTTGAGGGAGTGGTTTTATTTTCACACTCCCAAATGCTTCCTGGATTTTTCCCACAGCTGAAGCTTTTGTTCCAAAAAGAATCTATTTCAATTGTTTGGGGGTGGCTTTTATTTGTTGATTGGTGTCCACCACAGTCCATATCCTGGCAAAGCTTTTCCTTCGCAATTTCATTGAAGTTTTCTGTGGAAACAGCACTGGGTCCCTGTCTCCAGTGAACCAACACTGTTCCACTACAGGCCTTTTTGTCAGGTACCATCGTCCTCCATTCTGAGACAGACAAGAGAAACAAAAAGTTCACAAAACATGATGTAATCAACAGGATCTGAATGATATAAATAACACAGTCTGCACACAGAAATGACATTATGATCCTGCATCAACTTAAAGTTGTTAAAGTTTAGCTAACCTGCTGACTGCTGTGTAAATAAAATGATTTTATAGAGTGATAACAAAGAGATGACAACTGATGACAGAGATATTTTTATAACCATCAGACTGCACAGGCTAGCTGTTTCCAGCTGATTCCAGACATTATTTAAGTGAGTCAGACTGTGTGGCAGAGACATACTGGTGACATGGACAACAAGCAGAAAAGAAAAGATTAAAACTGAGTAGAACAAATATGATTAATTGAGGTGAGGATGTTAAACTTCTAACCTTTATTTCACTAAAAGTAACCTTTGAAGGCGAGCATGTCAAAGTTTGAACGCAGCATTATTTTTATCTCAACATTTTTCTGAAATACAAACTAGTCTCAGTTTGTTTCGGTTTCAGTTCAGTGAAGGAGCAAACAATAATTAAGAAACTGCTGACACAAGAGAAGATTGTAAAAGAAACAAAGATCATTATACACACCAGAGCATCGGAGGCCACCGTGTTTGCAGGCAGCTGTAGAAGCAGTAATACTGCTGCATGCAGATAATGGACTGTTAGCATTTGCAATGCAGTTTAGGTTTGAAATGGCTAATTTATCTGCTGCAGGTCCAAAGTAGGGACGAGTCTCGACAGCATCACCACATTTAAGCTCCTGACAGATGGTGTTTTGACTGTTAGTGTCTTTGAGAGTATCCTCGCACACAGGGATCCACTTCCCCTCATACTCCACCTCTATGTTTCCAAAACATTTGTAACTGGGAATGCTAAATCTGGGCTTGACACTACCTGAAACAAAAGAATATCAAAATAATACCATATATTTATAATACTCTTATTTTATTTTTAATTCGAATTTTAAGCAACAAGAACCATCATCATCTTAGTGAAAACATGAAATAAGTGTAAAGAATTTCAGTCTGATAGCTTCAGAAAGATTCATATTTGCTACTTTAACACAAATAAGCTTAATTATAAAAAACAGTATTTACACAGATATTTTTAAAACATTTGAAGGAACATTTAAAAACAGATTAATGTCTTTTTGTTTGTTTTTTACATTCTGGTATCCTGTAACTTAGTGACAAAAAAATCAACCAACCAATAAATTGGAGCAATAAAACTGGCACTTTTCTCCAAAGCTGAGAAATCAGTTGAAAATGAAACTTTTTAAAAAGAGAAGATACGACATTTATTATATTTTTGCAATATAAAAATATTTTTAAAAAACAATTAATTACCTGAGCAAACAACATAGGCTGGTTTTTGTTTACAGGAGTTATCATTGTCCTGGTTTTTGACAAAGATGCTCTGTGTCAGGTCTTTAGTCTGATTTGTCGGGTGTAAACTCTTGATGATGATATCACCATCTCTGGGACTGTTGTGGGCTTTTATGGGTGTCCCACAGTTCAGCTTCTCACACAGCTTCACAGACTTGTCTTCTGTCCAGGTGTCTGCACACATATCTCCTTCCTTGCCTTCTACACGAATCTTGACTTTTCCCCAGCAGCTGTTCGTCAACCTCATCTCAATATTTCCTGTTGTGACATTGAAAAAGCAAAAGTTAAGAGGAAACTAGTATCAGCAGATATTTCACAACTTCTTAGACCGAGCTGGGTTTCAGAAAAAACAGAAAATCATAGAAACTTGATTGAGAGAAAACAAGGAAGTGAATGTACATCTATGGACATTAAAAGGTAAAGTCTGTTATAAATAAATTGTCTCTTCTGAGTGGCTCACATTACAACTAGTGACACAATAAATCAATTCCATAATGACTTTAGTCTTAGTTTTATACTTTAACTCATTCACATTTCACATTACCTGAACAGTTCACATAGGCAGTAGAAGTTTGGTGGTCAGGAGGCAGAGGTGTAGTTTGGTTACACTCAAAAAGAGACTTTTCTCTGGATGAGCAGCTAAAAGAGTCTTTCCAAACTTTATTAATCATATCAGCACTAGAATTGAAAGAAAAGCTGGTAGCGTTCCCACAATGCATCTGCTGACACACTGTGTCTGCAGACTCTTGGTTCCATGTCTCTTTAGACCCAGAGAGCCAGTAGATTTCTCTGCCATGCTCTATCCCCACATGACCAGAACAGGTTCCACTCAAAAACACCACCTTGTGACCTGATGGACACAAAAATAGGAAAGTGGTGTATAAACACATATTTGGTGAAAAAAGCTGAATGGAGATAAAACACAGTCTGGGCTTATTGCAGCATAACTAAGTGATTGTTCAGGGTCATCTTATTGGGCACTAATTATAACCTTTATCAAAAAGGAAAGTTTGAAGCCTAATCTTAAAATAGAGAAGGTGTTTGTCTACCAAATCCAAACTGGGAGGTGATTCCACAGAAAAGGGGCCTGAAAGCTGAAGCCGCTGCCTTCTTTTCCACTTTTAGGAACCACAAGTAAGCCTGTAGTCTGAGAGGGAAGTGCTCAATTGGCAATGTAAGTTCTTTAAGACCGAGCCTGATTATTCAAGACCTTTTATGTGAAGAGACGGATTTTAAATTTGATCTAGGGATCCAATGAAGAGAAGCCAAGATAGGACAAATCTGCTCTCTCTCGTACTTTCGCTGCAGTATTCTGGATCAACTGAAGATTTAACTGGAGGCCAATTTAATGTCTATAACATTAAAATATACTCAGTTTTATCTCTATTTATAAGCAAAAATGAGCATTGTCTTTAAGACTTTCCTTACGAAGCATGTAACTGTGCCAAAATAATATTTTAATTACATTTTTGAGTAAAAAGTCAGGGTAGTATTTTAAAGAAAAAATGTTAATATGGCATGATCATTGAAAGTTTTAGTGTCTTATTTCACTTTTATGATCAAAACAGTTTTAACAAAAATCCCTTTCTTAGTCTGGAAGTATTAAACTGTAGGTACAGAAGGACTGTTGAGCCTGAAGGAGCTCTAGGAATAAAAGGAGAATTTAAATAAGCTGAGGGGAAAAAACACGTTTTCTTTTCTTCTGACTCATATTGATGAACGAAAATGTCTTTTTCCTGGTTCTAAGATTTTATCGTATTTTAGTAATTTAGTATTTCCTGTTTTGATCAAACTTCACCAATATCATCAGTGTTAAGCAACTAAAAAGCAAACGATACAAAAACTCTTCCTTTAAGAAAGGAAACGTGACACTCACCCTCACAAGTTATTCCAACTGCTTCCACTTCTCGATCTGGATGTTGGTTGTTTGAGTTTTCTGTTAAGCACTCAGATATGTTTGATATCTTCTTATTTGTTGGACACGTTATTGACAGGAAGCTATCAGAACCCTGACTGAATTTTTCAGTTTTGCCTTTTTCCCCACATTGCAGTTGTTTGCAGACAGCTGCTGACTGATCCTCTGTCCATCTGTTTGCAGGAACTCTCCTCCACTGGCCCTCATGCTTTATCTCCAATCTTCCAGCACATCTTCCAGGACCATCTGCCAGTTTCACCTCCACACTGCCTGTACCATGACAATAAGAGATTTATCAGCCATGAAACACAAAAAGAATAAACATATTAAATTAAACTCTTACTGAACACATTTTGGAAAAATGTAATCAGAATTTAACAATGTCACAATTTCACTGAATGAAGTTACAGATTTTCTCTCTCAACAGAGAATTTATTGCAGAATTTAAAATCCCATTATAAAAGCAGACATAGGCCATCAGCAGCCACTCTGTACATTTCCACTGCTGTATCTCACCTGAACACACCACATAAGGTTGGTTTGAACACTGGATGTTCTTGTCATGCTGAGCCTCACAGTGCCACAGTGAGGACTCGCTGCCTTTGCAGCTCACATGGTCCATTATCCCTCTTGAATTTTGACCTTTGACTTTAGTATAAATCAGCTAGAACAAAGCATTTATGAGTTTGCATTATTTCATTGATACTCATCCAGTATTAATGGTGCACATTAGTACACTTATCACAATAAAGCCAGTAGCACTGCTGTATGGACAGTTTCTGATACACTCAGTATCCATGTATCAGAACAACAGGTAACTTATGGTGACTAAACTGGAAAACTCACTTTCCCGCATCCAAGCTCCTTGCAGACTAATTCAGCTTCACTTTCATTCCAGTTGGAGGCACACACAGGATTAACTGAACCATTCACTTGAATATTAACTGTACCATAGCACTTGCTGTCTTTACCAGAGTGCAGAACTACTTTAACTTCATCTGAGAGAGAGAGAGAGAGAGAGAGAGAGAGAGAGAGAGCAGCTTTACAGTGTGAAGTTTTTGCTTGGAAGTTGTTTGTGTTGGAATATAAATGTGTTGAATTACCTGTGCAAGTCACATTAAGGTTTTTGTTTGTGCTGTTGTTTGGGCTGAGAGAGTTACCACAGTGCATTTGCTGGCACACATCAAAAGTAAAGCTGTCCTGTTGAACAGGTACCCAGTTGTTATTTTCTTCTTTTTCCAGCTGCCCAGAACACACATTTGACTGGTTTCCTTTGAGCTGCAGTCTCATAAAACCTGTTTATAAAAACACGTTCACCATATTTAATATGTAACACAATCAGTAGATGTAATATTTAAGTGTGTGTCTGTGTGTGTGTGTGTTACCTTCACATATGACAGAAACAGGTTTGCATGATGCTGAATTACCCTGATGGCCATTCGCACACTGCCACAGATGATCTGGGTCTGCATTTTTAAAGGCTGAACAATCGAGCTTCATTTTTGTTGAGCCCGTGAATTTTTCACTAACCATCCTCTCTGAGGGAGGAATTTCCCTGAGTCCACCACACCCCAGACTTTCACACAGAAGCCTGGCTTCTTTTTTACCTTTTTAAGAGAGGAAAATTTTTTTAATCTTTTGTTCATCAAAAACATTGCAAAACATTTTAAAAAATGATAAAAAAAAATTATTACAAATCAAATTGAGAGAGAGCAATCTTGACAATATTTGAACAGCTCTGCCCTTTGAAACATATAAGATTAACAAAAAGAGAAGACATACCAATGTTGTTGTTACAAAAGTAACCCGATTTGCCATCAATGGAGTACTGGACCGCTCCAGCACATTTGGGTCCATCCAGGCTTAATGTGATATTACCTTGAAGAGCACAATCATAAACCAGCCAAAAACAAACACAGATAAAAAAACAAACAAACACCACAATCGATCTTCTAAGGGTAATTTCCAATATAGTTAATGTACCTTAACAACCTTTAGCTAAGAGTCATTGTCACTGAGCTCACCAAAAATAAAAAAAATAAAAAAATAAATAAAAAATCTGAGAAAGAAAAATCGGAAAACTTACTTGAGCACTTAAGTTTTTTCACTGTGAGCTTTGAGTAATAGCTGGAGTGCCAACCAGGATGTTTACATTCCCACAGAGCGCTCTCGTCTCCTTCACACTTCAGTTCATTGAGCCAGATCGTGCTGTCTTCTGAAGGCTTAAGAATATCTGTTACTGAGCTGTCCACAGGTTCCCCACAGTGAGTGCTCTTACAAACCACTTTTTCAGTGTTCTTGTCCCAGTGTGTATCCCCAACATAGCCCCATGTGTTGTTATGGTAGACTTCAAGGTAGCCTTCACATGGGTAGCCTCCTTTGTTTTTTAGAATCAGTCTGTCCTCAGCTAGGAACATACAAGGTTTATACAGCAAATTACTATTATTATTATTTATTTCATGGCTGACTTACTTTTGGGAACTGCAAAGGATAAAATGTTCAACTTCTGTAAAGAATTTGAGCTCCTCCCATAACATCTGAATACAACTAAAAACAAAACATTTTGGGGGGGTTTTGTATGCTTTTATGTTTTACTTTATTATTTTAATATATTTAGCAAGATATTTATAAGCACATTGTTTTTGTTCATTATTATTATTGTTAGTTTGAATCCACTAAGTCTTAATCCAAACAATTCTGCTTATAAAATTTCTGGGAGGTCGTCCAGCCGTCGTAGGGAAAGAGGCAGATAACACCCTGGACAGGTCACCAAGCTGTTAACACATGGAGACAGTCGTGTTTACACACACAGTTAATTTAGATTTACCAATTAACCTACTGCACGTATGTCTTTGGACTGTTTTTAAATAGAGAGAGGTATTTTTTGTGTAAAATATTGTTAGGATTTCAAAAATATTTTAAAGATTCCTTCCTGTAATTGTGACTGATTATGAAACAAGTCCTCTGCAAGGAACAAGTACCTCTTTAATGAACACAGCACATAAACGTACACAGTCGGATGTAGCAGGGTGTTACAAGCGCATTCATCAGTTCTCTTAGATCTTTTTCATCTATTTTCTCGACTGCACTTTTTCACGACACCACCCTCTAGTGGTGCAGTTTGTTATATCACATTAGAGGACACAACACTTCCTAATTCGAATTTGACACAAACTCAATTCAAGATAGCACATTTATTTATTATTTTATTTTATTTTGGCTTCAAATTGAGTATTAAATCTGGACTCAGTTCAGATGCCTGCATACACACACACAGAGCTTCTTTTAAACAGTATTTCAAAGATGTTAAATACTTCAAATACATTTTTAAGATACTTTCTTAATTCTAACTACTAACAATAATTACTCGTATTCAGAATGAAATAAACTGAATTAACTTGCCTTGTGAGATCATCAGCTCAATGTGAGCAAGGTGGAGAAGCAGGAGGAGGAACCACATCGTCACCACAGCTCATGACTTGAGAGTGAGACAGACAAATGATGTGTTCGGCTTTATATTGCCGTGGCTTCGCCCACCAAAAATGGAAATGAGCGGCATACGCGCCAAATTTAGACTCACAAATATTATCTTAATTTTAAAGAAAACTAACACACAAGTGTGCTTATTTCTTATACAGCACCTTTTTATGCTTTTCTCTTCGTTGAACAAACTCACTATGATGCTTTTACACACACTAGAGATTTTATGAAAACAGGAAATTGATCAAATATTGATAGACTGATGTAAATTCAATGATTAATAACTGACTGTTAATGAATTAATTCCAAAAATGTTGACACATGTTCATCTAGAAAGGAATTCTAACTATTCTAACTATTCTAACTATTCTAACTAACTATTTAAAGGGGTCATATTGGGTATTCCACTTCAAATCAGCCAACTTATGAAGATTTCCTACTGGACCATCTCCAGTTTTGGTCCAAATTTTGAAGATCTAACAAGTATAACGAGTACTGTGAAATTTTATCGCTAAAATATGAAAGAAAGGTCTAGCGCTCCTGCAAGCGCTAGACCTTTCTTACACACTAATGAAAACATTAATACTGCAAAAGACAATTAGTGACAATTTCTGAATGAGGTATTCACAAAACTGAGGAAAATGTGTTTTTCAATTAACTTTCACTAAATTCAGCAAATAATAATTGTACCACAAAAATAAATTAAATTCAAGTTCATAGTGGAATCCAAATAGAGTGAAATTCATTAGTTTCTTGATGGTACTTTAATTATACCCAAGAAAATAATTAAGTTGAATATGTGCAATCATGATGATTGCTGTGAAATTTTTGCGTCATATATTTTGCATGCTGAAAACTTTGGAAATATGTGAGCATAAATATCTCAAAAACTATTTTTCAAATGTACTTTATTACTGTATTACTATTACTGTTTTAACTAGTCATTCTTACCATAAAACTGAATCGGGCTAACAGCTGGTGACAATTTCTGAATAGTTAATTCTGAATGCAAAATAAAGCATGTTGTATATGTTTCAACAAGATATTCTTAGTAAGAAGTGACAAAAATCGTGCTGATTGCAAATATGACAAGTTGTATCACAAAATCAAAATATATGAGCAGACAGTCTGAAAACAAAAAATTCTGGAGTTCCTAGATTATTCTGACAAGTATAATTTTGTTAAACATAAGCAAAGGATTTTCGAGCATTTTCTGTTAAAGCTTCTCCACTTTCCCTAAACAGTTTTTTTTTTGTTTGTTTGTTCTGGTTTTTTTAGGTCAGTCAACCGACTTTTAGGCCACTATGGTATTTATAGACTATGGTATTTATCACAGCAGGTCTCAAAATGGTAGGTAGGTAGAATGGTTCTATGTGTATTGCGCGCATTTATTTAACAAATTTATTTTCTGAGACATAATCAGAGTGCCATCTTGAAATTCAGGATCTTGAATAGCCAATAGATTTCTCTTTTTTAAATATCAGTCCCAGAGAACACATCCTGACTAATGTTGACTGTAAGAAAGGACAATAGGAGAGATTCATGCCCAAATAAAATCAACAGGAATCCTTATATAAAATATATATTCACCCTTTGTACCATGAAATCTTTAAGATATAGTGGAGCAGATAACATTACAAAAATGTGATCAGTTGAAATTGGACTGGACTTGAAAATGGAAAAAATGTGAAGATATTTAACAAAATAATTTTCTGAGTAATGATTATTTTTGTTTTTGTTGCCATAATTGGCTTCAGATCAAAAGATCATTTTCCTCTCAGACTACAAGCAAAGACCGTTTGCCAAGTTCTGATACTAAAATAATAAAAGTAATAGGTAGTAAACATCAAAAAACATTTTGAAGTTTTAATTTGAACAAATTACCATAAAATCATCAATATAATGAGAAATGTCTCTGAGATTTTTTCTTTAATAAAGTTCCACAAAATATCATCTAGAATCTAGCATCCAGAAGCTGCATGAAAGTTTGTTTTTTTTTTGTTTTTTTTTAAAGCTTCCTTAAAATAGAGAGTATGACATTTGCGTAAAACTTAAAATGACATGAGGGGGAATTATAAATGCTGTGCAATAAATGTAAATATGATATTTTGCATATATAGCAAGGAGACATATGTTCGGAGTGTGTTGCTATATACAAGATATAATATATAAAATATGCATAAAAACACAAGAAATTTGCCTTAGAGACACATGTATCCTAGCGAATGGTAAATAACTATCCATGCATATCTACTAGTCACTCTAATGAAATTATCCATCCATTTTACAGTCAAATTTTACGTGTGAATGTTGCCTGAACTGTGGTCACAGGTGTAAAATGAGTGTATGAGAGAAAATGAGTGTATGGCTCTGTGGCTTTGTGGCTGGAGACTTTTCAGAGCTGTGAGTAACTGGAAAAAAATATTCTCAAGTGCCCTTTGGTTAGCTGCGGAAATACATTTACGCCCAACCACACTTCAGGTAAAAGCAAAATAGGTCACTAAAAGACTTCCAAGAGTTATCTGATTTTCTAAGAGATACACTTTGTTCAAGGGGTCTCAGCAGGTTGAAAGAAAACACTTTTTTAAATCTTACTTCATACCTCTTCATACTTTGATGCACATTAATCAATTCACTTTTAATGCAGTTCAGTTTGATTTTATTATTATAGTAAAGTAAGATTATTTATATAGCACTTTTCACAGACATGACAGTCACAATGCAATATCAGCAGAGAACTATTCCAGAAAAGAATTGAAAATAACATAGATTTAAATAAAGGAATGTTCAGATAAGTAGTCATGAGTTTGTCCATTTAGTGCTCTGCATGCAAGCGTGAGAATGTAAAATCAACTGGAAGCCAATGTAAAGAAACTACATGTGCTACGACCAGTTGGGGGTGAAGGAAGAGAGACAAGACAAAAGACACAGGAGTGAGTGAAAAAGAAACACTCACCATGGGAAATGGATTATTTTTCCTCCTTAATTATAAACACCTTTATTAAAAAAAACTGCATTTTGTGTTTAGTCATGTTTTCTTTATCTAAAGCAATCAGGAAGGGGCCAAAATCTTTTCACGTCACAGTAAATGTGTAAACGTTGTGACATGTAAAGCATTCAGGGTAAAGTTAGAAGCTGTAATTAATGTGGCATCAGTAACCGTAATCAGAATGAGGGCCGCTGTTCTGACGCTGTTAGTTCAACATGGATATAATCACCTTTACTGCACCACATGCAGTTAGTCTACGTTCCTTTTTTATGCTTAATTGATTTACAGGTCAGTGTTAACAAAGCAAATAACGAATGTCAAGGTTCACACAAGTTACATAGTATAACTCCTTCTAAATTAGTTTGTGTGCGTCTCTGGCCCTTCTTCATATCTGTCCGGTTCACTAAGAAACACTAACATAAAGTAAATTAAATGAAATTTTAAAAATAAATTAACGAGTGTTAAAGTAACAAAATGTCTCTTTTAAATGTTTTTCAATTCCTTTTTTATTGGAAATCTTGTTGATTTCTTCTTGATCTCACTTTGAAGCGTATGACTCACGCAGAGGTGTCGTGACCACATTTATCAGTGGCCTGATCAGAGTTAAGGCATAACTGACTCAACCATCAGCTCAAGTTAGGAGCAAGCTTAACAGAAATGAAGCCACAAACCTCTGGGTTGTATTTTGAAACCAGATCATCTATCTAAACAGGAAACTGTAATCGTACATATGCTTCTGCTTCAGACATATTCTCAGGAAATATAAAAATATCCATTCCAAACTGGGTTTTAAAGTCTTTAAGAAAAAAAAAGATGCGTTTGGAGCTTTACTTGTTTTGAATATTTACTTAAACAACAGATTCATGTATTTCAGTGCTTTACATCTGTATCAAACTGAATGCTAAATTAAAGGGCATGCTAACCAGCAAACAAGACTCTCAGGATGCACAAACCAACCCTGTTGTCCCCCAACACACGCTGCAGAGACACACACTATTCAACAAAACTGTACTGACTTTCACATATGCCATAACTGACTTTTACACATGAATATTTCATGCATACAACACTGGCTCTCTTTCAAAAATTTTATTTATTACCATAAAATTTAAACAGTCCATCATGACTGGTATATCTCTATCCTAAGCCTCTTCTCTCAGTTTATTTGAGTAAAGCTGTCAGTAACTAATACAATGTTTGGCTTTACATATTTGAATATTAAGAAAATTAAGATTAAGAAATCACATGAAAGGACAATTGTCCTTAAATAGTGCATTTAAGGAAATACATATAAATATACAAGAAATACATAGACCTCCACTATTTCAACACTTTATTTTCTATTAGCTTTAAATTAAAATAAATAAAATTACAACTATTTACAAATAAACTTAAGACCCAAATCATAATCATCTTTTGAAAATAAATTTTCAATTTCACTAGCTGCATCAGGGCTGATTACTGCCAGACCTAATTACTGTAGGCTAAGTCGACCCCTGATTAGCTTAAAAAAATTACTATAAATTCAATTTTAAAATACGTTTTTGCAGTTGTCTATTTAAATTCTAAACTTAAGTTTGGTTGAGATACTCTGGCATGATCTTAAACAAGTTGTTCATACTGAAGCCATGGCTGAACAATTCTGCAAACAAGAGTGGGCTAAAATCCTTCGCAGTGATGTGACAGACTCTTCCCAGTTATCACAAACATTCATCCAGGTAAGGAAATCCCAGATTTTGGGGATTCTTGGTGACAAGTGTGGAACAACCGGTTATTACTGTTAGAGGGCAGTTCCTTTTTCACATAGAGCCAGGTAGGTTTGTATAAAAAAAACAAAAAACATTTATTCTTAAGAAATGAAATCTTTTCAGTGTAATTAACAGATTAACATGCCCTGTAGCCAAGACAGCAAACAACTGATTAATATATATATATTTTGCTTTATTTTGTTTTAGTTATTTATTTAATAATGTTCACACATGCAATGTGAGCTGATTGAGTTAAACACCATTACAGCACTGACAGTCTTTAGCCATTAAAAGAAAAAGAAAAGAAGAAAGGGTCTGAAAATGTGCTGGCCGATGGGCTGTCTCGACTGGAATCCACTATACCTTGTATGCAATGTGTTTCCCATGTTGTTTGTTTTGCCTCTGTATAAATGGTTACAAAAAAGGTTACATTTTTTAAAAGTCATATATTTATTTTATATTATTTTGTTAGCAAATATGTTCTAATGCCACTGAATATAAATATGCACCATTGACAGGAAGACTTTTTTAAAGAAGGAAATTGTACCATCAGTAGGAATGAATATAAATGTGTTTATTTGTATTTAATAATGATGATAATTATTACATCCAGAAATTTCAAAGCAAAAGACATGCTGTGGAAAAGAGCCAGAGACTGATAATAACTAATGGTTAAACACCGAGTGGACTATAAACACAAATCAGTACTGCAGCGTAACTAAAAGAGGATTAAGGGTCACCTGATCCAACCTTAACTGTAAGATTTACCAAAACATTGTTGGTATTGATAAAGGAGTTAATCTGTCTGGGTTGGATGTGAGTTTACACCTGATGAGAAAGTATGGGAATCAGAGTTTTAAAGAACAAGTCAGTTTGGCGCTCGAATCATCTTAACATGCTTTGCATTCAAACAAAAACATGTGAAAACATTTACCCAGAACCCACATCCAACCCAAACACAAACCACAAAGACCCCCACCCACCCACACTTGCATGCAGACAGAGTAACCAATGAGAACCTTGAGAAATGTTTTCACTTTACATTTGCATGTGCATGCAGATGTGGCAGATCTTAGGTCACGTAAGTAGCTCGTTCCACAAGATAAGAAAAGAAAACATGATCAATTCAGATATCGCCGCTGATGATTTGAGAGACTTGAATCTACATGCAGGCGCAAAATTTTCTGTAACACAAACTCATAATTACTTTTCTCTGTATTCACAAAACATCACATTAGAACAAGAAAAAAAGGCACTGTCAGAGAATATCTATAAACATGAAATATTACAGTCCTGACGGGAAACATCTGCACCTGGTTTGGGAACAGCACTAAGCAGGACAGACAAGATCTGCAAAGAGTGGTGCGCTTGACCGAACGCATCATTCGATCAGAGCTTCCTGACTTGCTGTCCATTTACACTGAGCGATGCAAGACTAACGCCAGGAAGATTATGATGGACCTCTCCCATCCCAACAATGGACTCTTCTCACTGTTGAGGTCTGCTCAGCTTCCGCTCCCTTAAAATGGTAAATGGCCTGCATTTGTGTAGCGCTTTACTTAGTCCCTAAGGACCCCAAAGCGCTTTACACAACATTCAGTCATTCACCCATTCACACACTGGTGATGGCAAGCTACATTGTAGCCACAGATGCCCTGGGGCACACTGCCGCAGTATCTTGCCCAAGGATATTTGGCATGCAGCCAGGAGGCAGCCTGGGATCGAACCACCGACCTTCTAATTAGTGGCTGACCTGCTCTGCCACATGAGCTACAACCACCCCAAGCTCCCTTAAGCCCAAAATAGAGAGAATGAGGAGGAGCTTCTTCCCCCAGGCTATTCAGGCCCTAAACCAGGTGTAGGACTGAACTCGCCCACACACATCACATCACTGTAGGACTGGATTCTTTCACACACATCACATCTCCACACGCACTCTGGTTTTTCCTTTTGCACACTATAGTTTATAATTTCTTTTAATTAATAATTTCTTATGTAAACTGTTATTTGCACATCTTACTGTAAATTTCTGAGTTAAATCTGTAAATTTTGGTAGTAATCTGTAAATCTGTAAATATTACTGTCAGTTCTTACTGTCATTTAATGGTCATTTCACCTCATATCATACTGTGTTTGGTTGTGTGTGTGACAAATAAAATTTGAATTTGTGTAAACTGTGGCTCCACAGTTTGCACATTTGTCTAACAAACAAGTTGCCACATTATTAACACTTTCTGTTGTTGCTAGTTATTAGTATTATATAACCATTATCACTGTTTATAATTTACACACTACCTCAATATGAATTAAGCAGTAATAAATTGTTTTTTCCATATTATCCCCATATCTTCATTCTTTGTGTTAATTAGCTCACACTCTGGCATCTTTTCACATTTAATTAAGATTTCACAAAACAAGTATTTAAGATTCATTTTATTAAATAAATAACTTTCATCATCAAAAATACACAAGGGTATAACAAATACAACAATAAATAACACATGTAAATAATATAACTGTTACAGAAGACGAACATTATGGACAGTGAAAAATGAATTTTGGGTAACATGCAGCATTAGTTTTATAGGCTCCATTTTTAAACTGACCTCACTCCTGGCCAGAAAAATGAAGAAACACATTTTAGATAATTACTGAAAAAGAAAAACAGTAAAAGTTTATCATTTTATCCACATTTGGCTTTGATCAACTATCTCCAGCCTCTCAGCAATTGCAGTAATGCAGTAATTACTCATGTTTTATCTAGTCATAATCTCATATATATTTATTTATCAATCAATTTAACTGGCCAAACTGTGTATAAACAATCATGTTGTTAGGTAACTTGGCAGTGGCTTTATTATGGGTTCAAATTTATGTAGGGTTAAAATCTTGTCCTCATATTTGATGAATAAGCCCACTATGGGAAAAGGCACGAAACATGAGATGATGGGGTTTTAATTTAATTAGTTACAGGATGATTACAAGAGGTCAAAATGAGCCTGGTGAAGCATGTGACTAGCAGGGTCAAAGATTTTTAAAATGGTGGTACCGTAGCAGCAGGAGACAGAGAGAGAGATAAATGTATTTTTATATGTAAGTATATGACTATCTAGTGGAATAAAAATCAAAAGCTTAAAACCCTTTGATTGTTTTGTTTTTGGCATTTGCATGGAATTAAAAAAAAAAATTATTACTTAGTAAATCGTCTAGTAATCGTTTAGTTTAGGTAGCTCGTGGTTTATTTGTTTTTTGTGTATTGCTGCTCACAGAACTGTAACATCAGGAAGTATACACAGCTATTTTTGATTTTCTGAGATTAAGCTGGGGGTGGTGTGTGTGTGTGTGTGTGTGTGTGTGTGTGCGTGTGTGTGTGTGTGTGTTTGTGTGTGTGTGTGTGTGTGTGCGTGTGTGTGTGTGTGCGTTTGTGTGTGTGTGTGTGCGTGTGTGTGTGCGTGCGTGTGTGTGTGCGTTTGTGTGTGTGCGTGTTTGTGTGTGTGTGTGTGTGTGTGTGTGTGTGTGTGTGTGTGTGTGTGTGTGTGTGTGTGTGGGGGGGATATATTGTTCCAGACAGTATTGTTCCTCTTTTACGAGTTCTATGAACAAGTGATCTTTAAAAGATGTTTATGTTTATGTTTACTCTTTTTCTCAGCTGCCTTTTTGATTTCTTTTACCTTCAGGATTGAAAGGATCTAGTTCAGGAGAGGGAGTCAGTGAGAAGCCCACTGCTGCTGATTGGTCCTGGTTTGTACTTATGAATGAGGTGCTGGGAGAGAGCTCTTCAACTAGGCCTCCTGTCCTAATTGTTTCTATCCCTGAGGACACTGCAGGGCCAAAAGGTCAGCCAGTCCTCTTTTTTTTCTTGCGCCTGGCTACAAATATCATAGCTGAGCCAGTTATTTTATATTTTTAATCTTTCTATACAACAGAACACCTTAGCAGGGATGCAGAGGTGCACCTTTGCACTCCCCCTACAGAAAGGTGGCGATTCTTCCATGATTAATAATTACTGGCCAATTTCCAAACTCTGTGTCATAGCTAAGGTTCTTGAAAGGCTGGTAAATAATCAACTTAAAAGTTATCTGGATTAAAATAGTATTTTATCTCCTTTCCAGTATGGTTTTAGGAAACTGCACAGTACTGTAACTGCCTCCCTAAAAGTTCTCAATGAAGCCGTGGATGCAAAGATCTACTGTGCAGCTCTTTTTATTGATCTATCAAAAGCTTTTGATACTGTTGACCATAGCACTTTATGCCAAAGATTACTGGAAATAGGCCTTTCAAACCAATTATCTGTCAGGTTTCTGAAACTCAGGACTTCCTGAGTTGAACACAGTGTGTTTATTTACAGTGAATCGAGAAACAGTGCAAATTATCCACAGTGAGTGATCTCTTCTTGTGATGGTTCCCAGCTCCTGTGCAGTGGCTTCTCTCCGTGGTCCGTGGTGACAAAACAACTTCCAGCTGTGTCTATGTAAAATGGTGCGCAGCTCCCTCCACACGTTTCCGTAATTCACCTGGAAACAATAAGACGCTGCAGTAAGTACTCTTATCACAACGACTTTCACCTGGCAAGCTGGAGTACTGACTGTGTTCAACAACGATCCAGCATCCTCTGTAGCTCAGCTACTCTGTTTAATAGTGATCCATTGCCAAGGCTAAACAGCATCAGGTGAGTGTGATTACTCCATGGGTGTGGCTGGCTCCAAGGCGAGAAAACTATCCAGGCCTGGTGTTGCACCAAAACGTGAACATCGCCACACACTCACACACACACAAATGTGCACAGAGGGAAATCGACAACACAAATCCAAATACATGGGAAGTCGACAGGCGAGGACTGGTTCACCATGACATTATCTTCCAGACTGTAAGTGCGTACAGTTCTGTGTGGTCTCTCTTCCAGTTTTTTAAGTGCCCAGGGTTCTGTCCTGGGGCCTACTTAATTCATTTATGTCAACGGTGAAATCTAGATGCATCTTCTAGATGCAGATTTTGAAACAATTACAGCTAGCTTTTGATAGTATTCACTCTCAGTTGGGTCAGCCTAGACTGGTTTTTAATGCAGAAAAAAAAAAAAACAGAAAGAGGGTGCCGGCAGTATTTTCTTCTCTTGTATCTGCTCCAGGTACTTCTATTGAAACTGTGGCCTCATACAAATACCTAGGTGTTGTGATTGATAGCAGTCTTTTCTTAAAGCCACAGATTGACTATCTGTGAAACAAACTGAGGCTGAAGTTCGGGTTCATTTTCAGAAACAGACCATGTTTCTCACCATAAGGAAAAGGCTTGCTGCTGCCACTTTTTCACCCCTCCAGGATTACAGTGACATCATTTACATGAATACCTCTGCTCACTCTCTTCATCTGTTGGATTCTGTCATGGAGCATTAATATTTATAACTGGCTGTAGACCTTTAACACACTACTGTACTCTATATACTCTGGTTGACTGGGCCTCATTGGCCTTGCGCAGGATGTTTCATTGGTAACACTTTATCTGTAAATCTATTTCTGCTTTACCTCCCTCTTATTTATCAGATTACATGTTACGCAAACATTTCAGTCATAGACTGCGGTTTCAGGACATTCACAGCTTGAGAAGAAGGTGTTCTCCTTTTCTGTCCCGTCTTCATAAAATACATTGCAGAAGGATTCGAAGCTCGCTCAATTGATTTCACTTGCAGATTTCAAAAGACGTACAAATGTTTTTGTGAAATCATCACTGGGAACTTGTTCTTGTCTGTGTACACAAGACAAATTGAGCTATTTTATTGTATCTGTTATTTGTAGTTTTAATATGTTTGGCTGGAACAAGTCTCTCTTGTAAAGAAGACATTGAGCCCCAATGGGACTGCCTGTATAAATAAAGGTAAAAAACAACAGCAGGAAAAGAATGGACAGATTATTTTCCACACAGATTAAGCTGTGTTCTTATAAATTAATTAAAAATAAGTTCAAGAAGTTATTTTAACTTCTAAGTGATGTTTAATGAATAAACTGATTTACACAAATGGTAATTTTCATCAGTCTGTTTATTTACAGTATTTTTTTAACATCTCTTAACTTATTTGCTAAGTTATCTGTTAGCTTATTAGAAAAAATTTTAATGGCTGATTGCTGAATGAGAAGGAAATGGAATTCTAACAAAAACAAACAAGAATAAAAAGCTTTAAATTTTAATAGAATAGCAAACCTGATATTTGCCTGAACATGAAGTCTGGTTGGTAAGCACAGGGTGGTCACACAGGGTGGTCTGTAGAGAGGATTGGGATGCTTCTTTCCATTGTCCACTGCCACATCACATCACATAGAGAAAAGTGCAAACATAAGATGGTATTACGACTATAGCATAAAACCAGCAACTCTTAAAAAAAAAAAAAAGTTTAACAAAGCACTGTGAAAAAACAGGAATCCTAGATTTATAATTTTTTTCTTTAAATTACCTGTCAATAGTAGTGATGGTGTGGTGGTACCTCTTCCAGGGGAGACATCTCAGAACAAGGCTGTTACTTACATGAGATACAAAGGTGTAGTGCACCTGTTTGCAGGAAGATGCCCTGGAACCTGGTCTTCATCATTCCAAAAGCATGCTGGATTATACAGTGTGTCCTGGGATGATGGCTGTTGAAGCACTGGGCTCCACTGCAGCGGTGTGGTCTGGTTAAGGTGAAGGTGGAGAACAACATAAACATTATTATTATTATAGTATGATGTGGGTTATTTAAAAAAAACAAAGCATTTTACAGATTATTACACTTAAAACAGTGTATTTTACTGTGAAAACACTCCAATGTTGTACATTTTATCTTTGTAAGCTGTTTTGTGAACACCAACAAACAGGAGACTGGTTTTAGCTTTCTGGCATTTTTCCAGCCAAGTTATGCACACAAACAGGGAAAAAGATCAAATGAATATTCGAAAATGTTACAATATAATATATACAATAAATGTGTAAATCTAATTGCCGATCACCTAGCTAAAAGTGCCTGGATATGATAATCCTTTAGCCCGAGACCTAAGAGACTTAACCCCCCCCCAAAAAAAAAAAAAAAAACTAAACAGAAAACAAGTAACCTTTCCGGCTACATTTTTACAGTTTTTTCCACTTCTCTGTACTTTGCACTGTCAGGGATGCCAGTCGACAGAGGCTATTCTGATGTAAGGGCAGTGATGGTGGTGACAGAGCTGAAGGCTAGACAGCCTGTTGCTGTGGGTCATAGCGAGAGTATGCAGGCAGTTCGTGAATGATTGAATAAATTGATACCACTGACCGGCCCCCACGCACGGCTGACCAAAATCCAATAGAAGTTCAGTAAAGACGATCTGTAATCACTCATCTGGCTGCTTTCCTGGGTCTTCAGGATGTTATTTCTTCCTTAATAGATTAAATCATCATTTAAAGACTCGATTTTGTATTTACCCGAGTGATCTTTGTCTAAAGTGTTTATCTGAAACATGTAAGTGTGGCAAATATGCGAAAATCTGAGCATGAAATCAGGGTGGGACAAAATGTTTTTTCAGAGAACCGTGTGTGTCGTCAGGAGCAGTTAGGGTGCTGAGACTCTTCCAGTTCGTCAATATCATCATGATAAAGATGAAATGCTCCGTCCACCGTTCTGATCTGAATCCTTGTTAAAAATTAATAATGCAATGCTTACACCGTTTTGACTTTTTAAAACTAATAAAATATTTCCTCAAAAACTCCAGTACAGGGAAAGTTTAATAGAAACTATCTGAAACAAATCAGTATTAGAAAGATGGCATTAAAAAAATGCCGTATCTATTGCTTAGTTACTTAGAGATTATGGTGAGGCAAATAGTTATGCAAAAGAACAATAGATGAACTCTTATATGAAAACTTGGATTAAAAAGGGTATTGGATATATTTTTAGTTTGTTACAGTGTCAGAAAGGAGATGACTCAATGTTAGGGTTATCATTAAAGACATGAACAGCTTTGTATTTAAAAGTTCTGACTTTCTCCTTTACAGAGAGATAGATCAGGTGAGTGACTTGTGTCTGTGCAGCTGACAAACTAGCTCGCACAATAAGTAGCTCATGTAATACTATCAGTATCAAATAAAACGATGTTAAAGATTTTGCTACTTCTTGTATTGTATACATACTTCTTGTTTATAATGATTATAACAAACTTTCAAACTTCCAAAAATGAGGATCAGTAAGAAAAAACAGATTTAAAAAGCAAACAAACAGATCAATATTTTTCATATTTGTTTTATTTCTATTCAGCTCCACAGTGAAAACTGAGGTGAAATAGAAATGATGCACCTTGAAGTGATCAGGAACAGTAGCACTTTTTATGGTTGGATCCTCTGAACTTACTTGATACAGCAGTAGTAGTAGATGCAGTAGTAGTTAAGTAGAAATAACTTATGGAAGCATAAAATTTGAGTATTAATATATAATTGATGATATTGTCAATCTAAAATATTAAAATGTCTAAGGTATTGCTGCTTCTTATAATACTATGCCTAAACCAAATGAATGACCTTATTGATATGTAGGATATAAATCACACTAAGCTCCAGACTTTGAACAGAATCAGTAGTGTTTAGAAATACATTTTTAAAAAGTTAAAATAAATAAATAAATAAATAAATAAATGACTCACTGCTATGACTGAGGTCTTCCACCTCATTTTCTTTGTTCATGACATCCTCATATTCCTTACTTTCAAACTCTAGTCCTTTCCCTGGGAGCATTCTTGCTGAAAGGTTACAGTATTACACATTTACTCTTACAGTACATAACGTGTTCAGTCAACAGCAAGTGATGGCATTATTTGAAATGGCTGTGTACTGAAGGGCACAGAAGAGCGCCCTCTCATGGCCAAAAGCTTCCAAAAAACCCTTTTCTCTTTCTCTCTGGTTTGTAGTGGAAATGGCATCACAGTCTGAAATCAAATACAGCCACATTTTAGTTTTCTGGATTCATTCATAGTGAGAGCTGTACTTTATTTACAGTCCCTTTCTATGCAAAACAAGTGAATGAATATTTTAAAAACCAGTATGGCATACTGAGAAAGGATTAATAGTTTTGGTACTTTAGGAAACACTTTTATCCACTTTGAGTCTGAAAAACATACAAATATGAAACTGCAGATGGTCAGCTTAGCAAAAACACCAAGAGCAGAGGAGACAGCGGGCTTCCTTCTGTCCAAAGGTATGAAAACCAAAGTGTAAAAACTGTTGCTGTTTAAAAACTCAAAAAGAAAAATTTTTAATACTTGTGAGATGAGGTCACTTACACAATGTGCCCTGGCTCTAGCTAATGTGTGAGTTACATCAATCTTAAAATCTTAATTCTGTGCTAGAAATAATAAGGAAAAATCACATCACCAAATATTATCACTAGTTTATATACAGATTAAACACATATGTATGTAGTGATGTATGAATCAAGGTAAGGATGTATGCATGGGAAGACAGGTGTATGGACATATACGGAGAAAGTGGAAGTGATGTAAAGCTTAGATTAGCCGGAAACACCTGAGAAACAGAGATGTGTGACTATAGAGCTTGTTTATTGAACTTACACATAAGCGTCATTAGAACTTAGCAGGTGGATTTCCAGAGGTTGTAAGGTGGTGCAGGTGAAGAGCGGCCAGGCAAGGTATGAAGTTGAACGAGGGGTGGTGAAGAGACAAACTGAGTGAGCAGGTGAATAACTTTGAGACAGGGAACAGGTGTGCTGGGATGTGAGTGAGATTATGTCTCCTTGTATGTTCACAGTGACAGTTGGAGGGGCAGAGAGCGGACGTGACAGCAGAACGGGAGTGTCTGTGTCCCAGTGAAAACAAAAACCACAGTGTAATCACATTCGAAAATAAAGTAGTGCTGTCATAACGTCCGTGTCCTGCCTATGCTTAACGGGTCCAACGTTACACCTGGTAATGAACTAATCATTTGATTCAGGTGTGTTGACTCAGGGTGAGATCTAATACCTGCAGGACACCAGGCCTCGAGGCCTGGAGTTCGACACCCCTGGAATAGGGGAAAGAATCACAATGCACAATAATTTCTTTGTGAGGTCAAGACGTTTTCTTAGTATATAGTGTTGTGGAAAATCTTAAATAAAACTGCAATCACCAGGTGAGCATGTTTCTGAAGTGAAGTTTATTAAGAACACTGCAGTGGAGAAAACATTCAGGTCAAACACCAAAATGCTTTTCTGAGAAAGGACACCACCCTGAACTCTTTTATACCCCCACAAACACTCTCAAACAAAGAACACTCCACAGCAGATCATATACCACTATACCTTCAGTCCAGCTCATTCCTGACCCCCTCCCACTCGAAGAAAAGTTACGACCTCCGTCACCTCCCTTGAACAGGGTGCCTGGATGTCTTCAACTCTACAATAGGCCCTCTGTGATAACATTCATGCATACAACTAAATGAGAAAGTGACATTACTATTACCATAGTGATATGGTTAAAATATGTGACCAATACATAGAATAAAGAAATTTCCAGTACAACTGGCTATGATCAGCTGAGCTTTACAGCTCTTGCTCTGAGGTTTTCTGCTCTTTGTGGATTTACACAACTGAATTTAACAATATCTAAGGAGATGTTTCACAAGCTGTCCTGGCTGGTTTCCACAAGACTCAGCTGTACATCTGCATATAAAGGATAAAGGTACTCTTTCGAGGATGTCAGTGTTCACATTTTGGACAGAGAAGACAGATGGTTTGAAACTGAACAGCCACCCTTGAACACAGGGGGTGGCTTATGGCACCAACTGTCTGCCACCTACAGTCCAGTTTTGAGATCCCTTTCCAGACGCCGATTCACATCTTGCGTCAGTTGATCTCATATCACTTTGAATTACTGTCCAAACCAACTTAAAGGTTCAATGAAATATATTTAACCTTTGCATTCAATAAAGACTGGCTTCTTACTTGAGGGTGGGTGTGGTTTGTGACTCAGCTGCAGAGGAGGGGTGAAGCAGTGGGTTCAGGGGCGGTCTCAGGGGAGGGTGACCGACGCAGCCAATCCCCATCGTCTAATCATGTCTCCCCTATGTGAGCAGGTGGACGGGACCTGACGGGGTGGAGAGACGCCTGAGATGGAGCAGTGTGTGACTGCTGCGAGTATTACAAATAAAAATAAAACGATAGTGAAGCTGCTCCCATAGTGTGAGTCATATTGTTTAGATTGTGAGTGGCAGACAGATAGTCATGGAAGGGAAACATATTTGTATGGCACTGAGTTGGAATTGTAAAGAGAATCAGTATATTCATGTAAAATATATTCATATGTGATTAAGTTGATGAAAATCATGTTGAAATTAATATTCATGTGAATGAGCCGATGAGAGTCATGTTGAATTAAAGTACAGCATGCAGCTGGGTGGGAAAAGTAACCAGTGTACTGACATTATTTTAATGAAATAATACAATACAATTTTATTTATATAGCACATTTAAATAACCTCTGCCCTGGTTAAATTAGGTGAAAAGTGAGAGAGGCAGAGAATGATAGGGTGTGACTGGACATCGGGTGCATTGTTATACTGCATAATACTGCTAATTAGTGATGCTTAGTTACCTTAATTTCAGTATTGAGAACAGGTACATTTGTCCACTTTAATTTTAACCAGCCAAGAGAGTGATTTGCCTTAAATACATATTGCTGTAAGATGCACTGTAGATGTATTGAAGCTTTCAATCCCTTGAGATGGAACATTGAAGTGTGAATGCATTTATTTTTCTGCTTATGACTTGAAAAGATGGACATATGCAACCTGTAAGGACACTGAGACTGAAAGCGAGTAATACACACATGGATATTGTTACTGTTAATGAAACTTGAATAACAGATGCCGTTTGGAAGGTAAAATGAATGCACTGTGCCTTCATTGTTCCTGAACTTCACTTGTATTTACATTAATTTCATCTTTGTTATAGTGACACCACTCCTGGGGCCTGTAACAACTACATCAAATATAATACTATTATATATATATATAATACAAAGCTTAACATGTATGAATGCAGCAATAAACCATTTGCAAGCTAGCATGAATGTAAAAACAGTTTGCATAAAGTCAGTGGAATATTAACATGGTGATTAAATGACTAAAATATCTTAGAATAGCTTATCCCATTTTATTTCACACACATTTACATGAGGCCTGATGCTAGTATTTCCACAAAATAACTGTTTATATGCTTTATTTTATATCAGAACAAACAAATCAGAAAAATTATAAAATGCTAAATATGTACTTATCCAGAGATGATAATGCTAAATTAATGGAGTACTAAATCAGCTAAATATAATCAGCAGGTAGCTAAAAGCAGCATTTACATGACTCTGACATGAGCTGTAAACTTCGTCTCAGCTCATTTCTCTGTTCGTGGTGTGCCCTGCCACTGGCTCCAACACCCCACAACACTGATAAACATAAGTGGAAGAGGATGGATGTATATGAAAGAAGACCACATGGCTGCTGTGGAGATGTTCTGTTGCATTTTGTTGTTTATAGCAGTGATTCCCATAGTGTACCCAGGGGATACCCAGGTGCGCCACAATGGTATTGCAGGTGTGCCACAATAGTAACAGAATTTCTGGTTGAAATTAGTCACAAACATGTACAAAGTGAATTAAAACTGGTAATAGGACAATATTACTGATTACTGTGAGATTATTATATCATCTTATGCCACGTGATACCCCTAATTAAAGATTGTGAAATTATGTAGTTTTAGTTTGCATTATTCTCCTGGATTAGAAGAAGGGGATAACTATTACATTTATTAAAGTGATTTGTATTACATTAGACTGCTGATTTATTGTGAATGAATGATATTATTTTATGATGCATGATACTGCTGCATTATAAGAAAATACTGTTTTCAGAGAATCATGGCCTTATTTGACTGATTAGAAAAGAACAGAACATACCATAGAGGTTTTCTGCCCCATCTCATCAGGAGGAGATAAAACAGGAAGCCAAGGCCGTCACTTAGGCACCGTAAGAGAGAAAGAATGTGAATGCTTAGTTTGGAGGGGGGCTGAAGCTATAAGAATGTGAGAAACGCTCAGACACTTCGAGATCTGGCGGACATCCTCCTGTCCACATCTCCCCTCCGGATGGTTAATGCTCAAAAGTGTTGTATGGAATATTGAGAATTGTTGATTGAGCATTTATACACCGAGTGTTGTTCTTCCTTCAGCCCAAAGATGAAAGAATTGGAATATTTAACATTACCTTGACCTAAATTTACTACTATTGTATTGAAGTTTCCCAGTGGCAGGTGGGTCACACATTGGCCTTAAAACCTTGTATATACATTAATAGCTTATAGCCAACAGTCCTTATTGTTGATGTCTTGAAGATTGGGTTTTAATTTTGCTGGACCCCAGAGATACCAAAAGCACAAACATGCTTTAAGTGGAAGTACAGAGACCTTTGTTAAAAATACTCCAGTAAGTTGCAGTATTGAATCAACTTCTTTACTTAATTGAAAGTAAAAAAATGCAGGCTTCTATCATATATTTTATGCAAAGGTATCTACACCTTGTGCCATTCTAATATAATAATGATGTGTTTGTCCTGCACTAAACTGCCACGTTGGAATAACACAAAGCTAGTATATATTTGTTTTACAGGATGTTTCACAATATGAAAATACATTTAATGCATTTATTAATTTACCAAAACAGATCATATATGGATCCAATATATGAAAAAAATTATGATGATACATATAAGCTTCAAATTTGCACTCTATCAAGTGTTGCTTACCTTTTAAACTTTCATCTCTATCCTTCCTTCTTACATCGTTCTCCATCCTTGTATGAAATTAGCTCTATTCCTGCTCCAACTGGAAAATACAGCAGCTGGACCTTTAGCTAGCTTTAGCTTGAAAATATAAGGGGTTGAAAGTACAGATATCTGTGTAAAAATGTAGGGAGTAAAAGTAAAAAGTTGTCAGAAAAATAAATACTCAAGCAAAGTATAGATGCCTGAAAATTCTACTCAAGTACAGTAACATGTATTGGGGTTTTTTTTTTGTTTGTTTGTTTGTTTTTGTTGTTTTTTCACCTACCACAAACTGACAGGTCGTCACATAGTCGTCACATGTGACTTTTCCCAGGACAATAATAAAGACACCACAAGGATTTATTATATATCAGCTAAAAGTCATAAACAGGACAGAAACTAATGGAAGTTATAAACAGTTATTAACAAAGTAAGCAGTTTGACAACTATTGGAATAGTTGATCAGTGCAGATAGTTATAGTAACTGCTAAAATTTAAATGGTTGTTATAGTTTTAAGAATTCAACTGAAAATTATTAATTATAATAGAGAACATTAAAGTGGATGATCATGAAAATGTATTCAAATTCTTTTGAACCCAAACATTAGTGAAAGAGTTAACCTGAAAGAATTGTATGTAACATTTTCATTTTCAGAGCTTCAGAGACTCTAAAAGCGACGTCTTATTGATAAAATGGCTTATTGTGCTGTGTATCAAACTATATATAGCATACATAACATACAGTTTGATACTCAACATCTAAGCCATTTCCAAAATCCCCGAGTGTCTGAGGCATCACTAGATGTACTTAAAGGATGACACCTAAAAATGTCATTCACTTTTGTCAGTAAAGCAGTGTTATTCATCCCTCCAGTGGGTATGAACAGGATGTAATCTCAGCTGGGAGTAGGGTAGAGCTTGGGAGTTAGCAGCTAATCATAGTGCTGTCCAGTTCTGTTAGCAAAGTACATCCGTAATTCACAGTGACTTGAAATGCTAATGTTGACTAGTGCTGAAACAAAATGTACCTACCAGCGAAACTAAACACGATGAAAGATCACTCACCTGTGACTCAGATATGTTTCTGTAAAGTTGAGCATCTTTAACATGAGGACTAAAGAGACCAGTTTCAAAATACCAACAGCACTGGTATTTCAGGTTGGACCATTTACTGATAGAATGTGTTAAATGAAACAAAATCACTCAGAAAGACAAAAGATGGCAACCAAAACTTATTGAATTCTTTATGTTTTAAAGAGTATACTATATTTAGAACAGTAGCTTAATATTATGAGGCACGCACTTATTTGTTTCTACACAGAGTTTGATGAAAATATCGATATTACACTCACATTTATAGCTGAATATAAATGTAACAAGGCAGTTAGCTTAGCTAAGCCTGAAAACAAGAAGCAGGAAGAGGCTAGCTGTCTCCCCGCCTTTAAGAAGCTGTAAGCTAAGCAAACTATTTTAATGTCCATCTATCTATCTATCTATTCGCTAGCTCATCTGTCGCATCAACATCACACATTTAAACAAAGAAAACTGAATGAAAAATGTAATACTACACAGTATAGACATGTTTGATAAAAGCTTTACATTCAACTACTATTAAACACAACATCATGGAATGATTTATTGATAACACTAGTATCCGTCTTTTTTGTTACATTTTACATTTTAAGTTTTTTGCTATACAGGATCAATGGAAGAATTTAAATTCTTTTAAAATTAAGTTCTTGCTTTAAATGTAGTTTTCGTCAAGGAATTTCAGTAAATGTATGTTGCATCAATAGATTTTAATTATTTTGTCCTCTTATTTTTAATTAGAGAAAAAGAACTGTTAATTTTGTCAGGAGCCACTTTGTGAGACTTTTTTAAAGTAGTTTCTAAAGCCGCATTTGGCTCACTCATCTTGATCTGGCTCTAGGTAGTCCTCATCCCTCTTCACCAATCCTGGGGCTGCTGTGTTTAAGTCATGTTGTGTTTCAGGGCTGTCGTGGACCTCTGCTGTAGTCTGTGCAGTTTCAGGGACTGTATCGATGTCATCATAACTCTCCTGTGGATCTTCCACTTCATAGGTCACCCCGTCTGTCACAAAGAAAAATATTTGGCACATATTACACACTGACTAGTATCATAGATGCCATTTTCAAATTTGAAATTTATTGGTACTGAAATGTGAAAACAGTGTGTTCAAACTGGTTCAGAACTTTCTAGTGTTTTCATTATGGACACCTTCATGAACGTTGATGTCTCGGGCAGCAGGAGCAGTAGTGGCCGGAAAGGTCAGGGGTCGAGCCTCATCTGCTTCATCAATATCATCATAAGGTAAAGAGGAAACACTCCGCCCATCATTCTCTGAGACAAATTCAGTCTCAGATCTGAATCCTGAATGAAAAAAAGCTAATGTTGGATTACAAAATAAACTCCCACATCCCAGATCTGTGCCTGTTTTTTATTTTTAAAGAAACTGGGAACTGTCTGAAATAAATCTAAGGCAGGAAAATACTTGAACAAAAAAGGGGTCTACTATAGAAAGAAAGGAACACTTTAATAAACAGGAAATGTATTACTTTTCCATTTGTGACAGTGTCAGAAAGGTGATAATTCTACCTTAAGGTTATTATTGATCTGGTAGCAGCAAAGTCTGTCAACTCTACGAAAATAAGTGATGAGCTAGTGATACTGCTAAAGACTCAAAAAGTATACTGTGTGTGCAGTCTTATCTATTTTACTGAAACATGGTTGAATCAAAGCATCTCAGACTCTAATGTCTGGACAAACAGATAAATACAGTGGTGAGAAAAAGCTTTTTTCAGCTGAGGCAGCTCTGTAAAGTAAAACCTTTTATTTCTTTTTATGACTTGGAGAGAGTTTTACATGCATTTGTGACCACTCACCTTGATTTTTGTAATGGACTTTATATTGGTATTGATCAGGCTTCACTATCATGCTTGCAAATGGTCCAGAATGCTGCTGCTCGCTTGTTGACAGGGACACGCAAAGGTGAGAACATTACCCCTGTTCTTGCCTCTTTACACTGGTTGCCTGTCCATTTCAGAATTCATTTTAAAACTTAATGTTTTGCTTTTAAAGTTTTAAATGGCCTGGCTCCTTCTTACCTGTCAGACCTTCTACACCGATACACTCCACAAAGGTCTCTCAGATCAACTGACCAGTCACTTCTGGCTGTCCCCATATCGAGACTGAAACACCTGGGGGGACCGAGCTTTCGCTGTTGTGGCCCCCAAACTATGGAATAAATTTCCCCTCCATCTCCCCTCCAATTTTATTCATTCTATATCTTATTGTCTATTTTACTGATGTTTTAATATTTAATATACTGAATTATTTTTATTTTTATCTTCTTTTTCATTTATGTATTTATTTTATTGTTATTTATATTTATATCTTTGTCTGCTTAATGTATGGTTTTTAACTGCTATCTCTGTTTTATTATTGGAAAGCACTTTGATCAACTTTGTTGTTTTTAAAGTGCTATATAAATAAAGTTGGATTGGATTGGATAACGTGTATATACCTGGTTTCACTCTCACACGATCTGACAAAGAAGCTAAAGGTACTGGCTAAAAAAAAAGGTGGGGGTCTGGATTTATAAGTGAACAAAAGATGGTGTAATCCTGTCAAAGAGAAGATGTGTTGTCCTGATATTACTTTTTTCTGGTCTTTGTATCCAGACAGAAGTCACTTTGAAAGATAATTTTACTTTTTAAATCTGTTTTATGTCTGTCTTTTTTGAATTTAGGTGAAATTTAAATTTAGGCACCTTCAACTCGACGGCAGGGAGGATGACGTTGAAAAGGATAAAAAAACATATTTAAAACAGGAAAGAATGTAATTTATATGGGCAGAGCAACTGACATTCTTGATATAGTACAGTTATTTAAAAATAAGTTATGAAGACAGAAAACTGTAGTACTAAGATGCAGTAGTTAGTGTAAAATATAACAGTGTAGGTGGTGCAGCTTCTTATATTATCGTGCCCAAATTAAAATAACGATAGTGGTGGTGTGGAGTTTATCAAAGGCCATTAAGCTATGGACTTTAAACACTGTTTAGAAAAAAAACAGATAAAACTGAATGAATGACTCACTGCCACGACTGAAGTCTTCCATCTCATTGTCTTTGTCCATGACGTCCTCATAATCTCCACTTTCAAACTCCATTTCTTTCCCTGGCAGCATTCTTGCTGAAAGGTTACAGTGTTATAGATTTACTCATACAGCAACAGCTGCCTCACCAATGCACTGTGCTAATGTACCAGTGAGTAACTGTACAAGGAGCACAAGAGCATGAAAAGCACAACACATGCACAGGTGTGCTTAATTTTCCCTGTTCTGTATTTACATTTGGTCGAGTTTGGTCGAGCTGATGTGCTCCTTGTGCAATCAGCAGCACTGACGGCATTATTTGAAGTCAGAATTCAGTCAGTATGCTGAAAGACTGCCCTCTAATGGCAAAAAGTTTCCAACACCTTTTTCCTTTAAGCATGAAAGATCTGGATTGATCTCATGTTCAGTCAGGATTTTTACGCTTTTTAAGGTAATTCATTAGAGCAAAAACAAACAAAAAAACAACATGTGTGTAAGTCATGTAATAAATATACTCACCTAAAGCTCTGGACTCCCTGACTCTCCTGACATACAATCGTATAAATGAAGAAATCAAGATCACTACAACAAGAAGAAATATCACACCCACGATAACAGGTCCTTTGGGTATAGGCGGACGTGTTGGCGGTGGTGGTGTGGGAGGCTCTGTTATATAGCCTGAAATCAAACACAGCCAGGTTATTATGCTTTTTCTGGATTCAGTCACAGTGAGTTTCAGTCACAATTTATCAGTATCACGTTAATCAAAGTAAGTCAGCTCAGATTTAGAGAATACAAAAAGTGTCTTTCTGTCAAAAACAACTAATTGATTGAGGGCTTTATGGTTTCTCTTACAACTGATTGTAGCTGGAAAAGCGTTTCCACAGGAACGTTGCTTGACGGCACGCTTGACGTCCATGGTAACATCAGTGAACTCCAGTGTTGTTTCTAAGTTGACCTTGAATCAAATTTAAACTTTTTCACATTTAGAGATACAGCCAGAATAAAAAAAACACTGAAATTTCTCTGGCAGTAAAAAACAGGCCTGACTGAAGCATCAAAGCAACACACAGCAAAAGAAGTCACTAGAAGTCCAGACCAAAAGTATTGGGACATTCAATTTCTTTTATATTTCTGCAAACTTTGTGTCAGCAAAGTGTCCAGAAAGTTTTTGACTTCAAACATTTGGTCAATTTGTGTTTATTCAGATACACGTCTCATGCATTTCTTTCCATTTTATAAACCTAAATATTTTAAATGTGAGATTCCAGTCTGCATTATTAGATGTAATTAAGCTGAGATGCAGAGCCAGTAGAATATGAGACAAATCAGTGACCGCTTCAAGAAGCAGAATGTAAAGATTTACCTGTTTGTCTTCCTTAGAGCTGCTATGGGTCACATTATTAATTTCTTCACAGAGCTTTGCGTTTAAGTCTTGGGAAGGATTAAATAGACATACTCTTTCCCACTTATCTCGATAACTGACATAAAGGACACCTCCATGTTTTTCAGTCGTGCGGAACTTTACACTTTCTGTAAAAGCACAGAAACTGTGTTTAAAGAAGGAAACAAGCTCATCCACTTCTGTCTGACAAATATGATGTTAGAGATGGTCAGCTTAGCTTTAGCAAAATCACTAGAAGCAAAACAAGCACCTGTCATCACTTTACATTTATTAAAGTTGGAGTGTAAAACATGTGTTCAACATATTTTTATTTATTTATTTTTTTTTTTTTTAGAAATTTTCAAAAAATAACTCAGATTGCTGGACAGAACCTGCCAGAGTATCAGTGTCATGGTTTGCAATGCAAATTATTTAGGGCTTCGCTATCTTATGAGCTTGACAATGTCATTTTACTTTAAAGAAATAATCTTCTGTTTTATAATATAAATTACCCCAAGATAATAGATTAAAATACTACCAAAATTAATAGAGGACATACATGTATGTACTGTATATAGGGATGAGTCTATAGAAAGAGAGGTGTATGGACTCACACTTACCACTACAAGTAATGAACACCGCATTTGTGTCACACTTTCCTTTAGTCCTCCTGCACTGGCCAATGATGGAATGGTACTTTTCACAGCTGACATGGTAAATGTTACCTGAACCCCTTGATGGAGCTTTGGGTTTAATGAAGACAGCATTGCCACAAAGCTTTTCTTGGCAAACTTTGTGTGCATAGGATAGATCCCAGTTACTAGCACACACTGGAACGCCATCTATCCTCACTTCCCCACTACAGTTGTGTGAAAGGCTGACACTGGGCTCCTCTGGGAGGCAAAGCAATAAAACACTGCAGTCAAGTATTGATAAAGACATAAAGCACTGAAGTGGAAATGATCAGTTAATCATCTCTGCACTACAAAGTCAAAATATGAAGCACAAGTCCATAATCAAATAGTTCATTTAACACTTTTAGCTTTGGTTTGTTACTTTATCCAGTGTATCTGGAATAATTCTCTTTCACACTCCTAGAGTCTTGTTTCACTCTTCAGTGTTTCCAGTGCAAATGTAAAAAGTCTGTGATCATTTAAGATCAGTCCTGCTGATATAAATCTTACTTTGGCATTCAATAAAGACTGGCTCCTTCCTTGAGGGTGTGGTTTTATTTTCACACTCCCAAATGCTTCCTGGATTTTTACCACAGCTGAATCTTTTGTTCCAAAAAGAATCTATTTCAATTGTTTGGGGGTGGCTTTTATTTGTTGATTGGTGTCCACCACAGTCCATATCCTGGCAAAGCTTTTCCTTCTCAGTTTCACTGAAGTTTTCTCTGGAAACAGCACTGGGTCCCTGTCTCCAGTGAACCAACACTGTTCCACTACAGGCCTTTTTGTCAGGTACCATCGTCCTCCATTCTGAGACAGACAAGAGAAACAAAAAGTTCACAAAACATGATGTAATCAACAGGATCTGAATGATATAAATAACACAGTCTGCACACAGAAATGACATTATGATCCTGCATCAAATTAAAGTTTTACATTTTTAAAGTTTAGCTAACCTGCTGACTGCTGTGTAAATAAAATAATTTTATAGAGTGATAACAAAGAGATGACAACTGATGACAGAGATATTTTTATAACCATCAGACTGCACAGGCTAGCTGTTTCCAGCTGATTCCACACATTATTTAAGTGAGTCAGACTGTGTGGCAGAGCCATACTGGTGACATGGACAACAAGCAGAAAAGAAAATAGTAAAACTGAGTAGAACAAATATGATTAATGAAGGTGATGATGTTAAACTTCTAACCTTTATTTCACTAAATTTCAATTTAATTTCCAACCCTTTATGTTAAAATTAGGCTGAAGGACCAAACAATAATTAAGAACTTGTTGAAACAAAAGTGACTGTAAAAGAAACAAAGATCATTATACACACCAGAGCATCGGAGGCCACTGTGTTTGCAGGCAGCTGTAGAAGCAGTAATATTGCTGCATGCAGATAATGGACTGTTAGCATTTGCAGTGCAGGTTAGGTTTAAAATGGCTAATTTATCTGCTGCAGGTCCAAAGTAGGGAAGAGTCTCGACAGCATCACCACATTTAAGCTCCTGACAGATGGTGTTTCGATTGTTAGTGTCTTTGAGAGCATCCTCGCACACAGGGATCCACTTCCCCTCATACTCCACCTCTATGTTTCCAAAACATTTGTAACTGGGAATGCTAAATCTGGGCTTGACACTACCTGAAACAAAAGAATATCAAAATAATACCATATATTTACAATACTCTTATTTTATTTTTAATTAGAATTTTAAGCAACAAGAACCATCAACATCTTAGTGAAAACATGAAATAAGTGTAAAGAATTTCAGTCTGATAGCTTCAGAAAGATTCATATTTGCTTCTTTAAAACAAATTAGCTTAATTATGAAAAACAGTATTTACACAGATATTTTTAAAACATTTGAAGGAACATTTAAAAACAGATTAATGTCTTTTTGTTTGTTTTTTAAATTCTGGTATGCTGTAACTTAGTGACAAAAAAAATCAACCAACCAATAAATTGGAGCAATAAAACTGGCACTTTTTTCAAAGGTACCAAATGAGTTGAAAATGAAACTTTTTAAAAAGCGAAGATATGACATTTATTATATTTTTGCAATATAAAAATATTTTTAAAACAATTAATTACCTGAGCAAACAACATAGGCTGGTTTTTGATTACAGGAGTTATCATTGTCCTGGTTTTTGACAAAGATGCTCTGTGTCAGGTCAGTAGTCTGACTTGTTGTGTGTAAACTCTTGATGATGATATCACCATCTCTGGGACTGTTGTGGGCTTTTATGGGCGTCCCACAGTTCAGCTTCTCACACAGCTTCACAGACTTGTCTTCTGTCCAGGTGTCTGCACACATATCTCCTTCCTTGCCTTCTACACGAATCTTGACTTTTCCCCAGCAGCTGTTCGTCAACCTCATCTCAATATTTCCTGTTGTGACATTGAAAAAGCAAAAGTTAAGAGGAAACTAGTATCAGCAGATATTTCACAACTTCTTAGACCGAGCTGGGTTTCAGAAAAAACTGAAAATAGTAGAAACTTGATTGAGAGAAAACAAGGAAGTGAATGTACATCTATGGACATTAAAAGGTAAAGTCTGTTCTAAATAAATTGTCTCTTCTGGGTGGATCACATTACAACTAGTGACACAATAAATCAATTCCATAATGACTTTAGTCTTAGTTTTATACTTTAACTCATTCACATTTCACATTACCTGAACATTTCACATGGGCAGTAGAAGTTTGGTGGTCAGGAGGCAGAGGTGTAGTTTGGTTACACTCAAAAAGAGACTTTTTTCTGGATGAGCAGCTAAAAGAGTCTTTCCAAACTTTATTAATCATATCAGCACTAGAATTGAAAGAAAAGCTGGTAGCGTTCCCACAATGCATCTGCTGACACACTGTGTCTGCAGACTCTTGGTTCCATGTCTCTTTAGACCCAGAGAGCCAGTAGATTTCTCTGCCATGCTCTATCCCCACATGACCAGAACAGGTTCCATTCAAAAACACCACCTTGTGACCTGATGGACACAAAAATAGGAAAGTGGTGTATAAACACATATTTGGTGAAAAAAGCTGAATGGAGATAAAACACAGTCTGGGCTTATTGCAGCATAACTAAGTGATTGTTCAGGGTCATCTTATTGGGCACTAATTATAACCTTTATCAAAAAGGAAAGTTTGAAGCCTAATCTTAAAATAGAGAAGGTGTTTGTCTACCAAATCCAAACTGGGAGGTGATTCCACAGAAAAGGGGCCTGAAAGCTGAAGCCTCTGCCTTCTATTCTGTTTTTAGGAACCACAAGTAAGCCTGTAGTCTGAGAGGGAAGTGCTCAATTGGCAATGTAAGTTCTTTAAGACCGAGCCTGATTATTCAAGACCTTGCATGTGAAGAGAAGGATTTTAAATTTTATCTAGGGATCCAATGAAGAGAAGCCAAGATAGGACAAATCTACTCTCTCTTGTACTCTCCCTGCATCATTCTGGATCAACTGAAGGTTTTTACTGGAGGCCAATTTAATGTTTATAAGATTATAAAATATACTGAGTTTTATCTCTATAAGCAAAAAATGAGCATCGTCTTTAAGACTTTCCTTACTAAGCACGTAACTGTGCCAAAAATAATCTTTTAATTAAATTTTTGAGTAAAAAGTCAGGGTAGTATTTTAAAGAAAAAATGTTTATATGACATGATAAATTAAAGTTTTAGTGTCTTATTTCACTTTTATGATCAAAACAGTTTAACAAATCCCTTTCTTAGTCTGGAAGTATTAAACTGTAGGTATGGAAGGACTGTTGAGCCTGAAGGAGCTCTAGGAATAAAAAGAGAAGTTAACTAAGCTCAGGGAAAAAAACATTTTCTTTTCTTCTGACTGACATCTATGAATGAAAATGTCTTTTTCCTGGTTCTAACATTTTATGGTATTTTAGTTTATGGTATTTGATATTTACCAATATCATCAGTGATAGCAATTGAAAGGCCAAAGATAGATAAACTCTTCCTTTAAGAAAGGAAACAGTTTCTCCAGCTAATGTCACTGAAGGCCAGAGAAATTATAACGTGACACTCACCCTCACAGGTGATTCCAACTGCTTCCGTTTCCTGATCTGAAAATTGGTTGTTTGAGTTTGAGTTGGCTGTTAAACACTCAGATATCTTTGATATCTTCTTATTTGTTGGACACGTTAATGACAGGAAGCTACCAGAACCCTGACTGAATTTTTCAGTTTTGCCTTTTTCCCCACATTGCAGTTGTTTGCAGACAGCTGCTGACTGATCCTCTGTCCATCCTTTTGCAGGAACTTTCCTCCACTGGCCCTCATGCTTTATCTCCAATCTTCCAGCACATCTTCCAGGACCATCTGCCAGTTTCACCTCCACACTGTCTGTACCATGACAATAAGAGATTTATCAGCCACGAAACACAAAAAGATTAAATAAATTAAATCAAACTCTTGATGAACACATTTTGGGAAAATTTAATCAGAATTTGACAATGTCACAATTTCATTGAATGAAGTTACAGATTTTCTCTCTCGACAGACAATTTATTGCAGAATTTAAAATCCCATTATAAAAGCAGACAAAGGCCATCAGCAGCCACTCTGTACATTTCCACTGCTGTATCTCACCTGAACACACCACATAAGGTTGTTTTGAACACTGGATATTGTTGCCATGCTCAGCCTGACAGTGCCACAGTGAGGACTCCGTGCCTTTGCAGCTCACATGGTCCATTATCCCTCTTGAATTTCGAGGTTCTTGAGTATAAATCAGCTAGAACAAAGCATTTATGAGTTTGCTTTATTTCATTGACAGACAGAAAACACAGACTGATTTAAAGACAATGAGTCACTGCATACTGTTAGCCTGGGAAAAAAAGAGTGGTGAACTAAATAAAAATCACAGACAGTGGAATAACTTAAGTTACCAAACAGTACAGATAAAACTCACATCCACTTGTTTGGTTGGATTGATTAGGAGCTCAAACTGTTGAACTTACTTTAAACATTTTTAATTTTAATTCATTTACTTTAATCCAGGGTTTCCAACTCCAGGCCTCGAGGGCCGGTGTCCTGCAGTTTTTAGGTGTGTCAGTGATCCAACACAGCTGATTCAAATGGCTAAATTACCACCTCAACATGTCTTGAAGTTCTCCAGAGGCCTGGTAATGAACTAATCATTTGATTCAGGTGTGTAGACTCAAGGTGAGATCTAAAACCGGCAGGACACCAGCCCTTGAGGCCTGGAGTCGGGGACCCCTGCTTTAATCATTTTGAGGTTCAAACAATGCCATATTGATCAAATCAAGTGATAATTAAAATTCACAAAATAAACATTTGTTGCAACCCTGTAAAAAAGCATCAATCCAACCATAGTGAGGAGAAAAAGCTACATGGTGATCACTAATATTCTTGTGACATCAAAGAAATATATAATATTGTTATCATCTCCAGCAGCTTTTACTTCATGTGCATTCAGTATTAATGGTGCACTTTAGTACTCTAATTACAATAAACCCAGTAGCACTGCTGTATGGACAGTTTCTGATACACTCAGTATCCATGTATCAGAACAACAGGTAACTTATGGTGACTAAACTTGAAAACTCACTTTCCCGCATCCAAGCTCCTTGCAGACTAATTCAGCTTCCTTTTCAGTCCAGGTGGAGGCACACACAGGCTTAACTGAACCATTCACTTGAATATTAACTGTACCATAGCACTTGCTGTCTTTACCAGAGTGCAGAACTACTTTAACTTCATCTGAGAGGGAGAGAGAGAGAGAGAGAGAGAGAGAGAGAGAGAGAGAGAGCAGTTTTACAGTGTGAAGTGTTTGCTTGGAAGTTGTTTGTGTTGGAATATAAATGTGTTGAATTACCTGTGCAAGTCACATTAAGGTTTTTGTTTGTGCTGTTGTTTGGGCTGAGAGAGTTACCACAGTGCATTTGCTGGCACACATCAAAAGTAAAGTTGTCCTGTTGAACAGGTACCCAGGTGTTATTTTCTTCTTTTTCCAGCTGCCCAGAACACACATTTGACTGGTTTCCTTTGAGCTGCAGTCTCATATAACCTGTTCATAAAAACACTTTCACCATATTCAATATGTAACACCTTTTACCACGGCTTTAAAATCAGTTTACCTAATGTCTGTCTGCGTGTGTGTGTGTGTGTGTGTGTGTGTGTGTGTGTGTGTGTGTGTGTGTGTGTGTGTGTGTGTGTGTGTTTTACCTTCACATATGACAGAAACAGGTTGGCATGATGCTGAATTATCCTGTTTGCCATTCACACACTGCCACAGATGATCTGGGTCTGCATTTTTAAAGGCTGAACAATCGAGCTTCATTTTTGTTGAGCCTGTGAATTTTTCACTAACCATCCTCTCTGAGGGAGGAATTTCTCTGAGTCCACCACACCCCAGACTTTCACACAGAAGACTGGCTTCTTTTTTACCTTTTTAAGAGAGGAATTAAAACAGTCCAAAACATTTCAAAAAGCAATAAAAAATTATTATAACATCAAATTGAGAGAGCAATCTTGACAATATTTGAACGGCTCTGCCATTTTCAAACATAGAAGATTAGCAAAAAGAAAATACATACCAATGCTGTTGTTACAAAAGTAACCATCAAATTTGCCATCAATGGAGTACTTGACAGCTCCAGCACATTTGTATCTATCCAGGCTCAATGTGATATTCCCTTGAAGAGCGCACTCAATTACCAACCAAATATAAATACAGATAAAAAACAAACAAACACCACAATCGATCTTTCCAATCGATCTTTCTCTATATTGGAAATTTCAATTTCCAATATAGTTCATTTTCTTAACAACTTTTAGCGAGAGTTTTTTAAGCTTTTAAAGTTGCAGCTTTTGTCAGTACTTTCAATACCCCCGAAAAAAAAGAGAAAGAAAGATCCAACAAACTTACTTGAACACTTAAGTTTTTTCACTGTGAGCTTTGAGTAATAGCTGGAGTGCCAACCAGGATGTTTACATTCCCACAGAGCGCTCTCGTCTCCTTCACACTTCAGTTCATTGAGCCAGATCGTGCTGTCTTCTGAAGGCTTAAGAATATCTGTTACTGAGCTGTCCACAGGTTCCCCACAGTGAGTGCTCTTACAAACCACTTTTTCAGTGTTCTTGTCCCAGTGTGTATCACCAACATAGCCCCATGTGTTGTTATGGTAGACTTCAAGGTAGCCTTCACATGGGTAGCCTCCTTTGTTTTTTAGAATCAGTTTGTCCTCAGCTAGGAACACACAAGGTTTATACAGCAAATTATTATTATTGTTATGATTTTTTCATGGCTGACTTACTTTTGGGAACTGCAAAAAGTAAGTCTCCCGAGGAGAACAGGGAAACTACACTCAGAAAGGCCCCAGGCTGGATTTGAACCACTTTCTCACTGTGAAGTGACAGTACTAACCACTGGACCATCGTGATTTCCGGCGAGGGCTAAATTTGCTAATGGGCCAAAATAGCATGCGAGTACAATCCGGATGTATGCTGATGGATGTGGTTAGTTTTATGGATGATTTACAAATATTGCACTGTTTTAAACACAGGTGCAGTCAGCTCATTTCAATATCAAGGACAACATCAGCTTGTGTTCTTAATTTAAATATTCTCCTCACTATATTTCGTACCTGCATCTGCAGAATCAGTTACAAAAATCTCGGACTTCCCACCTCTGACACGCGCCTCTTGTCACTGAGCTCTTTGTAAATACTGTACTTTCCTTAACTTTTTTTTTTTAACAGCAAAACCCAGTTTGCAAAGTCTTGATTTTTTTTAAAAATACAGAAATCTGGACATACACTTGAATTGAACTGTTACATTTCTGCAACAACTTGACCTAAAAAAAAAGCTGCTATTTAAATAAAACAATTTTACATATAGGTTTTAAATAAAATGAGAGAAGGAGAGTCATAGGTGCCCACTGGTGTGATTGTGAGTGCGACTGGTTCTCTGTCTCTATATGTTTGCCCTGTGATAGACTGGCGACCTGTACAGGGTGTACACTGCCTCTCGCCCTAAAATAGCTGGGATAGGCTCCAGCTCACCCTGCGACCCTGACCCGAGAGAATGGATGGATTTTAAAATATAAATAATATTTTAAAGTTATTTCAAGGATTCCTTCCTAAGTTGAATTTGACACAAAAGTACTGCATTGATTGTTTTGTGGGTTTTTTGGTTCAAATTCAGTATAACATCTGGACTCAGTTCTAACGCATTCACACACACGCTCATATACACTCTTATTGCCTGTTTATGCCCTGTCCTTATCTTCAACGCCATGCTGCTCTGTTGTATGTTAATTGCCCCTTGGGGATAAATAAAGTTTTTCTGATTCTGATTCTGTTATAGAGAAATTTCTTGAGCTTTAAAATCATATTTGAAACATGTTAAAATACTTTAAAGACATTTTTAAAAATTTTTCAAATTAATACAAACAATTAACAATATTACTAGTGTTCAGAATGAAATAAACTGAATTAACTTGCCTTGTGAGATCACCAGCTCAATGTGAGCAAGGTGGAGAAGCAGGAGGAGGAACCACATCATCACCACAGCTCATGACTTGAGAGTGAGACAGACAAATGATGCGCTCAGCTTTATATTGCCATGGCTTCGCCCACCAAAAATGGAAATGAGCAACATACGCGCCAAAGTTAGACTCACAAATATTAACGTAGATTGAAAGAAAAGTAACACACAAGTGTGCTTACTTTATATACAGCACCTTTTTATGCTTTTCTCTTCATTAAACTAAATTTCCCCTTGATGCTGTGACACTGGCACACAACATACTGTATTAGAATGTACAATTTATCGACTGTTGATAAATTATAAATTTTAAGTTTAATAACTGATGCACATGGCTGTTTTGATGTTTTTAATTTGCTATTATTATTTTCATTTTAAATATTTCAATAAACTGATCTAGAAGTGATTTTTTTACTCAGCACTCTCTATGACATAAATTTGACGGCATTAAATAACATCTGCCTCAACAGAGTCATAATATTGCTTCATGCAACCAAACATAACATAGTTTACCAAGTTCTTTAATACTGATAAATTCAGTTAATCCATAACCAGAGAAAAAAAACAAGTGATGTTAACAAAGTCTGATGTTATAAATGCAGTTAATTTTTCTTGTGTTGCTTATGATCTTTATGCAAACGAGCACAGACAGATTACAATGTTCTTTAATACTAAGAAATTTACTTTACAAAATCAAAATAAGGATAGGTAAAAAACATAAACCAAACTTTTTTATATACATTTTTTTTATCATGAACATTTTTAGCAACATTGTAATAATAGTAACACCAAAAATATTTTTCTACAACTAACAGATAAAATAAGTTTTTGTCTTTGATTGTTTTAAATGATTCAACAGCAGAGTGTATTTGCGTGTATGAATGAGTAGTAGGGCCAGGAGTATTAAACCTTCTACAAATACCTTGTGTAGACGAGTCAGTAAAATTGGTTTTAGTTAGTTTAGTACCTTTTCAGTACAGAAACACAGTGGGATGATAAGTATTAATCACACTGAAAAGATGGTGCAGAAAGCTGCATCTGGTCAGAAGGAAAAACACACAAACTTGGAAGAGTTGGCCAGATTTGTGCAAAATGAAAAAGCTGTGAATAGACAAATGCAAGAATATCGATGCAATAAAGAGTTTGTATTTTGTATCCCAAGACGGCTGATCAACTTAGCTACACAAGGCTTTTTTAGAGAGTGTTGCAGCCGTGGCAGTTTGTCTTGAAACGGCAAATGTAACCTCCACATTTGACTTTTTTATCAAAGTATCACTTCAACTTTAATCTCAAAATATCTACTTTAATCCTGAAATAAACACTATTTATTTCTTCTTAACATGGTCCTAATACTCTGTCATAGCTGTGCCTGTTTTCAAAGAGCTCTATAAATAAAGATAGTATGGTAAATCAATTTTAAAGAGTAACATTTTGTTTAATTTAAAATTAGTTTTTTAATCAGTGTCCTTAGCCGCAGCAGACAACTGATTCCACCAGTATCGTGAAGATGAAGGTTTCAAAGCATTTGTCTTTAATGAAGTTACATTAAATGTCAACTTCTATCAGTAACCCTGATATCTGAGATCATTATGTCCTTAAACAAAAACACAAAGCCTTAGGGAGCAGCACACACAGGAAAACATCAGCTCACATCAGAGAAATGTCAAACTATTAATATTCTTAGAAAGGAAATATTATTTCAGTGAGAAAGAAAGACTTAAAGACAACAACCTCCTGCTACATTTTATCAGACCGCATCTACAAGCTGTAAAATCTGTGAAAAAAAAATGTATATTTTTTTAAAATATTTAAAAAAAAAAAAAAAAAATATATATATATATATATATATATATATATATATATATATATATATGTGTGTGTGTGTGTGTGTGTGTGTGTGTGTGTGTGTGTGTATACAGCATCCTGAAAGTAGAGAGCATGACATTTGAGTAAGGCTTTAAATAACATGAGGAAGAATCATAAATGCTACACAGAATATCCAAGTATTGTATTTTACAATGGCCAGGAGACATACACTCGGAGGGTGCATTGCCCAGTATATCCAGCATGTATACAGGATGTGATATATAAAATATGTAAATGGTAAAAATGCATCACTCTAATGGAATTATCCATCCTGACATTTTACATGTCAATGTTCCTGAACTGTGGCCACAGGTGTAAAATGAGTGTACGAGAGAGCTGCATGGCTCTGTGGCTGTCTGGCGGGAGACTTTTCCGAGCTGTGACTAACTGGAAACAGTGTATTCCCAGCTGCCCTTCTGTTTCTTACTGAAATTCATTTACCCAAAAAGCCCATTTTGGCAACAAAACAAACCAAGTTGCTAAAAGGCCAGCAAGAGTTTTCTGGCAAGACATAAATTCTGGTTAAAGTGTCTCAGAGTCTCAATCTATCGAGAGAAGACACTTCAGGGCGCATTTGCTTTTTTCTTACATACTTTATACGTCTTTATACTGTAGATGTAGATTTCACTGCGCTGAATCATAAATGAATTATTAGCAAAATGTGCTTCCATTATGAAAATGACGGCCAAGCCTGAGTTCTCCTGTAGGCCCCCCAAAGATTAAAAAAAAAAATCTACACACAAATCATAGCAATGAAAGTGTGATAATAAGGCCTTCCCTCCCCGACTGATTTATCACTATCACTTTGTGACAGAGGTAGTGATGATGCTATAATAACAACATTAAGATTATTTTTGCCTTTTTTCCAGTCCCGTTATTTCTCCCCTCCTTGATGTGCAGAGAGTACAGAACACAGAGAGGCACACTTTACACACACTCTCTCTCTCCCTATTGTTATAAGAGACATAGATACAAATGTTAATATATCTAAAATAAATATAACCTATAAAAATATATATTTATATACTACTGTGCAAAAGTTTCACTCCTTTTTAAAAGTATATATAATATTAAATAATTATTATATATTTGTATATTTACATAATAAAAACTGTAAACCTATATTTGTATGTTTATTTTATATAAACAAAAATATTTTTTGCTTGACAAGTTTTTGTGTGTGTGTCTCAAAGCAAAGAATCAATGTCAAGGTTCAAAGTTGCGTATCATAACTCATTCTAAATTATTCATTTATATCAGGCTCACTAAAATACAACATCAAATTAATCTAATGAAACTCTCAAAATAAATACAATAATGTTTAACTATCACATGACATCAGTTGGCATTTTTTTCAAATATGCATAACCCTGAAAAAAAAGAATTGTTTTTTTAATAGTTGTTGTGGAAATCGGTTTGATTTCCTCTCGAGTACTATGGCACAACATTCTGAGTATTTGATGTCACATCGAAGCGTATGACTCACGCAGGGGTGTCTTGACCACATTTATCAGTGGGCTGATCAGAAATGAAGCATAACTGACACAACCATCAGCTCAGGGTAGGAGCTAGCTTAGCAGAAATAAAGCCACAAACATCTGGGTTGTATTTTTGAAACCAGATCGTCTATCTAGGCAGGAAACTGTGATCGTTCACATGCTTCTGCTTCAGACATATTCTCAGGAAACATGAAAGTATCAGCTCCTAACTGAGTTTTAAGTGTTTATTTGATGAAAAAATAGACGCACGTAGGGCTTTTATTTGCTTTAGATATTTAAACAGCAAAGTCATGGTATTTTTTCCATTTGAATCAAACTGAATACCAAATTAAACGGCACACCGACCAGCAAACAAGACTCTCAGGGTGCACAAACTCTCCTTGTTGCCCCCATAAGACAGTGTGAAAATACACATGAAAGAATAACAAAATACAAGAAACTAATAAAATGTGTGTTTTCTTAACATAAATTAAGAAATCATGTGCAAGAACAACATACATGAAACAATGTTTTGAAAATATATTTTCAATTTCGGTAGCCACACCCAGGTCTGATTAAAGTGAGAACTGTCGAATCAGGGAATCACTTAAATAAAACCTGTCTGACAATGTGAAGTAAGATCTCGAAAAGCAACAGTCATGCCACAATTTCACTGACAGCTATCTGTCTTGTTAGAGTTACAGAGCCATTTGTAAGGCTCTGTGACTCACCAAACCAGGGTTACACCCATTAACCATTATGAGGTAAACTTAAAACATAGGTAAGCCTTTAAAGGAGTGGCTGGCCCACCAAAATGACTCCAAGAGCACATCGATGACTCGTCCAGGTCACAAAAGAACCCAGTGCAACATCAAATGCCCTGGGTCATGCAGCAGGGCAATGACCCAAAACAGCAAGTCAAAAGATAAATAAATAAATACTTTTGAAGCGGCCTGATCGAAGTCCAGACTTACATCAGACTGATTTGCTTTGGCGTGACCAAACAGGTCATTCGTGATGAAAAACCATTCAGTGTGGTTGACTTCAACAATTCTGAAATGATCATTTCAAAACGGTATTTTGTATTTACTCTGGTTATTTTTGTCTCATTTCTAACATTTGTTTAATGATCTGAAACATGTAATTGTGACAAATGTGTAAAAAGCATTTAATTCTGAGTGCATTCATTTACTGACACTTGTGACAAATTGTCTCAGTAGTATCTGTCAACATCTAACAATTGTTTATGAACGTAACAAATGCATGCTGCACTCAGGACAGACAACTGATTAATAAAGTTTTTTGTTTGTTTCTTTGAGGGGGTTGCTAACAACTCTGATGGTAGGTGATCTTTCAAAAACAGCAATACAGCACTGATAGCCTTTAGCTACATGGAAAAAAACAGTGTCAATATATTAAAGCAGATGCAAAGACAAGAAAATTTCCTATGTGTGTATCACAAAAGATTAAATGATAATAACTAGGAAGTGGTTTAGGAAAAAAATACATGAATAAAACATGTATGTATATGAGTCTTTTTAAACGATACAGCTGTGTGCCACACAGAGAGACGGACGTGTTAAAGTTGTGTCTTGTCTTTAATGTCTGAAAGGAAAAGGAAAAAGTATAACTTTGGTACCGAACAAAACACACACACAAAAATCACAAATAATTAAGTCAAACAATTCAGCAGATCCAGTACCTAACACAAAATACTGAAGCTAAAAAAATAAAGAGTTTGAATGATGCTAACCCAGAGGCATTTCATAGTTTGAAACATATACTAATTGCAGGTGTTGTATGACCAAAGCTTTATACTCACCCTGCCTGGCCTTTGAGTGAAGTGCTTTGAGGGAGAGTCAGTGATAGCAACACATACCTGTGCTACATGTGAACTCTCAAAACATGATCATTAAAGAATGATCGTGAAGCCTTGCAAAATGCTCCATCATAGCAAATCTCGCTGTGCTAAAAACGAGTAGAGCGCATTTGGCCTCCTCTGCAGTACCAACACACGGGGCTTTTTTTCTAAAAATAAAGAAAATGATTACACCTTACTGTACAGCAACGATCACTGTAAATCGTAACCAAATCATAACTATTCACTGGAAAACAACATATTTCTTTATTTATTTTTTGTACATTTATAAATGTGTATATTTATTTATATTGAGTTGTGTATTATATTTAGTATTCATGTATAAAATGTCTACAATAATATCAACAACGTTTTTACAGAATTGTCAGATGACAGTAATTAAAAAGGAGAAAAATGAATTTGTTTGTTTGTTATTAGACCTGTGTTTGTTAGTTATTAATGTTTCCAGCTGCCCTTTTTTGCCAAAGGTGCTTTGCCATCTCTAAAGGATTTTGTGAGCTTATAGGAAATGACATTTACATGACATGTTCCTGTCTGTTATTCATTTGATGTGTTTTCTGTAACAGCAGGAGATGAAATCACTCAATAACTGTCATTAAAAAGCTCATTGCACATGTATTTGGTTATCACACGTTATAATATATTCTGTTTTCATTGTAGATATAGGCTGTATTAGCATAAATAGAACACAGAACACAGTTGAACGTGTTGAGTGCCATCATCAGAGACAGTCAGTAAATCAGGAAACCACATTTTACTCATAATTAGATGATAAATACTATATTATGATGAAAATTTAGATTAGTGTAGCTATATTTTCAGAATCAGATGCCAAGGAAATCCTGTAAAACCAGGAAAAAATTTTACTTTTTTATTTATTCACACCAATATTTATTTTTGTTATTGATTTTATTTTATTTTTAGCAGCCTTTTTGTTGCTTTTAGTGCGAACAGTGCAGATAATAAATGCCTGCATTTTATTGTTTGTGTTTTATTTAGCTCTTGCTATTGTCCATGTTCACTCACTATCACACTACCATATTGTTATTAATAATGTTGGTCATTTATGCTTTTCTTCAATGATGAGCCAAAGATTGTTAAAAGAACACCATCTTGAATGTGACTTTGGTTCAAATCAACCAAAAAATGTTTGATTTAAAGACTCAAACTGTTTTTGGGCAGATTTTTTTTCAGTATTTATTTTTTTAAGTAACTTGACTGATTCTTATATTGTGGTTTCTCTACTCCTTAAGTGCTTTCACTCTGATTAACACATTGCAGAGCAACTTAAGATTTAGTATCTAAATCCTGCATAACTGCCCCACCATATATTAGCATAATAGCTTGGCAAAACTGTTCAAACCCTGCCCCAGAGGAAAACAAAAAACAAAAAAGTGCAGACTCCTTGAATCTAAATAAAAAAGGCATATTTTTACCACTGTGATAACTAATGATTTAAAATGTTAGCAAGAAGTTCACTTTAATTAGATTTAATTTATATAGGGCCAAACACAAAAGCAGTTGGCTCAAGGCACTTTATATACAAGGTAAAGACTAAACTACTGTATAATACAAGTAAGAGACAAAATTTTGAACTAATATAAATACTACGTGGATGCTGCCAGTACTGACATTTCATGCACAGTTTGACAATGATGGTTAAATAATGCTGAGATTATCTGGTTCTGATTATCAGGTTCTGGTGGTATTGATGAAGGTGGGTTTACACCTGATGAAAACGTTTGGGAACCACTGCTTTAAACAACAAGTTAATTCGATCTTATTTATGTAGCACATTTAATCTCAAGACATTTTGCCGTGCATTGCACTCAAATAAATGCATCTGAAAACATTTACCCAGAACCCACATCCACCTCACACATGTAAACCACAAACAAACAGCTAGAGTACCCCCCCACACTTGTGCGTGCCCACACACACACACACACACGCACACACACACACACACACGCACACACACACACGCACACACGCACACACACACGCACACACAACCCCTTTCAGCTATCTTAGTGAGGACCCTCATTGACATAATGGTTTCCCTAGGCCCTTACACTAACCCTAACCATTAAAAATGAATGCCTAACCCTTACCCTAAACCTAACCATAACCTAATTGTAACCCTGACACTAAAACCACGTTTTGAGCCTCAAAAATGGCTTTAAATGCCTTCAAAAATGTGAGGACCGAGTTGTGTGTCCTCACAAGTGACTGCTGGTTCTCACAAGTATAGTAGAATGCAGATTTCGGTCCTCACAAAGATAGCTAGACAAGAACACACACACACACACACACACACACACACGCACACACACACACACACACACGCACACACACACGCACACACACACACACACACACATACACCCACAGAGTAACAAGTAAGAACCCTGAGAAATGCGTTCAGTTTAGCATTAAATTGGATGCAGATGTCAAAGATCTCAGGTCACATCAACAGTTTGTTCCACTGAAAAGGATTAAACTAATCCAAAGCATCATCAGTCTGGGGCTCACCACTTGCGAGGAAGACTTTTCAGTCCTGATCCTAGACTGAAGTGACTGTCAGGGTTCCTGGGTCACTGACCCAGTGATTTTTAAGGTTTTGGACTTAGTCACTTTTTATTTTCCACGTGTTTCTTGTTTTATGATCTTAGTCATCTGTCTGTGTTCTGTTCTACTTCCTATGTATCATAAGTTAGATTATTAGTTAATCCAAATCACAAATCTGTTTGGTGTTGTGTCAGGAAGGGTGTCTGTTAGAAACTGATTTGGTTCCACATTTTCACAGTTTCTGACGGTTCTGACCCATTATTAAGGAATTACATAGAATGTTTATTGGGATTGTATTGTATTATGAGGTCTTTAATATAAGATTGTTCAAGGCATTGTATGTGACGAAAATAATTTTAAATTTGATTCTGGATCTAACATGGAGCCAATGAAGAGAAGCCAATATAAATATGAGTAAACTAATAAAAAAGATCTTTAATTATTTATTTGCCTGCTTTCCTGCATGTTCAGCATGCTAGTCTATTTTTTTTTTTTTGCATCACTTCCTCTTTGCCACATTGACAAACTCAGTATTTACATCCTTACTCTTTAGTCCAGTAATTTTTTTTGCCTGCCTTCTGTAAGCCAATCAGCCTCAGCCTCTGTATATACTGCCTATTTACAGTTTTTTCTGATGGCTTGAGCACATTTTTTGTAACTATTGGCTATTTTTGCAAAACTCTACACACAAATAAGAAAACTCTTCACCCAATCAGCAAAACATTGTAGTTTTCTTGTAAAAGCGAATAACCTTTGCTTAACTCACCACACCTTTGTAAAAATGGTATTTTTGTATCAGACAGTAAACACAAGCCATCAAATTAATAAGCACACAATGCACCAACTACACACTGAATGAAAAACACATCTGGCTTTTGCTTTCTCTGTGCACAAGGTAGGCTATGTCAGTTTGAGCTCATACTTTTGTCATAGATCCGTAAGCATAGAGGGATCCAAACTTCAAGTACTGGTGTTTATTCACACACATCAAAACAAACACAAGTGTTTATTTCCAAGTCAAAACGAAATAGTAATTTCAATGAGGAAAAAAAAGAAATCAGTCTACATTGTGTCATCTCTGTGGATCTGGCCACAAAATTTCGTCTACATCACATGAAATGTCCTCTAGTCCAGCGGTCCCCAACCTTTTTTGTGCCACAGACCGGTGTATGCCAGACAATATTTTCACGGACCGGCCTTTAAGGTGTCGCGGATAAGCACAACAAAATAAAACTAGTACCGGTACCAAAAAAAAGAAGATTTATTCATAACACACGTGAAAAGACCCAGGAAAAGCGAGTTAACGATAAAACGATAACAAAATAACGCTGAAAACCGATAAAACCCTGAAAACCATACATTTCACACCTGAGCCTCAACTCTCGCGGCCCGGTACCAAACGACTCACGGGCGGTACCGTCCGAGGTCCGGGAGTTGGGGGCGCTGCTCTAGTCCAAGGCACAGGGAAAATATCTTCTGGAATTTTACATCTATGGTATTGTTGTGTTTCTCATTAGCATGGCAGTGCTACAAATCTTAGTGCAGAGTGACTGTACTAACCGACTCTCATTTCAAAATGTCCTTATGATGCTTGCTACAGTGTAGCAGCTCAAGTTAGGCTGAACCCGTTGGCCAGCTTCCCTCAGGGTCACTCCATGGTTGATTACATGGTCCACTATTGTAGCTCTGATGTCATCAGCAATTCTATTTCTTACTCTTCTTACCCTTCCTCTCCCCCCTCCTCGTCCTCCTCTTGCTCCTCCTTGTCCTTGTTGTCCTCTTGTCCTCCTGCTTCTTCACCTCCACGTCCTCTTCCTCGGCCTCCTCTACTTCTCACTCTTCCTGCTGCCTCCACTGTACTCCACACACACAGCTTACCTGTATTATAGTGCTTAGTTTTGCAAACTCAGTGAGTGGTTTTGCTATAAGTATTAATAGTTTTAGAAATTGTGCTATAAGAATCACAGTTAGGGTTTAAGCATTCAGAAAAAACTGTAATAAAAGATTTCTTCTTTATTTTTATTTTTTGGCATAAGCAGAGCAAAGTGAACTGGAATCACATTCCTTGTATAGAGTTAGCCAAAACAAGGTCCTGTCCTAATTCCTATCACTGGCCGGATTCTATTTTCTTACGATGAATCATCAAAATTTAACTGTCAAATAGCCTATTAAATTCTCTATCTCAATTACAGTTTTTTCTGAGATTCTGAGACCACTCAAGTGGTCTGAGACCATTCTGTCCATAAAAATTATGAGCAGAATCAGTGACAAACGGCAGCCCTGGTGGAGTCCAACACCCACAAGAAACAAGTCTGACTTGACTATGCTCTTGTGATGGTTGTATAAGGATCCCCCCTGAGTATCCTCGAGAGGGTATAGACGAAAACTGCATTGTTCCTCCTGTATCCGAGGTTTTACTAACGGATGAACTCTCCTTTCTAACACCCTGGCATAGACTTTCCCGGGGAGGCTGAGGAGTGTGATCCTTCTCCGCCCCCGATCTCCATATAACATTGTGGAGGCGTGTCAACCAAAACAGCCCTACAAAATCCAGAGCCTTCAGGAACTCAGGGCGAACCTCATCCACCTAAGTGCCCTGCCACCAAGGTCTTGTTTAACTGCCTCAGTGCCCTCGTCCCCGGAGATAGACCAGTCGTCCCCCTCATCCCCGTACTCTTTCAGCCTGATGGTTCCCTTCACCTCTGGTATCCACAATCTGGTTCGGGGGTTACCACCACAACAAACACTTTGCGGCCGCAGCTTAGTGAAGCAGCTTCAGCAATGAAGGTGTTGAACATGGTCCATTCGTACAAAATGTGCCCACAAGGCTATCGAAGCTCTGCTGAGGTGGGAGCTGAAGAACCCGCGGGCCGGGATTCTGCCGGGCTTTCCTAGTGCAGCCTCACTATACGTTTAGGCGCGCCAAGAGTGCCAGGTCTGTCCACCATCCTCCACCTGATCCGCCTCACCACCAGGTGGTGATTAGTTGACAGCTTAACACCTTCTGCACCTGAGTGTCCAGAACATAGGGCCGCAGATCAGTTGATATGATTTCAAAATCCATCATCGACTTATGCACTTATGGACACCGTTATGTTCCGAACATTGTGTTCATTATGGACAAACAGTGATTTGCACAGAAGTCCAGTAACAGAACAGTGCTCGGGTTCAGATCTGGCCAGCTGTTCCTTCCAATCACGACACTCCAGGTCTCATTGTCATTGACCACATGAGCATTGAAGTCTCCCAGTAGTATAAAATGTTGTTTTTCAATTATTATTTCTTTAATCAAGGGAAAACACAACTTTTAATAAAATAAATATATATCTAAATTCTATATGGACTGCAGGTAAAAGGTATGGCGAGTGACTGCTGTGTCTTAGCAGCTGAAAAACTACTGCAGTTCCATTGCAGCGTGGCATGAGAGGAAGCATAATAGATCAGACTGATTCCACGTTTCACATGTCCCCTCCCAAACTTGTGACAGTGTAGCAGAACATTGAGCTGAGCTGATGGGCTGCTTGTTTAGTCGTGCAGCAGTCATTGCATTATTTAAAATGACTCCATACTGAACAGCCCAGAGAAGTCAGAATTATGTCAGTATGCTGAAAGACTGCCCTCTTGTGGCAAAAAGCCTCAACAAACCCTTTTTCTTGACAGCCCATTGTTCCTTCAGTGGGCTGGTTTCAGTCATTATGCAAATGTACTGTTTATAAGGTTTGGGGAAACCTGCAGTCAGCTGAGACTGAAGAAGTCACTTGGATGAGTGACGAAACGTTTCTCCCACAAAACGCTACGTCCAGATGAACAGATTCAACTTTTGGAGATTTACTTTCCTGGATGATTGAGAATGCATCAAGACCCTTTTTCTTGACATTTAAACAATCAGGATGGACCTCTTGTTCACTTGTGATTTTCTTGGATGTCTTGACAACACAGAATTGTTCAAATACAAAACTCAGTATCACTGCAAGAAGTTTCACAATGACAATAATAGGCAATAATAATGGGCTCAGTCTTTGTGCTACCAGTCAAAAGTGCAACAGTGAAACAGAATTTAAAGCCCAATAACTTTTATAACAACATTCTAACTAAATGAGAGCTGCTGCCATGAGGTAACATTTGACATAAATTTATAAACATTTCTAATAAGTTTCTTTCTGTACTTTAATTCACTGTTTATAGATGTTGCAAACATACAATGAACCACTGGTTGACCAGAATAAGAAACTATAACAAACAAAGATTATAGTTTTGGTACATCAGGTCCATGGCTGACAACTCATGATGTACCAGACTAGTGACTTAGATTATTCAGGTATTCATGTTACTCGTATTCAGGTTTTAAAAAATGTTTTATTCTGTTTATGTCACGATCAGCGATGGCAGACCGTGGGGATTTGAGGAAGGAGGACCCAAATGCTGGACTCTTTAGTGAAGACGTGCGTTTATTTACAGTGAGGTAAATAACAGATGCACAATAAATCCCCGTTGCCCCCTAGACTCCCGTGTGTGTGTCCCAGTCCAACAACCGTGCTCATGCTCTCTGCTGTCATGTTTCTGCACACCCTGTGCATGCTGTCATTCTTGTTCCACGTTCCTCCTGCAGGAAAACAACAAACACTGACCCCCGCAGGCATACACGATCAGCACTACCGTACACTGACACACACTGACTTGGAGTTTAACTCGATGATCCCACATTGGTGGGAGCTCCATCACTCTCCTAAATAGCTCCCCCGACGAGCCCTGATCAGCAGCAGGTGTGTGGCAAGGACGTCAGGTGTGCCAGTCCTCCAGCAGGGCCACACCTACCAGGCCTGAAGGTGCCTGTAACTGGGTCAACAGAAAACAGCTGCACACACATACACACACACACACCTGCGTACATACAAATGTGGACACAGAACAGTAGCAGTGCAGAAGACACACATATCTAATAATAATAATAACAATAATAATAATAATAATAATGATCCACACTGCACACGGACCCCGAGTCCCCAGAGCCGGGTCCGTGACAGTTTACCCAATTTAGGTTAGCGTTTAGTTTCATATTGGTCCGACTTGCTCTTTGTTTTGTATATTTTCTATTAGCTATAATAAACAGCTCACATTTTGTTATTATCTAGTTCTGTTCCACACGTTTGCGTTTGGGTCCACTATCTAACTTCCCCTCAATCTGCATCCGCTGTGTTTCTCACACAGCATACTGATGGTTCTGGCTTATCATAAGCTTCTGAGCTTTGTTATGATGTTTTTGTTCCAGTGATTTGGGCGAGCTTGATGGGTGTGGAAATGTTCTTACAAAACAAGTTACCACATTACGTAGTGTTATCTACACTAGTGGTCTCACCGTTTCCTGAATGTTTGGTTTGTGGGTCTCATCAGGGTGGAGTTTTAGGGCTGACGTTATTATGAAGATTACTGAAAATAAAAATTAAAGAACCTGTAGATGATAGTAAACATGACTGTGAAGACTAGTAGCACAGCCCTACCCTTTAAATCTTTTCTGAATGTCTTGATTTTGAGTGTGTTGGCATTGTCAGGATGTTGGATCTTCGACCCAGCATTTTAAGTTTATATTGCATTCATGATTCTTTCCCTTGTTGATTTAAGTTCAGGTTTTAGTCTTGAGTTTAATTTTCTTTATGTCTCTGAGTTTATTTATATTTCTGTTTCACGTTTCATGTCTTTGTCTCCTCCCTGTGTCTGTCATGTCCTCTGTGTATATGTTTCCCTAGTCATGTCTTTGTATATTCCCTCTCCGTCTCATGTTTGTTTTCCTATTTGTGTCTTTCTCCATCTCTCTCCATATCTCTTGCTCCCACGCTATCCGTGTCTTAGTCGTGTCTCTGTGTTTCATCTCCCTTACCAGTTCTCATGTTCCTGTAACAGGGAGAACTGGGCCCAGGACTGTATTTCCCTGTGTTGAGGGCTCAATGCCAAACCAGCGGGGACTGTGTCTATAAATACTGTTTTCAAGTTGGCCAGTGACGAGGCTGTGCCTTCTGTTTCCTTGCTTGATGGACTAAAGACTGACAATGTTGACCCTGAATTCGCCTTAGTCTCAAATGTTAATGTTAAACTCTCAAAATAACTTTTTTTCAACTGCATAACTGCCAAACTAATGATTGCAAACTGGCCAGAACCTTACATCATTTAGGTTGTGACAATGTAAACAAAGAGACAGAAATGTATTCTGAAGGTTGTAATGATGGTCTTGTTTTCAACTCAGAAAATAATCAAAGTAAGTCTATTGTGATTGAGGCAACCAGTCCAAATTTGTTTCTCTCTGTGGCCTTATGAAGTTGTCTGTTTGTTTTGCCTCTGAGCCTGCCATTGACTGTTCTGGTTCTATGCCAAGCCTGCCCAGCCTCCTGTGGCTTCCACGCCTCAGGGACCAAGCCAGTTGGACCCTCTCTGCCTTAGCTCGAGGGTCACCCATCACCAGAGTCTGCAAGCCCTGTGCAGCCCTAGGCAGGGTTGCCAGAACCTGCTGTCAGCCTTGCACAATCCCAGGTCACTCATGCTTCATCTTAGCCAGCAGTCTGCACGCTGCCGTCTGGTTCAAAGTGCAGTCCTGATTCAGCTTTGACCTTGGAAGATTATTGTCTGTGTGTGTAAGACTGGCTGCAGGAATGTGGACAATAAGAAATGTGTATCTGTCCCAACATCATGCAGAATTTCACATGTTGTAATTGAAAAATACAGAATCATGATTTATATGTCATTTTGCTGATAGCTAATAATGGTGAATACTGATTAGAATATAAACAAGTGTAAATTGAACAAATATGATATTTAGCACAAACAAGCATTTGTGCTAAAGATGGGAAACTATGTGTGAGACGGATGGGATGGGGGTGTGAGTGAGACACAAAGGAGGCACTAATCTCAAAAGAACCTCTGACTTTAACATGTTTGATCTAAAAAAGAAACTATACTGAGTATATTGTGATTGAAAACAGTTATTACAAGAAAAAGAATTCCTATCTAATGTAGTTAAAATGAGATCATGTTGGAATCATACCAAGTCATGGTGTTCATGTGATTACTCTGGATGGCATTACCTTGGCCTCCAGTAACACTGTCACATGTCCTTCAACGCACATATTAAACAAATATGTAAGACTGCTTTCTTCCATTTGCGCAACATCTCTAAAATTAGAAATATCCTGTCTCAGAGTGATGCTGAAAAACTAGTTCATACATTTATTACTTCCAAGCTGGACTACTGTAATTCATTATTATCAGGATGTCCTAAAAACTCCCCGAAAAGCCTTCAGTTAATCCAAAATGCTGCAGTGAGAGTACTGAGTAAGAGTACTTCATTGGCTCCCTGTTAAATCCAGAATTGAATTCAAAATCCTGCTCCTCACATACAAGGTCTTAAATAATCAGGCCCCATCTTATCTTAATGACCTTGTAGTACCATATCACCCTATTAAAGCACTTCGCTCTCGCACTGCAGGCCTACTTGCAGGGGCGGATCTATAGAAATTTTCTTAGGGTGGCGTGAGGGTGGCAAAGAAATCAAATGGGGTGGCAAAATCAAAGTCTTTTTTTTTTCAAACACATATGCAGGTGGTTACATATGGTTAAAATGATTCAAATGCAGTAAGTATACACGTTTTTCATATAAATATAGTCTATAACTTAATTATCGTCTGTAGCCACATAATTACACACTTTAGTTACATAAAACGTGTGAGTTTTGATTTCATGTACTGTAGCCTGTGTAATAAATAAACACGTAACTGAATAAGTATAAAATCCAAAAAGCTACACAACATGGGGCGGTTCATTTACAAACACAAGTCTAACTTAAGTTTCACACTGCTTTTTGTTAGAAAACAATCACATTGTTACAGCTTAAATTTCACAAAATGTCAGTAATCTGCACTGTCATGAACAAAAATTTAAACTTAATTTTTTATGATTTGTTGGATTAACCCACTGAGGTCTGAAATACAACCGGCCATTTTTGACTCCTTTTGAGTTTACGTTTGTATTTCACCCTCAAATTGCTTCATTTTATTTTTCCCCCTTGCCTTGTTTGGTATCATTCTTTTCAGCTCAACTGAATTTAGTTGTTTTTTCACTGACATACTGCATTAGTATTACTGATCTGAAATCACACAAAGAACTTAAAATCCTAGTAGTATTTTTTACTGTAAAAAAAAACACAGACATGTTGAGTAAATTTTTATAACTTGAAATGCAAATATAAATTGTACATTTTGTAAACATATACAACTATTTATCTAAAAATGCAGCCAATACACCTGCTGTTTTTTTATTTTGTACAACCATTTAAAAATATTACTAAAACTAAAATGAGAGAACAATCAGGTGTCCCAATAAGATGCCCCACAAATGCCAGTAAAAAAATGTTTTTCCACCAAAAGACAGAACATCACAGGGATAAACCTGCAGGCCTGACAACAGGAGGTGTATCACTCCGCTGGTTTTCTACTTAGTGACAGTGTTTACGTTGCAAATGTGCCTTTGTGACATTCATTAGTGCCCTCACTGACACACAAAACAAAACACAACAGAACAACTACACAAGACAACACAACACACTAAGTATACACTCCACACTAAACGTCACAAGTCTCCCACATCTAAAAACTCTCTCACTCGCTCGCTCTGTCTCGCTGCCGTTACCATCACTCCCCAAACTTTTCCCTCTTCCTAAACAACCAAATCCCACGTGTTGACTTTTTTTTTAATTGATCGACAAGGTACATTTTTCCACCGATAGGAAAGAGGTGGCTTTTTTCTTTCTTTACTGTTTTCGCGCTGTCCTTAGAAAACGCTTAAAACACACGCACACAAACATGACGACAGTATTTAGTAAAAAGCGTGGCTTATATATATTATCATAAATCTGGATTTACTGGCCTGTAATTAAAATTTAAAAACTTTGAAGTCAGAACTTTCAATGTGGGCTGAAATAGAGACTCGGCGTGGCTGCAGCTTGTTGCTATGTCAGCTTACATCAGTCATGTGATTTGGAGGTGCAGCGTGTCCGTGGACCACAGAGGGTTAATACAGTTTTTTCTGATGGCTTAAGCACATTTTTGGTAACTGTTGGCTATTTTTACAAAACTCTACACACAAATAAGAAAACTCTTCACCAAATCAGCAAAAACATTGAAGTTTTCTTGCAAAAGCTAATAAACCTTGCTTAGCTCTCCAAACCTTTGTAAAAATGGTATTTTTGTATCAAAAAGTTAACACAAGCCATCACATTAATAAGCACACAATGCACCAACTACACACTGATGGTATGAATAAAAACCACATCTGGCTTTTGCTTTCTCTGTGCACAAGGTAGGCTATGTCAGTTTGAGGTCATACTTTTGTCATAGGTCCATAAACACAGAGGGATCCAAACTTCAAGTACTGGTGTTTATTCACACACATCAAAACAAACACAAGTATTTATTTCCAAGTCACTGAGGAAAAAAAGAAATCAGTCTACATCCTGTCGTCTCTCTGGGTCCGGCCACAAAATTTTGTCTACATCACATGCAATGTCCAAGGCACCGGGGAAAATACCTTCAGGAATGGCGTATCCAGGCCTGACATGATGCCTGGTCAATATCCCCACATGCCTCCTCCATTGCCTGTAAAAGGGCTATGCGTTGATGGGGATGACGGTCATAGACCTTCCAGCGCCAGGCAGAGAAGAACTCTTCAATTGGATTCAAGAATGGAGAGTATGGGGGAGGTTGAGTACAGTGAAGAGTGGGTGATCTGTAAACCAGTTGCGATTACATGGTCCACTATTGTAGCTCTGATGTCATCAGTAATTCTATTTCTTACTCTTCTTACCCTTCCACTTCCCCCTCCTTGTCCTACTCTTGCTCCTCCTTGTCCTCTTCCTCTAACTTCACCTCCTTGTCCTTGTCGTCCTCTTCGTCCTACTTCTTCACCTCCACGTCCTCTTCCTCGGCCTCCTCTAATTCTCACTCTTCTCACTCTTCCTGCTGCCTCCATTGTACTCCACACACACAGCTTACCTGTATTATAGTGCTTAGGCTGATTGCAAAGTGAACTAATTATCTAAAACAATTTTCACATGTGACAGTGTGCCAGACAGTTGGCAAAATAGTGTAAATAATGGCCAAACAATGGTGTGCTTGGTTTCAACGTAACTTTATTACTGTGGCTGCATTAGGGTTGCAGAAGTACCTATCCTAAATCCTATACTTGTATAAACGTACTAAGACTATATTTAATACTGAAAACATCTTAAACTGTAGAATTCTTGGAGACAAAGAGAGCCTGATTTAGACATTTAAAAAAACCACTCAGGTGAAAAAAAGTCCATGTTCATCACATCTTTGAGTCCTGCAGGTGTCTATACTCTCACCAAAGTGCAGAGATGGAAATAAGAAAAATGACTGAGTTGGTTGGATCCTGCATCAGTAAGGCATTGAGGACAGCTATTGAGGATGTTAGAAATGTTGTTAAAATTTGGAAATTAGATCAGCATAAAAAAAATCAAATTTATTTTCACAATTGCAAAACGGTTAAACACTGAACAATTCCTGTGCTGAACGTGTATTTTTTTTAAAACTTTGCTTAATTTAGTTTTCATTGACAGGGTTTATAGGTGGGCACCTCACACTCACACACACCTGTGAAAACATGCCAAGGATGAATTGGTTACAGTTTACTGTAAATTGCATGACTCTGGGATTAATTTCAGTCTGTATAAATTTATAAAACAATATATTTTTGAGGCATTTGTACCTGACCTGGACTATGACTGTTTTTAATACAACTCCACTACAGTTCAAGGAGGAAAGTTTGCAGTAGACAAGACAATGTTAGCTTATTTAAGATGATGCATGCTATCCCCTCTTCCCTAAAGAAACTATGACATTCGGACTGAAGGATCAAACCTCTGAGCTTCTACTTTGTGGATGATTTCTTGAGAGTCACAACAGGAAACCACAGGGCTTTCAGAAGAGCTTGGTAATTGCACAACTTCACCACTAGATGGCGGGTTTAGATAACAGCTTGGCATTGGATCGACTCAACAGATTTCATGAAAGGTTTTCTGATACAACAGTGATACATTTAGTGTTAGAAGCATATTAAACACAAATACGTAGTTTACTTTTGTTTATACAGACACTAAAATCCTGGAAGCAAAATGACGTCTGCACTTGTAGAGCTTGGAAACTTAAACCATGGAAACAGTGGTGATTCAATGCTCAGTTGAGCAGTTCCAGGACAGAGGATTAAGCTGATGTGATGGAACCTGTACCTGTAACACAATAATTTATACCAATACACCTTAGTAACTTAGAGCACATGTCCAAATTTCCTGTCATTTAAATTTTAAAACTTGGTATACTCACCTTGACAGTTATGTCTGTCTGACACAACTTTTATCAGTGAACTCCAAAACAGTGTCATCCTAGATTCTCCAGACCAAGTTAACTGGTAATAAGTATAAATACTGTAACTACTTGCTTCTACATTCTTTCAGCCTGCTACCTATGTTAACAAGTGTAGTGCACAGAGGACTTGGTAACATGACAGCCAGCAGAGATGCTCTGCTAGCTTAGCGAATTAATATTAAATGTCAAAGTAAACAAAAGAAATAATGCAATGTTACTGCACCCCCCTCCCCCCGTCACCTACTTTTTTCTTATAATTGTTAACTATCAGCCGTTAAGTTTGTTTAAACAGATACTTAACTTGTAGTGGGAGTGAGTGGAGTCAAGCAGGGCTCCTTCACCAACTGTCACTGAAAACATGCACATTACCACTGCTGTGGTTTCGTTTGTCAGCGACTTCCTTTTGGCCTGATGCCCCAAGCAGTTGCTTTTCTTTCCTGGTGGTACACAGTTGCCTCTGAATGGAAGCCAAAGATAAAGGGTGTTGGTGAAATTGAGAGCAAACTCTTAATCAACTTCTATCTGGAGTCAGTGGAGCAGCCAGAGGAGCAGAGGGCAGCCTGTGCTTCCTGATTCTATAACTGAACAGCCTTTCTCTGTTAGATGTCTCTAAAAACCTGAATATACACACATAATATAACTTCCCAGGTGTGTGTGTGTGTTCCTGTCTAGCTATCTTTGTGAGGACTGAAATCTGCGTTCTACTATACTTGTGTTTTTTTTCTGTGTGTGTGTGTGTGTGTGTGTATGTGAGAGACAGAGAGGAGAGGTTCATGTTTTGTAAGGCTTTCTTTGTAACTGCACCTGCAGGGTTCAAGATAGTGCTGCTTGTGAAGTCCAGATATGGTGCTGCAGGCTGGGGAGGGTAGGAGCAGCTGCAGTGAGAGCTGCACTGCGCTCTACCTGAAAAACTGAATCCTGCATCAGATGTGCCCTGTGTTATTAAATACATAGACACCGCTACACTGCAACTGTTTAAATGTTGTGTGTTATTAGCTATGCAGTCCCTCACAATGAAAAGCAATGGAAAAGCTTTTTTTATTTAGTTTTGGTTGGTCCAAGTGAGAGGGTGTTGGCACTGAATTCATTGCCTGGGGTCAGATGTGGAGTTCCTGTGAAGAGCATTTGGAGCAAAAGAGCTAAACCAGGGATGTCAAACATAAGGCCCAGGGGCCAGAATCAGCCTGGCAAGGACTTCAATCCAGACAGCTGGACGCCTTTGGAAAATATGAAGGAGGGCATACATTTTTGGACTCTTAACTGTATATTTATACATTTTACAGCTTTTCCTACTGATAAAGACATCCCCCACTACAAGGCAGCGAATAGATGAACAATTATATAACAGAAAAGTTCCTGTTTTTCATAGAAATTTAGGTTTAAAAAAAGAACATTTTCATCAATCAACAAAAACTTTGTTTTATAAATACAGGACAGCCTGAGTAGTGAGCTTCCAGAATTTTTTTCAGTGATTTTACACATTTATTGTGTTGATGATCATAAACTGATGAAAATCATGATAAAAAAAAAAAAAAAAAAACGGAAAAAAGATTACATTCAGATATCAGGGATTAAATGTGTAATTAAGCATCATTAAAGTAACAACAAGTTTCAATAGTCCGGCCCTCGGACTCAATGTGACTCAATGTGGCCCTCGATTTAAAATGGGTATAACATCCCAGCTTAAAGGTGGCATGTGATAGTTTCCCAGTGTGTCCCAGCCAGCCAACATATGCACTCACAACACTTTAAATAGATAAATGTTTTTCAGTCTCACCAGTCATTGTTCATCACCGTCCCCAATCACCAAACCAGCCTCCTGCTGATTAGCAAACTTCTTCTTTTCCACAAAATGAAAATAAAGTCTGAAGAAGCCACAAATGTGTGGAAGAGCTGGATGGTGCAGTGACAGAGGACTTAAACTTAAATTATTCTCAAAAGCTTACACTCAAAGAAAAAGCGATCGTGGCTTAAGAGTTGGGAGTTCGCCTTGTAATCGGAAGGTTGCAGGTTCGAGCCCCGGCTCGGACAGTCTCGGTCGTTGTGTCCTTGGGCAAGACACTTCACCCGTTGCCTACTGGTGGTGGTCAGAGGGCCCGGTGGCTCCAGTGTCCGGCAGCCTCGCCTCTGTCAGTGCGCCCCAGGGTGGCTGTGGCTACAACGTAGCTTGCCATCACCAGTGTATGAATGTGTGTGTGAATGGGTGAATGACTGGATATGTAAAGCGCTTTGGGGTCCTTAGGGACTAGAAAAGCGCTATATAAATACAGGCCATTTACCATTTACCATAAAGTCCCCAGTCAAAGGTTTTCCAGGATGGCATGCTGCCTCGTGAAACTTTGTGGCAATGGCTACAAAGAAAATCTTACTACAAAGTTCTGGACTGCTCTTAGATTAGTGTTTTAACTGCTTGCAGAGACATTACAAGAGAAAGATATTATTGCACTTCTTACAAGAATTCTGAAATCCATGGGAGATTTCTGCAAAAACAAAGCTAAGAGAAGGAGTAGAACTTTATGAGGGAACGCTATTGAAAACCTCATTTCACAGCAAAGTAATCACATTTTTGACCATCTCCAAGGGGATCATGTTTTTTGGTAACGATTGCCTGCATGTGTGTCATTCTGTCTGTAAACACCATAGCTTGAAAAATTTTGAATGAATTCAACTGTAGTAATGTGAAATGGGGTCACGCTAACAAATCATTAAAATTTGCTTTACATCAACCAAGGTCTCCAAGGTCAACACAATGATTTATTGGTCTAAAATGGACACAAAGCCTTATAACTTAGAAACAATGATATTATGTTGCATACAGTCAACACATGGAAAGTATGATTTCAGTCACTTTAATTTTAAAACTGTGCAATTTTAAAGCTGTGTATATACTGTATATTCTGTGTATTTATTATCTCATTCTTATTGCCTGTTTATGCCCTGTCCCTATCGTCAACGTCATGCTGCTCTGTTGTATCTTAATTGCCCCTTGGGGATAAATAAAGTCTTTCTGATTCTGATTCTGATATAAATTTGACCTCTGAGCTCTCCTTCAAGGCCTATAGATTGATCTGAAGGTCAAAATGACAATAATGCTATATAGTGCTATTTCAAACTGTTTCTAACTGTTGATATTTGTACTGACAACATATAGACATATAGGGAATGATTTATGGGGATTACATTATAGTTTGCATCCAAATACTGTCAGATTTGAAAATTTGAAAATTAAACAAACTTCTGCAGAATGCAAAACCATTCCCTTAAAAGTAAATACTGCCTATTTGCTGCCTCGGTGGAGGTTTGTGCTCTCGGATCGCTTCCTGTTTAAATAAGATTTGTCTGGTTATTCTATACATGCAGTTTCTCTGTTACAGTGAGCACGGCAATTGCAATGAATATAAATAACATTTCAAAATAAATCTCCAAATAAGTTCCCAGAAGTGTTTTAAGTTGACTGCCTAGTAATGAGACTTGCTTGGTGAAGGACTTTGCTGCCTGGACTAATTTGCCAAATATGTGTCGTGTTTGCCAAAAACTTCTTTTTAAACTTGCAGGTGGTACACTTACAGTAGAGAAAACCAAACTTCAGTACTCTGTATTTCTACTCTAGTGTCTGAGGTAATAATCAGAAGAGGTTGTGATTAAAAATGTGCATACAAATCAAACCTGATGACCAAATATTTGATTTTATATCGTGTTTTTAAGTTGATGTATGCAGAACCTGCAGCCGTATCTTTCCGGGTGCCTTGTGCAATCGGTGAGCTACGTGACCTGTACATGCTGCTTGTATGAGCAGAGCAGCCAGGCCTTGTACCACAAAGATGTTACAAATAGCTTCATGATGCTGTGGGTTGCTGGGAAAGAATAACAGCGTGTCTTGGATGAAAGAATTCCACACTCTGCCAGCATGTTCATCAGACCCAGAGTCATGATTTCCTGCTGTTTATCTGCTTTGTGTGTGTTTGTATTTGTGTTTGTTTAGTTTTTGTTTTTTTTGTTTTTTTGCAGAGCTAAAAATAATAAGGCCGCAGTAGCCAAACAGCTAACAAAGTCAGCATGTGATATGTCCCACGAGAACAAAACCTCATTATTTTTGTTCTTGCACCTAGATAACATTATCTACAGCATAATTCATATCTGGCGTGAGTTCCCACTGTGTCCCCAGTTTCCCTGCAGAGATCTTAAGCATCTAGGACACCATTTTTAATCATTGCAATTACATGTCATTACTGGAAAAAGTCCAATTACCTATGTGTGTCGAACCAGACACCAGGGAACTCCTGGGTGAAACAGGTGAGAGGATGATCATTAATCTTTGATTGCTAATTACCACGAATCATTTCTGCATCTCTGACTGTACAGCCTAGCACTGCGTTTGACTTGAGCTCGCACGAGGCCACAAAGAGCTACATGCCAGCTGAAAGTAAGTGAGAGATGCGTTCATCAGTCTAATTGCCCCGCACTTCAAGTCAGTTTCTGTTAACAATGGTTCAGCAGTTTCTGCGGGGGTGTTTCTTTTCTCACTTTTTCCTCTCAGCTGTCACTGTTACCTAACCGTATATCCCCAGTAGTCAAGATGGCAGAGGGAAAATGTCAATTTATTCATTGCTTCTGGGAGTGGTTGATGATGTCTTTGAGTTCAAATATTTGGTAGATGATTGCATGATTGCTTGAGGACACATTTGTTTGCTTTGGTCTGTGACCACAGATGCACTGAAGTATCAGCTGAAATCTGAAGGAGGCGTATCTGACTGAGAAACAGAGGGATACCAATTATCGGTTCATAACTTTTCAAACATATAACTGCTTATGTGCTTTTATTTTTAAAACAATCTGTAATTGGGACCATAATTTAGAAAATAAACATCATATTGTGTCCAATAAGATCTGAACTAGTGATTGGGATCATAAACCTACCAACAGGGTATTTACTGAGGTCACAGAGCAGTGAGCAAATAGCTGTTTTCCCACAAACTGGGGCTTCTTTTTGCAAACACAGGAGTTGCCCCCTGCTGGTCATGGGAAAGAATGCAGGTTTGAGGCACTTCAGCATTCAATTTACTTTTCAGCCACATCCATCTTTTACATACAGTCACTGGCATTTACCTATGGCAGTTATACATGTTTGTGAAGTATTACATTTGTGGCAGCTAGATGTTTAAGGGTGGTATACACTTCTCTGTTTTACTAGAACAAATAATAAATAATAACAAAAACAACAAAAATTTAAAAAAAAAAAAAATTTTTAAAAACCCTCAAAACACACACACACACACACACACACACACACACACACACACACACACACACACACACACACAAAATTAAAAGTTGTTTTTTAATTGATGCATCTCTTTCTGTGACCAGGTGTTATCTGGCTTGATCACTTCCAAAAGACTGTGATTGCTTAGAAAAATCTATATCTAATCTTGGAAATGTACCTTTGTGCCTGGAGAGCATTCAGTTGATCAAAACACTGACTGTAGCTTCATATAGCTGGGAAGAATTTTCTTTTTGGTCCACACCTTAAAAAGAGCTAAATTCATAAATTGTTAATTTGTCTCTTTTTATCAGTGCTGACAAGTGGCAACTTGTTGCAGATGAGAGACGTCCACAAGGAGTGGAGAGAGGCTAACCCCACTACCAAGCTTTGTTTGCTTTGTAACAACTCTAAGGTTAGTGTTAAATTTTATCCTGAACCACAGATTTTTTATCTAATCATGTCAGGGGGGGGGTTTCTGCCTAAATCCAACAGCACAGTGTTTTAAAAGATTCCCAGTGTATTGTAATTTGAAGTCATGCCATCCTGACCGGGAATCAGTATATAAGATGGAAGTGAGAATGTAACACTGTCATCCTAGGATGATGTGTTGCACATTAGGAGGGCGTTAGGGTGTCAAACGGTAATAAATGTGCTTTTTCCTGCAATATAACACACATGATGATTCACTTTGCAGGACTGTCTACAATAGCAGGATGAACTTTATAAAGATAAGATAAGATAAAGAAGAACTTTATTGTCATTGTATCTCCAAAAGTTGATTTGTTTGGGTATGAAGGACATTCTATGTCAGAAAAAATTAAGCTAGGTCGCGTATATGTATTTACATGTATGTATGTATTTACATGCAAATGTGTTAGTAATGTCTGTTTAAACGCATTCCTGTGATTAGTTTAATCCTGGCTTGAAATAAAATGTCTCCCTCTGCTGGTACTGCAGCTTACTACAACTTCTGCATGTGTGTCAATTTCACGCTTCGCCTCTCCAAAGAATGGTAAACCAGCATATCTATTACATGTTTTGACAGGATCCTGGTTTGTAAGATAAGGGTCTCGTGTCTCATTTGGGACTTTTTTATACTGCCTTTTGTGTTTCATTACAAATTTTAGTTGTGGTTCATGTTGTTAGGATTAAGCACTGAAAACTATTCGGTAAGCTTTAAAGAAATTATGGGTTCGACTAAAATACTTCAATACTTTAAAACACTAAACCTGCAAAATGAAAAAAATGGTTTAAGTGTAATAGAAGTGAGTGCTTCTGTATATCATGAGTTAAAATTGAGCGCTGTCTCACTGTCACCCTAACCCAGAGCAGCACAACACTGATTGCAAAGGACACACTGTGCTCATCCGTGAGAGAGCTCTGACAAAACAGCAGCATTTGACACTCCAAGAATGAGACGGAGCTGGAATGTGTCGAAGAGTCTGGAATGCACTGCTGTTTATCCTTTTCTTCTGGAGCCAGGAAAAGACCTGCTTTCTAGAATCACACAAGAGTATAAATATAACATTGTTGGAATGTAAAAAGATACCACATTATATACTTTCCCATAAAATAAACACTAATCACAGAATAAACAAGAAGTAAATGACTTTGTGACCCACGCTGCTTCACTGGTTTATTTTGCACTGAGTATGATGCTTCCCAATGCTGCATTAGCAAAGCATGGGACTGAGAGACTAGACTACAGCTTTAAAAAGACATATCACAGTGGGGGACACTGAGCTACCCTTAACCACAGCTTGTCTAACATACACATACTAATTATACTTAAAACTTGTTACAGTGTAGCTCTGCCAATTCACTGTAGCTTTAACTTGTGAAAAAAAAAAAACCCCAGCTGGCTACAGAAGAAAGGTGATGTTTGATCCTCAGTGTTCAGATTATCTGAAATTTAATGTCTAACCTCCTCAGCATCAAAACCGAAGATCATGTCACTAAAAAAGAAACTCAAAAACATAAAGATTACCACTGAATGAATATGTTGAAAAAATTTAAAACAAACTTCACTTAAGAAACTGTTTCTTTCTTAAGTGATCATAAAGTAAAAAAATTGGTACCTGACTTGTTGTTGTGTTTGATATAGCACCTTTCGACTCACCTGAGCACTCAAAGCACTTTCTCCCAGAAATATCACTCACCAGTAAGGCACTTTTATCTGTGCCTAAGTGCTTTCTAACAGCCACACTCCGATGGAAGTATCAGGACTTAGGAGGACTCAGGGATCAATGCGACAACCTTCTAATCGTGGTCTACCCACTCTTCTACCTGAGTCACAGCTACCAACAAAGTGAATTAATGCCTGTGTTTTGTTTTCAAGTGCAGGATTTCTTTTTAATACCAAAAGCCAATTCAGTCATTTCAGCAGACATAAAAAAATGAAAAGGAAAAAAAAGTCAGATATGAAAAGCAGCTTTCAAATTACGTTGGTATAAATTCAAGGACCTGCAGTTTCAAAAGTTGTGAGTGGATATCGGAGTTGTTATCACTGTAAACTGCACTATTTGCAGCAAACAGCCATTAACGCCTCTAAGCATGTTTTCACTCCAACATTTTTCACTTCAAAACCCCCATATATGCACAAGCATTTATATAACCTCAAACTTCAATTAGTATGATAAAGTGACGCTCATCCAAGTCACGGTGCAGCCAATTACTTGCTACTTAACATGCTGAAATGCTTTGTAATCAACTAAAGACATAAAACATGCGGTGAAAGCATCATCTCAATTATAACTTCATAGCTAACTTTCTGCTTCTTAATTCAGATAAAACTGAGGTTATTGTACTCGGCCCTGAAAATCTTAGAAATATGGTATCTAACCAGATTCTTACTCTGGATGGCATTACCTTGGCCTCCAATAATGCTGTGAGGAGCCTTGGAGTCATTTTTGACCAGGACATGTCCTTCAACGCACATATTAAACAAATATGTAAGACTGCTTTCTTCCACTTGCGCAACATCTCTAAAGTTAGAAATATCCTGTCGCTTAGTGACGCTGAAAAACTAGTTCATGCATTTATTACTTCCAGGCTGGACTACTGTAATTCATTATTATCAGGATGTCCTAAAAACTCCCTGAAAAGTCTTCAGCTGATCCAAAATGCTGCAGCAAGAGTCCTGACAGGGACTAGAAAGAGAGAGCAGATTTCTCCTGTTTTGGCTTCCCTTCATTGGCTTCCTGTTAAATCCAGAATTGAATTCAAAATCCTGCTCCTCACATACAAGGTCTTAAATAATCAGGCCCCATCTTATCTTAATGACCTTGTAGTGCCATATCACCCTATTAGAGCACTTCACTCTCGCTCTGCAGGCCTACTTGTTGTTCCTAGAGTATTTAAAAGTAGAATGGGAGGCAGAGCCTTCAGTTTTCAGGCCCCTCTTCTGTGGAACCAGCTTCCAGTTTGGATTCGGGAGACAGACACTATCTCTACTTTCAAGATTAGGTTTAAAACTTTCCTTTTTGATAAAGCATATAGTTAGGGCTGGACCAGGTGACCCTGAATCCTCCCTTAGTTATGCTGCAATAGACGTGAGGCTGCGGGGATTCCCATGATGCATTGAGTTTTTCCTTTCCAGTCACCTTTCTCACTCACTATGTGTTAATAGACCTCTCTGCATTGAATCATATCTGATATTAATCTCTGTCTCTCTTCCACAGCATGTCTTTATCCTGTTTTCCTTCTCTCACCCCAACCGGTCGCAGCAGATGGCCCCGCCCCTCCCTGAGCCTGGTTCTGCTGGAGGTTTCTTCCTGTTAAAAGGGAGTTTTTCCTTCCCACTGTCACCAAAGTGCTTGCTCATAGGGGGTCATATGATTGTTGGGTTTTTCTCTGTACTTATGAAGCGCCTTGAGGCGACTTTTGTTGTGATTTGGCGCTATATAAATAAAATTGAATTGAATTGAATTGAATTGAATAGCTATTTCCTGAGGACTCTACCTTGTATTTACTGTGACGTTGATTCAATGTGACGATAGTTTGAAGGAATGAGGTTGATGTGGTGAAGCACCTGACCTTGAAGTCAGACATCTAGTATCACTGTGAGAAAAGTCATTTTTTTTTTGTATTCTACACACTCTGTAGAAGCGCTTCATGAACAAGTTGCATTTGAAGTGGGCTTTGAAGTCAGCTTCATCTATTATGAATAAGGTGACATTTTTTCTGACGACAGCTCCCAATGTGCCTCTTAAGAGACAGCCAGTGAAACAGGCACATGGAGATAAATGAACACCATTATCTTAGAGCTGGAGTCCGACAGGGAGGTGAAGGGGGAAAAAAAGGTACACAGGATGTATGGAATCAGACAGCAAGTCAAAATAGTTTATTATAGAACAGGATTCATAGTCGAGGCACTACCTCACATTTAGTATAGGCACTGAACTACTGCACTGGATTCACAGCCACTACTCGGTCTGAAAACCAAAGCCTGCCAGTCACATTTACTTTGGCTACAGCTACATGTACAGCATGTCAAATCAAGACACCCAAATAATGCTAAATGTTAAAGATATAGCAGCAAAATGATCATTTAGATTGAACAAAGATACACCCATAGTGCATGCAGAACAGGCGTGTGGTGCAAACTGTTATCGGTTGATGTAATTCAAAATGTAAATACTGGTAAACTATATATAAAAGAAGGTCTGAAAACTGAAGCCAGTGTAGAAATGCCTTAAACCTGCATTTTTCCTAATGGCCAGCATGAGGCGGCAGCTTTGGTCGCCAGTTTCAATTCATCCTAAATTCATAATTAAGTGTTTTTTGTAAATTTGAGTCAGAAAAGAAGATAAACAGGGTTCAGTGGTTTGGTTTGACTTGTGATTAACAAGTCATTGACCAATGAATGTGTAACAACACTTGTGATACAAGAGCCAAAACCTTATCTGCTCATATCACTGAATGGCTCCAACTTTTTAATTATTCTTTTTAGCCTTCATCATCAAAGCATGAATTAGGAATGAAGGAAAAGTCAAAGTCACTCTGGTTGTATTACTGTTCCTCTCAGAAAGATGGGAAAGCTTATTGTATGTAATCTGTCATTATTGAGTTATTAGCCAAAGTCATGCAGCTGTTAATAGGATGGATGGATTGTGCTCTAACCCATTGTTAATCCTTGTTATCATTTTTAAAACCCACTGATTTTATCTGGTGGTGTAAGAATGTGTCTGGCAGGCTTTGGTGAGGGGAGGCAGCCTTTCCCTGTGTACATCCACAATCCTATCACTCCTAAGCTAATTCAGCCTCGTACTTCTCTCAGCTCTTTAGTACAATCTCATTCACTTTGTTTTTTATCCCAACCATTACTTTAAAATACATTGCAATGTCACATTTACCTATTACAGTGACAACAACAACCACAACAATGAATACCACCAAGATTACTTCATCATTATAACCAGAATTATAACAACAAAAGTAATGCCGGTGTATGCCCTCTATCTTTCTGTGTGAGCGGTGAATGAAAAGGAAACACTCCTCCTCCTGTAAACAGGCAGTAGCTTAATCTTGTTTGATGTTAGAGGGATTATCAAGTAGAAGAAATTATTTCTTAATAACTTTGTACATGTGTGGTGCAGAATAAGCACCTGGCATTAGCTTTATCACAATACAACATGCTGCCTCTTGTGTGACACTTAACCCTCAAGTGACTAGCTATGGTTGTTTCTAATGTATCTAAGAGGCTAACCCAGTCAGAGGTATGAGTCCAGTCAGAGTGAGCAAATAAATAAAATGTATGTTTGATATGAGTATCAATACCACTTTGTGTACAGTGGCACTAAAGCCAGAGAGCTGAGCTTAGCATAAAGAGTAGAAACAAAGACTGTCTGTCTTTAGTTTAACATTCTGAGAAACTTTTGTTTGACTCGTACCAGAACAGAAAGGTTCAAATACAGTTAGGGGTGACCTTAAACTATTACTTGGCAATGGGCAGAAATATTATGGATAGACATTATTTACAGTACATGATGTACTATTTGTTAAAAAGTAAAATTAAATAAGCTTTCCTTTGTAGCCACCAATAATCAGAAAGACCCAAGCTAGTCATTATCCCTGACTTCCAGTCTTTATGTTGAGCTAAGTTAGCCAACTCGAGCTTCTCATTTAAATATTAACTAATTAATGAACAGTTCTCTGAACTGTTAAACCATTAGCAACAGCCAATTTTGAATAAAATGTTTTTTAATTCATTATAATTTATAATTATAAAAACAGTTACAGGTTGTCCCCACTAGCTAATGAAAATGAAGTAATCTGTTTTCTAGTAAATGTTAAATGTTGGTTGAAATTTAGCAAGACACCAGGGCATGATTTCAAGTTTGACGTTAGGAATTGATGTAAAATTTAATTTCTGGCAGTTAGGTCACTTGGCTTGACTCAAATCATTGGGGTAAGTTAAACCTTTTCTAAAATGTGCTAAATGCCTAAATGTGTTTTCAATTTATATATATACATATACATATATAGATATATATATAGATATATATATATATATATATATATATATATATATATATATATATATATATATATCCGAGACAGGGAGCTGCTAGAACAGGCTGCCACTAGGACGGCACTAAGTGAGGCCTTATTTTTATAAACAATTCTCAAAAAAATTAAGGGAACACTCTTAACACAACAATTTTAACAATTTCAATTTTTGGGAGCTCTCAAGGGGTTGATTTTGGTTTCCTCAGACCATTATTGATAAATTATAACCTTATGTCTACATCGTGTTTGTTATCAACGCCAAGTATATCTGTAAAGAGTATTAATTTTATGAATATGTCATTCTCAGACACACATGCACACACACACACACACACACACAATTATAATTATTGACAAAATATTTACAAAATAATTACTCAAATATGAGACAAAGCATTTTTCATCGTCTCATCATCATCTGATGTGAGATCCCAGTGTTCCCTTAATTTATATAAACGTAGTTTTTAATGGCAACCATTTAAATGACTTGCTGGTTTCCAATATATTATTTTGACTGTTAACTTCAAAGCGTTTTTCATGCACTTTCGTTATGAGAGAAAGAATTCAATGTGTAAAATAGAGTGTGGCGGGGCGTGGTTCATGGCGGGGGAGGCAGACACACCTGAGCTCGATAAGCTCATCACGCCTCCCCTATTAAACGTGCCGGGACCCGAGGAGTTTTCTTGTTGTTGTCATGTATGTGTGGCTGGCAGCTGAAAAGCTGCAGCCAAGGATGTAAGAAACAAGCAACCGTATAAAGAAGTGTGTTTAAGGGTGAATATGTGGTGCCATAGGCTAAACACTTGAAATACTTATCAGCAGTCCTAAATGATTGCGCTGAATGTTACGGCTGGATTTGGATCAAACAACATCAATATGTTATAACTCAGTCAGTGAACCTGAATTAATAAAACAGTACTCTATATTATGATGTAAAACTTCTCTATTATATTTGTATTTTTACAGTTGTGACATTGAATTTAATTGTTGCTAAACTGGACTCATATCTGAATCTAGCTAGTGTTAGTGTCACTTGAGGGTGAAGCCATGTAAGTGCATAGTTTTTATGTATGGTGTGATTCTACGACTACATGTTTACACTGTCATTGTAAGTGTAAAGCAGTATAGCATAAACAAGGTTCTATTTAACTGTTGCACATTCCCACTTATGCCTGGGAGAGTGTAGAAAGCTCCCGTCCCCACGTCTCGTCTTCTGTCTTATCACATTCAGTACATTCGGTAACTTTCAGTAGGCCTCCCAAATCACATTTGCAAATACAGAGCACATGGCAATACTGAGACCACAAAGCAGTTTACCAGGTTTTGTCAATCACTGTAGGGAAACAGCACAGTACAGAGAAAGAGAGAGAGATCAGAACAGGAGAGTGGATTCTGGGTTTGTGTTTCCCAAAATGTCTGTACAAACTAGTTTCTACTTTGATGCCGAGCAGTGAAAATGACAGACGCACTGAAAGGCCAGTGGTCTCCGAGATGGTGACAGTAGAAGCGTCTTGTTTCAGTCACAGAATGTTTTCTACATTTTGCTGAAACCCTCTCAAGAAATTGAAGTACTCATAAAATAGTACTCATAACCTTTGTAGGCTTTTATATTCCAACAAACACAGTATCCTTGTCAGAAATATACAAAGTCTGCTTCTACACATCTCATCTGACCCACATGGTAAAAAATAAAGAGATATTTTTTTAGTCTATGTATGTCTATTAAAATATATTGTCAGCCCAAGCAAAGCTTTGCAAGAACACCAAACCAGTGACAAACACTTTGGGGAACCCAGCTCAGATCTGGACAACACTACAACACATCTGTCACCTCACGACCTCAATCCACAACACAAACAACTGGAGGCCAAAATAATGAACAAATATGAACAATTAACAACAAAAAATACTCATATTTAATCTTGATCACTTAATCAAAGACATGTTTGTTTTTTCTTTCTTTCTTTCTTTTGTTTTTGCTTTTTTTGGGTTTTGTTTTGGGGTTTTTTGTTCAGCTCCAAAGACACAAAGAATAAAAAGAAGTCATGGCTATGCTATGCTAATGTAAAAGGGAACACATTTATGCTACCCGCGGGTGTTGACACTGTTCCCTGTTGCCCAGGCAACCGGGAATCCATGCTGAAGCTGCCCGCACAACAAAAAAGAAAAGAAAAAAAAGGAGAAGCTTTTCATTGTTGAAAAAACTACACAGTTCTGGTTGGATTCAAACTGAAACACTGTAACTTGAGCATTTCCCACCCCTCGTCTTTGCACTGTGCTAAAAATGCACCCCTGTCGTTTTGTCCCAACCTGAGTCTGTTGGCCTTATTTTTGTGAAGCAAGGCACAAGGCTGCCTATACCAAAACATGGCCCTGAATGTGTCGTGAAGAAGACGGTACGTACTGTATCTGCAATTTTAAGAGGTAATGACACACAAGGCAACTTTTTCTTTTTTATTTGTTGGGGGAGGGGCCTGGGAGTCTTATCTGTTGCTTGAAAATGTTTTGCATTAGTTCTCTGTCAGCAGCGCTCTGTAATGTAGGATGATTATTGTCATATGGTCGGGCACTTGGTTGTAAAATTGCTTCACGCCTCAGATTCTGAAGATTTTTGAGCCATTTCGTGTAGAAACTCTTACCAGTTAAAACCATATTAATGCTGCTGTCATGGGAAGCAGGATCACAATACATTTTGTCTTTCAACCTGTATTGCTAGAACACATTTACATAGACATTTACATATGCTTGTGCATCATCTGCTCGTGGTCTTCTAAAACAGAACAGCACGTAATTAGCTGCTACCTGTACTGGAGCATCCTGCTCTTTTGTTCTGTTTCTCAACCTGCTGTCAGACGCTGCAGAGGGATTTTACTGCAGTGAGTACACAGCCTAGCACATACATCACATCAAGAGCCAGAGAGACAGACTTTCACACCGAAGGACAAATTCTAGACTTATGAGACGTCTTCTCAGTATATCCATCATACCATGATAAGGTCAGAGAGGTGGGAGATTTTTTTTATCATTATTATTAAAATGCCAGTAGAGACTGCAGGCCAAAAGAGAGAGCTAGCTCTAGAAAAGTCCCAGAATATCTCGGGAGACTGCAGTGTGGCAGGTAAACTGGATCCAATAGCTGCAGCGACAGAAAGCTTGCATTGTACAACCTCCAGAAAGCAATAATAGATGGTGAATGTGTCATGGTGTCAAAAAAAAAGTTTGCATGCACCCACACAGGCATAATAACAAGCATTCCCACAAGCAGATACACATGAACAGCTACACATGAACATGATTGCAGGACACCAAGCTGACTAAAAACCCTTAGCCCCTTTAATCTCTGCCTGGACTGTTTAAACTCCATTAAAAAAGTGAAATATTCTGTGGCCGTTTTAGCTTTGGATGTGTGGAGACCAAATCAGACACAAAAGGAGGATGAAATTTGCACTTATTTAAAAAAAACATCAAATGCATGCTAATGTTGCTCAGTTGCCACTGGAAAAAAATGTAAGTTTAAAAAATGAACTACTGTAAGATATATATTTGTTATTAGCAGCTAAATAGCTGTGAAATGTGAGCTTTCACCTGTAGTGGCAAACCCATCCTGGGTTCTGATTGTCCTTACTTTAAATTTTTCAGGTTCACATCTGCCTGTGGTGGAACAGAAGCCCCTCCTGTGGTCTTCTTCCTGAGGCTTTTTCCCTATTTGAATTAGGGGTTTAAGGACACATGGTGACGCATACTGTACAGACTGTGAAGAGATATGATTTGTTAAACAGTTGTTTGTTAAATTACGGTATGTAAGTACAATAAATTAGCTTTAGTTTTTTAAATAGGGGGTTCTTTCAGCAGATTGTCTTTCTGCTGTTTTCCACCTTCTTACCACCTGCAGCAAACAGCTGTTTCCACATAAAAAGCACTGATAGCTCCTCAAGAGCTTGTGCAGGTTGCCAGAAAAACACCTCCAAATGTTGCTGTGTGTCAGCCGCCCCCAAGCTAAAGTACGAACCAAATTAACTCTGCTTATGTCCATTAACCATTATAGGGCCAGTCTCACTGTCAGTTCTTCTCAGTGGCGTACTGCAGTATTACAATACGTACACATATGTTCCCTGAGCCTTGTTAAGATTATTGTGTAAACTGTCAAGACAGCTAATTGTTACTTCTCCTACTGCATCCATGAGTATGGGTGCGTAGTGTAAAAAGACGAAGAAGAAGTGCAAAAAAACCAAACAGCTGGAGACATTAAAAAAAAAACAAAAAAACAAGCGAGACGGCCAATTGGAGAAATTATGACCTCAATTTAGGCCATCTATGTACTATGTGGGCAGATTACATGCAAGTAAATATACACGTTTTACCAATTCTACGAATTCCTCGATTCTACAAAGTCATTGTTCCAAAGACATCCACGATATGGCCAAGCATCCATACGGAGTCCTGAAACAACCGAGCTGTTGAGAAAAGAATGTCCAAACGTCCAAACAAATGTATCCTGATGGAACGTGCATGCATTCACGCTTGCTTGGCTCTGTGTACAAGCAGGTGTGTGTGTGTGGTGTGTTTTCTGTGTGTGTGCACACATGCATATGTGAGCTTCTGACTTGTATCTAACGTACTCAATTAGGTGCACACAGTGCAGCGCCTAAAATAACTGACTGTCAGCTGGCATCTCATCTGAGCCCATGTGGCTGCAGTGCTCTCTCACAGCAATACATGTCTGAGTCTGTTAGCACGGTGCACCAGGGTGTGGGCCAGAAAACATATGAAGCGGGGGGAAAGACAATGAAGAAGACGTATGTGTGTGTGTGTGTGTGTGTTCGTGTATGTGTTAGTATGAATAAAAAACGTATTCTGGAGGCCAGAGACGGCTCTTTCTTCCTGTATTCCTGTGTGTCTCCAAGTTTTTCTGCAGCTTAAGTCAATATTTCAGTTATTTCAAATGGTCTGGATGTAAGTGATCAATATCATCTTTAAATGTTAAACCATTTCATTATAGTCGTTGGGTTATATGAACCATTTTTGTGCATTAGTGTCTCTACTAATGTTAGTAAGTACTAATGTTAGTAAGTACTAATGTTTCTAGTGTCTTCCCTACCGTTCCTGCTATATGGCTATAATAGAAAAGTTTATAATTTAGACCCGAGCTCAAAAGCCTCAGTACCAAACCTGCTAAGCCTTAAAAGAGTGCTGTGTTACAGTAAATGAATACAGTAAAAGCTGCTGACTGGATCTGTGTTTGCATATTCAGAAATGCCACCATTATGGGAGAACATGGTTCAGCAGAATACACAAAGACCAGCAGAGACTACATGCTGCACAGTGACACACTTCCTTTGCTTTCTTGCCCAAACTCTCTCTTGTCCGCAGGTCAGCGCATCTGTCACAAAACATTGTGTACTGCAGCTTTCTCCATTAACTCTTTTACCTAAAGCCTCACCTTTGCCCAAACAATCTAAAATCTGTCTTTTTCACTGTGACTTGATGAGGTTACTGCATTGTGGAAAGGTGGCTTGGAAACGTCTGTAGCAGCTACAGATGTTGAAATCACGGCACTTACAGTGGATTCCAGTGAGTCCAAGAATAATTGGAACCTACCAGTCCTAGAAGATACTGGTCAGCCATTAATGTGCTTTTCTTTTATAACGTAGAAGGCAAATAAGAGACGGGTGTTACCATTTTGAAATTATCTATTTGTGAACTGTGTGTTAAGCCTAATGTTAGCCATTTTGGTAAAAGCTAAAATAATGGAGGGTGTTTTTGTTTTTCTTGTGTGTTTTGTTTTTTGAAGTTGGAAAGTATCAGCTAACGAACCTCTGCTAACTTGGTTAGCTTGGTTAGCCTGCTGCATTAGTAAATAATTTGTAATTCAAAGTGACATTAAATACAGTGATAAGTTTGGTTTTTGAAAAACAATTTTAAAACCAAATACTTGAAAAAATAGAGTTACCTTTAGTACATCCTAATGCTGAACAAGAAGATATCAATCAGAGAGCCTCTCCCTTAATCCTGAAGCCTTAATCTAACTCAAACTGGTGAGTTTAAAATCGGCCAACAGTAAAGCTGTCATTAAGCTATGTGGACTAAAATATCTTTTATTTTTGTACAAGGCTGTAATTATGTTTATTTCTGCTTTCTGGCATTTTAACATAGGACTCTATAGGGACTGACACACCTTTGGCCATCAGAGGAGCTGCAGCTTCAGGCACTTTTAGGCTTCTTTTTCATTTGCTTTTTTTGCGCAAAAAATCTAGCTTGCTAGCTTGCTATCGGACCTATGCCAGAACGCACTAAAGGAAAGCCTCCACTGGAAGGCAGACCAAGATCAACTTATAAGCACACATATCATCGTTAATGGCTTTAATCTGTTAGCTAACTTGCAAGCCAGTTTGCAAGTTAGCTAACAGATTGTAGGCTAGCTAACATTAGCCACTGGTAAAAACATATTTACACATTATATTTGTACAGCTTTCTAACTATTTTTGCCCAACACTGATAACTAAATACACTAATTGTATTTCATGTAATCGACATAATGTGAGAAGTAGCACATTTTATGTTTTTTAAGCAAAAAAAACCCCAAATATTGTTTGGATCCTACTGAAAATGCAGACTAAGAGCAGAAAAAAGACGGTGCTGCAGAAACTTTCTGTGAACTTTTTCAGTTTTGCTTCCTCTGCAAGCGATAAACTTTTTAGTCTCCTTTCCTTTTAGCCATACAGACATGAATATTTTATATTCACAAGACAGATTTTTTTTTTTTGCCAGAAACACCTTTAAATAGACAACTTTGACATCTATGCTCATGTGGCGAAGAAAGAACTATGATAATGTTAGCTCTGTCAGGCCCAAACATCATATTTCAAATCACTTTTCTTTCCATAGAAAACCATTAAACTGTCCAACAATACTCATGTCAACCCTAATTCTTAAATAGTGTATGGTTTTAACTAAATACATAAATGTCCTCACATGTTTATACCTAGAATGTGACAAAACTGCTAGAATCACAATTGTAAAATCCTCTTCCAAGTGTATCTGACTGATATGAAGTTAAAATAAGAATCTGCTAGTTATCTGCTGGATGCTTCTGTGCAGCACATTTGAAAAGCCCTACATTTACTCTGCCAGCAACTACATCTGCGTAGTACAATGTAAAGTAGCTCTGGAAGTGGTTGATGTGATGCACAGGTGGACAGATGTGAAACATATTGAGGTGATAATAAGCTCAATCACAGCCAGTTTTTCAACTGAAATGAAGGAAACACAGTGGCTGACTCAACATCCATCAGTAGTTGACTGATTGTAGAAAGTAGATGGGCTCGCAGCTGCATGAGTTGCTAGTGGTGTGAGACACTAGGTCGCAGTTGCTTTACACACATATACACAGAACAAAACAAACCAAACCAAAAAAGTGAGAAGCCAAAACAGTCATTCGTATTCTCAGAACCTCAACTGTCTAAAACTCAATATAGTGTTGTTTCTAAGGTCATAGAAAAGTGTCTGAGCTTGCTGTTGCAGCAGTAGGGGAGAGCAACAAAGAGATTCAGATATGGCCCTATGTTCCTTTATTATCCAGAAAAGTACCCTGCTTTTATTCAGAAAAATGCTCAACAGTTCAAAGGCGTGTTATTTCTTCAGACATGGTGTCTGTTTTTTGTTTAGTTTTTTGCTCATTTTTTTCTTCCTTTGATTTCCCCAGAGTAAAAAAAAAGAATTGTCAGTTTTCTGTCCTTGCCAGTCACAGCAGTCCACTTGTATGTCCTTAATCTTGTATTCATCCAGAGATGTCACAACCTGTCTCCGCAGCTCCTGTCAGAAAATGTTTGTCGAATGTGAAAAAGAGTTTCCCACAGCCCAGTGCACAAGACGAATCCATCAGCCGGACATAAAGGTAGAACAGTACAAGCAGGATTTGTGGATCCATTTCATGTGTTTGTGTCTCTGTTCACGCACATGAAGAAAAATATCAGTGCCAGTTTGCACATATTCTTGCTCGTGTGTTCGTGTGTGTCTTTGTGTCACACTGTTTCCTGCATGCACAGGGCCTCCACAGCATTACTGGGTCCCTGTGAAACTCCGCCAATTACAAACAGCATGTTGGTCACCTGCAGAAGAGCAGAGGAGCAGCGCGCGGTGGGCATGGGTGCCACGTACTCCCAGCGCCGCTTCACCGGGTTATAGCTCTCCACCGAGCCCAGCGGCGAGGGTTCGTTGCCTGCAAAATGAAAAAGGGACATATTAGAATGATGACAGTGATGCTTCATGTGGGGAAGTAGGACCATTCAGAGGATGTATATTAACATCCACTGCCTGAACAGTCCAGACAATATTTCTTCAAATAAAAGACATAGAACATACAACATAAGGAGGTATTTAAACCTGGACACTTAATGTCAAAAGCTGACATGTTCATTTCCATGCAAATGCAGGTTTTGGGAGCTCCAGGGTTTGACTCTGAGAGGGGTGCAACAAAACTATATATAAAAAAAAAACAAAGCCAGAGGGTTTATTTAAGAATGAAACTGTTATTTCAGCTAAGACATGCTACGTCTCAGCCAGGATGCTGATTCCTCTTTCTGAGGCGCACTGTGATCTACTGCTTTTTCTCTTTCCCCCACTCTCCTCCTCTTTCACCTCAGGTACAATGGTGGCTGTCATTATACATCAGGCAGCACTGTTTTTTCCGTTTCTATGGTGACCGGCATCACAGCAAGTTCGGAAATAATATGGTCTGGTGAGTTTATGTTGTGTATGTGCGTGTGTGTGTATGTATCTAAAAAGAACTATCATCTTCATTTTGTTAAAAGAACAAAGTGATAATGCCGAGTCGGTCTTTTCAAAGCCTGTAGCCTCGCTCAGGCCGTGGTTCCTTTATCATCTGTAGAAGACACACTCATCACAGCTCACACACACACACACACACACACACACACACACACACACACACACACACACACACAGCACAGAAACATATTCCTTGTTGCTTTGGAGCTCAAAGGCTTCCTGTCATTTGTTTGATTCTCAACCCACAGACGTCATGTCAGCGCTCCTCCTCCTCCCTTTGACCTTCACTCCTCATCACGACAGCCATTCTTCTTCCCTGTTATCTCCTTTAACACCTTTTCCATTTTACATTACTAGTTCCTTATTTAATTCTTCCCGGCCTCATTTTTCTTATTCTCATGCCTCATTTCTAATTCTTATCAAATGCTTAGAAACAGTCTTTCTTCAAGTTTACGGTTCTTAACCCTGCTTGCGAGTCCTCCTCCACCTGCTCTGTTCATTCAACTCTATTCTTTCTCCCATCGAGTCCATTAAACCTCCTGTTCTCAGCTCTCCTGTTCTCATTTTGGCTTTTCTTTTTTCCACTGCGAAGGCTCTCGTCTCAGATTCTCTTCCTTTCTTCTGTACCTGTCACCCCTCCAACCGTCAGCCTCAGTGTATTGTTCGCCTCTCCTGTTTTCTTGTTCTTTGCCACTTCTGAAAATTGCTCTTCTTTTTTTCCTGCTCTCCCTTCCCTTTTGTTTAGCTTTATGTAAACACAACACTTAAGCTGCTGCGTGTAGAGTAATGCAGTTTGAATTAAAATGATTCATCCCATTGTAGTGACATAAAAAATGACCTTCAGAGTACATTTTTTAATATAATTTTTACAGTCATGACGTTTCACTATTATTTACCATATGCCTTTGAAGTATTCTCATTTTATTACCTTTGGGGTTAGTTCCACTCAGGTGGAGCTATGCAATCAAAGATCTATGGAGTCTTCACTGATGGCGAAAACTCTGAGTATAACTGAAGAATAACTAATGGTTACTGAAAACTAGAAGAGGAGACACCCCAAGGACAAGACAGCTGGGTTTTTCTTTATTTTTCATAACAATATAAATCAAATTAACGAACACAGAGAGCAACAAGAGAAGTCGTGATTGTGGTTCAGTACTGAAAAATACATCCACCCTATGCTTATTATTCTAAGACTTGAAAAAGATCCCATGTTGAAGGGAGAGACTCAACCATGAGAGAGCCCGACCGATTGAATCTCATTACAACAGAAGTGAACTGTGGTTTTGCACTGAGCTCTGACAAACTACATTATAAATCATGTCCGGTTATAATGATCCCATTACTCCTCAAAAAGATCTGCAGTACAAAAAACAGTGAAGGGTTGAATAAAATTGCTTTGTGGATTCAAATTTTTGTGTACATACGGGTCACGTCCGTTGAACATGACACCTGAAACAAACATAAACAGAGAACATTTGCAGGGACATGATGAAATTAACACTGTCTTCTTGTACGTGTTCTTGCAAAGTTTGATTGAGATTGACCCACCAGTTAAGGAGAAAAAAGGATACATACAGACATAAATACGCTATGATTGTTATAGTAAGATATGTAATGTAGCCACCATGACACCACATTAGCAAAGTAATGCCGTGAAGCATTGCTGAAAGTTTGCACCATCCCCATTTTTGAATTTTAAAAGCAAATGTGCCACCATGATTAAATTGGTATTCTAACCCACTGGGGCCTGGACTCTGCAGGGCTTCTGTAACAACCTTGAGGTGTTTCCAGCTCATTCAAGTTCGTTTGGAGCTTTTTTACCCCACTCAGCTGACCATAATGAATTGCACCTTGACATTTATTTGACGTGCAGAACATCAGCTACAGAGACCAAGTTTTGAGTCAACAAGATTAAAACATGCTCCATGTTATCATGATCATGGGTGATCATCTGCATGCGGTTAATCACAGCTTGGGTGTACTTTGCAGTGAATAGATCATGCTATGTGAGTGTAATTGCTAATTTAAGTGTGGTTCAACAAAAACCTCTGAAAAAACAAGCCTAATGTTGCTGGGGTTAATGCTTCAGTCTCTTGTCTAATTTCTGGCTCAAGTAAAAAAAAACAATAACTTTTTTTAATGGCTGCAAAACTGAAGGCTTTAAATAATGGGTGAAGCATTGGCAAATATACCCGAGTTTGCAAACAGTCTATAGTTAGCTGCCTTTACTTGTTTAGAAATGCCATAATATGCTCTGACCCTTTATAATCAACCATCACAACATGTACGTCTTCTCTTTCAACTGACCAATTGAAAAGCACACCTGTGTGCACATTTCTTTGCATAGCTGGTACTCTTTTAGAATCACTTTCACTGCTCAAGCATGGAGCTACACCAGCTGCAGCACCGTTTCCATCTGTTTTTCAGGGTTAGCCTTCCTAAGGTCTTTACTGTTCACCTGTTTCTGACCGCCTGTTGTTTCTGCTTTCACTCGGGACTTCAGGTCAAACAGAAGCCACAGCAAACCTGCTGAGGAGCTTGTATTACTATCTGATCTGTGCTGTAAACAGTGCCATTACATGCACTCTTTTCAGCACTTACCATATTTTAGCAGCTAATGCATAGCTTACATCCTTGACCTTCTTGCCTCCTGTTCTTTATCACTACAATTTACATTGTCAGTGGGCAAAATGCAGCTATCATAATTTACCAGAGTACAGGAAGAATGCCACATGCCCTCCTGCCAGCTCTCTGGTTAACAGTAAAATGGTGGACAGTTTTACTGCTTGCAGACCTCCACAACGTGACTTGGCAGGGTTCAGAACAGGTCAGAATTTACTCTCACAGCTAGCTGCTGGGGGATACAATTATAATATAACATACAATTAGAAGCTGACATCTAATGCAGGAAGAGTAAGGACTTCATCAGCTCATTTTTCTGCTGTCAAAACAGAAGAGAAGCTCTGATTAGTGTTGATTTGTTACTGACATAGCTTGGTACTAATTAAACATGCCAATTTGTAAGAAAAACATCTTTCAGAAGAAGTACTCTGTTTAACAAATGTCCAGCATAAAACACCACTGAACAAATCTATTCATTAGAAGGGGTGTGTTTCTTTTTGCCATCTGCCATCTGTATGGTATAAAAAGGTTAATTTGAAGTTTTGCCCATAGAAAAACTGCCATGTGAGCCTTTTTCTAAACTACCTCCCACAGCAGTTCAGGAAGAGCCCAGTAACCTGGCTCCAGATCTTCTGACTTCTGAATAACTGCAAACCTCTGACACCAGAAATGCTTTGGTGCAAAAAATCTCTGGAGGCTAATCTGACACCAAACACAGCCTTAAAGTCTGAGCTGACACAGTTCTTATTTTTAGGTATATATTCAAACATGGATAGTTAAAAGCTACTTTTAGCCTGAGGACATGAAGAAATTACGGATAACCCCCTTTTTAAAAATTCTAAATCAGCATATAATTATCTGTTCTGTGCTTCATTAACCTGTCATGATGGGGTTCAAGGAAACTTGCGTCTGTGTTCTAAACTAGCACAGGCGTGACAAACAGTACAGTGTCACTTTGCATTAACACAGAGTGGCAGATTTATTCCGACGGTACTCAGCTTGTTGAAATACGGATATTTACCTGCTGACTGACAGTTTAAACCACATTAAGTTTATATATTTCTGTCTCTGTCACTGTGTTATTTGTGATTTTAGTTTGAGTTTCCTTTAATATGATTTACTTTAAGAGGCTTAAAATTACAGATGAGGTCAAAGTTGTGTCAGCAGTTTTCTGCATCTGTGACTCTCACAGATGCAGAACATCTCATCTGAATACATAAAGATCAGGAAGTATGTGTATGCAAAGTCTGTGTGTGAGAGCCCATTCCTAATGGCTGTTTTTGAGGTTCATGTGCATGCAAACACAAATAATCTGATTATGAAATGATATCCATGAGCCCATAATTGCATCTCAAGTCAGTCCCCTTGTGACAAGTCGTATCTAATTATAATTTAGGTGCAGATATCAAGTTGTCAGGCGTTGTCATGAATTAAACAAAAGTACAAGGCAGTGCAAAAATACAAAATGCTGGGTGCGTGGGTGGAGGTGGTGAAGACAGCAACATTAGTGTTACTATAATGGACACAAATACAGAGAAATGCACATAAAGAGAGAACATCGTGTTCTGTTTCAGACTGAAAAGTACAGAAGAACAAAGACAAACAAACGTTATTAAAAGCCGTCCTAACTGGTTGTAACATAATTTGGCCTCCTCCAGCACGCCTTTTAAAATAAACCCTTTAATAAGACGGGTACTGTAAAACTAAGAAAAAACAATCAGTGAATAAATACATCCAACCTCATCACTGATCATCATTAAACTGTGCACAAATTCTAATCACTCACTGTTTATCGCCTACCTGTTTATTATTGATAGTTGTAGTATCATAAAAATCTAGTTAAGTTCTTCCAGCTTTGTGACTTCATTTTTGTAATGACAATTTGAGCTTCATTCATATAAGAAGTATTAATAAGATCCATGTCTGTATTCCTTCTGAGAAAAACCTGAGAAAAACTCACCCACAAAATCTAAACAAGTAGTCTTAAAATTACTTTAACATCCTTTCTCAGGGAGGACTATAGGTAGGTGGAAAGTACTGGAAACTAGTATTGGCCATTTTAGAGGTGGTGTGACGTTGAATGAAAACCTGTCCTGTGTCCATTATCATGGTTCACTTTGATCTTGACTACAGATATTAAATATCTGTAGCTTAGGTAGCAAGACCTCATACATGAAGACACAGATATGCTGATGTATTCCAGATGCCAATAGCGATAACTGACAATTTAATATGAGTCACAGAGAGGAGAGCAGTGCTGAGCAGATTATTTGCTTAGCCTTTAGTGTAATTTTAGTTTTTTGTACCTATATAAATACTGTAAATTGCACACTAAAATTAAACTTTGAAAGCTACTTTTAGCTTCTCCCTCGTCACAAGGTTTTTATGCCCTCAGGCAGGGTACTGTAAAAGGATGCCACAATAGCAACAAGCAGTTCATGAAATTTCAATTCCACAGTTAAGTGGTACTATTGCAAAGTGGAAGTGTTTAAGAAACATAGTAATCATAAAGTGACAGGCCATGCGAAGTTATGGAGCAGGGCCGACACGAAAATTGAGCAGCAGGAGCTTCATGACATGGATTTTTATGGTTGAGCTGCTCTTGTAATGTGTAGGTGGCCCACTATGTTTGTCCTTAATGTTTAGTTTCTAAACATTTTTCCTATCAATTGAATTTACACATTAGTTAAAAAATCCAAGACATCAAGCTAAATATAGCTGTTGCAGCATGGTCCTGTATAGAAGATGGAGACAGATGTAAAATCGCCCAATGGTTTCTGACATTACATTTTGAAGACTCATAATATACATTTGGCTGCCACCATATTCAGTTTTTGGATGCAAAATTGACAATTGATTAGGGCACAGTGACAGGCTAACACTAGAATTTCACTTACCAGAATTAAACTGCGGTCTGTAGCACACAACATGACATTTTATTTGTCAGATAATTGTATAAAAAATCCTCTAAGAGGCACCAACAATACAAACATGGTGGAGAAGCCCAGCTCAGTGATTTTAATCAAAGGTAGTAAGCATAATTAGTTTTCTACTCTGTGTTGAATATGTTGAAATTCCAGCAGGCATGGAAGCAAATGAGGAGTAACCATAAAAGCAGAATAAGACATTTTCTGTATCGCTTACTAAAGTGATGCTAAAAAAGTTTGCTCTTTACTATACTGCGACATTACTGATATGCAGCTCAACGCAATGTCTTTGCAATTATATAGTGCTTTTCAAGTCGTATTGAGCAGCATTTTAGATTACAGATCACATTTTAACAAAACATTCATACAGTGTTTAAATCCTACACACTTCAAACAATTTATCTAACATGCATTTCTTAGGACTGTGGGTGAAAAGCCTGAGGCAAAACTTACACAGGCACAGAGACAACACCCAAAAAGAAACTCCAAACAGAAAGGCAAATCACAGTGGTGCAACTGTATGCTTTCTACATGGCTTATTTGTATGGATATTGGTGTATATGGTCATTAAAATCGTTTGTGAAAATGTGGTGCTTACACTGGATTTTAAAACAAAGCTCCTAACGAAGCCTTCTCTATACCAGCTTATGTGTTCAGCATGAGTGAATCTAGTGAGGGTAAAAAAAAGAGCCACTTTCTTAACTTTGAATAATTTGACTTTAGGCTCAACATACCTCACTAACGCACTGGTCTTACTTTCTGGTAACCCCTCTGGGTAGTAAATCATTTCCTGTAGACCAGATAATTAATTATGCTAACTGGGAATAAGCAAGTTTTCCACTGAGATCATGTATCATAGCAGGAACATTAAAGATCTTCACTTCTACAAAATTGCCGAGCGGACTGTTTATTTGAAGTTTAGAACTTTATGAACTAATAAGGTTCAGATCACAGTTAGCAGGAGTCTAAGCAGAGACACAGAGACCTTTCTGGCCACGCTTACATTCGAACATGGCATTCATTGTGAAGAATCCATGATTCACACAGAAGTCCAATAACAGAACACTTTCTGAGTTCAGCTGATTAGCAGATCATTCCTCCCAATAATGACCTTCAGGGCACACTGTCATTACCCATGTGAGCATAGAAGTAACCCAGTAGAACCACCACCTATTGTCTGCACAGAGAATCTTTGAAATCTCTGCTTTCTTAACCCTTCATCAGTTTAACTGCATTCAAGAATGCCTTCGTGGATGTGTTTGCCTTTTTTATTTCCCTAGTCAACAGGCAGAGGGAGGGAAATGTGCCATGAACCAGAAATGACTCACAAGCCCAAAATATCATCATGGATTAGATGGCGAGCCAAGCTCACAGCTGACATTACCACAGAAGAAAATACAACACGTCTACCTCTTTCCCCTCGCTCACATACATTTCATTCTTTCATCCAACTCAATCCTCTTTTCCCTTTCTTACTCCATTGGCTGTTGAATTTCCTAACTGTCTCTCTCAGCAGGACAAGATTGGCGTTTTCCTCTGTTTCCCACATAGTCTGACACACACACACAAACACACACACACACACACACACAGCTGTCAGGCCACATCATTGACTGTCACTCTGGATTTGGGGCAAAAACGAAACTGCTAATGTGTTTTAGGCCTAGAGAGTGTGTTACAGTGTCCAGGTTAAAAAACATCTAAGTCTTTACATTACTGCTACTGTAACTTAGAGTGACAAATCTATACGAGACAGCAGTAATGCAGAGGAGGAAGCTGAGAAGGATTGTGTTATTCTCCCCAAGCTTTTCATTTCTCCTCACACTGCAGATGTGTGCTTCTCTGGTCAGATGTTTTCTCTCAGACATTAATGATGAGGATAAACATGATGGAAATTTAACCTAATAGGTTTAAGCTGGAGCTAAGCTGTGTTGATTTTATAGTAATGAAAAAAATAAGTTTTCTCTTCCTGCAACTCCCTGCTCTGTGTTGCTGCCTTGCATTCACACGAGGGGCTGTCTTACAAGAACAAACAGCTTTTGAATGCATCAACAGATTTTATTCTATAACTCTGGGCTTTACATCGGTTTGCGTGTGTTGATACAGCTTTGTGGATATATAACCGAGGCTGTTCTTGCGGATGCACACAAGTGCAAAAGAAAAGAGGGTCAATATCTGTTTAACAAGCGTGTCACTGTGAAAAATGCTGACCTGTGATTAATTTGTAGCATTGCTCAATTTCACTTCACACTATATTTACTTTAACAAATGCAGCTCAGTCAGGGAGAAAATGGAAAGTTAATGGAAAATTAATTTGCTTGTGTGCGAGCCTGTGTGTGGCCTTGGTGAGAAATGAGAGTTGCGGTGTTTGTGGTCTCCTCTGACAAGTTCAGTGTAAATGTTGAGGCCTTTTATCATCAGATGATCTCTTTAATAAACAAATAACAACAATTAGTCAAGCCAAGGTCTTGCTCTACATGGTGAAATTTATGGGTTCCAGATACTGAGATAATTATGTGCTTGTACCTGGACCACAGATGGTTTGACTCTATTTGTTCACTTAGAAAGAAAGTTAGCTGCAAAACAATGCAGTTTTTTTTCTTAATGATCAAATTTATGTTTCAAACAATTCTATGTTGATGCCAGAGGTTTCTTAACAAAACCATCTACAGCATAGGTCACAATTGGTTTGAATGGGAAAACTATGTAAATCATATGCTAGGGCTTTCACATTCACAAGAATCCAGCTGAACATCCACAGGAGGTTTGTGTTAGATAATCCACAGCTTGTCTAACACAGGGTTCCCCACAGCTGCAAGCCACGTTGCAGCCAACATTCACCCCAACTTCTTCTTTACAGTTTATCCAGCTTAATCAGTGTCATATCTGGTGTTATTAATGTGACCTCTGTTCTATGCTGCTATCTGTGCTTTTGCTGCTCTCTGAGCCTCCAGCTTTGCATATATGTACAAAGATGGGTGTGAAGCTCCCAAAGCAACTATACTGTGAAATGTCATAGAACAGCTGGATGGATGACAATCTTCTTTTGACTATAGTTGTCCGCTTTGTTGTGAGAATGTTGTTTCTTTTCTCCAGTAGAGTTTTACAAACACTAAAGATTCTCAAGTGACACACTAAGGCCTGATTTACACTTCTGTGGGGAATCTAGAGCCTGACCTAATCTAAGCAAGTGACCGACAAGCATTTATGCTCATCATGGTGCATGGTCCAGGTGTTTTATATGAGGAGCCACCTGGGCTTTTTTTTCCCTCCTGGCTCCCCACTCTTTGCTGTTGTCAGTTATTATCAGGGGGAAATATATTCGTCCCTCTATTTTTTCCAGTTCTCTCACATGCATTATTATTCCTTATATTGATATTGATAATTGTTATTCAAGAAATGCAGGGAAAAAGTAGGTGTAAATGTACAGGAGGAATCGACAGTGGTGAACAAGCCAGTCATAACACATGCCATGTAGACGCAGTTGTTTCATAGGTTAGGGAGTTCAGAGGGGTTTGGAGTCATGATGTTTATGTTCTTCACCTTTTACATGTTGTTTACTTTAATACCACCCCACCATGAGGTTTACTATATTAGCATGTGATGGATCTGTTAACAGAAAGTGAAAGTTTTTGATTTATACATTGGTTTAGCAAAGTAAATACATTCATATATAATAATTTATACATTACAATAAATGTATAAAGAAAGAAAGAAAGAACTGTAGTGGAGATTTCTGTTTACTGATATTCAGTGTCAAACATTTAACTTAAAAACCTTAAACAACAAGAATTTATTATGCAAAGTGGGAAATTTCTCTGAATAAGACCAACTGTCATGGCCCTGGGACTTTAACCCAGGTTTTTGATCTATTTTAGACTTGTTGTTCATTTTTGTGGAATATTAAAATTCTGCTCTTCATTTAATACTTTTGTTAAATTTCTAGTTCTTAGTTCTTGTTTAATTTAGTTCCCTTTGGTATCCAGTCTCTTAGTCTTTCCTTTGTGTGTCCTCCTCAGCATCCTCAGTCAGTCATGTATGTTTACGTTTGTCAAAGTTTGGTGTCTTTCTCGCTCTCGCTCTGACTCTTGGTCCTGTCATGTGTGAGGTTCTTATGTTCTAGTTTGGCTATCGCTTGCTTTCATGTCTGTTCCCCTTTCATGTCCAGTCTGTTTTGTCTCCCCGGTCTGTCGTGTGTTTCTATTTCTGTTATCCCCTGTCCTAGTGTCAAGCTCCCATGTCTTTGCCTGAGTCTCAGTGTGCTTGTCACATTTTTTGGTATACCTACAATATACCAAGAAATAAAAAAGGATAAATGATTTAATCTTTCTAAATTATTAGCCCAGAAGTACCAAACAATTTAATGCCAGCTTTAAAAAGTTTGGCCAGCTTTAGTCAAAACCATCGAAGGATGGCTGTGTCCCCGTTTTCCTTAATGTTCCGATGTTCTGATGTTGTTTACCTCAAAGTACAGCATCACTCAGATGTTGTACTTCAGGTACACACACAAAGGTATTTGTGCTTTGATGAGTTACCTGCTTTCACAACAACTTTCTTGGAGCAAATAGTGCATAGGATCTACTTCCAGAGACCTGTATCCCCACAGGTGGTAGTCATCTATCTCAACTGGGCCGCCTGCCTGTCTGCCTGTTCTGTTGGCTTCCTTCATCTGGATGTCTGTGATGTATGCATTGCACTACAATAGATCATTTCGGTGCTCTCTCTGTATGGTATTAAATAATTTTTAAAAAAGCAAAAAAATTTTTTATCCCTACCAGAAAAAAAACATAACATGAGCAACGGCTCAATGGCAACAGGATCAAGGACACAGTATATATACAGTATGTTCACACACCACTGAAAGCCATTCAGTGATTTTTGTCTTTTTATTTCTTATATTTGTAATTTTTACATAATTGTACTATATAAAATAAATAAAGTTTCTTTGCCCATTGTTCTACATCTCCTTCTTGAAATGAGGCACAGTGCTATCCTTGATTGACAGAAGGCAGGAAAAAAGGATTAAATAGAACAGAGCTGCTGACCTAGACCACCAGCTATGATGACTCTTCCACCCAGGCATCCTGCCACAAAGTCAGCCCTCTTCTCCCTCATCCTGGATGTCCGAGTGGGTTTTATCCAAATACCTGCCAGAGGTGAGACACAAGAAACTGTCAGTTATCTTTCAGCACAGTCATTCACAACAGAAAGCAGTTTTCACTGTCATAATATTTTAAAGAAAAACACAGTATATCGAGTATGTGGGGTCACAAACAAAGATGCTCTCGGTATGTTGGGTAACAGCTCAGCCAAGTTCTTCAGAATTTAAATGACTACATTAATAAATGTGACTGCAGTGCTTTCAATTACCTCATTAAACTCTGACTGAACAGTGGTCATACAAATGCAGATAAAAAAATAGCAAACAAAAATTACTTCATCACAATCCCTGTTATCAAAAAGTGCACAAAAGTACTCAGTAGTCATAATATGTATAATAAAGTTATCTTTAGCATATACCATTTAAACAGTGCATTAATATGCAGCTGACACAACAAACTGTAAGAAACAAGAAAGCTATTTAGTTTTCCTACCAGCAGCTCTCCTACCTTATGCAGACACTAAGAAGACAAGTAAATACACTTCCTATATTTTCCACTAACTGTTCCTTTAATTAAAGACAAATGTATTTTGCATGCGGGTTCAGTTTCTTTGTCATTGTAACAATTGTAAAGTTCAGACTGTGCTTTGCTTGCATTTCTGCTGTTTTGGGGCAAAAAGAGAGTAAAAACTAAAAGGAAAAAAAATAATAGAAAAGAAGGAACAAGAAACATTATAGAAAGTTCCTGTTAGTACAACCCCTGCCTCAGGAGCTCCCTCCCACCATGTCAACCATTTTCCTTTTTAGGTCTAAAACTCAGAACCCAGCAGCACATTATAGCTCTATATATGGGAGTATCACATGTAGTGACACACTCCTTTCCAATTCTCCATGTCCTCTTTGCCAAGTGGTCTGTGACAGGGATGAGCTGTAAATTCAATAAAATACAGCAAAATACACAAAAGAACAACAATTAAAGTTGCTCTGTATTTTAATACATTGAAATGAATACAGACTATTAACTCAATTCAAATCAATTGTATTTACCTATACACAGCAAGTTGTCTTACTGTGTTTTATGTAAGATAAGATAAGCATTACTGCATGAAAACGGGACCTTTCTCATCTTAGAGATGCACGGTGGTTTCTGCAGCTGTTTGATGTGATGGGTATCTAATACACTCACAACAAAGACTTCAACAAACAACAGACTGCAAACCAACGTAACAACGTAACTTATTAACACCATTTTGTCAAAAATTAGATCAACGTGTGAGTTGAGCTGAGCTGTCTATAGACCTTTTCAATGAAAAGGTTTAGTTGAGTTCTTCAGCGTTGGCGTGGAAATGTGGAGAGAGTGGAGAAATGTCTAATGCCTGTTTAGGCATTTAGACTTGTTTTTTGGAAAAAAGTGGCAGGTTTAACTTATTTGTCCATAAAGCAATGGTTGAGAGAATTACTTTTAAAGTGAGCCAGTGAACAAAAGACCACATTTTTACTATATCTTTTTTTTTCTTTTTAGCTAATGAGCTAATGAATGGCATTAGTGGGTAATATATTGTGATGGTAAATGGTCACCAAATTGTGCACCCCCTGGTGAAGAGCTCAACAGCAGTTAAATAGGAATCAAGGTGCTGTTCCCCTCAATACCTTTATGTACTATCATGATACTTATCACGGCTAGCATAGCGATGCTGGCAGTACTGTGATGAGAAGAATGATAGTAGAAGGATAGTGATCATGATAGATCAATGGGTGGGCAGTTGAATTCTTGTGTGGGCCTTAAATAGGCTTTGTTGCATATTGTCTCACAGATGGCTGCCACTAAATGGTCACCAGAGAGCAGTTATTTCATCTAACAGAAAGCTCGTAAGAGCACTTCTTACGGGCTCACAGCGCTGGGAAAAATAAAATCTTCCCAACAGTGAGACAGTCCAAGGCTGGAGAGAGAGCTTATATATAAATAGATGGAATTGTCTCTGACAAACTGTTTTTCTCTAAACTTATTTCTGTTTACAGCAATTTTTGACTTGGTTTTTGAATTTTCAATGCACAACTACCCAGGAGAAATAACAGAAAACATCTCTTTAGTTGCAAATTTTATTTACTCATTTTTTTAGGGAGCATGGGCAACAGAGACAAAAAAAGCTATCAAGAAATAACAGAACTGTTGCATTTTAAAACATGTTCATCATGCTTAGGAACTAAAATGAATGAGCAAATTTGATTTACTGTAAACAGTGAAAGGCCTAAGGTGAGGCGACAGGAGGAGAAGCATACTGTAATTTAGAGATAACAGAAATGTGTTGCAGAGCTGTTGTAGTGCTTCCTGTCAGGAAAGCAATAGCAGAGTTGCAGTGCAGCTAAATGGTAATCTCTGAATCAAGGGAGGGGGAAGCAGAGCCACCAGCAGACCATTAATAGATATGCTGGCTGCACCAGATCAGATATTCAGCCATGGAAAAACGAAAAGGCCAGATAACGTGCAAATATTCTCCTGACATATGGGAGGAGAGGAGCGTAGAGCCGAGGATTCAAATAAGTATGGAAGCTCCTAACCTTTGCTGTACTCTTCTTATCCAAGTTCTGTTTGTAGATATTTGACAGAAACAGCTAGGACCATGCTTTTTTGTCTTTCTCAGCTGTCTAAGATTCATTTCAGCTTCTTTGCCTTTCTGAAGCACTGATAAATATTTGTGTGTTTTGACCATCTTTGAGGACAAACAGACGACATGGGATCCAGCGATCCAGCTGATTTGGACACGGTGCTGCACGTTATCATGCAGTAAGTAAAAACTGTCCCCAGTCAGGATTTCATGTTCCACAGTCAAGAAAGAGTTCTTCAGTGCATTTTTTTAAGAACACGAATGTGTGAATATGGGGTTGTGCAAAATAAATTCTCTGAGCTCTTCTGTAATGTATGAAGAAGAAGAGGGAGAATGTTACAATAACTGGAAAAGTGTTGGGTGTAACACATTCCAAAGTTACATGTTACTATAATCACATTACATTTTACAGTAATGCAGTAATGTAAAAGTGTTACTGAACTAAACATTATAGTTAGAGTAATGTTGAACTAAAATGCTTTTTTCTTCTGCGGTTTTAGTTCATGTGCAGGAGGAAAAAAGTGAAGCGGCCTAATGATACAGCTTTTCAGGAGTGGAGATATAAGCATTACTTTTATTTTTATTGCACAAAAAAGACAGGCGCAGGATGGTAAAGTGCAAGCTGTGTCTAGGACAGAAACAACTACATGATGCTGCAAACACAATTTTGCCTCTTTGCAGGCATCTGCACAGACAACATGCTAACGCTAAGCAAGCTTTTCGTGGCTTGCTTAGCGTTAGTGATTTTTAAATGCAGACCCCGAACCAGCAGCCAGAAACTGATCTTTAACAGGTAACAAACTGATGAGCACTCAGGCTGTGCATGTTTCTACAGCAGAATCACTATGGCGATCAATTTAAAGTTTCTTTAAGCTGGTTTTCATTTTTGCTTGTTTTGTGTTTACATGTAAAAACTCAAAGAAAGATCATATTTGTAACATAATGCATTACTTTAAAGAGAAGCAGCAAATAATTTGTAATAAATTACTCTTCTTGAGTAACAACCCCGAACCTAGTCCGGAACTAAATGTGCCATTGTCTGTAGTTTTATGGCAACACCAATGGAATCATTGCTCACCACCAACCCCATTCAGTTTGGGTTCCTCCACCTCATTCTTCTTATACAAATTTAAATTCAAGTTCAGTGGGTGGCTCAATGGGTCATTCAGTGGTCATTCAGTGGGTTGTGCAGTAGGTCGTAAAGTGGGTCTTTCATTTTGTCATTCAGTGGCCCATTCAGGGGTCAGAGGCCGGGGGATTTCAATTCATTAAAAAATCCAAAATTAATAAATCCAAATCTTGACATTATACAATAAGGAACTTAAATCAGTGCTGTGGTATTAGTTTGGAAAGATCTCCAGCAGGGTGCTAAAACTGATGTTAGAGGAAGTGCTCAGCCGCATATCGTGTTATCATTTGGATGACCTCTTCATCAGATGATGGCAGAATTCAAATAGTGAGTTCAATCATCCTGGATTCAAACAGAAACAATAATTACCACAAACCTCATTGCCACACTGTGGATCATTCATAATGATATGACTGGTCTTTTTAAAGTTCTTGAATTGGTTTTATCAAAGTTTCATAAACTGAATACAGGATATTTTAAAATGACACCTTACTGAGAGTATCACACCCTCAAAAGCACCACCATCTCACCAAGGACAAACGGCTGGCTCAAGAGTTAGAAGGAAGCACTTTTGATGTACTTGAATTTGTGAAAGAATCTCTGCTGAAGAACCAGGTATGTTGGTTCTACTGTTTAAGCTCACATCATTTTTTCCTTTTCTAAATTTCTTACCTTCTTTAACCCCAACACAGTTCAACAGAAACAATGCAGCTGTCCCATGTTAGTCACTTTAGGAGAAAATAACATTAAGACCAATAACTTCAAGCACTTCCTGTTATGTTGTGCTTTATTCATTAGTGGTTCAACCATGGAAGATCTGCAAGCTTATGAGGCTTTCTTGAAGGTGAGGAAAATCACCTTCAATAAAGCCTCAAGGGCTTCAGTGCAATAGGTAATCATTTACAAACCTTTGAGTATAAAATTTAAAAAGAAAAATGTCAAAATACCGATTTTTCAGTGTTTTCCACCATATTGCCTTTATCATATCAAACTGAACGATGCTTTGTGTGCAGACAGGAGATGGCACCTATGTGTGTTCTCACATAGTCCATCACACATATATTCTCTCACACAGCCTCTCACAAAGTTTGTCATGCAGAGAGCTACCAAGAGACAGGGCGAACCATTCTCCCATACCAAAAGGAAAACTAACATGGTGCATTTTTCACTGCTGCTTTATCCTTTGAGAGGACAAATGAGCCACTTTGGGGAGGGAATGCTGCAATTTGTCAGCACAAATTATTAATTCGATGGCTGCAGCCAGCTGCAAACTTTAAAGAAAAGCAGGGAGAAAGCAATATTTTACTTTGGCTAACGTTTCTCCAAGCGGTTGTGGGATCAACTGACTGCTGCACACACACACTTTCTGTCTGTGGTGGTGCATGAGAGGAGGTGAGTTGAGTGGCATGTGGGGCAGATATATGTCTGGTGGACTCAGCTGGAGGAAAGGAGAGTGTGTTTATTTAAAGCTCGAAATCAATCCTCTTTGCTCTCCTGTTTCACCCTCCCAGACACTTCACTCTGTACCCATCACCATGTTCAATAAGACAGGCGCACACATACTTAGAAAGGCATATAAGTGGAGAGCAGAAGCACATACACGCGCACACACCCAAATCATATAAGCCACAAGTCTGTAAACAGATGCACACACATGCACACAAAGACATAGTTGTATTTACAATATCACCAATAGCATATTCCCAGTGAATGGGTAAAATTACAGCCTATCTCACCCTGTTTTCAACACGATCACAAGGTAGAAATTGGAAGATATTGGCAAGAAAACGAGGTAGTGATGACAACATCCCCTCTCTGGGATCAAAACCTGGGAGCCAAGAATGCGTTTAATATTGCATGCACAAATCAAAGTGCTACACTGCATATCATCACAATCATAAACTGTTCCAGACACGAGTCTGCACATCATCTCTTTTTTAAGAACAATAGACTTCACTGACATTTGCTGCATCTCGTAATAGTGCATAGTGGCCACAGTTCTCCCCTTTTCAGATGACAAGAAGGTACACATAAACAAAATCCTGCAGGAATTGTAAAACTAAACTCCTCACAGTAAACACCACAGCTACAAACCAAGCCAATTCATTGCTACAATACTGCTGCTTTGTGTGGATACCTGGGCTTCCATACAAGGACTTTGTGTTGATTTTGGACAGCGATGACTGTTGTACTGCAATCTCAGCTTATTACTCCAGTTGAACTTGGTTGATGTTTAGAAATGAAACCCAGCTGAAATGCAAATAAAATATAGACACATTTCATGAATTTTAGTGGTTCATAAAAGAAAAACAGATGCATCAAGGAGAAAGATTAGTTCATTTAAATTTATTTTTAATAGGATATCCAACCAGTTTCCCAGTCAAGGATTAAGCCTAGTCCCAGACTGAAAGGAAACCTTTAATTAATCTCCACTGAAACAAGTTGAGTCTAAAACTATGCTTAATTTACACCTGGGAAAATGAGCCATCAAGAGGATTTCTGTCTCACTGTGCAATGGTGAGTTTGCAGTTGATGTCTCTTAAATAGGGGGTCCGTACAAGTGCAGTTGACAGTTATGGAAATAATTTCTTCAATTGGTATTTTTAATGTGGACTAGTGGACACATTTTGACCCCATGCTACCTCTGGGTTTGATAGAAAAGTTGCCTTGTACTTCCTGAGTAATGTCAGCCATGTTTTCTTGTTATGGTCTGTCTCATTCAGTCATTGTCAGTTAAGGTCTTTACAAACTTAAGACAGTTTTTCCTCAAGGTTCAATATTTTCTGCCTGTCTTAGGAGTGTCTTGTCTACATTCTCTGTTTAAACATTTATTGTCCTGTTAAAGGATCATTTGCTGGTCCAGCAAATTAGAACCTGGGTGAAAATGGTAAATGGCCTGTATTTGTATAGCACTTTATTTAGTCCCTATGGACCCCAAAGCACATTACACTACATTCAGTCATTCACACACACGTGGTGGCAAGCTACATTGTAGCCACAGCTGCCCTGGGGTGCATTGACAGAGGCGAGGCTGCCGGACACTGGCGCCACTGGGCCCTCTGACCACCACCAGTAGGCAACAGGTGAAGTGTCTTGCCCAAGGACACAACGACTGAGACTGTCTGAGCCGGGGCTCGAACCGGCAACCTTCCAATTACAAGATGAACTGCCAACTCTTGAGCCACGATCGCCCCATTGTTCCAGAATGTGAGTTTTGACTAAAAGAGGCAGTCTCTCTCCAGTATCTTGACATAGACTTTCCCTGGATGATGTATGATGTATGATCACCCAAAGTGTGGACAATCACGATTCCAATTCTTAAAGAGGGGAACCACCTCCCTAATCTGCCAATTCAGGGGTACAGCCTTCAACCTTGATACAGTGTTGCTAAGGCATGTCTGCCACAACAGTCCCAGAACATCCATAGAGCTCCCTACCCTGCGCTGCCTCCTCCAGCTTTTCTGAAGAAAGACCTAGGCATTTGAGACAGCCAAGAGATGTAATCTCTTGAGTGGGTCCTGAGACTGCCAGTCTCTTCCTGGTAAGGCATGCTGACTTCACACCTCAACTCGAAGGTACCAACGACACATGCTAGTGAGATGTCTGTACCACCACAACTGGCTCCTTTCCATATGGAGGAGAAGCCGCTCTACTCCGACTACCTCCCCAATGACCAAGATCCTCTATCTATCTCTAAGGGAGAGTCCAGACATTCTTTTCAGGAAGTTCATTTACGCTGTTTGTATCCACAATTTCATGTCTACATAGACTGACTGGTAGATTGATAGGTTTGCTTTCTCCCTCATCTCTCTCTTTGCCACAACAGACTGGCACAGCATCTGTATCACTGCAAACACCACACTAATCCATGTGTCAATCTCCCATTTACCCTTTGGAGGGCCTGTAGAGATCTGGTAAAATGTGGATCGGGCAAAAGTCAAAGGCCTGTGTGGCCCAATCCCCTGTTGCTGAAACAATATTATTTATAGAAGCCACCACGGTGGCCATAGCTCACAATTTGGGGGAAGCTTTCAGATGAAGCTGGTCGCTCTCTTGGAAATCAGTTCTTCTTTAAGCAACTTAAAGAAACTTTTTTCTTTTTTCCTTATCTGTTGAAGTAAGACTAATGATGCTCACAACAAAACATATATGTTTTTAGAAGTAGTAGAATCCGATATATTTATTAAAAATTTCTTGTTTTTCCTTGGAAATGCTGGCATGGTGATAATTATAATAGATGGAACTCTAATGGATGTAGTTTGTACTTATTTAATACAACAGTTCCTTCTCAAATTGGATAAATTCCTTCTTATGAAAAAAACAATTGATAAATGATTCACATTATGAGGATAAACTTACACATTATCTCGACAATACCTATCTCAGAGTATAAATCATCACTGAAAGTATTTGCGCAATGAAGAGAAATGGCCTTAATAAATCCAAGGTGTTGAAAATGTGGTGCATTGATGTCAGAGAGGTTTTGCTGTCATTACACACAGGATTTCATCAAGATCTACAGTGTGTACAGTTTTATCCTCATATGCTCAAGTGCACCTGTATCTTCTGGCTGACACGAGTGGTCTTGAATTTGCATCGACCTGTACACACAGGTAGGATGAGCTTCTAATAGTGTGATGCAAAAAGACGTAGGCTGCTTCACAGGTTCCAGCAGCCATTTGACCAGCAACAAGCAGAATGAAACCAAACTGAACGCTGTTTAACACCCACATGAATGCAAGCTGTTGTTGAAGTAAAGTACTGTAACAAGCTGTGACCCAGGCAAACAAACAGTCACACAAGGTTAGGGGTTAGTTTGTTCAGTAAGTTTGTATAAGACGGAGTGAAATCCTTTGGCTGCATCAGTAAGGCTGCACTAATTGAGCGATGAATGATGCTGAAATTACACCTAATAGCCAACCAGTAAAAATAGAAATCCTTGAATATGGTGCAGGAACCAGTAACCATTAAATGTCCGAAATGGTTTCTGATTCAAGTGGCTTCCCTTCAGGAAATTACCTACAGAAAAAGAAGAGAAAAAGAATCCCTTCCATATGAACTGTTAATGGCAATCGTAGCTCGACTGATGTTCTCAGCTGAAAGGAATGCAAGGGTGCAATATGAAAAATGACATACTGACTTGGCCTAATAGGTCTGAAACTGCCAATGAGATTCATTTATTAACTTTTTAATCAAAGGTGACAGAACGCCATTCCTTAGAGTTCCGGACCACTTTAACCCTGTTAACGGGTTAATAAAAGTTAAATACTAGAACTTCAATTGTTTTACTTCACTAGAGACAAATTATATAGATCAGTAAAGATTTAAAATTTTAAAATATTATGGTCAATTTAAAAAATTATTTTGATGCTATCACTTTTCCAATTTCTCTTGAGTTGACTTGATCCACCAGCTGCTGTCTCTTCTACCTCCTTCTATCGTTTTGCAGGTCTTTTTAATGCCATGTTGAACCACATGTTACAAGTTGCTATAAAAAGCCTTCAAAATTGTCTTTGTCTCGCTTGCTGTTTCCCCACTTAGCCAGGTTTTCTGCTCACTCCCTTGGTACAACATAAAACCTTCAAAAGTCTCTCTTCTTGTGCATTTCTTTATCTGTTCCTCTGAGCTTTAGTCCCCTCTATTCTGGAACTGGATTTGCATCCTGGACGCACGGATAATTACATCCACTCAGTGAGCTAAACGCATGCACACACACACACACACACATACATGCACACACACACACTTGTGTGTTGAAGCTGCAATGCAGCTTTGATTAATAACACTTGACTATTGATTACAAGGATCAATACGTTAATCCTGGAGTCTTACGAGGATAGAGAGGATGCACAAAGCAATGGTCAGAATAGTATACAGCCTGCAGAATGTGGAAAACTTCCTGCGTGCACGGAGATAGAGTCTTTACTCATCCGTAACATGAAGCACATGCAGGCGAGTCTCTCGGCACCATGGACAGCTACACATAAAGAGGACTGGCAGAAACCTGAGCCGAATGTTGATCTGGTGAGCGAGGGAAGATATTACCCGGCTCATTTTGGAGATGATCCTGGAAAAAGTGATTATTGTGGCTCAGTCTTATCTAGCAGGGCTTCAGGGGGCACTCAGGACCAAAGCAGTGAGGGGCAGAAGAAAACACAGGCTGCAGGTTTCTACCAGGTCTGTTAATGAGTCTCCATGGCCTCTCAGTGATCCCATAAATATTCATAAATAGTGGGCGGAAGAAGAAGTTGATGTGGGCTTTAATCAGTTCCACAGGCATGGCTTTATGATACACCTAGGCACTTTTATACTGCTAACAAATGACAACTCTTTACTCTAGAATCTAATTCTCTAATTCTCAAGTGGCATATGCTCAGGAAAAGTGTTCTGAGAATGACCTTGCAGAGTGTGCAAATCAATTAATGAATCGGCTCCTGGCCAGATTATGCAAAGCCACCCACTGAATGCAGAGTCTCAGTAGACAGACTTTCAAACTCCAACCTAAAGAAGAATACCAAACTTCCAAGATTTGTGATAAAACTGTGTTAAAAAAAATAAAAAATAAAGTAAAATAAAATAAATGACATGTATCGGGCTCAATGATTGGTATAATTTGTGAGTAAGTGAGTGTTAAGGCACAAGTAACACAACTACATTTAAAAACACTGACTTTATTTTACCTAAAAGATTATATAAAAGTAATTTGTTTAAAGGCTTCAAAGGACACATCAACCCTTCACTCAGGCTTTAATTCTTATGCTGCAAGTAGCTAAAGAAGAAAGAGTAGTATTACATCTATAATTGTAAATTATTTAGCAATACCTGACAATAACAAGTGGTCAAGTAAATTTTTCCCCAAAATTTGGCAAAGATTTCCCCATCGTGTCAAGGATTAATAGTACAGCTGCAGGTGTTTAAAGGGAGGAGTGATAAAGATGACCTTTATTAGTCCCACAGGTGGGAAATTTGTTTTGTTACAGCAAAAGTGCAAAGTTATGTAGCAGAAATTAGAAAACACTGGAATGCAATAAAATAAAATAAAATAAAATACTATATACAATAGAATAAAAATAGAATAATATATACAATAGAATAAAATAGAATACAAATACTATATACTATATCGCCTCTGTCAGTGCGCCCCAGGGTGGCTGTGGCTACAATGTAGCTTGCCATCACCAGTGTGTGAATGTGTGCGTGAATGGGTGGATGACTGGTTGTGTAAAGCGCTTTGGGGTCCTTAGGGACTAGAAAAGCGCTATACAAATACAGACCATTTACCATATACAACTGAGTAAGAAAATACAAAAGTACAACTTTGTCAGAGAAAGAATTGCACATATAGCAGTCTTATTGCACGTGTGAGGGTTTGATCAGCTGCCAAAGTCTTTGTTGTAGAGTCTGACAGCAGTGGGGAGGAAAGACCTGCAAAATCTCTCCGTCCCACACCGTGGGTGCCGCAGTCTCCCACTGAAGGAGCTGCTCAGTGCTGTCAGAGTGTCCTGCATGGGGTGGGAGATGTTGTCCAACAGGGATGACAGCTTAGCCGCCATTCTCCTGTCACTCACCACCTCCACTGGGTCCAGAGGGCATCCTAGAACAGAGCTGGCCCTTCAGATCAGCCTGTTCAGTCTCTTCCTGTCCCCAGCAGAAATGCTGCCGCCCCAGCAGACCACACCATAAAAGATGGCTGAGTCATAGAAGGTCTTCAGGAGTGGGCCCTCCACTCCAAACGACGTGAGTCTCCGCAGCAGGTACAGCCTGCTCTGCCCTTTCCTGTAGAGGGCGTCTGAGTTATGAGTCCAGTCCAGTTTGTTGTTCAGATGAACACCAAAGTACCTGTAGCTGTCCACAGCCTCGATGTCCATACCTTGGATGTTCAGTGGTTGCAGTGGAGGATGTTTGTGCCTGCGGAAGTCTACCACCAGCTCCTTGGTTTTACTGGCATTGATCTGGAGGTAGTTCAGCTGGCACCAGTCCACAAAGTCTTGAGTCAGTCCTCTGTACTCCTTGTCGTCCCCATCAGTGATGAGGCCGACTATTGCACAGTCATCAGAGAACTTCTGCAGGAAGCACTGGGTGGAGTTGTGGGAGAAGTCTGCAGTGTAGATGGTGAAGAGGAACGGAGCCAGAACCGTTCCCTGTGGGGCCCCCGTACTGCAGACGACCCTGTCCGACACACAGCCCTGAGTCCTCACACACTGTGGTCGGTCGGTGAGGTAGTCCAAAATCCAGGTAGTGAGGTGATGGTCCACTCCAGAGTTCTCCAGCTTGTCCTTCAGAACCGAGGGAAGAATAGTGTTGAAGGCACTGGAGAAATCAAAGAACATGATTCTCACAGTGCTCCCAGCGGTCTCCAGGTGAGCGAGGGAACGATGTCGGAGGTGAATGACGCCATCATCCGCTCCAATGCCAGGCTGGTAAGTAAACTGAAGTGGGTCCAGTGATGAGCTCACCAGGCGCCGAAGCTCAGCCAGGACCAGCCGCTCCAGGGTCTTCATCAGGTGGGATGTCAGAGCCACTTGCCTGTAGCTGTTAAGGTCCTTGGGGTGTGAAGTCTTTGGCACTGGAACAACACAGGAGGCTTTCCAGAGCTGTGGGACTCTCCCCAGCCTCAGGCTCAGGTTGAAGAGGTGCTCCATCACCCCACACAGTTGGTCCGCGCAGGACCTGACGACCCGTGAGCTGATGCCATCTGGGCCCGCTGCCTTCTTGCCATTAATCCTCCTCAGTACCCTCCTAACCTGGGTGGTTGAGAGAGACAGGCTGGAGCCTTGTGTTGAGTGTGTATTGGATGCTGTTGTTGGGGGAGGGGAGGAGTGAGCAGGGTGAATAGAGAAGGTGTGAAGTGTCTGAGGTGTCAGAGGTGGAACAGCAGCAGTGGGGGTGGGTGAGTCTGCAGCCGATGTTGGAGACTGCCTCATGGCTGAATCAAACCTGTTGAAGAAATGATTCAGTTCATTTGCCCACCTCACATCCCTCCCAGGCAGAAAGTTCTGATGTTTGTGGCCCGAGATGGTTCTGAGGCCTCTCCAGACTTCACCAACGTTGTTTTGCTGAAGCTGGTTCTCCATCTTCAGCCTGTAGCTGTCCTTCCCATTCCTTATCAGCGGGTTCAGGGTGTGGTGTCAGGGGAGGCTGATTTTTGCAGCCGGCGAGCATCAGCTAATTATGCCTTCCCTATTTCAGTAGCAGCCAGGCTGGAGAGGAGAGAGGAGCTGCTGAAGCTGAGAGCCATTGCAGAGAGCAAGCTGCCAGAGAGAGAGTTAGGGAGTGTGGAGCATTGCAAAGTACAGAAGCGCGGAAGCAAAAGTTCAAAAGTTATCCTGAGGCGTGCTGGGTCCTTTGTGTCCACAGACGTATTGACAGGAGAATATTTATCTCTTGAGATGACATGTTACATAAACTCATTTACTTGCTATTGCTCCCTTTGTTTCCACAAAATGTAGATTGCATTGAAGATCATGACTGATATCATTTCAGAGCAGAGTTTTCTCAGAAATCAGAAATCAAATGTCTCTTATGACATCTGAAAACACATTTGTCACTTCATCATTTGGATTTGAAGAGTTTTAATAATATCAATAATCATGAAAAAATAAGTATATATCAATATAGGAAGTTTTTCTTTTTTGGACAAGGAAAGACTTCATCATTTTTGAAACAGTATTCATGAGAAACGCTGATAAAAAAAAATAAAAAAAACCTTACAAATAACATCAGTCACACAGTTTCTAAAAATGAACCAGAGATTCTAGAATAGGAAGCAATGATGAGAAGCTCATTAGGAAAAATAGGTGGAACTATCATATTCAAACCTGGGCCTAGTTTTTTTTCTATTTGCTTTTGAAGTGTGACAGCATGTAAGGATTTAAAAAGGTTCCCAAGGCCTTCAGAAAAAAAACCAAAGTTGCTAAAATGGATAAGTCAGGCAAGAGATTTAGGGGTTTTTCAGAATTATGTGAAATAAATCATCCCTCTGAAAGGAAAATCTATGAGTAGTGTAGAATTTACGACTATTTGATGTAAACCCTCCAGGAACCCACAGTCTGCAAAAAAAATACCCATTAAAGGCATTGAATAGAAAAAGGTCTCTGCTGTCAAAAAAGAAAATCAGAACAACTACAATATGCAAACTACCACATAGGCAAAGACCACATCTATTGGTCTGATGTATTCTAGACAGACGTATCAAAGACATGAGAGATGTTTGTCTACAGTAAAAGTGGGAATAATTGAGGGATTTTCAGGAGAAGAACCTCATAACAGACATTAAGCATCGTGGTGAAAGCTTTCAGGTTGCTTTGCTGCTTCAATGGCAGGGTAAAGTAATTAAAGTTAAAGTAATAAATTTTAACTATAAATTTGTCATCCGAACAAGAGTGCTTGAAGATAATGCAAGCACAAAAGAGAGTAAAGTGGATCTTTTAACAGTATAATGATCCTCAGCACAGTAACAAATTCACCGAGGAATGCTTCACAAAAGAAGAAATATAGGGTTATGAAATATTACAAAGTGCAAATTTCCCAAACCCCTTAAAATCTTGTGAGATTTTTTTCAAAGCAGAAAGAAGAACTTTGTTTAAAAGAGTAGAAAATACTTTTAATAAAGCAGTGTCACAAACTGGTACACAATTATGGAAGTTATTTCTTCTAAAAGAGGTGATCCCATGTCCTGAGACAAATGTTGTACTTACTGTGCTTTGTCATCGGCAGAATACTACGTTTTTTAATTTGAATAAAACAGCTATTTTTCTCTGGGTTTTAATCAGATATGCTTTTTCTTATAAAACACTTGTCCTAAGCCATGAGATGACTCCCCACATAAAGCCAAAGTATCAAAAACACGTGTCCATTGACAAGAAAAACAAGGATCCCTGCAACAGATGGTATAGCTGACAGAGCCCTGACCTCACACCACTGAGTCAGTCTAGTTTTTATGATGCAAAAAGGTAAATAGTTTACCTAGAAGAATCAGCCCTAATTCATTTACCAACATATCTGCACTTCATTTAAGTGAAAATAAACATCTCCATAATATAAATTGATGCACTTTAAGGAAATGACCTGCCATATATTTAGAGTTTTCTGAAAAACTGGTTAGGATTACAGTTTTGCAGGAAATCATTAAAGCAAATCATTTTAACACACTAACCACTGAGCTGAAATCCAGGACTCGATCCAATATTGCACTTATAACAATATTTAATTTACCACTGCATTACAAGTCTCTTTCTTTGATTTTGTATCCATGGAGGTTATGATCCCTTTTCCAAACCTTTGTTGCTGTATAGCAAGTATTAGTAGAGAACAACTGAGCTGAATTTACAAATGCTGGTAAAACAAAGTGAAAAGTCCTCTCTATTCAGAATATTTTTAAGGAATATTTTTTGTACTGAAAACATCCATCTGTCTGTTAAAGGTTACCCATATCGGTATGTTCTCACCCCTTGACTATCACCTATTTATACATGAGTAGAGATATTAAAAAAATGATATGATGCAAAGAAAGACATCTCCAAGAGTGCAGAGCATCTGAGACTACAGGGGGAAAAAAACACGAGGAAAAATCCAAAATACAAACATGAAATCTTGAAATCTGTTCACAGAATAGCGAGGAGAGGACTTTCAGGGCACAGTATAAACATGACAGCAATGATTCAGAGAAAGAAAAACAGGTATTTGGTTCTAAAGGTCTGACAGCAGCTGGCGGGTTTTGAGTCATCACTCAACCTCGCTGCTGCCTCCTCTGTCCTCCCAGTGAGGAAAACTTTCACTGATTTGCACAGAGTAATTATACTGCTGGCGCTGCTTTAATAGAAAGAGATGTAATCAGCAGGAGGCCTAACAAATCTATCTGATAGTCTATGCAATCACAGCATAATATCATAGTTAGGCCTGCCTGAATAACAGAAGAGAAGCTGTTGTTTTAAGGCCTCTATTGACTAAAAAATAATAATTAAAGATAAAGCTAATATTCTACTGCCAACACTTATCTCACTGTCTCTGTTTATGAAGGCTAGTCACATAAAGGATTTCTTTTCTTCCTCTCCTCTTCTCTACCTCTGTCTCTCCTGCTTTCTTTCATAAACTCCCAAACAGCATGACACACCAGAGAGACCATTAAGGTGCAGATAAAGCTGAATGTGGCCTGAATTATTTTGTGAAACACAAGGCTAGTCCATTAGCCCCACAGCATGTGCTTGTTCATGTGTGAGCATACAGAAAACTCAGAAAACTCTGGCTATGACTGTAGTGCTGTACCTCAAATATCTAATCATAGTCATCGGGTAAACTTTTTTTTTCTTGTGGTTATTTTATGTTTTTGATAGAAGTGGAGAAAGAAATATAGTTCCCGTTTTAATGGGTTTATATTGGAGTAAAGTACAGGTACATGTACATGCTCATGCTACAGTATTGTTTGGTATTTTGGTGCTGGCTGTAAAATAAAAATAATAAATAATAATAAATAAAGATACAAAGGTTCCATAAGGTCTTGTAGTTTGCATGAATTCAAATAAGGGTCATTGTAGACCACTGTCAGACAGTTGCCAGGCAACATGACATTATTATAATATTTTATGTATAATTCATCTTTGGTAGATATAAATGAGATGTTATTGTTGTAAAATTGTGAAATTGTGAAAATGACAGGACACTTTTACAAGGTCTTGTAAGTATTGTGGTGTCCTGTCAATTTTGTACATGACAGGATGCTTAAATTGTAACCAGCTGCATTTGCAAAGCTTTCCTACATCAGGACCGGCACAACCATCGCCTATGAAATTACACATCTGAGTAATGAGGCTTAAGTCTATTTGATTTTTTTGTCTTAATCCATTTGGCTATTGGCCATGTTTACGGCTAAAATCTGAACTAAATAATTAATACCCATTTTCTAACAAGAGTGTTTCTCATCACAGTTCAGTATGTAGTGTTTGTACAAAATCTCAGGGCAATCCATTCAATAGCTGCTAAGGTATTTCAGAGTCAACCAAAGTGCTTCATCAAACAATGCTGAGAACCCTGCCTCTGTCAGTGCCTACCCACTCACATCAAAACACTGCTTTCTTAAGTTAGGCCTCCATACAGGTCAGGGTAATATGCAAAACTCCCTTTGATTAGCTTTCAAAGGGATTTATTTCCAGTAAAGAAATATGTGGTTGCTGAGAATATTGTTATTAACAAAGTATGTGGAATGCATTAAAAAATCTCTCTCAGATTATCCAGTGACTAGGCAAATGAACAAAAACTAAACTGTCTATCAGAAACTGTCTACACTTAAACCTCTTTTCACAATCTGTAAAATGATCATTGATGGATTTCTTGCATAACTGATCCCATAGTCACTGACACTGGTACTGTCTTGTTGGTGTTAGCTTTTTTGGCAATAGGACGAATCTTACTGCTATTGCACCAAACGGTTGCTCATAAGAGGTCACATGGGGAGGTCATTGGGGTTATCTCTGTATTATTGTAGGGTCTTTACTTACAATATTGAATGCCTTGAGGCAATGTTTTTATGATTTGGCGCAATATAAATAAAATGGAATTGAAGTGAATGAAATTTAATCTTAATTTGGTGGAAATGTTTGTAACAGTTATAGGTATGTGTCAGTGGGAAATTATTAGGTACAAATACATATAAAAACATAAATTAAAAAAGCCATCAGTGTTTGTGTTTATGTTGTGCTCATTCATATCATGACTAGCTGAGCTAATTAGAAAATCACGGAGAACAAAACCCCACGATTAGCGCTCATGTTAAAGGAACTGGAAGCTTTAAGTCAAAATATCCCCTTCACAGCCATATACTGTACACGATAAAGGCAGTCTGGAATACGACTGATGGTCAATACTTTTACCGAGGACAAGCTGCCAGTGGATATCACTTTAATCTGACAAGGTCATTTTCAAGAGATGGAGCCTTACCTATAGAGAAGTTAAGAGACTGTGTTTAAGCCCATTGTGTGCTGAATGTCTTTGAGTGCTTGAAGCAGTAGGTCAAGTGTTTCTCCAAACCTCTTGCTGAAACCCTGACTCTGACAGGTGATTGAATCATTCTCTAGTTCACATTCTTTATCCTGAATGACCCAGAATCTAGCGAAGAGCTCAAGGTGACAAATTCTCCCTTCAGTATGGGTGCGGCGGCTTCAGTAGTTTGTTTTCTCCACATAATGAAAGAAAGCACGATATAATTGACAATAATATGATTTATCTTAGTATAAGTGCTTATTTGAAAAGGCACATGTGTTAAGTCTCTGACAGATAAATACTAGATAAGCTTTTGTTCTTGTAATGAGATGGAATCCATGGCAAAAAGGTAACAGAGATTTTTCAGCGCTTAGAAGATATTTTATTTCAAAATGTAAGTAATGAAAGTACATCACAAAAATTATATCAATTAGCTCTTCATGCATCTTATGGAGATGTTCCTGTTGACTCGTGTGCACTCATATGTTGCTAAGTTTGATTGGAATAATCAAGACTTTTGTGCATTTTCATCTCTTTGCAATTGGGGACTTGACTCAACTGACTGGCGACTGGTTCTACTCTGGTTACATTCCTATATAAAAGTAAGGTTGACAAGCACCTATACTACCAGTAAAAAGTTTTAAAACATCTCAATTTTTCCATTTTTTTATTGCAATTCAAGTCGTTCAAGTCCAATGAATAGCTTGAAATGGTACAAAGGTAAGTGGTGAACTTCCAGAGGTTAAAAAAGGTTTCCATATTATCACAAACAGATGTATGTAACAGCATGTAATTGCCAACTTCACCCCATGCAACTGCAAACTGACTAGGAGACTGACAGCAGATGACTCCATCACCTTATAGCTGACTGAGTGGTCACAGAACTGCTCCTCGTCATCAAAGTAACCATTTAAAAGGCAAGACTGCAAGTTCATTGTAAATACTTATTCACTGGTTGTGTCACAGTCTCTAACTACAGTTTCCCCTAGTGTAACTGTAGCATGTGGATAAAACCATTTTAAATGCAAAACAGCAAATCTTAAGGTCAACACTCATATAATGTTCTGCAGACATCATCATATAAATAAAACCATAAAACAATGCCCGTAGTGGCAGTAAAGTGATGTATCACCAAACTAAGCAGCAGTAACATCAGTAACTGATAGAAGTTACAGCTTTATGAACATAAATAAAATAAATGTGTTTTTTTATTCAAATATCTCTACTCTTTGATTTAGTTAGCATTAGCCTAATGACTAGCTAACCTATACAGGCTTACTTTAGTGTGTGTGTGTGTGTGTGTGTGCGTGTGTGTGTGTGTGTGTGTGCGTGTGTGTGTGTGTGTGTGTGTGTGTGTGTGTGTGTGTGTGTGTGTGTGTGTGTGTGTGTGTGTGTGTGTGTGTGTGTGTGTGTGTGTATATGCGTGTGTGTGTCTTCTTTCAAAACTTGTCAAACTGAACACTATTTTTGGTCATATTTACAAATAAGCAAAATCCTGACTTGTTAGGCAATATATTCATTTGCTTTGTTTTTGTCTACTTTGGGGTGACCGGGTTCAGCTGTCCTCATAGGTTTACATAGTCGAGTGTCTCCATTATCAATATGTCAGTTTTTCCTCCTCCTGTCCTCAAGTTGCTCCGTCTGCTTGTTTTTACTTTTTATTACCTATTTGGATCATCCTGCTTCTTCCTTTTTTGGACTTTTGTTGGACTCCTGCTTCTACACAGAAGTGCCTTCAGTTTAACTTTTTTTCTGCATTTGTAAAAAAATTAAGGCCTCTTTGGCATTTTAAAACCAACCTACCTAGTGCATCTTTGACAAAAGAAACACTTAAATATAATAGACTGCTTTGTTAACATTAGGGAGCCATTATGATGAGAAGTGATAAGAAATTGGTCAAATTTACAATGAATGTCCTGCTTTGAACTTTAACAGTCAGTTTGTAAGAGGAACCAGAAGACCGCAGATCTGCTAAACAGTAGCATTCTTGCTCTGTGACGTTAAGATTAGAGGTAAATTATTAAGTCTATCTTTGATTTTCGAGGTGAAATTATTCACTACATATGACAATAAAAACAGATATATACATTTTGTAACAAAGTCTAGGAAAAACGTAAAGTGGCAAATATGCTTTAAATATAATGCTGTGTGAAACTCTTAGCCTCACATTTTCTGAACTGCCACAGTTGCTCAGTCTGAGTCAAGTTTTGAAATTTTTACAGCTGAGCGTGTCCGTTTTTTGCATGTAAACGAGTGTAATACCATGGATGCCTTGGAGGAAAGATAAAAAAGTGCAGCATTTTCCTGTCCTCAATGATTCTTGCAACCCATTGCTGCCAAATTCTGCAGTAAGAGCCCTGAAGCACAGTTGGACAACGCTTTGTACATACTAGTTAATGTCAAGCATAACTTGCCCTTTAGGCTTGGGTCATATTATCAGCATCCCTGTGATTTACATTCATGTTGGATTACATCCACTGAACAAGGTAAAGCTCAAACTTGCCTGACAACAGAGTTTTTAGAAAAGTCAAGGTATATAGATGTGCTTCAGGTATCAGACTGTAAGGAATGTGTTTGTTTGTTTTTCAGGGGTTTTTTTTAAGTTGCAGAGATTATCGCAACACTAAGAACTGTCTTTGTGTGTGCAACACTACAGAAATGATAAGTCAGGGTCCACCTGTTAGTCTGAATCTGAACTCCGGTTAACACGACCAGTAGGGTTGTGTGTTTGTGTCTGCAGTCAAGGTGGTAAATCTCTTTTTTTTAAATTTAAATTTAAAATCCACATCCACAATTCCACGACTCAGCTGCCCTCCCCTATCTTAGTCTCTGACACCAACGATGCAAGAAGCCAGCGAAAGAGAGGCGTCAAGGAAATGTGCTTTGAACAAATCCTTCTTGCTTAATTTTAACATAATGTCAAATTAATATTATATTTGACATAAATTGTTTTGTTATAGTCCAACTACAGCTGTATGTTGTGATGTTAGAACACAATGCCACTTTTAATTGAATGCACAATAATTTGACATAATTTGACAGGCTACATCTTTGTTTGACTTTCTTTACTAAAACCACTCTGCATTTAATTACTAGTTTTTATTCATCTCTTGCTCTCTTTCACAGTTTGTCTTTTGTCTTGTTTCTCTCCCCTCACCCCCAACTGGTCGCGACAGATGGCTGCGCCTCCCTGAGCCTGGTTCTGCTGGAGGTTCCTTCCTCTTAAAGGAGAGTTTTTCCTTCCCAATGTCACCAAGTGATTGCTCACGGGAGGTCTAAATGTTGAGGATTTCACCCTGAAGTGACTGTTGTTGTGATTTAGTAGCATACACACAAAAGTGAATTGCATTGAATTGAACTGAATTGAATTGATTGAATGAAAAGGGACAGAGTCTTGTTCTCGCCATGGCTTGCACGTGTGTCACGCCTCTTTTTAAAATGAAGCTAAAAACACTTCAGCTGTAAAAACTTGATGAAAGCTCCTCTGGCAAGCATTTTAAGAATTGACACATCCTTCAACATGGCATACTGGGATTGATTTCCGGGTCACAGGCAGGAAGATGGAGGGCAGAGGAGATGAGGAGGTACAAATTAGATTTTCTATTTTCTACTTGAGCATTCAAAGCGCTTTCTTATACAAGCCTCCTTCACCCATTTGCACACACATTCGTAAAAGCACCTTTTTATATGCCTAGGTGCTTCTGACCTAACATCCACACACTCACACTTTGATGGATGCATCAGGGTAATGTACAGTTCAGCGTCTTGTCCAGAGTAGTTCAACACGCAGACTAGTCAGGGATTGGACCACTAACATTAAATAAATGACCTGTTTTTCCTCATGAGTCACAGCCGCTCCAATGGAGAGAAATGCCTCCAGTTTAGACAAGAGAAGCTTGTTTTTGTCACTGCAGGGCTGCCGCCCCTGCTTTGCCAGCCTCATATTGAGTCTAAGATTAAAATTTGCTCTTATGTGTGTCTTTCTTTTGTTTTTGGGGCTGTTTTTTATGTTTTCTTACTTCCCTCATCCGGTTGGTGTAATAACCCTGAATTGGATAACATGGAGAAAATTGATGGATGCAAGTCGAACTTTGTCAGAGTTGGAAACAACCAATAACATAAAGCTAAATTTACACTATAACTACTCATAACTGTCATGCTTTACGGTGTGTGTGTTGTCATTTTAACGGATTGCAGTGGTTATGATAGAAGGCCATTTTAAAAGCACAGTTTAATCTTTGCTGTGATTCAGTTTCTGTTTTTATGGACCGATTATAATACCTGTAGTGCTTCTTTTCAGGTGTTTTATGTGAAGTATTTTTTTTGTAAATAATTGTATTTTATGTTAATAAAACAACATCTCTGGTCCCTGATTTAGTACCAATTAAGCATAGTTTAGACACCACCACGTACCTAAGTATTGTTTCTGACCATGTCCATTCTTTTATAACCACACTCTACCCATCTTCTGATAGACTCCTCGTGTCACAAAGTTCCAATCATCCCAAACTAGTTTCTTGAACGAGGATGTGCATCTTGAACGCGCAGCAACTGCGTGATGCTATCTTTCAATTTGGACCAAAACCTCTGAGGAATGTTTCTAGCACCTTGTTTGACCTCTGTTAAGAAGAATTCGGGCATTTCTGAAGCCAAAAGTGGAGCAGCTCAGTACTAAAGTGTGCACTGAGTGTACATGTACAGCCATGTTCTTGCTACAGGACATGTCACAATAAGACTATTTAACAAAATTCATAACAAACAGAAAGTGCTGGAACTATATGCCATATTCACTGTTAATGAGAGATACAGCCATATGCACCACAGCAGCTGACATGTTCTGTGCTCACTTTGTGGTAACATGAGCTCATGGGTTAACATATGGCACTGCACTTCTATTACTTTCCTCCTTACTCCATTAAGCCTCACTCCTCACCTCCTGAGACGCTAAAACCCATCTGACCACAGCTGGGAATCCCCACTGCAATGACAACTCAATTTAGTGGTGAACAGATTTTGCCTGAACTTTCTGCCATCTTTAAACATAATCCCACTGCTGCCATCATACCGTTAACAAGAGACACACACACGCACGAGGAAAAGCACATCCACAAATGAACACCATCACCTCCAGCACTCCCTGGGCTCTATTTATAGGTTCCCAGGGACAGCACGTCCTCGCTAAAGATAGTCTGAAGAGTAAGCTGGTCTTTTAATCACCATTTCATACAACAGATATCTAATACCTATACTGCAAAAGCAGCTTTGTACTTCATATAACTATAGTTGTTTGCAGCATCTGTCAGCTTGAAGATCAGTTATAAATATTCACAAATATAATTAATGTGAAGCCGGTGTGTTAATTAGTGCATGGATATGTCTGCAGCATATTTGCTGCCATGCTGCATGGTCAGAAAACCTTGTGGGAGGAAAACAAATCACTGCAATGACCTGTTGCATATTCACCAACTTTAGACTCGCCTGAACAAACACTCAAACACCACAATAGTTAATGAAACTCATTATCAGCACCAACAGAATGAGGGAAGTAAGAGAACCACCAGCGATGGAGTGGCTGTTTTTCTTTGACTTTTCATTAGATCTCTTTCCTAATCAACAAGCACTCCAAGTAAAAAACCAACAACAACAGTTAAGCTGATTACTGTGAAATTGTCTGGTAATCAGTGTTGACACAGGGTGCAGACACAGTGAACAGTGGCTTAGTTACAAAAAAAAAGCCAAGGGAAGTAAAATGGCTTGTTAAAATATTGTTTCAGTTCACTGTATGGGTTTAACTTGTTTTTTTCTGTGACACATGAAGAGAAATTAGAGTAGAAAAACCTTAATATTTCAGCTATTAGTATATTTCTGTTATACTAAGTAAAATGTTTTAAGAGGCCGGTTTTATTGTTGTTTTTCTTTCTGGTGAGTCTCTCAGTTCTTGAAAGTGCCGAATATGTGTGACCATAGCAGAGCTGCCGCAAACAGCAGAAATAAAAGTTTGTTGAAGATTTAGATGAGTCATACAGTGAGCAAAGTGGGAGAATGTTGAAAGGTGAGGAGAGGAGGAGGAGGAGGACTGGATGGGCTGAGGGCGCAAAAAGCTGAAAAGAAATAACGGAGAGAGTGACACTGAATATAAAATCATCACCCAGCCAAATGCAAGATAACTAACTCTTCATGAATAACTAATGTTTGAGAGCAACTGGTGGTCACAAAAGATCTACCAAGCTTTGGCTTTCTTTTCATTACTGTTATGTAAATTTTGATAGAGGCAGGTTTCCTGGGAATACTTCACGAGACTCAGAAGTAAGTTGTAAAATCAGTTAATAATCTACTAAAGTCACCCCCATACTGAGCATATCATTCCACCACAAGCATTTTACACTTGAGCAAATATTCTTTTCAATCAAGGCTACCAACAAAAACTACTCCTGTTACAGAACAAATCATTGATTTCAATAAAAAGGGGAAACCTAGTTTTAAAAGCCACATCGGTTTCCCGTTGGACTTCCACTAACAGAGTGAGAGTACATAAGAGGGGTTTGGAGAGTCAAACATGTAAGTAGCTGGTTTTATCTCCTCTGACTAGCTAGTTTACTAACTAGCTAACCAAGTGTTGCCGGGCCTATGCAGCCATTCAAGTCCTAAGTTTAGGAGTTTGTGTTTTGCTCTTTACTAGGACATGCTAGCATGCTACCACGGATATCCAGGAACATAACTTTATCTTGTTACTAACAGTACCTTAACTTAAAACTTTTTAATACTTACAATAAAATATAACTCTAGCCTTCTTTGCCTTGCTTGTGTGTAAGCTAACAGCGCTGCTAACACTATTTTGTGTTTGGTTTGACATTGGGACCTACTCATTGGGTTTACACCAGTATGGCTTCATTGGTCCCACCCCGACAATCATAACACTCTGTCTTGCATAAAGTACAAGACAAGAACCAGCAAGACTAAATTACTACATGATAATAAAACTGAAGTTACCTTTTTATGCCATATGCTTATGTCTTGTTTTGAATGTCACTGATGCACCACCGTAAAGGCCTACGGTGTTTAAAATTTATTCTTAACAATAAAATGTAACTAGAGGAAAAAGCATTTATGAAAAAGGTCTATAGTGATATTGACCCTTTTATATTTTCCATTTAACACGTCAAAATTGACTGATTTAATGTCATAAATGGATAGTAGACTGAGACAGGAATAAAATGTTGTTCATGGATTGATAAATTTTAGCAATATTTCACTTCCATACATGATGTCCAGAGTACACATTTAGGGTTTACTGCTATAGACAAAGGATATTTAGACATGAGCTTGTAAAAGAAGAAATATTCATCATGCAAGTAGGTTCATGGTCATAATTTTCCCAACTCACCTGTGGCGTCTCCCTTTAATACCCTTTAAATACTTTTAAATTTTTGATTTAACAACAGTGAAACCAAGATTGGTTTCACAAATCCAGATTATCACACACTGTTAGTTCTGCTTATAAAACAGTCACCCACTGGGCAGACGCATATTTAATTGAAATTTCTGCAAATGTTTTGCTTTAATGGATGATCTTTGCTATGAATCCTAATCAATGGGAACAGGGTAAGAGGAGAGGGAGAAAGAAAGAAATCTGAAAGATGGCTTGACAGAACATTCCCACTACATACAATCCGCTGGCAGATCAAAGCTCTGACTCGTAACCCTCTAAAGAAGGGTGGGCTTGACTGACATGGCATCTCTGGGAAACAGTTCTGCAGAAAGGTGGGATTAAGGGTTTGCTGCCTGTATGTACTCTGAAATTCATATTAACTTTTATGTAAGTTTCAGCCAAACAACCCTGTATGACTTCTAAGCTGAGAAAAGAGACAGACAGAAAATATAAAATTAACTCTGGGGCCTGGTTGACATGGTAGATACAACACATGGGGTTTTGGGGGATATTTCTCAATATTTTTAAGTCAGGGATAGCAGTGGACTCTACTGGTGAAGAAATTCTAATGCAGAAGAAAGTGTAAACATACATAGACATATTGCCAACATGTTGCAATTAATCTGGGTCAGTCTCCATAAATAAGTGCAATTCATCTGCAAAAGACTTTTTTGCAACAACGAACTCAAATGTCGGTATTTTGATGGCTGAGCGCCTACGTCAGTTTGCACTTAAATTTCCATCCTGTAGCAATTCAGTCACTACTTGTGGAGCAATTTCTGTCTGAAATGCGTTCTGGATGAATGTAAGTAGTTTATATGAACTTATGTTTAATTGTTGTTTCTATTTTTTTTTCTGTTTATTTGTTCATTTCAGGCACAACAAAAATACATATATTAAACATAAAGTGCACAAAACAAAAAACAAAATTTGCCTGAAAAGGAGTGGGATGAAGAAAACTTATTAAATCCCACCCCTATACTCACTCATCAACAAAATGTATGTACTGTATCTAGTCAGCAACCGATACACAGTTACCAATTTATCACATTTAACCACTGTAGCAACACAAACAAATTTGCATGGTATTGTCAATTTGAACCCATTCAGATCTAAATTGATTGCACACGGACTTTGTCTTACAGCCATCTCAATGGGCCAAAGCCACTTTCACGATGACAACTGACAGTGGTCACCAACCTGGGCACCGTCTTCAAAACAACCATTTCATCGTATAAGCAATGAGCTTGTACGTTCGTTGTACACAATCACAATAATTCATGCCGTGGTCTCCAACCACTGTTTATCTGGCATGACTGCATTAAAGAAAAATTAGGAACTCAAATTAAATTAAAAGTTACAGAATATTATCAAACATTCAACACAAATTGTTTATATAAATGATTATTATTTAATAATAATAACACATTTGAATTATTTATTAATTATTGAGGCATAACTTTAGTTGGATCACAGTCAAAAAGAAGCAACAATTAAAACCTAACAGCTAATAAAATTTGGCAGAACTAGAAAACATTAAAACTGTTCAGTGATAAAAAAAATAATATACATCTAATTTGTGCTGTTTTCTGTTCTCATCTAGAGCCATCAGTGTGTCAACCTGCCAAATCCTTTTTAATGACTTACTGGAAAAGTAATTGCAATCCCATGAAATGTAACTATCTAATGTAAAAGCATACAAAAGTACATCCTTACAGATCAACTACTTTCACTGTAGAACTTATGCAGTGGCTTGTAATAATAGCTAAACTAGGGTGGGGTGTGTGTGTGTGTGTGTGTGTGTGTGTGTGTGTGTGTGTGTGTGTGTGTGTGTGTGTGTGTGTGTGGGGGTGGGGTGGGTGGGGCATTTCTCAGTAACACCACAATTACTGTTGCTCCTTAATAAGAGCTACAATAAGAGCCACACTGTGCAGAGTGTCAAGGAAAAACTAAAGTAATTTTCCCTAATGTCTAAGGCCTCTCTTTCCCTTTTAATTACCAGCCCAGTTAAACAGCTGTTCCACAGCAGTGGGACTGGAGACTGCTGAGCAGAGGGTTAATTATCCTGGCTACCTTTTTCAGCAGTCTTAAGTGTGGTTTTTCCTGTTTAAGTCCCATAACAATAAAGCAAAACAATTAGCCTACTTAAGGTAAAAGATATGCTTTGCTACAACTCACAAAATATATGCAGGTTGTGAAAAAAGTAAGATAATAATGCAATGGATAAACATACCATTTTGTTATTCTCTTCTCTTTTCAGTCACCATCTTTGTGTCAGATATAAGGGCAGTTGGATTGATGTGGGGTCAATATGAATGAGAATATTGCATATAGAACTATATATTATCTGATTTTTTTAGTGTAAAGAAATCAATTAATCTTAACTGATCAGGGAGGTGGCTCTTCATTTCCACCTTCTTTAGAAAGGTCTTGAAACTTGGTAAACAACTTGAAGCACACCCATTGGTGTGGACAGTTATTTTAAAACGTCTAAATTCACTGTAATGTCAAAAGATCAGTTAACACTGTATATATGAACTCACAAATCAAAAATCACTAAAAAACTTTGTAAAAACATTCATTATCAGAAAGTGTTTTTCTGTTTGTTTGTTTTCTTTTTATAATGCTTGTCTCTCTATGATGTCAAAGAGGTGAAATATTAATAATTTAGTTCATTTTAGCTATACAGCTCTGGCTGTGAGCACAGAAGCTCCACCGACATACATATATGTTTAAACCTGGTGAGTCAATCAGAGGAAGGTTTGTTTAAAAGGAGCTGAAACTGCTCGTTTTCCAACAGAGGATGAAATGCGGAGCTACACTAAGCCTGAACTATTGATTTTAACTATTAATCATGCAAAGCTATTTCCATCAAGTCCAACAATAAAAGTATTGAGCTGAAATGAGGTCCCATTTAACTCACACATAGCCTATTTCATATGTTTTGATGAGGAAGAGCCATTGCACTTGTCATCATAATTAAAGTTCAGCCAGTAGGTTCGCCACATTTTTGATGTTCACAGACTCCTTGACCAAAAACAAAGCTGCATGCACTTAAAAAGCAGTTGTGTTATCATTTACTCTTTCATACCAGAGTGATCTGGCCTAACTTTGTGATCTGGTTGCTGTCACGTCACCATTCTATAACTGTATTTCTTTGCTGTCAATTGTATTTTCTGCTCTTTTATTGCTGTAACCCGCAAATGCGGCTCATCTGTGAAGCACTTTGTTGTACTCGTGACTTTTAAATGTGCTATAGAAATAAAATTGAAATTGAAATTGAATTGAAACTTTGAGAGCTTTAGTACACTGTACCAAACAGTAATGAGTCACTGGCAGAGAACATCCATTAACCCTGCGTGACGCTCTGCTTTTCAGCGGCGCTTAATGCTGACACAGAGATCATTTGAATGCAAATCACCTTGATTACACCATTTCAGCAGCTGTAGAAAAATGAACAGGTAATGAACCTGCTTAGTATCAGCTCAGTATTATGACCTCTATTAAACACCTTAATCACAAACACCTCTCTTTACACTCACATGTATGATTTTTTTTTCACTGAATTAATATGGCCAAATATTCCATTGAGACTCTAAATCAAACTAACTGCATGGAGCTAAACTCACTTGCAGGTTTAGTCTTTGCTTATGTTCATGTTAGTGTCATTCATCATATCTACAGCTACACTCTCAGAGGACACAAAACACAAACGTGTTACTGTTATTGTTGTTGTTATTTAGATGGTTACCACCATCACTTCTGTTTCCACTCCTGTGATGTATAATCTCAACATATTGACAGCAAAGCCATCCCAATACACCGGCAAGACACACTCGAGGGCGCAGAAACGAAAATGGGAATGACAGATATAAAATACTGTAATACTAATACTCAGTCATGACAGCGATGCAGGAGCAAATTGGACGTGCCCACTGAAACACAAGAGGAATGGACAGAACACCTGAACACACACAAAACACATACTGGAATTTAGATTTTCAAGTTATAAGTCAATATGAAATATTCTACATGTAACAATAATTCCCACGTTATCTTGGATGGTGAGACGTTAGATTTAATGCACAGTAAAGCCTTCAGCATTAACATTATGGGGGAGGTGGCAGATCAAGTAGGACGTGTTCCCCTGAAAATTTAAGGATTTTAAACTTAAAATCAAAATCAACTGTAAGAAGCCTGAAAAACTAATTAATTAAATAAACTAGTTTAGAAATCTTTTACCAAAATCATTTTTTCTGAGGTTTTCTTTAGTATTTGAGTAATACACAGACTTTCTGTACACCCATGACTACATACAAAAACACAAAGTGATAATGAGTGATTTGTTTAAACTTTTATTAGCCCATACACCTGTAGTGATTTATTAATATAATGTAATTTTTACAAGCTGTCACCCCCCTAAGAGCTTTAATTTCTTGTTGGAGTATCAGTTCTTAAACATGGTTGAATATTTCGTTGGTGTGAGTCAGAATTTTGTCCTAGACTTTTACTTGACAAGTTTCACACTGATCTGATAAAATGCACAAGGAGGATTACGTTGCTCAGAACAGGATTCAAATTAAAGACATAGAAGTGAGTTCACTGAGCTGTATTTATTATTGAGGGGTGTGAAAATATAGTCATATACTTTATAAAAAATTCCATCATTTCCATTAAGTTTGCATTGAGCACAGTTCTTTTTAAGTTTTTCAGTAATAGTAATAATTTTAGTAAACTGACTGAATTTGTAGAAAAAATATAATATTCCACAGTTTCTAACTAGCTCCTGACATGAAGACTTGACTTGTTTTAGAAAACCTCAAACACACATAACATTATAGAATTGTTGTATTTACTATAACGATCCACATGGTGCTTCTAACAAGTTGTTAGCCAACAATCATACCTCAAAAAGCAAGGCATGATCACCAGCTAATGACTTGTCCAAGAGAAGTCATTAACCATTAAGCACACACCTGAATGACAGATATAAAGCCTCCTCTCTGAAATCACCAGAATCTCTGAAATGGGCCTAATGTTTTATTTAATATGAAGCAAAATGAGTGACTGAGACAATAAACTTTTATTGAGGTCACCCTGAGGCCTGTTTAGGACCAGAAGTTCACAGCCTTTAAAAAGAAGAAATGTTTAAGGCACTTTCACTTTGGCTTCACTCTCTAGAGCTGGAAGCTCGATGCGTAGTTTTTATTTGTTTATGGCCGTTCCGCAGTTGTGTCCCATCAGCATTACCTCTTTACCTTTTTGTGGAAGTCAGGGCAAAGCTGACTCCATGTTGACTCTGTACACCGTTATGTTATATGAACTGGTATTACACACACAAAAAGTCAGCAAAATGCCAAAATAGGAGCTGATTTGAGCGTAGCCTCAGCGCCAAGGTCTTAATTCTTCAAAGTCAAACCCATTAAACCGGAGCTGGTTCAGAGGAGCAAAAAGAGGCATTGTTAACAGGGATCAGGGTTAGACTTTGTTGATTTGACACAAATGTCACATACAGACAGTACTGCACACACACACACACACACACACACACACACACACACACACACACACACACTGATCTTTTCACAAGGGAGCAGCAACATACTCCACACACATCCACACAAAGTGAAACACTTCCCTCCAGTTTCTTCAACATATGTGTTTCCTTAGAAATAGAAGAGAAAAACATAACAAAAACAATACCATAAAAATGGGAAGCTGTGTAAAATGTAAATGAAAACAGAACGCAATAATCTGCAAATCTCACATTTGAATCCCAGATTTTATTCACTGTAGACTAGAGAGCAAAAATCCATAAATGTCTGAGAACTGAGGAGATCAGTTCAGTCCCAGTGTTATCCTGTTCGTGTCTGATATTCCATTCCAGCCACTCAACAGTCCCGAGTCTTCTTTATTATGTTTTTTCGTTTTATTATGCTTTAACTTCTTGAGCTCCAAGGGTCTTTCTGGGGTGTTAAAGATAAGGGCAGGGGACCAGAACTGACCGGCTAAAGATTAAATCCGACCGAAAGAGGGAATACATTTTCGCTTTTCCAATGTATTTTAATACGTTTTAAAGCTTTTTCTACTGATAAAAACCTCCCTGGGGCTATTCATACTACACCAAAGTGTGAGAGTAATAGCTAAACAAGTAAATAACAGAAAAGTTCCTGTTTTATTTTTTTCATTGTCTACAATCGAAATGTGTCTTTTGAAGTATCCAAAGTTAAAAAAAATATATAAAATTGATAATTACTTTACAAAGTTTAAAATTTATTTATTTATTCATCATTTTTAAGGTTTATAATTTCTGCACAGTGAGCTACCTTTTCCTGTAATTTTACACATTAATTAAAGCCCAAAGAGTTGTGCTAACTGATTAATCATTAACCATTAACTAGCATAAACTAGCAGCATTCCTTTATCATACAGAAAAGCTGATAGGTACTATTAAAATTTGCAGTTATTTTTCTTATATTAAGACATCTCAGGGATTAAATGTGCAGTTAAACTTCTTTAAACTGACAAAAAAGGAAACTTCACTGGTTCAGTGAAGTTTGACATCCCTGCTCTAAACGTTTTCAGCTGGTGAAGGGTCTGCACTGCAGACCTAAATCATTTCAGCACACACACTCTTCTACTAAGAAGCCATACTGTTTTACCCTTTTCCTTCAAAAAAAAAAATGTAAATGTTTAAGCATGAGCCCCACTAACAGCTGAACTGTAAATAGCTGCTAGTGGGGCTATTCCAGGGGTGGGGAGCTCGAGGCCTCACCGAGGCATATCACCCTGGGTCAAGATACCTGAATCTAATGATTAGTTCATTTCCAGGACTCTGGAGAACTTCAAGACATGTTGAGGAGGTAATTTAGCCATTTAAATCAGCTGTGTTGGATCAAGGACACATCTAAATCCTGCAGGACAGCGACCCTTGAGGCCTGGAGTCAAGAGCGTAGATTTGGTTTTGGCATTGGTGGGGACGGATGATTCAACCACCGAACCCTGCCCGGTTTCTCTTTTTTTTGCCCCTTTTTGTCTTTGCTTCTTGATTTTAAAAAAAGGGAGAAATATACTTGCCTACATATGCTATTCTACATGCTTTTAAACCATTTAAAATTACAATTGATAGTTTTATATGTGAATTATATAATGTTAAATTACTATTAAACAAATGACTAAGTATTTTAGACTTTAGTTTACTTCAGCCATATTCCAGGTATACAAAAATAAAAATAGTTTCAAATACAATCATGACAATAAAAGAATATGACTTTAAGGACTTAACAAAATTACTTCAGTTATATCGTCTTGATGCATGCTCAATCATCCAGGTAATTAATTTTCCAAAAGCTGATTCTGTTCATCTGGATGCAGCGTTTTGTGGGAGAAATGTTTCGCCACTCATCCAAGTGACTTCTTCAGTCTCAGCTGACTGCAGGTTTCCCCAATCTTATAAACAGTACATTTGCATAATGACTTAACTTCAGTTATAGTGCACCAACATCTCTGACACATTAGCACTAAGGGAACACTGAATGACCTGGTGGTTTTTGTCCATAAAACTACTCATCTAAGATTACCACAAAGTAAAAGATCTCTCAGCAAAATTATGCAACATTTTAGGAACTATTGCCCCGATCAAATCAGTGAGCTGGGATTTTTTATTCTAAACATGATCTACTGTTACAGCAACAGACATGGACTACTGGTGCCCCACACAACAACTCAATTTCCAGTATGTGAAGCCAAACACATGCCTTCTCCTCTTGTTAATCTATAGCACCATCACATCAGTCAGTCACCTGTGACCTCGCCTCTTCACCTCTGTCCGAGCTACAACATGGCAGAGCTGCCTCTGTCACCTGATAAATAACAGTGAGACATTCCAAATACATGCAGTCACACATGTGCTTCAAATACAGTCATGAACCACCAAGTCATCATCCAATTTCACCTGTGATCTTGTATCACCATTACTCTCTGAGCTTTGTGTTGGTTCTTCTGTCACCTGACAAATAGGACATATATGACAATAAGAATAAAATGTGTAGCTGCTTCAGTGCTTCTGTCAATGTGTGCAGATCTTGACTCATCAGTAATGTTTGCAGGGTGATTTTAAAACAATTTGTGCAAACTGCACTCCAAGGTGGAATATTTGCAAAATCATGACTACCTCATGATATTTTGTCTCAAAAATTAACCCTATGAAAATATCAGTACCATTGCAATGAAATTATTGTGTCACCAACATTTTAACGTTAGACATATAATTTTAACAGCCTCTGTAAACTAATATCCTGGCTTGCTCGAGGCTGCCGTTTTCTCTGACAGTTTCAATCAAAATTAGAAATGCTACTCTGGGAGACTGAGGTAACTAATAGTGCTGCCTGCTGTGCAGTTAGTTTCTAAAACACGTTATTCATGGTTACATACAATTTTAGACTGATGTGGGCCAAAGCCTAGCATAGCCTGTAACGTTATTATGACGGACACATTTTATGAGTGAACTTGACTTTAAGTGACTTACAGGTTTCTTTGAAAAATACTTTCTTATATTCAGGTTCTTCCTTTTTGCTGCCATCCTCCTCTCCTCCTTGCAGGTCCTCACAGCGCAGGCTTGCCGCTGCTAAAACTAAACAGAGCTCCCTGAAAGGCACAGCCAATCACATTGTCCATATTTGTCACATGAGGTAGGTCTCCAGTAGAGAACGTTGTTTAACTCTTTCTGCACCGCTGGGTGAAAGAGATGTTGACAGATCGTTTTTTTTTCTTTCTATCGGGTTTGTTTTTCTTTACTCGAAGAGATCAAATTATTGGTGGGGACAATTCAATAATCGCTGTATATTGGTGGGGACATGTCCCTTCCGTCCAAGCCAAATCTACGCCCTTGCCTGGAGTTCCCCCATCCCTGGGCTATTCAATACCGTGTTATAATTACTGACTCAACCACAAAGGTAAATGGACTGCTGCTTATATAGCATTTCTCTACTCTACCTGAGTACTTAATACAACTCACCTAATTCACCAAAGCACTTTTTTCCTATGCTTAAGTACTTTCACACAGTGATGAAAGCATCAGAGAGCAACCTGTGCTTAGTATCTGCCTAAGGAAAATTGGTTGGAGCAGCCGGGGATTGAACCACAGATAAACAGATGTCCAGTCTACCTCCTGAGTTACAGCCACTTTCATTCAAACCAATTAGTTAATTTCTTTTTCTTTCACTGAATAGAATTAAACAGGAAAAAAAGCTCAACAACAATTTAGAAACACAGTATTGGTCATGACTTCCACAACTACTTGTACACCCTTTATAATGTATTCTTTCTGATCCTAGCGCATATTAAGGTGAACCATCTGCGCATCAGTGCCTCTGCAGAGAAACTGCCGCAGATTTCACTGTGGGTCTTGGTTTATCAAAGTAAAGACAAGAATGCTAAGTTAGTGAATAAATGCAAAGAATATTTGCAGATTAGTCAAAGCTATAAAGACTTCAAAACTTAGAAATTGATTACTTTCCACTTTGTGTCCAAAACACTGAAAATCTTGGCCTCAGTTAATAATATCTCTTTGCTTCTTCAATCTTCCTTTCAAAGTCCAAACTCAGCTTTCTTTTCATTCCGCAGCTCTTAAAAGCAGAATCAAATCACGACTCATTGCGGAGTAAGTATGGCCATCTATTTATCTCTCTAAGACTATGAATCATCGATGTTTGACGGAGGATATTTTGAGACATTGCATTGCTGTATCTAACAGCATTTAAACTCTAGGGGACCGATTCAGTCTCTAAGGCTACTTGAGATTCAGTGTACACTTAGACATGTTTCAGTCATGCTGCTTGACTCTAGCCTTGAATTGAGCACTTACATATTCTACTTAATGCCCACACCATAGAGAATGCAAAACTGCCATTTTGAGGGAACTGACCTCTTCATCTAGTTTGTTCCCAAAATTCCAAATCATCACACAAGAATCCTTACTTACTATTTTTCTAATAGAAATCCAAAAAATTGTATTTGTACAGAATAAGATTTAACAGCATCATCTCTTGGCTTTCACAAGCACAGCCTGTACTTGCTATGACAACAACATTTCACTCTTTCAATAGTGATTATTATTATTATCGGATTAATAATTTTACAATTAATAATCAATAGTTAATAAAGATTAATAACAATTTAATAATTTTACATTAGTTAACATAATTTCCAGTCAAATACTTTTTGAGCTCAGTGATACTAGTTTTGCATGATTGGCAGTTCAAAACATGTTCAGGTATCTTTGTTGCATCTTTTCAGGTCATCAAGTGTGTGAAACAAGCAAAGAGTAGAAAAAATTGTCAAAAACCAAATGTTCAGAGTCTAAAGCAAAAGCTTCTCACTCAGAGGGATTCACTGTGCATGATGACATCATTATGTGACTCTTTGGCCATATGAACATCCACAGCTGTAATAGCATTAAAAAGAAAAAAAGAAAAATCACAGTAGCCCCCATTTAAGGGTTTTGAAGCTTGACCGTGGTACTTTGAAAACAGAAACTCAGCTGTCTCAACATCATCTTATGGTTCAGTCAGACCAGAGTAAAACTACGATGGGAGCTCCCTTACAGGTGCTTGTCTGGTCACTGCATGTTATTTCAAATGCTGTTTTATCACAAACATGCACTTACATGTGAGCTTGTTTCCTTTCAGTCATAAACTGATAACAGACTGATAGGGGATTACTGTTTTATTGCAATTGTGATGCGTCATTGTCCATTATCTTTTCATTTAGCTTAGACAAACATGCTAAATGTGTTGTACTGTGTGCAACTATGATCCTAAATTACTTTTTCCTCCATTTTTTGCAATTATTTTCCATCAATGTACTCACGGGTTAATTAGTGCTTTGTTTTATCTGGGAATGTATTTGTACTTTTGGTATCTGTATCCATATCTAATTAATTTTATTTCATATTTTATTATTGAGAAGCACTTTGGAGTACCTCTGGTCTTTTAAATGTGCTATATAAATAAAGTATTGATTGATTGATTGATTGATTGATCAATGGGGGTGGCTGAAGCTCAGGAGGTAGAGCAGGTCACCTACTAATCGGAGGGTTGGTGGTTCGATCCTGGCTTCTCCAGTCTGCATGTCAAGTATCCTTGGGCAAGATACTAACCCCAAGTTGCTCTCCGATGCATCCATTGGAGTGTGAATGTGTGTGAATGTAGTTAGAAAGCACTCAGTATAGACAAAGTGCTTGTGAGATTGGGTGTGATTGGGTGAATGTGGCATGTTGTATAGAGCGCTTTGAGTACTCCGGGAGAGTAGAAAAGCGCTGTATAAGAATCAGTCCATTTACCATCAATCACTTCTTCTCTTTGTTCCTTTGAAGAAAAAGAAGAAGGAGTGGTGAAGATGAGGAAAACATTTTTGTCATGTCATGTTTTGGCCTTTTGGTCTCTTTTTACTTGACATAGTGTAGTTCTTCAGCAAAAACTGGTCTGCCAAAGAAGTAAAAACAAACAAATTTAAATCGCATGACTCCAGTTCATCAGTTTTTATTGTAAATATATAAATATTTATGGTAATTTAACCCATGGCTACCATGGCTCTCTGGGCCATGGGTAACAGTTTTAGAATCACTGATGTAGTGTATATACAACAATATGAAAGGATAAAAATAGTAAAAGATATATAATAAATTATAAAAGAAAGCCAAAAAAGGTAAAGCAATCACACACACACACACACACACACATACACACACACATGGTGTGAGAGAGTTGACAGCTAAAGACCATGTTTCTCACATGATTGAAATGTCACATTTAAAAGGGTCCTCGTGAATTGCAAGATGACAGTGTTTGAATCATCATCTGTCACCGAAGGCACACAAACAGATCTCCTCGGCTTTATTTGCAGAAGAACAAATGACTGATGCAGCTGGCTTCATATCCTGCAATAAAAGTCTACAAATCAGACTGACAGTCACTATAACATTGCACTTAAACCACAAACTCCCTGCTGAATGTAAGTGCCAGAGAAATATGCACATATGAAGGATTGTTTATGGCAATATTGCTGCTTAGTTTCAACATGACATTAAACCACTTAACTTTACTTACAATGTGTGGATTTTGTGGATACATTAACTGTCTGTGCTATATTAAAAATGTTTCACTCAGCTTTCACCCTTCTGTAACATCAAATATCTCATTTTGCCTACAACAGACATAATTACAGCTTAATACTACATGTGAGGAGCCACACTCTGATTTCATGCTTCAAATGGGATTTGGAGCATATGTTATAATCCTAGAACAAAATCACTAAATAATAATGTGGGTTAATTAAAGCTATCCCACATAATCCTAATGATTCACTCTGTTTTGACTCCTGAGGTATTAATAAAGCAAACAGTTAAAATCATTGACAGATTTACGGCAGCTCAGGGCACCTTTAAGCGCCTGAAGTGTTGTCTTTACTCAAATCAGATTTGTTGCCAACATTGCATACATGCATTTTTTCAGTCATGTTTTATGCAGCAACATTTAAAGTGAGCCAATCAACAAACCCTGTGGTAAAGCATTTGCTCTTTTCTTTCACTGGTCAGGATTCTGCAGCATCATCATCAACAGTGTGGATTTGATTTGATATGATCTGACTCAACTAATGTATAATCTTCCCATATTTGTATTCCCCGTTCAAAGTGCTCCAGGGTGGCATAGCACACACTGTGAGAAACCCAACCGCTGATTCCATTAGGCTGTTTACCAGGCAGCTTCTCCTTCTTATCTGCTGAAATTATTCAAGCATACAGGAATTCACAAAGCAGAGTAACTGGGCTGCTTTGTCTGAATTACTCCTGGGTGGGTATATCTGAAACGGCTCTGCAGTGGTCTAGGTCATGTCTGAACATTTTTTAGTGTTCATTGGTGGCCACAGCTCCCCTTGCTCTGTTCCTCAGGAGGGTGCCTCATTATATATGCTCCCTGTTGACCACATTAAATAGGCATTACATAACATTTCCTTCCATGGGTCCTATACCAGTGGTCCCTAACCTTTGTTGCACCACGGACCGGTTTATATCTGACAATATTTTCACGGACCGGTCTTTAAGGTGTTGCGGATAAATACAACAAAATAAAACCAGTACTGGTACCAAAAAAAAGAAGATTTATTCATAATTGAGTTAATGATAAAAACCAATAAAAACCCTGAAAACTATAAATTTACACCCGTGCCTCAACTCTTGCGGCCCGGTACCGGTCTGTGGCCTGGGGGTTGTGGACCGCTGTCCTTTAAAATTTAAATTAGGATGAAAAACAGCTTAAGGACGTGGCTATTTGACCAGCCATCCATTGTGCCACTGTTGAAAATAATGGAGTAGAAGAAAGAATGTGAATACTGTTTACCCCAACACTAGCACAACACAGCAGTATCCAAAACACGAACTGCACATTAGGTGAGCTTATATAGAGGTGAGTATCCTGCTTACGATCAAGTTCTGAAGCACTCCATTCCTGTGTTTATGTTCGTTTTAAACAAAATGACATTTAAGCATGTAAGCTGCAGCATTTTGAAAGAAACCAGGATACCGCTGCATGTATACATTGTATTTAGAAAAGATCCTATACACCTTAAGCCAACTGAGGTACGATAACACAAACCACAGCAGCAAAAAGGAACTGAGAAAGAAACTGGTGTCTCAAATTGTGGTGTTTTGTACTTATGCTTGATAGACATCAAGCATAAGTACATGCAGTCCTCTAAAAGTGGACTTGGAACTTTAGTTACCTCAACTGGAGAAAGTACTTTATTAATGCAGGCTTGCATTTGTAATCCCCTCATTTTAGTAAAAAGCCTTGTTTCTCTCTGTTCCTGTTTGACACATTAAACTTATTGCATTTTGTGATAATACTAAACATCCTGTAGCCTTTTCATGTTAGTGTGTTATAACTATGTTATTACACATAACATTATGCAGGGATGCTTAAATTATTACCATGTAGAATTAAAGGAGAGATCCTTCTTTACTTAAACAGACACTATTAAAGGACGGCGAAGCAAAGCCATTTTCAAAACATTAAATATAATCACTACTAAAATACTGAAAGCATGATATCGTTAACGCACTAAAACAAATTCTCGCTCCTGCTGCCGTCCCGCTGAAGTCACAGTTCGTCATTCCTTTGTGTGTGTGTGTTTTAATCACTGAAATGAGGAACATTTGCTCCATATGTTTGATCTTAACCAGCCGGAGAGAAATGAAAGTTGTTGATGGTTTAATGTGCTGCACATGAGAAGGTAATTAGCTATCTAGTGTGCAAACTGATTGTAGCTGTGCATATTTCTTTGGCAGCTCATTTAACAAGCTAAGGTGCAGAAAGAAAAGCCCGATAAGAAGGCAGGAAGGTTGTGAGTAGTTTTTTTAAATGTTTGTGTGTTATGTGAGGCTGACACGTGGTTCAGTCTGTCTGCCTTTGCTGTGACACAAGACTGAAATGACATCAGCATATGTTAAAATAATGCAATATAAGGCTCCATAATTTATAATATTCCTGACATTTTCAATCATTTACATACATAAATACATAATTTGTTATATTATCATTGCAAGTATGTGTGTGTGTGATTTTTCCTTATTTATTTATTTATTTATATATTTATTTATTCTTTGTTTGCTTTTATTTTTTGTTTATTTTCTTTATGAAAGGAAGCATATGTTTGTGCTTTGATCGGTTTAATCTATATTTTAAACTTTTATTTAATTTCTCATTTTTAAAGGTACAGTGTGTAAAATTTGTCCACCACATGTCTGCAGATTGCTGTAAACTAAATTTTGGGTTTTTTTACTTCCCAGTTCAAGTGCATATTCCCACCTACAATTGCCACTGTATGACAAACGCTGTTTATCTCAGCTGTCAATATGACTGCAGTGTCAATATGTCGGGTGTCCTGGGAGTCTGCTATAAGTCAGTGAGTCAGCAAAACTGATGACAAGCTGATGACAGCGATACCGAGGTGAGGTGTTGAGGGTATTTCTGTCAGTAAGCACTGCTGTTAGCTGCTGTTACCTGCTGTTAGCTGTTGTCAGCTGGAATCATTGAAACTTTCTTTGAAGTGGATCTACCAATGATAGACTCAGGCACTTGGCGAATAAACTCTATTATGATGTGAGAATGAAATCAAACTGTTTTTCAGAGGGAAAATGTGATTTTTAGGATACTCAAACCTAATGTTAGCTGCATAATGTTAACTTACAACCACTTTGTTGTTCTTTAGCCAACTCATTGTCTGTCCAGAGATGGGAGAATTTTGTGTCTGATCTGTTGACAACAAGTAATTGCAAAAATATGAGGAATAAATAAGTATGTTTATGCACATTTTCATGTGCTAGAGCCATGAGTTCAGTTTAGGATATGATGCTTGAAGTGAGAAAGATGAGTAGGTGGAAAATGAGGGAGGAGGAGAAAGACATAAGGAGAAAGAAATTATGTAAATAGACATGTCCAGTCTGCATGCCAAGTGTCCTTGGGTAAGACACTAACCCTGTGTTGTTCTCCAGTGCATCCATTGGAGTATGAATGTGTTTGGATGTTAATTAGGAAGCACTTAGAAACAGTAGAAAAAAGTGCATTGTGCAAATGGATGTGAATGGGTGAATGTACAAGTTGTGTAAAGCACTTTGAGTGCTCAAGACAGAGTAGAAAAGCGCTATATAAGAACCATTTACCATATTTGTGGTCGTCAGGCAGGTAGCACTACTGGACAGGTACAAAATTTTACAAAACACTTGCCATCTAACTATAATGGGCTAATCTCCAATACTCAAACCCATGTAAAATAGAGTGTGAAAGCATCATAACCGCTGCCTAACCTGTTTAATGGATCACCCAGAAAGCTCCTGCTCCTTTAGGCTGTATTTCATCTCTTGAGTTCAACCTTAAAAATGTCATCTTAAACTCATGACTTCCTTCAGGGTAAAATAACAGCTTACCTTGATCCAGATCATACTCCTCCGTGGTGCTGACAAAGTGAGGTCTGGAGTAAAAGTTATGCGGCCCCGGCTGCTGGAGGCCCCCAAGGCTGAAGAGGCTTCGCTCATTTGAAGCACAGCAGGAAAAGGCCCTCCGGCTGGGGATGCAGGGGTAACGTGTCCAGCTCTTCATCTCCAGGTCAAAAGCCTCCAGTGCTGTCACCGGCATCTTTCCCTGGCGACCACCTGGAGGAGAGGGGAGAGAGATTCAGTGCATTTATGATTATGTCAAAGCTTTACAATTACAAAAGATTCTACTAAAATCCAGAGAAATGAAGTGTGAGTGAACTGGCAAAGTCACCTGTGTATTATCATGAAGACATGGAAACTGCATGCCCCTTCTCATAAATGAAATATATTCCCAGAAATATTATCATGTGCACAAACAACAAGCCAAGGACAAATGCAAATTTTCTGTTTCCATTTCCTGTTTCATTGCTTTTTAATCCCCAGCGCCTGTCATATAGTTTCCTTGGCATTTATGTCAAAGTCTAGCGAGTGCGCAGACCAGCGCTGGGACCACATTTCATTTTGGGCTGAAAGGAGAGCACAGCAGCAGGGAGCTCCCCTAGGACACTTAGGAGTTGTTTACTTCCACAAATCATAACTTAACCTTGTAAAATACGACTACAAGGGGAAGGCAAGCTTTGTGAGACAGAGAGAGAGAGAGAGCGTGCGTGGAGCGGGCAGTAAGAGTTTGAATGATGGGAGTGGGGGGGGGCTGAAAGCAGCACAGCACTGTGGGGGGCAGGGGTGAGAGGCAAATGGGCAGGTTGGCAGCGGAAAAAGAAGGGGAAAATGTAAAGAATATGAGAGAGTGACAGAGAGATTATAGAAAGAGATGAACAAAATGTGGAGGAGTGAGAGAAGAAAGTGGAAGAGGGTCAGCTGGAGTGGGCAGAGCAGCAAAGAGATCGATAGCAGTAGCGAGACAAAGAGTCGAACTGAGTGGGAAGCATTAGATGTGAGAAAAAGAGATTCCATGCAAAAGATTTTGTTGATTGCAGCAGAATCTACTGTGTATGATTTTCTGTGAGAGTACATAGTTCACATATGGTTTTAGTGTTGCTGCAATACTCCACAATCAGAGACTGACATTTTGGCAAAAGTGTAAAACAGAGAATCTCGACTGCTGCACTACTGATAGCATGAAAGGACACAGCTTTTGTACAAATCTACATATAATCACGGGCCTGAGCTGCATTCTAGACCAAATTCAGCTCAGCAAAAATGAGCCATCTGTGTAATCTACATAACAGATAGAAATCTGCTCAATAAAAAAAACAAAAGAATCCATTAGTGTTTGGCCGGTTACTTCATCGGTTGCTGAGTAAAAGCAAAAAGCCTTCATAAGCTAAAGGCAGAAGCTAGTGCTAAAGTGCGAAACCCATGCATAATCAGTCTTACTGTATTATTAATGTTTTTCTAATGTTCCATTTTTGTCTTACTAGGTTCTTTTAATGAAGATGAATTACGGTTAACTGATTTTCTGAAAGCTCTTTTTTTATGAGGAACTTGGTGCATAACTGTTATGACTGACAGGTTCTCTGAATGAAGGAGCTTTGCACGTCAAAGCACTGTTTCATAAACTGTGTGGTTCACTGTTGTCTGTTTCAACAGCTGACAAGCTCCATGCACAACTTATCTATATGTTTTCTGTAGGTAGTTAGTGAGAAAATACTAATCCTGCTAATCATTAATAATCATTTTGTGAGCATCCACAACAGTCCTAGAGAGTGAAAGACAGTCAAACTGCAGCATCTGGGCTACATGTTCAGGGGGCAGATCCTCAATACCACATCTTCAAGCACGAGTCACTACTGTACAGATTCTGGTTAAAATTACATCCACAGGTTTCTGTAAGAGCGTACGTAGGCTGCCATGACAGACCAGTACTTCTGCAGTCCGGTTTTATACTTCTAGTTACTCAAAGTGAGAGCCAGCGTTCACTCGTTGCTAACAACAAAATCAGTTACTTTGTGCTGTAATTAGCAGCTTTACCTGTTCGAGGATGAGCTAGGGTTCAACGTGTGTTGTTGTTCGCTGCCACAATAATTCAAGAAAACTGAAAAACGCGTTAGAAACATTTTGCCTTTCAGCATCAGCAACTTTGGCTCTACATTTTTACAGAGAGAGAAAAAAGTGAAATCACATCTATTTAAATATGTTAAAGTATCAGCTGTCAACTTCACCCACCTAATTATACATTAACCACCACTGAATCTCTGAATCTTGGCTTTGTAGCCATTTTAACATGATAGCATGTTAAATTGGCATAATTAACATAGCAATTATAAAAAAAATTTTTAAAAAATTAAAAAATAGACTAAAACAACCCAAACTAAAAACACCAGTGCAAGCACCAAAACCTACAGTGCCTCAAATAATGATAAGGTGATATTAGAATAGCATTCAGTGATATGCTGGTATTCTCTGTGCCCCAATAAAAAAATATTGTTGTAAACAGTGTATTTTGTGACACTACGAAACAAACAATAATGCATAATTTGAAACAATGGGTGTTAGAATATCTTCATCCTATATATTTCGTCATATCGCACAGTCCTAAGCAACTGGCAAAATCTTCAACTTCAGACTTCTAAATGGTATTACATAAACCAAAGGGTGACACAGAGGACATAAATGATTAGGTTGGGTCTAAGGTGGGTGTCTGAAAAACGTTAGCATGTTAGCACTGTAGAGGTGCAGTAAAGTCACAGTAAATATTTGGGCGTAACATGAAAATAATGTGAATTATAGAGCCTTCCTTATTTTATTAATATTACCAATACCATTGGCCAATATTAGCTATTTGTTAGTCTATCGAAATTTTCATTTTTAACTGTCAACAAATGAAAATTTAAAAGAAGCAAGAAAGAAACAGGAGACGCACCTTTTGCGCTTAAATGAGTAAATAAATACCCACATATTGTAAATCTTAAGCAAAGCTGTTTGTTTCATTTATTTAAAAAAAATTAACATAGACATTCATTAGGGAAAATATACTAATATACTTTTTTAGTTGTAGCTATTATTAACTAAAACATCTTGTTTAACTTTATTTTAGGAGTAAGTTAGCTACTGCTGTGCCAAATTGTCCTCTTTCATATTTTTTGCACGTCTGTTCTGTGTTCCACATTGGCTGATAAAGAATATATATATTATATTGTGGTTCAGTAACAAATGGTTGAAATGGTATACACTTCGTTGCTGTAAGCATTTCTCACTTTTCCCTCAAGCAGAAGCCAACACTTGGATGCCTCCCAAAATGCCAATAAAAAAAAATAAGCAGGAAAACTGCCGTGTAATGGTGTGCGTTCTGAGATTTGTAATGTTTGTTGTTACAGTAATTCATCAGCTTTCCAAGATTCTTACTGCAGATGAAAGTACAGACTGCTGGCTGGTTCAAACACCATTTATGATTTACTTGTTGTCCTGATGCAGTAAATTTAGTGGTAAAAATGAAGATGTTTATTTTTGTCGTGATTTAGATTCTTTATCTTTATTTACTGCTGAAGAAGTGTGGTGCAGCATTCACCCAAAGGCCCTCCAGTGCTGTGTGTGTTTTTACACCCGTGTTTTTGTTTCACTGAACAATCTTTTCGTCATCCTTCACTTTGCTGACGACTGTTTTTCAGCTGCACGTGCGCTGATTGCTAACCATGACACTGCTGCAAAATCCTTGATGTGTACTGTGAACACACACACGGAGGCACGTAGGCACACATGCACAAGAATTTCAAAGCGGTAGGAAGCCTCGTGAGTTACGTCATTTGCCAGCAAGGCCACTGTTGACTGGGAACGCAGGGAATTTAAATGAAAAGAGGTTCAAGCACCCGCTGAAGAGAACAACCCCCTCAAGTGCAGCAGCAGCTGTAGAAGCAGCGTGAATGTGCAAGGTACGGTAAAGCTTTAACGCAATCCCAGCGAGAAGACATTACAGTCACAGAGAGAGAGAGAGAGAGAGAGAGACAGCTTAAAAAAACAGCATAAATTATTTATATTCTCTTGGTATATTACACATTAGTCTGTGTCTAATGTGATATAATATGATTAAACTCCCAGCTGTGCTGTGGCTGCACTTTAGACTAGTCATCACTCTCTGTCCCATGCACTTCCCGGCATCAGCCACAACAACATGAATGAGTTTACTGTTCTACTTAAAACTTAAAGATTTTCTTTGTTTGTTTGGATTTTTTTAAATTTGTTTTTGTGGCTATTTTTACTGTACCATGTGATGTTGTTGAAACTTTGGAGTTGGTTTTAAAGAAGAAGCCAATCTTTTCTCTTCTCCACTAAAACAGCTGATGTGCAAACATTTGCTGTCCAGGACACCAAGCAGAGGTGGAAAGTAGGTGAAGGACACATATTTTGTTACTATAATTATTTAGAAGTGTCAGATATCCATACTTATGAATTTATTTTACATTATTTGCATTTTGTTTTTACTCACTACACTTTCTGCTCCTCACAATTTTAAAACAGGAACGTTTCAATAAACTTTATGTTTAAGACATGTGGTGGGAGTTATTATTTCCTGTCATTATATGCCTGTAAACATCAAACTGATTTTAACTTAAATGAAGAAAACAATAACATACAAAAGACATAATTTATAAGACTATAGTCACACATTAAAGTTAGCCTGATTCATTTGAAATAGTATTTACGGTGCAGGTGTCCATAAGCTGTGGCTCTCATTAAAGACCATAAAGTGACTATTTTTTTACAAGATAAGATAAGATAAGATAAGATAAGATGTTTTGTCACAGCAGGAAGTGGACAGTGCAAAAGTTATGTAGCAAAATAAGAATACAATAAGAATAGAATAGAATAGAAATAAGAATACTGTACACAACTGTAAAGAATAGAATAAAATAAAATAAAATACTATATACAGTAGTCAACAAGTCTTTTAAAATGCTCTATTTGTAACTGCTCAACAAATATCTTCAAACACACAAACACTGTGCAGTTTCACATACGATGTCTGCTGCCTAAAAGTACAAAAGTATTGTTGTATGTTGGACTGGTGCAAAGTGGCTGTGGTGTTCAGTGTTAGGTTACACCAAAGGTAGCAGACACTGAATTAAATTTAAGGTGCTATGCCATTTCTTCTACTATTTGCCAGGATTTTCTTTGCATTGTCTCAGCACATTTTGAACACACGTTCTTTTTAGTTTGAGTTTAGCATTAGTTCTTTTAGACAAAAGAGAAGATCCTACATGTCTGAATTATCAGTCATGGATGGTTCTGAGTCTTAGAGACAGGTAACAGAGTGTATTGGATCCATTAGTTTACAAACCTTTAGTTGCTTTAACATGACTAAAATCCATAATTCAAGTCTAACTTAGGTCAGAAAATGAGCCTTTAAAATGATGCAGTGCTAACAGAGTGCAGGACGCGCCTGCACATCTGTTGTTTTTACGTGAATGTTGAATTCTGTTTGCAGCCACATTGCCCAAATGTCGGCTTGTTTACCTGATGATGGAAGGGAGGTCACTTTGTGGCAGACGGCAATCATTTGTCAGGGTGAGGGATGTTGTTGTTTGACCTGTGATAAACTGATTTCTTCACCATATATATCACTGTTACATTGAGTCATCAGATAAATGAACACCATCTGAACTCCACCTGCTTGACCTCCTGCTTTGACCTTGTCTCTCTCTGTATTTCTCACACTTTATAACTCATGTGTTGGAGAGCTCATTACGAGGCAAACAGATATTCCCCAATTAATCTTTTTAAAACAGGAAAAACCTAAACCTGTGTTGTCTGTGTTTCTTGTATCAGAACACTTTTGCATTGTTGGATTAATTTCCCTTTTATTTGTTTTACCATCAAGTCAAGCAAGATTAAAACTCATTAACTAACATACTTCTGCCCACAAACAGAATGTCAGTCCAATATTTATGCACCATATACCTGAGATATATGGGAAGTATCAGCTCAGTTTACAGTACAAAACCCTTTAGGTGACTATTTAGGTCATTTACCCCCCTGATATGATCAATACCAGCGGAAGACATCAACCACCAACAATAAAGATCACTCTTATCCAGTTATGATGTGACAAAACTGTCAGATTTAGGCACAGAGTCATTTGATTTGGATTAAGGAATCGCTTCTTTGTTGCCAATAATAACAATATTACAGTAATAAATAGTATACCATAGCATAGACTTAGGTAAATTTGTGCAAAAGTAATTATTAAGTAATAATTAAAAAGATTGGTTTGAAACAAAGGTCTCCATGTTACAGTGACCCATTAATCAACCCTGCAGCACAAGAGGACACATGAATCTTTTGGGAGCATATGACAGATGACTGTTGTGTCTCAAAACTCACAGAGGTCATTTGGAAATAAAATGTAAGCACATTTTAAACACTTACATTTTAAGTGTTGAAAGAACTTCCAATTACTTTAAACAAAAAATTATTGATTAGTTAATATTGAATAGTTATTGCACTCACATGAAGGCCTTAAAGCCGTAGCTAATAGAAATAATGATAATTCATAAATTATAATTCATTCTAACAAGGAACTGTATAATACAAATTGATCACATGTTTTCTTAGTAACATGTACATTCAACCTGCTTACATGTTGGCGAGACTTCTAAACGCACACTGTGTGCTGTTAGGCATCGCTCTGCTCCCAAGTTCCAGTTTGTTGTGCTCTCTTTGCCACTTGCAAAGACTCATTTTGTGCCTCTGGTGGAGCGTGTGAGACAAAAAGCATTAATATGGAAATGACCAAAACTCTCAGGAGGTTACCACTACCACGTGCTGGACGTGGATGTGTGTTGTTCTTTATTGTGAAATGGATTTTCAAAATACTTCCTCGTGAGATAAAATTATTGCACCCTGCCTTGTGCAATTCCAATTTCTTTCTCAGCAGTGGTGTGAAATTTTAACAGTGTGTAAATGGGCAATAACTGCCAACAAATGTTACCTGAGGAATGACTGAATGTCACTTGTATTCTGTACTGGACACAAATGTCCTTGCTGCTTTCCTACAGAGCAGTTTTTTAACTCCAAGTCAGTTCTGCTGATCAATATTTTCCAAAGACTGTAAGATCCCTCAGACCTGAGAGACAGATTTTTGTCTCTTCAGCCACTTTCACAGCTCTACAAGTGGCAGGAAGATAAAGTCAAAGCTAAAAGGCTTATGGTAAAAAACAACAAAAACAGTGCAGCAGTCACTCATTTCTACACTCTGTGTGTGTGTGTGTGTGTGTGTGTGTGTGTGTGTGTGTGTGTGTGTGTGTGTGTGTGTGAGAGAGAGAGAGAGAGAGCAAACCCAAAAGCACACTAAAATCGCAACTTTAATGGAGAGTTGGCAAACTTGCTGTTGTTGTTTATCCCTTTATGCACTTGATAAAAGCACAGAGTGTGAAATGGGGTGCCCTAGATTTTTAAAACCATACAACAGCAAAACCTGCACATTGAGGTACTTCAAATATGTCATCCATCACCGGCCACTAGAGTTCTTGAGAAAATGACCATTTGGGTCTACAAAATTCCTGCACTGAAATACCAAATGGAGTTTGTAAGGAGAGATATTGCTGTAACATACTTGTTTCTTAGTTTTTTATATATTTGACACAATGAAATATTTCTGATCAGCAAAAAATATTAAACCAACACAGCCTGACTTTAACTGTGATTAATCATCTTTGATGGAAAGCTGAGTTCAGTTTCACTAGCTACATCCAGGCCTGATTACTGGCAGACTTGCTGAATTAAGAAATCACTGTCTGACACAGTGAAGGAGTCTAAAAGATCTTAAAAATCAACTCATCTGGATCAAAAGAAACTAAAGAAAACGTCACTTCGATCAGTCTGGATAGGGTTACAAAGTCATTTCTAAGGTTTGGGGGGCTCCAATAAATGACACAGAAAGCCTTTATCCATAAACTGAGAAAACTTGAAACACTGGTAAAGCTCCCCAGGAGTGGTCGGTCTGCCAAAATTACTCCAAGGGTGCATCAGTGACTCATCCAGGAGGTCACATAAGAACACAGAACAACATTTAGATATATGCTGGCCTCACTTGTGTCAGCTAAGCTCAAAGTTCATGATTGAACAATAATTAAGAAACTGGGCAAAAATGACATCCATGTGAGAGGTCCAAGGCAAAACCAATGAAAAAGACTAATTTCACATTCACCAAAAATCCATTGTGATGATGGGAACATGTTTTGTATTCATATAAAGAACGTCCTGAGTAAAGGTGGTTATCCCAGCTGGACATTTGTTGTCCGGGAAGCTGGGAAAACCCTTAGTGATCCCTTATGTGTCAGGAGTATGGGAACAGCTGAGGTGTATTTTCTCTAAACACTCTAAACACTCTGTGGCTTTCAAACCCAAAAACACACTGCACCAAAAAATTTCCACCCCATGGATCCGGTCCCACGGCACAAACAGAGTAATGTAGTGTGCGCTATTAAGTGCCAGGAGGTTGCCATGCCATTATACATCGGGGAAGCCAAACAACCTCTGGCTACGCAGATGGCACAACACAGAAGAGCTATCTCGTCAGGCCAGGACTCTGCAGTCTATTTACACCTACAGGCCAGTAAACACTCTTTCAATGATGAGGATGTACACATCCTGGACAGGGAGGAAGGCTGATTTGAGCGGGGAGTCAAGGAGGCCATTTGACTCCCCGCAAAAAGGGAAAGACCATCTCTGAATTGAGGAGGGGTACATCTGTCACCATCTTAAAATGCTGTGATTGCAGCCATTCCCCAACTCTCTGTGAATGGTACTCATGGCCACTGATGAATGGTCTTTGATCATTGATTGTTATCAGTGGTCATACCATTTTGGATACTAATGATCAAGAAACAGACCTCACAGCCCATTGTTTGGCAGTGGTGCCAGTTTCAGTCCTTATGCAAATGTACTGTTTAAAAGGTTGGGGGAGCCTCCAGTCAGCTGAGAATGATAAAGGCTACCTCCACACTAACAGGTTTTCGTTTTAAAACGCATCGTTTTCTCCCCGTTTTGGCCTCCCGTCGACAATGAGGCGGAATTTTCGCTCAACAAAAACGCAGCGTTTTGAAAACACTCTCGAAAATGCATAAATTTGAAAATGGTGCTTTCACGTCTCAGTCTGTACAGCAAAAACGGAGACTTTTTGAAAACAACGACACATTTTAGTCATGTGATGCAGTCAAGTGACCAATTAAACCAAGATAGCGGAGGGCATTATACAGCAGTTGTTTTGTTTGCTCTCAATTTTGACAGCCCCATTAAAGATTAATATCAGTTTGTACATGCTCCAGATAGCTTTTCTTCAAATTCTTTTGCAACTTTGTACTTTTGTGTTACTTGCAGCAGCAACTCCACCTCATTGTTAGTCCATTTAAACATCTCGGTGCTTTTCCTCGACATTTTGCCGCAAGGTTTCAAAGAGCCGGAAAGTAAATAAACAGCAGACAGAAATGAGGCAGGGCGAATCGTCTTGCGTTTCACGTATGCGCAGCACTGGAATGTAAGCGTTTTCAGCCGTTTCAGTGTGGACGCACAACTCTGTGAAAACGACTGAAAACGATAGAGTGGACGCGGAGCGTTTTCAGAAGAAAACGCCATTTTCAAATTTATACGGGCTAGTGTGAACGTAGCCAAAGTCACTTGGATGAGTGACAAAACATTTCTCACACTGAAAATGCTACGTCCAGATGAACAGAACCACCTTTTTGGGAAACTCAATTGAATATAATAAGAACAATTACAGAGACCTCAGGAAAGATCTACAGAGAACTGTAGATTTACATGAGTTGGGCACATGACTCCATTTCTCAATAACTGCAGAGTCTAAGTTTAAACAATTGTACATAAGTACAAGTGTTCAGGTTTGTAACTGCTTTGCAAAGCTCTGTATGAAGACCAAAGCTTTCACCCTTAGATGAGAGAAAATTGATTAGGATGTTTAGAAACGACCCACTAATCACCAAGGCTCAAGCCTGTCATGAACTGGAAACTGCTGAAGACCAGTGTCACTGTCCACAGTGAAACACATTTTTCATCACCATTGACTGAGATGGTGCCAACATTGAAAATTTCAGTCTTGACTGAGCTCTTATAGCTCCCCATATGGACAAACCAAATGCCTTCTGTTGAAAAGCTTATTGTCAGACAAGTCAAAGATTGAGCTACTTGGCCACAGTGACAAGAGGTACACTCAAAGGAATAAAGGTAATGCTTTCATACCTAAGAACCGTGTCATACCTGCCAAGCATAGCAGTGTTAGTGTCATGCTCTGGGACTACCACCATGCTTTTGCTACCAGTGGTACAGGTACTGTATATTGCACACAGTGGAAGGAATAATGAACAAGGAGGACTATCTCAAAATATTTCAACTTCAACTCAAATAAACAGCTAGATAGTGGAAACTTGGACACAGTTAGGTGTTCCAACAGGACAATGATCCCAAACACACATTAAAACTGGTTTTAGAATGAAAACAGCAGGCTGACATGAAACTTATGGAATGGTCTCTACAAAGCCTCATTACAAACCCTATTAGAATTTTCTGGAGTCCATCCCAGGAAATAACTAATTTAAATTAACTCTACCAAAAGTGGTCAAATATTCAGCCAGAATTATGCCAGACTCTTGTTGATCACTAGGAAAAGCATCCGGTTGAGGTTCAACCAGATGCTGATGTAGAGATATAGAGGGAAAAATGAGGAGTTATTAATTTTAAATACTTTATTTATATACAACAATATATATTTATTTCTATATTATTTCTGTATATTTATTTGCTGTTTTAATGTTCAGCATCGGATTCTGTAGATCGCATGTTTGTGGTGACTGTCCTGTGAGTATCAGGTATCTCTGAACTGAAGGTGGAATTTTGGCAAAACAGCACCTGCACCTGTTCAACTTGGTTCGCCTGTTCACCTGTTTTATTAGACCGGACATGGTCAGAGCTGCCATCCCCACCTACTCATTGTCACAGCTTTCCTTATTAATGTGTTTTTCATACTTCTTCTTTTCTGCATCATGCATGATGGGCAGGGTGGTTTGCAAGATAATACTAGCTGTGTTTCTGGTCTGAAAGTGGTAAAAGCAGACCAGCAGTAGTTTGCCTCACACTCTGGTCTCCCCTCAGTTTACCGTCAAAGACCAGCAGTTTATCCACAATGTACATGCGCAAAGCACCAGAAAAAAAACTGCTGGCCTCTCAGCTTGCCCAGCTTCTGTCATTGTAAACAGGAGATAGACACACTCTCATAGACAGACAACTATACTTTGAGACTGAAGTAAGAACAGCTTTCAGCAACAATACCAAACGGTAACACAAGATGGCAGTGATCTAAAGGTTGGGTGCACATATTAATTGACAGTTAAGGAGCTTCATGACAACGCTGTCTGAGACTAAAAGGAGAGAGATCAGCCTAACGGAGCACCACTGGCAAGAAGTCATGTATTTCTCTACAGCTTTAAGGTAAAGGTCAGTATATGCTAACACAAACATGCTAACAGTTTAACATCTGCATGATGTATTTCCTACCCATCACGTAGATTTTGGTTCCTCTTACGAAGGGCGTGGCTCCATACCGCGGTGTGGGCATAGATGTCATTGGGTGCCATTGGTCCTTCTCTGCATCATACACCCTAACCAGGGCCTGTGGTGTTGTGTCTGCACCCATGCCCCCCAGTGCATACACTTTTCCATCTGCAGAGAGAAAAGAGAAGCAAAGAGCTTATTAACAGCTTTTTAAAGGATCTCATTACGCTCTATTCTTAGTGCAACAGTGTGGTCAGTATATTTGTTCTCAGCCTTGTTAAGCTAATGTGCAGCGAACTGAGAAAAAAACGCTGCCAACAGCTCTCCGAAGAGCCAAGAGCTGCACTCTTTCATCTCTCCATTTCTGCTCTACCTGTCATGATGGCTATCCGTCTCATCCGTCTACAGTTATCCAAACAATCTGCAATATCTATCAAAAACACAACTTTTTTTCCACAAGGACACACACAAACACTCCTGAATGCTGCAGTGTCATTAGTATATACAGAAAGGCAAGGGGGGAAGAGAGGGAAAGTGCTGAGCCAGCAAAGAAGGTGCTCCTGGTGATATACTGCAGGAGAAGGGGAAGAAAGGAAGAGGGAAGAGAAAAGAGAACAAAACGTAACAGAACAGAACTGATGAGAGACGGAGATTAACAGCCCATTAGTTGCTCTAAGAAGTCGTGACAACTTAAATGTGGAGAAAGAGAGGGGGACAAGACTACAGGGAACAGTGCAACTCAGTGAGCCAAGCAGATGACGAACCAATGAAGCTGTGACTTAAACTGTGAAGAATAGAGCAATAATAAATCTGTCACTCAGAATGCTATCCTCACACAGTTCAACACTTAGGACTGACTAAATCCAATTTTACTATTGCACATGGAATAAGTGTTGCAGCAAGAACACTGTCATTGTGCATATCATGTGGCACACTCTAAAAACTAAAACTGACATTTACTTTACATTTTTGAAGCAACACTTTTACACTTAAAAATATTGAGTAGATTGGAAACCAGTCAAATCTGTTCAATATACTTGATCAATTGAATAACTAAAGCTTAAACATATTAAGTTGAAAAGAATAATTTTAGTTGTTGCACAAACATGAAAAAATTGAGTAAATAACACTGACATGCTTGGTCAATGTAACTGAAATATAGATGCTCAGTTAATCCAAAATTTTGTTCCATTTACTTAATATTGTAAACTGAACGTAATCAAAATTGTACTTAATATTAAATATGGTAAATGGCCTGTATTTGTATAGCGCTTTACTTAGTCCCTATGGACCCCAAAGCGCTTTACACTGCATTCAGTCATCCACCCATTCACACACCGGTGATGGCAAGGCACATTGTAGCCACAGCTGCCCTGGGGCGCACTGACAGCGGCGAGGCTGCCAGACACTGGCACCACCGGGCCCTCTGACCACCACCAGTAGGCAGTAGGCAACCAAGACTGTGAGTGCCGGGGCTCGAACCAGCAACCTTCCGATTACAAGACAAACTCTTGAGCCACGATCGCCCCCTAACATTCAAATACGAATGTTATTGTATTTCACTGGTAGTCTAAGTCTAAAAAACCAAACAAACTATTTAGTTGTGTGTTTCATAATACATGTATGAAAAATGACCACATGTTAAACATTTTTCCAAATGAAAATTTAATTTTCATAAACATGGCAATAACTCGAAATAAACAAGCACTAAAAAGACAAGAGCCTTTTCCCTTTTGGCTCAAAGCCTTACATACTTGAAGGATAAATGACAAACCAGGAGAGCAAACACAAAAGCTCAGAGTATTTAAAAAACAAAATGAACAAAACAATGAGAAAGGCTCATGGTACTCAATTACTCTACGTTATCGTGTTTTACTTACACTTTTAAGTTGTAGTTGCTGACAATAAATATTATTGATTTGAATAATTAATGATTTTAGTACAAGATACTGATGAGTATAGATACCTATTTCTCAAATATTTTGATTCAATTTTAAACAAAAATATTAAGTAAGTACATGCAAAGAAGGTATTCCATGAACCACATACTGAATTTTTTGTCTGAGATAAATGTAAATAAATACCTTAATTTAACACGAACACATACGTTAACATTTTAGACATTTATTTCAACTTATCAAACTCAAATAATTACTAAAAGGATATTCATAGATTTTATCAGGTTCATCTAACTTATATTTATAGTGATATTTACTAAGCCTCTGAATTACTTTTAGAGTGAAGACTGGAGGATATATATATATATATATACAGGTATATACATATATATATATATATATATATATATATATATATATATATATATATATATATATATATATATATATATATATATATATATATATATATATATATATATATATATATATATATATATATATATATATATATATATATATATATATATATATATATATATATATATATATATATATATATATATATATATATATATATATATATATATATATATATATATATATATATATATATATATATATATATATATATATATATATATATATATATATATATATATATATATATATATATATATATATATATATATATATATATATATATATATATATATATATATATATATATATATATATATATATATATATATATATATATATATATATATATATATATATATATATATATATATATATATATATATATATATATATATATACATATATATATATACAGGTATATATATATATACCTGTATATATATATATATATAGGTATATATATATATACCTGTATATATATATATGTATTCAACAGAGAGCAGGACTTACTAATCCACAGGCTGACTTCACAACCCTTAGATCTAAACATAAACACATGATATGTCACATGGAAGAACTTTTTCACACTCATAAAAAGAAGAAGAAAAAAAACACACACACAAATGACAAGACAACACAGGAACAAAAATACAAATAGCACGCAACTCCCCCAAAGGGCAAGCGCTATACTAAAACTTTGATCATGCTGGCATCAGCCTGTTATTGTTTCATTGTGATGTCGCAGTGTGTCGTATTGAAAAAATGAAACGTGTGTTTTACGGCTCTCTCCATACCATTTAATATTAAATATTACTTTGAGCTTGGGGCCTTATGTCACGGTTTGCGGGTGCAAGCCGTGTGGGAATTATTTAGGACCAGAAGCAGCAGCTTAGGTGCAGGTGAATATTTATTGACAGGAGTGCAAATCAACAGAAATGGCAGGTGACATGAACAGGAAAACCTAAACTGGGTAAAACTAACAAAACAAACCAGAAACGAAGATGCAGGGAGGTCCGGGGAAATCACACATGGAGAGACACAGGGAGACCGAGGGGAAACAACACAGACAAACCAGCAACGAGGACGAGGTAACACACACTATAAATACACACGCCAGGAATCAGGGGAAGGGAAACAGGAGGGGAACACACCTGGAAGACATCACAACTGATGAGGCAGGGGAAAACGTAAACAGAACACACTGACATAAGACACAGACCTTCACAATAAAACAGGAACTACACATACAAGGACACACACGGGCCGAACAGAGTAAACACTAAACAGAGGAAGAACAGAACCAAAAATCACACTAAATAGAAAAACACAAAACGCTGGGTCAAACGGACCCAGGATCATGACACCTTACAATGAAGGTCAAGGTCAAATGCTTTCCTAACCTGGGTACTGGGGTACCTGGGTAAAACCTGTCCCAGAAAGTATACTATACTGTTGTAAAGTTTGAAGACGATTCTTAAAAATATTACATTTTTACTTTTTTTTTTTTTAAATCGCTGAAATATAATAGTAAAGGCAAAAATACATAAAAATGTACAGTGCACATATCTAATCAGCCAATTACATGGCACCAACCCCCAGGCCACATAGAACTCAACTTGCCTCCTTTAAGCATGTAAAAATGGTCAAGATGACCTGTTGAAGTTGAAAAACCGAGCAGATAAATGGGAAAGAATAGTAATTTTATTGACTTTGAGCATCAGAAGACCATACAGGGTGCAGTTCCTGTCAGCTAAGAACATCTGCTATCTGCTATTCACACATGCTCACCAAAATTCTACAATAGAACATTGAGAAAACTTTGCCTGGTCTAATGAGTCTGTTTGCTGCAACACTCATTTTGTTGCAAAGACCATGAAAGCATGGATACATCCTGCTTTTTATCAGCAGTTCAGGCTGATGGTGGTGTAATGTTGTGGGGAATAGTACCTTAGTACCAATTAAGTCTGATAAAGTGAAGCCACAGGCTACCTGTGTAATGTTACTGACCATGTCTCTTTATGACCATAGTGTACCCATCTTTAGATTGCTGTTTCCAACAGGATTTTGAGCCATGTCCCAAGGCACAGATCATCTCAAACTGGTTTCTTAAACATGAAAATGAGTTCCCTATACTGATCAATAGATGATCAAACTATCACCAGATCTCAATCCAACAGAGCACCTTTGTGATGTGGTAGGACAGGAGATTGGCATCGTGGATGCGCAACTGATGAATCTGCAACAATTGTTTGATGCTATCATGTCAATTTGGTCCAAAATCTCTGAGGTTTATTTCCAGCACCTTGTTGAATCTATGCCATGAAGATGGAACACCAAGACATTCCCCAGCAGATATAATCTCTCCAGCAAGTCCTGGGTGTGCCTTGAGGCCTGCCTAGGCATCCATTTGGTGGCCAGGCCTTGGCCCATTGGGCCCAGCCTGGGAAAAGGGATGTGGGTCTGTCCTCCTTAGGCCCACCTCCCACAGGAGGGGCTGTAGGGGTTCAGTGTTTAGTGGGGTTGATGGTAGTCAGAGGTGAAGGTCCTGGCCATCCGATCGATGGCTACCAAATAGACTTTTGGTAGTCTCCATTGCATTCCATGATTATAACTTGATACATAATTAATATACTAATAATAATTATAATTTTGTCATGACTTGAACTGTTGACTTTTATACACAAATAAACAAAAACAAGAAGGAAAAAGGGGGAAAAAACAAAATGAGAGACATATGTGGAAAAAAATTTGCACTTACACTGGGTCCATTATTCAGATGGGGATAATGCTCTTCTACTGCCTGGGTGTTTGGTACACACGGGCCACAACTGAGAACAAGAAGTCTGTGCAGAGGTAAATTAACACTGCCAAAAAACTCACTGGCTGCCCTCTGCCACCCCTGGAAGCCATCTCCAGATCCTCCTGTCTCAGGAAAACCAGGGCCACCACAGGTGACGCCTTGCACCCCGCCCACCACCTGTTACCACCTGTTACCTGCTGCCTTCTGGTCGGCACCTCAGGTCAATCAGGTCCCACACCTCCAGCCTCACAAACAGCTTCTTCCCCTGGGCCACTCACACTGTCAACAAACACTATCCCCACACCTCACCCCTGCCTCACCAATCTGCGCCATGGTCTGAGTAACCCTCATCACTCAGGCCACTCACACACAGACTCTGTACTCAGACCAAGTCTTTTCTTTGCACTACCTCCGAGCACTTTGCTCTCCATTGTGTGCCTTTCTAGTGTTTTGTACATATTCCCCTAGACTTCCTCTAGTTATTTATTCCTGATTTGTTTACTATTTATTTTTTATTTTTTTTACTCCTGCACAGTTGATGTGGAGTACCCCTAACTTCGTTATATATGTACAATGACAAAAAAGAGATATTCTATTCTATTCTATTCTATTTACCTACTTCTATGTACCTACTGCAGAGCCCTGTAAAGCACTTTAAAACTTAAAAAGTATTGCTTTGTTCCAATCAATGAAGAAGACAGGTTAATGAAAATCGCACTAGAAGAGCTTCAGAGCTGTCATTCTACATGTCTGTCAGTGTTCACAACATGAGGTGTAATTTCCACACTGTCAAAACATAAAGGTTCACCAAATGAAGGATAGCAAGGACAAGGAAACGATGAAGTGAATAACAATCTCCAGGAAATGAAGGCTCCTGTGTTTAAGTTTGTGTGCATGTGAGTGCATGTGCTGGATCCTGAATACCCTTTCTTTTTCTACTAAGTGCTGACACCTCACAGCCTACAATGACAGACAGATGCACACTTCAGAGTGAACAATGTGAAAACATAACCAACCTTCAAAGCATAACTAGTGTTGGTTTCACTTTGTGAGGGTGCGCCTGTGCCTGCGTGTGTGATCACGGCAAAACTCAGTGCTGTTATCAGAAAGACTGGAACATTAGCTAACTACATGCAGAAAATAAATGTAGATTAGATTTTAAGGTGAACTGTGGCCTCAATGACGACTTTCTAAATCCTAAAATGATATTCTATAAAACAGAAAAGAAAAACAAATAAAAAGAATATTGACAGGATGTTGAATTTGTGATCATTTCTGTGTGCGGCTGTCAAAGGTAAAATAGAAAAGATAACACAGGGAGAAATAACAATCATGCAGGTGTATGTGTTAGTGTCTGTAAGGGAGCAAAGAATTTTACATGCAGGATGTGTGTAAAGTAATTCAACAGTGCACAAAGAAAATACCTGTCAAACATTCTGTCAGGCTAAATTACTTTTACTTGAGCTTTAACACTTTGCCGCAGCAGCATGATAAGACTTTCCTTGTACAATGAAATCAGAACCTAGTTTCCCTGAGATTAAATGTGGGGAAAATCATTAAACATGCACAGAGGAGAGCCTGGATGTGTAAAAATTCCCTTTAAACATGCTCTCTGGGGATGGTTTGGTTTTATCAGACAATAAATCAAAGATGCTGTATGCTGCCAGGGTTTCACAGCAAATACACCAAATGGGAAAAGACAAAAGATGAAACCACTCTTGAACTATTTTGTATAAATTAGTAGTACTCTGCATTACCTACATTTGAAGTCTTGATTTATCAGGGTAAAAACCAAATGCACTAATGCACTAGGCCCTAATGCAACAATACAAAGTTTCAACCAACTGATTCAGTAATATAACTTACAGCCACTTTAAAGGTGGTATAACTGATAAATCACAGTTCAAAAGAAATCACTAGTGTGGAAAATTCAAATTGGATGAATTAAGTGGCAAGACTAAAAGTCAAGCACTGAGACAAAAAGCTCAATGCTCTGCACTACACTGAAGCAATGTGTGTTTCCACAGGAACTTTCCCCCAAGGAACAAAAACCTTTTGAGGAACTTCCTTCCTGTGTTTTTAACCAGAAGATCCTGCCCCCAACTTAAGACAGAGGAGTTGTACTTTCGGAAAGAAACTTTGAATGTGGGGCTTAAACGCTCACTGACGATACAAGTCTACTAGCAGTTTTGATAGGGCTGTTTAACGCATAATTTTTTAAACCTGCAGCCAAACACATGTCACATATGGCAGACAATTTAAATGGAGAATCCCAAGATAATTTACAGATCTAGGACTAAAGTCAGACCTTTGATTCTGCTGTGGCAGCACAAATCACGATGCACTGGTACAAAAGATAACTATGCAGACGACTGTATATAACTGCAAATGAAATGCATGAAAATAAATCTGATCTCTTCACCTGATTTCTAAAGCCAGTGTTGAATAAACTGTACTTAGTTGTTCATAGAACTACATACACTATACTCCTATATAAACTCTCAACCCATCCAACCACCCTGAGAAGGACATTTATGATCTTTTTGTTGTCACTACCCAAAGCCTGTAGGAAAACAGTGAGAATAGAAAGATAATGAGTGACAGTGAGAGCTTGAAAAGAAGGCCACTGGACTTCTTTAGGTTTTTAACACATTTCACTTCTTCAATTTTAGAACAACTGCTGGGAAGTCCCAGTAATGAACCTCTAGCAGGGGCTGTTCTTTTGGAAGTGGCCCTAAGAGACTGATCATGAGCCACGGTGTGGGAAAAAAATTACACTCCTGTCACTGACAGGTCTAACCTCTGTGAGAAATTGCCCCACCCAACCATCACGTGAACTATTGAGTTTACCTGAGACAAGATGATAGTGGCAGTTCAAATGCCTGAAAAGGGATCTCATGTCCGTTCACTTTTACTTCTCTCGCAGACCATCTGTCTTCTCAGTCCAAAATGTAAACACTGGCAAAAAATCGTGACAGAGTGTCCTTTCTCCTTTAAATGCATGCCTACATCTAAGTCTTGTTCTGTTGGGGTGGCTCTCCTATGTTGTGTCATTTGTTTGTGGAGAGGGCTTACAGAGAGGTACTGAGTGGTATATAAAATTCTTGTGATGCGTGAATCCCACCAGGGATGGCATGTGTGCTCTTGTCTTCTGGCCCAGCTGTACTCAAATTGTGCCCTCTAATTAAGGAAACTGTGGTCTATTCTCTGACCGTCACCCCTGGAGACTCCATGGCAACTGCAGCGTACCCTACACACAGTTTTTTATGGGGTGGCTGTTTGGCAGGTTGATGCTTGGCGAGCAAAATCTGTCACCACTCAAAGCCAGAACAATGAGTCATTACCTGAAGCAATCATCAAACGCAATGACGTACACAAGTGCAAATATGCCAGTGATGGCAGACATGACACACCAAAGATGTATGCGAGTTATTGCATTTATGTTTTTATCCTTCTCTTTTGTAATGTACTCAGTGTGCTGCTCTGATTCCTCTTCAGCACAACATCTTTCATCACTCTCTGTCTGTGTCCCTCTCTTGTTGATCTCCCGCTGCCTGTCCCTCATCATTATTTTCCTTTGCGTTTTTGCTCTTCGCACTGCAACTTTCACTTTACTTTCATCATTTTCCATCGCCTTTCTTGTCCCCTCATTCGCTTTAATTGACTGTTTCATCCGTCCCCTCTTGCCCTCCCTTTTTCTCCTCTTGCCTATCATTTTATCCTTTTATCATTCACCCTCATCTATTTTTTTCCCATTACTCCTTATCCATTTGCATCCCCCACTAATGCAGCGTTCAGCCCTGGTATTGGATGCGCTGCCATCAAGATAGCACAGAAGGAATGAAATTATAGAAAATATGCAACCGTTATATGATTCCTTAAATGCTTTTTTTTTTTAAACCACCCATAATCACGCTATCATCAGCATGGAGAAAATGGGGTTTGGCTTTGAAGGTTTTTTTTCCTTGCATGAAAACATGTTTCTGGATTGAAAAAAGAAAAAACTTTACTTCCTTCCTTTCTTATGTTTTCAGCATGGATGCCAAACTGTGAAACAGACACTGTAGTGTAGTGCTTTCATTTCATGTTTTTTTTTCTTGGTTGACTACACTGAAAACAACACAACCTTTAAAGTACCCTATATATGGATAGTCCTCCGCAGTGTCTACTATCAAACTGTTTTATAATATCAAAACATAGTAACAAGATATGGTGAAAACTGAGTTCTGCAAACAGGTAAAACTCCATTAACCACCAAAGATAATTGTATCACTTTTCCATGCACTCTGTAATTGAAAACTCAGTTCAGTTTGACTTGTGAATTTAATTTGTTCTGTGCCATAAACAGGACATCAACAGAGCCATTAATAATAATTTATAATGGAGACATAAGTTAAACTTTTTCAGGGCTGTGAGTTGAAAACAGATTACAGTGTGGAAAGCATTTTCTACACTGACAGCAAACCCTATACCATTCAATTTCTCAAATGCAGCAGAGCCAAAAATATAGATATTTTCCATCACATTATCTCTGTTAATGTTGCTGATCTGACTTGCAAACAGAAGCTCCTTTCAGCTACTTCCTTATTCACAAGTGGTTGCCACAGCAGATTTGTACACCCTTCCTGATGCAAGCCTCCTGGGGATTTGCGTTTTCTCTCTGGTCTCAATCCAGGGATCTTTTATGTGATAGACAAATGTATTAGCCACTACACTACAGAGCCACCATCTGCTATGTTCCTATCTTCTAGCATGATGTCACTCACCATAGTTATGCAAATCATGGCATCCTGCAAGGTTTCCAAAGTTACAGAAAGAAAAAGAAAAGGGAAAATAGTCAAGATCTCTTTCTGAGATTTAAGAATACCTGATTTGTTCTAAAGCTTCTCTACATCAAACCAGTTAACAATGAAAACTTAGTTCTCCAGTCTTCTTTATCACTTGTAACTGTCATGTTTTGCATGTCTTTCTCCTAAAAGCACAACTCTTAGCACATCCTAATGTAAAGAACTGAGAAAGAACATCTCTAATACAGGATTGGTTGCGACTCAGGAGGTAGAACATAGAAGAGGTCATCTGCTAATTGGAAAATTGGTGATTCAGTCTATTTGACTAAATAAACTTGTGTAAGATACTGAACCACAAGTTTCTCCTGATAAACTCCTCAGAAAGTGTCTGTTAAATAAAAAAACACTTAGTGTTTGGGTGAATGAGACCGTTGCATAGTGTTCAAGAAAACCAAGAATTTCTTTCTTTCTACACAGCAAAAACTCCAGTGTTAAATTAACACTACAGAGTGTTTATATGTGTCCACACTGTTGAGTGTTAAATGAACACTTTTGACAGTGTTGTATTTTTAAAAGTAACCTAGTCAGTTTTCAAGATTTACAATGAATAAAACTGAGCAGTGCTGATTTTCTGAACACTGGAAAATAACTCAAAATGTTAGAAATATTCCAGTGTTAGAAAATCAGCACTGCTCAGTTTTACTCATTGTAAATCTTGAAAACTGACTAGGTTACTTTTAAAAATACAACACTGTCAAAAGTGTTCATTTAACACTCAACAGTGTGGACACATATAAACACTCTGTAGTGTTAATTTAACACTGGAGTTTTTGCTGTGTATCAGGAATTAATTTGATTTCCCATTCAATAATCCTGTCCATTCACATGGTTTAGTCGAGTTATTGGTTTACATCATCCAGCTTTGCTTTTTCTAAAGATGAATAAAGTACATTTTCTCTACATCTTTGTCTCTGAAACTTTTGTTTACTGATAACCTATTGGCCTCTCTAGTTCCAGTGAGGTTGGTAGAAGTTATATAACCTAAGCAATGATAAAACATCAGGCAAGCTCTCCTCTCTTTAAAAGCTCCCTAAATCCAGACTCAGTCCGGATTAAAGACACTTAATGCCAGGGGGAAAAAAAAAAGATGTCGGTGACGTTAAAAGGAAAAGGCCGAGCAAACAAAAGCAAAAAGCAGAAGACCAGAATGCATTTACGTGCTACTAATCTGCTTTGACAAATAGATTGTGGGGAAAGTGTTGTTATTGCCTGAGCCTCTGATGCTTTTATTTTCTCTTTTTACACCACCCTCCCCACGCTGCATGGAAATGCAATACCAAACCACTGCAGTATGCCTTTTGTTTTCACTTACAGCGGCAGCAAGTCCAATCTTGTGAATGATGTCAGCACTGACTCTTTTCAGTCTTTCACCATAACTAAAATCTCTGCTACGCTCTCTTTTTCATTTGCACCCATCACTGCTTCTGTTTAGCTAACATTGGGCTTATTGTCACTGTTCTCTGTAGTTTAATTACACTGGTCTGCTTGATGGCTGCCAGCAAGAAGAATGGCAACCATACTGTGTGACATGCTGTGAACACCTGTCTGAATATCAACCAATTTAATGGTTGTTATTACTTGATTTCCCTGAAATAGATATAGCCATCACCTCGTTTTGTGTGATCATGCCACGTTACTGCGAGAGTTTTATTGGGGATAGCGTTTCTACTTCGACACAGAAACCCAAAGTTTCCACGTAAGGATGCTTGAGGTGCAGTGTTTACACAAAGAAGACAGCACACATCAGACTACGAGTAGTTAAAAAAGCGTGCCTAAAAGTCATATCTATGAAAGATCTTAACAGCCAATCAATAGGATTCACATCATGTTCTCAATGATGGTCAAAGGGTAGCAGGTGAGTGTTCCAAGAGGACATCCTGAGTATCTTTGCACCTGGGTTCAGTGTAAAATAGAAATAGCTTTAGGGTTATTTTGCAGATACATTTCACAAATATATTAAATTAATCATCTCCAGACCCTCGTTCTCTTTTCTTCCTCCCTGGCACCTCAACATTCAGCATCTTTTGTGCACTATTCCTGCTCTGCCCATATCCAAATAATCTCAGCCTTGCCTCTCTAACTTTGTCTCCAACTGCTCAACCTGAGCTATCTGTCTGATGTACTCTCTCCTCCACTCTGGTCACTACCAATGAAAATCTTAGCATCTTCATTTCTGCCACCTTCAGCTCCAACTCCTGTCTTTTCATCACTGCCATCATCATCAAACCAAACATCAAAGCAGGTTTCACTAACATTTGTAAACCTTCCCTTTCACTCTCGCTGCTGTCCTTCTGTTAGATGTCTCCATCCAATCCACCCCTGCTTCCACTCTCTTCTTCACCTATCTTGTTTGCAGCTGTTGATGGCCGACCCTACGTATTTTACCTCATCTACTTTTACTATTTCTGTTCTTTGCATGTTCCCCTTTCCATTTGTCTGACATGAATTCTGTCTCGTTTCTTTCATCCTTTTTCCCTCCACCTCTTCAGGCTCTCTTCCATCTGCTCCCTGCTCTCACTACAGATTACTGCAAACATCAACAGCCACAGAGACTCCTGTCTGTCAGTTCCTCTCTTGGCACCCGATCAGATGCTTCTTCAATATCCACAAAAACACAAATAGCGTCTCTATACTTCTCCATCAACACTTTCAAAGCAATCATCGAATCTGCGGTGCTTTTCTCAGTATGAAGTCATACTGCTGCTCACTGATCATCACCTCTCTCCTTAACCTAACTTTAACAACTCTGTCACATATCTTCATGGTATAGCTCATCAACTTTATCCCTCTCTTCACTCGCCATGATTGTGTTAAACATGCTGTTCAGAAAGTCCACTGCTCTCTCCTCTAAACATCTCCATATCTCCACAGAAGTGTCATCCGGCAGTATGTAAATCTCATTCTTGATCTTCTGTGCCCAAGACTTTACACTGATGCAGCCGCTTCCCTTTTAAACAGGCCTGGGACTGGCACTAGTAGTCCACTGGCTTGTGGCTCCCAGTGGCTGTTATAACGCACACAAATACATTAAATTTAAAACTCCTTAAATGCATTTAAATCTAAACATGAATCTAAATCTAACCATGTAGTAACTACTCAGATTTCGTCATCAAAAAATATTTTTTAAACCTAGTCTCGTTCACCCTGCTTTGAAAAGATGTTTACAGTTTGCATTGCACGTTTCACTTCTCCATTTGGAAGGAATCCCATTTCAGAAGTCTCATGCTGTACAAGAGAACATTCAAGCAGACATGAACAGGGAGCTGACAGGCTAATAAAGAAGAAGGTGGAGAGTTGCAGTAATAATATCATCATTAATATCATCATTAACTTCAATAACCATAAGTGTTTATGGTCATTTCAAAAAGTATAGAAGGACTGCTAACTAAAATAGTGCTTACAGGAGTACACATCACCTGGAGGTCCTCAACGACTCAACACTATAGTCCAAAGGTACTTAACTACCATCCTCAAAAGCTATGTGATAAAAGCCTGGCAGCTTATTCTGCTGCTTTGATGCATTAATGAGGGCATCCCCCATTTAAAGGCATTTACAGGACACTGGACTCGTCCTGTGAGTACTCATCAGTAGCAGATGAATCAGCCTTTCTTCTCTTCCTTCACTCTTCGTTTCTTCCCGTTTTGTTTTACACAATGTTACATGAATAATTCTTCCCTTCTTTTCTCTTTCTTACCTTCCACATTAGAAGGGATGGGATATTATCGAGATGGTGCCGGGGTGTGTATTAAGCATTGTTATTGTGTTCACACAGAAAGAGATCCATCACCCAATATTCAGATATTATGCACATATTTAATTGCTGTTATCAGTTCCTATCAGTCACATACAATCAGGAGGTAAAATTCTCCATGTATGAGGTCATATTCACCTCATTCAGTGGAGGTCCTTTTTGCCATACTAATGCTCATAATAATGAGCAGTGTGCTTCTAGGTTAAAGAGCAACAAAAATCCACATTTGGAGGGTGGAGAGGTCACAGTCACTTAGTCCAAACAACTGTGGCACACACATTTGGTTTGAGTTTTGAGTTTCAGCATTTCTCTTGTTTTCACCGGATGCTTTGGTTAGGCTTAAAAAATAATAAGTTAAAAGAAACTAACCCTTTGGTTTAGGCACCAAAAGTACGTGATTAGGTTTTAATGTACAGAACAAAGCTTCATTTGCTGGCTAACTTCACATTATTTGTCACACATTGCACATACAATTTATCACACTACTAGTCAAAGTCATCACTGATTACAGTGGACATCAGGCTACTTAGATTTTGGTAAAGGACACATTCATTTTGTATTCTGTAATTTGGATTTTAAACTAAATAACTGAGATGTGATCAAAGTGTAAGGGGTTTGATAAATGTATCACATTACCTTTTTAGGAATTACAGGAATTATTTTTATACTCATCCAACCCCCAATTTTCAGTTGGCTCAAAAGCAGCTTACAGTGATTAATACAATTTTCATTGAATTTGTTGTTCCCTGGCACACATATTTTTGCAAATACCAAAATGGTGATTCAAGGGTTGGTATGAAACTGAGTGCCCCACAGAAACATGCTGCCAGACTTATCAGCTAACACAGCCGCAGACTGACACACACTCACATGGAGTGGTCAATATTAAAGCCATATATTGCAACAGTCACAGTGCCCTCTTTAGTGAAGCTAAGAGACGATCAATAGTCTGGTCAAAATGTCCACCTGAGGAAGAAAAGGATCAAAGTGCATTTACTGGATTCAAAGACTCAGTTGATTGTGGAGAAAAGCAGCATAAATAGCATTGGCACAAAAGAAACGGGTTCAGCCTGCTGAGTTCACATTCACACTGGAGGCAGAACAGAGTGGAAAGCTGCTTCCTTTGAGTCGACCGTGTTAATGGAGAGAACACAGACCTGCGGGAACAGTTTAAGTGTTGAGTTTATTTTCCCTACACACAGCAGGTGGACTTCACAGAAACAGATTGCAGAGGCGCACAATGGACGACATATAGCACAACCATAAATATAACCTCCAAGGTTATATTTATAAGGGGATTTTTTTTTTGTTAACATATGCACTTCAAAAACATGACTTGTTAGATTTCTCAAGATTGAATTGTAGCAAGAAACAAGAGAACAATGCATCACTCTGTCGCTTATAATGACAGCTTGAATGATTGCAGATTGTTTCTCTTTGAATGTTTACCTTAAAATGAAAAAGGGCAGTTGGAGACCAACAAATCATCCAATTAACACAAATTATATCTTTCAAAATATGGACTTTTTATCAATGAATGCATTTATCTGGTGTAGTTACAGGTTACAATGAAATTATTATTTACACCAAACAATGAAGTGCTGTGATAACCTTTAAAAAACCTTACATATTGCCAGTTGTGTAATGCGCACAGTGCAGTCAGATGAGAATAAAATACACCTGTGTGACGTTTGTGCATGACCGTGTTTGCTGTGCAGTGTTAGCCTGACTGTGATCTGCCTCTCATTGCACAACCATCAAAGTCTAGTTTGATGTCTGATGTTGAAATACAGAGCACAGGGGGTAGATGTATGTCCATCAGCAATAAGCTGTAATATGCTGCAGGTCACCTCAGAAACAGTTCACCAACATAAAGGAAGCTGGAATTGAGGTAAACAGCTGCAGAGTCATTGCAGAGATTCATTAACATAATGCTGACTTTTATTGATTTTGGGGGTAGGGGCGGTTGCGGTTTTGTGTTGCATTTGTGAGGACTGAGATGGTGAGGCTATAATTTAACTATGTGATATAGGTCCTTACTTTAACACAATAAATGCGTGTTTTGGCTTTGGATGAGGATTGGGGTTTATTTAATAGTCCATCATCAGCAAGGTTAAATCCACCAGGTCAACAGCAGACCACTAAAGAGCAAGGTTACGCTGCATTTTAGCTACATTTTAGACAAGTGTGCTTTCAGAAACTACAGAAACTCTTACATCAAGTCATGCATTTGTACTTTCATTATAAGATTTGTTTGTGGGCATGCCATATAGGCGATATGAAAACACATGAAATTCTCTGTTGACCCATCCAACCCACCTCAGCCTCTGCCCTACAGAGTCTCTGTGGTTCTGTAACTATGACACTCACTTCCCCCATTGCTCCTGGTATAATAATTTTGAAGCACAATTGTGGGTTATAATACATCGCATGCAGAATTGTACATCATAGGAGGCCAGTCTGTTCGAGACTCAGAGACAACACCGTGAAGCTAAGATGATGAATCTAAAACTGTTCTGCTCAAGACTGCATCGCTGATGAGAACTCAGTGAATCGCATAAGTTAACGGGGGGTTTTGTTTTGAAGGAGATATTAAAGGCAAACACTGCTGATGCTCACAGCATTACAAAGTACAACTACTCACCAGTAACATGTGATCAGTCTTACACTTGTAACACATGCTGTTTGGATTCTTGGCTGTCATTCTTCATAAATGGAAATAAATATTTTCATCATTAACAGTTGTTTTGTATTTAAATTCTTCAGGTTCTGTAACAGAAAATGAATAATGAAATTGAAATTCTGTACATGAGCAGAATATTAATGTTGATTTATTCATCTCATAAACCAAAGCATATTTCTCTTGCGATTGTGCAGTGGCAACTTTTGAGAGTAATAGTCGCAACAATCTGGACCTTTATCTGTGATTCTCGCAGTGGAATTACTTTTATAATTACACAGCAGCTGGTTCAGTATTATTATTTGCTACATAGACCCTGTAGTTCCAAAGACACAAAGCCAAAACTGGATGTGTTGCCTTGTTAGAAAGTGACCACAGGTCAGAGTGTGGGAGAACACTGAAGGTTTGGTGTGAGCAACTTCCAAAAATAGACCAGCCTGCTGATACAGATAGTTTCATCTTAGCTTCCACTAACAGAACCTGGGAGACCACATCAGTCACCTTCCACTACTAGGGGGCAGAATCAATAGAAATGCAGTTTTAATCAGTCCTTATTCAACAGAGAAGTTCCCCAATGAATAAAAAAACCCAGCATCAACAGTTCAGCAAATCCCCAACATCTGAATGTGAATTAGAAGCATTTTAACTGGGAAGTTATTTAAGTTAAAAAATGGCTTATCAACTATGAGTGTAAATACAACACTGTTTTGTATGTACTAGGATATATAAGGAATATTATGCTAATTATAACAACTGTATACAGCAAATAAATAAATTCTTGAAATTTCTATCTTGTTTTAGGGATATTTGTAATTCACCTTCCTCTGACAGCTGCATCCAACTTCAATCTGTCTTTTGAGTCTCAGAGAAACACGATTTAAAAAATGAATTAATAGTTTAGCAGAGAGCAAATGCAATAAGTTACTAAGATAGAAACTCAGAGGGGCAAATTACAGCAATTTCAAACTTGACTTATTAGGCACCATATTTCGAGGAATGGTTTCCCAGAATACTTAAGGTTGGCTCAAAAATTTTAGCATTTTTCAGTGATTTATCACTTAATTACAGGATTTAACCTGCATCAGTACTCCTATATATCTAATCTCATCCCAATTGTGGGGTCATGTTAGATTTAATGTCAGTAAAAGAGTAATTTGTGGACTACACTAATAATGGATTGCATTTATATAGTGCTTTTTGAGACCCTCAAAGCACTTTACAATTCCACTATTCATTCACACACTGGTGGAGGCAAGCTACAGTTGTAGCCACAGCTGCCCTGGGGCAGACTGACAGAAGCGAGGCTGCCATATCGGCCCATCACCAGTAGGTGGTAGGTGAAGTGTCTTGCCCAAGGACACAACGACCAAGACACATAGAGGTGGGGATCGAAACGGCAACCTTCCGGTTACAAGATTAGCTTCCCAAACCCCTGAACCACGGTCACCCCACAACCTACCAGCTCTAAATCAGTAACTGAAGAACCTTTTGTTAATAATTAAGTCTACTGGGCCTGTGCTACACAGAGTCATCTTGGAGGGTATATATACATACATACATATATATATATATGTATATAGTTACTGTGCCTGCTTTTGTACCACACTGTTAAAACAATGCACCACATGAAAAGAAATGAAGTCTATTAAATTACAGGTTATTGATCTCCGTATGTATAAACCCAACACAGATTTGATCTCACATAATCAAACACACTCAGTCATTTTTTCACAGATAATTTGTTTGAATATTTTTTTTACTCAAAGTCTAACACTTGCTACCATTTTTTAACTTTTCACAGTTTTAGATCTCTAAAATTCGTCTCCATGATATATAATGCACTGTACTATATAAATGACACAGAAATCCATAGACACTAAATTGCACTTATGTTTATTTTATAATACTTTCAAGGATTTTGATGCTATTAGTCCTACTTGCTGTGACCACTACTGTGTAATGATGGATAAAGGTGATTCAGGCATGCCAATTCTTATTTAGTGTCATGCTCTCACACTGCCCGAACAAAAGTCTCAAAGCCTTTCGTTTATTTAAAAAAAAAAGAGGTTTTACTACATAAAGGGTTCAGTTTGAACACCATGCATTTCCACATCCCAGCATCAATCCTGGCCTATAACAGGGTGCAAAAGACAGCCAGTATGGTTAGATTAATGAACACATAATTCATGACTGAACTTATCTCCAGGTGAGTCCGTTACACAACAGAGGAACTCCATCACAGCTGTCTATTGATTTTTATTTTACTTCAATCAAAAGTACAGAACAGGCATATTTTTCTCAATTTACATACATGTATCATTATGTACTGCTACCTCACTAATAATTAAAATGACTCACAAAATATGGCAAATAAAGTAGCCTGGTAACAAACACATTTTATGTTTTTGCTATGAGCTGCCTAACTTAGTCAGATGATCGATATACATTACCTGAAAATTATGTTCAGTTTTGGAAATCAGTAACTAAAAACAAAAAATCCAGCTAATTTGGGCTAACACACATGCATTATTATTTTTCTCCTTAATTACACCGCAGCACCTCTCTCTCTCTGGGCTTTAAAAAAAATCTGCTGACCCAAATTATTAATGCTGCTCAAAAAACTTTCTGAAAAACTCATGTATTTAGTCTATTTATACAGCTGCACCTGCACCCTAAAATTAAAGCTGGCTCTGGAAACAAGAGGTCAAGAGCCTTTCCCTCTTAGTACCATTTCGCTCAGCTGACATTTAAAAACCTTGTTGAAATAAATGAATCAGATTACAGCACTGCACCTGCTAGCACTCCAAAAATAGTCACTGTGCCACTAAGGAAGGGATTGGAAATCATAATTGCAGTATCTGCCTGTGGCACGAAGCTCATTAAGTCAGGTTCCCATATAACCATTCTGGTTATATGGGAACCTGGCAGCACCAAGCCTGTGTGGTTTTTACACTTCAGACTGTGATTTAGGAAATCAGACACTCAGGAAATTAGCTTTTGATCTGAAGACCAGTCCAAAAAAAAGTCAATTTTAGTTCAGTGTGAGACAAAGTAGAGATCATATAAGATGTGACAGGAGCCAAAGAGTCCGAGCATGGAAAGGCTATGTAAATCATTGCCACTGTGACAAAGAAACCTGAAGTTTTGTAATTACTTGGTTTAGAGGCACTCTTTTTGCCTGATTGGAGTTCATTTTTATGTTGGTACTTTTTACAGATTAGCAGGCTAAGCAATCACACACACACACACGGTGCTGCAATCACATTCACTTTGGCTCTCAAGGCTCTAGCATCACCAGAGGGACTTAATTGAGTTTAGGAGCGCCTCAACACTACCGTTGCAGTTCTTTCTTTTTAAATGGACTGTAAAATTATTGCAATCAATTGAAAATGTCATCAGTAAATGGCAGGAACCTTTAGTATTGGATAGAAGAGTGTAATCATTCTGTCACCTCTGTTTTCAAGTGGCCATGATGTAAAACTCATTGGATGTTCAATATCCAATAATTACGTCAGCTGCAGAAAGTTGCCTAATGATCTGATGCTGCACTCCTCTAATAATGACATAAGCCCCTACTGAATAATTTCCATTTCCTTTTTCAAAGGCTTCTTCGTGTCTGCTTAAAGGCAGAGTTAATGTTAGTGTTAGGGTCATTCACAGAATGTATATAAAAGATAGACACAGTCACTGTGATGTCCACTGTTAGTTTCTGCATCCAAAGTAATGAAAAAGTAAAGTGTTATCAGCTAACACTACCAAGTTTGGTTAGTAAGATACAGACATAAACTTTGTACAGGTGTAATACAAGTTAGAGCAAAGTAATACGCTAATAATACTCTAATAAAACTCAGTACGGGGTACATAACTGTAACAGAAAGTAGGCTGAAAATTCCATTAAAAATGCCCCACAGGACATCGAAAGCACAAATGCAGTTGAGAGATTTAGCTCAATAAATTGCATTATTACTCAGTTTATGAGGCTAAACTGAGGCTAAACAGAAACAGGCTACAGTTGCCTGTAAGTACACATGCTAGTCAAAGCAGCCACACCCCAAACTCTAAACACTAACCAAATTCAAATGGATGAGTCAAAAAATGTTCCCCCAGCATACATTTACAAAGCGCAAACTATCAGTAAACACTGTAAAAAAGAAAATGTTGAGAAAACTTAAAATTTCAAGGCAACATGATGCAAGAGATTTTTGAGTTTTCTCAACTTTTGCCAACTGTTGTTGACTCAACTAAGATTTACAAGTTCTGCCAACTTGGATCTTCTTGTTCACCTAATTAGGATAATCCTGGAAGTCTAACGAAGAAATTCTGGTTTCAATGCCATGTATTTCTGCCTTCACCAAACACAGATATTCTTGTTGAGTAATCATACAATTCTTACTCCAGTGAGTTGAAAATTTACCTATATAAACAAAGGAAAATGTATGTTGTTATTATACTTGAAAAACACTTAATAAATAGATATAGAATAAAACAAAGCACAATTCAATGTTATCTAAAAGCTTATTTATTTTGTTCAACAGTCTTTTCAGTACATTTCAGAATGTCATGGGTAGTAGGGTGAATTTCTGTTAAAAAAACAAAAAGAAAGAAAGAAAAGAAATAACAAACAAACAAAAACGTGTTGCCAGTTTCTTTTTGGGTGCTTTGAGCACCCCAGCAGAGACGTTAAAATTCCAGAGTCCAGAACCAAAAAGAAAAGTGTCCAGCAACTTAATAATTCATGCACACACACACACACACACCCTGACCGTCTTGTAAAAGCTGAACATAACTATTGCACATTAAATAGGGTAGTGCCACAAACGATTGCCTATGCACCCAGACATTGACATTTTACACAGGCTTACTATGATGAACTATGGAAGTTAAAAGGTATTAGAAATGTTACCATCAATGAAGAGGAAACTAACACTATAACAAATCTTTTAAAATACTACAAGACAAATTTTCACCATATATTCTCAACAATACAGATTCATCTGACTAAAATTTACATTTCGAATAATGATTTATCCACTTCACCTTCATATTGTCCGACCAGGCCAAAATAAGATGGCCTGAATTGCTTCAAAGGTAAAACTCATCTGCTTTGGGTAATCAATGTTGAGGGCATACAGAAGGCCAAAGAGGTGTGCCAGGGCAGTAGAGAGATCTGGAATGTTATGTAGCACGATGTCCCTTCCAACACAACTGGATGTTCTCGCACAGACGTATCAGCATCGTCATCTTGTAGGATGGTGAGGATGGCAACTGATGCACCGTTCAACACTGGTTCCAAAATGTCAGTGTCCTGAAGAAAAGTAAAATAAGAATTATTGAAAGCTAAGAAAAACTAAAGACAAAACAAATTTCTAAAGATTTTAACTTTAACCTCTATACCATGCTGGTCGTTTTTGACCCATGGAGGTTTTAAGAAGAAAAAGCTTATTTTTTTTTAATTAATGCCACCTTGTGAGTTTTGTACAAAAATATTTTCTGCTATGGAACAACCACTAACAATGCCCAGCAGCTGCTCAGCAGAAAAAAAAGGAGTGAGAGTTATGACAACTGCAATCCCCACTATAAAATTATCTGGACTGCACTGAGAAAGTGTACATTTCCATTTTGGATAAACTCATCCTTTAAAAACATCTCATAGCAATTAGTTTTACTTGCATTAGTTTTTGTACTTACTAAGCACTTCAGGAAAACCTCTGTTGCATCTTGTCTTGAGGAAAATGGGCAGGCCTCTCAGTGCCCGTTGGACACAGTGTTGGATGTCTAAAGAGTGTTCAGTGGAAAACAAAATTTCAATTAGTGAAGTAACATGGTGTACTATACACAATGCAAAATCAGAACTCTCATAGTAATGAGAGTAAAGCACAGGTCAGACCCAGCAACACGCAAAACGTACAACCCCCCGCCCCAAAAAAACAACAACACCACCATGTTAACAATTTTACTTTCTTTTTACAAATTAAATAAAATACTGCCAAATAAGAACAAAGCAATGACTCATGACATTCATTTTTACGGACATGTCCACTGATGTGTTTTATTTGAAGCCAACATCTTTTCAGTTTCTGTTAAGAGAAAAGTATACTCTCTTCTGCAAATGTCAGATAAAGGAGCACTTCACTCACCTGTTCATCAAGTTTATCCAGGAGGTCTTCCATCTCCTCACCAAGAGCTCCTTCTTAGACCAGTACAGTTTCAGCAGGCCAGGCACAACTTTGTCAAGGGATGCATTGAAGGTCCCAGGAGGTCTTTGCTTGTGATCCGATGAAATGTTCAGATATCTAAACAATACATTCACCAAAATATTGTCATTTACTCAGCACAGAAAATTCCTGGGTAGCTGTCTTGGACAGTCTGCACCATGTTATATGCCTGACTGTGTCATCAACAGCAAAACCTACCTACTTCAAAAATCTCTCATGAATACGTCTTTTGCACTGGAATAGAAACACCTCCCACAAAACCCAGTATCAATATGAAAATACATATTATGTTCTAAGTTGCACCAAAATCTGTGACCAATCAGATTCTGTGACCTGCCTTAGTATTCTTTCCTAACAATCTCAGACTATAGAAGTCCTATTTCTAGCACAAAAAAAAAAAATACATGCTAAGTCAAAATTATGAGATTGCCTTTCTGTTTCACAATTTCGATTTAGCATGGGGACTCTTGTACTGGCAGAAATGTTCAGGGTAAGGATTTCAATATAACACTGGCAAGGGCCTTGACTGGAGTGGTAGCACAAGATAATAAAGTTGGCCAATGCATTACCCCAGCAAATACCGTACTGCTTCAATATAAGTATAAATCATGCCCAATTTGAATAATAATTAAATTATAAATAAATTAGGACAGTCTTACCTCCTCAGAGGAAAACAGCGCAGGTCATCTCTCTGGACCTCAGATACCATAGGCTGACACTCCACGACCTCTCTCCGCCTGAGAGAAAATGTTTGCAATAATGAAACATTTCAATATAATGTAGAAAAAAAAACGAGAAAAAAAAGTTACGGATCGGACTCCACGATCCTTACTGCGCACGTGCAAAGTCGGACCGTACAGATCGCGTCTACCCGTGGAATTGTACATAAAATCAATACTTAACTCCACCAACAAAAGGCTCTCAAAACAATACAATACTTTCCACAGCTTTGAAGGATGGGTCAGGTGTATCCTTCGTGGCCCACCCTATGCCAGAATTCATAGCGGCCCAGCCGATTCTAGTTTCAAACAATGGCGGCAGCCACTTAGTTTTAATATTACTCTTATTACTCTTTCTGGGTCACAAAGTAAACTTTTAAGGTATTTTCAGGCGAGAATGTAGCTGTGTAAATTTCAAATATCTGCTCAGTTTATTAAGACAACACATTTTTGCAAAAATGCTTCTACGTTGGAGCGTCTGTTACCACCAGCTTCGATAGCTAGCTGGGATTCAAACTCGCTAGAGCAGCGAGAACAGCGAACTCCTGGCATATCATTTTCAACCCCCGCGGTCCTTCGCTAGCTTAAACATGATATATAAGTCCCTTAGATGACTTAAATATGTTATTGTTTGGCTTTTTTTCAGTGCTTTACTCGTTCCACCCTCCTGGGTCCTCAGGAGGATGCAGCCTAGCGCTTGTAGAAAATCCTAATAACAGATGTCGTTAGCTTACCTGCTAGGGCAAATGGCGGCAGCTCCCGCACCTGTCCAAAAAATGGTCAAATAATACACTCCAACTTCAGACCAGGTAAAATCTGTAATGGTCGAAAAATTGTAATTTTCATCCAATTTTGGCCACGTTTGTTCAAAGTTTCTTAGCAGGTTTTCAGTTCAGAACACATCGACAAACCACTATCACACAGTCTGCTCAGACTCGTTTGGTCTAGTTCAAACTTATTCAGACCACGACGTGTGCCAGTCACCACGGGGTTTCCCACGGTTCCCAACTCGACTCAAAAATCTACTCAAAAGTTGATAATCTTTGTTATGCTCGCTAGAAAATCTTAGTTAGGACAACAATGGAAGAAATTTGTTGGGCAGACAAGCTATTTTAGGTTGTAAATGGAAAGTTTTATTTCTAAGTCAGTTTAATTTGAAAACTTTACTCAAATCAACAATTACTAGTTATCGTTTTTACAGTGAAGATCAAAGCCATTTTTTGACCAATTTGTAAAAATTCCTTTAGTTTGACTTGTTTATACATTTAATTTGTATATGTGCTTTTTTTTTTTTTGCTGCTGTTACAACCAGATTTCCCCTTGTGGGACAATTAAAGGATTATTCTATTCTATTCTACTTAGCTGGGTATTTTAACATGGTGGTCTACGGGGATTGTCTTGCTTTAGGCCATTGGCGGACTATTTGACATGTCACGTTGCCTTCATTTTTCAACCACTGAGATTGGGAAAGACCCAACAATATTATAGAGATAATCACAATGATTCAACAATGTGTGACCAAGCACTTACCAATATTAGCGAGAAAGAAATCCATTTGACAAGAAGGGATCTCTAGGCTCACTCATAATTTAGACTTCTGTTTGGAATCTATTTAGATCATACGGTGCAGCCTGTGCAAGTGGCTGTTACCAGCATTTATGTCAACAAGAATTTCTAGTTACATTTCCAGGGAGCTGCCTTTCAGTTTGCAGCATATAGTTTCAGAAGGGTCAGAATTATAAAGCCACTGTGGGTGAGGCCCAGACAAGACAGGAGAAAAGAACAGTGTAGATGTTGAGCGTCATCCATTTTTTAAAACTGCTCTTTAATCTTTTGAAGAAGAGTAAGTGTCCACAGCCAGACCAACAACTCTGGGAGACTTGTTGGCACAGTAAGAGCCAGCATGAGTCAGAGTGTGACCGTGCATGAATTAAGCTGAATAAACTGAAACAAGTCAAGCTCAGTACATGATTGAGTACAAGGAAAGTAGACTGGACACAGTAAAATGGCACAAAACAATGCTTCTTGATGTTTCTGCGGACAAAAGCAGAATGCCACCCTCTAATGTACTTAATGGAGAAAGGAACAGTTTTAGATGCAATGCAGTGCAGTACACCAGCCTCTAATAAGTCATTTTGTTTGTCATTTTTTGTCAATTTAGTTTTTAAAAAAAAACCTTCAAAGCAAAGTAAAAGTGGCCAGTCACACTGCGGGACTCTGTGAAAACTCTGACTTGAACCATGGCCATGGAATAAAAAGAAGCTTTTTATTCTTATTGATTTTAAACCCATTTTGAATTCACAATGAAGCCTCAGCAGCAGACATCGATCTCAGCTGACAAGTGATAAAGTGCTTGTCATCAAGGAAAAAATGGGTTATATTGATACTAGACAGCGTCTTCTTTCCACAGATACACCCACCCACATATGAGGATTAAGTTCTTCCGTGTCCCATTTCTTGCCCGTGTGCTGTGATATTACTTCAGTCCTCATGCTGTATGTATTGTAAAGGCTGTGTGCTTAGAAGTGACTGGAAAATGCTCAACAAGGACACTGAATTCATCTTAATCTCCACAAAAGCAAGGCACTGGGATCTTTGCTTGGTGTGGGTAAAAGCAATTTGAATTACATTTAAAAGCATTTAAAACAGAATTTTAGAGTTAACTCATTGTTTTTAGGAACCAGCAGAAAATCTGTTGGTTGAGACTATGAAAAATCTGTGCATTATTTTATTTTTAAAGCTATAGTGTATAAAATCTCACTACTAGATTGCAGCCATTGAGCAATTTTAGCCTTCAAGTGCATAATCCTACCTATGGAGATCACTGTAGGACAAATAACTCTGGCCGTCTTTCATCTGTAGTGAGTGTATGCTATCGGTCCAATTTCTAAGGAGCTTGGAAAGAAAAGCGTCTGGACTTCTTTAAGTTTCCTTGAAAATGTTTCACCTCTCATCCGAGAAGCGTCTTCAGTTCTAAAGAAGTCCAGACACTTTTCTTTCCTTAGACTATGATGACCTGGATGACTGAGAACCTTCACAGACTATCAATCCAATGTTTACCTTAACTGTCAACAAGACCGCAATGTCAATATGCCTGGTGTCCATGTCTGTTTCTCAACTTTTCTTTCGGTAAGCGGACTCGAACACTTAGCCAACAAACTCTCCAACGATGGGAGAATGTAATCAAATTGTTGATCAGAGGGAAACTGTGATTTGTATGAGACTCTAGCCAAACATTAGCTAGCATAATGATAGCTTATAAATAGCCGTTGTTGTTTATTCAACTCATTGTTAGCTATATGAAGAAGGGAGGGTCACATGTCTAATCTAGCAACTGTTATAAGTGTTAGAGCCCTAAACTTCAGTTCAGGAGATGGGGAGTGAGGTGGAAATGGAGGAGGAGAGACAGAGCAGTGGCAAGAGGATGAGTGGTGAAAGCCAAAATATGCATGTACAAAAGTTAAATGGTAATATATAGTTTGAAAGATTTATTTATGCTCTTTAAAGTAAAAGTATTACATATGTGCCCAGTGTTTAGCCACATACATATAGCCACACACATCACACATTTAGGTGAACCTGAATCCTCCCTTAGTTATGCTGCAGTAGGTGTAGGCTGCTGGGGGATTCCCACGATGCACTGAGTATTTCTTCTTCAGTCACCTTTGTAACTCACTATGTGTTAATAGACCTCTGCATTGAATCATACCCGTTATTAATCTCTGTCTCTCTTCCACAGCATGTCTTTATCCTGTTTTCTTTCTCTCACCCCAACCGGTCGCAGCAGATGGCCCCGCCCCTCCCTGAGCCTGGTTCTGCCGGAGGTTTCTTCCTGTTAAAAGGGAGTTTTTCCTTCCCACTGTCGCCAAAGTGCTTGCTCATAGGGGGTCAAATGATTGTTGGGTTTTTCTCTGTATGTATTTTTGTAGGGTCTACCTTATAATATAAAGCACCTTGAGGCGATTGTTGTTGTGATTTGGCGCTATATAAATAAAATTGAATTGGATTGAATACATAAAACACAACACGAAGATGGCAGGTCAATATGACACATTCCACCAACCAGCACCTGCTCCTGTGTATTTTTAATGGATTCATTCTAAGTTTGTGAGACTATTTGTGTCCAGAAAGAGACTGTATAATTATTCAATTTCAGTTTAATTCTACCAAATCACAACAACAGGCACCGATGACTCAACACACCGGCCATGGCAGTGTAAGAGTCCTGTTTTGGAGACCTACAAAGTCTGTATAAGGGAGTTTGGGAGAGAGTGGTAGTAAGTTTATCAGTCAGGAGCTGATGGTGAAAGTCCTGTTTGGACGTCTTGATGCATTCTCAATCATCCAGGAAAGTAAATTTCCAAAAGTTGAATCTGTTCATCTGGACGTAGCGTTTTGTGGGAGAAACGTTTCGTCACTCATCCAAGTGACTTCTTCAGTCTCAGCTGACTGCAGGTTTCCCCAAACCTTATAAACAGTACATTTGCATAATGACTGAAACCAGCCCACTGAAGGAACAATGGGCTGTGAGGTCAGTTCCTTAATCATAATTATGCAAATTCCCATGACCATTGATCAACAATCACTGACCAAAACCCACTGATCAAAGAACACTGATCAATGGCCATGAGTACCATTCACAGAGAGTTGGGGAATGGCTGCAATCACAGCATTGTAAGATGGCGAAAGATGTACCCTTAGGCCCCCTCCTCGATTCAGAGATGGTCTTTCCCTTTTCACGTAAATGGCCTCCTTGACTCCGCGCTCAAACCAGCGTTCTTCCCTGTCCAGGATGTGTACAACCTGTAGTGATCCCATATGTGTCAGGAGTATCGGAACAGTTGAGACGCATTTTTTCTAAACACCGGGTCTCTGTGGCTTTTAAACCCCAAAATACGCTGCGCCAAAAACTGGTCCACCCAAGGATCGGGTCCCCGACACAAACAGAGTAACATAGTGTACGCTGTTAAGTGCCAGGAGGATTGCCAAGATTTATACATCGGGGAAACCAAACAACCTCTAGCGAAGCGGATGGCACAACACAGAAGAGCTTCCTCGTCAGGCCAGGACTCTGCAGTCTATTTACATCTACAGGCCAGTGGACACTCTTTCAACGATGAGGATGTACACATCCTGGACAGGGAAGAACGCTGGTTTGAGCGCGGAGTCAAGGAGGCCATTTACGTGAAAAGGGAAAGACCATCTCTGAATCGAGGAGGGGGCCTAAGGGTACATCTTTCGCCATCTTACAATGCTGTGATTGCAGCCATTCCCCAACTCTCTGTGAATGGTACTCATGGCCATTGATCAGTGTTCTTTGATCAGTGGGTTTTGGTCAGTGATTGTTGATCAATGGTCATGGGAATTTGCATAATTATGATTAAGGAACTGACCTCACAGCCCATTGTTCCTTCAGTGGGCTGGTTTCAGTCATTATGCAAATGTACTGTTTATAAGGTTTGGGGAAACCTGCAGTCAGCTGAGACTGAAGAAGTCACTTGGATGAGTGACGAAACGTTTCTCCCACAAAACGCTACGTCCAGATGAACAGATTCAACTTTTGGAGAGGTCCTGTTTGGACTTCTTGCACTTGGTTTCACATTTTTCCTCTTACTGCTGAGGTTCAAACATGAAAAATTACACGTGTAGGTGTATGCATTAAACACAGTTTGATTAGAGTTAGGAAAAGATTGTGGAAAATATGCCCGTTCCCACACTTACAATACACACTGCAAAATGAGAAGTTGTGAGTGACATCGCTGTCTAAATATTGCCAGAACCTGATGCATCAAAGAAAACTTTTTGTTTTTTTCATTTCTCTGAACTGCCGTCGGCTCTTATAAGCAATATTTAGAGAACAGCCCGAACAAACCAAAACCCTACACCGAGGTCACTGCCAAACCCTGTAATTACATTCTGACATTGCCTTTCCGTGCTTTCATTAAAGCACTTTTCCATTTGGTTGGATATCTGCAGGTGCAGCTATTTTTTTGTATTTTGTTTCCCCAGTCTACTCTTGCTCCTTCCCTCCGCATGCTGTTCTAATCAGGTTTCCCGTAAAGCCACTGCTGAAATGATTGGGAGCAACTGTAATGAGTGCCTCTGTTTGTTAACTGGTGTTTTAATTTGAGAACCTTGTACAAAGCAGAGCGTAATATATTCTGCCTGTGTACAGAACAAGGACAGGTATTGTCAAGCAACACAAGACTGAATAAAGATATGCTTTGCAGTGAGGGCATTGTTCCTTCCACACACAATTTAAGTGTTTTGTAAACGAATGTTTCCTGTTAAATGAGTTGGAATAAAAGCTAAAAGCCCAATTTTTACTTATTGGCAATTCATGCACTTAAACATAATGAAACATTTGACCTTAATGGTGTTTTAAGTCCCACAAAATCAAAGCATCCAGCAGGTGAAGAAAGAACTGCCCTCCACATTAAATGGGATCCTCACGTGAAGAGGATATGAAAGAGCAGTTTGAGTGAGTGAGTTTCGCTGAGCTAATTTGTGTGCGCTGCATGGACGCATACATATCAATAAGATACAGAAAGTGTTTCTGTGCGGTGATGATGATGAGATACAAAGACAAGCCAGCTGCGATGCTGCGCAGGCATGTCATTGTTTGTCAAACCCAAGGTAGCGGACAGTAACCTAAAGTGACAGCCTGGTGAAGCACGGCGCGGGCTACAGCAGAGATGGCACTCTTCATCTTCCTCTTTTTTTTCCTGTCTCGCTCTCATTGACACGGCCATAATCATGTGCACTCCCTCCCCCCAGCCTCCTTCTCTTTCTTCCTCTCATATGCAGAGACTCTCCAGTTTCTCTGATCTGCACCGTTCTGCATATGTGACAGCAGCGATTGTGTTGTTGCCTGAGCAGAGCTGATGACAGGGCAGTGAGACAGCGAGCCACAGCAGCAGGCTTTGCTTGGCGCGGTGCAAGCGTGGTGACAAAGAAACATCATTACCCATCATCCTGCGGGTGTCAACGCTGGCACAAACAGGATGCGACAGCACGTCACCTTTGACTACAAAACAAACAGCGGCTGTGTGTATAAATACCCCTCTGAGGGTTCCTGAAATTGTTTGCAGTGTTGTGCTGGGAAAGACACAATGAGCTCGATGACAACAATATCAGATACATTAACACATCTACACAGTTACTGACACAAGTGTGTAGGCTACATGGTCTAAGATATAATAATAAAATAAAAATGATTCATCCATGCAGATATATTTGGACCTATGAAAGTAATTGTCTGTTAATTTTAGCATTATTATCTAGACTTTTAACTGTCATTGTGACAGTGTCACGGGCTGGGTCTGTGACCCAGCATTTTGTGTTTATTTTCTGTATTGTTGACTTGTGTTTTTACTGAAAATATGTTTAGTTCTTGTGGCTTCTATTATTTGGACAGGTTTGAGGTTCTTTGTACATGATATTGTTTTGTTAGATTAGTTATCTTAAGCCTCTAAGTTGCTTGGTCTTTATTTCTGTTTTATTAGGTCACTTTGTGTCATCACCTTCTGTGTTTAGTTTATCTTGTTGGTTCGTGTATTAAGCTGTCATGTTTCATGTCTGCGTTGTTCATGTTTGTCAAGCTCATGTCATGTATCCGTCCTGTCATGTTTCCTGTTTATTTTGAAGGGTTTTGTTTCATGTTCTGTGCTTAGTGTACACTTCTTGTGTGTTTCCAGTTGTTCCCTGTCACATCGTCTGTGTTACCACCCCCCATGTCTTCATAGCAATAGTTGTCACAGTCTTAGTCTTTGTATTAATAGTCATAGTTTTCTTCGTCATCATCTTCTTAGTTTTCATAGTTGTATCACAGTATTAGTTTCCCAGTTTAGTTCTACTTCTGTTTCGCCACTGTGCTTTTTGCCTTGTTTGGATTCAATGACATCAGCCATAATAAAGGCTCACTCGTTTAACCTCAGTTTTTTTCTGAGTGTCTGTGCCTGGGTCCTCACTCACTCACTCACGGTCTGTCCCCACAAGCCGTGACAGATAGGAGAGTAAGAGATAACAGGAAAGCGGGGAGAGAGAACAGGGGAAGGCAGACAAAATAGTCTGACGGCTGATTTAAACCTGGGCCTCCGCCTTATGGCATTCAACCCCCCCACCCCACCTCCGCTCAACTAAGTGAACTATGTCAGCACCATAAGCCAGGCATTATGTCTGTGAAGGTTCTCAGTCATCCAGGTCATTGTAGTCTAAGGAGCTTGGAAAGAAAAGCGTCTGGATTTCTTTAAGTGTCCTTGAAACTTCCTTTCAAGGACACTTAAAGAAGTGCAGAAGCCAGAAATTGTTTCTGAGATCAGCTCATCTAAAACAGCTTAAAAGGATAACAATAAGTTAAAAACAAAGTTATACTTCACAGATAATGATTTCTCCGCTGCAGTCATTGGTTTTAGTTTCACTGCTAAATTATTCAGTTTCAGTTTTGATAGAAAGCTCTCGTGTGGGCTAGTATGTCAGCGCTGTGCCCATATTGGCCAATTAGTTTTTTTTGACAGATCATGTAAATTTAAAAGGTATGAGAGCTTAAAGTATTACCTCCTGCTCCCCCTTCTTGGAACTCAATAATATTACAGGCTTATAAGCCTGCATATAATACAGGCTCATCAAAAACTTATGTTGAGAAAGAGGGGTGATCCAATACAATAAGCAAAAAGCAGATTTGATCCAGATGCTAGTAAAGCTAGCACTATGGGATTATTCATATATCACTTTTCAAAAGGGAAGGAAACCAACCATCAAACAAAATTAGAGTAGAAAAGTCATTTGAGATGAAAAAATTAGCATTTTTTACAACTTTATCCTGAAGCAGTACACTAAATATAATTATCAGAGTATCTGGCTATAGAGCTAGACAAGTGGTTTCATTGTGCCACTTCTGATGAGACAGATAAAATAGCAAACAGTAATAAACACCGTCTCCAAGATGTGACAGTGCATAGCAACATAATTCAAAAATATATCAGCTGCCAATAAGCACTGCAGCTCCCACAGTGTGGTTGTGTTAGCCACAGTATATTTTGTTAGTGAAGACGGTCAGAGAACCGTAGTTCACAGAAAACCCCTGATTCACTGCTTTCACCCACTACTCAGATGTGAGTCACACTCAAGTGACTCAGGAAAACAGTCATTTGGAGTGCAAACGCTTTCTCGCACACATCTTTGTGACTGCCAGTCAAATTAATTTGATCAAAAAAGGCTTCTGAGGAAAGGGAATTGAAGGATCTGCAATAATTACTCATGTTCTGGTTTCCTCTATAACTTTTAAACATGCTGAACTTTTGTCAGCAACACTAGGATCTTAAAACTGCTACTCTTTGCAGTTTCACGTATAATTTGCCAATACCGTCCCATTTAGTGCGTTAATATTCTACTGTGCCTGACAGTGTTGCTGCTCCTGTGGTGTGCTATGGACTGTGTAATCCCTAACAAGATCGTTAGCTAATGTTCCGCTGAGGATTTCACTGAAGTAACTCTGCTCAACTGGTACAGCAGAGCATACCCAGACAGATACCTGGGGTTCTCTCAAACCACAGAAGCTGCTGAACAGCCTGCAAATACACCGAGAAACAAACAGTGAGCATGTAAAAATGCTGTCCACAGTAACAGTGAGGTAGAATAGCAAGATTTAGCAACTCTTTAATGTTTATCACACTGCACGTCTGTTGGAAAACAAGCAGTTTTAGGTCTTCTCGTTTAAAGGCAACCCCATAAACCAGCAGTTTTCTGATTGGCTACCCCTCACAGACAGAAGGACTAATTGTGAAATGGGTAGAGCTGCAGTCTGAGCTGTGTGTCAGAGTCAAGTGCATTTTACCTTGTAAGGATTTCTCATACCTATGCGTCGCCACAGTATTTGTAACTTGAACAGCAATAAATAAAATATGTGTTTGAAAACAAAATTCCATGTGGTACATATAACTAAGCAGTTAAAATGGCTCCCAGTGGTATTTATTTAAAGTCTTAATTAATTTCCTCTTTCCATGATCTGAATACTAAGTTTATGCATAAAGGAGTAGTGGGCCTTAATGCAAATGTGGAGTAGTGAAGTTCTTCCTACTTAAAACTTACCACCATGCATATATGATTGGAATTTATTTATACATTAAAATGAATGCAAATTGAATATGTAACATTGGAATAGTGTGCGGTGTAAGGTTTGAAATACGTTTTTTGTAGAAGCTTGTATGCCAACATAGAGCCATATGTTTCCTGTCTTCCCTTTGCCTGCCTGCAGAGTACAAAGACTTGAAAATTCTGTTTGATTCCATGCTGTGTCTTACGTGTTTTGCTTCATTGTGTATTTTTCACCAAGTAGTGTTTTTGTCAAAGATAAATTCAGTTTTTATGATTTATCAACTTTTGGATTTTAAGCATTTGCAAAGTTTTCTGCTGAAGTCAAAACATTTTTTGACTAATGATCTCATGACAATGAAGGCAATGAAGGCAAACTAGCTGTGGTTTATTTGCATAGCATTTAATTCAATTCAGTTTTATTTATACAGCACGAAATCACATAAAACAGTTGCTAAAGGTGCTTTATATTTTAAGGTAAAGGTCCTACAATAAGTAGGCTCCCCTCATCCTCCGGTTAGGGATAAGGGGAGTGAGAGAGGACAAAAGACACACTTTGAAAGAGTGTCTGAGATTATTAATAATACTTAGTGATTAAATACTGATTAAATGATTAAAGAGTGGCGTATAAATACATAGCAGCACTGACCTATTGTCGCCTGACTCCCTTAGTTATGCGGCATACTGGAAGCTGGTTCCACAGAAAAGGGGCCTGAAAGCTGAAGACTCTACTTTTAAATACAAGTAAGCCTGCAGTCCAAGTGAAGTGCTCTCTTGGGGTCATGTGGTACTATCAGGTCTTTAAGATAAGATGGGGGCGGATTATGTAAGACCTTGTAAGTGAGGAGAAGGATTCTGTATTGAAATGTCTTGTGCTCACAAACTGAATTTGGCCCCTGGAGGAGGCAGCATGCGAACGAGAAAAGCAACTCAGGGCCTTGGAACAACCTGCGCCTTATTAAAATGATAAATGGTTTGACAGCCGCCTAGGTGCATATCTCATTTCTCCTGCACAGAGTAGAGCTAACAGCAAATTTAGTCCTCCCCTAAAGCAGAGCAGGTTCTAGACAAGGCCGCTGCTGTTTTCATGACATGATTATGTCCCATTGTTTTGCTACACACTATGCCTTTGGGTTTCTCAGAACACACATTCCATTATACCCCAAACACAATGTTCATCTCTGATAATTAAATTCCAGTTTACTCGCAAGTACACACAAGGATACAACATGTAAAAAACCACCACTAGGATACATCATCTCCCTCTCACAAGTTTCACACACATTACGCTAAGGCCCTTTTCAGGTAGCGAGCTCCTTGATAACAAATTATTCTCCATTATGGTGATGTGTTTCTTGACAAAAGTCCATTAGTAGAGGACAGCATGCTGTTAAGAATTCATTGGTTGCTATCTTTGTTTGCCCAGGGGATGTCCGAGTCATTTCTCAGTAGCAGAAGATGTTGGAAACCTCAACAAGATGAAGAAATCTCAGCAGATACGACAGGGCAAAAGTGACCACACTTAAAGCTAGAATAATTTGCCACTGGAGTCGTGCTGCAGCTTCTCTGTACCAACATAAAGAAAGCTGATATACTGTCCAACCAGCTTTCACAAATTAAGACCTTCACCATTACTGAGGCAAGTGGCCCCAAAACAGCTTTTGAGCTGCCTATTTAATGACTGTTTTTCATGTTATACAGCCACTGCTCTAAGTATTGCATGAGTATTTTGGCAATGTCAGGCTTTTAATAATCAATTTGAGCTGTTCTTTGTCTGGTGCTGAATCTTTGCACAGTTTACATGCACTGCAAAGAGTAAAGACACACAAATAAATTTGGTGCACAGGTTTCTATTTATTTAAATGAACACAGGGTCAAAACTCCAGCTAGTTGCTACATTAATTGAAATTTTCTATCCTTTATTGGGGATAACTGGTAGGTTCTCACTTCCAGCATGAAACAAACAAACCAACACACAGTAAAATGTGGAAGTCTAAGGAGATCAATGCAAACCTCAGAAGAGGCAGGGAGGTTTACACTTTTTTTTTTACCTATTTCTAAAGAATTACATATCCAAGATCATCAGTCAAGCAAATGTGTAAGTAACTGTCATCAGTGCCAGCACTCTGCTTCCTGTCTGCACTTGTTGCTGATTGGTAAGGAGCCCAGTTCACTCCAACAATTAGTGGATCCACCCAATTAATGCCATATCTAAGCCCAGCATGGCTGATTCAGTGCGGGGTGTGATTTATGGTGTGTGATACTGGAATAACCTCCATAAAAATTGATTTTCTAAGTATTTAACAAATAAGTGAAAGGGCATTAACGTCATCACTTCCCAAATTAAGCCACAAAATGCATCAAATTCTGAAGTTCACTACCCTCTGCTAGAGTGGTTTACAAGAGAGTGTCTGTGAGAGAGGGGTTGAGATGCTAAGGTTGTTAAGGGCAGTGAGCGCATGCTAGTGGGAGAGTGGCTGATTGAGCACAATACAAAGCAACTGTGCCTAGTGTGAGTACGCCCTTAATGTACTCACATTAAGAGCACACTTTTCTGTGCCTCTTGTTTTAAATGGTCATTTAGTTCATGTGTCCTACATGCGGACACTTGGCAGACTTCTGACACAGTCTGTGAAGTTGTGCACGGATACAGAGGTGAGTTCATTTTGTGTTTGAGGTACTAGTTACTGCCTTGGACTGGGCTGGTTACAGACACACAGCTACATGATACACGGTGCACACATTAGTTGTCGTTTTTAGTCTCATCAGCTGGAAGGCAGGAAGATAGTTAACTCGTTAATATTCTTGTGAACTGTTAGCCTACCTTTGGTTTTGTTCCTTTCTTTGATTTGGCAGCTGTCACTGGCCCTGTTGTCCCTGCAGCTTATCTCTCTCGTTTCTAAGTCATATTGTGATTCTTATTTTTGTGTTTGGCAATAAATATTCTGACCAAAAATCAATCTGGTTGCACAGTCGGGATGTCGCAGACTCACTCCTCATTCCATTGTCAAACAACATGAACTCATAAGTAAATATGCACAACTGTACTGTCAATTTGGCTCCATTAAAAACAGTTTAGGTGGCTGAAAGTGGGCAGCGAGCAGGTATCTCAAACAAAGACTTAACACTTGTAAGCGCTCCAGCCAG